>NC_064819.1:141468792-142718792 GCF_024166365.1 Elephas maximus indicus | reverse complement strand
AGTGCCATCGAGTCAATTCCGACTCATAGCGACCTTATAGGATATATATTTTAGAGTTGCCATATACGAATTTTGTATACATAAAATATATGTATTTTAGAGTTGCCAAACATAATACAGGATAACTAGTTAAATTCGAATTTCAGATAAATTACGAATGTCAGTATAAAAAGCATGTCCCAAATACTCTACGGGACATACTTAATACTAAAAAATTATTTATTGTTTATCTGAAATTCAAATTTAACTCAATGTCCTATTCTTTTGTTGTTGTTGACAAAATTTGGCTACCCTAAAAAATCTATAGCTATATCTATCAATCTATCCGTTTATCTATGGCATATATTATGTCTTCCAGCAATTTAACTTTTCGAAGAAATTTCTGAGATAACTGTGTGCAAACTATTATCTTGCGTAATTAAATGTAACGACCAGTGATGTAAGGTTATTTGATATAAACCAATTAAGTGCTGGAGGCCAAGTGCCAAAAAATGATGATTTTCATTTAAAGTAGTTAAATTAAACCATTACCACTGGCAATAATGGGATATCAGAACCAGTTTTCTAAGGCCAATAATATTTCAAGACAATAAAACATCATTAGCATATATTACCAAGTGGTCATACAAAAGTGAGATAAAGTCACTAAGCCACAGCATAAAAAAGAAAGGATTAAAACACAAATATCTCTCTGTTTTTCCCCGCTAAAATTAATGTCTGATATGCTAAGAGGATTTTAGGAAGATGACAACTGATTGCTGCTGCTTATCCCTCTACTCCCAACTCCAGGCTGCATGCGTATCCTGAGCCAAAAAGCCACGTATACCAATGGATAACTTGATATTAGGATGACCTTGGACTCTTAAGGGGATCCCAGAGGAGAGAACTGATGGGTGGACTTCCCCTTAGGACTGGGAAAGAGCCTGCGGCCCGCATCAGAGAACTGAGGGCAAGAATCAGAAAGCAGAATATTTGGAAAGAGCATGGCCCCCAGAGATCTGTTTATCAGACAGGAAAACCAGCAAGTTACCCTCAAGTCAACTCTGACTCATGGTGACCCCATGTGTGTCAGAGTTGACCTGTACTCCACAGGGTTTTCAGAAGTAGATTGTTGGTCCTTTCTTCCAAGGTGCCTCTGGGTGGACTTGAACCTTCAACCTTTTGGTTAGCAGCCCAGCACTTAACCATTTATACCACCCAAGGACCCTTTACCATGGAGAAAAGGTCACGAGATACCCCACACTAGACTCCCCATTCCCCAGGCTAGAAGGGTCAAAAAGACTGGGAGCCTGGAGACTTCTTTTGGTAGCTCATCTGAAGACTGGCAGCCTGCCTGGCACTGCATTACCAACCCACACAGTGGACTGGTTCATCATCCACCACTCACCACACTGCTACAACTTTGGGTGCTCCAGCTAAGGCCCACCAACCAGAGAGAGATCAGTCAGGCAAGTACAACATTCCTCGTGAAACAAAATTGCTATAAGAGAAAGATGAGGTATAACATGGTCAAGAAGATTCAAATGAAGCACACACACAAGCAAACATGAATATTTTCTACATGTAAAACAAGCCATAATTTTCCTACAGAACAATTCAGCACATGAATTGAAGAATGGGATGGACATTACAGAGGCCAAAAAACATGGCCTAGAAGACTATAAAAGAAATAGTTCAAAGCACAGGCATGTGGAATGATGATAGAAATCATTAGGGGAAAGATAAGAGAATTTCAGGATAGACTTAGATACAACATATGGTAGGAATTCTGAAATAGAAATAAATTATGAACTAATAGTAGAAGCAAAATTCTGTGATTTGAAGAAAGACCTGAGTCTACAGATTGAAAGGAATTACTGAGTACTAGCCAGTATTGACGAAAAAAGGACACATAAGTAGGAATCTCCTGCTAAACTGATGAA
Organism: Elephas maximus indicus; assembly: GCF_024166365.1. Classification (NCBI taxonomy): domain Eukaryota; kingdom Metazoa; phylum Chordata; class Mammalia; order Proboscidea; family Elephantidae; genus Elephas; species Elephas maximus. The sequence goes on along the minus strand of NC_064819.1, from coordinate 142,716,870 downwards.
CCTCCAAAATAAAATAAAATTGTATAGATTTCCAGGCAGAAAAAAAAAATTCAAGTTACCTAAATGAAAAATAACGGCACAAAAAAAGAGACGATAACAACTGATGGAACGAATATAATGGAAGAGTAGAACATCCACATTAACAAGAAGGGAAATGGAATGAATAGTGAGTTGATCAAACCAGCAAAAATAAGAAAAAGGAAAAAAAGAAAAACATTTTAAAGAAGTAAACCTAAAGGAAGATGGAAGGATAAAATGAATTATAGCGATCATTACATTAAATATGAATGGCCTGATTTCTTCCATTAAAAATCAGAGATTGTTAGGCTAGATTAAAATACAAAACTCAACTGTAAACAATTTTACACAAAGTGTAAAAAAAAAAAAAAGGTTAAAAATAAAGGCATAGACAAAAATATCAAGCAAATGGAAATGAAGAGAGAGCAAGAGTGCCAATATGAGTATCAGATAAGGTGGATTTAAGGTTAAAGACACTAAAGAATAAAGAAGGACATTACATAATGATTAAAGGCTCATAAATATAGTAATGGCTATTGGGCTTTGGTATGCAGAAAAACCACCTGGGTAGAAATCAAACGAGAAAAATGAAGGTCCCTAGACCGTGGTTGGAAAAGGAGGCAAGGGAAAAAAGTGGATAACCAGCCAAATTTGGGGGTAGAGATCAGCACTGAACATGGAGAGGTAGAGAGAAGGGAGAATGAAGGCGGGGGGTGGAAATGACCTAACAGAAGCTGTTGCCTTCAAAAAATGGACAGAGAGGAACTTCCAACAGCAGCAGGACAAATGGCTTTAAAAAACAAGCATGCTTAATAAATGGTGTAACGCTCCTATACCGGCAGTCACAAAACTTTAGTAAGTCAGCCACACATAAAAATGGCACAGTCAATGGAGACAAGATGTCTTAAACCTATATATGCCAGATAACATGGCAGCTAAAAATATAAAGCAAAAATTATAAGAAATGCAAGGAGAACTTGATTTAAAAAAAAAAGTACATTTAGGGAGGGAGATTTAAAAAGAGTTCTTTCAGAATTGAATATATCCTTAGAAGTGAGGATGGGGAGACTTCGCTTGCTTACTTTGGACACGTTATCAGGAGGGACCAATCCCTGGAGAAGGACATCATGCTTGGTAAAGTAGAGGGTCAGCAAAAAAAGAGGAAGACCCTCAACGAGATAGGTTGACACAGTGCCTGCAACAATAGGCTCAAACATAACAATGACTGTGAGGATTGTGAAGATGTAGGATGGGGCAACATTTTGTTCCGTTATACATAAGATCACTTTGATCCGGAAATGACTCAAAGGTACCAGCAACAATAGACAAATTGCTGTTGTTGCTGTTGTTAGGAGCTACAGAATCACTTCTGACTCATAACGACCCTTATGTACAACAGAATGAAACACTACCTGGTCCTGCGCCATCCTCACGATCTTTAACGCTTAAGTCCATTGTTGCAGCCACTGTATCAATCCATCTCGTTGAGACAAATTAGCAAATTTTATATAATAGACTGATGTAGAACCTTAAATCTTCTAATAGAGAATATACATTTTTCCTAAAGATTTTTGAAATATTTACAAAATTGCTCATGTATTTGGCCAAAAAGAAAAACTTCATGAGCCGCAGCCTCATCTACCTGGAGACCAGAATAACTAGATGATGCCTGACTACCACTACCGACTGTTCTAATCAGCGCAACAGTATATGAACCCTGATAGAATGGGAGGAAAAAAGCAGAACAGAACTCAAATTGTTAAAAAGTCCGACTTACTAGACTGCTTGAGACTAGAGGATTTATCTCTATCTGAGACTATCGCCCTGAGATACTCTTTAAACCTTGAACTGAAGCTATCCCCTGAGGCCACCTTTTAGCAAAATAACAAATTGGCACACAAAATAAAGGCTATTACCCATGAGTATGGCGCTCCATTAAAAAAAAAAAATCTATATGGGGCCAAAACCAAACCAGTTGCCATCTAGTCAATTCCCACTCACAGCAACCCTATGGGACAGAGTAGATAGAACTGACCCATAGGGTTCCAAGGAGTGGCTGTTGGATTCGAACTGCCGACCTTTTTGTTGGTAGCCAGGCCTAAACCACTGTGCCACCAGAGCTCTATATGAGACCAAAAGGTCAACAATTACTCTAAAGTCAAGATGAGAAGATAAGGAGGCAGAGAAACTAGAGTACTGAAAATGGAGCAACCAGGACACAATTAAAGATGTTGACATATTGTGAAAAATGTAACTGATCTCACTGAACAATTTGTATAGAAATTGTCAAATGAGAATCTAATTTGCTGTGTAAACTTTCACTGAAAACTCAGTAAAATATTTAAAAACGCTTAACAAATTGAAATCACAAAAAAAAAACTGAGACATTTTTCCAGGTTCCTTCCTTGCTCATACTCCATCCAATAAAATCAGAAATGAATTATAAAAGTTTTAATTTTTGGGAAGTCAACCCATGACTCAAAAAGAAATTAAAAGTGAAATTACAAATGTTGAGAAAGCAATGTAGTGGGGAAGCAAAAGCTACATGCAGAGTGAATTAATTGCCTTAAATGTCTTTACTGCTAAAGGAAAAAGAGGAAAAACAAAGAAACTTGCTACCCATTATCATAAAATAAGAAACGAACAATAAAAGAAAATAAAATGAAGTACTAATTAAAATAAAGGCTAAAATTAATAAACTAGAAATAAAAAACAGAAAAAAAACTAGAAACGATAAATCCCAAAGCTATTTTTTTTTTTTTTTAAGACCACAAAAGCTGGAAATGCCCACTCATCTATGCCAAAAAATTTGGAAGACGGCTACATGGCTGGACTGGAAGAGATCCATATACATGCCTGTTTCAAAGAAAAGTGGTCCAACAATGTGGAAATTATCAAACAATAGCATTACTATCACATGCAAGTAAAACTGTATTGAAGATAATTCAAAAACAGCTGCAGCAGTACATTGACAGGGAACTACTAGAAATTTAAGCCAGATTCAGAAGAGAACGTGGAACGAGGGATATCGTTGCTGATGTTAAATGGACCTTGGCTGAAAGCAGAGAATACCAGAAAGATGTTTATCTGTTTTTTATTGACTACACTAAGGCATTCAACTGTGTAGATCATAACAAATTATGGATAACGTTATGAACAACAGGGATTCCTGAACACTTAATTGTCCTCATGCGGAACCTGTACATAGACCAAGAGGCAGTCACTCAAACAGAACAAGGGGATACTGAATGGTTTAATATCAGGAAAGTTGTGCGCCAGGGTTTTATCCTTTCACCATACTTATTCAATCCATATGCTGAACCAATAATCAGAGAAGCTAGACTATATGAAGAAGGCAGTGGCATCAAGATTAGAGGAAGACTCATCAACAACCAGCAATATGCAGATGACACAACCTTGCTGACTGAAATCGAAGAGGACTTGAAGCACTTATCAATGAAGATCAAAGAGTACAGCCTTCAGTACGGATTACATCTCAACATAAACCAAAAATCTACATAACTGGATCAATAAGCAACATCACGATAAACAGAGAAAATATTGAATTTATCAAGGTTTTCATTTCACTTGGATCCACAATCAGCGCCCATGGGAGCTTGTCGTTGTTGTTAGGTACTGTTGAGTCAGTTCTGACTCATAGTGACCTTATGTACAACAGAACGAAACACTGCCCAGTCCTGCGCCATCCTCACAATCATTGCTATGTTTAAGCCCATTGTTGCATGCACTGGGACAATCCATCTCATCGAGGGTCTTCCTTTTTTTGGATGACCCTCTACTTTACCAGCCATGATATCCTTCTCCAGGGACTGATCCCTGGTGATAACACATCCAAAGCAAGTGAGATAAAGTCTCACCATCCTCACTTCTAAGGAGTATTCTGGTTGTACTTCTTCCATGGAAGCAGCAGTCAAGAAATCATATTGCGTTGGACAAATCTACTGCAAAAGAGCTCTTTAAAGTATTAAAAAGCAAAGTTGAGGAGGTGGAGCCAAGATGGCAGAATAGATGCTTCCAGCGAGCCCTCTTTACAACAAAGACCCGAAAAAACAAGTGAAACAAGTATATTTGTGACAAGTTGGGGGCCCTGAGCTTCAAAGGCAAGCTTAGAAAACAAACTGAGGGGCAGGAAGAGACCATTCAGAACCAGAGAGGAGTTACCAGACCTGAATCACGGGGAGCCCTCAGGTACCATTTCTGGAGCGGCAGCAGCGGCAGGCTGGTACTAGCGTTTGGCCGCAGTTCCCTCAGGAAAAAGCAGCTAGCCACACAGCCTACTCACACCTCCAGAACCTGAGAAGAACAGTGCTCTCGGCAAAAGCTAAGTATTTGCATATATTTTACTGCACACCCTCCCATCCCAAAGCTGGCTTAAGCAGCTGAATTCCCTGAGCCTGAGATAGGCACTGTTAAGCACCTAGAGCCATCCTCCCAGCCTTGGGGAAGGAAAAAATTTGCAACTGGGGGAAAAGATAATTTGCTGGCTCCACTAACCAGCGGAGCTCAGGACAGAAGCAGTTCTTGTTCAGGCATAAACCATCTGTGGACTTTGAACTCCTTTCCCCTCTGCATGGGCCTTTGTGGCCTAGTTTGGGAGAATAGGCCCTTGTTGGCAGACTCCAACCATTTCAGCTGTGTGGTGGAGAGGTGGGTGTTTGATGCTTCACATTGCTTTGCCTATTAAACAAGGTCCTCACCTACCCACGTAAAGGACCTAAGGACTGGTAGCTCCACTCAGGTCACCCAGCTAACTGTGACAGTGGTACAAAGAAAACTGGTACCTCCCAGTCGTTACAACCAAAAACTTTGGGTGTCCACGGTCCATCTGCAGAACCCACCCACCTGCACACTCTAGGGAACAGGGACATGCTTTCCTCAGAGACGCTCAAGGGTTGATTCTCAGCCCCCTGCCTTGTTCAGAGCATGACCCCCTGCTGCAATCAGATACCGATATAAACACCAATCACCCCTGCCCCTCTAAGACTGTAGGACAGAGCCTGTACCACATGCTTGATGATCAGCTACCTGGAAACCTGAGCTAAATTCATACAAGAAAACTTAATGGACTCCTAGACTGATATACCTGATAACAGCTCTAACCAGCTGGGGACAGAACATCAGACCTCCAAAGGTGAAAATAACCAAGCTAGCTCACTCAAACAACCCATAAGGGTATATCGAAACTAAATAAAGCAAGGAGCTATGACACAATAAGCAACCATAAACTAATACAATAACGTATAGATAGCTCGGAGACAACAGTCAATATCAAGTCACATAAAGAAACAGACCATGATCACCTCAACAGGCTCTCAGAACAAAGAACCCAGGGATCTTCTAGATGAAAGTACATTACTGGAATTACCAGAGCCAGAATACAAAAGTTTAATATACAGAACCCTTCAAGACATCAGGAAGGAAATGAGGCAATACGCAGAACAAGCCAAGGAATACACAGATAAAGCAATTAAAGTAATTAGAAAGATTATTCAGGAACATAATAAAAAATTTAATAAGCTGGAAAAATCCATAGACAGCAATCAGAAATTCAGAAGATTAACAATAAAATTACAGAATTAGATAACTCAATAGAAAGTCAGAGGAACAGAATTCAGCAAGTAGAAGCTAGAATTTCTGAACTCGAAGATAAATCACTTGGCACTAATGTATTTGAAGAAAAATCAGACAAAAGAATTGAAAAAAATGAAGAAACCTTAAGAATCATGTGGGACTCCATCAAGAGAAATAACCTACAAGCGATTAGAGCACTAGAACAGGGAGGGATAACAGAAAATACAGAGAGAATTGTTGAAGATTTGTTGGCAGAAAGCTTCCCCGATATTGTGAAAGATGAGAAGATATCTATCCAACATGCTCAACGAAATCCACATAAGGTAGATCGTAAAAGAAAGTCACCAAGACATATTATAATCAAACTTGCCAAAACCAAAGGTAAAGAGAGAATTATAAGAGCAGCAAAGGATAAACGAAAAGTCACCTACAAAGGTGAGCCAATAAGAATAAGCTCAGCAGAAACCATGTAGGCAAAAAGGCAATGGGATGACATATTTAAAAAATTGAAGGATAAAAATTGCCTGCCAAAAATCATATATCCAGCAAAACCATCTCTTAAATATGAAGGTGAAATTAAGACAATTCCAGATAAACACAAGTTTAGGGAATTCGTAAAAACCAAACCGAAACTACAAGAAATACTAAAGGGAGCTCTTTGGTTAGAAAATCAATAATATCAGGTATAAACCCAAGACTAGAACACTGCACAAAGCAACCAGAAGTCAACTAAGACAGGGAAATCTGAAAAAACAAAAGAAGATTATATAAAAAAAAAAAAAGCTCAAAAAAGGGTAACAGTGGTGTTGTTATATGAAAGAAGACAACAATAAAATAATAAAGAGGGACTAAGGAATGTAATCAAACACCTTCCATATGGAGAGGATGATAAGGCGATACAAAGAAATAAAAGCTAGGTTTAAATTTATAAAAATAGGGGTAAATAATAAGGTAACCACAAAGGAGACAAACTATCCTACTCATCAAAATAAAATACAAGAAAAAAATAGAGACTCAGCAGAGACAAAATCAACAACAAATATGAGAAAAGGACACTATATAAAGATAATTTACTCAGCACATAAAATTAAGTGGGAAAAAGAAGCCGTCAACAACACACAAAAAAAAAGACATCAAAATGATAGCACTATATCCATAAAAAATATCTGTCCATAATTACCCTGAATGTAAATGGACTAAATGCGCCAATAAAGAGACTCAGAGTGGCAGAATGGATTCAAAAACACGATCCGTCTATATGCTGCCTACAAGAGACACACCTTTGACTTAGAGACACAAACAAACTAAAACTCAAAGGATGGAAAAAAATATATCAAGCAAAAACAATCAAAACAGAGCAGGAGTGGGAATATTAATTTCTGACAAAATAGACTTTAAAGTTAAATCCATCAGAAAGGATAAGGAAGGACACTATATAATGATTAAAGGGACAATACACCAAGAAGATATAATCATATTAAATATTTACGCACCCAATGACAGGGCTGCAGGATACATAAAACAAACTCTATCACTGTTGAAAGATGAGATAGCTCCACAATAATAGTAGGAGACTTCAACACACCACTTTCGGTGAAGGACAGGACATCCAGAAAGAAGCTCGATAAAGGTGCGAGAGATCTAAATGCCACAATGAACAAACATGACCTCATAGACATATACAGAACACTCCACCCAACAGCAACCAACTATACTTTCTTTTCCAGTGCACATGGAACATTCTCTAAAATAGACCACATATTAGGTCATAAAGCAAGCCTTAGAAGAATCCAAAACACTGAAATATTACAAAGCATCTTCTCTGACCATAAGGCCATAAAAGTGGAAATCGATAACAGGAAAAGAAATCAAACATTTGGAAACTGAACAATACCCTGTTCAAAAAAGACTGGATTATAGAAGACATTAAGGACGGAATAAAGAAATTCAGAGCATCCAATGCGAATGAAAACACTTCCTATCAGAACCTTTGGGACACAGCAAAAGCAGTGCTCAGAGGTCTATTTATACCAATAAATGCACACATAGAAAAAGAAGGGCCAAAATCAAAGAATTATTCCTACAACTTGAAAAAATAAAAAATAGAGAGCAAGAAAAAGAAACCCACAGGCACCAGAAGAAATCAAATAATAAAAATCAGAGCTGAACTAAATGAAATAGAAAACAGAAAAACAATTGAAAGAATTAACAAGACTAAAAGCTGGTTTTTTGAAAAAATCAACAAAATTGATAAACCAGTGGCCAAACTGACATAAGAAAAACAGGAAAGGAAGCAAATAACCCAAATAAGAAATGAGATGGGCGATATTACACCAGACCCAACTGAAATTAAAAGAATCATATCAGATTACTATGAAAAATTATACTCTAACAAATTTGAAAACCTAGAAAAAATGGATGAGTTCCTAGAAACACAGGACCTATCTAAACTAACATAAACAGAGGTAGAACAACTAAATAGACCCATAACAAAAGAAGAGATTGAAAAGGTAATCAAAAGACTCCCAACAAAAAAAAGCCCTGGTCCAGATGGCTTCACTGCAGAGTTCTAACAAACTTTCAGAGAAGAGTTAACACTACTACTACTAAAGGTATTTCAGAGCACAGAAAAGGATGGAATACTACCAAACTCATTCTATGAACCCACCATATCCCTGATACCAAAGCCAGGTAAAGACACCAGAAGAAAAGAAAATTATAGACCTATATCCCTCATGAACGTAGATGCAAAAATCCTCGACAAAATTCTAGCCAACAGAATTCAACAACATATCAAAAAAATAATTCACCATGACCAAGTGGGATTCATACCGGGTATGCAGGAATTGCTCAACATTAGAAAAACAATTATTGTAATCCACCACATAAATTAAAATAAAGAGAAGAATCACATGATTTTATCAATTGAAGCAGAAAAGGCATTTAACAAATTTCTACACCCATTCATGATTAAAACTTTCCACAAAATAGGAATAGAAGGAAAATTCCTCAACATAATAAAGGGCATTTATTCAAAGCCAATAGCCAACATCATCCTAAATGGAAAGAGCCTGAAAGCATTCCTCTTGAGAACTGGAACCAGACAAGGATGCCCTTTAACACCACTCTTATTGAACATTGTGTTGGAGGTCCTAGCCAGAGCAATTAGGCTAGAAAAAGAAATAATGAGCATCCAGATTGGCAAGGAAGAAGTCAAAGTATCTCTATTTGCAGATGACATGATCTTATACACAGAAAACCCTAAGGAATCCTCCAGAAAACTACTGAAACTAATAGAAGAGTTCAGCAGAGTATCGGGATACAAGATAAACATATAAAAATCAGTTGGATTCCTCTACACCAACAAAAAGAACATCGAAGAGGAAATCACTAAATCAATGCCATTTACAGTAGCCACCAAGAAGGTAAAATACTTAGGAATAAATCTTACCAGAGATGTAAAAGACTTACACAAAGAAAAGTACAGTACACTTCTGCAAGAAACCAAAAGAGGCTTTCATAAGTGAAAAAACATACCTTGCTCATGGATAGGAAGATTTAACATTATAAAAACGTCTACTCTACCAAAAGCAATCTACACATTTAATGCAATTCTGATCCAAATGCCAAGGACATTCTTTAATGAGATGGAGAAACAAATCACCCTTCATATGGAAGGAAAAGAGGCCCCGAATAAGTAAAGCATTACTGAAAAAGAAGAACACAGTCGGAGGCCTTACTTTACGTGATTTTAGAACCTATTATACCACCACAGTAGTCAAAGCAGCGTGGTACTGGTACAAGAACAAGATACATAGACCAATGGAGCAGAATTGAGAATCCAGACATAAATCCATCCATATATGAGCAGTTGATACTTGACAAAGGCCCCAAAACAGTTAAATGGGGAAAAGACAGTTTTTTTAACAAATGGTGGTGGCATAACTGGATATCCACCTGCAAAAAATTAAACAAGACCCATACTTCACTCCATGCACAAAAACGAGCTCAAAATGGATCAAAGACCTAAATATAAAAATCCAAAATGATAAATATCATGGAAGAAAAAACAGGGACAATGTTAGAAGCCCTAATACATGGCATAAACAGTATACAAAACATTACTAACAAAGCGGAAGAAGAACTAGATAACTGCAAGCTGCTAAAAATCAACACCTATGCTCATCCAAAGACTTCACCAAAAGAGTAAAAAGATTACCTACAGACCGGGAAAAAGTTTTTAGCTATGACATTTCCGATCAGTGCCTTATCTCTAAAATCTACATGATACTACAAAAACTCAACTGCAAAAAGACAACCCAATTACAAAATGGGCAAAAGATATGAAGAGTCACTTCACTGAAGAAGACATTCAGGTAGCTAATAGATACATGAGGAAATGTTCATGATCATTAGCCGTTAGAGAAATGGAGATCAAAACCACAATGAGATTTCATCTCACTCCAACAAGGCTGGCATTAATCCAAAAAACACATAATAAATGTTGGAGAGGCTGTGGAGAGATTGGAATACTTATACACTGCTGGTGGGAATGTCAAATGGTACAACCACTTTGGAAATTGATTTGGCACTTCCTTAAAAAGCTAGAAATAGAACTACCATACGATCCAGCAATCCTACTCCTCAGAATATATCCTAGAGAAATAAGAGCCTTTACACGAGCAGATATATCCACACCCCCGTTTACTGCAGCACTGTTTACACCAGCAAAAAGATGGATGCAACCAAGGTGCCCATCAACAGATGAATGGATAAATAAATTATGGTATATTCATACAATGGAATACTACACATCAATAAAGAACAGTGATGAATCCGCGAAACATTTCATAACATGGAGGAATCTGGAAGGCATTATGCTGAGTGAAATTAGTCAGCTGCAAAAGGACAAATATTGTATAAGACCACTATTATAAGAACTTGAGAAATAGTTTAAACTGAGAAGGAAACATTCTTTTGTGGTTACGAGAGGGGGGAGGGAGAGAGGTATCCACTAATTAGATAGTAGATAAGAACTACTTTAGGTGAAGAGAAAGACAGCACACAATACAGGCAAGGTCAGCACAACTGGACTAAACCAACAGCTAAAAGTTTCCTGAATAAATTGAATGCTCAAATGCCAGTGTAGCAGGGGCAGGGGTTTGGGGACTATGGTTTCAGGGGACATCTAAGTCAATTGGCATAATAAAATTTATTAAGAAAACATTCTGTATCCCACTTTGAAGAGTGGCATCTAGGGTCTTAAATGCTAGCAAGCAGCCATCTCAACCCACCTGGATCAAAAGAGAATGAAAAGCACCAAGCACACAGGGTAATTACAAGCCCAAGAGACAGAAAGGGCCACATGAACCAGAGACTATATCATCCTGAGACCAGAAGAACTAGATGGTACCCAGCCACAAAACCAATGACTGCCCTGACAGGGAACACAACAGAGAACCCCTGAGGGAGCAGGAGAGCCGTGGGATGCAGACCCCAAATTCTCGTAAAAAGACCAGACTTAATGGTCTGACTGAGACTAGAAGGACCCTGGTGTTCATGGCCCCCAGATCTTCTGTTGGCCCAGGACAGGAACCATTCCCGAAGCGAACTCTTCAGACATGGATTGGACTGGACAATGGGTTGGAGAGGGATGCTGGTGAGGAGTAAGCTTCTTGGATCAGGTGGACACTTGAGACTATGTTGGCATCTCCTGCCTGGAGGGGAGATGAGAGGGTAGAGGGGGTTAGAAGCTGGCGAAATGGACACAAAAAGAGAGAGTGGAGGGAGAGAGCAGGCTGTCTCAGGGGGAAAGTAATTGGGGGAATATGTAGCAAGGTGTATATAAGTTTTTATGTGAGAGACTGACTTGATATTTAAACTTTCACTTAAAGCACAATAAAAATTACAAAAAAAAAAAAAAAACAGCAAAGTTGCCACCTTGAGGACTAAGGTGTGCCTGACCCAAGCCATGGTATTTTCAATTGCCTTATATTCATGCAAAAGCTCGACAATGAATAAGAAAGACTGAAGAAGAATTGATGCTTTGAATTATGGTGCTGATGAAGAATATTGAATATTACCATGGACTGCCCAAAGAACAGACAAATACGTCTTCGAAGAAGTACAGCCAAAATGCTCCTTGGTAGCAAGGATGGTGAGACTTCAACTCACGTACTTCAGACATATTATCAGGAGGGACCAGTCCCTGGAGTAGGACATCATGTTTGGTAAAGTAGAGGGTCAGTGAAATAGAGGAAGACCCTCAATGGGATGGGTGGACACAGTGGCTGTAGCAATGGGCTCAACCATAGCAATGATTGTGAGGACGGCGCAGGACCAGGCAGTGTTTCATTCTGTTGTACATAGGATCGCCAGGAGTTGGAACCAACTCGATGGAACCTAACAACAACAAAGCAGATGAACTACCAGTAAACTTGATTAAAAGAAAGAGTGCACATGGCAAACACATACAGAAGAAGTCACTTGCAAGAATATACAAGATTAAAAATGAGGAGGCAAAACCACAGATATAGGCGTGATTAAGAGAATTATAAAAGATTACTGCTTGCAAGTCTATGGCTACAAATTTGAAAATACAGAGGAAATGAATGACTTCCTAACAAAATATGTTGTTGTTTTTGTTAGGTGCCGTCGAGTCGGTTCCGACAAAATATAATTTACTTAAATTGCCAATCACTTCAGAAGACGTTGGGCTGGTGATTAACGATCTATCATTGAAAAAGGCACAAAGACCAGATGGGTTTAATCTTTAAGGAACAGATGATTACAATGTTATTTAAATGTTTCCAGGCTATGGGAAAAAAATGAGACTATTTCCCCTAGATCATTTTATGAAGCCAGATAAAAACTTAAAAAAAATTTTTTTTAGCCAGATTAATTTTAATTCCAAAACCTGATATAACATGAAAAAGAAAACGATAAGCCCATCTCACTTAAAAATGCAGATACAAAAAGTTTACCTAAAATATTAGCAAAGAAAATGCAACTATGCTTCTGTCTTAAGCTGAGTTCTCTAATGAGACAGATGTGCATAACAAAGGTTTATCACGGAGTGCTCTCAGTATCAGCAATCCCTGCTGGTACAGTGGCTAAAGCACTTGACTGCTAACTGAAAGGCTGTTTGAACCAACAGCACTCCACGGGAGAAAGATGGGGCATAGGGTTTCCAAGCTTTACTGCCTTGGAAACCCTATGGGGCAGTTTTACTCTGTCCTACAGGGTTGCTATGATTCGGAATCTACCCAACAACAGTGGGTTTTGGTTTTGCTCTAAGTATCAACACCTGTAATCAAGTGAGACAAGGAGACTAAGGTAAGGGGAGACGTTGAGATGCAATACAGTTGCAACACAGGTCTTGGTCCATCCCATAGAGAGCTATGAATCAGTCATGAGAGGCAGGCTACCTTCCAACTGCCCATCCTCTCCTTCCAACCCCCTCCCCCCCGCCCACCTCACCGAGAAAGGGCTCAGCAGCCAACACTCTGGACAGCTGAGGGGAAAAGTGCCACCCCCTGAAGCAGGGATCTGGGTAGCACAGGACAGCATTCATTAGACTAAAAGGACTAGAGTCCTTAGGATTTATTGTTGATTGCAAGTGAGGTTCACTATAAAAAAAACAACCTATCATTATAATCCTTTGTTTCAATAGAGAAAACTTTTATTAAGATCACATGAATAGATGCTGAAAGACATTTGATGAATTTGTTAGATTCATCAGCCATTTCTGACATAGCTATTGTTTTACATATTACAGAAATGTGAATATATCATACATACTGACTTATTTGTGTTTGTGTGTGTGTACGCTCATAGTCTTTTTGCTTTTCCTTTTTTTTCTTGGATTTCCTTCTCCCTCTCCACCAAAATCAACCCCAGTACGGTAATAGTAAGTAGAAATGAAATAACTAAAATACACTGGCACGAAGTAGAAATAAGATCTCTGGGTGTCCCAAACGGTTTGCTCTCAGCTACTAACCTAAAGGTTGGTGGTTCAAACCCACCCAGTGGTGCCACAGAAGAAAGGCCTGGAAATCTGCTTCCATAAAGTTTACAGCCAAGAAAACCCTACGGAGCACAGTTTTACCCTGTAACACATGGGGTCACTATGAGTTGGAATAGACTCAGTGGCAACGAGTTCTTGGTTTCTGGGTAGAAACAGGTTTAGAATTTGTCCCTGACTGCTTTCAGGAGCAACCATGCTGCACTACCAGGTTCCTTTTTATATAGGCATCTGTTGGAGAAGCTTTAATTTAGTTGAAGAAATCAACCTCTAGAGCCATTTCTAGCTTACCATTGGACATACCACCAATATTTCTTGGTGATAATTAACTGTGGCAGGAGATAAATGATAAATAAAAATAAACAAAGGCTAAAAAATCGTCAAAATGTGATCATATGTCCAAAATAAAGCACACATCTCGGCAGGAACACCATTTAAGTGCAGAAGTAAGTCACCACCTGTTTGTTAGGGACATGAATCAGATTCATTCAGAAGTTGCTGGCCTTGATTAATGGCCAGTGTCCCCAGAACAAACACCTCCCTCTCAGCCCATAGTAATAGAGATAAATAAGAGTAAAACTTAAAAAGAGTAAAATATGATAAAATCCAGGTCTCTTGCTGACATACACCACCTATCTGGAATTAGTCTGCATTCTTACCTTTGTAGATCCCATCTGATGGCTACATGGATGGAGAATCTCAATCACTGGGAGGACTCAGTTCTTCTATGACTAAGATGCACATCTGGCCTCAGAGATTGCTGGAACCATGGCTCCTCATCTATAGAATTCTGTAACAACTCTGGGGGCTCACCTATTCCACGGGTATCTCAGAGGCACATCCTGATGGTGAGTCCGAATGGCTGGGGTAGCGTTTGATGTTTGGCTTCCCAACGTCCATTTGTACATGCCTCAGTCCAGGCATGGAGACCCAGGACCATTAGTTGCAGTCAAGGAGCAGGGATGTTTTACTTATTTCCTGTGCACAAATCAGGACCCCTGATGGTGCAGTGCTTAAGAGCTATAGCTGCTAACCAAAAGGTTTCTAGAGGCTGCTCTCCCCCAGAATAAAATTCTAAATGTGACCCCAACTCAGCATTTTATGGTCTGTCCAGGGTAAAGTTCATTTTCTCCTGGTAGGCAGAGCATCATAACTATGATCATAGAAGTTTTCTTGGTAAGTATTGAATCAGATCAAGCTAAGATGTCCTGATATGATGATCTCAAAACAGATGCCCAGTGTAATTTGAATACTTCGGGTCTGGTGACTAAGACTCCTTTTTCCCTTTGATGACAGCTGAATGAGCACTACTGATATTTTCTTCTGTGATTCTCCTTTTCCAGTGCTTTCAGTTCTGACTAACCCCCTTCCTTCTAATTGACCCATTCATTTTTAGATGTGTTAAGCTAAATTAATATCTGTTGAAAAATAACCCATTATGATATATTTTTTCATATTAACATTGTGTGTAATAAAACAGACCTAAATCTGTGTCTGAAATACATAGTATTTGTTATACATTTTCTTTGAAATTCTAATACGCAAAAAGGGAAACAGGTCTTCACTTTTTGTTTGTTCATTTTTACATAAAGGAAAGAACAAGCAAAAACGGACAAAACCAAACTGGTTGCAGTCAATTCCAACTCATAACGACTCTATAGGACAGAGTAGAACTGCCCTGTAGGGTTTCCAAGGAGCAGCTGGTGGATTAGAACTGCTGACCTTTTGGTTAGCAGCCAAACGCTGCAGCCAAATGCTTAACCACTTATTGCAAGCAATTTGAGCAGTCATCCAACTGGGCTCAACAAACTGGACCAGATGACCTCGTTGGACTCTCTTCCAGCTCTATATTACACAGCACATGTGGCAAAAGATACCTCTTTACATTGTATTCTTTCACTGACAGTGAGAACATTTTTGGAGAAATGTAAATAATTTTGAAGTTCAACAGATCTCCAATTCTTTATAAGAAACATATTTTCTTGGACGTTTAGATATAATTAATTTCATATTTTCCATCCATTTGATGCTATTTTCCCAAGCCTCTATTTTCATCTTAATCCTTCACAAATTCTTTGCTGGAAAACTGCAATTATATTTAACTACAGAAGGGTAGTTACACGATGCACGCATAAATCTTAAGTTTTAATGTTTCTTTCATGCCTTTGTTAAATCGGAGTAATAGATCCCTATTCAGCTGGTCTAACAACAAATGTCAATTTAGTTAAATCATAATGTTAAAACAACCAAAAGCACGTTATAGTGAATACTTACTGCTAATAGCATGATTGCCTTTTGTCTTTATCTTCTTTTTTAAAAACCTCACATTCCCAATTGGAATAATTTTAAACAGGACTGAATTAAGAAAGAAGAACCTAGGCAGAGGTTTAGCAATAATGATCTGCAAGCTTCCAAAATGCAGATGAGATGGCCATTAGGCCCCAAAGAGGTTACATACTAAATGTTCTGGTTTCCACCTGCAGTTCTGCCCTGCCGGTGATTCTGTGGCTATTACCTGCTGTAAGAATAATGTGGGGTGGCCTCCAATCTCCTCTAACTTGATGAGGGGGAAGGAGAATCAACATCAACAGCCCAAGGCTGATGTCTATGAAGCAGAGGTCAGACATACCTCCTCTCTCTGCCATCTTTACGAATTCTGACGCCAACCATCCCTCCCACAGCACTCTCTACTTCTCTGCTGGATTCAGTAATTCACTGCAATGCCCACACAAAACTCACAGGCAATACTCACGATTATCGGGTTTATTAGGGAAGTAACAGGTTACAGTTCAGGTTCAGGAGCACTGAGGACACAGTTCTTCCATCAAGACAGCCTCTTTTCAGCTGTGTCCACAGGCAGGCCTCTCTCTGGCCCCTTGGTCTCCGCCCTGTTCGGACAAGTGTTATAAAGCTCTTTTAGCTCTGCTGGTAAGAGCCCAGAGGCACCCCACTCTGCCAGCAAGCCTCCCGCCTGAGGGCACTCAGCTTTCTTGCTCCGTTGGCCAGAAAGCCCATCATGCCATCTCCTGCTGGTCTCTTCCGCTGCTGTTTCTCTACCAATGCTTCTTGCTGACTTCAGCTTTACAGCTCTCTCTCTCTCTCTCTCTCTCTGTCTCCTGGTTCCGGGATCCTCTCAGCAGAGATCCCAGGTCCTAAAGACATGCTCCACTCTCGGCCCTTCTTCCTTGGTGATGGTGAGATCATTTCCCTCTTGCCTCTGGGATGGCTTACTTTAAGCCTAGCAGGATAGCAAAACTGACCAATCCCCTAGTTAGGATTCCATTTTTTTAATGCCTTACTAGTATGGTCCCACCCAATCATTCACTGGGAGTTACAAGGCCACGGCAAGAAAGGCCACACAAAAGCAATCCATCGCACTGCACCTGCTCAATGGTTGAGTTTTATTTCTTTAAGTTGACTATTTTTCTCTGCACTTGTGCAAATGTTTAGCTAATTCACCTCTCATTCAACATCCATTCCATTCACCTACTCCACAAATATCAAGGACTTCTCCTTGATGGCACTAGAATTTTTACATAGGAGGAACTTAGGGACAGCAGTCTTTATCATGCTGGGGATGGGGAAAAGCAACCACTCCATTTTACCTACATTGTATGTTTATTGAAAGAAGGTCTGCTAGTGCAATGGTTAAGTGCTCAGCAGCTAACCAAAGGCTGGTGGCTCCAACCCACGTAGCAGCTCTGCAGGAGAAAGACTTGGCAATCTGCTTCCATAAAGATTACAGCCAAGAAAACCCTGCGGGGCAGTTCTACTCTGTCACAGGGTCACTATGAATCAACCAACTTGTCAACTTGACAGCACCCAACAACATGCTTATTGAAGGTATCTCTATGGGGTCACTGAGATTATGTCAGAAAGTGAAGTAAGAAAGACCCTACCTGTTCTAATAGATGAACCAGAAATCAAGATTCACAGGGAGGAACATGTCATATTCTGAGGTGAGCCTACCTGACAGAATATCATTAAAGTCCAGGGCCACAGACAGGTCAAGGAAAGAGCATTGGGTATGCTTGATGGGGACCATGGGGTTCCATTAAATACCTCTGAGTAAGGTGTAAACTTTTGGCAAATATTCATTTCTCATTAATATTATAACTGAAAACCAGGCAAGGGTGATGTCATAAAAAAGGATTTCTAAGCTATTGTAGTGAGAAATACCCTCACTCACTGGAGTTTCTCTTTCACTTTATCCTGAGGATCTGCCATGAAACAAATGTTACAAGGTCCTTTGCCCATTTCTAGGTATGATATACGAACTTTTGTATGGTTTCCAAGGTGTCTTAATTGGCAACACAATAGAAAGTTTCCAATATAATAGAGAAATAAAGAGAAATTTTGGCCTTTCTGTCACTCCCTTTTTTTATATTGTTTCCTTCAGGGTGACAGCTCCACCATTAAGATGCTGATATTTTGCTGCCTTCCTTTACTTTGCTTGAAGATGCTCTCTTGCAATGTGTTCAGTGCCGTGACTTTGAAAGTATGTTGTGATTTTACCTGGCTTTCCTTTCTTTTTTTTTCTCTCCTTTCCCTACTTTTTAAGAGGTGACATGATGTAGGGGATCACATCCCTGGACTGAGAATCAGAAGAACTAATTACGAGCCCTACTTCTACTACTTAAAACACAACTTTAGATAAGTTACCACTGTAAAACTCCATTTATAAAATGGAAGTGTTAAACTAACCTTTGGCTTCCTAACCTTTTCTAAGTAGGAGATTGAAAGAATTCTTACTTGCAAGTGGAATTTTATTTAAAAATCCCAATATATTAAACAGATCAAAGTGGACCAACTTAATTTGAAGAAGAGAAAGGGCGGGTGGGACATGGAGCCCTGTGCCTTTGATCCCACACTCTCACCTCCACTTCTGTTATACTAGCTCCTCAGTCACTTCAGTGCAACTCAGGAGTCCGAGAACCCATTTTAAAAATCTAAATGAGCCTTTCCAGTCCTAAATTCTGTGATTGATCACTAGGTTACCTACTCTTCTCTGCTGGGATACAGTCTTTGACTCAATTACAATTAATGTATGCAATGTCACACAAGGGAAAAGTCTGGAAGTGACACCCTTGCAAAAATAAAAACTTTACCCTAACAGCAAGCAGAAATTTTTATCTGTGTAGGAATACTTTTAAAATTGGTTTGAATCCCACTGTCACATCTGACGGTACACTTTCCACATTTGCATCTGTAAGGCTAGCCCTCCCTCACTGCTGTGACCTTTCCCTAAAGACTCATGCCTGCTTCAGCTCCCAAGTCGTTCTTATTGAAGAGGAACCACACCAATAGCCCCACTCCCACTTGTCACTCTGTCTTGCAGCTTTGGGAACTGTCATCCAGAATCCAGCGACCTACCCAATTCTGCAGCGCTTGAGCATCCCTGTAGGTCCCCAAATAAAGGGCCAGAAGATGTATAGAAAATCTCTCATGCGAAGGAAAAAATTAATATAATTTCTTGAGCACTTACCAGGTATTATACTAAGAGTTTTATTACTGTACATATCCTAGCAACAATCCCACAAGGTAGGTATTATTATCCTCTCTTCATAAATAAGGAAACTGGGACTCAGAGAGCTCTTTTAGACACAAAAACAATATCTGAGCACCAACAATGAGCCTCAACCACCTGCACAGTGTCCTTCCCCCACCCGCATTGGGGTCATGCTTGTACCCTCAACCCACTTAGCTGAGACCCAGAAATCCTTACAGACCCTTGCAGCCCTGTATGACTGGTCTCCTGGTCTCTTCCTTGGTGCAGCTGACAAACTGGTCACAGGAAGTCCATCAAGCAAATGTAGGCCATTTACACACAAAATGATCTAATGTATAAAATGCCGCTAGATGTTCAGTAAATATTTTAAATCTCTGATGATGGTGGAACGTAATTTACATTATGGAAGCAATCATTTAATCACTGCAATTAGCCAAATTATTACCTATTCACCTAATTATCTTTTAATCATGTAATTTAAAAAATTAAACATTATATAATTCTAGCCAATGCCAAATTTTTATTTCATAACTTCCCAATGAAAAGTGCAATTTACAATACAGTACAATGTAATTTCCTACAGAAATTAAGTTTCATTTTATTCTTAATTACAGGATAAATCTTCCCATAACTGCCATGACCTGTACCAACCAAGGAGAGAATTCGGCCTTTCAGGAAAAGGTAATTGTAGAGGCCAAAACTAAAGCAGTCAGTTAGGTTTTTTCTAGACATGTTAAGAAAGGGCTGACTTTCCACACAAAAAGAAGATGGCATAAACCTAGCGATGGTTTTCAACTAGCTTCACATTAGAATTCTGTGGGAGTTTAAAATGGACAAACAACGATACCCAGGGGTCACCTGAAGTGACTCTGATTTTATCGGTCAGAGGCCACCTAACACTGCCCCCCCCACCTCATGGTTTAAAAATCTCTCCAGATGATCCTAATTTGCAGCCTGAATTGAAACCACTAAAAAGGTAATTTTAGCCTGTGCTGCTTTTGATTCTGTTTTGTTTCGTTTTGTTTTCTGGGGAGTAACTTGTAGATCCTGAGTCAAGAAGCATAATGTTGGGCATGTGGGGAGCACAGGACCACAAGGATGGATGCAAGATCCAGCCAACCATTCCGATAAACTGGAGGGACAGGAATTTGCAGTGTCAAAAGGTGAGACAGGCTACAGACAAGGATTCCAGATAGTCAAGCTCAGTTGCATCACTTGTCAGGGACTTGCAGAAAGTCAGGAATACGAACAGACAATTTACCTGCTGTGAGACCATGTGTTAAGCGTTATGGTTTGAACTGTGTCCCCCCCAACCCCAAATGTTATGCTGAAGTCCTAACCACTGTACCTGTGAATATGACTCTGTTTGGAAATGGGGGTTTCTTTTATTATGTTAATGAGGCCATACCAGAATAGGGTGAGTCCTAAACCTAATCCCTTCTGAGTGGCAGCTCATAAAAAGAGCAGAACAGACACAACCACACATAGGGGAAAGCAGACACCATGTGAAGATATATCTACAAGCAGACAAGGAATGCCAAGAAATACTCGAAGTTATAGAAGGAAAAAAAGACAAGGATCTTCCCTCATAGCCCAGAGAGAGCACCTAGCCCTGCCAACACCCTGAATATGGAATCCTAGCCTCTGAAACTGTGAGACAATATATTCCTGTTCTTTAAGGCCACCCACTTGGGGTATTTTTTGTTATGGCAGTACTAACACACTAAGACACCATGCAAAAGCTGGACAATGAATAAGGAAAACCAAAAAAAGAACCGATGACTTTGAATTGTGGTGTCGGAGAAGAATATTGAATACACCATGGACTGCCAAAAGAACAAACAAATCTGTCTCGGAAGAAGTACAACGAGAATGCTCCTTAGAAGCAAGGATGACGAAACTACCTCTCCCATACTTTGGACTTGTTTTTAGGAGGGATCAGTCCCTGGAGGACATCATGCTTGGTAAAGTAGAGGGTCAACAAAAAGAGGAAGACCCTTGGCAAGGTGGATTGACATAGTGGCTGCAACAACGTGCTCATGCATAGCAACAAATGTGAGGATGGCTCAGGACTGGGCAGTGTTTTGTTCTGTTGTGCATATGGTTGCTATGAGTCAGAATCAACTTGACTGCATCTAACAACAAAAGCAGACACCATGGAACTGTGTGCCTCATATCTGAAAGCAAATGTTACCTAAACCAGGGGCTCCTTATAAACTTCTGGGCCAAAGTATGCCTTTGAGAAGAATCAATAGCCATAGTTAAGCTCACTGTGAGTCCAGTCAATTCACTTCATTATACAAGTATATACTTGACACTTAACCAAACTAAAAAAATAAATAAAATAAATAAATCCCATTGCCATCAAGTTGATTCCTTCATAGTAACCCCACAGGCAGAGTAGAACTGCCCCATAGCACTTCCAAGGCTGTAATCTTTATGGAAGGAGACTGTCACGTCTTTCTTCCATGGAGCATCTGATGGGTTCAAACCGCAGAACTTTCAGTTAGCAGTTGAGTGCTTAACCACTGCGCCACCAGGCCTCTCTGACATTTAACAGGCCCTAGATAAAATGGTTCCAGGACCACAAAATCGAATGACAGATTGTTTCTGTCCCAGATGGCTCACAATCTGGTGATTTTGTGTACTTTGATACTGTCTAGATAAAGGATGAAGGAAACCTGGCTACAGGAGAGTTCAGTCCTGAGTGAGACGGCAAACATGGCTGGGAGGCTTCTTGACCATCAAAGATGTTTCTATGAGGGAAGCTCAATGACCATGCATTCCATATACTAAGCATTTAATCAACTCAGGCAGTCCAAAAAGTATGGGTGTGTAAAACCTCAATACAGAACTTAAAAGGAGGTATGCATGAGTTTGTTGTTTTTAAAAAACAGCTTTACTGAGGCATAACTGACACACTATCAACTGTGCATATTTAAAATGTACAATTTGATAAGTTTGGTACCCCACTGAAACTATCACCACATTCAAGGTAATGAACATACCCATTACCCCCCATAAGTATCCTCTTGTGCCTTTGTAATCCCTCCCTTCTATCCTTGCCTACATTCAGAAGCAACCACTGATCTGCTTTCTGTCATCGTAGATTAGTTTGCATTTTATAGAATTTATGTAAATGGGATCATGAAATATGTACTCTTTTTTAGTCCTGGTCTTTCGATTCCCTTTATTTTGAGACTCACCAGTGTTGATGTGTGGATCAATAATTCATTCCTTTATATTGATGAGCAGTACTTCTTTGTACGGATTTACTAAAAGTTATCCATTCACCTGTTGATGGCTATTTTGGCTACTACAAATAAACTACTACATTCATGCAGAAGTATTTCTTTCATCTTGGGTAAATCGGAGTTAATGACTGGTGTAGGTTTAACTTCTTAAGAAACTGGCAAAGTATTTTTCAAAATGGTTGTACCATTTTACATTCCCACCAGCAGTCTATGAGACTTCCAGTTCCTCCATATTCTCGACAATATCTGAAATGGTCTGTCTTTTTAATTTTAAGAGTCCATGGGTGGTACAAATAGTTAACACATCTAGCTGCTAACCAAAAACTTAGATTTTCGAGTCCACCCACAGGTACCTTGGAAGAAAGGCCTGGAGATTTACTTCCCAAAATATCAGCCATTGAAAACCTTATGGAACACAGTTCTACTCTGACACATGTGGGGTCAGAGTTGGGATTGACTCAATGGCAAATAACAAAAGGTGTATAATGGTGTCTCATTGTGGTTTTAACATGTATTTCCTGAATGACTGATGATGTTGAGTGTCTTTTCATGTGCATACTGGCCATCATATATCTTCCAAGTGTCTGTTCAAATCTTTCACCCATTTTTTATTGGGTTGTGGTTTTCTCATTATTGAGTTTTGACAGTTCTTTATATAAATTCCGGATATAAGTCCTCTATTAGGTATAGCCACCACACATCTGTCATTTTGTTACATGTGGTGACTTGCATGTTGCTGTGATGCTGAAAAATATGCCACCAGCAAGTCATGCCTGGTGGACAGGTTTCAGGGGAGCTTCCAGGCTAAGACAGACTAGGACATAGGACCTGGCAGTCTACTTCTGAAAAAATTGGCCATTGAAAACCTTGTGAATATCAACAGAACATTATCTGATATAGTGCCGGGTTATGAGCCCCACAGGTTGGAAGGCACTCAAAATGTGAGTGGGGAAGAGCTGCCTCCTCAAAGTAGTGTCAACCTGAATGACATGGTTGTAGTCAAGCTTCCGGTACCCTCGTTTGCTGATGTGGCACAACTCAAAAGGAGAAGAAACAGCTGCAAACATCCATCAATAATCAGAATGTGGAATGTATGAAGTATGAATCTAGGAAAATTGGAAGTCATCAAAAATTAGATGGAATGCATAAACATTGCTATCCTAGGCATTAATGAGCTCCAGTGGACTGGTATTGGCCATTTTGAATCAGACAACCATATGGTCTACTATTCTGGGAATGACAAATTGAAAAGGAATTGTGTAGCATTCATTGACAAAAAAGACATTTCCAGATCTATCCTGAAGCACAATGCTGTCAGTAATAGGATAATATCCATATGCCTCTAAGGAAGACAAGCTAATACTACTATTGTTCCATTTTACACACCAACCATTAATGCCGAAGATGAGGAAATTGAAGACTTCTACCAACTTCTGCAGTCTGAAATTGATCAAACATGCAGTCAAGATGCATTGATAAATACTGGTGATTGGAACACAAAAGTTGGAAACAACAAGGATGTGTAGTTGAAATATATGGGCTTGGTAACAGAAACAACGCCAGAGATCACATGATACAATTTTGCAAGACCAATGACTTATTGACTGCAAATACCTTTTTCCAACAGCATAAACAGTGACTATATACATGAACCTTACCAGACGGAAAACACGGGAATCAAATCGACTACATCTGTGCAAAGAGACAATGGAGAAGTTCAATATCATCATTTAGAAGAAGGCCAGGGGCAGACTGTGGAACAGACCATCAATTGCTCTTACGTAAGTTCAAGCTGAAGCTGAAGAAAATTAAAACAAGTCCATGAGAATCAAAATATGACCTTGAGTATATACTACCTGAATTTGGAGACCTTCTCAGGAATAGATTTGACTCACTGAACATTAATGACCAAAGACCAGATAAGTTGTGGGATGCCATCAAGGACATCATACATGAAAAAGCAAAAGGTCATTAAAAAGACAGAAAAGACTAAAATGGATGTTAGAAGAGACTCTGAAACTTGCTCTTGAACGTCGAGTAGCTAAAAGCAAATGGAAGAAATGATGAAGTAAAACAGATGAATGGAAGATTTCAAAGGGTAGCTTACAGAGACAAAATAATGTTTTATAATGACATGTGCAAAGACCTGGAGTTAGCAAACCAAAACGGAAGAGTTTACTGGACATTTCTTAAGCTGAAAGAACTGAAGAAAAAATTCAAGTTTCATGTTGCAGTATCAAGGGATTCTATGGGGAACATACTGAACGATGCAGACAGGAAGCATCAAAAGAAGATGGAAGGAATACAAAAAGTCACTGGACCAAAAAGAACTGGTTGACGTTCAGCCACTTCAGCAGGTAGCATATGATTAAGAACCGATGGTACTGAAGAAAGAAATTCAAGCTGCACTGAAGGCGTTGGCCAAAAACAAGGCTCCAGGAATTGACAAAATACCAATTGAAATGTTTCAACAAACAGATGCAGCGCTGGAGGTGCTTACTCATCCATGCCAAGAAATCTGGAAGATAGCTACCTGGCCAACCGACTGAGAAGGATCCATATTTGTGTCCATTCCAAAGAAAGATGATCCAACAGAATGAGGAAGTCATCTAACAAAATCATTAATATCACCCGCAAGTAAAATTTTGCTGAAGATAATTCAAATACAGTTGCATCAGTACACTGACAGAAAACTGCCAGAAATTCAAGCCAGATTCAGAAAAGGACATAGAACTAGGGATATTGTTGATGTCAGATGGATCTTGGCTGAAAGCAGAGAATACCAGAAAGATGTTTACCTGTGTTTTACTGACTATGCAAAGACTGGGTGGATCACAACAAATTACGTACAACATTGGGAAGAATGGGGATTCCAGAACACTTAATTGAGTTCATGGGGAACCTGTACATAGACCAAAAGGCAGTTATTCCTACAGAGCAAGGGGATAATGTGTGGTTTAAAGTCAAGAAAGGCGTGCACCAGGGTTGTATCCTTTTACCATACTTATTAAATCTGTATGCTGAGCAAATAATCAGAGAAGTTGGACTATACGAAGAAGAACGTTGCATCAAGATTAGTTGAAGACTCATCAACAACCTGTGATATGCAGATGACAAAACCTTGCTTGCTGAAATTGAAGAGGACTTGAGCTCTTACTGATGAAGATCAAAGACTACAGCCTTCAGTATGGATTACATCTCAGCATAAAGAAAACTAAAATTCTCACAACTTGACCAATAAGCAACATCATGATACACGGAGAAAAGATCGAAGCTTTACCTGGATTTCATTTTACTTGGATCTGCTATAACACCCATGGAATCAGCAGTCAAGAAATCAAAAGACGCATCACACTGGGCAAATCTGCTGGAAAAGACCTTTTAAAGTTTTGAAAAGCAAAGATGTCACCTTGAGGACTAAGATGCGCCTGACCCACGCCATGATATTTTCAATCGCCGCATATGCATCGAAAGCTGGACAATGAATAAGGAAGATCAAAGAAGAACTGACGTCTTTGAATTACGGTGTTGGTGAAGAGTATTGAATATACCATGGACTGCCAGAAGAACGAACTCATCTGTCTTGGAAGAAGTACAGGCAAGAGTGCTCCTGGGAAGCAAGGATGGTGAAACTATGTCTCATGTACTTTGGTCGTGTTATCAGGAGGGATCAGTCCCTGTAAAAGGACATCATGCTTGGTAAGGTTGAGGGTCAGCAAAAAAGAGGAAGACTCTTTAGGACACGGATTGACACAGTGGCTGCAATGACGGGCTCGAGGATATCAACAATTGTGATGACGGTGCAGCCGGCAGTGTTTGGTTCCATTGCACATGGGGTGGCTACGAGTTGTGGAACTAACTCGGTGGCACCTAACAACAATAACATTAGGTACATAATTTGCAGTATTTTTTCCTAGCGTGTGGCTTAACTTTTCATTTTCTTGATGGCGTCTTTTGAAGGGTCTAAGTTTTTAATTTTGATGAAGTCCTATTTATCAATTGTTTTTCTTTTATGGATCATGATTTTGGTGTCACAGCAGAGTTCTGAGTACTGTAGCTGTATAACAAGTCTTAAAATCAGGGAGTGTTAGTCCTCTAATTTTGTTCATTTTGAAAATTGTTTTGGTAATTTTCAATCCTTTGCATTGATTTGAGCCCTCTTCTTTTCTAATATGGGCATTTAGTGCTATAAATTTCCTGATCAGTATTGCTTTTGAGCTATTCTATAAATTTTGATATGTTAGGTTTCATCTCAATCAGTTTTAAATACTTTGTCATTTCCTTTTTTATTTTTCAACCTACGGGTTATTGGAAAGTATGTTATTTACTTTCCAAATATTTGCAGATTTTTTTTTCCTCAGATCTTTCTGTTATTGATTTCTAATTTAATTCCATTATGGTCAGAGAACACAGTTTGTGCGGCCTAAATGAAGACTTTTAAATTTACTTAGGCTGCTTTATGGCTCAGAATATGGTCTAAATTGGTAAATGTCCTGAGAACAATTTAAGGAGAAAGTATAGTCTGCTTTTGTTGGGTGCAATGGTCTATAAATGTCCCTGCATGAGTTGTAATCATACATTTATTACTATGTTTTTAGACCACTTATAAAAATTGCTACAGATTTTTCTGCCATCTCTTTTAAAAAAATAATTTTTTTAACAGTTTTCTTTGCAGAAACGCTTGCTTTGTGAATTTCTCGTGCTGGCCAAGTACAAAGCATTATTCTTAGCTTTTAAATAACATGTTAAACCAATGGATTGGAATCAGAGAGCTAGACCACTAAACCTTACAGAGGAAGGGGTTTCTGGATTACTTATCTGTCCCTTTTATCTAAAAAAAAAAAAAACTAATTCTATCTTCTTGTAAATATTTGTTAATGTAACTTTTAGTCAATTTTTGTTGGTATATTTTTTAAAACCAAGCTTGCTGTAACAACATTGGAAGCAACCTAAACGTCCGATAATAGAAAATTGCTTCAATATATTATGATGTATCTACATAATTGTATAAATACACCAAATTTAAAATATAACAAATACTCTTCCAAGAACTTTGTATGCATTGTGTCCCTTAACCCTCACAATTCTATCTTAGCAGGTAGTACAATTATTTTCCTCATTTTACAGGTAAAAAAAAGCAGAGATGTTAAATGGTGGGCTCGAGGCTTAAGCAATCTAACTCCAGAGCACATATTCTTGCCCACCATTCCATGTGTCTCCCATTTTTTAATCATGTAGTCAAAGTTAGAAAGGAGCCCTAGTGGTGCAATGGTTAAGCACTCAGCTGTTCAAACCCACTAGTGGGTCCACAGAAGAAAACACCTGATAATCAGCACCCATAAGGATTACAGCCTTGGAAACTCTAAAGGGCAGTTCTACTCTCTCCTCTAGGGTTGCTGAGAGTTGGAATCAACTGGACAGTACACAATAACAACAACAGGGAAAGTTAGACATAATTTTAAGTGAAAAAGAAGTTATGAAACAGTTCATGTAACATTATTCCATGCTTAACGAAAAACACAAGGCAAGACAAAATAGTTGTACCCTGGAAACTCTGAGGCTATTTATGCAGCACTTGAACTTTGACTCTGAAGACCTGAGCTCATCTCTTTCTTTCACCAGTTTGTCTAGAGAAAGGAGGACCAACCAACCAGCTTCTTTATACTTCTCATTATGACAAAATTGTAGAAAGGTATCACACATGCGATTACCCAGAGCCTCGACTGGTGGTGATATTTTGAGTATTTGTATCACCACCTCATGCCATGGATTCACAGTGCCCTCTTCATCACTGGAAGTAGAGTCATCAACATCTTTAAGACTAACCAGACTTGAGAACCAATTTAGAACACTCATCCTTACAATTTTGTTTCTCTAGAACCACTCTCGGTACCAAATGTCTTAGGCTAGGTTCTCTAGAGAAGCAAAACCAGTAAGGTGTATAAATACATACATATATATATATTTATATATATATATTTATATATATATATTTATATATATATATTTATATATATTATATATATATATATTTACATCAAGGAAATGGCTCTTGTGGTTGTAGAGGATGTAACGACGTCCCACGTCCATGGGTCGGGATAGAGACTTCTCCTGACTCACATAGCCATAGGGGCTGGCGAACCCAAGATAGGCAGGTCAGATAGCAGGGCTCTTGCTCACAGGCTACAAGGTTCTATGAATCCCAAGACTGGCAGGCAAGACCACGGATAAGCTGCTAGCCAAAGTCCCAAGAACCAGAGATCAGATGAATAGGAACCAGCTGCAGGATGCATAGCGAGCAGAAGCCAACGAGCATTGCCAGAGTATCCACTTATATTTGATGCAGGCCACATGCCCAAGGAAACTCCTTTTCAACTGATTGACTACTCACAGCAGATTCCATCATGGAGGTGATCACATTGTATCAAACCTTATCATGGAAGTGATCACAACATCATATGACTGCCAAACCACTGAGAATCAGGGCTCAGCCAAGTTGACACACAACCTTAACTATCACACATACCAATCATATAATAGTGGAGGTACTTTAAGGGTATGAAAAGACAAAATAACAAAAAGTTAGTATAACTTCTATAACAGTTTAAATCTATTTATATCTTCTTAGTCAAAAAGCCTGGTAGTGCAGTGATTAAGCACTCAGCTACTAACCAAAAGGTCAGCAGTTCAAATCCACTGGCCACTCCTTGAAAACCCTATGGGGCAGTTCTACGCTGTCCTATAGGGTCACTATGAGTCGGAATCAACTAAACGGCAATGGGTTTGACTTGTTTTGGTTTAACGAAAAGCACATATGAACATCTGTAAAAAAAGTAATATATACACGGGACATACTTATGTCATGGTTAAGACTATAGACTCTCAAGGTTAAATGATGTGGGTGTGAATACTAGTTTATCCATTTGCAAGCTTTGGGGTCCTTTTTGTTTAATTTCTCTGAGGCCGAGTGTCCTCACTTTTAAAATGGGTGGTATTTATACCCACCTCACACCTTGTGGTGAGGATTAAATGAGATAATGTATGTAAAGGGCTTGGTACAGTGCAGAATATAGAGCACAATAAACGTTACTGTTGTCATTAGCTGCTGTCAAGTCAGCCCCTGACTTATGAAGACCTCACCTGTTACAGAACAGAACTGATCCATAAGGTTTTCTTGGCTGTAATCTTTACTTTTGTTTCACTTTAATTTTTTATTGTACATTAGGTGGAAGTTTACAGAGCAAACTAGTTTCCCATTCGACAGTTTGTACATAAAGTGTTCCATGACATTGGTTTCATTCCCCACAATGTGTCAGCACTCTTCCCATTTCCATCCTAGCTTCCCTGTTTCCTTTCGTCCTGATTTTCTACCCCTTCCTGTCTTTTCATCTTTGCTCTTTGGTAAATGCTGCCCTTTTGATCTTGTATAATTGATTGTTCTAAGGACCACGTTCCTCTTGGGTGTTACTATTTATTTCATGGGCCTGTTTATGATTTGACTGAAAGGTAGTTTCCAGGGATGCCTTCGGTTTCAGCTCAGAAGGGTGCCTTAGGGCTGTAGTCTCAGGGTTTCCTACAGCCTTTGTCAGACCAGTAAGTCTGGTCTTTTTTGTGAATTTGATTTTTTGTTCTACAGTTTTTCTCCCACTCTGTCCAGGACCCTTTGTTGTGATCCCTGACAGAGTGGTCAGTAATGGTAGCTGGGCACCATCTAGTTTTTCTGGTCTTGGGGTCCTGGCTGTAATCTCTACTGAAGCAGTTCGCCAGGCTTTTCTTCTACAAAACCACTGAGTGGGTTTGAACTGTCAACCCTTAGGTTAGTAAGTGATCACAGATTGCTTGCACCACTCAGTCACCTATAATAAATATCAATTATTTATTCGATTTATGGACATACTCAATGTAGATATTGATTCATATGTTCTTGCAGTAAATTCAATGGCTTCCCAGGGATCTGAAGCCCACAGATAGGAAAACACTGCTAGACTGAGCAGGGACTATGATATGGGTGCCTTCAGAAAGAATAACAGAGAACTATCTTGCTGCTGATGGAACTGGAGCTCAGGACTTGAAGACTCTGGTGAGCTGCCTCTGCTCAGGAACTGTGTCTGGCAACTGGAGCAGTTCCTAGAAGTCACTGTCACCAGTAAACTGACAGGAGCCACCACTAACTGGGTTAGTCCCTGGGAGCTGGGTGCCACTGTTGACAAGAGTGTTGTCAAGAGGTTTGGCCATGTTCTGGCCCAAGGACTTTGCTGACCACACACAACAATAGAGGCAGCTTACAGAGGAAGGCCTAGGGAAATCCAAGGATTTGGAGGTTTCTACCCTTTCCTCCCATGATGGCCTCTCATGTCAGAGCTGATTCTTCATGCAACCTCTAACGGAGGAGTTAGAAGAAAACTATGCTCTGTCAATACACCCCTCTAAAGTCAATAATAATTTCCCGCCATGAAACTTGGTAGTGTTAGAGGCTAGAAAGAATCAAGCCAGTTTAGAAGACTGAACTAGGACCTGGTCCCCAAGCTCCCAGGGATTATTCGAGTCTTTTAACTGGGTTGGATGCCAGGGTTTCCTTTTCATATATACACTAAATATAGTAATGAAGACAATGCTCATTTGTTCGTATTTTAAAGGCATTCACAGCACCACTTTTATTATAATAATACCTCCAGCTTCAGACCACTCTACGGCAATGTCACAGACATAAAAGCCAAGACTTGTCCTCCCAGCTTCCTTCTTTATGCCTTTGAAATCTTTTCTTATTTCACCTTATTGTGTTTGTTCCGTGACATGTTTTCAACTAACAGTGACCTTCACCAAAGCTTCTCCATCCCCCAATACTGATGGTTTACTAAAGATTTTAAATTATGGTACAAAACTCTTCTCCCAAACCATTGCTGTTGTTGTTAGGTGCCATCGAAGTCAGTTCCGACTCATAGCGACCCTATGCACAACAGAATGAAACACTGCCTGGTCCTTCACCATCCTCACAATCATTGTTATGCTCGAGCTCACTGTTGCACCCACTGTGTCAATCCA
Source organism: Elephas maximus indicus (assembly GCF_024166365.1). Taxonomy (NCBI): domain Eukaryota; kingdom Metazoa; phylum Chordata; class Mammalia; order Proboscidea; family Elephantidae; genus Elephas; species Elephas maximus. Next base: position 142,685,432 of record NC_064819.1, on the reverse strand, counting down.
CCTAATTTCCGCTGGTCTTCCAGAGGAAGGTCTTCCTCTTTTCCGCTGACCCTGTACTCTGCCAAGCATAATGTCCTTCTCCAGGGACCAATCCCTCCTGACAACATGTCCAAAGTATGTAAAACGCAGTCTCGCCATCCTTGCTTCTAAGGAGCATTCTGGTTGTACTTCTTCTAAGACAGATTTGTTCATTCTTTTGGCAGTCCACGGTATATTCAATATTCTTCGCCAACACCACAATTCAAAGGCATCAACTCTTCTTCGGTCTTCCTTATTCATTGCCCAGCTTTCACATGCATATGATGCGATTGAAAATACCATGGCTTCGGTCAGGTGCATCTTAGTCTTCAGGGTGACATCTCTGCTCTTCAACACTTTGAAGAGGTCCTTTGCAGCAGATTTGTCCAATGCAATGCAACTTTTGATTTCTTGACTGCTGCTTCCATGGCTGTTGATTCTGGATCCAAGTAAAATGAAATCCTTGACAACTTCAGCCTTTTCTCCGTTTATCATGATGTTGCTCACTGGTCCAGTTGTGAGGATTTTTGTTTTCTTTATGTTGAGGTGTAATCCATACTCAAGGCTGTGGTCTTTGATCTTCATTAGTAAGTGCTTCAAGTCCTCTTCACTTTCAGCAAGCAAGGTTGTGTCATCTGCATAACTCAGGCTGTTAATGAGTCCCGATGCCTAGTTCTTCTTCATATAGTCCAGCTTCTCGGATTATTTGTTCAGCATACAGATTAAATAGGTATGGTGAAAGAATACAGCCCTGACACACACCTTTCCTGACTTTAAACCAATCAGTATCCCCTTGTTCTGTCCAAACAACTGCCTCTTGATCTATGTAAAGGTTCCTCATGAGCACAATTAAGTGTTCTGGAATTTCCATTCTTCACAGTGTTATCCATAGTTTGTTATGATCCACACAGTCAAATGCCTTTGCATAGTCAATAAAACGCAGGTAAACATCCTTCTGGTATTCTCTGCTTTCAGCCAGGATCCATCTGACATTAGCAATGATATCCCTGGTTCCACATCTTCTTCTGTCCAAACCATTAAAAAAAAAAAAAAAACCATTAGATAGGTCATATTCTCTGTGAGAGCTTGGAATCCATCAGCCTTCATTTAGCTCCATTACTTTCTATATAAAAACTAGATACACACACTTGCACAATCCTGTCCTTGTAATGCTTGTATGTTCTCCTGTACAACTACTAGTTCTTATTCAACCATTTCCTTCCTCTAACATAGAAGGTTTGCCTTATTTTTTTTTTTTAATGACCATTTCCACAGGCAATTACAAATTCCTCCTTTCAATTCATTTTTTTCTCTGAAATTTCCAGTAAGAGAATGTTTCTTAACTACCTCTACTTTGGAATCTTTGGCAGCTATTTCAGTCCTCTCATTTCTTCTAGATTCAGTAGCAATTTTTCCACATAAAGATGTTAGAGATGATAGGAATCAATTAGTATATAAATTATTTTATGTAAAATAATTGTTTTGGATGTTAGGGTACACTTCCATTTTCAAACATCACAAACCAAACAAAATTTTTTTAGCATACAAATACCACTAACATATGGCAAGACAGAACTTGTGACTGAAAAAAATGAGACTGGAAGGATATTGTCTGTTCCCAAGAAATAGCACTACACATCAAAATCTTACAATGAAGTTGACCTTAGAAGGTATATATCAGAGTTTTCCTACAAAATCTGAAGGATTGTCATGGATTGAATTGTGTCCCCCCAAAATATCTGTCAACCTGGCTAGGTCATGATTCCCAGTATTTGTATGATTGTCTACCGTTTTACCATCTGATGTGATTTCCCTGTGTGTTGAAATCCTGTCACTGCGATGTTAATGAGACGAATCAGCAGCAGTTACATTGATGAGATCTGTAAGATTACACAGTGTCTTAAGCCAACCTCTTCTGAGAAGCGAGCATACCTCATACCACCATATTTGGTATACCATCAATTTCTAAAGCAATATGTGAACAAAGTAAATATTATTTTTTGTTCACATGTTGCTTGAGAAATTGAAAATGGTTGAGTGTTAACACCAAATCTGAACTTATAGAAGGTACATTATTCAGCAACACACATACCTTGTTAAAGTGTCTGGAGCTATTCACTTACGGTCTACAAAGACCATTTATTGATAATTATTTCAAGGACTGTACTTAAAACTCAGCTTCTCAAAGCTGTACCCTCTGGAAGACATAAAGTCTTAAACAGGTCCCTTAGTTAATATGTACCATTTCTGGTTCCCCTTTTATAAAAATAAAAAAATGAATACATCCTCTAGACATTAAAATAATAGACTGACCTAATACATAAATAATTTTTTTAAATATAAGTAAAAATACACAGAAACCATGAAAACATTAAATCAAAGCATCAACAGTCAATATTCCAATCATTTCCTCCATGAAGTTCACGTGATCACCAAAAGCTACGTGAAACTGCTGTCATTCAGTTGGCAGTTTCATGATTTCAACCTGATATAAAATGGGAAGATGAGCATTATATGAGTGATTTAAATTAATTGCTCAGAGTACATTTCTCCACTTGGACGAAAATCATCATAGAAGTGAATGGACAGAGTTTTTAGGTAGATATAACATGGTCTTTTCAATTTATGAGCAAAAGGGGGAAAAAAAAAGAGGTTAATGAGAACTGAGCAGCAGACAGCTAGCAGCTACGATGTGGGCGGTCCTCTTGCGATGCAGACTGCAAGAGAAGGTGAGATAACCCCTTGGAGCGCATCCTGAAAGCAGTATTACAGTGGATCACGGTCAATGACCCAAGGCTTTTCAAAACCTGGAAGACCTACAAGTAAACAAAAAGGTCTTCCTGAGGCTATAAAACCAAAACAAAGTGAAAACAGTTGTGATTAGTAGCACACCTCGTTTTCACTATTCCTTTGAATATTAAGCTAAAAAAAGGTAATTTCATAAACAGGTTTTTGTGGGAATAAAACGAAATTATGTATATAAAGAACCTGGCACTTGATATCTGCTTGAAAGTGTCAGTTTACTTCACATTCTCTCCTGGCTTTTCAGGGTCTGACCACAAATCTTGGTAAGTGATGGGGAAAGTCTCAAAGACTTGAAATAAAGCCTAGGATTATTAATGGATAGCTGCTTGCAAGTGTGTGTTAAAGCTTGCCATTCAACCTTAAAGGCTGCTAGATTTTTGTTTACAATGTCGTGTAAATATTTACATTTAATCTCCCTCTTCCTCAAAACCAAACACCCGTTGCTGTGGAGTCAATTCCAACTCATAGCAACCCTATAGGACAGAGTAGAACTGCCCCATAGGGTGTTCAAGACTGTAATCTTCATGGAATCAGACAGTCACATCTTTCTTCCTCGGAGCGGCTGGTGGGTTCCAACCACCAACTTTTTCGTTAGCAGCCAAGCACTTAACCACTGCATCATCAGGGCTCCTCTCCTTCTTCAACTCATGGCAATTTGGCTTCTTCCCACCACTGCTCTAAGCTAGTCTGGTGAATGTCACCAATGACCTCCTTGCTTTCAAATTCAATGTATACTTAGGAGTGCTGTCAATCATTGCACATTTCTTGATGTTCCCTCTTTCCTCCATTTCTGATGTTTCTCTCTGCTGGTATATACCTCTATCTGCTTCCAACTCCCTCTTCTCTGGTTTTCCCTTAAAGGTCAATTCTCCCCACAGCTCTGCTCTCAGCCTCTGCTCTTTTCATTTTAATTTATATCCTCATGTCTTCCTCCAAAACCATGACTTCAACTATTACTTGTACATATTCATATATATATGTACATATGTGCAAACACACACACATATACGTATATTCAGATTGTCTGCTTCAGCCTATGGTCTCTAAAACCAACTTCCAATTAAATAGTTCCACCTGAATATCCCAAAGACATCTCAAATTAAACACTCCCACCCCAAACTCCCCAATTCTTCTGCGCTCCTATGACGCTAAGCAGGTGCATTTACCAGACGATACTAACCCATAACCCAGTGCCATCGAGGGGGTACTGGATTTTAAAAACATATACATTATCATTATTTCATTGAAGACAGGGACTGTATCTTACACAACTTAGAATCCCTAGCTCCTAGCAAAGCACTGGCACACAGTACGCACCCACTAAATATGAGTGAGCAAGTACAAGTCTTATGCCACTGCTGAAATGGACATAACATTAAGTATCTCCACTCTGCCTGGAGTGTTTCCTTTTTCCCTTGGCTCCCTAGCATGTATGGGTTATGTTTTGGTTACTGGGTTGCTTTGTTTTTAACTTTCTGATTGTTGCTGGGTGATTTCCTTAGGACTCACTCCTGGTTGCTATGTTTCAGTACTCTGAGATTTCCATTTGTAGCTAAATGGTCACATTTTTTATCAGCCTCTGGAATGGAACAGAGCCTCGGAGAAGCTCAAATGCAACCACACACATATTTGTGGACTGTAACCAGCAGGGAAGGAGTTTGGCAGAGACCCCTTATCTCTGCCCAGAGTTATCCCTTGTTTCTTGTTTCATTCTGCTCCCTCAAAAAGGATAATGCTTTCTCAGTATTTAATACCCAGTTTGAATGTTTATTCCATTGGTAATGGATCTATAAACTGAAAAAACGAGGAAGTTTATTAACTTAAATGTAAAAATTAAAGCATTAGGAAGCTTTTTTCCTAGCCTTTGTAGAATATGCGCTTTTTATTGTTATTTTTCTTTTAAACTTTAAAAACAGATACTCTGTAACTGACCCATTTTCCTTTAAAGAAAGACGTCTACTAAAATCAGGATTAAGGGATGATGCCTAGTTTATCTGCCTCTGAAAACATGTTATAATAAACTTCTTTTATCTAGGAATGTTGGGAACTGGGGTATTCTAATCAATTAAATACTCTGGATAATCCAAAAACATTTCTTAAATGCTTTCTCAACACTGCCCTAGACATTGAAAAGAAATCAGAAGAATTTTACAATATGGGGGGCAAGGAGAAGTCTATGATACATGAAATAATCTCTGAACAATTTAAGATAATACTAACAAACCATATAAATCCTCAAATGGTCTCTTAAAACTTACAAAACTATTACTAAATTCATCTGATTGGCTTATTGTGCCACTGTCCAGAATCATTATTTCAAACCTTCTCCACTCTCCTCAAGCTTCTAAAGCTCCACTGCTGCTACCACTAACTCCACCTCCACTCCCATCACCTGCCCCACTCTCAGAGGGTGACCTCAACGCCTTCCTCACAGGAGAGAGGAAAACTCAGAAGCCCTCAGAAACGTCCTTATCTTCCGACGCTAAATATATCAACCTGCCTACACCTACCTGCATCCATTTCAATACAACGTCTTAAAATAAAGGTACTACCCTTTTCCAATGTGAGGCCAATAAATCTCCAGTGTGATGGGTCTCTCCCCTCCTTTCCTTCTCAGAATTCTTAAATAGGGATATCTATTCTATTTCACTTTTGCAGATTTGCTCCCTCCATTAGAATTTCCCAACAGTTTTTAAAATCCACAAGACTTCTATTTAAAAACTATTTCCCTCAACCCTCACTCCCATAAAGACTGTGCTTGCTATCCTTCTCTCCCACTTTACTGCCATACTTTGCAGAAGAGCTGTCTATACAACTTATAGACTCCACTTCCTCAACTCTCATTCACTCATCAACCCAATCTGGTTTCTGCCCCATCACTCCACCAACACAACTCTTGCATATGTGACCAATGTGCTCCACGTTGCTAAATTCAGTAGGCATTGTTCAGATAGCTTCAATTATCACCTACTGGATAAGAATTCACAGGTCTCTTTGTGGGAGGTGACCCCAACTCTGAGGCCAGGCTCCCTGCATTTGAGTCATAGCTCTATCACTGTGACCTCAGGCAAGTTATTTAATTCCCATATGCCCTTGTTATCGCATATATAAAATTGAAATAATTAACCTCAATGACCTGGGAGTACTACATGCATTCTCACATAAGCATATATAACTTAGAATACAACCTAGAAATCATTACTATATTTCTAGTTCAAATCTCCCTTGTGAACCCTAGATTCAGATTGAACTTCATACTAGACATTTCCACTTAGATGTCTCAAAGGTACTGTATTAGTTTTCTATTGGTGCTATAACAAATAACCACAAACTTAGTGGTTTAAACCGACTTACATATATTATGTCACAGTTCTGTAGTAAGGTATTTGACACAGGTCTTACTGGGCCAAAATCAAGTACTGGCAGGTCTGACTACCTTTCTGGAAGCTTGAGAAGAAAACTTGTTTCCTTGCCTTTTCCATCTTCTAAAGGCAACCAGCATTCCTTGGCTCATGGTCCCTTTCCTCTATCTTCAAAGCCAGCAACATGGCAACTCTTCCTCTAATTCTCTTCTTCTGACTCCTCCTTCACATTTTTTATTGAGATGTAACCAACATACCATAAAATTCACCGTTTTAAAGTGTAAAATTCAGTGGATTTTACTAAATTTGCAAGGTTGTACAAGTATTGTTGTTGTTAGATGCCATTGAATCAGTCCCGACCCTATGTACAACGTAACTAAACTCTGCCCAGGCCTGCACCATCCTTACAATTGTCGCTATGTTTGAGCCCAATGCTGCAGCTGCTGTGTCAATTCATCTCACTGAGGATCTTCCTCTTCTTTGCTGACTCTCTACTTTACCAAGCATGATGTCCTTCTTCAGGGACTAGTCCCACCTGATAACATGTCCAAAGTACGTGAAATGAAGGCTCAACATCTGTGCTTCTAAGGAGCATTCTGGCTGTACTTCTTCCAAGACAGACTTGTTTGTTCTCTGGCAGTCTATGGTATATTTGATATTCTTCACCAACACCGTAATTCCAAGCCATGGTGTCTTCAATCACCTCATACGCATGCGAGAGCTGGACAACGAATAAGGAAGAGCAGAGAAGAACTGACGCCTTTGAACTGTGTGACTGGTGAAGAATGCTGAATACACCATGGACTGCCAAAAGAACAACAAATCTGTCTTGGAAGAAGTACAACCAGAATGCTCCCTAAAAGCAAGGATGGCAAGACTACATCTCACATACTTTGGACATGTTGTTAGGAGGGATCAGTCCCTGGAGAGGTACATCATGCTTGGAAAGGTAGAGGGTCAGTGAAAAAGAGCAAGGCCCTCAACAAGATGGATTGACACAGTATCCATCATTGTTGCACAGTAGCTCCAACAATGAGCTAAAGCATAACAACAATTATGAGGATGGTGCACCACCAGGCAGTGATTTGTTCTGTTGTGCACAGGGTCACTATGAGTCGGAATTGACTCCACAGCACCTAACAACAACAATTCTTTGGTCTTCCTTATTTATTGTACAGCTTTCCCATGCCTATGAGGTAACTGAAAACACCATGGCTTGGGTCAGGCATACCTCAATCCTTAAAGTGACATCTTTGCTTTTTAACACCTCAAAGAGGTCTTTTGCAGCAGATTTGCCCAATGCAATGAGTCACTGGATTTCTTGATGCTGCTTCATAGGCACCGATTGTGGATCCCGGTAAAATGAAATCCTTGACAACTTCAATCTTTTCTTCATTTATCAAGATGTTGCTTATTGGTCCAGTTGTTAGGATTTTTGTTTTCTTCATGTTGCGGTGTAATCCATACTGAAGGATGTGGTCTTTAATCTTCATCAGTAAGTGCTTCAAGTCTTCTCCACCTTCAGCAAGCAAGGTTGTGTCATCTGCATAACGCAGGCTGTTAGTGAGTCGTCCTCCAAACTGATGCCGCATTCTTCCTCATATAATCCAGCTTCTGAGATTATCTGTTCAACATACAGACTGAGTAAGTACAGGGAAAGGATATAACCCTGAAGCACACCTTCCCTGACTTTAAATCACATGGTATCCCCTTGTTTTGTTCAAACAACTGCCTCCTGGTCTAAGTACAGGTTCCTCATGAGCACAGTTAAGTGCTCTGGGATTCCCATTCTTTGCAATATTATCCATAATTTGTCATGATCCACACAGTTGAATGCCTATGCATAGTCAAAAAAAAAACACAGGTAAACATCTTTCTGGTATTCTCTACTTTCAGCCAAGATTCATCTGACATCAGCAATGATATCCCTGGTTTCAGGATCACTTCTGAATCAGGCTTGAATTTCTGGCAGTTCCCTGTCGAGGTACTGCTGCAACTGCTTTTGAATGATCTTCAGCAAAATTTTACTCATGTGTGATATTAATGATATTGTTCAATGGTTTCCTCATTCTGTTGGATCACTTTTTTTTTGGAATGGACACAAATAATGGATCTTTTCCAGTCAGTTGGCCAGTTGGCTGTCTTCCACATTTCCTGGCATAGACAAGTGAATGCTTCCACCGCTGCATCCGTTTGTTCAAATATCTCAATTGGTATGCTGTCAATTCTTGGAGCTTTGTTTTGCATCGGTGCCTTTAGTACACCTTGGACCTCTTCCTTCAGTACCATCGGTTCTTGATGATATGCTACCTTCAGAAATGGTTGAAAGTCAACCAACTCTTTTCGGTATAGGAACTGTGTATTCCTTACATCTTCTTTTTTTTTTTTTTTTTGATGCTTCCTGTGTCGTTTAATATTTTCCCTGTAGAATCCACCAGTACTGCAACTGGAGGCTCGATTTCTTTCCTCAGTTCTTTCAGCTTGTGAAATGCAGAGTGTGTTCTTCCCTTTTGGTTTTCTATCTCCAGGTCTTTGCATGCTTCATTATAATATTTTACTTTGTCATCTCGAGCCGCCCTTTGAAACATTTTGTTCAGCTCTTCTACTTCATCATTTCTTCCTTTCACTTTAGCTACTCCACATACAAGAGCAACTTTCAAATTCTCTTCTGACATCCTTTTTGGACTTTTCTTTCTTTCCTGTCATCTTTTCTTTTTTTTCATCAACATATTCATTTTGTTTGTTCGCTTTTTATTGTGCTTTAAGTGAAAGTTTACAAATCAAGTCAGTCTCTCATACAAAAATTTATATACACCTTGCTATATACTCCTAATTGTTCTCCCCCTAATGACACAGCACACTCCTTCCCTCCAATCTCTCTTTTTGTGCCCATTCGGCCAGCTTCTGACCCCCTCTGCCCTCTCGTCTCCCCTACAGGCAGGAAGTGCCAACATAGTTTCATCTGTCTACTTGATCCAAGAAGCTCATTCTTCACCAGTATCATTATCTATTCCATTGTCCAGTCCAATCCCTGTCTGAAGAGTTGGCTTTGGGAATGGTTCCTGTCTTGGGCTAACTGAAGGTCTGGGGACCGTGACCACTGGGGTGCTTCTAGTCTCAGGCAGACCATTAAATCTGGTCTTTTTAGGAGAATTTGGGGTCTGCATCCCACTGCTCTCCTGCTCCCTCAGGGGTTCTCTGTTGTGTTCCCTGTCAGGGCAGTCATCGGTTGTAGCCAGGCACCATCTAGTTCTTCTCGTTTCAGGATGATGTAGTCTCTGGTTTATGTGGCCCTTTCTGTCTCTTCGGCTCATAATTTCCTTGTGTCTTTGGTCTTCTTCATTTTCCTTTGATCCAGGTGGGTTGAGACCAACTGAGATGCATCTTAGATGACCACTTGTTGGCGTTTAACCCAGATGCCACTCTCCTAAGTGGGATGCAGAATGTTTTCGTAATAGATTTTATTATGCCAATTGACTTAGACATCCCCCGAACCCATGGTCCAAACCCCTGCCTCTGCTACACTAGCCTTAGAAGCATTGTTTATTCAGGAAACTTCTTTGCTTTTGGTTTATTCCAGTTGTGCTGACCTCTCCTGTACTGTGTTATCTTTCCCTTCACCTAAAATAGTTCTTATGTACTATCTAATTAGTGAATACTCCTCTCCCACCCTCCCCTCTTGTAACCATCAAAGAATATTTTATTCTCTGTTTAAACTATTTCTTGAGTTCTTATAATAGTCTTATACAATATTTGTCCTTCTGCAACTGACTAATTTCACTCAGCATAATGCCTTCCAGATTCCTCCATGTTATGAAATGTTTTACAGATTCATCACTGTTCTTTATCAATGCGTAGTATTCCATTGTGTGAACATAATTTATCCATTCATCCATTGATGGGCACCTTGGTGCTTCCATTTCTTTGCTATTGTAAACAGTGCTGTAATTAACATGGGTGTGCATATATCTGTTTGTGTAAAGCCTCTTACTTCTCTAGGATATATTCCAAGGAGTGGGATTGCTGGATCGTATGGTAGTTCTATTCTTAGCTTTTTAAGTAAGCGCCAAATCGATGTCCAAAGTGATTGTACCATTTTACATTCCCACCAGCAGTGTATAAGCATTCTAGTCTCTCCACAACCTCTCCAACATTTATTATTCTGTGTTTTGTGGATTAATGCCAGCCTTGCTGGAATGAGATGGAATCTCATTGTAGTTTTGATTTGCATTTCTCTAATGGAAACCCTGGTGGCGTACTGCTTAAGTGCTACAGCTGGTAACCAAAGGATCGGCAGTTCAAATCTGCAAGGCACTCCTCGGAAACTCTATGGGGCAGTTCTACTCTGTCCTATAGGGTCACTATGTGTCGGAATCAACTCGATAGCACTAGGTTTGTTTTTTTATTTTTTTAAGGGCCAATGATCATGAGCATTTCCTCATGTATCTGTTAGCTACCTGAATGTCTTCTTCAGTGAAGTCCCTGTTCGTATCTTTTGCCCATTTTTTAATTGGGTTATTTGTCTTTTTGTAGTTGAGCTTTTGCAGTATCATGTAGATTTTAGAGATCACGCGCTGATCGGAAATGTTATAGCTAAAAACTTTTTCCCAGTCTGTAAGTAATCTTTTTACTCTTTTGGTGAAGCCTTTGGATGTGCATTGGTGTTTGATTTTTAGGAGCTCCCAGTTATCTAGTTTCTCTTTTGGATTGTTAGTAATGTCTTGTATACTGTTTATGCCATATATTAGGGCTCCTAATATTGTCCCTATTTTTTCTTCCATGGTCTTTATTGTTTTAGATTTTATGTGTAGGTTTTTGATCCATTTTGAGTTAGTTTTTGTGCTTGGTGTGATGTATGGGTCTTGTTTCTTCTTTTTTGCAAATCGATATCCAGTTATGCCAGCACCGTTTGTTAAAAAGGCTGTCTTTTCCTCATTTAACAGATTTTGGGCCTTTGTCAAATATCAACTGCTCATATGTGGACAGATTTATGTCTGGATTCTCAATTCTGTTCCATTGGTCTACGTATCTGCTGTTTTGACTACTGTGGCAGTATAATAGGTTCTAAAATCAGGTACAGTGAGGCTTCCCACTTTGTTCTTCTTTTTCAGTAATGTTTTACTTATTCAGGGCCTCTTTCCCTTCCATATGAAGTTGGTGATTTGTTTCTCCATCTCATTAAAAAATGCCATTGGAATTTGGGTCAGAATTGCATAGTATCTATAGATCGCTTTTGGTAGAAAACACATTTTTATAATGTTAAGTCTTCCTATCCATGAGCAAGGTATATTTTTCCACTTACGCACGCCGCTTGCAGAAACGTTTTGTAGTTTTCTCTGTATAAGTGTTTTACATCTCTGGTAAGATTTATTCCTAAGTATTTTATCTTCTTGGGGGCTACTGTAAATGGTATTGATTTGGTGGTTTCCTCTTCGATGTTCTTTTTGTTGGCGTATAGGAATCCAAGTGATTTTTGTATGTTCATCTTGTATCCTGATACTCTGCTGAACTTTTCTATTAGTTTCAGTAGTTTTCTTGAGGGTTCCTTAGGGTGTTCTGTGTATAAGATCATGTCATCTGCAAACAGAGATACTTTTACGTATTCCTTACCAATCTAGATGCCCTTTATTTCTTTATCTAGCGTAATTGTTCTGGCAAGGACTTCCAGCACAATGTTGAATAAGAGCGGTGATCAAGGGCATCCTTGTCTGGTTCCCGATCTCAAGGGGAATGTTTTCAGTCTCCCTCCATTAAGATGGTGTTGGCTGTTGGCTTTGTATAAATGTCCTTTAGTATGTTGAGGAATTTTCCTTCTATTCCTATTTTGTGGAAAGTTTTAATCATGAGTGGGTGTTGAACTTTGTCAAATGCCTTTTCTGCATCAATTGATAAAATCATGTGATTCTTGTCTTTTGTTTGATTTGCATGATGGATTACATTAATTGTTTTTCTAATGTTGAACCATCCCTGCATACCTAGTATGAATCCTACTTGGTCACGGTGAATTATTTTTTTGATATGATGTTGAATTCTATTGGCTAGAATTTTGTTGAGGATTTTCACATCTAAGTTCATGAGGGATATAGGGCTGTAATTTTCTTTTTTTGTGGCATCTTTACCTGGTTTGGGTTTCAGGGATATGCTGGCTTCATAGAATGAGTTTGGGAGTGTTCCGTCCTTTTCTATGCTCTGAAATAGCAGTAGTGGTGTTAACCCTTCTCTGAAAGTGTCCGGTAGAACGCTGCAGTGAAGCCCTCAGGGCAGGGCTTTTTTGTTGTTGTTTTTGGGAGTTTCTTGATTACCTTTTCAATCTCTTCTTTTCTTATGGGTCTATTTAGTTATTCTACCTCTGTGTTAGTTTAGGTAGGTGGTGTGTTTCTAGGAATTCACCCATTTCTTCCAGGTTTTCAAATTTGTTAGAGTACAATTTTTCATAGTAATCTGATATGATTCTTTTAGTTTCATTGGGTCTGTTGTAATATTACCCATCTCATTTCTTATTCAGGTTATTTGCTTCCTCTCCTGTTTTTCTTTTGTCAGTTTGGCCAATGGTTTATCAATTTTGTTAATTTTTCCAACGAACAAGCTTTTGGTCTTGTTAATTCTTCCAGTTGTTTTTCTGTTTTCTATTTCATTTAATTCTGCTCTAATTTTTATTATTTGCTTTCTTCTGGCGCCTGAGGGTTTCTTTTGTTGCTTTCTTTCTTTTTGTTCAAGTTGTAGGGATAATTCTTTGATTTTGGGCCCTTCTTCTTTTTGCCTGCATGCATTTATTAATATAAATTTACCTCTGAGCACTGCTTTTGCTGTGTCCCAAAGGTTCTGATAGGAAGTGTTTTCATTTTCATTGGTTTCTACGAATTTCTTTATTCTATCCTTATTGTCTTCTATAACCAAGTCTTTTTTGAGCAGGGTATCGTTCAGTTTCCAAGTGTTTGATTTCTTTTCCCTGCTCTTCCTTTTATTGATTTCCACTTTTATGGCCTTATGGTCAGAGAAGATGCTTGGTAATATTTCGATGTTTTGGATTCTGTTAAGGCTTGCTTTAAGACCTAATATGTGGTCTCTTCTAGAGAATGTTCCATGTGCACTAGAAAAGAAAGTATACTTGGTTGCCACTGGGAGGAGTGTTCTATATATGTCTATAAGGTCAAGTGGGTTGATTGTGGCATTTAGATCTTCTGTGTCTTTATTGAACTTCTTTCTGGATGTCCTGTCCTTCACCAAAAGTGGTGTGTTGAAATCTCCTACTATAATTGTGGAACTGTCTATCTCACTTTTCAATGCTGTTAGAGTTCGTTTTATGTATCTTGCAGCCCTGTCACTGGGTGCATAAATATTTAATATGGTTATATCCTCATGTTATATTGTCCCTTTAATCATTATATACTGTCCTTCCTTATTCTGTGGTGGATTTAACTTTAAAGTCTATTTTGTCAGAAATTAGTATTGCCATTCCTGCTCTTTTTGATTGTTGTTTGCTTGATATGTTTTTTTCCATCCTTTGAGTTTTAGTTTTTTTGTGTCTCCAAGTCTAAGGTGTGTCTCTTTTAGGCAGCATATAGACAGATCGTGTTTTTTAATCCATTCTGCCACTGTCTGTCTCTTTATTGGTGCATTTAGTCCATTTACATTCAGTGTAATTATGGATAGGTATGAATTTAGTAGAATCATTTTGATGTCTTTTTTGTGTGTGTTTTTGACAGTTTCTTTTTCCCATTTAATTTTTTTGGGCTGAGTAGTTTATCTTTATTGTCTTTTCCTCTTATTCGTTGTTGACTTTGTTTCTGCTGAGTCTCTTTTTTTTCCATGTACTTTATTTTGATGTGTAGGATAGTTTGTCTCCTTTGTGGTTACCTAAATATTTACCCCTATTTTTCTAAACTTACACCTAACTTTTATTTCTTTATATTGCCTGTCTTCCTCTCCATATGAAAGATCTAAGACTACATTTCTTAGTCCCTCTTTATTGTTTTAATGTTGTCTTCTTTTACATAATAACATCACCATTTCCCTGTTTTGAGCGTTTTTTAATCTTGATTTATTTTTGTGATTTCCCCATCTGGGTTGACATCTGATTGCTCTGTCCAGTGTTCTAGTCTTGGGTTGATATCTGATATTATTGATTTTCTAACCAAAGAACTCCCTTTAGTATTTCTTGTAGTTTTGGTTTGGTTTTTATGACTTCCCTGAACTTCTGTTTATCTGGAAATGTCCTAATTTCACTTTCATATTTGATACGGATATATGATTCTTGGTTGACAATTTTTCCTTCAATGCTTTATATAAGTCATCTGATTGCCTTCTTGCCTATGTGGTTCCTGCCAAGTAGTTCGAGCTTATTTTTAATGACTCTTTTTGGAGATGACTTTTTGTTTATCCCTAGCTGCTCTTAAAATTCTCTCTTTATGTTTGGTTTTGGCAAGTTTGATTATAATAGGTATTGGTGACTTTCTTTTAAAATCTACCTGACATGGAGTTCAATGAGTATCCTCTTTCCGGTCTTTTAATGATGTCTTGCTTTCTTCATGTATGATGCCCTTGATATCATTTCACAACTCATCTGGTCTTCAGTCATTAGTGTCCAATGCATCAAATCTATTCTTGAGATGGTCTCTAAATTCATGTGGAATATACTCAAAGCCATATTTTGGCTCTTATGGACTTGTTCTCATTTTCTTCAACTTCAACTTGAACTTGCATATGAGCAATTGACAGTCTGTTCCACAGTTGGCACCTGGTCTTGTTCTGACTAATGATATTGAGCTTTCCCATCATCTCTTTCCACAGATGTAGTTGATTTGATTCCTGTGCATTCTATCTGGTGAGGTCCACATCTGCAGTCACCATTTATGTTGTTTAAAAAAGGTATTTGCAATGAAGACGTTGTTGGTCTTATAAAATTCTATCACTCGATCTCCAGCATCATTTCTATCACCAAGGCCATATTTTCCAACTATGCATCCTTCCTCTTTGTTTCCAGTTTTCGCATTCCATTCACCGGTAATTATCAATGTATCTTGATTGAACATTTGATCAGAATTTCTTCATTTTTGGCCTTAGTGGTTAGTGCATGAATTTGAATAATAGTCCTATGAACTGGTCTTACTTGCAGGTATATGGATATCATCCTATCACTGACAGTGTTGTACATCAGAATAGATCTTGAAATGGTCTTTCTTATGATGAACGTAACACCATTCCTCTTCAATTTGTCAATCCCAGCATAGTAGACCACATGATTGCTGATTCAAAATGGCCAATACCAGTCTATTTCAGCTCACTAATGCCTAGAATATCAATGTTTATGAATTCCATTTCAGTTTTGACAATTTCCAATTTTCCTAGATTCATACTTCATTCATTCCACATTCCAATTATGAATGGATGCTTGCAGCTATTTCTTCTCCTTTTCAGTTATGCCACATCAGCAAATCAGGGTCCCAAAAGTTTGACTCCACTCATGTCATTAAGATCGACTCTACTCTGCAGAGGCAGCTCTTCCCCAGTTGTATTTTGAGTGCCTTACAACTTGAGGGGCTCATATTCCAGCACTATATCAGACAACATTCCGCTACTATTCATAAGATTTTCACAGGCCAGTGCTTTCAGAAGTATACTGGCAGGTCCCTCTTCCTAGTCTGTCTTAGCCTGGAAGCTCCACTGAAACCTGTCCACCAAGGATTATTCTGCTGGTATTTGAAATACTGGTGGCAAAGCTTCCAATATCACAGCAACATGCAAGCTACCACAGTAGGACCAACTAACAGACACGTGGTGCCATTGACATCACAGAGGTTAAGATTTACAACACACAGGACAATCACATCAGATCACAAAATGATAGACAACCACCAATACTGGGAATCATGGCCTAGCCATGTTGACATGTATTTTGAGGGAACACAAATCAATCCATAACAAATTACAATTTATCTATTTTTCTACTGTTGCCTGTACTCTGGGTGTCATAGCTAAGAAACTGTTGCCTAATCCAAGATCATGAAAGTTATATCTATGTCTCTAAGCTTTACAGTTTTAGGTCTTACATTTAGCTTCTTGGGTTGCTGCAAGCCTGAGGTTAGTTTCTACATCTCTGAAAAAGTTGATTCTGACAATTTTTGCCTGTTTTATCATGCTTTTATGGAGGCATAAATCTGAAGGTCCCCACTCTTCTATTTTCACTGGGTTCACCCTATTTACTGTTCTTTCCTTCATTTTTAAAGCCCCTTGTGATTACGTTGGCACTACCTGGATAATCCAGAATAATATCCCTATCTTAATTCCTTCTGCCATGTAATCTAACATATTTACAGATTCCAGGAATCAGGATGCAGACGTTTCGTGGAGCATTATTCTGCCTACCACAGGTACTCAAAAGTTAGTATGTCCAAGGCCCTTTCATTAAGCATATGCTTACAAACACATAGTCACACATAAAACAGGTCCTACAAAATAAACAAGAAAAGAGCAAACAAACTCCTGGTGCTCTTCCAGTGCTTCCCTATCTCAGTGGCTGACAGAATCATTTATACTGTGTCCTCTTTAATGCCTTCACCTGTCTTATCCTCCATATCCGTTTCACTACTGAATCCTAATGCTTTATCTCGCAAACATCTCTATAATTGGTCCACTGTTCTGCAATTCGACTTCCATCACCCTAATATAAACCAGTGTTTCTCAATCTTTTCTTTATTATCACTTTTTAAGGAGCCTTTTTAGACATTCTTTTCTTAATTGACCAACCCATGAAATGTTAATGCCACAGATAGACTGTATATCTGTTTATATATTGTACCTATACTCATGGCTAATACATAAAAAGAGTAAGTATAAAGCTTATTTTGTTTTGTTTTTGTTAAGTTAAAGCTTAAAACCAAAAAAAAACCAAACTCAGTGCCATCAAGTTGATTTCAACTCATAGCGACCCTATAGGACAGGGTAGAACTGCCCGTAAAGTTTCCAAGAAGCGCCTGACAGATTCGAACCGCCGACCTTTTGGTTAGCAGCTGTAGCACTTAACCACTATGCCACCAGTGTTTCCAGTTAAAGCTTACTCTTTTTTATTCAATGTAGAATTAAAAATGAGTAAGTAAAATTTTCAAGTTAAAAGGTAAATGTTAAAACTTTCAACATTCACCTTAGCTTTATAACTGTATTTGCTGAGTAACTTTTAATGTAATTTATATGCCTATATAAATTGTAATATATCTAATTATATATGCAAGTTAGAAATTTATACAAATACATAATGATAGCAATGTAATCCAATTTTTAAAAAATCACTCTACAGTGTTATTTTTCTGCAAAAGTAAAGCTACTGAAAATTAATTTCTTAAAAATTATTTTTAGTGAACTTAACTTTTGACTTTTACTTGATATGAGAATATAACTTATAATTTAGCTGCTAGATATTTGTCTTTGGCAGGGTGCTCTAGAGAAGCAAAACCAATGAGGCATATAGAGAGAGAGAGAGAGAGACTTATCTCAAAGAAATGGCTCATGCATTTGTAGAGGCTGGCAAGTCCCAAGTCTATGGGTCAGGCATCAGGCTGGAGGATTTTCCTGGCTCATGTAGCTGCAGGGGCTGATGAACCCAAGATTAGCACACAGGCTGCAGAGGCTGGTGAAGCCCAAGATAGGCAGGTAAGCTGCTAGCTCAAGTTGCAAGAGCTGGAAGTCAGATGATAATGAACCAGATGCAGGATCCAGAGTGAAAGCCTGGCTGGAACATCTATTTACATACTGGAGACAGGCCACGCCCCCAAGGAAACTCCCTTTCAACTGATTGGCTGCTCATAGCAGATCTCATCACAGAGTAGATTACATCATCATATAACTACAAATTACATCATTACATAACTGCCAAACCACTGAGAATTGTAGCACAGTCAAGTTGACACACAACTGTAATCACCACAATATTCATTCGGATATTGCTGACATTTTTCTTTTCAGCACTAATGACAGACTGAATAACTGTTGTAGAGTTACATAATAAAATAGAAACAATTTTTATTTAATCCTCAAAGCACAACTCACACACAAAATCATGGGGATCAAACATAAACAACATCCACCAAGTAGCCAAACAGCAGCCTGTAGTCATGCTCAAGGTACTTCTCATAATAAGATTTCAAAACTGACCAGTCGAGCAAGAGAAAGTCCTCCTGTCACAGTGATTTATTCACCATAGTTGTGTAGCGCTGATCTTGCATACATTTCATATATCTTCCATGAATTCAATGTCAACGGAACTCTTGTGATAGTCCCCTACTACGACCCTCCACCCCACAAAAAAAAAAAAAAAACCAAAAACTCAAGGAGAGAAATTAAATACTACGGAATAAGATTTTATCAGGTAGGATCAAGCACTGAGGGGCCACAAATCATTGTAATATCTAAGGGTTTTTTTTTCCTTTGCCTCCCATGAACCAATTCTTGCCCTGTTGGGGATGATATTACCCCTGTTGAAAACACATGGTCTAAACAATCATCAATCACTTGTCATCTTCTAATAGGTATCAGTATCTCCTTCTTGCCTCTCTGGTATGTTCTTCACAAGGCAGTAAGAATGATTTTCCAAAATGTAACTTGATTATGCCACTTCTTTCAGTGCTTTCATCTGCTGTCATAATAAAGTCAAAATGCCTAAACCTGTCTACACATCATCCATAGCCTGTTCCTGACTCTGGCATCATCTCATATAACATCCTCCAACCCTCTCTGCATTCCAGAAACACTGGCCTTCCTCCAATTCACTGAACCACAGGAACTTTGCACATGCTGTTTTTCCACCTGGAGGCCTCTTCTCTGCCTGCTCCGCTTATTTAAAGCCTGTTTCTTCAGTCTTTTCCTTAATTATTCCTCCCTCAAGGGAGACTTTCCTGTTATCCCCAACTTTGTCAAGTCTATCTTTAATATCACCATACTCTCTCCTCAGTAGCACTCATCATAGTTGTAATTTTGTATGTATTTGTGCTATAAGTCCATAGTTTTATGCCTGTTTTTTTCATCAATATTTCCCCAGTATCTAGCACGTCTGTAACATAATAGGTGCTCAATGAATTTACTGAATGAATGCATAATTGATGAATTAACTGTGTTTTAAAGAACTCAAAGGATTGAAAAGTTCAAAGAACTAAAAAAAAAAAATGAAAGCCATAGTATAATAGTAAAGTCTTGATGAGGCAAAAGTAAAACTAACATAACAAGCGTAAACTCTAAAAACAAGTGTAAACTCTAATAACAAGTTTTCTATTAAATTGTGTTCCAGAAGTCTTATTTTAATGTCCAATTAAACAAATTATGTTTGACTGGGAGTTGCCATATTGTCCCTTTAGAAAGCTATCATATGTAGTAAATGCTAAAACAGTTCTAAATATAATTTACTCTTTGATACTTCAGAGCACATCCTGGGAACTTGCAGTGCCTTAAGAACATCATTGCAAACCACAATTATCACAACACAACTCAACAGTCACAGACAACATGGGCTTGCTTTTGGACTCTGTCTAAAATGCTGTACCAGGATTTTGCTTCCCAGCCTTCTGCTGTACCCCAGGCTGAGGATATCACCCTGGCACACAAGTAGGCAGGCAAAAGTACCCTCACAAGCCTTGGGGGGTGAAGGCAGCTACTAGCCTTCATGCCTCTTACGGCATGAGTGTTTAATGCTGTCTATGCTGAGGACAGCATTAATGTAATGAAAAGAATGGCAGGTTTCAGTCAGAAATTTGGGACTTAATCCTGTCTCCATCATTAACCAGCTGCATGGCCTCAGAAAATGCATTTGACCTCTTTAGACCTCTATAGGGCGTTAAGCTAGATAAGCAGCTGAGATATTTCTACTACTAAACTCACCTGTTAATAATTTTTCACCACGGACCCTGTGCTTCAAAATACTATGTCTAGAAAAATTCACTTACTGAGCAATAATTGTTTTTTTTTCTTGATGATTTGTTAACAATCTCAACAAATCTCCAAGGGGGATCAGGAATGGTGGTGACAAAAACAAGGGACACTGTGGAAAGCAGAGAGCAGGACAGGTGACTGGGTAAGAGGGAGATGTCAGGCAATTAAGCAGCAATTTGATATCCTGTTTTTACAAAACAAAGATCTATATAACTGAGCACACTAGGGGAAAAAAAACAACAAGAGTGTGACTTCTTCTAGCCATTTTGAAATACTGAAAATCACTCATGACACCCCATTAATATTTTCATAATTATGCAAAGATCTCAGGCTAGATAGCACTGTGCAAGACGATCCCTGAAGTCCTTAGAAACATCCTCCAAAATGAATTTCTATTAAATAAGCTTTAGATCACTGACTTCTGCAATCAAATTTTTCTGGAGGAAAACAAAAGTTATTCCTAGTTGTCTTGGTTATCTAGTGCTGCTATAACAGAAATACCACAAGTGGATGGCTTTAACAAACAGAAGTTTATTCTCTCACAGTGTTGTAGGCTAAAAACCAAATTTAGGGTGCCAGCTTCAGGGAAATGCTTTCTCTTTCTGTTGGCTCTAGGGGAAGGTCCTTGTCATCAATCTTCCTCTGCTCTAGAACCTTCTCAGCACAGGGACCCCAGGTCCAAAGGACTCACTCCTGGCTTTACTTTCTGGGTGGTATGAGATCCTCCTGTCTCTCTGCTAGCTTCTCTCTTTTTTATATCTCAAAAGAGATCAGCTTAAGACACAATTCAGTCTTGTAGACTGAATCCTGCCTCATTAACATGACTGCCAATAATCCCATCTCATCAACATCATAGAGATAGGATTTAAAACACATAGGAAAATCACATCAGATGACAAAATGATGGACAATCATACAATTCTGGGAATCACGGCCTAGCCAAATTGATACACATATTTTTGGGGGACACAATTTAATCCATGATACTAGTATGTAATAAAATTACATATAAACAATATGTAAAAAACAAAAACATAGGTTAAAAATATATTTATACATTTCAAAGGAAAAACGTATCTTTCTTGCATATATTACGAGATTATTTTATAAATACACTATATCCATGGTTCAAATTCATTTACATTATACATTCTAAATGTGGGTAATATCACCCCAAATGGGACAAAAATTGGTTTTGGGGAGGAGTAAAAAAATCTTAAATATTAAAGTGGTTTATGGCCCTCTAAAGCTCAACTCTATTTGGTAATATCTTATTCTATTAAAATACTTAATTTTTCTCATTAGGTTTTTTTTTTTCCTGGTATCACATGAGCAGCACTTACATGAATTCATGGAAGTTACACATAATGTATGTAACACCAGTGCTACAAATCTATGGTGAATAGATGGCTGTGATTTTCTTAGTTTATCCAATTTTTTTCTAGTTGTTAAGGGTGGGAATCACAACTTTCTACATCCTAACTGGAGCAAAAAGCCAATTTTTTTTTTAATTTTGCCATTTTGGTAGAGGGAAAATATCAACAGGATACAGAGATTTTGTATGTTTGACTTAAGCCTCTAAGGAAGAAGGGACTTGTCAGCAGTTGAGGTAACGATTATTTCTCCAGTCTAAAGACACAGACACACTAATAGTTTACTCTGAAGAGAGTTTCAGTACAGGTGAAGTAGCCAAAATAAAATATTTAGAAATGGCCCACAACAGTGGGAATGATGCTGGTTCTCAGACTGTGGGGCTAAAGCTCTTAAAATCCTTTTTATGTAAAGTCAATTGATCCTCACCTCTGAACTAAAATTTCTCATAGTTTTCCTTTAGCTTCAAAAGTAGATGTGAAGCCTCCTTAGAGGCTTTCCCCTTTGGCCCAGCAAGCAGAGGTTGGTAAAACTAGTGCAAAATGCCAGACTAGATCAAAAATCTACAGAGAATCTCTGGTATCTAACATCCCTGTAGAGTGACCCTGTGCAGAGCACAGGCTGTAGAAGCTGGGAACTAGGCAGAACATGTATCTTTCTTAAATTGTGTATTCTGATGCCCTGAGCCTAGCATCCAGAGCTACACCTTTTCCTTAAACCATTCTAATTAATCATGAGACATCTGGTCCAGTTCAAAGGAATTACAGGGCACCACACCCTAATTCAGGAGCCCTGGTGTAACGGTTAAGCACTCCACTGCTAGCCTAAAGGCTGGCAGTTCGAACCCACCCAGTGGCTCCACAGGAGAAAGAGCTGGTGATCTGCTCCTGTAAAGATCACAGCTTTGAAAACCCTATGGGGCAGTTCTACACTGTCACATGGGGCCACTATGAGCAGAAAATCAACTAGACAGCACCTAACAACACCCTCCTCATCCATCACTCATGATCTGATCCTTGCCACAAAGTTGAGTTTTAACACACTTCTGTTGCTCAGGCATCAAATTTATCTTTTACTATTTCGGTTGAGTTGGAAGGCACTTAAAAGACAACTGGGGAAGAGCTCCCTCCTCAAAGTAGAGTCAGCCTTAATGACGTGGATGGAGTCAAACTTTCAGGACCTTCATTTGCTGATGTGGTACAACTTAAAATTAGAAGAAACAGATGCAAAAACTCATTAATAATCAGAAACTGCAATGTACAAAGTAGGAATCTAGAAAAACTGGAAGTCGTCAAAAATAAAATGGAACACGTAAACATTGATACCCTAACCATTCGTGAGCTGACATGGACTGGTATTGGCCATTTTGAATCAGACAACCACGTGAAACCTGGGCAACGAATAAGGAAAACAGCAGAAGAATTGAAGCCTTTGAATTATGGTGTTGGCGAAGAATATTGAATACACCATGGACTGCCAAAAGAACAACATATCTGTCTTGGAAGAAGCAGAACCAGAATGCTCCTTAGAAGCAAGGATGGTGAGACTACATCTCACATACTTTTGACATGTCGTTAGGAGGGATCAGTCCCTGGAGAAGAACATCATGCTTGGTAAAGTAGAGGGTCGGCCAAAAAGAGGAAAACCCTCAATGAGATGGACTGACACAATGGGCTTAAGGATAACAACAATTGTGAGGATGGCGTGGGACCGGGCAACGTCTTTCATTCTGTTGTACATAGGGTCGCTATAAGTCGGAACCGACTCGATGGCACCTAACAACAACAATTTGGTTTGAGAAGCAGTTGCCTTTTCACCTGAACTGGTAGACTCCCTTTTCTTTCAGTTCCTTCTTGCACACCAGCCAATTCTTCTCTAAAGGAATCTTTTTCTTGTAATTTCTTGCTAAATCCTACAAACAGCAACCAATGAACAGTAATAATAATCTGTTTTCAAACCTCTCACCTAAAGTTACAAGTTCACTGCCGCTGTTGTTGTTTTTCATTGCCATTGTGACTCACAGCAACATCATGTATGCAAAGTAGAACTGCTCCACAGGGTTTTCAAGGCTGACCTCTCAGAAGCAGATTGCCAGGCCTGTCTTTGTAAGTGCCTCTGGGTGGGTCTGAACTGCCAGTCTTTTGGCTAGTCAAGCACTTAACTGTTTGTGCCACCCAGGGACTTCTACAAGTTCATTAGGTACAGCTTTTGCCTTCCAACTAACTTACCGCAGGCAACAGCTTTACCACGTTTCACAATTAGAAAACATGGGTTTCTATCTCTCTAGCCTTCAATGGGAAACCCTGGTGGCACAGTGGTTATGAGCTACAGCTGCTTACTAAAAGTTTGGCAGTTCAAATCCACCAGGCGCTCCTTGGAAACTCTATGGAGCAGTTCTACTCTGCTCTACAAGGTCTCTATAAGACGGAATCGACTCAATGGCAACAGGGTTGGTTTTGGTTTGGTTAGCCTTTGGTAATTGATAATTTGATTTCTCCTGACCAGCTCTTAAACCAATGTCTCATATTTCAGAGCTAATTTTATTGTTAAAGCGGAACCCCACTCAGGTTCTAATTTCTATATCATTTTAGGATAAGATATTTAATCCTGTGATAGTGAAGTTTCCTCAAATCTCAACAGCTTAAAAAGATTTTCACTTGCGCTCCATTACCATTGAAGGTTTTCAAAAAGTTCTGTTCCCTGTGGTCACTAAGGGGCACATGCAGACAGAGTCTCCATCTCAACATGTGCTTCTATAATCATAGCTACAGGGAGAAGACAAAGCACCTCTTAATGCTGGAAATAGTTGGTAGGCAACACTAGGAAGCTGTATAGTTCTGGGTTCAGTTGCAGAGAAAAGAAATTACTCTAATTTAAGCAGGAAGGGATATGTTCAAACATTAAATAGCTTATGGGATAGTTGAGGGGACTAAAGAAACAAGACTCTAGGTTGAACTTTCAGAAAACTGTCTCAAAGTCATACCCAGAACCAGGTCTCCAAAAGAGCTGTGCCTCTTCTGCAATCAGTAATCCACTGGCAAGACGGTTTATGAGAATAAAAATACTCTCTCAATTAGGAAGCCATTATTGGTGCCAGTTCCAAACCACGCCACATCTGTTATAGGCTATACCTACTGTCTTAGTTATCTAGTGTTGCTATAACAGAAATACCACAAGTGGATGGCTTTAACAGAGAGACACTTATTCTCTCAGAGTCTAGTAGGCTACAAGTCCAAATTCAGGGCATCAGCTCCAGGAATGCTTTCTCTGTTGGCTCTGGAGGAATGTCCTTGTCGTCAATCTTTCCCTGGACTAGGAGCTTCTCCACACAGGAACCCCAGGTCCAAAGGACAAGCTCTGCTCCCAGCCCTGCCTTCTTGGTGGTATGAGGTCTCCCCTCTCTGCTTGATTCCCTTTCATCTCTTGTAAGATAAAAGGTGGTGCAGGCCACATCCCAGCAAAACTTCCTTCAACTGGATCAGGAATGTAACCTGAGCAACAGTGTTACATTACACCCTAATCCTCTTTAACCACAGGTAGAGATTATGATTTATAACACATAAGAAAATCACAAAATGGAGGACAACCACACAATACTGGGAATCACGGCCTAACCAAGTCAACACATATTTTGGGGGGACACAATTCGATCCATGACAACTACAGATTGGATTCCTGAAGGCTCACCTCTCAATACTCACAAAGCTGGTGAGTGGGGTCTCTGCCGGTGTCACAGAAACTAGAAGTACAGACACAGGAGATGGAACAGAAACGTGGCCTCCCTCTCACTTCTGGTTTCCAAAGCTCATGTTAATGCATCTGACTAACCAAATCCAAATCCCATTCATAACCCTAGCTGCAATGGATTCTGGGATATGGCCTTCAGACTCCAGCACTTCCGGTACATGAAGGAATACCACCACAAAGATGGAATTGTGTGACAATGTAACATATCTATCTCTTATAACGGAGCAGTAGGTAGGACTGGGTACCACATTCTACAACCACAATACACTACTTATAATTTCTATTCCCACCTACTTAAAAAAAGTAATTTTAAGAGGTTTACACGTATGTTCAAAATCAGGCCCTTAGGCATTTAGGAAAAGTTAAAGTACTTCACTGTGCTCTCTTTTATAATCTAAAACGGAATATAACATACTTTCTTCAACCAAACTACGTTAAGTACTAGATTTCAGGCCTATGTATATTTACATACTTCTGTCTTCACAACAATTCTAGGAGGTAGTGTATCAGTTAGGGATTATATTTAGCTGCATGTCACAGACATCCACCTACCTTGGTCTGCTGAAACATATGTATTTTCCATAAAATATAAGAAATGTAAGTAGTCTGTAGCTGGGCTATCCAGGGCCAGTACAGCACCCCAGACTCCTTTCGTCTTTCTGCTCATTCACCCTTAACTTGTGGCTCTCATCTTCATGGAAATAAGATAGTTATTCCACTTCCAGATATTATTACCAACCTCCCAGACAGAAGGGCAATGTTTTGGATTGAATTGTGTCTGTCAAAAATGTGTTGTAAATCTTCCTCTATGCCTGTGCTTATAATCCCATTTGGGGATGGGTTGTCTTTGTCATGTTAAAGAGCCAGGATTAGTATAGGGTGAGTTTTGAGTCAATCTCTTACAATATATAAAAAGAGCAGATTAGGACAAGCCAGCAAGCAAAGATGGGGGAAGACAGATCCAAGCCACATGGAGATCTCCAAGGAACCAGGAAACAGAAGCTTGAAGTGACAAGGACCCTCCTCCAGAGCTGACAGAGAGAGAGAAAGCCTTCCCCTAGAGCTGGCACCCTGAAGTCGGACTTCTAGCCTCCCGAGCTGTGAGAAAATAAATTGCTGTTTGTTAAGGATAACCATTTGTGGTAATTCTGTTACAGCAGCACTAGATGACTAAGTTAGAATTTGGTACCAAGAAGTGGGGGTGCTTCTCTAACAAATTCCTACAATGCAGAAGTGGTTTTGGAATTGAGTAATGAGTAGAAGGTGGAAGAGTTTTAAGATGCCTAATAGTAAAGTCTGGATTTCCTTGAAGAGATTATTGGTAGAATAATGGATGTCAAAGGCAATTCTGGAGGGTTCGGAAGGACGTGAGGAGAGCCCCAAGAAAGTCTCTGCTGTCTTAGAGAATACATATGGCATCAGCAAGAGAATGTTGCTAGAAATGTGGACGTTAAATGTGCTTCTGCTGAGGCTTTAAAAGAAAATGATGAACATGTGACTGGACAATGGAGGAAGGGCGATGTTTTTCATGTTGTGGCACAGAACTTGTCTGAATTGTGTTCAAATGTTTGGTGGAAGGTAGAATTTGTAAGTGATGAACTTCGAAATTAGGCTGAGATTTCTAAGCAAGATTTTAAAGGTCTGTCCTTGCCACTTACAGCAAAATTCGATTGGAAAGAGACAGACTTAAAAATAAATTGTGCAAAACAAAAACAGAACTTAAAGACTTGGCAAATTCTGTTGAACTAACTAAGGACACGTGTCCTAGAAAGTTCACCAAGGACGTGGCTACACAATGTTCTGTTAAAGAGATTAAGCCTGTGACTGATGGATCTAATCAAATACCAGAGCAGAAAACCCATCAGTTTAGACTGAAGGGAACAGAGAAAGAACAAAAGGAAAGAACGCTGTATGCCTCTTGGAATTCTGTAGGCAGGAAACAGGCCAAAGAAGCTACACCTCTTGTCCTCCAAGAAAAGGACCATTCCTGGAGCAGCTACAAGATCAGCTGAACTGCTGGAAGGAGCACAGGAACCAGGATCTTCTCAGTTTCAAAGGGCGGAATAACGGCCTCCTTCACCAACTCAGTTCCATTTCTGGAGTGTGGGGCTGTCGTTCACGAGTGCCAGGTGGATGGGGTCCCTGCCCAAAACTGAGAGGGTCAGAGTTGCCATGCCCAAGGGGGAGATGATTAGGGTCTGCTGGGCCTGAGCAGCTAGGTTGCTACTGAGATGGACTAGGAGAATGGGGCTGCCCAAAGCTGAGGGAGCAAGAGTTGCCAATCCCAGTGGGCTTGGAAGGCGAAGCTGAAGCCCAGGGCAGAGGGGCCTCCACCCAGAATTCAGAGGGCACGGCCACCACCCACAGTCCGGAGGTGGGGGGGAGGGGCACTGCCCAGATGGTTCCAAAGAATAGAGGACTGTTTTCAAGCCTTGAGAGCTAATGTAAATTGTTCGGCTGGGTTTAGGACTTTCTTAGTGCCCGTTATCCTTTCTTCCCCTCCAATTTTTCCCATTTGTAATGGAAATGTCTAACTTGTGCCTGTTCTACTATTGTACTCAGAAGCAGATAACTTGTATTCTAGATTTCACAGGTTCACAGATGAAGAGGAATGTTGCCCCAGGATGGAATATGCCTAAAGTCTCACCCATATTTGATTTAGATGATTCAGAAGATGAGATTTTGGACTTGGAGTTGATTTAAGACATTTAGGATGATGTGATGGGATGAACTTGTTTTGCATGTGGCAAGGACATGAATTTTGGGGGGCCAAAGTTTTTTTTTTAAAGGGTGGAATATTATGGGTTAAATTGTGCCACCCCAAAATATGTGTTGTAAATCCTAACCTTTATGCCTGTGGTTAGAAACCCTGGTGGCGCAGTGGTTAAGCTTTTGGCTGCTAACCAAAAGGTCAGCAGTTCCAATCCTGGACACCCTATGAGTCGGAATCAACTTAATGGCAACATGCATGCCTGTGGTTATAAACCCATCTGGGGATGGGTTGTCTTTGTCATGTTAATAAGGCAGGATTAGTGTAGGGTGAGTTTTGAGTGAATCTCTTATAATACATAAAAAGAGCAGATTAACACAGCCAGCAAGCAAAGATGGGGGAAGATAGATCCAAGGCACCTGGAGATCTCCAAGGAATCAGGAAACATTAGCTGAAGACATAAGGACCTTCCTCCAGAGCCAACAGAGACAGCCTTCCCCTAGAGTTGGCGCCCTGAATTTGGACTTCTAGCCTCCTAAGTTGTGAGAAAATAAATGTGTTTGTTAAACCCATCCACTTGTGGTAATTCTGTTACAGCAGCACTAGATGACGAAGACAGGGAAGAATAAAGGC
Source organism: Elephas maximus indicus (assembly GCF_024166365.1). Classification (NCBI taxonomy): domain Eukaryota; kingdom Metazoa; phylum Chordata; class Mammalia; order Proboscidea; family Elephantidae; genus Elephas; species Elephas maximus. Next base: position 142,656,872 of record NC_064819.1, on the reverse strand, counting down.
AAAAGGCACCTGCCAGAGCTGGGTCTGGCCCCTGTTAAAACAGCTTTGAGGAAAGGTCCATCTTGTGGTTTTGCGTGCATCTCATTAGCCAAAACTGTGTCACAGAGCGACCTCTAGCTGCAGGACAGCCAAGGAAGTAGAGTTTTTGTTTTGTTTTGGCCAAATCTACTACCCAAATTAGAATTCTGTTAGTAAGGAAGAAGGCTAGCATGAATTCTGAACAGGAACTAGCAGTGTCTGCCTTGGGTAAACATTATCATCTTCATTTTACAACAAGGAAACCAGGGTTCAGAGAGGTTAAACAATGTGATCAAAGCTCAGGGACTTGGGATTTGAATTCAGGCCTTGTGATTACAAATTCAGAGCTTTTGAGTAAGAGTTTATTTAAAAAAAAAAATTTTTTTTTAAATCAGCATGTAAAGAGGTAAATCAGATTATTCAGAAAAAAAGAAACCATTTGCACACAATTCTGTAGAGCAGAAGTAGGAGTAGTAACAAGAAGGGGTAAAAGACTAGATTTGTAGTGGAAGCAGCACAATCCCACAATGAAAAGAAAAGAAAAAATCTTACGCTTCAAAGTAGATTTGAAGATTATGGCACAGTTTCAGGATAGTTTTCCACTGGTGGGTAAAAATTTATTGCCTTGCAGCTAAAATTCATTGTGAGCTAGCGAAACTCATTTTATTGCCTCTATTACCTCTTACCTGGTGCTTAAGAATTATAATCGTCATTAATCAAGCTAACCTGAAAATCATCTCTAATGGCTCCACGGTGTTTTCCAGAATGATTCATTTGATTCCCATTTCCCTAAATCTGAAAGTTTTTGCTTTTATTCAGAAAATGAAAACGATACATCTGTCCTAATGGACAGGACTGCTGTAACCGGAGGTGAAGTGAAAAATGACCACGATGGGGCCAGTGGATGCTTCTTACAAGCTCCAAAGGATCCTGAAGGAAATGCAGAAGACATCAGAAATGGGTAGCCAAAACGGCCAGTTTACAGGGCAGGGGTGTGGTCCTGTTTGAGAATGCACTTGAAATGACAGTAATCCACAGAAATGTGTAACTCAGCTCTGCAACTATCCTTGACTGGTCTTTAGCACCTTGCAGCTTGTGGCTTTTCCCCTCGGGGGACGGGATGTGCCCTTACTCCTTGCTCTGCCCTCGCCATGAACCTTGAGGATTTCCCTCCCTTAATTTTCCCCACCTTGATCCTGGCTAGCTCTTGGCACCAGACACGTTAACAAGTCTGGCAGAATGAGATGGCTGAAAAAATGTACCCCAATCCCCGGTTCTAGCTACTGAGCATACCTAATTCATCCCCAAATAGTCCTTTGGAAAATTCAAAAAGCTAATTAATTACACCTCTGTGAATTTAAGCAGCAGCAGCAGCAGCAGACAGGAAAGGTAAATAGCACCTATTGACCTGAAAAGAACTGGGGGTGGGGAAACTGTGTAAAACATACTTGGGGTAAAGAATTCACACACAGATTAAATTTGATTGAATGCTGGGAAAATAAGGAGTAGGTTCCTCTTGGAAGATCACAGAAGGCCCAGCCCCTCTTGCTGTCAATGCAGTTAATAAAGCCTTGAAAGGGTGGGGCCTGTAGGGATTTGCCTCAGGGTAAGCTTTCTTTGAGGATGTAGGGCCAGGGAATTTAATCTTGCCAGGGGTTCCAGGAGCTGCCTAGAGCACAGCCTGGGAAAATGGGGGGAAAATCTCTTCCTAGAGATCTGGATAAATGCAGAAGGAGGCTGGTTGCACAATGGTTAAGCACTCAGCTGCTAACCAAAAGGTCAGCAGTTTGAACTCACCAGCCACTCAGCAGGGGAAAGACATGGCAGTGAGCTTCCTTAAAGATTACAGTTTTGGAAACCCTGTGGGGCAGTTCTACTTGTCCAATCAGGTTGCTATGAATCGGTATTGACTCGATGGCAATGAGTTTGGTTTTGTTTGGATGAGTGCAGCTTTTATTCACTCGTAAGAGTCCTTGCAACTAGAGAATTTGTTGTGGTTGTAAGCTGCCCTCGACTTGGCCCCAACTCATGGAGACCCCAGGCACAATGCTGCCCAGTCCTGCTGATCAGACCATTGTGATTCATAGAGTTTTCACTGGATGATTTTTCGTAAGTAGATCATCAGGCCTTTATTCCTAGTCCACCATCTTAGTCTGGAAGTTCCACTGAAATCTGTTTAGCATCATTGTTGTTGTTAGGTGCCGTCGAGTCGGTTCCAACCCATCGCGACCCTATGCACAACAGATCGAAACACTGCCCCGTCCTGAGCCATCCTTACAATCGTTGATATGCTTGAGCTCATAGTTGCAGCCACTGTGTCAATCCACCTCGTTGAGGGTCTTCCTCTTTTCTGCTGACCCTCTACTCTGCCAAGCATGATGTCCTTCTCCAGCGACTGATCCCTCCTGACACATCCAAAGTATGTAAAACGCAGTCTCACCATGCTTGCTTCTAAGGAGCATTCTGGTTGTACTTCTCCTAAGACAGATTTGTTCATTCTTTTGGCAGTCCATGTTATATTCAATCTTCTTCGCCAACACAATTCAGAGGCATCAATTCTTCAGTCTTCCTTAGTCACTGTCCAGGTTTCACAGGCGTATGATGCAATTTAAAATACCAATGCTTAGGTCAGGCGCACCTTTGTCTTCAAGGTGTCTTCGCTCTTCAACACTTTAAAGAGGTCCTTTGCAGCAGATTTACCCAATGCAATGCCTCTCTTGATTTCCTGACTGCCGCTTCCCTGGCTGTTGACTGTGGATCCAAGTAAAATGAAATCCTTGACAACTTCAATCTTTTCTCTGTTTATCATAGCAATACGAAATCTATCACTGATAGACAGGTGATGGCTGTGCCTGAGGTGCACTGGCCGGATATTGAAATTGGGTCTCCCACATGGAAGACGAGAATTATACCACTGAACCACCAATGCCTCAAAATAGAGAAGAGAAAGAAGAATTTGAAATAGGAAGGTAGTGCCAGGCAAAACTGAAAGTGAGGAGAGATGGAGCACACAGGTGCAAGCAGGTGTATGGAGGAAGTTTCTACCACAGATTTATGCTCCTGCTTTGGAAACCCTGGTAGTGTAGTGGTTAAGTGCTACACCTGTTAACCAAGAGGTTGGCAGTTCAAATCCACCAGGTGCTCCTTGGAAACTCTATGGGGCAGTTCTACTCTGTCCTATAGGGTCGCTATGAGTTGGAATCGACTCAACGGCAGTGGGTTGGTTTTTTTGGAAATGTGGAAACCCTGGTGGTGTAGTGGTTAAGTGCTATGGCCGCTAACCAAAAGGCCAGCTGTTCAAATCCGCCAGGCACTCCTTGGAAACTCTACGGGGCAGTTCTACTCTGTCCTATAGGGTCGCTATGAGTCGGAATTGACTCGACAGCAGTGGGTTTTTTTGTTTTTTTTTTTTGGTTTTTGGAAGTGTGTTAAGAAGTCTGTTAAGTGTGTTAAGAAGTGTGTTAAGAAGTCTGTTCACTTCCTGTACAGAAGTGTCTCTGAAGTTGGTGTTTCAAAACACAAAAAAAGCAAATGGCCAGAGAAAAGCTCAATAGAATATACTGATAAACAAATGAGTCTTTGCTTCTTACCAGGTTGGCCTCCCTCTGTCCTGAACATGGCATGCTCATTTCTGCTCAGGTGTCTTTATCTCTAACCTGGAATTCTATCTGCCCACCAAGTCACTCTTTTTGCCTACTCCACTTACCTCCTGGACTGCCAGGGGAGGTCTTTGCTGATTTTCTCAGAACCTGAAACCACAAGGGAGAAGGCCCCCGTCCTTAGTGTCCCGCTCAGTCAGGTACAATCCACTTCAAAGTAAAGATAACCAATGTTGTCATTTATTATACAATTAAAGCTATCATTTTCATCATTTGTAAAGAAAGAAAGAAACTCAAATGACTCAACATTCCTACGATTAGTTTTCTTTATCCAACTAGCAAGCTTCATTGTCATTGTAGCCATCTTATCATTTGCAGTAAAAACTTCATAATTTTGTTTGCTGTTGTTGACTGAGAGTGTTTAGCTTTGAAAAATATCAACTAAAGAAGCCAACTTTGTGAATCACTTTTCATCATGGAAAGGAACAAGCCACTTTAGCTCCACCTTTGCTGTGACATCTTTTCTTCTCCATAAAGAAAAACAGCAATTCAACCCAGAATTCAAGTGCTGCTCAGCACACTTCTCGAACATCTTACTAAAAATGTCTTGACTGGAATTTATCATCAAACACTTTGCAAATTAACTCTCTTCCCAGATATCTTGATTATAAAATCATTTTTAAGGGTCAAATTACTAACCTCTACGCTTTTCATCCAGCTTCAAAGCAAAGAACTGGTTCTATCTCAGTTGTTTTTAGTATACTGTGATCTTTTTAATGCCTGAAAGCAAGGATCTATCAAAGACAACTGGGATCACACCAAAAGGACGCAGAATCCAACTTGAAAAGGTTCTCACTGACTAAAGAGAGGGCAATTTCAGCATCTTATGGAATGGACTGAAACACACCAAATATAGACAAACACATGAGTTCATAAAAATGCTCCAAAAAAGAAAGCCATTCAGCACCTCTGGAGATTGCTAGAATATCAATTCATTATTTGGAAAATTAATCAAGAAAAAAGTCAGGCATTAAAAACAGTCACTTGGTGATCTTGTATAATAAATATTTGCAGCCTCTCTGTGACCAAAGAGCTCAGCTGCTAACCAAAAGGTCAGTAGTTTGAATCCACCCAGCAGCTCCTTGGAAACCCTAAGGGACAGTTTTACTCTGTCTACAGGGTCGCTATGAGTCGAAATTTACTCGACTGCAACGGGTTTGTTTTTTTTGGTTTTAAGGTTAATTAACAACCTGCGATATGCAGATGACAAAATCTTCTTGCTGAAAAGCGAAGAAGACTTGAAGCACTTCCTGATGAAGATCAAAGACTACAGCCTTCAGTATGGATTACATCTCAACACAAAGAAAACAAAAATCTTCCCAGCTGAACCAATAAGCAACACCATGGTAAATGGAGGAAATAATGAAGTTGTCAAGGATATCATTTTACTTGAATCCACAATCAACACCCATGGAAGCAGCAGTCAAGAAATCAAAAGACATATTGCAGTGAGCACATTTGTTGCAAAAGACTTCTTTGAAGCGTTCAAAAGCAAAGATGTCACTTTGAGGACTAAGGTGCGCCTGACCCAAGCCATGATATTTTCAGTCACCTCATATGCATGTGAAAGCTGGAAAATGAATAAGGAAGACTGAAGAAGAATTGATGGTGTTGGCAAAGAATAGAGAATATAGCACGTACTGCCAGAATGAACACATCTGTCTTGGTAGAAGTACAGGCAGAGTGCTTCTTAGAAGCGGGGATGGTGGACTTCATCTCACTTACTTTGGACATGAATCAGGAGGGACCAGTCCCCGGAGAAGGACATCATGCTTGGTAAAGTAAACGTTAAGTGAAAAAGAGGAAGACCCTGAGTGAGATGGACGGACACAGTGGCTTCTACAACGGACTCAAGTATAACAACTATTGCGAGGATGACACAGGACGAGACACCATTTCATTCTGTTGTAAATAGGGTTGCTATGAGTTGGAACCAGCCCCATTACGCCTAGCAAGAACCTAACAAGGCTTCAGTACATTTTCCTACGATGTGAATTTACCATTCTAAGATGATTCTGAAACTTTGCCTGGTTTTGCCTTTTCTATAATTTCATATAAATGAAATTATTCAGTATGGTCTTTCATATTTGTTATTTGATGTAGCACTTTTTATATTAATACATGCTATTACACGTACTAACATTTTGTTCCTTTTTATTGTTGAGTAGTATTCCTTTGTATGAGTTTACCACAATTTGTTTATCCATTCACCAGTACTTTTCTTGAATCTATTGAAATGATCATATCAGTTTTCTCTTTTAGTCTATTAATATGGTAAACTACATTGATTCTCAGATTTTAAATCACTTTGCATTCCCAACATAAATTCCACTTGGTCATGCTGTATTATTCTTCTTATATGCTGTTGGGTTTGATTTAACTAAGTTTTGTTCAGGAATTTTGTGTGTATGTTTACGAGAGATATTAATCTGCAGTTCTTTTTTCTTTTAAGGTCTTAGGTTTTGGTATCAGAATAAAAACCGGCCTTTAAAATAATTGTGAAGTGTTTCTGCCATGACTATTCAAACGCCTCGCAAAGCTTTGAGAAACAAATTAGGCATAAAATGTGGCATGACGGCTGTCATTTAAATATCTTTGAAATATGTAAAATAATCTGTTCGTTTTTTTTCCTAATTTCCATAACAAATGTATCCTATTCATCTTCACGTCTAGCTTGAAGCTGGCTGAATTACAGTGACCTTTAATCACAGATTTTAGAAAATTAGAGCTAAGTAATTTTAGAGACTTTTTTTTAAGTCACTGGATACCTAGACGAGGAAACGGACTTCCTGTGAAACTGCCAGACTCTTCTAGAACTGGGTACCTTCCCACCCCTTACAGGCCTATATCATGTAACACTTAGTACAAGCCTTTATGTACATACAAAGTGCCTCCGTGTACATATTTGTGTACATATTTATATTACAAAGTTAATACGTCCATCCTTAATCTTTTTCCTCTCTATGGAAGCCCAGGTTGTTCTTACCGATACAATCCAGAGGGGCAGCAGCAAAACAATACAACTCTACGTTTGCGTGGCCTTGGGGTTACTAGTTGAACCGGGCATGCTCAGTCGCCGGGCAGATTTTTCGGCGAAGTGGAAACTACAACAGCGCGTACACTGCGCGCGGAGGTGGGAGTGTCCTCGTGGAATTTAGAACGTTTCCGCAGCCAATGGGGCCTCGCTGCCGGCTGGCGGGGCTCCTCATTGGAGGAGCGGGGAGGCAAGCAAGTGGAGGGCCCCGGAGGGAGCCGAGGAGGTGCGGCTCCGAGAGGCCGGGCTACGCCGTGCTCTGCGCGTGAGCAGCTGCAGCGGTGGTGGCAGCATCCAGCGGTGGCAGCAGCAGTTCCAGCCCGTTGCTTTACTTTTTGCTGTACGAACACAGTCATTATGCCGAAGAGAAAGGTAAGACTTGCCAGAAAAGATTTCAAAGGCCTTTAAATTGTGCTTACAGCAAATCCTGTCATTGCAATGGATTGCGCGGAATGCGCGTGGTAGTAAATCGACATTGCGAACCTCTTTGGTTCTTCTGGCTTGTTTTCAGATGCCTGTTGCAGGCATTTCTTCCTCTCTCCTGTCTGTCCTCTTCGATCTCTAAATGTTACTTTCCAGCGACACGGCTTCCCCTCTTTATGAACTCATTCTCGCTGGAATGGTTTCCACCTCCAACAACGAGAAGCAAAAGCGGCTTTCCTTTTCCCCCTTCTAGGAGGGGAGTTCCTCTTTGCAAACTGCTAGGTTGTGAGAAGTAGAGGGAAAACAGCGAGGGGGACGAAAACAAGTAAAAACATGGGGAGACAGGGGGAAAAAAATAAGTCGGGCAGATGTGAGGGTTATTCCCCTGTGGGCTGTGCCCACGGCTGGGTGCGCCGCGATGGCTCTGGGGCTAAGGGAGAGAGGGAAAGCCATATTTAAAACACCGCTCACCCTCCTGCTCGCCTCCGCGGCAGACCCGTATGTACCAACTCCAGTGTCAATCAGGGCTGGGGACAGCGCAGGCGGGGCCCGGCGGCCGGGAACTGCCCGCTGTTCTCAGCAGGAGCGGCGGAGTTGGCAACATGGAAGACGGGACGGCGCCCGCGGCTCCACAAGCAGGGGCCACCGGCTCCCACCCCGGCGGCTTGAAACCACGGTCGGGTCGGGAAGGCGGGTCCGCGCGTTCCCGCGCCCTTCCGCGCGTTTAGGGACGGGGATCATTTTAGTCTCCTCTTCCGCCACTTGCAGACTGTCCCCTTCCGCGCGGGCCCCGCACAGCGAGTACCACGCACGGGGACGTATTCTTCCCCTGGGGTCGGCTGCTAGTTGTCATTGTCCCAGGGATGGGAGGGAAAGAGGAACTTCTGTCGGAGAAATGCAGTGTTTGGCGGCTGGTTCCTAAGGAAATGTTTTGCATCCGCCCATCGCCTATCCCAGGGTTTCCAACAATGTCATTCCGCCCGGGTATTAAATTTGAAGCATACTTACAAGTAATATCCTGCATTAGCAGTAAAGTCTGGACTAATTTGTGTGTGCGAGTGAATGCATTAATAGAAAATATTTAAGTTTAAAAAATCTAGATTTGCCTCCTTATCTGTCATTACTAAGAATTTGATGGAAACTTGTCTCCTACTCCACTTTCTTAAAAGCGTAATAATTGGCCCAGATTTTTAAAAATATTATGGTTTATGGGTCCCTGAGTGGCACAAACAGTTAGCGCTCCAGTACTAACCTAAAGTTTGGCAGTTTGAACTCACCCAAGAGGCACATTGGGGGCGGGGGAGGCCTAGCAATCTACTTCTGAAAAATCAGCTATTGAAAACCTTATGGGACAAAGTTTTACTCTTGTACACATGAGAGGGTCACTGTGAGTCAGAACCTGCTGGAGGGCAACTTTTTTTTTTTTAATATAGTTTATTGTGCACATGCTATGTGCCATGTAAAGGGTTTGACTTGCAGCATCGCATTTAATCCTCAGAATACCTTGAGAGAGTATCGCCGTTGAACTGGGACTTAAGGGACATGAATAGCCCCATATCTCAACAACCGAATACTGCTATCAAAGATTCAATAATCAGATGCTGTAGATCCCAAAGTCCTTTCTCTCAGTCATTATTTGTTCATTCCCCATTTAGTAGTGAGTGGGTCAAGAGGAATTTAGGAAATTCCAAGAAACTCCCAGCCTAAGAAGATGGATGGCATATTAAGAGTACTAATCCTTTAAATTTGTTGTTTAAACTCAATTTTCATGAAAGAATTATACAGAATGAGCATATTAAAACAATGCCGTCGTTTTCAGTATTTTATCTGAGGGTTAAATGACTAGTAAAGTTAAAGGACCTAACCATCAAGAAATAGGTTACAGAGTGAGTGGGTGCTATCTCCTTTCCTGGGAATTATTAGCAGAAGTTTAGATGAACAGTAGGTTAAATGTGCACTCTGTACATATAATGGTCCCTGAAGTGGTGGAACCACCTCTTCCTTGTAGATGTTCAGGGGCCATAGTTGGTGTAGTAATTAGTCTTGATTTCCTCCACTGTCCACCACTCTTGAGACAGAGACAGTAGAGGAACTGGCTTTTGATTATGGTTTCATTTCTCCAGATGGCAGGGAATCCCCAAGCAACCTGGCCCTAGAAGCAGATCTGTGAACCAGTACCAGTATGTCATCCCTCATGACATCGTAGTGTTTTTCAGGCTTGAAAAATCTCCATGATTGATAGGAAGGCTTTTCATTTATACCTGTAGCCCAAAGTCCTGGGTTGATACCTGGGCAGGAGCAGCCACAAATTAAACATGACTATCACGGCCATCTCATTTTTCAGTCAAACCGAAGAGATTCCTAATGGAATCTTGGTGTTCACTGCAATTGCATTGGAAACCACTGTCATTGGGTAAAGCCTGCCTATGTTGCAAAGAAAAGAACCTGAGACAGTCCGCCATGCATAGTTCTTAAAGATCAGTAATGCTGGGAAACTGCCAAAACATTTTTTTTTTTTACACAATATTTTGCATGACTAAAGAGCTGCTCAGTCTACATTTTAATAAGCTTTAAAAGTGCCCTGTGAAAATTTTTGCCATCTTTGCCCTTTTTTCCATCTTTTCACAGAAATTACAAATGGTTATTTAATGAGTATCTGAGTAGGTTGTTCTGCAGAGCAAGAAGCAGTACTATTAAAATCAATAAAAACATCTGAAGTCTAGCACAGCTTTAATGCTGCAGGGATATACAGCTTGTTCTCGTGGAGTTTCTATTTCATTTACTGCTCTTATGGAACTTACATATTCAGTGACGTGATACAAAACAAATGGAACATTCCAGAATGTCTAGTATGGATTCTAAAATCTTTTCTTTTCCTTATCTATATTGTAGATGAAGATCCTAAGTAGTATAAACGGTTCGTGCTCCACCACTAACTGAAAAGGTTCACAGTTCAAACCCACCCAGTGGTACGGCAGAAGAATGGCCTGGCAATCTGCTTCCATTAAGATTACAGCCAAGAAAATCCTGCGGGGCAGTTCTACTCCGTAACACATAGGGTTGTCATGAGTTAGAAGTGACTCTACAGCAACAGGTTTTTTTATACTCTAGGAGAGTTAAGGAAAGAAGGTTGAATTGGGGCTGGTCCTGAAAGTGTGGATTATTGTTAGTTGCCATCAAGTTGACCCTGACTCATGGTGGCCCCATGTGTACAGAGCAGAACTGCTCTGTAAGGTTTTCAAGGCTTTGACCTTTTGGAAGCAGATTGGCAGGCCTCTCTTCCAGGGTGCCCCTGGGTGGGTTCTAACCTCCAACCTTTCAGCTAGTAGTCCAGCACTTAACTGTTTGGTCCACCCAGGGACCTGAAAATGTGGGTAGGACTTCCATATACAGAGAGAGAAAGAGATATGGACTCTCTGTTATCAAGCATTTGAACGCCTCTTCCGATTGTGTGTTATCATGACCAGGTCTCAGCTATACAACTTCAAGGTTGTAATACCGTCCATTTTATGTATTAATATAAAATGCTCTTATGACATTGCAGTGGTCATGCCGTTAGGTAGTGATGTGATGTTCTACAAAGGGGCATCAGCCAGTGAGGCCTAGAATCCCTGTCCTAGAATGGTTAGCAAGAGCAAACACATTTTCACATCCTTTTTTTTTTTAATTTTCTCAGTTCCTCATCACTAGAACTATTGGGAATGTCTGGTGTATCACATCAGAAATTCTCTAATAAGGCAATTTTCCATGAATTCGGGATATAAACAGCAGTATCTCTACACTTAAGGGTTTAAGGAAGAAAAGGCTGTCTTCCTCTACTCTGAAATTTGAAATTAGATTTTTATTTGTTTTCTTAAAATTGTAAAGGCCTAGTTGTGTAGGGTTTGGCACAGGATGCTTAACTAAGAATACTCAAGTTTTCTGATTAGTCTTTCAAAAGAGTATTACTCATTGTAACACCAGTGATTAGGAACTAAATGAAAATATGGATAAAGTTGACTACATGAAAATGGATATTTTTAACATGGCAAAAAAAAAAAAATCCAGTGTTAAAATGTAAAAGCTTTTGAAAAACTGGGAAAGAATATTTGTGCCATGTATCACTGAAAAAGGTTTGCTCTTTTAAAGAGATAAAGAGCTCTCACATAACCTTATAAAAAAGATATGTATTCTTATAAGAAAATTAAAAATGACTCAGATAGACAATCCATGCAAAAAAATGTTAGGTTCACTAGAAATCAAAGAAATATGCAATATTAAAACTAATGAGAAGTGTCTCTTTTTTTTTAACCAAGCTGATGGGCAGAGATTGAAAGAATCACTGCTTAGTGTTGAGGGATATAGACATTCCAGCACTCTCACACAATGTGGATGGGGGTATAATTGCCTTTTTTTTTTTTTAATGCTTTATTGTATGATTTGTGTACCATACAACCATTCAAAGTGTACAATTCAGTGATTTTTTAGTGAATCATTTATAGAGTTGTAAATGATTCAGTAGATTTATAGAGTTATACAACCATTAGCGTAATTCCATCACTCCAGAAATTTCCCTCATGTTGTTTTTAGTCAATCCCTACTCCCACCCCCGCCTCAGAAAAGGCCCATCAATGCTATGCTTTATATCAGTACTTCATTCCTTTTCACTACCCATACGCAGTGCCATCGAGTCGATTCCGACTCATAGCGTCCCTATAGGACAGAGTAGAACTGCCCCATAGAGTTTCCAAGGAGCGCATAATATTCCATTGAATGGATATACCACTTTTTGTTTATTTTTTCACAATTTCATTGAGATTTGGATTGCTTCAGTTTTAAGTTATTATAAATAATGCTACTGTTACTATTTACATATAGGTCTTTGTGTGGACATATACTTTCATTTCTCTTGGAAAGATTCCTAGGAGTGGAATTTGGTGGGTCATATGAAAGTCTACGCTTAACATTTTAAGAAACTGCCAAACAGTTATTCCAAAATGATTGTACCATCAGTGCACAAGGGTTCCAGTTTCTTGACATCCTCTCTCACACCTGGTGGTGTCAATTTTTTTGCATATGGCTGTTAGAGTGAATTTTAATTTGTTGGGTACCTAGACAATTTCGACTCATAGTGACCCTGTGCAACAGAGTAGAACTGCCCCAAAGGGTTTTCTTGGCTATAATCTTTATGAGAGCAGATCACCAGATTTTTCTCCCTCAGAGCTGCAGGATGGGTTCAAACTGCAGACCTTTCAGTTAGCAGCTGAGCACTTAACTTGTACCACCAGGATTCCTTGAATTTTAATTTACATTCCCATAATAACTAATGATGATTAGCATCTTTTCATGTGCTTACTATTACTAGCAGAAGGTATGTATTAGGTGAAATGCCTGTTCAGATATTTTACCCATTTTTTAATTGGGTTTTTTGTCTTACATTATGCTGTAAGAGTTATTTGTATATTTTGGATACAAATCCTTTATCAAATGTATGGTCTTCCAATATTTTACTCTAGTCAGTAGCTTGTTTAAAATTTTTTCTTAATGGTATCTTCTGAAAAGCAAAAGTTTTTAATTTTGATGAAGTTTAATTTATCACTTTTTTTCTTTTTAGATACCATGCTGTGTGTTTTCTGCCTCTTTTTTATTATTGTACTTTAGACGAAGGTTTACAGAACAAACTAGCTTCTCATTAAACAATTAGTACACATATTGTTTTGTGACATTGGTTACCAACTCCATGACACGTCAACACTCTCCCCTTCTCGACCTTGGGTCCCCTATTACCAGCTTTCCTGTCCCCTCCTGCCTTCTAGTCCTTGCCCCTGGGCTGGTGTGCCCGTTTAGTCTCGTTTTGTTTTATGAGCATGCTTAATCTTTGGTAAGGAAACCCTGGTGGCATAGTGGTTAAGTGCTACGGCTGCTAACCAAAGAGTCGGCAGTTCAAATCCACCAGGTGCTGCTTGGAAACTCTAATGGGCAGTTCTGCTCTGTCCTATAGGGTTGCTATGAGTTGGAATCGACTCGATGGCACTGGGTTTGGTTTGGTTTGCTTTGGTTACTCTTTGGCTGGAAACCCTGGTAGTGTAGTGGTTAAGTCTATGGCTGCTAACCAAAAGGTTGGCAGTTCACATCCACCAGGCCTTCCTTGGAAACTCTATGGGGCAATTCTACTCTGTCCTATAGGGTCGCTATGAGTTGGAATCTTTGGCTAAAGGGTAAACCTTTGGGTTAATCTTTGGCTAAAGGGTAAACCTCAGAAGTGGGTTCATTACTGAGCAAAAAGGGAATCTCAGGGCCATACTCTCAGGGTTCCCCCAGTCTCTGACCAGTATGTCTGGTCTTTTGTGTGTGTGTGTGTGTGTGTGTGTGTATGTGTGTGTGTGTGTGTGTGTGTGAGAGAGAGTTAGAATTTTCTTCTGCATTTTTCTCCAGCTCTGTTTGGAACCCTTTATTGTGATCTCTGTCAGAGCAGTCAGTGGTGGTAGCCAGGCACCATCTAGTTGTGCTGGACTCAGTCTGGTGGAGGCTGTAGTACTTGTGGGCCATCAGTCATTTGGACTAATCTTTCCCTTGTGTCTTCAGCTTTCTTCATGCTCTCTTGCTGCCAATTGGTGAGACCAGTGGAATATCTTAGATGGCCAATCACAAGCTTTTAAGACCCCAGATGCTACCCATCAAAGTAGAATGTAGAACATTTTTCTTTGTAAGCTCTGATATGCCAATTGAGCTAGGTGTTCCCGAGACCATGGTTCCCACAGCCCTCAGCTCAATAGTTCAGTCCCTCAGGGAGTTTGGATGTGTCTATGGATCTTCCATGACCTTGCCTTGGACAGATTTTGCTGGCTTCCCCAGTTGTGTACTCTCTTACCCTTCCCCAAAGTTACCACTTATCTATTGTCTAGTTAATGTTTTCCCATCCCCATCCCTCCCTTCTCTCATAACCATCAAAGATTGTTTCTTTTTGTGTGTAAACCTTTTCGTGAGTTTTTGTAGTAGTGGTCTCGTACAATATTTGACCTTCTATGATTCTTATTTCACTCAGCATAATGCCTTCCAGTTTCATCTATGTTGTGAGATGCTTCACAGATTCGTCATTGTTATTTATAGTTGCATAGCACTACATTGTGTGTATGTACCATAGTTTTTTTATCCATTTATCTGTCGATGGACATCCAGGTTGGTTCCATCTTCTTGCTATTGTGAACAATGCTGTAACGAACATGGGTATGCATATGTCTATATGTCCGATGGCTCTTATTTCTCTAGGATATATTCATAAGAGTGGGATTGCTGGATTATATGGTATGTCTATTTCCAGTTTTTTAAGGAAGCACCATATTGTTTTCCAAAATAGTCATACCATTTTGCATTCCCACCAGCAATTCATTAGAGTTCCAGTCTCCCCACAGCCTCTCCAACATTTGTTGTTGGGATGAGATGGTATTTCATTGTGATTTTGAATTTTTAGTGGCTAGTGATCGCGAGCATTTCCTCATGTTTCTGTTAGCTGCTTGAATGTCGTCTTCGATGAAGTGTCTGTAGTTTTCTTTGTATAGGTCTTTTACGTCCCTTGTTAGATGTATTCTTAAGTATTTTATTTTTCTAGGAGCTATCGTAAATGGTATTGTTTTCCTGATTTCCTATTTGTCGTTCTTTTTATTGGTGTATAGGAATCCAACTGATTTTTGTATGTTTATCTTATATCCTGCTACTCTGCTGGATCTTTCCGTTAGTTCCAGTAGTTTTTTCATGGAGTCTTTTGAGTTTTCTATTTATAGTATCGTATCATCCACAAATAGGGACAGTTTTACTTCAGTCATATCTGATAACTCTGCCTAATCCAAGGTCACAGACATTTTTTGCTTTTTTTTTAGAATGTATATAATTTTAGCTCTTACATTTAAATCAGTGATCCATTTTGAATTAATTTTGTGTATAGTGTGAGATAGGATTTAACTTCTATTTTTTTTTTTTTTAATGTGGCTATCCAGTTGTCTCAGTATCATTTGTTGAAAAGACCATCCATTCTCCACTGACTTGCCTAGACATCTTTGTCAAAAGCCAGTTCACCATAAATGTAGAGGTTTCTTTTTTTTTTTTTCTGGATTGTTAATTATGCTCCATTGATCTATACGTCTTTGCTTAGGCCAATACCACACCATCTTGATTAGTGTGGTTTTACAGTAAAATTTGAAATTAGGTAGTGTCATTCCTCCAAATTTGTTCTTTTTCAGTTTTTTTTTGTGTGTGTGTTTCATTTAGATCTTTGTGTTTCTATATGAATTTTAGAATCACTTTATTTTTTTTGAAAGCTTATAGTGATTTTGATGGGGTTTAAACTGAAACTGTAGATCACTTTGGGGGGAACTGCCGTCTTAACAGTATTGAATTTTCCAGTTCGTGGATATGAAAGGACCTGGCATGTAGTATGTCATCCATAAATGCTTTCTGAGTTTAATTGAGTTAGGTATTTATATGGAACCTATATTTGAGTAAAGACTCCAAAATGTACAATTTATTCATTCATTCACTCTTTACTAAACAGATGTTTATTGATCATTACCTTTACATAAGGTACCATCGCCTTGAGAAATAAAGTGGTAAATTATTGTTTTATTCGATACTTTTTGGAGTGAATGAGTAAATGCCCTTGTTTTTAAGGATCTTTCAGTCTGACATGGTAGATAAGGCATGTATACAAATATTTATAATTAACAGTAAGAAATTATAATGGACCACAAGAAAAGCTAGGGGCATTTCAAGATTTGGCCAGACTGCATTCAAAACCAAAACCAAACCTATTGCCATGGAGTCAAATTCTGTCTTATAGCGGCCCTGTAAGACAGAGTGACAGGAAACCCTGGTGGCATAGTGATTAATTGCTACAGCTGCCAACCAAAAGGTCAGCAGTTTGAATTCACCAGGTGCTCCTTGGAAACTCTATGGGGCGGTTCTACTCTGTCCTGTAGTGTTGCTATGAGTCAAAATCGACTCGACGGCAGTGGGTATGTATAAGACAGAGTAGAACTGCCCCGCTAGGGTTTCCAAGGCTGTAAATCTTCACGGAAGCTAACTGCCACATCTTTCTCCCACAGAGCAGCTGGTGGGTTTGAAACATGGACCTTTTCGTTAGCAGCCGAGCACTTAACCACTGTGCCACCAGGGCTTCTCCAGACTGCATGCCCAAAGAAAAAATACTTACAAAGAGTTGTTTGGCTGAAAGGGTTGCGGGCTATAGTTTACATTTTTTTTTTTTTTTTTTAATCTCAAGCAGATCTACGCTAGTTTGTTACTAAAGCTGATCCTTCGTAGGTCTTTCTCCGAACTCTTGCTTTCTTGAAAGTGTGTTGTCGTTGTTGGTAGGGGCCGTTGAGTTGATTTTTTTAACTCGTAATGACCCCGTGTGACAGAATAGAACTGCCCCGTAGGGTTTTCTAGGCTGTAATCTTTACAGGAGCAGATTGCCAGGTCTTTCTCTCGTAGAGCTGTAGAGTGGGTTCAACTGCCAGCTTTTCAGTTAGCAGCAGATCGCTTAGCTCCCGTACCGCCAGGGCTCTTTCTTTGAAGTATGAGGAAGTTAAATTCAAGGCATGTGACAACAACTGAGATTAGGTTGCCAGCAGTAGCTGCTGTCCCCCAGTGGTAGAGAGCCGGTAACTTCTTGGTTCCCATGCCTTTCATTTAGCCACCCTCTTGTTTTAAAGGTTATCTGGCACTATGTTCCTAAATGGGCACAGCTTATTTGATTTATTACCTATTTTGAATTAACTTTTGTTTTCAGTCCTTCTAATTACACTTGACCATGAAATCTTTGATGGCTCCAATCTTTCTTTTATCCCCTATGGTTAAAGCTCTCAGCGCTCGGCTGCTAACTAAAAGATCAGGGGTTCACTTTGCGGGAGAGAGATGTAGCGGTCTTCTTGCATGAAGATTTGCAGCCTTGGAAACCCTATGGGGCAGTTCTACTCTCCCCTATAGGGTTGCTATGAGTTGAAACTGACCCGACAGCAATGGGTTAGTTTTTGGTTTATAGCACTTAGCATGTGTACTGTTAACATTTGGTGAACGAGTAGGTGAATAAATTGTTTTCAGGAGAAGAAAATTCTAAATTTGATTATTTCATATCCTTATGGGAGAGGTAATCCAGTATAGTTCTGGTACTTAACTAGTTACATGATTTGGAAAGGTTGCCGAACCTCTCCCTAAGCTTTAAAGTTCCTAATTCTCCAAGACTGAGTTTCCTCGTCTGTGAAACTGGGATAATAGTATGCTCTACCTCGTTGGATTGTTGTGGAAATTAAATGAGATGGTGAATACAAATACCATAGTGCCTGGCATGGGTAAAACAGTCGATAGATGTTCATTATTGTGCTGACAATGTTTTTAATTATTGAGAGAACTACAGTAATAAGCACTAAGTTTCCATTTTGTAGGAGGCCAAATGGCACATGTAGTGGATAGGGAGCAAGCAGATCTCACCCCAAATGTCTAATTTAACTGCAGTTACAGGAGTAGACTTTCAGCAACCAAACAACAAATACGGTGATTTCAAAAGAGCATTAGCTTTAATCTGGTACTTTTTTATTTTTTTACATGGTTGATTTTTCTCACTGAAAAATATGTTTTAAAATACTTCCATATAATGTTAAAATCCCTTTGGCAAATCAATTATTGAGTGATCCTCTTTTCCTCTTTTTCCCCCGAAAACACTGCTTTTGTTTACACCAAAGTTAAATATATTCCACTTTCCTGTAGGGTACAATTTCGAAATAGTGACTGAAATAAACACCATTTAAGCTGTCTGCTTTCACAGTACCTAGTATATTGCAATATGATGTTAGTCTCTTGAGTAATTTAAAAACCAGTGTTGAAGATAACAAACCAAATCAAAATGCTGAATTTATTTTTCACTGCCTGCTTGTTTATTGCACATTTCACTGTCTCCTTAAAAGAGTTCATTTGAACCAAAAATATTGGTCCCTGGTCAAGGTATTTATGAAGTTCAGTACTCTTATGGTTCTATCTTGTGGGCATGTCCAGAACCAGGGCCATTTACATATGTGCAAGGCAAATGCAGATTTTCTCACCCATGAAGTTAATGTTAGACATGTTCAGAAGTAGGAAAATATAAAAAACTTCAAAATATCAAAATTGGTTCCAAATTTAATATTTTAAGGGATTTAATATGTTAACATAAATATATTTATTATTAAAATTTAAATAAACCAAACCCACTGCTGTTGAGTTGATTCCGACTCATAGCGACCCTATAGGACAGAGTAGAACTGCCCCATAGAGTTAAAATTTAAATAGCTTCCATTTATTGAATGCCTGGATGTACCAAACCTGAGCTATATGTTTTATGTTATTTCATTCAGTTCTTCCAGCAATTCTATGAGGCTATCCTTGTCTCACGGATAACAATATCGACAACTATAATATATAACATTTAGGTGGCTTTCTATGAATCGGGCACTGTCCTGAGCATTTTGCATTAATATACTTAATCCTCCCAATCATCTAATTAAGGGATGTACTCTTCTCATTCTCATTTTACAGATGAGAAAATTGAGGCATCGAGAGGTTAATGGACTTCCTCAAGGTCCCAGTGGTAGGGAATGGGAGAGCTGGGATTTCTGTCCTGGCAGTGTGGCTCCAGAGCTTGTGCTCTTAACCACAGACCCAGGCAGCCTTTCCCACTTGCAGGTGAGAATATTGTGACTTAGACTAAGGAATTTCCTCCGAGTCACACAGCTAGGAGGTGATAGAATCAAGACTCAATCCCAGGCCTCTTTCAAGAATTTTGCTCTTGACCATTATACCATAATACTTCCTGTATATGTTTATTTGTAATAATCTCACACGTCTTTATTTAAATTAATGTGTCTAATGAATGAAACAAGGAAGAATCAAGAATTGTGTAAATATGTGTTGGGGGTTCTTTTTTTTTTAATGTTACCTTTATTAAGATACCAGTTGGTTCCATTGCTTCAAGGTGCTGGTCCTAGAAAGTTACTCGACAAGTTATTATTATCTGTGATCATGCCCTCAGGCTGGCCTCAGGGTCCAGGTCTTGGTTTATAGGAAAGGCACATGATCAGGAAACCTTCTGAGTATTTCAGTAACTAATGGACTATAGGAAACCTTGGTGGCATAGTGGTTAAGTGCTGCGGCTGCTAATCAAAGGTTTGGCAGTTCAAATCCTCCAGACGCTCCTTGGAAACTCTATGGGACAGTTCTACTCTGTTCTGTAGGGTCGCTATGAGTTGGAATCGACTCGATGGCACTGGGTTTGGTTTTTTTTTTCGGTGATGGACTATAAAACCATATACAAGATGTATGTACATAGTCCCATCACCCACGTATTCATTTCTATGAGTACTGAGACCTTAAGACTTCATGTTTTCTCAAATTACTCCATTAGCTGCTAGATTTGCTGCTTCCAAGATATATTGTCTTCTCTTATTTGTTATGTATGCTATAATAGAAATATGCCCCTTTGATCAGGAGCATGTAATTATATTTGCCTATTATACAGCATAGAAAGATTGTAATGTAAATGTTAAACCACCATTGCTTAGGCATTGGATTTTTTTTCCGGAACATATCAAATAAGAATAAATGCTTAATTGCTTGGAAAATTATTGGAGCTAGGACTGACAATTTTGTTCAGTGTCCTGGATTATCAATTAATTAATGTTTAATTAAAAAATTATTTTGAAAAGGTGGCAAATAATACTATTTTTAAACTATATTTTGATTTAATTTTGATCCCATACAAACACAAAGTCTACCCTGAGAGGTGTTGCTGTGCAGTGAATAACTTAATAAAGCCCTTCTAGCCTGTTTAAGAAATCTTTTTGAGTCCCACAAAGTGATTGGGTGGGGCTATGCAAATAAAGTGTTTGTGGCCCACCAAGGGGATTGAACAGCCTGCTAGTAATGTGAATAAGGCACATGGAACCCTTGCAGGGGTGGGACGGTGCAAATAAGGTGTGTGGAATCCTATTGAGGGGATTGGTCAGTTTTGCCATCCCACTAGGCTTAAAATGAGCTCACCCTAGAGGGGAGAGAGGGGACCTCACTACCATCAAGAAAGAAGAACCAGGAGCAGAGCACATCCTTTGAACCTGGGGTCCCTGCTCTGAGAACCTTCTAGACCCAGGAGACGAGGAGTTCTGTAACATCAGAGAAGGCACAAGACAATGAGAAGCAGCTGCAGAGAAACGGCAGCGGCAGAACCAGAAGATAGTTGCCAACATGGTAAACTGGGGTGAGGCGGGTACAATGTGTGTACCAACCCATGGAGCAAGAGAGCCGAGTGCCTTTTGGTACGAGGCTTGCTGGAGGAGTGGGGTGCTTCCAGGCACTTAGTTAGTGGAGCTAAAGAGCTTTGTGACACTTCAGTAAGCAGGGCAGAGGCCAGGCCCAAATGGGGGCCGAGAGCCAAGAGAGGAGGCCCGTCCTCAGGGAACCAAGAGGAGCCATGCACGGCTGAGAAGAGCTGAGAGAGCTGTCCTATACTGACGAAGGAAGACTTTGCCTACATGCGTCCTGATCCTGATCCCGAGTTGTAGCCTGTTGATCCTGATCCTGAGTTGTAAGCTGTTACTTCTAATAAACATAGTAATCGTGAGTATCGTCTGTGATCTGTGTGGCCATATTAACTGCTTATTTAACCTAGCAGAGAAGTAGGGAGGGACAGACGGCTGCTGTCAGAATTGGTAAAAAGGTTGGAGAGAGGAGGTATGTCTGATCTCCACCTGATAGAAATCAGCTTTGGGCTGATGCTTATGGTGATTCTGCCCCGCTCGAGAAGTTAGAGGAAGTCAGACGCCGCCACACCATTTTTACAGGTGTTGATTTTGTTTTTCTTTTGTTTCAGGTTTTTTTTTTTAATATAATATTGTATAGAATTCATTAAATGCTTGTTATGGATTGAATTGTGTCTCCCAAAAATGTGTGTGAACTTGGCTAGGCCATATTTCCCCGTATTGCGTGGTTGTCCACCATTTTGTGATCTGATGTGATTATCCTATGTGTTATAAATCCTAACCTCTATGATGTTAATGAGGCAGAACTCAATCTACAGGATTAGGTTGTATCTTGAGTCAGTCTCTTGAGATTTAAAAGAGAGAATCAAGCAGAGAGACATGAGGACTTCATATCACCAGTGCTGGGAGCTGAGTGCATCCTTTGGACCCTTGGTCCCTGTGCTGAGAAGCTGCTAGACTAGGGGAAGATTGATGACAAGGACCTTCCCCCAGAACTGACAGAGAGGGAAAGCTTTCTCCTAGAGCTGGTGATCTTAATTTGGACTTGTAGCCTCCTAAACTGTGAGAGAATAAATTTCTGTTAAAGCCATCCACTTGTGGTATTTCTGTCATAGCAGCACTAGATAACTAAGACAGTGCTACTTTGTGGGAAGTCATGAATATTAGGTATGTTGTATGTGGGAGATAAACATGCCAAAGTACTTGAAGAGATCAAGGTATGAAGCTTCAAAGATTCTTTCTGAAGCTCTGCATGCATCCCATATAATACATTTCTTAAAACTTAAATTTCTTTCTCATTGCTTACTTTGCCCTTAATTATAATTTTTAATCTTATTATTCTCCTTTTTAGTGTTCACATGTAGATTGCATCAGAGTCAGCTGACTAGTTTGGAAACAAATGAAGAAGATTGTAACCATGTTTGCCATTTGCCAGAAGTTAATATCTGGGCAAATAGGAAAATAAAGTAACCCTTTGGTAACATGCTGTAAGAGCTCTAGCGTAAAAGTTGGAAGACTTGGGTCTAGTATTTACTTTGCAACTCTTTATCAGGAGAAAATCGGTTTTGGCCTCTTTGAACCTTTCTTCTTCATCTATAAAATGAGAGTATTAAGACTGCCCCTGTCTACCTCAACTCTGTTGAGAGCATCAAATGCAACAAGTGTGGAAGCACGTTGAAAAATGTGAAGTGCTATAAAAATGATTGAAATTATTTGGTGTTTTGTCTTTAGTTTTAATAGTAAGCTAAAAATAGATATGTGTATGTGACCATTTAAAAACTTAGAATAGTAAAACTATGTATAACTCAACATAACATTATTAAGGGGAACTTGGTCATTGTTATTTTAAGAGGCTCCAATGAAGAGGAATAGGAAACATTGTTATATACTCTGTGCTCCTTAGCTGGGGCTACAGGTTAGAGTATTTCCCAAGCTAGAAACTCTTTGCTTTCTAAGCATCCCAGATCTGCACCCAGTTTTTAAATGAGAAAAGCTAGCACAAACCACTTAGAATGGTGTAATGAGCCAGGCTACCTGGGTCTGAATCCCAGCTCTGCCACTTACCAGCTAGATAAGCTTGAGCAGGTTACTTAACCTCTCTGGTGTCATTTATAAATGGACATGATGCTGTTTACCAACCTTACAGAATTGTGGTGAGGATTAAATGACTTACATCATGTAAGACACCTAGATCATTGCCTTGCACATATGTGTGATATATGAGCTTATTATTGTTACTCCTCAGGAACCCTCTCCTGTCTTTTCTAAGACCTCACTTCCAGGAATCCCTATAATATACACAAAACACTTTGTAGTGTGGCAAATGAGTACACAAACAGTTAAGTAAGTCAGAGGAGTGAGTGATCTTTGGGTCCATCCTCTTCATTTTACCTATTAAGAAACTCAGGCTCAGAGATGTCACATGGGAGCTAAACTGGAATTCAGGCGTCTGGCCTCAGCCAGGTGCTTTGTCCATGATCCCAACTGTACAAAACCACAGCACATTACCCAGGTAAAAGAGGCAACTCAGACCAAAGAGATGTGTAAAGTGTTTAAAACTATTTATTTCTTATTAAAACTATACTCCCATTATTGAATTATATACATTTTTTTTATCCTAATGAAGTTTCATTGAACATTCTTAAACATAGCTTTTCCTTTATTGTCAATTATCTTTTTTTTTTATTGTGGTAAATACATAGGTCACAAAATATTTGCCATGTCTACGTTCTTCACATGTACAGTTTAGTGACGTTAGTTACATTCATCATGTTGTAAGCACCATTAACCAGTCCTGACTTTTTCCATCACCCTTAACAGAAGGAAGCTCAGTGTCTCCAAAGTGTGTTTTCCATATCTATATGCTTGCCTGTTGTAGATATTTCATGTTGGTGGGATCATACGATATTTGTCCTCTTGTGACTGACTTATTTCACTCAGCATAATATTTTCAACGTCAGTTATCTTTTATACCTGAGTAATGTGTGAGATATTTGCCTCTAAGTGTACATCAGGAAGGAGAGCATTGCTGTTTATTTCAGTTCATCCCACATCTTTTAAAGCAAAGTGTTCACTCTGTTACTTTATTTTGAGTAACAAAACATTGAATAAGACGTGCTAGCCTGGAAAAGCCTTAATCCATGCAATTTGGCTTGTGGAAGTCATCTCATAAAATTGATAAGAACAAGCAGAGAAAGAAATGGCAGAGAATTTTAATCTAGGTTTGATTATTAATCCTCTGAATGTGATCTCAACTTCAATATTAGATTTTTTAAAAAGATTATTTTAAAAAGCAGTGCAGTATTGAGGGATCTCAAATAATCAAGTAGTTGAGCTCTGTGTCATTTTTAGCAGAAGGGTGACAGAGGTTGGGCACATTTCAGTCTTTTGTTTTACGGGTTATTTGAATTTTTGCCCTAGAATGATTTTCCTCCTCTGACAAGCTCACTATTTTTTGCTTTCTTTTCTCCAGCCTTGAGCTTATAACACAAAATGCAAATTAATTTTAAAATTAGCCTGATATGCCAGCAAATTAGAGAAAATCACTCCAAACTAATATATTCCCAAAGGTGAAAGAAATGATTATTAGTTTATTTGCACTGTTATGTCTACTCCTGGTTTTTTCACATAAGTATGGCTAAGCCAAAAATTGGAACTGTATTTGTTCTGTGGCTGCTGGCAAATGGTTACTTGAGTTTCATGAGTACTCTAGGCCCTCAAGTAATTCACTTAAATTATAAACCAATAGCTCTTACCACTTTTTAAATCTTGGTGGTAAAACTCTAAGAGCCTACACGTACCAATAAAGACTTTTTGGAACTTTAATGTAGGAACAGTCAAACGCTCAGTGCTAAGAATCCTGAGCCTCCTTCTTCCTTCCCATGTGGCTGAGGAGTATGGCACCAGGAGTATACTAAGCTTACCTTCCCAGCCTCCTGCCATGCCCTCAACATGTGTTCTCTGTAGTGACAGATCAATAGGCCTATGCCATGTAGAAGGAGCCCTGGTGGTGTAACGGTTAAGGGCTTGGCTGCTAACCCATCAGCCACTCCGCAGGGAGAAAAGACCTGGTGATCTGTTCCCATAATGATTACAGCCTAAGAAACCCCATGGGGCAGTTCTACTCTGTCCTATAGGGTCTCAGTGAGTCAGAATCGACTTGACGGCAATGGGATGTCATCTAGAGCTGTTGCAGCTCTTGGGAGGGTGTAACTCTTGAGGGACATAAGGATTTTTCTCTCTTCTCTGATGTCTTCCTCAGTTTGGAGGCAGAAAATTGAGCTCATTGCCCAGCCCCATAGTGCCGCTTGGTAAGGTGATAACCTTTATTTACTGAAAGTGAAGTTCAGTACTTGGGTAATTTTTTCCTGTTGATGCCTTACGGATTGTCAGTGAAATAAAAATTCTAAGTTTCTTTTCTTGGTTTCCTGATAAGGACTGCTAGTCCTCATTTAGTCCTAAGGAAAATATAGTTTTGTCCCCTTTCATACACTTTATGATCTGCAGATACAGGACCCAGGCATCTTTGTGTAAAGAAAGAATGAAGACCACAATTTGTCAGCTGCTGAAGGAATCCCTGCTCCCTCTTCCCAGCTCTCCTAGCAGGTCTGAATCAGTGTTTGTAGTGCTCTTGGCTTCCTATCTTGCCCAGCTCCGCTTCCTTCATACCAGCACAAATGAAGCCATTATGAATTATATGTCTTGGACAGAAAAGGAGGAGGCAGCATATGAACCAGATTTATAGGCCACTAAAGAAATACAGAAAATGCTGAGTAAACCTAGTTGTAGAGTTTGTGTTAAGGGATATGGCACTATTAAATTGGGTTTAATGGAGCATGTTTGCTTCTTTTTTAAGTATAGATAACATTTTTACTTGTAAAAAAAAAAAATACAGAAAATAATATAACATGCTTATTTATCCACCATTTAGAATTAACAAATTTGGACATTTTATCATATTTGCTTCAGATCTTTTTAAAAAATAAATAAGTTCAAGTTTCCTTCAAAACATCTTCATCGCCTTTGTCAGCCTCTCTATATGTAACCATTATGAACTTGGTGTGTGTTCTTCCAGTCCATCTCTTTGTACTTTTATGATATGTATGTACATTCATAATATTGATTTGTGTGTGTTTTAAAACTTGTAAAAATGGAATTATATACATGTGTTATTCTGTTTCTTCCCTCTGTCACTTGACATTATAATAAATGACTATAATTTATTTAGATATATTATGATTTTTTTAATATATTTGGACTTCTTCTAGTTACTTATTTTTTGTTTTGTATTTAGCATATGTTTTCCTTTGGTTCTTTTCTTCCTTACCTTTTATTGGTAAAGTTCACTTTATTCCACCCTTCCTGCTTTGGAAGTTATAGATTCTATTACTTTTCTTAAAAGTTTTAGTGGCCATTTTTAGATTTTATTTTAACGAAGTCTTAAATTATTTTGCGACTATCATCTGACACTGTAAGACTAGACCCTCTAGTATACTTTAAGGTCTTATCCATTCTTTTGTGGTTGTTAGTGTCCAGATCTGTGCTCTCCACTCTGGTAGCCATGAGCTACACAAGGCTAGTAAGCACTTAGAAAGACTGAGGAACTGAATTTATTTTATTTTATTTTAATCAATTTAAATTTAAAAACTGATAATAGATTGAGTTATAAGTTTTTAAATATGTTTGCAACAACCTAGGTATGTGTAACTTATGTCAATTTTATAAAATCTAAATACAAATCAGGTTATTTCCAGTGTAAATTTAGTATTTGAATGGAAATGTGCTGTAAGTGAAAAATTCATACTGGATTTTGAAGGTTTCGTACAAAAAGTTGGTAGAATATCATATTAATAATTTTCATAGTGAGTACATATTGAAATTATAATATTTTACATATTTTCAATTAAATAAAATATTAAAATTAATCTCACCCATTTCTTTTCATTTTTTTATGTCCATTCCTTCCATCTGGATTCATTTTTCTTATTGCTGAATTTGCTCCTTTAGTAGTAGGTCTTTGTTGAAAGAAAGGATCTGTTGGTGGTAAACTCTCTTAGTATTTACATTATAAAATGTCTTCCTTTTCCCTCACTTTTCAATGATAGTGTAGATGGGTATAGAATTCTAAGTTGACAGTTGTTTTTTTCATCAGCTTCTTGAACATTCTCTGTATTTTGTTATATTTTTAATTGCTGGTGTGAAGTAATTCTTTGTAAATAATCTGTCTTTGTCTCCAATAACAAGATTTTTCTGATTTTCCTTCATGTTCTGTAGTTTTGTTACAGTATATTTCTTTGTATTTTTGTTTGTTTTGTTTTCTAACTTATTGCTTGGAGTGAGCTTTCAAATTGGAGACTCGTAACTTCAATTTGGGAAAATTCCCAGACATTACATCTTTGCCTTTCTACTTGTATCTCTATTCTCTTTTTTTCTGGTTTGTCTGTTAGATATATGGGGAATTTCTCAATTTATCCCCCATGCCTCCTAACCTCTCTTTCATATTGTTAATCTCCTTATTTTCTGTTCCTTTCTGGGCTAATTCCTCAGCAATCTTTGACAATTTATTACTTTTTTTACTGTCTCTGGTCAAGAGTTTATCAATGCTTTGAGTTTTTTATTTCAGTGAGCCTACTTTTCATTTTCAGCATTTATAATTTAAAAAAAAAGTACCTGTTCAAAACCTCTTATATTTTTATAAAATTAAAGACATTTTAATATAAAATACACCATACATACATATGTAGCATCCACACATGTGTATGATTTAAATAATAATAATGAAATAAACCATCGTACTTAACCATCCTGCTTAAGAGTATAACATTACCAGTGCCGTTCCTTTGCTTTTCTTGACATGTTTACCCCGTATTTACATTTGTAAACTTTATTTAGAATTATGCCTGACATGCTTTTTTTTTGTCTAATATTATGTTTGTGAGATTCATCTATGTTGTTGTGTGTACCCATAGTTCATTTGTTTGCACTACTATGTGTTGTTTATTATATGAATACACCATGATGTATTTAACTAGACTTCTGATGACAAAGACAAAAAGATGGGTGGTTTGCAGTTTTTAGTTAATTTTAGCTTGGTATACATTTTTTAACATCCTTTCACCCTCAAACTTTCTGTGTCCTTGGGTCTTTGGTGTGTCTTTTTTTAAGTATCATACTGCTAAGTATTAGCTACTTGTATTGTTTATTTTCTTAATTTTAAGTCTTGAAAACTGATTGGGCAGATTGTTTTTTTCTTCTTCACGAGTGATGGAAGGGACAGGAAACAAAGCGGAGGTCCAACACATAGTGGAGAACAGATAGAACGGTGTATCTCTGCATAAGCGACACCTTAAAAGGCACAAAAAACTAACCAAAAATAAAAACCATCTCTCAGAGAGAAAAGGTAACAGATTTGCAGGGAATCTAGATGTAAGGAAATATGCTCAACTTTAAGGCACTGTTGAATATAATTTCATATTTGATACTTCAGAAAACTCAAGATCTTTTATCTTTTTATTGCACATCTGTGTAATAATTGACAGTCTATGAATTGATCTCGCTTGATCATAAGTGAGACATTTCCATGATCATAAGCGTGACCCTTGAGTTAGATGTCATCATCTATCATTTATGGGTGAAGAGACTGAGCCCCTGTGATCAAGTCACTGCCCGGATCACACAGCTTCTCTTAAGTGCAGAGCTGCAGTTCAAGCCTAGTGTCCTGACCCCACATGCTGCATTCATGCCACGGGTACCACATTGATACCAGGGTAAGCATCAGTTGTTCATGATGGCAAATTACTTATGTGCCTGCTAATAGAAAGCACTCAGGAGAGATTGCCAGAGAAACCAGCTTTGCCCTGAGTTGTGGCACTTCACATCTAGAGTCTCATGCTCATTTATCTGAAAGTATTAACATTGTTAGTGTACCTGCTTTTTTAATTCAGTGTCTCTCCCAAGTTTTTCTTTTCCAATAATTCATAACCAGTACAAACATTATTAGTTCAGTTTTTTAAAAAAAATGATCTTTGTCTTATTGCCTATCACTAACCACGGCATGAAGAATATTGAAAGTGATGTCACTGACATCAACTAGTGTCATTACAGTTATTTAATGCTTCTTTAAATGTGTGTCAATTATAGGTTGGACTGAAATCTGTTGAGTGGCCTGACAGGTATGAGGGAAAACCCATTACTCCTAGACAACAGAGGGTCTGGTTTGCTACCGGAAAGATTGAGTTTGTAGCCATTGAAAGTTGCGAGTTCAAATGGCCCACCAAGGGATTGACCTCATATGCTCAAACTTTGTAAGATTTTGCTTTCTTCTAACTCACCTTAATGCAACATCTGTGAACCAGATGTTCCTGTGCAAGAGAGTGGGGAACGTAAAAGGGAAAACTGTTCCCTTCATGATTGAGAATGTTCATTGGAGAAGGGAAAAGAAGTTGGTTAAGGTTGATCCCAGAAATAGAACATCATGGGCATGGAATTCCTGGAGATAGGTGAACTGATATGATATATCAGGAGCACAGGCAGCCCCAGGGAAGTAGAGAAGGTGCATCATGCCCTTTGCCTTGAAGGAAAACTTTTGTCTTTTACAAAGACTTTATGTATTTATGACCTACCCTTCACATATTATTTTAGGTTTTAAATTTTTTAATTTAGCATTGTTTTATGAACACTTTTCCATGTATTCACATAGCCCATCCATTGCATTAATGTTGTTGTTGTTAGGTGCTGCCGAGTAGGCTCTAACCCATAGAGACCTTGTGCGCAACAGAACGAAACACTGCCGGGTCTTGGACCATCCTCACAGTCGTTGCTTTGCCTAAACCCATTGTTGCAGCTACTGTGTCAGTCCATCTTGTTGAGGGTCTTCCTCTTTTTTTCTGACCCTCTACTTTATCAAGTATGATGTCCTTCTCCAGGGACTGACCCCTCCTGATAACACATCCAAAGCATGTGAGGTGAAGTCTCACCGTCCTTGATTCTAAGGAACATTCTGGTTGTACTTCTTCCAAGACAGATTTGTTCAGTCTTTTGGCAGTCCGTGGTATAATCAATATTCTTTGCCAACACCACAATTCAAAGGCATCAACTCTTCTTCAGTCTTCCTTATTCATTGCCCAGCTGTCACATGCATATGAGGTGATTGAAAACACCATGACTTGGGTCAGGTGCACCTTAGTCTTCAAGGTGACATCTTTGATTTTGAACACTTTTAAGAGGTGTTTTGCAGCAGATTTGCCCAATGCAATGCCTCTTTTGATTTACTGACTGCCGCTTCCATGGGTGTTGATTGTGCGTCCAAGTAAAATGAAATCCTTGACAACTTCAGTCTTTTCTCTGTTTATCATGATGTTGCTTATTAGTCCTGTTGTGAGAATTTTTGTTTTCTTTATGTTGAGGTATAATCTATGCAGAAGGCTGTGGTCGGTAAAGGCTTCAAGTCCTCTTCACTTTCAGCAAGCAAGGTTGTATCATCTGCATAAAGCAGGTTGTTAATGTCTTCCTCCAATCCTGATGCCCTGTTCTTCTTCATATAGTCCAGCTTCTCGGATTATTTGCTCAGCATACAGATTGAATAGGTATGGTGAAAAGATACAACCCTGACGCACACCTTTCCTGACTTTAATCCACTCAGTACCCCCTTATTGTGTATGAACAACTGCCTCTTGATTTATATACAGGTTCCTCATCTTAAAAAAAAAAAAATGTTTTTTTTTTTTTCCTCATAAGCACAGTTAAGTATTCAGGAATTCCCATTCTTCGCAATGTTATCCATAATTTGTTATGATCCACACAGTCGAATGCCTTCGCATAGTCAATAAAACACAGGTAAACATCTTTCAGGTATTCTCTGCTTGCTGCTAGGATCCATCTGACATCAGCAGTGATATCCCTGGTTCCACATCCTCTTCTGAATCCGGCCTGAATTTCTGGCAGTTCCCTGTCGATACACTTCCCACAGCTGCTCTTGAATGATTTTCAGCAAAATTGTGCTCGTGTGTGGTATTAATGATATTGTTCTATAATTTCCACATTTGGTAGGATCACCTTTCTTGGTGATAGGCATAAATATGGATCTCTTCCAGCCGGTTGGCCAGGTAGTTGTCTTCCACATTTCTTGGCATAGATGAGTGAGCACTTCCAGCGCTGCATCCGTTTGTTGAAACATCTCAGTAGTCCGTCAATTCCTGGAGCCTTGTTTTTTGTCAATGCCTTCAGCGCAGCTTGGACTTCTTCCTTCAGTACCATCAAGTCCTAATCATATTTTACGTCCTGAAATGGATGAACGTCGCCTGGTTCTTTTTGGTATAGTGTCTCTGTGTATTCCTTTCATCTTCTTTTGATGCTTCCTGCGACAAAATATTTTCCTCATAGAATCCTTCAATATTGCAACTTAAGGCCTGGCTTTTTAATTCAGTTCTTTCAGCTTGAGAAAAGCCGAGCGTGTTCTTCTGTTTTGGTTTTCTATCTCAAGGTCTTTGCATGTGTTATTATAATACTTTGTCTTCTTGAGCAGCCCTTTAAAATCTTCTGTTCGGCTCTTTTATTTCATCATTTCGTCCATTTGCTTTGGCTACTCAGCTTTCAAGAGCAAGCTTCAGAGTCTTTTCTGACATCCATTTTGGTCTTTTCTTATTTTTTCTGATGATGGGAGTTGTTTCTAGCTTTTCCATGTTATAAATATTGTCATTAGGTGCTGTTGAATCAGCCACAGCTCATGCAGACCCCAGGTACAACAGAACTGAACATTGCCTGGTGCTGCATCATCAACGCTGTCATCGGTAGGCTCATCTCCATTGTTGTAGCCACTATGTATTTTGAGTGCCTTCCAACCGAGGAAGCTCATCTTCTAGCACTATATTAGGCAATATTCTGTTGTGATCTGTAGGGTTTTCACTGGCTAATTTTCAGAAGTAGATCACCAAGCCATTCTTCCTACTTTGTCTTAGTTTGGATGCTCCACTGAAACCTGTCCACCATGGATGATCTTCCTGGCATTTGAAATACTTATGCCATAGCTTCCAGCATCACAGTAACACGGAAGCCATCACAATACTACAAACTGACAGACAGGTGGTGGATATTATAAATAGGACAAATAAAACCATACGTGTACAAAGAGTTTCTTTTTTGAGTCCTAGTTCCAAAATTGGAATTATTTGGTCATTGTATGATTAGTTCTGTGTGTCTTTTTCATGTTGCCAAGTTGTTCTTTGGAAAGAGTATATTAATCTACTGTGTCACCGGCCTCAACCAACAGCGAATTTTATGATCTTTTTAAATTTTTGCACATTTTATTAGCATGAGGCATTACCTCATAGCTGTTTTGTTTTGCTAAGCTAAACAATGTACCAAATCTCTCATTGCCATTTGTATTTTTTCTTATGGGAACTTTATTCTTATCGTTTGCCCACTTGTGCCATAGAGATTTGAGTATTCACTTTCCAGCTTTATACAGTTTAAGATGTGTATAATAGTTTTGGCTTTTCACTAGTTTGTTTTATTCTTATTTATTAACTCTTTAGCCAATAAAACTATGTTGGGATATGCCCTATAAATCTGAGTGTATTTTTCCCATCGTTGTATGCAGCCTGTAAAGCAGTCAGGTTAGAGCTATCCAGGGTATGGACAAGTGCTGCCCCAGGGGATACATCACTATCAGGAAACAAATCTGGGGGTTGCAGGGTGTCTGGCTGTCATGCCCAGGCTGTGAGTAGAGTAGAGATGGTGAAGTTGGCAATGGAAAAATAATAATCCATGATAAATCTGTCAAGCTATACCAAGAAATGGGCTAGAAATCAAAAGTAGGTAAGTTTAGGATGAAAATATCCTTTTCCTGGTTGGCCTGGGCTTTCCCAGCTTCCTGCTATCATCTTCAAGGACCAAAATGACAGCACCATGTGGTGGATTCCAGTCACCTCTGCCGCTGACTGTGGCTCCTTGTTCTTTAACCGGCAGTGGTGTCATGGAAGATAGATGGAAATTGTTTAGAGTGAATGTACGTTGAGAACAGGGGCTCATACCAGCTTTTCACCTCTCCTGTTTAAAAAGTAGAGCAGTTATGCAGATAGATAAGTACAGTGTGTATAAAACATATCTTCTTACAAGGTCACTTTTTCCTTGCCCCAAAAAAATCTGTTGGCTTATGTGGTTCAGGGAATTGAAATAGGCTTTTTTTTTTTTTTTTTTGGTATCTCCATCTAATGTGTGTTTTCCAATTTAAATATAATTCACTGAAATATATTCTTTCTAGTCTCCAGAGAATTCAGAGGGCAAAGATGGATCCAAAGTAACTGAACTAGAGGTGAGTATATCTTTGACATCCTGTATTGGATTATTTATATTGGAAAGTTTAATATGGTTATAATTGTCTACATCTGAATGAATAGTATTCTAAACAAGATAGTTGAGACAACATAAACCAGAGGTAAAAGTATCACTGTGTAGTCTTGCTTCTTCTGGGTATGTTTTAGTTGGGTACACTGATGAGGCATTTTCCACTTACTCTATGTTGTTTCTGTTTCTACCTGTCAGTCCCTGTGACTGTTAAAGTGCATGCTGAGAATTCCTTCTGGGCAAAGAGCGAGATAATAGGTAAATTCATCAAGGAGAACAAAGTCTGTCTTTCACAGCAAGAAAATGAAAGACTTGATTTCATAAATTCACTGCTCCAGTGAGCAAACTGTAAATGACTTTTTGGGCTCTGAATATTTTTCTGAAAAGAGTCATTTCTGAACTCAAAAACTGTGGAAGGATGCAGAAAATGTCAAAATAACTAATTTTTTTATTAGGAAAACTCTTAGGTTCTTAGGATAACTAAACAATTCAAAAAATGTCCATATTAAAATACAAAAAGCTCAAAAAAGCTATGAACTTGGAAGAGATGCTTGTGTTCAACCCTCCATAGGAATATTCATGAACTTCTAAAAGATGGACTAAAAGCAGCAAATGAGGTGGTCACTGTGATGCCTGCCATTCAGTCTTGCACAGAACTTTACAGTATGTGGAAAAACTACAGCTCTTACCCTTGAACTTATAAATTAAAAGGGGTCTTGTTACAGATTCTTTGAATGATTCGTATTGTGGTTAAGAATTCAGGAAGTTTGTCATGATACCAAAACTATAGTAATAATGTAAAAGAAAAACAAACAAAACTGCCAGTAACCAAGTCCTCTCTGTCCCCTTACCCATTGTTCAGTGTTTGACAGAGTTTGGGAGGTGAAGTTTGTGATCCTATCCTCGAGCCAACAAAACAAATACAAGAACCAAGCAGAATAATAAAATAATAAATGAATTTTCTTGGAAAATATAATTTGTAAGACAGTCAAAGTGTAGTTTACCTTAGTGTTTTCCGATTTGGGCACAGAAAAGTGTTGGAAAACATACTTAGGGACTGGTATTTAAATTGATCTGCCAGTCAGAAAGTCTATAGTAAAAGCAAATCAGGCTGGTTAGAATATACATAAAAGATGTGTGTGTTTTTGCTGATACAGTTGTCGTATATATATTATTTTAACCCCAGTGTTCTTAACAAAAATCTGTCCTAGAAAAGACTCTACCTTTTTTTGTTTTTGTTCTAACATCTAAGTCAACACCTACTTAAAACTAAAACTCATGACGTGTCCTGAACATCAACAAAATTATTAAAAAGTGCAAAGGTCAGTCACTTAACTGGTAGTTTTGGGTGAAAATTGTCACAAAATATATTGATTGATTCCCCCTCCCCCCATAGAATTGACTGAATTTGCTGGTTATATCATTAAGTATGCACAACCTTGATGTTAGTAAAAATAGATAGCAATTACAAAGGGGGAATCCTCCTTCAAAAACCCTCTGCCAAAAACATGATATTTGAAGGGCCTTGTGCAGAGTACAGTACTGGAAAAAACTTGGGCAATAAATAATCAAAATAATAGATTGCAGTCATTAACACTTGGCAATTTAAAAAGCGTTTTCACATCCATTATTTTATCTGATCCTTTCAATAACCCTAAATGAAAGCAGGACAGATTCATGCCTCAATAAAAGTGTATCGAACACCTACAGCATGCTAGGTACTGTTCTAGGCGCTGTAGATTTCATAGTGAACAAAACAGACAAATCCCTGTCTTCATGGAGCTTCCAGTTAAATGGGGAGAAAGTGTGTGTAAAATAAAATAATTGAATATTTGCTATGAAGAAAAATAAAGCAAGGAAGGGGAATAAAGAATTTCAGAGAAGTGTGATTTTTGTTAGCAGATAGGCAGATATTGTTATCCTTGTCTTTACTACAGCAAACAAGGCTCTCAGGGAAATACATGATTTGCCCCTTGTGTCACACTTGTAAGTAGCAGAACCAGGAAAAATACCTGGATCTCCTGAATTAGAATCCTCTGTCCCCATGCCTCTTTTGTGATAATCATAAATATCTGGGAATCCAGTGCCTATTTCTCTTTTTCCTTCATTCCCTAGCCAAGGTTCTGCTGTATACCTTTCCCCATTTCCCAGTTATACAAAGGTCACCTCTATATCACTCTTCATTTTTGAATAATTAAAAGCAATTTGACTTTTGGTTTTTATTGGAAGTACTTGAGTAGGCTCAGGATCAGTAAGAAATCTCATAAAAATACTTCCACATTCCAATAGAATGGCCATATATTTCAAGGTCCAATGAGACCGTACTTGAATCTAGCTATTCCTGTGAACTTTGTCAGAATGAGATTAGACTTTGCTGCATTTGTAACCATGACAATAAAGGAGTCCATGCCTTTCAGAATAGCCTCCACCAGGATTTTCTCCAACCCAGAGGATGATCAGTTAATCAAAAAACACTTACTGAATCCTTCCATGGTACCCAGCACTTATATGCCACAGTGACAAAACCCACGTATTAATGATCTCACACTCTCCTGGTGACCCTTCATTCTAAAAGCTTTCGTTCTTTCCCTGAGAACTACTCTTTTGACCACTTTTTCTGAGTATTCACACTCAGTCAACAAATCAAGAGAAATTTTTATTTTTTTTTTGTCCTACCCAACAGCCTGAGTCACAAATGTGTACTTCAAATTCCAGTGTTTTAAGGAGGAAAATGTAGCAGTCGTAACTAGTAGCTAGTCCATCATTTATGGATTTTAAAGGCTGTGAAAACTGATGGAGCTTTCCAGGATACTGTGTGCCCTTGCATACATGATCAGTACTGCTAACTATGAGTGAAAGCTATTTGCAGTGAATAACAAAACCTCTTAGGATGTTTACCGGAAAGGGAAAGGAAAATTGAAGACGAGTCTTTTTTTTTTTTTTAATGACATAGGAAGAATAGCTGGTAAGTTTTAAGCAGGAAGTCATAAAATGATTTTACAGTTAAAATAAGCTGTTTAGAGACTGGTTGGTTTAGACAGCTTAGGGAGACTTCATTTTCGCATTGATTTTGTAGGCTTTGTATTTTGAAACTCTTACACTGGTCCCGAATTATATAACCTTAGTGAGTTCTTTGTGTCAGAACGACTTCCAGGCCCTGCGAAGCAGTGCTTTGACTGGAATCTCTCTCTCGAGTTCCTGAAGGACTCTTCAATATCACTCTGCCTATTCAGTATGTTCCGGGGAGAGGAGCAAGAGTACCAGAGTTGGTGACTTTTTCATGTGATTTTGCCTCACTTCAGTCGCACTGAAGTGAGACTTTACTAAGAACAAATAGTTGGCAGATGGAGAAGCAGTCATGAGTAATGATGAACGTATGTATTTAGCCCCTTTTGTCTGGCCCCAAACTGGAGAATTACTGAGTAGTGACCT
This sequence comes from Elephas maximus indicus, assembly GCF_024166365.1. Classification (NCBI taxonomy): domain Eukaryota; kingdom Metazoa; phylum Chordata; class Mammalia; order Proboscidea; family Elephantidae; genus Elephas; species Elephas maximus. Next base: position 142,620,708 of record NC_064819.1, on the reverse strand, counting down.
TAGGGCCTCCCAAGCTCACAATTGCCAGACATCTCTGGTATTTACCATTCCATTCACCTCAACATTTATTGAGGGCTCCTGCAAGGCAGTGGGGCCACAGAAAAGTAAGAGGAGATGGCCCTGTACAGCAGGGGAGACAGACATGACAGAGATGAAGTAAACAGTGAGGTAAGGCCAGCAGGTTACATGTACTTGTCACCAGACAGGGAGGAATAATTTCTTCAGATGAGGCCCATTCACCTTTCTTTAGCAGAAGGCTGCTACTCTCCCTCTCGGGTCCGAGTGCTCTTCTCTCCCATACTTGACTTGTGAGATGGTGTGAGTAGTTCTTGAGACCACACAGAAGCTTCTACACCGAGCTCTGTTTGGAAACTGCGCTCTGTTTGGAAACTGACAGGTGTTCCTCTCAGAAAACATATTGAAGTAGCCCAGTGTACCCACCTGCTGACCTCTTTAATTGATAATGTTGCCTTTTCTTCGAAGGTACGCAATTAATGCAGTGTAGCTTTTAAATTGAAATCCCAGAGTAGTGCAAACGGTTAGTCACTCAGCTACTGACCAAAGGATTGGAGGTTCTAGTCCACCAAGAGGTACTTCAGAACAAGAGCCTGGCAGTCTACTTCCAAAAAATCAGCCATTGAAAACTCAGAGTAGCACAGTTCTTACTCTGACACGCATGGGGTGCCCATGAGTCAGAATCAACTCAACGGCAACTAGTTCGTTGTAGCTTTTTAAATTAACCATCCTGGGAAAGGCATCACAGATTTTGGGTTCTGACTCCCAGTGGCTCCTGGTGCTTCATGAAATCAGTTATATGGGTAGTAATCCTAGCAGGTAATATGTGGCATTTCCTGTGGAGAATCTGCCTCTGATACATGGACTTCTCCTGTGCTAATCCATAGGCTGTGGGTTGAGCTGCCTGATGAGCTCAGCACCCGCTTAAACTGTGTAGTGAATTTATCACAGCCAACTGCTTAAACTGCACAGTCTCCTATTCTTGGCATCTTCTGCTAGCTGGCCTTCAGTCTGGCTCTGATCTTTCCTCAAGACCCCAGGGTTAAAATTATTCATGGAAGCTCTATCCCTTTTTTCCCCCTCTGTAGTTTAAAGAAAGATGAGTTTAGCTTCCTTTGGCTATTTTCAGCAAGAAAGTTCTTAGATATGGAGATGGCAAGAAATATGTCTTCTAGTTTGGCCTGACCAACTGACCTAGACTGACCTAAGCCGCACTTCTAGAATTCCATGATGCTTCACAGTCATGAAGTGGGCTCCTGCTGACGGTTTTTACTGACTCTCCTTAAGAAAAATGATTTGAATCATTTAAGCTAATCTAATAAGGCAGAGTCTGCATAGAAAAGTAAGAATCAGGAAGAAGCTTGAATTCATTTATTCAGCAAATATTTCTTGAGAGTCTGTGTGCTTCGTAGTGCTTTTTTCTACTGGAGATAGAGCAGTGGATTAAACAGACAAAAGTATGGAGTACATATTTCTGGAACATTTTTAAAGGAAGGCAATCATACTTTTCTAATGTGAAATCCTTGAGAAACCTGTGTTTGCTGAATACTAAGTAGAATACCAGTTCTGTATGCATATTTTTAAGTATCTGGAAAAGTTTTGTTTTAAATTTCTTTGTAATCTCATTTGCTGTTAATTTGCACCATCCTTGAATAAGAAACGATTTCCTGAAAAATACTGATCTCAACACAGTTCTTTATAAATTTTGTAAAATTCCAAATGAAAAGAAAAGATCAGTGAAATTTTAGTCTATTTAAATCTTTGAACATATACTTTTAATAGTTGGAAATGTATAGCTATTCACTTTTCTAACATAGTAACAAGATAGAGACCTCCCACTATTTGGTTTCTCCACAATTACAAAGTTCCTTCATGTATAACTTACAATGTTTAGTTCAATTTTTAAGGAACAAGCGTCAGACTGGAGATTAGTTCTTAAATAGCACTGTTACCGGAATAAGGTTCTTGCCTCTCACTCACCGGTCAAGAATGAGCAGGTAAGGCACGTAGTTTTCTACACGAGCAAAGCTTTATTGAAGAGGCTTGCAAGCGGAGACGAGGAGGGCCTAGAGCAACGCATACCCCCATCTCACAGAACAAAAGAGGGGCCTGAGTTTTTAAAATTTCTTGGGCAGGAAATGATCCATGTTTATTCATAGACACCGGTAGGGATATGTTAACTAAGGTGCTTGCACAGCAGCTTTCCAAGATGGCACCTGTCCCAGAGGCCTCTGGGATTCGTAGCAGAACTTATTATGGGGTGTCACGCCTGTGCAGTCTCTCGCTCCCAGGGTTCAATTCCCTGGCTGGGGCTGTAGCGCCTCACTGCCCCTGGTGGAAGGTCACACAGCGGTCACAGCTGGATGTTCTGCGCATGTCCGGGGGCCTGGTTTTCTCCAGCTGCTTCTTGAAAGGCAACTTTAAACAAGTTTGCAGGCTTTTTTTAGATACGCGTCCCATTGTTCTGGGGAATGGCTTTGTTTCTGTGCCCTGGTCCATTTCTTGTTACTTTGTTTGCAGATTTGGGGGCCCCTTTCCTCCCTGTTTTACTAAGTTCCTAGGTTCCACACCCCACCCCCTATTACCTCCCTGACAGTATAGCCTATCTCTCTTTTACTTGCTTCTCCTGTAACCACACCAGACCCTTTGCTGTTCCTCAAACAGGCACCCTCTGATCTCAGGGCCTTTGCTCCCTGTCTTAGCACCTCAGTGTACCTGCTATCAGTTGTGTCACAAAAGTATCAATATGGTTTGGATCGGAATCTAAATTCATTTTCCTTTCCTTTTCTTACCTGCCATACCCTTAATTGAGAGAGGCCATTTCTTTGACCAGTGTGCTACGCCTCTTTAGAAATATGCCCTCTTGAGTATTTCAGTGGCCAAAGGGTTTGAGGTAGGTTTCACTGTATTCACCTCGAGAGGGTAATGGTGGTTATACATAATATTCTTTCAACGGTGTAAGATGCTGATTTTTTTTTAAATCAACTTGGTTGTGTATGATCACCAAAAAAAATGTTTTTCCCTTCCCTTGTAGCCCACAAGACGGTCTGCCAGGTTGTCAGCGGTAAGTACTTTAGAAACCCTTTGGTATTAGCTCTTAGGAGTACATGTTTCCTCTGTCTAGAGCAAAGTAGCAAAAGGAAGCTGAAGGTGGTATCTCCCTTGAGGTTTTTTTTTTCCTCCCTTCTTTTTGACAGCTATCTGTGTCACACCAATTTCTAGCAAATTTGACCAGTGTTGTACCATTTAATTAGATGTACCAGTGAAAAACAGTGACAAGCCCCATAACCAAGAATATAAAGCCCAGGAAGTTGTTTGATATTGCTGGATCCCTGAAGCCAAAGAAGTACATTACATAAAGTCCTAGCCTTCAGATTCTACTTACAATGTGCTGAAGTGGACAAGAGTTCTGTTTCTGTGGCCCCAGCTCACACGTTAGAGCATTTGTCAGAATGTTCTGAAAGTTGTCTGAATACATATACTTTAGCCTCATTTCAGAGCTAGAGAATCTTTGAAGAAGTCATGATTCCACTTTGTCACTTGGAGCCTTCTTCTATGTGCCACACCCAGGAAAGAGACGAGGGGAGGGACGGGTATGGCTGAGCTCAGAGAGGAACATGCTCCAGCTCTTCCTCACCCCTGAGTGCCCCTGGCTGGTTCCTGTGCTCCTCCCTGCTGCCCTGCTGATATACCAGCCCTCATTCTGCCAACAGACTATCAGCCTGATCTTCTGGTAGGGGAAGGAAGGGGGCTCCAGGTAAAGATTTTTGTTAAAATACCTACAACCCAGGCTGCCCACTGAGATTTAGAGGAAAAGGCATTGACATCTTGACTGACAGCAGATATCCCCACACAAGAGCTGCAAGCTGCTTTGTCCTCCAGGGAAGCATGAATGTCACCCTCAGTCCATACTGTGTCTGGCTCAGGGTAGGGCATTGAAGCAGAAATGGGTATTAGGACCATGTCACAAATTCGGAATTATGGCTGACTTTGGGTTGCATGGGCCAGTGTTTTACATGAGTCCTGACCTCAGGAAGCGATTATCAGAATCACCGGGAATACAGAAGGGCAGGGTGCTGTCTTCCCTCTCTGCAGTTGACCAGACTCTGCGCAAACCTTTCAGAGATGGTGTGCCCTGTAAATAGTACCTCCTTTGGGGATGGTTCCGAAGCTGTGTTTTAACTCCTTTTGGTTTAATTATCAGCCAACTTTTCGGTTAGTAGCTGAGCACAAACAGGGACTTGGATTTAACAATAAATTACACTAAAAGCCATAAAAAAAAAAAAAAAAAAGCCATAGTACTCTACAAATCTCCAGTCAAAGGAATATTCTCTGTAAGACACATAAAAAACAATTTAAAATGAGGCTCTTCCTGAGCACCAGCAATATTAGCCCCTTCTACTGAAGAAAAAAAAAAAAATTTTTTTTTTTTACTGAAGAAGGGGAGCCCTGGTAGTATAGTGGTTAAGAGCTTGGCTGCTAACCAAAAGGTTGACAGTTTGAATATACCAGCTACTCCTTGGAAACCATGTGGGGCAGCTCTACTTTGTCCTGTACGGTCGCTTTGAGTTGGAATCGACTCCACAGCAACAGGTTTGGTTTTTTTGGTTTACTGAGAAGGAAACTTCCCTGTGGTGCTAAAGCCAGAGCCTCATGAGCGGCCAGCAGGACTACGGACTTCGAATCTTCACAGTCTCCTGGTCCTATCAAAACACTTGAGTGCTGATTTACAAGATCTGATTTACAGAAAATGATAGAAAATGAAATTAGTTGCCATGGGTTGAGAAAACAAGTACATGTTATTAATACAACATATCGAAGCCTAGAATAACAAAATTTAAAATCCTGAAAATTTAGGAGCTGTGAGGGCTGCCCTTTTTGGGAACAGGCTGCAGATTTAGGGTGGTGAGAAGATTAATAAAAACATTCGTTTTCAAATGCATTTTTTTTTTTTTTTTGAAAGGTCATTCCTAACAGTTAGTCTTCCAGAATTGAACTGTCTGCAATTTCATTTTGTGCCCTTGATGAAAAGGTCTACATTCAGTATGAACCTGAACCACCTAGGGGCGTTGGGGAGAAACATGTATTTTTCTCCACGGGGGAGGCCTTGGCCAGTGTTTCCTATTTAAAAACTGTTCTTCGTAGTGCCAGGAGAGTTGCACACTTATTTTCTTCTGGATCTATGAGAGGAATATTTGACCTAAAATATCTGTAGAAAACCAGTGGTTTAAACTATCTTTCCCCAGTCTCCCTGTGTGCCACCTGGTTTCAGGCCCCTGGGGAAGCTGGCTAGGGCTGAAGTCATATATGGAAGGGACCACAGCCAGAGGGCAGGCAGATAACTACTCTTTGGAGTCCCTGGGTGATGCAAATGGTTAACAGACTGGGCTGCTAACCCAAAGGTTGGAGGTTCAAGTCCACCCAGAAATGCCTTGGAAGAAAGGCCTATCTACTTACAAAAAATCAGCCATTGAAAACCCTATGGAGCACAGTTCTACGCTGACACACATAAGGTCTCCATGAGTTAAAATTGACGTAATAACACCTGGCTTTAGTGGGCTGTTTGGCTAATAAAATCTGTGAACATCTTAAATTGTGGGTGGTAACCATTGATATTTTTTCATTATAATAGATTCTTAATAAAAAGCTCTAGAAACAAGTGAGCCTGTTGTCTGGGTGGTCAAGAGATTCTTCTCACCTTGAGGTGGCATTGGAAAGGATGAAAGTAGGAATAAGCTTGGCTGCAGAGCTTGAAATCTACATCAGAGGTGGAAGTATTTGCAAATCATTTTGAAATACTTCACAAACAGGAGCCTTCATCATCGGATGGGCTTTGCCTGTGATTGTGCTGTGATTTCTAGACTGTTGGGAAGGCCACTAGGACCGAATTCACTGAGTTACTTGGTCGAAGGCCTGAGCCATTCCTCTCACTGGTATGCTGTGATAAAAGGAGGTACAGAGACGTCGAAGATAGAAGCTTAAACCTGTTCCCAGAGAGATATTCTGGACCCGGGAATAATAAGTTGACTTTTAAATCTCACCAGCAGTTCACATGAGAAAATAGTTATGAAATGCAGAGAGGTCTTTATGCTGTTACCTGATGCTGAAAATAGGACAAATTTTTTTTTTTTTAATGAACAAAGCCAGAGTCAAAATTGATTGTTGTCTTTTGCAGTCTTTCTATGTTTGTTTTGGTGCTAAGGGTTCTCTTTTCCAGTATTTGCATAATTTAAATTATCTTTGCAGAAACCTGCTCCACCAAAACCTGAACCTAAACCGAGAAAAACATCTGCTAAGGTAAGAGGCGCTTTTTCCTCCCCTTTGGCTTTTTAAACTATGAATAAATTATAATTCCACATCTAAAAAATCATTCAAGAAAAGGTCACGTTTAATGATTCAGGCTAAATGTGCTGACCAGAAAACTGTTACCACTATTACAGGCATTCTCAAAAAGCATAAAGCACGGTTTTATGCTTTAACAGGAATGTGTTTTCCATTCAGTCAATAAGGTGCAGGAAGTCGGTTCTGGGATTTTGGGCATTTTGCTCCAAGAAGCTTCATGTCCAAAGCGGGGTTTGGCAGCTGCCTTGTGAACATGCAGGTCCTGTGGTATCCAGAGGAGGTGAAGTTAGGCCCTGAAAATACTGCTGCCAGCATGTCAGAGAATTGGGGAGGGCACTTCTGACTTCATATATCTGGTCCTAGGAGGCCAGTGTGATGGCTAGTAATAGCAGTAATAATTATTAACAGCAGACATTTATAAAGCCCTATGCTATGCCAGGAAGCCCTGGTGGCGTAGTGGTTAAGTGCTAGGGCTGCTAAACAAAAGGTCAGGAGTTCAAATCCACCAGGCGCTCCTTGGAAACTCTATGGGCAGCTCTACTCTGTCCTATAGGGTCGCTATGAGTCGGAATCAACTAGACGACAATGGGTTTTTTGGTTTTATACTATGCCAGACCCCATTCTGATTGATTTATTCATGTAATCCTCACGTCAGCCCGATTGAAGTAGGTTTGAATATCCCATTTTGCAGATGAGGAAACTGAAGCTCAGAATTATTAAGAAACTTACCCAAAATGGCTTATCAACACTCTACCCTTCATAGCATTGTCCCTTGTTGTAAGTGGCTTGAAACTATGTTTATGGGGTTTTTGTTTGTCTGTTTGTTGTCGTTTTCCTGTAGAGTAGATTGAGAAGGTGACTGCTGAAGCAGAACTCTCTTCTGTGGCTTTATCTTAAAATTAGGAACTTTTCTTCATCTGAAGTTTCATTTCCAAGCACTTTCTCTCAGCTTTCTAGTAACTCAAACCGCATGTCTCCATGTCAGGTGTTTCACTGGAAAATGGCAGCAAAGCTTCTCCCTTGCTGAGTTCCTCCCGACCTTCCGCCGCCTCCTTTCACCAAGGCCTGCTGCTGCTGTATGTGTGACAAACTTCTCCCTTTAGTGGGAGAGGAGGTCCACCGAGAACCATCAATACACGAGGAGAATCATGTTTTCTATGGAAGGGAAAGTTCAGTGGATTTTCTAAGCAGCCTATTACATTTTCTGTAAACTAGGTGTAACTCAGCTGAAGCCCAGCAAAATTGGGCTCCCATTTCTCCCTAAAGGCCGCCATGTTGGCTGTTGTTCCACTTCACCTTATGTCCAGATGGAAGCTGGCTGGTTTTAGCTGATACTACACCGTGTCTAACATACTCTCTTTCCCTGTACTTTGTTAGAAAGAGCCTGGAGCGAAGATTAACAAAGGTGCTAAAGGGAAGAAGGAGGAAAAGCAGGAAGCTGGAAAGGAAGGTACTGCACCATCTGAAAATGGTGAAACTAAAGCTGAAGAGGTACTTTCCGTAAATGCCTCCCACTGATTGAATCAGTGTTAAAGAAATTGCTCAGACCTTCAGCCGGTGATAGCACGTTCATAATGTTTCTTTTTATTGCCTGTAATGTTATTGCAGATCCACATCTCTCGCTCAACTGTTAATGTCTCAACCTCCAGAGGCACCCCACCCAGCACACTGTCAGTAAAGGGGCAGATTGAAACAGTGAGAGTTAAGGGTACAGTAGAAAACTCAGCATGTTTGCAGTGACTAGAATCAGATAGTAGTGTGATTTTGTGTGTCTGTGTGTGTGTGTTTTTTAATGAACGTTGAAAGCTTGCAGGTAAGGCTTCTGTGGTTGTTTGAAAAACAGTAAATGAAGATGAGTGTTTGTGTAGTATCTTGTCTGTTTTACACTCAGAGTGGAAATAGGCTTCACAGTAGAACAACTGAAAAACAAATGCCCAAATGTGTGTGTGTTGGTGGGGTAGACTTTTCTTTGGCTTATAGCAGTTTTAGTAGTAACTGTATCTTTTTTTTTTTTCTTTTTCACAGGCACAGAAAATTGAATCTGTAGATAACGAGGGAGAGTGAATTGTCATGAAAAATTGGGGTTGGTTTTATGTACCTCCTGGGACAACTTTTAAAAGCTATTTTTACCAAGTATTTTGTAAATGCTAATTTTTTTAGGATTCTACTAGTTGGCATATAAAAATATTTAAGGATGGACATTTTACCTTCTCATAGGAATGCTTTTTGGAAATTTCCATCATTCTCAAGTAAAATAAACATCAATTTAATATTGGAAGCTGTATGTAAAATTGATTCAGCGTTCCATGTATTTGCTTTAAAAATTTAGTCCCATGCATACTGTGGTGTTTTTAACGTGTATATTTGAATTTTTCATGCAGTTTTTCTAGAGCAATAATCAGTGGTGCTTTTGTACCCAGGTTTTATGTGATTTTAATGAAAGATGGATAGTTGTGGCCACCTGCTGACTATTTGTGGTTTAAAATAAAAGGTTTTATTGCCTGCAAAATACCTTCCTCGTAGTGTCATTTCTAAATTTAAGAATGCTTTGTTTTATTGTTGCAGAAGATATAAGGAATTTCTACATTCTGTGCCCTAACATTATCTCTAATAAGTCAAACAGAATTGTATCTTAATTTTCTGGTTTTTAAAAATGAAGCTATTTTAATAAAATCACCTAAAAGTGACAGTGTAGAAGAATTACATCTAACGTACTTTATACCAGAAATGACCAGCAATCATCACCATATAGTAAAACACTAATTTAGAAAAAAAAAAGGCTTATAAAGAGGATACGAAAAACCAAACCAGTTGCCCTCAATTCCAACTCATAGCAACCCCACGCATGTCAGAGTAGAACTGCACTCTGTAGAGTTTTCAATAGCAGTGATATTACGGAAGTAGATTGCTAGGCCTTTCTTCCTCAGCACCCACCACTGGGTGCATTCATATCACCAACCTTTTGGTTAGTAGCTGAGAGCAAACCATTTGCCAGGATAGAGCTCTCCTAATAAAGAACTAATAAAAACCATAAACTAGGGCTTAGCCTGGAAAATCTCCCACTTTCAAAATAATACTTAGTCACATTTGTATAAAAACTTCCTATTCGTTAAGGACTTCACAGCTTTGAAAGCTCTTTAACCATGACTACCTTTCAGCCTTGCATCAGCCTGAGAAGGGAATTGACATTGGTATTTTTAGAGCTTCTTTCTAGGTTAAATGGGGAGGTAGGAAGATATGTTATTTACTTCAGGCCCCACAGGAAAGAGCAGAGCTCAGACTCGAACCTAGTCATCTGTATTTCAGACTAGTGCCCTTGTCACTGTGGAAGAGCGTAACAGTACCAGGAACAGAGGAGCTATTTCATAAACGTGAATTTTTTTGTTTGTTGCTTGCATTCCCAAGGAATTTGGTAACTGCATGAGCCCCCCCATCTCTACACCCAGGAAGCTGAATTCTTAGATGAAGGCTTAAGTCACTGGCTGCACTTCTCAGGGGCTCCTGCCTTAGATGCCATTATATTGTGGTTACCAACAAAAACAAATTCCCTCCACTTGTACTTCACAGCTCAAAACTTAAACTTATGTCATTGTCCCCCATCAGTCATTAGTCTGTTGCAGATATCAACCATACTATGTACAGAGTGATCTCATCCATAGTTTCCATGGCTTGTGATTATAAAATAGAATGTACCATAATTCTGAGCAGTTGTGTTGGATATGCTAAAAAACACTTTTACCCCAAAGAAAAATGTCTGGTATCCTGTAATACTTTACAAAAATATTTTCAGTATATACTCAGTATGCAGTCAAAGTACATTGCTGGCCAGCATCCAATTCAGAGGTGGGGTTTTTCTCCATAGGTTTACTTGTTTCAAAATTACAAAAGTGATATGGGTGTTTTTTTTTTTAAATATCAAATAATTATATATAAAGCAAAAAGTCGAGGCGGAGCCAAGATGGCGGACTAGGCAGACGCTACCTCGGATCCCTCTTACAACAAAGACACGGAAAAACAAGTGAATCGATCACATACATAACAATCTACGAACCCTGAACAACAAACACAGATTTAGAGACGGAGAACGAACTAATACGGGGAAGCAGCGATTGTTTCCAGAGCCTGGAGCCAGCGTACCAGTCAGGTACGGCACAAGCACAGAGACCTGCTCCACCCCCCTGAACTAACCCCGGGAGGGGGACTAGCCGGTTCCACGGGCGGTGTGGGACGCAGCCGTTAGGAGAAGTCCCCGGGAGGCAGTGACTGATCTTGGAGCAGAAAGAGCAGCATCCGAGCCGGGGAACCGTCCCACAGGGATTTGGACTGCACGCAGGTACGCCATAAACACGGAGAGTTGCTCCACCCCCTGAACTAACCCCGGGAAGGTGACCATCCGGGTCGCGTGGGCGGCGTGGGACGCAGCTGGTAGGAGAAGTCCCCAGGAGGCAGCGACTGGTATTGGAGCGGGGAGAACAGCGTTCCAGCCGGGACACTCGGTCGCGGCACAAGCACGGGGAGCTACTCCACCCATCTGAACTAACCCCGGGAGGGGGCCCACCTGGTTCACGGGGGCGGCACGGCCACGCGGCTGGAGGGACGAGAAGTCCCCGGGAGGCAGCGACTGATTTTGGACTCGAGAGTGCACCGTCCCAGTAGGGGAGCCTTGACGCTGGGCGTGGGGCTGGAAGCAGAGGATCTGACCGTGACTCCAGCGGGCCAGACCCCCCGGGGGCAATCTCCACACAGACAGCACACATAGGCGACGCGCCCGCGGGAATCTCAGATATAATAGTCATTCCAAGCAAGACAAGCAACTCTGGCTATATTCTGAGGTGCTACTCTCCTATCTCTCTGTTCCCTCCCCCACCCTCCCCAGGCGGCTTCATTAACATCTGAATAGCCTGAGCCAGAGGGAGAACTCTGATAGGGATCTGACTGCAGTTTTTTTTTAGCGGATTTTCTGGAAAAACTAGTTTCCCAGTGATGGCTCGGAGACAACAATCCATATCAAACCACTTAAAGAAGCAGACCGTGACAGCTTCTCCAACCCCCCAAACAAAAGAATCAAAATCTTTCCCAAATGAAGATACAATTTTGGAATTATCAGATACAGAATATAAAAAACTAATTTACAGAATGCTTAATGATATCACAAATGAAATTAGGATATCTGCAGAAAAAGCCAAGGAACACACTGATAAAACTGTTGAAGAACTCAAAAAGATTATTCAAGAACATACTGGAAAAATTAATAAGTTGCAAGAATCCATAGAGAGACAACATGTAGAAATCCAAAAGATTAACAATAAAATAACAGAATTAGACAACACACTAGGAAGTCAGAGGAGCAGACTCGAGCAATTAGAATGCAGACTGGGACATCTGGAGGACCAGGGAATCAACACCAACATAGCTGAAAAAAAATCAGATAAAAGAATTAAAAAAAATGAAGAAACCCTAAGAATTATGTGGGACTCTATCAAGAAGGATAACCTGCGGGTGATTGGAGTCCCAGAACAGGGAGGGGAGACAGAAAACACAGAGAAAATAGTTGAAGAACTTCTGACAGAAAACTTCCCTGACATCATGAAAGACGAAAGGATATCTATCCAAGATGCTCATCGAACCCCATTTAAGATTGATCCAAAAAGAAAAACACCAAGACATATTATCATCAAACTCGCCAAAACCAAAGATAAACAGAAAATTTTAAAAGCAGCCAGGGAGAAAAGAAAGGTTTCCTTCAAGGGAGAATCAATAAGAATATGTTCTGACTACTCAGCAGAAACCATGCAGGCAAGAAGGGAATGGGACGACATATACAGAACACTGAAGGAGAAAAACTGCCAGCCAAGGATCATATATCCAGCAAAACTCTCTCTGAAATATGAAGGCGAAATTAAGATATTTACAGACAAACACAAGTTTAGAGAATTTGCAAAAACCAAACCAAAGCTACAAGAAATACTAAAGGATATTGTTTGGTCAGAGAACCAATAATATCAGATACCAGCACAACACAAGGTCACAAAACAGAACGTCCTGATATCAACTCAAATAGGGAAATCACAAAAACAAACAAATTAAGATTAATTAAAAAAAAAATACACATAACAGGGAATCATGGAAGTCAATAGGTAAAAGATCACAATAATCAAAAAGAGGGACTAAATACAGGAGGCATTGAACTGCCATATGGAGAGTGATACAAGGCGATATAGAACAATACAAGTTAGGTTTTTACTTAGAAAAATAGGGGTATATAATGAGGTAACCACAAAAAGGTATAACAACTCTATAACTCAAGACAAAAACCAAGAAAAACGTAACGACTCAACTAACATAAAGTCAAACACTATGAAAGTGAGGATCTCACAATTTACTAAGAAAAAAGCCTCAGCACAAAAAAGTATGTGGAAAAATGAAATTGTCAACAACACACATAAAAAGGCATCAAAATGACAGCACTAAAAACTTATTTATCTATAATTACCCTGAATGTAAATGGACTAAATGCACCAATAAAGAGACAGAGAGTCACAGACTGGATAAAGAAACACGATCCATCTATATGCTGCCTACAAGAGACACACCTTAGACTTAGAGACACAAACAAACTAAAACTCAAAGGATGGAAAAAAGTATATCAAGCAAACAATAAGCAAAAAAGAAGAGGAGTAGCAATATTAATTTCTGACAAAATAGACTTTAGACTTAAATCCACCACAAAGGATAAAGAAGGACACTATATAATGATAAAAGGGACAATTGATCAGGAAGACATAACCATATTAAATATTTACGCACCCAATGACAGGGCTGCAAGATATATAAATCAAATTTTAACAGAACTGAAAAGCGAGATAGATACCTCCACAATTATAGTAGGAGACTTCAACACACCCCTTTCGGAGAAGGACAGGACATCCAGTAAGAAGCTCAACAGAGACACGGAAGATCTAATTACAACAATCAACCAACTTGACCTCGTTGACTTATACAGAACTCTCCACCCAACTGCTGCAAAATATACTTTTTTTTCTAGCGCACATGGAACATTCTCTAGAATAGACCACATATTAGGTCATAAAACAAACCTTTGCAGAGTCCAAAACATCGAAATATTACAAAGCATCTTCTCAGACCACAAGGCAATAAAACTAGAGATCAATAACAGAAGAACGAGGGAAAAGAAATCAAATACTTGGAAAATGAACAATACCCTCCTGAAAAAAGACTGGGTTATAGAAGACATCAAGGAGGGAATAAGGAAATTCATAGAAAGCAACGAGAATGAAAATACTTCCTATCAAAACCTCTGGGACACAGCAAAAGCAGTGCTCAGAGGTCAATTTATATCAATAAATGCACACATACAAAAAGAAGAAAGAGCCAAAATCAGAGAACTGTCCCTACAACTTGAACAAATAGAAAGTGAGCAACAAAAGAATCCATCAGGCACCAGAAGAAAACAAATAATAAAAATTAGAGCTGAACTAAATGAATTAGAGAACAGAAAAACAATTGAAAGAATTAACAAAGCCAAAAGCTGGTTCTTTGAAAAAATTAACAAAATTGATAAACCATTGGCTAGACTGACTAAAGAAATACAGGAAAGGAAACAAATAACCCGAATAAGAAATGAGAAGGACCACATCACAACAGAACCAAATGAAATTAAAAGAATCATTTCAGATTATTATGAAAAATTGTACTCTAACAAATTTGAAAACCTAGAAGAAATGGATGAATTCCTGGAAAAACACTACCTACCTAAACTAACACATTCAGAAGCAGAACAACTAAATAGACCCATAACAAAAAAAGAGATTGAAACGGTAATCAAAAAACTCCCAACAAAAAAAAGTCCTGGCCCGGACGGCTTCACTGCAGAGTTCTACCAAATTTTCAGAGAAGAGTTAACACCACTACTACTAAAGGTATTCCAAAGCATAGAAAATGACGGAATACTACCCAACTCATTCTATGAAGCCACCATCTCCCTGATACCAAAACCAGGTAAAGACATTACAAAAAAAGAAAATTATAGACCTATATCCCTCATGAACATTGATGCAAAAATCCTCAACAAAATTCTAGCCAATAGAATCCAACAACACATCAAAAAAATAATTCACCCTGATCAAGTGGGATTTATACCAGGTATGCAAGGCTGGTTTAATATCAGAAAAACCATTAATGTAATCCATCACATAAATAAAACAAAAGACAAAAACCACATGATCTTATCAATTGATGCAGAAAAGGCATTTGACAAAGTCCAACACCCATTTATGATAAAAACTCTTACCAAAATAGGAATTGAAGGAAAATTCCTCAACATAATAAAGGGCATCTATGCAAAGCCAACAGCCAATATCATTCTAAATGGAGAGAACCTGAAAGCATTTCCCTTGAGAACGGGAACCAGACAAGGATGCCCTTTATCACCGCTCTTATTCAACATCGTGTTGGAAGTCTTAGCCAGGGCAATCAGGCTAGACAAAGAAATAAAAGGTATCCGGATTGGCAAGGAAGAAGTAAAGTTATCACTATTTGCAGATGACATGATTATATACACAGAAAACCCTAAGGAATCCTCCAGAAAACTACTGAAACTAATAGAAGAGTTTGGCAGAGTCTCAGGTTATAAAATAAACATACAAAAATCACTTGGATTCCTCTACATCAACAAAAAGAACACCGAAGAGGAAATAACCAAATCAATACCATTCACAGTAGCCCCCAAGAAGATAAGATACTTAGGAATAAATCTTACCAAGGATGTAAAAGACCTATACAAAGAAAACTACAAAGCTCTACTACAAGAAATTCAAAAGGACATACTTAAGTGGAAAAACATACCTTGCTCATGGATAGGAAGACTTAACATAGTAAAAATGTCTATTCTACCAAAAGCCATCTATACATTTAACGCACTTCCGATCCAAATTCCAATGTCATATTTTAAGGGGATAGAGAAACAAATCACCAATTTCATATGGAAGGGAAAGAAGCCCCGGATAAGCAAAGCACTACTGAAAAAGAAGAAGAAAGTGGGAGGCCTCACCTTACCTGACTTCAGAACCTATTATACAGCCACAGTAGTCAAAACAGCCTGGTATTGGTACAACAACAGACACATAGACCAATGGAACAGAATTGAGAACCCAGACATAGATCCATCCACGTATGAGCAGCTGATATTTGACAAAGGACCAGTGTCAATTAACTGGGGAAAAGACAGCCTTTTTAACAAATGGTGCTGGCATAACTGGATATCCATTTGCAAAAAAATGAAACAGGACCCATACCTCACACCATGCACAAAAACTAACTCCAAGTGGATCAAAGACCTAAACATAAAGACTAAAACGATAAAGATCATGGAAGAAAAAATTGGGACAACCCTAGGAGCCCTAATACAAGGTATAAACAGAATACAAAACATTACCAAAAATGATGAAGAGAAACCCGATAACTGGGAGCTCCTAAAAATCAAACACCTATGCTCATCTAAAGACTTCACCAAAAGAGTAAAAAGACCACCTACAGATTGGGAAAGAATTTTCAGCTATGACATCTCCGACCAGCGCCTGATCTCTAAAATCAACATGATTCTGTCAAAACTCAACCACAAAAAGACAAACAACCCAATCAAGAAGTGGGCAAAGGATATGAACACACATTTCTCTAAAGAAGATATTCAGGCAGCCAACAGATACATGAGAAAATGCTCTCGATCATTAGCCATTAGAGAAATGCAAATTAAAACTACGATGAGATTCCATCTCACACCAGCAAGGCTGGCATTAATCCAAAAAACACAAAATAATAAATGTTGGAGAGGCTGCGGAGAGATTGGAACTCTCATACACTGCTGGTGGGAATGTAAAATGGTACAACCACTTTGGAAATCTATCTGGCGTGATCTTAAACAGTTAGAAATAGAACTACCATACAACCCAGAAATCCCACTCCTCGGAATATACCCTAGAGATACAAGAGCCTTCATACAAACAGATATATGCACACCCATGTTTATTGCAGCTCTGTTTACAATAGCAAAAAGTTGGAAGCAACCAAGGTGTCCATCAACGGATGAATGGGTAAATAAATTGTGGTATATTCACACAATGGAATACTACGCATCGATAAAGAACAGTGACGAATCTCTGAAACATTTCATAACATGGAGGAACCTGGAAGGCATTATGCTGAGCGAAATGAGTCAGAGGCAAAAGGACAAATATTGTATAAGACCACTATTATAAGATCTTGAGAAATAGTAAACCTGAGAAGAACACATACTTTTGTGGTTACGAGGGGGGGAGGGAGGGAGGGTGGGAGAGGGTTTTTTTATTGATTAATCAGTAGATAAGAACTGCTTTAGGTGAAGGGAAAGACAACACTCAATACATGGAAGGTCAGCTCAATTGGACTGGACCAAAAGCAAAGAAGTTTCCGGGATAAAATGAATGCTTCAAAGCTCAGCGGAGCAAGCGCGGGGGTCTGGGGAACATGGTTTGCGGGGACTTCTAAGTCAATTGGCAAAATAATTCTATTATGAAATCATTCTGCATCCCACTTTGAAATGTGGTGTCTGGGGTCTTAAATGCTAACAAGCAGCCATCTAAGATGCAGCAATTGGTCTCAACCCACCTGGAGCAAAGGAAAATGAAGAACACCAAGCCCACATGACAACTAAGAGCCCAAGAGACAGAAAGGGCCACATGAACCAGAGACCTACATCATCCTGAGACCAGAAGAACTAGTTGGTGCCCGGCCACAATCGATGACTGCCCTGACAGGGAGCTCAGCAGAGGACCCCTGAGGGAGCAGGAGAGCAGTGGGATGCAGACCCCAAATTCTCATAAGAAGACCAAACTTAATGGTCTGACTGAGACTGGAGGAATCCCGGCGGTCATGCTCTCCAGACCTTCTGTTGACACAGGACAGGAAAAAAAAAAAAAAATCTTTTGGTATTCATTATAGTTCTCTGTAAGAAATACAGTTTACATTGTGATTCAGCAAAATCATATTTATAAATCCTTATATTTTAAATTCAGTTCTATTCTACTTTTATCTACTTCATAAAAAAATAAATGCTGTTTTGAGATCTACCAAAAGGATCGCATGACCCGCTGTTGGGAAACTCTTCTATAGACAATTACACCTTTACTAAGATACAATTTATCAAACTCATAAACATTGAAAAGTTTGACAACACAGTTTCTTAGTTAGGGCAGAGAAATGGGCATTTCCAAATGTAAGTGATAAGAATACAAAGCGTACTATTCCTATACAGGAGACTTAGACAATATTTAATAAAATTACATATGCATTTAAAAAAAAAAAAAAAAAGATTCTTTCAAATCAGTTTTATTAATCCCTTCTAGCATTGGTTTGTGTTAAAGGAATTGAACGCAGAATCATACATTGAGACCTAGAGTAGTGTAGGTTTGAGTTTATTAGCTCTGATTGGTAAAAGTGGGGGAGTAAAGTGTGATATATTTCCTTATGAAAATACAGAAATGAAGTGTAAGGGAAATGAAAAACCTAATTACTGCTAAAACAAACGTTTTGTTTTTGTTTTTAATTGGACCTGTTGGAAAGATATTAAAGAAATAAAACATACAAAGAAGCTTGGGAATGTTAGAGACTGGGGAAAAGTCAAAGCCCTCCTTTTCCCCAGTCTCTAACACTACCCACCGGGTATAATTTTTAAACAGAAGATGGTATCATACTATACATTTTATTTTGAATTTTTTCAAACAGTATACTCGGAGATCTATAGCTTAGTTGGAATTGACTCGGTGGCACACAACAACAACCAATAATGCAGTCAACAGTTTTGTACACACAGCTTTACCTACATATGTATTTCTACTCAACTAAATAATTTTCTAGAAATGGAATGTCTGAGTCCAAGGGAGTGCACATTTGGCATTTTGACCACTGCCAGAAGAGTTGTACTGATTTCCATTCCCATCAGCAGCATGCGAATACCGTCTCTTCCTACCTTTCCCAGCGCTCTTATTTTGGTCAAGTCTAATAAATGAAAAATAATGCCTCACTGTCGCAAACCCTATGGGGCATTGCATAGGGTCGCTATGAGTCGGAAACGACTCGATGGCACTGTCTTAATTTACATTTATTTTATAACTAGTAAAATTGAGCTCCTTTTCATATGTTTAAGAGTCATTGGAATTTCTTCTGTGATTTGCCATTTTATCTATTTTTATATTGGGAAGTAGGTGTGTTTTAAATCATTACTACTCATTTGACCATTGATTGATGGTATTTTATTTCTCAAACACACAAGGTTCTGTATGCCATTGGCCTGCTTCCCAAGGATAAGCACCCTCCTTTCTAAAGAAATAAGTGTACATGGGTCTATATTAAAATATATGGATATTATCCTTACCACATTGACAAGGGAGGAATACTATAAAACTGATTAAAAAAAAAAAAATACCAAGCCCATTGCCATCGAGTTGATTCTGACTCATAGTGACCCTATAGGATAGAGTAGACCTGCCCCATAGGGTTTCCAAGGAGCAGTTGGTGGATTTGAACTGCCAACCTCCTGGTTGGCAGGCAAATGCCTTAATCATTGCACCACCAAGGCTCCGTAAAGCTGATAGATATCTAAAATAACCTAAGAACCCCAAATTTGTTTGCCAGAACAGGGATACCATATGAATACACTGCCAGGAGCCAATGCACACAACTGGAAATATCCATGTACTGCCTGACTACTACTTCTTTGGTGAATTTATACATGTTAGACAAAGGTCCTTCTTTAAAACAGTTGTCTGCCAAGCTACTGGGAAATCATAATAACACAATGAATCTACAATGACTTGAGTCACATGGTGCCCCCTGTAGTTGAGCATTGCAGTACTTGTACAATCATAAGTAGTAGCCCCACAAAGCAAAAAACAAAACCTGCTGCCATTGACTTGATTCTGACTCAGTGACCCCATATGTTACAGATTGAAACTATGCCATAGGACTTTCTTGGCTTTAATCTTCACAGAAGCAGATAACCAGGCCTTCCTTCCGTGGCACCATTGGGTGGGTTTGAACCACCAACCTTTAGGTTAGTAGTTGGGTGCCAACTGTTTGTGCCACGCTAAAATTCTCCCTGGAGTGTGCCACATGAATTCTGATGGAGTGAGAATGGGCTCTGTCAAGCAAGTGGCTCTGCAATTCCTAATTATAAATTCAGTGAAAAAATATTCTGTTAACAAAAATCAAGATACACTGGTTCAACAACAGGTGAACTGCCCCATAAAATCTTGACTTACATTTACGTAAATAAATGAAACAAGGTTATAATACTAAGGTTTTTTTCTGTCCTCAAATTCTAGAGTGCTTCACTTTAGCTAGAGCTGCAACTCATATCTTTCAGATTGCTAGTTACAGCTGACTCGGAAGCCACGTCAACTTTTAGCTATCACATATACTAACAAGTCTCTTCTTTGAATGCTTTTCTCTTACTGAATCCTAAGTTCCAAATTTCTGTTATTATTTTCTTATTTATTATTTAGAGCATTAATTTAAAATCTCTTTGAATTATTGTAATGATTATAATAAATAGCCAGAATTTATTTAATTCCCTGTACTGAGCACAAATTGTTTTATTTAATTTGGAAGAACATTTATGAATTATTTCATTATTTTTATTGTAATCTCCACATCCCCTTAAAAAAAAAAAATCCATAGAGGTTTAAGCTCACTTAAAACTGCCAATACTGGTGGCATAGCTTCCACCATCACAACAACATGTAAGCCACCACAGTACAGCAAACTGACAGACAAATGGTGGTCACCCATAGTGGACAGGCCACCATGGTGGACAGGTTTCAGACTAAGATAGACTAGAAAGAAGGAAATGGCAGTCTAGTTCTGAAAAAATTGGCCAGTGAAAACCTTATGAATAGCTCCAGAACATTGTCTGATATAGTGCCAGAAGATGAGCCCCTTGGGTTGGAAGGCACTCAAAATACAACTGGGGAAAAGTTACCTCCCCCTCAAAGTATAAACCAAAAAAAACCATACCCACTGCTGCTGAGTCGATTCCAACTCCTAGTGACCCTATAGGACAGAGTAGAATGGCTCCATAGTGTTTCCAAGGAGCACCTGGCGGATTCAAACTGCCAACCTCTTGGTTAGCAGCCATAGCACTTAACCAGTATAGCCAACCTTAATGATGTGGTTGGAGTCAAGCTTTTGGGACCTTTATTGGCTGATGTGGCACAGGTCAAAATGAGACAAAACAGCTGCAAATATCCATTAATAATCGCAACATGGAATTACAAAGTATGAATCTAAGAATATCGGAAGTTGTCAAAGATGAAATGGAATGCAAAAAGATTGGTATCCTAGGCATTAATTAGTTGAAGTGGACTAGCACTGGTCATTTTGAAACAGATAATCATACGATCTACTGTGCTGGGAATGACAAATTGAAGAGGAATGGCGTCACATTCATCATCAAAAATATTTCAAGATCTATTTTGAAGTACAACACTGTCAGTGATAGAATCAGATCAATGCACCTACAAGGAAAACAAGTTAATAGACTATGATTCAAATTTATGTACCAACCACTAATGTCAAAGATGAAGGCATTGAAGATTTTTACCAATTTTTGCAGTCTGAAATTGATCAAACATGCAACCAAGGTGCATTGATAATTACTGTTGATTGGAATGTGAAAGGTGGAAACGAAGAAGAAGAATTGATAATTGGAAAATAAGTCCTTGGTGATAGAAATGACGCCGGAGATCACATAGTAAAATTTTGCAAGAGCTAAAACTTATTCTTTGCAAATACCTTTTTTCAACAACATAAACAGGGACTATATACACAGACTTGCCAGAGGAAATGCACCGAAATCAACTACATCGGTGGAAAGAGCTAATGGAAAAGCTCACATTATCAGAACAAGGCCAGGAGCCAACTGCAGAACAGACCATCGAGTTCAAGTTGAAGCTGAAGAAAATTAGAGCAAGTCCACAAGAGCCAAAATAGGACCTTAAGTATATTCCACCTAAATTTAGAGACCATCTCAAGAAAAGATTTTACACATTGAACACTAATGACCAAAGACCAGACAAGTTGTAGAAGGACATCACACGTGAAAAGAACAAGAGGTAATTAAAAAGAAAGAAAAGACCAAAATGGATGTCAGAAGAGGCTTTGAAACCCGCTCTTGAACATAAACAAAAAACATAGAGTAGCTAAAATGAGTGGAAGAAACGATGAAGTAAAAGAGCTGAGTAAAAGATTTCAAAGGGTGACTCAAGAAGACCAAGCGAAGTATTACAATGAAATGTGCAATTACCTGGAGTTAGGAAAACAAAAGGGAAGAACACGCTGGACATTTCTCAAGCTGAAAGAACTAAAGAACAAAGGCAAATCTGCTGCAAAAGACCTTTTTAAAGTGTTAAAAAGCAAAAATGTCACTTTAAGGACTAAGACCCCCTGACTGAAGCCATGGTGTTTTCAATAGCCTCATATGCATGCAAAACCTGGACAATAAGGAAGATTGAAGAATTGATGGCTTTGAATTATAGTGTTGGCACAGAATATTGACTATCCCATGGGCTGCCAGAAGAAAGAAAAAATTTGTCTTGGAAGAAGTACTGCCAGAATGCTTCTTTGAAGAAAAGGTGGCAACACTTCATCTCACTTACTTTGGACATGTTATCAGGAGGGACCAGTCCCTGGAAAAGGACATCATGCTTGGTAAATTAGAGGGTCAATGAAAAAGAGGTAGACCCTCAATGAGATGGAATGACACAGTGGCTGCAACAGTGGGCTCAAGCATAACAAGGATTGTGAGCATGGCACAGGACTGGGTAGTGATTTGTTCTCTTTTATGTAGGGTCGGTATGAGTTGGAAGCACCTCGATGGAACTGCCAAGGTAACTTTGTGATTATACATTTCTCCCTCATGAAATGAGAACAATTCTTTGCTCAGTTTTAAAATGACATTTATGTATAAATCTGTGTGATCTCGGACTAGATAATGGTTTCTTAGATACGACACCAAAAGCACAAGCAAACAAAGAAAAAAATAGAAAATCGGCCTTCATCAAAATTAAAAATTTCTCCTTCACAGAACCCATCAAGGAAGTGAAAAGACCACTCACAGAATGGGGAGGAAATATTTATAAATCATGTACCTGATAAAAGCCTAGTATTCAGAAGAGCTCTTATAATTTAACAATAAAAAGACAAAATAATCCCATTTTAAAAAGGATTTGAATAAAATATGCAAATGGCTAATAAACACACGAGGATTCTTAACAGCATTACTCACTGAAAACCAAACCCAAACCTGATGCCATGGAGTTGAAATGAGTTATATGAGTTATATTCATACAAGGGAATATTATTCAGCCATAAAAAGGAACAAAGTGCTGATACATGCTATATTGTGGATGAAACTTAAAAACATTATGTTAACTGAAGTCAGACATAAAAGGCCACATGTTATGTGATTCCATTCATGTGAAATGTCCAGAATAGGCAAATCTGTAGAGACAGAAAGTAAATTATTAGTTGGCAGGGGAGAATGGGGCGTGACTACTAATGGTTATGAAGTTTCTTTATGGGGTGATGAAAATGTTCTGGAATTAGAGAGTGGTGATGGATGCACAACCTTGTCAATATACTAAAAACCACTGAATTGTAGGAAAAAAAGGGAGAGAGAGAGATTGGCATTTATGAGGCTACTGAAAGCACAGAGCTTAGAATCAGGAAGCCTGAGTTTAAATCCCAGCACTATTTCTCAGTAATTATATGAACACAAACTGATCCTTTAACCTCTACTACTCAATTTTCTCATCTCTAAGTAGAGCTAATAATACATGTTTGACTAAGTTAGGATTAAATGAGACAGTCCCTGGGAAATCACCTAGTCTAGTGCCTGAATACAATAGGTTTTCCATTAATGTTAATTAAATCAGAATTGGATGAATACAGATGGGCTTTGTAGGCATTCTTTGACGAGTATATGTCATGCATGCATGTCATAGTGGTCAGCCTCAGGTCAGTGAGTCTCCACTTGAACAGGGCAAAATGAAGACTTGTGCTTTGTTTAGAGAGGGCAGTATAGCGTAACGGTTAAACTTATGGACTCTGAAGCCAAACTGCCTAGGTTCAAATCTCTTCTTTATTATTTACTGACAGTATGAACGTAGACAGTTTACTCAAACCTCTGTATAATTTAGTGTTCTCATCTGTAAATGAGGGATAAAAATAGTACTTAGTTTATATGGAGCCCTGGTGACACAATGGTTGACAGCTCAGCGCTAACCAAAAGGTCAGCAATTTGAATCCACCAGCTGCTCCTTGGAAACCCTATAGGGCAGTTCCACTTAGTTTATAGTTTATAAGGCATTATAAATGTTAAGTGGTACAAAGGAAGTATTTAGGAAGCATTGATATTTAGTCACGATATGGAGCAGATGAGATGTGATTTCTTGGGGGTCAAAGGGCATTGTCTTATTCACCTTAGTGTCTCTAGAACCTGACGCATAGTAAGGGCCTAATAAATATTTGTTGAACTGAATGTAGGCATGAGAAGTGGAAACGAGGACTGCATGAACAGGGAAGAACCAAGCTCATGGTTGTTGCTGTTGCTACGCTGTTAGTGTCATTAGCTGTTGTCAAGTCGATTCTGACTTATGACAGCCCCATGTGCATCAGAGTAGAACTGCTCCATAGGGTTTTCAAGGCTATGACCTTTCAGACGTAGGTTGCCAGGCCTGTCTTCGGATGCACCTCTGGGTGGGTTTGAACTGCCAACCTTTCAGCTAGTAGTCAAGTGTTTAACCATCTGCGCTACTCAAGGACTCCTACCATTGCTGTACTCATTATTAAATTTAGCTAATGAGGTGGTGCAGCCAAAACATATGTAAACCACAATTCTGGCCAGTATACCTTAGAATTAATGCAAAAATGTTTACCATATCTAGTTTGATAAATTCTTTACAACTGGGAGCATTCAAAGCAGGTAACTCTTTGCTGGTCCTATTGTAAAGGAAATCTAAGCCATGTCAGAGAGGAACTAAATGACCTCAGTGGTTTAAAAACAACAATACTAAAACTTTAAGAATAGTTTTCTAATGGATTATAGTACCATTATTCTAGTGTGTCTGTGCCAATACGTGTTCAGCCCAACTTTACTAGAAAAAATATACTAAGATCAGCAATATCTTCCTAGATCACAAAGGACTTAGCATTTACAGATAAATATACCTGAACCTGGGTGAACAGGTCTCACTGAGTTCCTTAAAGCTAAGCCAGTAACTCTGAAGACTGGAAGAACCACTGAGGTCATTTAGTTCCTCTCTGACATGGCTTAGATTTCCTTTACAATAGGACCAGCATAGAGTTACCTGCTTTGAATGCTCCCAGTTGTAAAGAAGTTATCATCCAAACAACTCTGAGAGTTAGAAAGCACTTTCTTACTTTTGAGCACAAGAACTGCCTCCTTGTAGCTTCTAGCTATTGATCCCAGTTCTGCTAGGATCAGGGACAAAAAGAATTAGTCTCCTTCTTCCCCCTTGGCAACCCTTCGGACATCTGAAGATGCCTGTCACATTCCTTTAAAACATCTTTTTTTTTTTTTCATCCTTCACAATCATAGGACATAGGACTATTTTAAAAGTCTGATGGATTTAAATTAAATTTAGATGGTTGAGAAACAGAAGCAGAAAACTTTCAAAACAATCACATTGGGTGAACTATATGAAATGCCTATATTTTCTTTTGAACCTGGAAAAACAGCAATTTCATATGGTTCGACCTACACTTTTCCCAGTTTTTTCTCTCTGTAAATTTGCTTAGTGTGTCTTCTGTATTTTAATCCTGATCACTAATGTTGTTGTTGTTAGGTGCCGTCAAGTCGATTCCGACTCATAGCGACCCTATGCGCAACAGAACGAAACACTGCCCAGTTCTGTGCCATCCTTACAATTGTTGTTATGTTTGAACTCATTGTCGCAGCCACTGTGTCAATCCAGCTCGTTGAGGGTCTTCCTCTTTTCCGCTGACCCTGTACTCTGCGAAGCACGATGTCCTTCTCCAGGGACTGATCCCTCCTGACAACATGTCCAAAGTATGTAAGACGCAGTCTCGTCATCCTTGCCTCTAAAGAGTATTCTGGCCACACTTCTTCCAAGACACATTTGTTCGTTCTTTTGGCAGTCCATGGTATATTCAATATTCTTCGCCGACACCACAATTCAAAGGCATCAACTCTTCTTCGGTCCTCTTTATTCATTGCCCAGCTTTCACATGCGTATGATGTGATTGAAAATACCATGGCCTGGGTCAGGTGCACCTTAGTCTTCAGGGTGACATCTTTGCTCTTCAACACTTTGAAGAGGTCCTTTGCAGCAGATTTGCCCAATGCAATGTGTCTTCTGATTTCTTGACTGCTGCTTCCATAGCTGTTGATTGTGAATCCAAGTAAAATGAAATCCTTGACAACTTCAATCTTTTCTCCATTTATCATGATGTTGCTCATTGGTCCAGTTGTGAGGATTTTTGTTTTCTTTATGTTGAGGTGTAATCCATACCGAAGGCTGTGGTCTTTGAACCTCATTAGTAAATGCTTCAAGTCCTCTTCACTTTCAGCAAGCAAGGTTGTGTCATCTGCATAACGCAGGTTGTTAATGAGTCTTCCACCAATCCTGATGCCCCATTCTTCTTCATATAGTCCAGCTTCTCGGACTATTTGTTCAGCATACAGATTAAATAGGTATGGTGAAAGAATACAACCCTGACGCACACCTTCCCTGACTTTAAACCAATCAGTATTCCCTTGTTCTGTCTGAACAACTGCCTCTTGATCTATGTAAAGGTTCCTCATGAGCACATCTAAGTGTTCTGGAATTCACATTCTTCCCAGTGTTATCCATAGTTTGTTATGATCCACACAGTCAAATGCCTTTGCATAGTCAATAAAACACAGGTAAACATCCTTCTGGTATTCTCTGCTTGCAGCCAGGATCCATCTGACATCAGCAATGATACCCCTGGTTCCATGTCCTCTTCTGAAACTGGACTGAATTTCTGGCAGTTGCCTGTCAATATACTGCTGCAGCCATTTTTGAATGATCTTCAGCAAAATTTTGCTTGCGTGTGATATTAATGATATTGTTCTATAATTTCCACATTCGGTTGGATCACCTTTCTTGGGAATAGGCATAAATATGGATCTCTTCCAGTCAGTTGGCCAGGAAGCTGTCTTCCATATTTCTTGGCACAGACGAGTGAGCTGTGCAGCTTCAGTGCTGCATCTGTTTGTTGAAACATCTCCATTGGTATTCCATCAATTCCTGGAGCCTTGTTTTTCGCCAATGCCTTCAGAGCAGCTTGGACTTGTTCCTTCAGTACCATCGGTTCCTGATCATATGCCACCTCTTGAAATGGTTGAATATCGACTAGTTCTTTTTGGTATAATGACTCTGTGTATTCCTTCCATCTTCTTTTGATGCTTCCTGCGTTATTTAATATTTTCCCCATGGAATCCTTCACTATTGCAACTCGAGGCTTGAATTTTTTCTTCAGTTCTTTCAGCTTGAGAAACACCAAACGTGTTCTTCCCTTTTGGTTTTCCATCTCCAGCTCTTTGCACGTGTCATTATAAGACTTTATTTTGTCTTCTCGAGAGGCCCTTTGAAATCTTCTGTTCAGTTCTTTTACTTCACCAATTCTTCCTTTTGCTTTAGCTGCTCGACGCTCAAGAGCAAGTTTCAGAGTCTCCTCTGACATCCATCTTGGCCTTTTCTTTCTTTCTTGTCTTTTCAGTGACCTCTTGCTTTCTTCATGGATGATGTCCTTGATGTCATTCCACAACTCGTCTGGTCCGTGGTCACTAGCGTTCAATGCATCAAATCTATTCTTGAGATGGTCTCTAAATTCAGGTGGGATATACTCAAGGTCATATTTTGGCTCTCGTGGACTTGCTCTGATTTTCTTCAGTTTCAGTTTGAACTTGCATATGAGCAGTTGATGGTCTGTTCCATAGTCAGCCCCTGGCCTTGTTCTGACTGATGATATTGAGCTTTTCCATTGTCTCTTTCTACAGCTGTAGTCAATTTGATTTCTGTCTGTTCCATCTGGCGAGGTCCATGTGTATAGTCACCATTTATGTTGATGAAAGATGGTATTTGCAATGAAGAAGTCGTTGGTCTTCCTAAATTCTATCATTCGATCTCAGGCATTGTTTCTGTCACCAAGGCCATATTTTCCAACTACTGATCCTTCTTCTTTGTTTCCAACTTTCGCATTCTAATCACCAGTAATTATCAATGCATCTTGATTGCATGTTTGATCAATTTCAGACTGTAGCAGCTGATAAAAATCTTCTATTTTTTCATCTTTGGCCGTAGTGGTTGGTGCATAAATTTGAATAATAGTCGTATTAACTGGTCTTCCTTGTAGGTGTATGCATATTATCCTATCACTGACAGCGTTGTACTTCAGGATAGATCTTGAAACGTTCTTTTTGACAATGAATGCAACACCATTCCTCTACAAGTTGCTGTTCCCAGCATAGTAGACTATATGATTGTCCGACTCAAAATGGCCAATACCAGTCCATTTCAGCTCACTAATGCCTAGGATACTGATGTTTATGCGTTCCATTTCATTTTTGACTATTTCCAATTTTCCGAGATTCATACTTCGTACGTTCCAGGTTCCGATTATTAATGGATGTTTGTAGCTATCTGTCAGTTTGTCGTACTGTGGGGGCTTGTGTGTTGCTGTGATGCTGGAAGCTATGCCACCAGTATTCAGATACCAGCAGGGTCACCCAAGGAGGACAGGTTTCAGCTGAACTTCCAGACTAAGACAGACTAGGAAGAAGGACCCAGCAGTCTACTTCTGAAAAGCATTAGCCGGTGAAAACCTTATGAATAGCAGCGGAACATTGTCTGATATAGTGCTGGAAGATGAGCCCACCAGCTTGGAAGGCACTCAAAAGATGACTGGGGAAGAGCTGCCTCCTCAAAGTAGAGTCGATCTTAATGACGTGGATGGAGTAAAGCTTTCAGGACCTTCATTTGCTGAGGTGGCACAACTCAAAATGAGAAGAAACAGCTGCAAACATCCATTAATAATCAGAACCTGGAATGTACAAAGTATGAATGTAGGAAAATTGGAAATCGTCAAAAATGAAAATGATCACTAATAAATTTGTTAAACTGAGCAAAGGGCACTTCAAGATTGCACCAAAGCCAGCCTCCCAGGTTCATTCATTTGGCAAGAATACATCGAACATCTAAATGCCAAACATTTTGCAAGGCACAAGGGATACAGTGGTGACAAGTGTCCCTGCTGTCATGGAGCCAGACAGTAGTTATACAGCAACAAAAATAAATGTATATTTATAAAAGCCATTATTGAACCTTTACCTCTTCCATGGTAAACCTTTAATGTGGTTCCTCTAATGGATTTCATTTCGAGCAGGACTATATCTCAATGACTTTAACAGATGTTAGCCACAAAACAAGCTTGCAAGAAACTGAATAAGTTAACTTATTGAATAGGTTTATTTTATTTTAGTATTACTTGGTTACCATAAAGTGCCTGCCAAAAATGGCAATTTGTTCTTCCCATAATTTATGTTTAGTTGTACTTCTAGGAAATAATTGGTTCTGAATACTTCTCATGGCTCTTCCTCTGATGTCTTTTTGGGCTAGAAAACCTCAGTCTGTCACACAAATGACATATGCGATTTGAATGGCCTAAAAGGTACAATAAAATTTTGAGAGAGGGGAAGTGGGAGTAAGGTAGCCTCAGAGTCAAGGATGTCAGAGTTCTGGACTCACAGAAATGAAATTGACTTTGGTGTTTATCTGGTCTAGTTTTATAGTTAACGTCAAGTCTTAGAATTCCAAAAGAATCACTTTCTTTCCAAAGAAACTTTTGAGATCTTTTAAAAGTAGGATCTACATCGGGATAAAGTGACTTAAAAAATATGCTTTCATTTTTGTGATGAACTTCAATCTGTGAAATCGGTCATGAATGGTATTCTTAAAAATTGATCGTTAAGCAACTACTGTGTTCTGAACACTGTGCTACAAAAGTAATCACAATCTTAAGAAGAGATGAAGTTTTTGGCTTTATTCTTATGAGACAAGACGGACCTTTGGCAATTTCCATTTCTGGATTTTTTTTTTTTTAACCGCCAAGTTGAATATCGACTCATCGAAACTCACATGGAGTAAAACCCTCAGTTAATCAACAACCACAGAGTAGGTCTACAATGTGCCCCACAATGGATGGAAATAAATGAAAACTTGGCTGACCTTTCTGGCACAGCGAATTGCTTTTTGCCTTGCATTCTCACAGCATGTTTCTTGAACTACCATGTTGTGCTTATTTCATTCTGTCTGGTAGTATAGAATATTGTTTCCTTATCTATTTCCACAAGTAGACTTTGAACCCCTCAAGGCAGGGAGTTATTCATCCTTATATTCTCCAAAGCACCTAAACAGAGTCTGGTGCATAGTGCACTCAATGAATGTTTAAAAGGACTAGATTAACAGTCCAAGTTGTTCTCCCAACTTTCAAAGTACGACTGACCTCTAAGACAGGCAAAACTAACACACATGAAAGAGAGAAAAAAGAATCACGGGTACAAAATTAAGTGTTGAATGTGTGCAATTCAAACTAAAATGGCTCTGGGAGAGTACAGAAGGAAACCATTTGAGCAGCTATGAAAAATTTCATGGAGGAGAAAGTACAAATACTTCTGATCCTTTAAGAAGGTATGGGCGAGTCAGAGAAGAGTGAGAGGAGCTGTCAGATGAGGAAACAACTTTTGCAAAGGCAAATAGTGAGGTATGGGGAGTCAAAATATCCCTGGAATAAGTTCAGCTCCCAAGACCAAGTTTTGGATACCTGAGCAAGTCAATTCACTCAGTACTGTGCCTGGAACACACTAAGCACTCAGAAAATGTCACCTAAATTTAAGTGGGAATGTGATCGTGTAGGGTAGATATGGGAGACCCACCAGGTGGTAGAAATTCTTGAATAGTAGTCACTAGTGTTTGGACTTGATTCAACAAGAAACATGGAGCCATTCTGGATTCTTCCACAGTGGAGAGGCAGGATGAAAAAGAACAGGAGTCTGGCAACTAACTGGATCCTTTAGTTAACTCGTATTATTCTTTAATTAGAAGGTACTGCATATTAGGGAATTATTGTTAGTTTTCTAAGATATAGTAATGGCATTGTAGTTATTCTTAGGAAATGAATGCTGGAGTTTTTAAGGATGAAGAGTTTGTGACAGTTGCAACTTATTTTCAAACGATTCAGCAAAAAATGTTATGTATATGTGGATATGCACCCTTACATATACATATATTGATCTAGGTAGATACAACAAATTTGGTAAAACATTAATTGTTGATCTAGTGGTGAGTATACAAGTATTCCTTATATTTTCTGTATGCTTGTGCTTTTTCAAAATAAATAGCTTGAAAAGCAGTAGGAAAATGTTTCTCTTTGATCCTGTCATAGGAGAAAGATGACAATTAATAATAAAAGTCATAAACATTACATGAGTATTTACACTGTGCCAGATATGCTCCTTAGTGCCTTTGTGTGGATATTTAATACTCACATGATCGATTGCCGTAGATCCTACTATTTTACCTGCTTTACCTACCTAAGATGTGGAAATTTAGAAACAGAGAAGTAACTTGCCCAAGGTCATGCAGTGAATACATGCTGGAACTAGAATTTAAACCCTAACAGGCTATTCCAGAACCTGTGCTGTTATGGGCTGCTTTATATTACACCTTGCTGATAAGGAAACAATCTTATATATCAGAAAAAAAAAAAAAAGAGAGATGTAAGTAAAATGAATTCCGGAGTAGGTGGGTCCACGGAGCAATGTAGGTTGAATTCTGTCTCCTTCATTCACTAGCTGCATTTCTGTATAATAATAATAATGGACCTTCAGAATGAAGATACTGAGGTATAGTAAAATCCTCCACCCTAAAAGAAAGATTCAGTGATGTCAAATACTCCGCACTTTTTTTTCTAAGGCTGTTAAGTGGACTAATTCATTTTATAAAGAATTCCAAGAGTTCTAACGGAATGGGTTTTCTCATTAACTCTTCCCTTATCCAAGTAACCAGACCTGCATTCTCTGACCATTCCAAATAATAGCAGGCTTATGGTAAAATTTCAGTGGCATGGAAAAACGCTTTAAAGGGAAAAGCAGTCCCACACCTCTCTCCACTAATTGATAGTTGACAATAATCCAAATCTAAATGGCATGAGCTTCAGAATTCAAAACTAGGGGTGGTAAAAATTTCAATACCCTAAAGAAATTATACGGGAAAGGAGATCTACCTAACAAGCAAAACTCCTTGAATACTCTTCTTTGGTGAAATTCAAAATACTTTGATAGGCAAGTTCTCATTTTAACAGGCCACAAATTTCAAGGCTTTGCAAGTACTTTGGTAATTTTGTAAAACCACTAGCTGAATATGCATTAAATTTTAATCAAATCGTGACAAAAGCTTCCAGATAAATGGTACTATAAAGGTGCAAAGGAAAAGCATGAATGACCCTCCGCAGTAGTCACTGTAGTTGGGTATTTGCTTTTTGAATATGTGCATTGATGTGTGAGCAATGCCCTTACACAGGTTGTGGGGATGCCATTCTTCTCTTGCCACCCCCAAAAAGCCTGGAGGTAAGCAATTCACTAGCAGGAAAAAAAAAAAAAAAAAATTAGGCAATGCCAAGAGCTCAGAAAAACAAGAGAAATCCAAGAAATTAAACCTCTGGAGCTGCTTTATTCTGCTAAATTGAGACTAATGGCCAAACGAATCTCTAAGATGTTTTAGTTTGTGCCTTTCTCTGGAATTCCTTAAGTGGCTTATATTTCACTGAAAACAAAAAACCTGCAACTCCAAATATTGTGTTTGGAGATTATTATGCTTTGCTCTGATCTCTACTATAATCATTTTCTTTCTTCAATCATTTAAAAAAAAGGGGGGGGGCTTTAAAACTTAATTTTGCATTGTCTTAAAACCTTTATAAACCAAAAAACAAACCCTCTGTCATCAAGTCAATTCCGACTCACAGAGACCCCATACCATAGGGTTTCCAAGGCTATAAATCTCTACGGAAGCAGACTGCCACATCTTTCTAAAACCTTTATAGAGGAAAAAGAAACAAAACAAAAAAAGAAAAAGACACACGAATAAAACACCACCAAAGAAAAATAGAAAATGATGTTTAGGTGTTTCCTTATCTCTAATATGTTGTTGTTGTTGCCATTGAGTCAATTCCACTCCTGGTGACCCCATGTGCGCAGAGGGTTTTCAGGGCTATGACCTGTAACATAGGAATAGTAAAAGTGCTTATCTCCCAAGGTTTCAAGCAAGGTTAAATGAGTTCATATTTTTCAAGTGCTTAGAACTGTGCCTGGCACATAGTAAGCTCTATAGCTGTTTACCTAATAAAATTTTTAAAAGTAAGTAAAAGAAACTTTGCAGGCACAAATGGAATAAAGTGGGTAAACATCAAAAGCTTGATTCTGCCCCCCTTATATGAAAGTAAGTACCATGAGGCCGTTCTGGAGGCAGAGAAAATGGAGGTACAGCAGGGAAAAATGTGTTTCCAGCAAATCTCAGCTAAGTGTGTTATCCCTTGGTTTATTTTCATTATATGAGTTTTTGATTCCTGCATACTTTGAAGTTTGCCTCAAGGGAAAAAGTTGAATTGGGACTCTTTGTGACTAAAATCTTTGGCCTGGAAGGTTGGCGCCTTCAGCTGCTTCTCATGCCAAGCCTTTGAGATTCTGTTCCTGTTCCAAAAGCTGACAGGAGCTTCCTTGCAAGTTCTGCTGAAAGAAATGAATGAGACTAAACTCCAACAGATTTCTGCCTTTATAGACCTTTAACTAGCCTAATTAGCTTGGTGAATTAGCAATGTGAAGACCGGAATGCGGAGTGCAGCAGGCCTCAGCTTGGGGGTGGGGGGTGGGGGATGAAGGCAAAGAGCCCCACAGATCAGGAAGCAGTGCCAGTTCTGCAGCTGGTTGGGGACAGTCAAGAAAGGCCACAGTGAAAAGACAGCAGAAAAGCTGCTGACATTCTTTGGCTGGTTCCATAAGAAAGCGGGTTTTGAACTTTGAGCAATGAAAAATTATATTTATACCTAGAAAAGGCCTTGCTTGTGATGCCAAATGTAATAGGCATAAGATACTACTTCATTTACACTTTTGGACTTAAAAAAAGAAAGAAAAATTTAAGGTGGTTCTGAATATCTCTTTTCCAAAAAAAAAACAAAAACAAAAAACCCAAACCCACTGCCATCAAGTAGAGTCCAACTCATAGTGACCCCGTAGAGTTAATAGAAGCAGACTGCCACATCTTTCTCCTGTGGAGCATCTGGTGGTTTTGAACCACCAGCCTTTCAGTTAGCAGTCAATCACTTTAACCACTGCACCATCAGAACCCCTTAGCTCTTTTCCATCTTCCAGAAAGGAAGGGGGAAAGCAAGACTGAAAAACTGAAAATGGCATTAAGCAATGACAGAAAGGATCCAGGTCAAATACAAAAAAGAACTCTCAGGCCTTCTTACACCAGAAGTTTTCACCCCTATCGGACCCACCCTCTTTGTATAAAAAAAAAAAAATTTGTTGACACCTCTTTATTATCCTGACATAACGCTCTTAGATAATAAAACCTAACTACAGGCATAATTTCAAGAACTCAACATACTCTTCTAACTGTAATACGAAGAATTTAAAAGGAAAATAAGGTATAATTATTTCCTTGGTAACCTAGTGCTGCTATAACAAAAAAATACCACAAGTGAGTGGCTTTAAAGAACAAAAATTCATTTTCTTATTGTTCAGGAGGCTAGAAGTCTGGATTCGTGGTGTGGCTCTACCTTCGTGGTGTGGCTCTACCTTCCTTGTCTATCTCAGCTTCTAGCTGCTGGCAATCTTTGGTGTTCCTGGGCTGACAGATCCGTCTCTCTCCATCACCTGTTTTCTTCTTTCCCCTGTGTGTGCTCTGTGTCTATTTTGCGTTTTTTTTATAACTCAGAAGTGAGTGAGTTTAGGACCCATCCTACTCTGATATGACTTCGTTAACATAAAAAAATCCTATACGTCAACAGGGTCACATCTACAGGTATGGGGGCCAAGAAGTCAATATGCATTTTGGGGGGACACAATTCAACCCATAACAACTATGTATTTCAATATATAAGTATGGATTTAAGAAAAATAAGACATATTCAATGGATTATTACCATATTTTCTTTATTCTTTATTCTTGAAACTTTGAAGTATGGTTATATGCATGCATGAATCACTGTGAGGCAAAGCAACAGCAGTATCACAGACTTAAATGGTATTGCCACTGATGATGTGATTTTCTGAAATGCTGCTTAAAACTTGTTAAAGTTCCAAACCAAAAAACATTATGTTGAAAACTGTGCAAAAATTATTTGGTGTTTATATGTTAAAGCAGAACTAGGTTCTAGGCATAACCCGTTGGCGTTAAATCAAATCAAATCTGACTCATAGCGACCCTATTGGACAGAGTAGAACTGACCCATAGGATTTCCAAGGCTGTAATCTCTATAAACAGGATTTTTTTTTTTAATTACACAAATGTTGAGGGGGATATATGAAAGTCATGAGAGATGTAGGATGATCCTACATTGTGTGGGACCATTCACACATTGCAAAATGTCTAGTATCCCTGGTTTCTGACCACGAAATGCCAGGAACTTCCTTCATTTCCTAACCCCAACCCCATCCTCGCCCTTGGCCATTGTGACAACTAATAATGACTCCACAAAAGTCTAAAACACCCTCTGAGGGCATAGCACAGCCTCATTAAGAAATAGGAGCCCTGGTGACCCAATGGTTAAGCAGCTTGGCTGCTAACCAAAAGGTGGGCAGTTTGAACCCACCAGCTGCTCCTGGAGAGAAAGATGTGGCAGTCTGCTTCTGTAAAGATTTACAGCCTTGGGAACCCTATGGGGCAGTTCTACTCTGTCTTATAGAGTCACTATAAGTCAGAATCGACTTCACAGCATACAACAACAACATTAAGAAATACTGCTTGGGAACCTTAGTAACTTCCCATCCTGAAGTCAGGGGTCAGAGTCTGAGGGTGAGGTTAGGTCCTGAGGGGTAGGGCCTATATTCTTGTTTTTGGTGGAAAAGATGGAGCAGAGGGTTTAAGATCACAAATAAACTTTCTTTTCTATTTTTTTACATCCTTGCTTTTTTTTCTCTTTTTAATTTAATTTCACTTTTAAAAAAAAATAATTAAATGCTTTAAAAATCAAATAGTACATAACAATTGCCTGCTGCATGCTTCCCCACTGAGTCCACTGCCCAAAGGTATCCATTTTCAGGTATTTCCTTTGGTATTTTGTTTCCATAATTCTAAACAATGTGTGTTTCTCCCCTTATAGCTTGGTTTTTAAACATAAACATTACCCATTGACTTCCAAATAGAAATATAAACTTTCATACCACACATATACCACATGTTCAAATTATGCTCTTTTCATATAATGTTTTAGAATTTGCCAGTGAGTTTGTTCACTCATAATTTCATGCAATCTTCACAGCAGTTTTGAGAGGTGCAGTGCAGTGAATTACTTAATATGGCCCATCTAGCGATAGTCTTTGTAACTTTCGCCAAATGACTGGGTGGGACTATGCAAATGAAGTGCTTGTGGTCCACCAAGGGGATTGGGTAGCTTGCTAACAATGTCAATAAGGTACATGGCGCCATTGTGAAGCTGGGACCATGCAAATAAGGTGTATGAAACCCTAACAAGTGGATTGGTCAGTTTTGCCATTCAGCTAGGCTTAAAGGGAGACAGAGAGAGAGAAAGAAGCTGTAACATGGCAGACGGAAAAAGGCAGCAGAGGCAGGTGATGGTGCTGGGCTTCCCACAGAGCAAGGAAGCTGAGCTCCTTCAGGTGGAGGCTTGCTGGTAGAATGGGGTACCTCTGGACACTTATTGGCACAGCTAAAAGAGCTTTGCAACACCTTCTGAGCAGAGCAGAGGCTAGGCTGAGGGGCTGAAGGGCCAAGGGCGGGGGAGAGGCCTGCCTGTGGCAAGGCTGAGAAGAGGCTGTCCTGATGGAAGAACTGTATCCTGAGCATTCCTGAGCCTGAATTCTAACCTGTTACTTTCCTAATCAACCCCATAATGGTGAGGTATGATCTGTGAATTCTGTGTGGCCATTGCAAGGAATTACTGAACCCAGCAGAGACGTAGAGAGTGCGTGGGAAGGATGGTTGGTGTTAGAATTGGTAAGAAGGTTTGAGGGTGGATGCATGCCTGACCTTAGCCTTGTAGGAATCAGCCTTGGGGTGTTCATGCTGATAATGATTCTCTCTCTCCCTGGTGAAGTTAGAAAAGTCCAGACACTGCTGGTCACACCATTTTTACAAGAAGGATGCTGTTAGTGTCATTTCTATTTTAAAGGCGAGGAAATGGGAACACAGTTAAATGATATGCCTAGATCACATAACTAGAAAATGGCTAAGGCAGGGCTAGAGTCCTGAGTGTTTGCTCTTAACATACTGTTGTTTTCAACCTTGCTCCAATAGCTCAAGTGCCTACATGATTATTCCACTTAAATTTCTATTATAAATTAAATTGTATCTCCCAAAAATATGTGTTCTAAATCCGAAACCCTATACCTCCCATCTGCAGCCAGGCCCTGATGATATCCATGATCTCCCTGCCCCCAGGCTCCACAGTCAGCCCCATGCTGTCCATCATACACGCACCTAGGTTCAATGTGGTGCCCTTACCTCCTTCAGCTCCACTTATCATGGCATTCCAATTACCCCCCATGATTGTGCCAACAGCCTTTGTCCCTGCTCCACCTGTGGCACCTGTCTCAGCTCTGACCCCAAATCCACCTGTCCATCCTTCGATTCCTGTGGAAGATGCACCCCTATTTAGTTGTACTTTTAAACATAATGAGCCCTGGTTTCTCAGTAGTTAAGTGCTTGTTGGTAACCAATAGGTCAGTGGTTACAGCCCACCGGCTCCTTCGTGGAAGAAAGATGTGGCAGTCTGCTTCCATGAAAGATTACAGCTTTGGAAACCCTATAGGGGCAGTTCTACTCTGTCCTATAGTGTTGAAGTGAACTGAGGAAACCTGCATACCAGTGGATGAAATCTCATTTGGGAATAGGATGTCTTTGTTATGTTAATGAGGCCATATCAGTATAGGTAAGGTGTGTCTTAAACCTAACCATTTTAAGATATAAAAGGAGCAGATTAGGCACAGAAGCAAAAAGCACAAATTGGGGAAAGACAGGTAGCCTGTACAGATTTCCAAGGAAAGCCAAGAATAATGCTAGACAAGCTGACTAGAATTTTCCCACAGAGTGGAGAGAGGCTTCCTCTACAGCTGGCACCCTGAATTCAGGCTGATAGCCTGCTAAACTGGGAGAAGATAAATTTCTCTTCCTTAAAGCCACCCACTTGTGGTATTTCTGTTATAGCAGCACAAAGTAGCTAAGACAATTCCCTTCTGGCAAAAACTCCTTCTAGGTTTTGTTCTAATGTCTCCCTCTTTCTTTAACCTTCCCTGACCTTCCTGAGGCAGGATTTTTTTTTTCCGTTTCCTCAGCAGTTTTCCATGCCTCCACCATAGCACTCATCAAAATGAATCATAAATTGCCCTTTTCACGCTGCCCATAGCTGGATGGTGAGCTCATCAAAAACCTGGGCAACTTCTTATTTGTCTTTCATCTTCAGAGCCCAGGAGGTCATCAGGCACATGGATGGTGTTCTATCATCAGGGAATGTGAAAAGGGTTCTCCGTACCAGGCCATTGGTAAGTGCTGGGGGTACTTTTTTTTTCTAGTCACCTTATAGTAGACTCAAACTCATGGCAGCCACGTGTGTGTCAGAGTAGAACTGTGTTCTACAGGGTTTTCACTGGTTAATTTTTTTGGAAATAGATCACCAGGCCTTTTTTCCAGTGGGATACATAGATGACTGATGTTAAAAACAATCAAAACTCAGCAAAATTTGAACATAAGGTTTATTCGGAGCAGTTATTCTATATGCATATGTCAAAAAAAAACAGACCCATTGCCGTCAAGTCAATTCTGACTCATGGTGACCCTGTAGGACAGAGTAGAACTGCCCCATAGAATTTCCAAGGAGCGCCTGGTAAATTCGAACTGCTAATCTTTTGGTTAGTAGCTATAGCACTTAACCACTATGGCACCAGGGTTTCCCTATATATAAATAGGGAGACCTTTTTGATTCCAGAAAAAGCAAATGGCTCGAAGAAGCTAGGTACAATGAGGCTTACAAAGAGAAGAGGAGAGAGAAATATAGAAAATCAACCACTGGCTAATCTTCACATGACAGATCAA
The DNA here is from genome assembly GCF_024166365.1 of Elephas maximus indicus. NCBI lineage: Eukaryota > Metazoa > Chordata > Mammalia > Proboscidea > Elephantidae > Elephas > Elephas maximus. Next base: position 142,581,904 of record NC_064819.1, on the reverse strand, counting down.
ACACTGTCCTCCCCCTTTTACTGAAATCAACTGGAATCAGGTCAGTAGATGGCCTCTAGCCCTCTACCCAACCACATCTTTTGAATTCAGATTCAGTAAGCCTGGACTTTAAACAGGAAAGAAAGGATTTGCAACTGGGTGAGAGAAAAACCACTAACAGAATTAATTTCGGTCAGGCATTTTTTAGAACGAATATGCGGTTTCCTGGGTAAGAAAACTCAAAATCAAGACAATCTGCTATCAATCTCTCTTCAACACTAGAACACCTTCTCTGGCTTCCAAGCCCCCTGTTCAGTAAATATGTGAATGCATGAGTGCCCAGTGGTCCAGTGGTTACGAGCTCGGCTGCTAACCAAAAATGTCAGCAGTTTGAATCTACCATCTGTTTCTTGGAAACCCTATGGGGGCAGTTCTACTCTGTCCTATAGGGTGGTTATGAGTCGGAATTGACTGACAGTAATGGTCTTTTTTGTTTGTTTTTTTTTAGCAACACTAAAACTCTTTCAGTGCCCTGGTGGCATAGCGATTAAGAGTTCAGGCTGCTAGCCAAAAGATTGGCAAAAACTGTCTCAGGCTTGGTTTGCTTTGCGCCTTAAAACTTAAAGAAGCTGACGCAGACTGAATGAGATGCATACGGTAGACAAACTGGATTCATAATGTAATGAAGATCCTAAAAGGGAAATGGGGTTAGCACTTTAGAAAAGGCCAGAAATGGTATGTCTTCACAAGAACAAAGATGGAAAGTTAGTTTGGGTGTGAATGGATGTGATTAATAAGCAAGGCTACCAGGAGAGGTTTACATCAGTTGAGATGGTAAATAGTAAATGTCAGGGCTGATATTTTATCTGGCAGGATATTGAGTAGCTTGAACAATGGAGAAAATGTCTTTGGCTTTCTAGGTAGTCAAGGAGAGAAAGGGTGAGGAAAATTTAAAGAGATAAGCATTTTGTGGCAATATGATAAGGAAGAAGGAATTAGTAATAGCTTAGTTATGGATATAAAGTTGAAAGACGAGTTTATGAAGATATCAAAATCAAATGCTTTAGAGAAATTATGAAGGAAAAGAAAGAGTTTTTATAGGAGGTAATTCTTTCATTGTCCAGTTGAGTAAGAAGTGATGGCAATGAACATCTACTAGAAACTACAGTAAATAATATACAGTTTATATCCATAAATGCCATCACAAAGCATTTGAATTGACAATACTGCATTTTTTTTTCTTTTCAACATAAGAAAGTACCCTCATTAACTGTAACAAATAACCCTTAAAGGTGAACATGTGACCTAATTCTGAAATAAGGCTGGTTTTTGTCACTTGACACACAGACACCTTCCAAGGGCTTGTGTGGGCCAAAGACCTTTAATCACTCCAGTATCTTCTTCTCACAAAGGGACTAGATTTTATAACTACTATTGAATTTTTATTGGATTAAAGGAAACCCTGGTGGCATAGTGGTTAAGTGCTACGGCTGCTAACCAAGAGTTTGGCAGTTCGAATCTGCCAGGCGCTCCTTGGAAACTCTGTGGGGCAGTTCTACTCCGTCCTGTAGGGTCGCTATGAGTCACAATCAACTCAACGGCAGTGGGTTTGGGGTTAGTTGGATTAAAAACTGGAGAAGAAGTAAAACTACCTTTATTCACAGACAGGAGAATCCTGCATATAGAAAATCCTAAGGGATGCACACACACAAAAACTATTAGAACTAATAAAAAAGATCAGCAAGGTCTCAGGATACAAGATCAATACACAAAAATCAATTGTATTCCCATAGCAAAAATGAAATTAAGAAAATTGCATTTACATGGAAATGTTCTAAAACTGGACTATGGTTATGGTTGCAAAACTTAGTAAATTTATAAAAAGCCATTGAGTTTTACATTTTCAACAAATGCATTTATGATATATAAATTATAACTCAATAAAGTTGTTTTCAAAAAAATGAGGAGACTTCAGAAAAGAATAAAAGACAATATTTTTTTTCCACAAAAGAAGGAGTTTACTCATTGTATATTCTTAATTTCTATGTTATAATCTCTGGTGTCAAATATTCTAAACTTGAGGGATAAAAGTCCAATTGTGTCATTTCCAGAGTAAATATACCATAGTCATAAATCTTGGTACTGAAACCAGAGGACAAAACTTTAGCAATCACACTAGTGTTGCTATTTTTCTGGATGAGAACTGATCAGCCTGGTCATTAAAAAAAAAAAAAGACCAAGATTAGGTGAAAGGTAAAGTCAAATAATCCAGAATGATTGTGGGAAGTCCGGAATCTTATTCCCTGGGATTTGGTGGGTCACAAAGGCACTGGCTACTTGAAAGACAATTCTAACTCCTCAACTTCCAAGATCCAGTCTGCTCCTTGGACCAGGGCAGGGGGGCCTGCCTTTTATGACTCCAAACTAACACAACACTCAGAACTCTTAAATTGTGCTTGCAGAAATGAGGAAACTACAATCCTGAAGATCTACAATGATCATTGTACAAAATGTCAACGGTATGATTCCTACCAATAGCACTCTGACTTTAACCTTTTAAAATCCTACAACACTTATAGTTCAAGTCACATTTGTAAACAAAATATTCTTAACAACAAGTATAAGGATATTTAATACTTTTATAAACACTTTCTATTTCCTGTTTAGAACGTTTACTAAAACCATCAGTACAGTAAGTTTAGATTCTGGACTCAACAAGCAATGTTTTCAGATATAATGTCCCATGCTTCGGTGACTATGCAATAAAAACTGAAAAAAAAAAATTTTTTTTTTTCATGCAACAATGTAATTCATGAACTGATTATATGGCATTTAGCCTTTTTTATTTAAGTTTTATTTTCATGTTTTTAATGTATTATTTTTAGAAATATTGAGAGATATTAAAAAATACAGCAATTCTTTGTTATTTATAATATTCTAGGAGTGCCACACTAGTCAAATATTCTGGTAAAAGATAGTTGACAAGACTTGTAAAGAATAATAATAGGTCCAGAGCTTCAAACTGGTTCCAATTCAACCTCTGCTGAAAATTTGCATTTCCACCCCCCAGATATACTGTACTGAATTAGAATCTACATTTTAACAAGATCCCCAGGTGATTCTTATGTAGCTTCTAATTCAGTACTGTACGTCTGGGGTGGCAATGCAAATTCTTAGCAGGAGGTCAAATGGAACTATTGGGCTCCAAGTCCTGAATTGGTTTTGCAACAAACACGTCTAATACCCTGCAAAGAGATTTTAGTGAGAAACCTAAAGCAACTTGTTTGTGGTCACAAATAACAGCTCCATAGGTTCTCTTTGTGGCAGGCACTGTACTAAAAAAACTAAGCGTTTTAAATACAGCATGACCTTTAGTCCTCATTCAAAATTGGCTGAGCAGTTCATCGACAGGGAGCTGCCAGAAATTCAAGCCAGATTCAGAAAAGGACATGAAACCAGGGATATTATAGCTGATGTCAGATGGATCTTGGCTGAAAGCAGAGAATACCAGAAAGATGTTTACCTATGTTTTATTGACCATGCAATGGCATTCAACTGTGGATCAAAACAAATTGCGGATAACATTGTGAAGAATGAGAATTCCAAAACACTTAATTGTGCTCATGAGGAACCGGTACATAGATCAAGAGGCAGTTGTTCCAGCAGAACAAAGGGATGCTGCATGGTTTAAAGTCAGGAAAGGTGGATGTCAAGGTTGTATTCTTTCACCATAAAAATTCCATCTGTATACTGAGCAAATAATCTGAGAAGCTGGACTATATGAAGAAGAAGGTGGCATCAGGATCAGAGGATGTCATGGATTGAATTGTGTCTCTCCAAAAACGTGTCAACTTGGTTAGGCCGTGATTCCCAGTATTGTGTGGTTGTCCTCCATTTTGCGATTGTAGTTTTGTGCTAAAGAGTATTACGGTGGGATTGTAACACCACCCTTACTCAGGTCACCTCCCTGCTCTAATGTGAAGGAAGTTTCCCTGGGGGGGGGGGTGCCTGCACCACGCTTTATCTCTCAAAAGATAAAGAGAAAGGGAAGCAAGTAGAAAGTTGGGGACCTCATACCACCAAGAAAGCAACAGCAGGAGCAGAGAGAGTCCTTTGGACCCAGGTCCCTGAGCCTGACAAGCTCCTCGACCATGGGAAGATTGAGGACAAGGACCTTCTTTCAGAGCCAGCAGAGACAGAAAGCCTTCCCTTGGAGCTGACACCTTGAATTTGAACTTTTAGCCTACTTTACTGTGAGGAAGTAAATTTCTCTTTGTTAAAGCCATCCGCTTGTGGTATTTCTGTTATGGCAGCACTAGATGACTAAGACAGAAAAAAAAAAAAAAAAAAAGACAGAGGAAGACTCAATAACAACCTGCGTTATGCAGATGACACAACCTTGCTTGCTGAAAGTGAAGAGGACTTGAAGCACTTACTGATGAAGATCAAAGACCACAGCCTTCAGTATGGATTATACCTCAAAATAAAGAAAACAAAAATCCTCACAACTGGACCAATAAGCAACATCATGATAAACTGAGAAAAGATTGAAGTTGTCAAGGATTACATTTTACTTGGATCTAATAGTCACTATCTCTCTCTCTTTCCCTCTTAGAGTCACTATCTCCTGCAAAGGACCTCTTCAAAGTGTTGAAGAGCAAAGATGTCACCCTGAAGACTAAGGTGCGCCTGACCCAAGCCATGGTATTTTCAATCGCATCATATGCATGTGAAGGCTGGACAGTGAATAAGGAAGACCAAAGAAGAGTTGAAGCCTTTGAATCATGGTGTTGGCAAAGAATATTGAATATACCATGGAGTGCCAAAAGAACGAACAAATCTGTCTTGGAAGAAGTGTGGCCAGAATGCTCCTTAGAGGCAAGGATGGCGAGACTGCGTCTTACATACTTTGGACATGTTGTCAGGAGGGATCAGAATGACATCATGCTTGGCAGAGTACAGGGTCAGCGGAAAAGAGGAAGACCCTCAACAATTGACACAGTGGCTGCAACAATGAGCTCAAGCATAACAATGATTGTGAGGGTGGCGCAGGACCAGGCAGTGTTTCGTTCTGTTGTGCATAGGGTCGCTATGAGTCGGAACCGACTGGACGGCATCTAACAACAAGAGTCACTATGAGTCGGAACCTAACAGCAACAACTTTAGTCCTCATAATAAATCTACGGGGAAACTGTCATTATTCTCATTTTACAGATGAGGAAACTGAAGAATTTGGGAATAATTCTTGCCATAAGTTAGTAATAAATGTTGTAGCCAGAATCTCATCAGAGACTATCTCGTTCTAAAGTGTATTCTTCCTCTCTTCTATGTGGCCTCCAGCAATTCTTTGATGATACAGGATGAGTATCGAGACCTCCAAGGGTGTCAATATGGAAATGAATTATTATAACTTCCAGAAAAACCTAGTTAAATAATCTTTCTTTTGTCAAGAATATCATTATCATCACCACCATTGATAACAAACATTTGACATTCCCCCCCAAAAAAGCCACCCAATTTCATTAATGACATTGAATTGTTGAAAATTCCTTATGTACACCAAGTTAATGGTCACTTTGAATTCAGAATCTGGGCTCAACAGGAAAAACATCAAAAAAAGACCTTATTCTTGTGGCTTGATGCAAAACATGCATTGAAAAGGTAATTTATAAGAAAGGCAGATTGAATGAATTTCAGGATGAAATAATGAATGTTAAATTAGGCTTTTAAAACCTAGAATAAAGAAAGTTTCATAGAGTGACCAAATATAATTTTGTTTCATTTTTTATTTTATATTAGCCTTTGTTTTAGAAGAGCTAGTTATTCATCTTTAGCTGACTTCTAAAATTAAATAAATTGATTTAAAAAGAGAGTGTTTTAATAAAATACCTCTGTTCTTGGTGCATTTGCCTCTCCATCTACAGTGTTCACAGAGTCCAGGAGCTAAAGCACAATTTTGGCTTGTGCTCTTTCAGAACCTGGAGAAATGGCAATTATCAAAGTAATGGGGGCAGCAGAGGGCCAAATAGCTTTTCCTGAATTAGCGTGTGAAGGGGAATTTGGGCAAATTAACCATGCAGCTAAAACGCCACTTTATTTGCTCCCGGGTAGGACGGCAATGGGTAGACAGATTGTTAAATCTGACAGATTGTCAGATTCATCTCTAAAAATGGAATTCATTGGGAGAGCCTATAAGAGTTAATTTCAGTTTTTGTGTCTTTAATTAGCATAATTATGAAGCTCACATTTATTTAGTACTTACTACATACCAGGCACCAGTGCTTTGTATGTATTATCTCATTCTCACAATATTCTTAAGAGATATTGATTTCATTACAAGAAAAAAAGAACCACTCTATGTATTTTAAGCAAGCTGGGATTTAATACAGGGAATTGGGTGCTGGCAAAATTGATGGAAGGGCCCAAGAAGTACGTTCCAGGCTGGGCCTCCAAAAGAATTCCCAGAGGAATACAGAATGAATCTACTAGGAGAGTTCCAGGACACTGGAACTAGAAATTCAAAAACAAGTCCTAGAGCAAGAATCCAGATTCAAGAAGCTGCTGCAGATACCACCTCTGCCACTGCCCTTGATACTCAGGGTGGAAAAGATATTGGAGCCCTGATGCAAATGAAGCCTCATGCCCTTAGAACCTTGTTTGCCAGCGCAAAAATAGCCAAGTGAGGTGAGAGAATGGCCTCCTCTCCTCTACCTTCAAATTTCAAACACATCCATCTAAGTGACAAAGCCTAAATCACATCCAGAACCTTAGCCGTAAAACAGTATGAGAAATGAAAATTTTAGCTTTCCAGCCTCGGCAGTAGCAGAAAGACCCTTGGAAGGGAAAGGAATATAGAATAAGCAAGCCAATCCACATTATTGGAGGTAGTCACTATTATTGTCATCCTCATGCACCCAGTTGGTAGATAAGGAAACCGAGGCAAAAGAATTAACTAAGGTCACACCCTAGTAGCTCTGCACTAGAAGCTATGTTCTTAACCACTGGGAATAACTGTCTCTCTATAGCCAGGTTCTGGTTCTTAGCGCACACAGGTTTGTGCCCAAGGTGAAGTTTTTTCAATAATAAAAAATTTCAGTATGATAAATCAGGAAAGAATCAAACTCTAGTATACTACTGAATTCTTGCTGACCTTTACAATGTTGTTGTTGTTAGGTGCCATCAAATCAGTTCTGACTCACAGCGACCATGTGTACAACAGAGCAAAACACTGTCCGGTCCTGCATCATTCTCACAATCATTGATACGTTTGAGCCCATTATTGCAGGCACTGTGTCCATCCATCTCACTGAGGGCCTTCCTCTTTTTTTTTTTTATTTTGTATAAGGTATTCAATTTTTATTTTTAATTTGTATTGAGCTTTAAGTGAAAGTTTACAAACCAAGTTAGTGTCTCATACAAAAACTTATATACACCTTGCTATATACATCTAGTTGCTCTACCTCTAATGAGACAGGACACTCCTTCCCTCCACTCTCTATTTTCGTGTCAATTCAGCTAGCGTCTGATCCCCTCTGCTGTCTCATCTCCTCTCCAGACAGGAGCTGCCCACATAGTCTCATGTGTCTCCTTGATCCAAGAAGCTCATTCTTCACCAGTATCATTTTCTATCCCATTGTCCAGTCCAATCCCTATCTGAACAGTTGACTTTGGGAATGGGTCCTGTCTTAGGGTAACAGAAGGTCTGGGGACCGTGGCCTCTGGGGTCCTTCTAGTCTCAGTCAGACCATGAAGTCTGGTCTTTTCACGAGAATTAGGGGCCTGTATCCCACTGCTCACCTGCTCTCCTTCAGGGGTTCTCTGTTGTGTTCCCTGTCAGGGAGGTCACTGATTGTACCCCGGCACTATCTAGTTCTTCTAGTATCAAGCTGATATAGTCTCTGGTTTATGTGGCCCTTTCTGTCTCTTGGGCTCATAATTACCTTGAGTCTTTGGTGTTCTTCATTTTCTTTTGCTCCAGGTGGATTGAGACCAATTGATGCATCTTAAATGGCCTCTTGCTAGCATTGAAGACCCCAGAACACCACTCTCCAAATTGGGATGCAGAATGTTTTCTTAATAGATCTTATTACGCCAATTGACTTAGATGTCCCCTGAAACCATGGTCACCAAGCCCCCACCTCTGCTACGCTGGCTTCGAAGCATTCAGTTTATTCAGGAAACTTCTTTGCTTTTGGTTTAGTCCAGTTGTGCTGATCTCTCCTGTATTGTGTGTTGTCTTTCCCTTCATTGTTCTTATCTACTATCTAATTAGTGAAAACCCCTCTCCCTCCCACCTTCCCCACTCTTTTAACCATCAAAGAATATTTTCTTCTCTGTTTAAACTATTTTTCGAGTTCTTATAATAGTGGTCTCATAAAATATTTATTCTTTTGCAACTAATTTCACTCAGCATAATGCCTTCCAGATTCCTCCATGTTACGAAAGGCTTCACGGATTCATCATTGTTCTTTATTGATATGTATTATTCCATTGTATGAATATACTGTAATTTATTTATCCATTCATCCGTTGATGGGCACTTTGGTTGTTTCCATCTTTTTGCTATTGTAAACAATGCTGCAATGAACATGGTTGTGCGTATATCTGTTCTTGTAAAGGCTCTTATTTCTCTAGGGTATATTCCAAGGAGTGGGATTGCTGGATCCTATGGCAGTTCTATTTCCAGTTCTTTAAGGAAGCACCAAATTGATTTTCAAAGTGGTTGTGCCATTTTACATTCCCACCAGCAGTGTATAAGTGTTCCAGTCTCTCCACACCTCTCCAACATTTATTATTTTGTGTTTTTTGGATTAATGCCAACCTTGTTGGAGTAAGATAGAATCTCATTGTAGTTTTGATTGGCATTTCTCTAATGGCTAATGAACATGAACATATCCTCATGTGTCCGTTAGCTACCTGAATGTCTTCTTTAGTGAAGTGTCTGTTCATATCCTTTCCCCATTTTTTAATTGGGTTATTTGTCTTTTTGTAGTTCAGTTTTTGCAGTATCGTATAGATTTTAGAGATCAGACGCTGATCAGAAATGTCATAGCTAAAAACTTTTTCCCGGTCTGTAGGTAATCTTTTTCTCTTTTGGTGAAGTCTTTGGATGAGCATAGATGATTGATTTTTAAGAGCTCCCAGTTGTCTAGTTTCTCTTCTGCATTGTTAGTAATGTTTTTTATACTGTCTACACCATGTATTAGGGCTCCTAGTGTTGTCCCTACTTTTCCTTCCAAGATCTTTATCATTTTAGATTTTATATTTAGGTCTTTGATCCATTTTGAATGACTTTTTGTGAATTTTGTGAGATATGGTCTTGTTTCATTTTTTTGCAGAAGGACATCCAGTTATGCCAGCCCCATTTGTTAAACAGGCTGCCTTTTCCCCATTTAACTGACTTTGGGTCCTTGTCAAATATCAGCTGCTCATATGTGGATGGATTTATGTCTGGATTCTCAATTCTCTTCCATTGGTCTATGTATCTGTTGTTGTACCAGTACCAGGCAGTTTTTACTACTGTGGCTGTATAATAGGCTCTAAAATCAGGTAGAGTGAGGCTTCCCCCTTTGTTCTTGTTTTTCAGTAATGCTTTACTTATATGGGGCCTCTTTCCCTTCCACATGAAGTTGGTGACTTGTTTCTCCATCTCCTTAAAAAATGTCTTTGGAATTTAGATCAGAATTGCGTTGTATCTATAGATGGCTTTTGGTAGAATAGACATTTTTTTACAATGTTAAGTCTTCCTATCCATGAGCAAGTATGTTTTTCCACTTATGTAAGTCTCTTTTGGTTTCTTGCAGTAATGTCTTGTAGTTTTCTTTGTATAGGTCTCCTACATCTCTGGTAAGATTTATTCCTAAGTATTTTATCTTCTTGGGGGCTACTGTAAATGGTATTGATTTGGTGATTTGCTCTTTGATGTTCTTTTCTGTTGGTGTAGAGGAATTCAACTGATTTTTTATGTTTGTCTTGTGTCCTGATAATCTGCTGAATCTTCTATCAGTTTCAGTAGTTTTCTTGAGGATTCTTTAGCCTTTTCTGTGTGTAAGATCATGTTATCTGCAAATGGAGAAACTTTTACTTCTTCCTTACCAGTGTGGATGCCCTTTTTTTCTTTATCTAGCCTAATTGCTCTGGCTAGGACCTCCACCACAATGTTGAATAAGAGCGGTGATAAAGGGCATTCTTGTCTGGTTCCCGATCTCAAGGAGAATGTTTTCAGACTTTCTTCATCTAGGATGATGTTGACTGTTGGCTGTGTATAAATGCCCTTTATTATGTTGAGGAATTTTCCTTCTATTCCTATTTTGCTCAAAGTTTTTTCATGAATGGGTGTTAGACTTTGTCAAATACCTTTTCTGCATCAGTTGATAAGATCATGTGGTTCTTGTCTTTTGTTTATTTATGTGATGGGTTACATTGTTTTTCTAATGTTGAACCATCCCTGCATACCTGGTATGAATCCCACTTGGTAACGGTGAATTATTTTTTTGATATGTTGTTGAATTCTTTTGGCTAGAATTCTGTTGTGGATTTTTGCATCTAAGTTCATGAGGGATATAGGTTTGTAATTTTCTCTTTTTTGTGGTGTCTTTACCTGGTTTTGATATCAGCAATATGTTGGCTTCATAGAGTGAGTTTGGGAGTATCCTATCCTCTTCTATGCTCTGAAATACCTTTAGTAGTAGTGGTGTTAACTCTTCTCTGAAAGTTTGGCAGAACTCTGCAGTGAAGCCGTCCGGGCCAGAGCTTTTTTTTTTTTGTTGGGAGTTTTTTAATTTCCTTTTCAGTCTCTTCTTTGGTTATGGGTCTATTTAGTTGCTCTACCTCTGTTTGTGTTAGTTTAGGTAGGTAGCGTGTTTCTAGAAATTCATCCATTTCTTCTAGGTTTTCAAATTTGTTGGTAATCTGATACGGTTCTTTTAATTTCAGTTGGGTCTGTTGCGATGTCTTCCATCTCATTTCTTATTTGGGTTATTTGTTTCCAGTCCTGTTTTTCTTTTGTCAGTTTGGCCAAAGGTTTATCAATCTTGTTGTTTTTTCCAAAGAACCAGTGTTTGGTCTTGTTAACTCTTTCAGTTGTTTTTCTGTTTTCTATTTCATTTAATTCTGCTCTAATTGTTATTATTTGCTTTCTTCTGATGCCTGAGGGTTTCTTTTGTTGCTCTCTTTCTATTTCATCAAGTTGTAGGGGTAATTCTTTGATTTTGGGCCTTTCTTCCTTTTGGATGTGTGCATTTATTGATATAAATTGACCTCCAAACACTGCTTTTGCTGTGTCCCAAAGGTTCTGATAGGAAGTGTTTTCATTCTCATTGGATTCTCTGAATTTCTTTATTCCATCCTTAATGTCTTCTAATATCCAGTCTTTTTGAGCAGGGTATTTTTCAGTTTCCAAGTGTTTGATTTCTTTTCCCTGCTTTTTCTGTTATTGATTTCTACTTTTATGGCCTTATGATCAAAGGAGATGCTTGGTAATATTTCGATATTTTGGATTCTGCTAAGGCTTGCTTTATGACCTAATATGTGGTCTATTCTAGAGACTTTTCCATATTCTTTGGAAAACAAAGTGTACTTGGCTTCTGTTGGATGGAGTGTTCTGTATATATCTATGAGGTCAAGCTGGTTGATTGCGGCATTTAGATCTTCCATGTCTTTATTGAGCTTCTTTCTGGATCATCCGTCCTTCACCAAAAGTGGTATGTTGAAGTCTCCTACTGTATTGTGGAGCTGTCTATCTCACTTTTCAATGCTGTTAGAGTTTGTTTTATGTATCTTGCAGCCCTGTCATTGGGCGCATTAATATTTAATATGGTTATATCCTCCTGGTATATTGTCCCTTTAATCATTATATATTGTCCTTCCTTATCCTTTGTGGTGGATTTAACTTTTAAAGTCTGTTTTGTCAGAAATTAATGTTGCCACTTCTGCTCTTTTTTGATTGTTGTTTGCTGATATATATTTTTTTCCATCCTTTGAGTTTTAGTTTTTTGTGTCTCTAAGTCTACGGTGTGTCTTGTAGGCAGCATATAGACAGATCGTGTTTTTTTAATCCATTCTGCCATTTTCTGTCTCTTTATTGGTGCATTTAGTTCATTTCCATTCAGCATAATTATAGTTAGGTATGAATTTTTTTTTTTTTATGAATTTAGTGCTGTCATTTTGATGTCTTTTTTTGTATGTTGTTGACAGTTTCTTTTTCCCACCTAATTTTTTGTGCCGAGTAGTTTATATATTGTCTTTTCCTCTTATTCATTGTAGTTGATTTTGTTTCTGCTGAGTCTCTATTTTTTTCTTGTGTTTTATTTTGATGAGTAGGATTGTTAGTCTCCTTTGCAGTTACTGTTTTACCCCCATTTTTCTAAATTTAAACATAACTTATATTTCTTTATATTGCCTTGTCTTCCTCTCCATATGAAAGATCTATGACTACATTTCTTAGTCCTTCTTTATTGTTTTAATTGTCTTCTTTTACATAATGACATCACTGTTTCCTTGTTTTGAGTGTTTTTTTCTTGATTTATTTCTGTGATTTCCTTACAGGGGTTGACATCTGATTGCTTTGTCCAGTGTTCTAGCATTGGGTTGATACCTGATATTATTGATTTTCTAACCAAAGAACTCCCTTTAGTATTTCTTGTAGTTTCGGTTTGGTTTTTACAAGTTCTCTAAAGTTCTGTTTTTCTGGAAATGTCCTAATTTCACCTTCATATTTGAAAGACAGTTTTGCCAGATATATGATTCTTGGCTGGCAATTTTTTTTCCCTGCAGTGCTTTATATAAGTCATTCTACTGCCTTCTTGCCTGCATGGTTTCTGCCAAGTAGTCTGAGCTTATTCTTATTGACTCTCCTTTGTAGGTGACTTTTCGTTTATCCTTAGCTGCTCTTAAAATTTTCTCTTTATTTAATTTTGGCAAGTTTGATTATAATATGTCTTGGTGACTTTCTTTTGACATCTACCTTGTGTGGATTTCAGTGAGCATCTTGGATAGAGATCGTCTCATCTTTCACAATATCAGGGAAGTTTTTTGCCAACAAATCTTCTACAATTCTCTCTGTATTTTCTGTTATCCTTCCCTGCTCTGGTACTCCAATCACTCGTAGGTTATTTCTCTTGATAGAGTTCCACATGATTCTTAAGGTTTCTTCATTTTTTTTAATTCTTTTATCTGATTTTTCTTCAAATATATTGGTGCCAAGTGCCTTATCTTCAGTCTCACTAATTCTGCCTTCCACTTGCTCAATTCTGCTCCTCTCACTTTCTATTGAGTTGTCTAATTCTGTAATTATATTGTTAATCTTCTGGATTGGATTCTTGTAGCTTATTAAATTTTTCATTATGTCCTTGAATCACCTTTTTAATTTCTTCAACTACTTTATCTGTGTGTTCCTTGGCTTGCTCTGCATATTGCCTGATCTCATTCCCGATGTCTTGAAGAGTTCTGTATATTAATCTTATGTATTCTGCATCCAGTAATTCCAGGAATGAACCTTCATCCAGATGATCCCTTGATTCTTTGTTTTGAGAGCTTGTTGAAGCAATCATAGTCTACTTCTTTATGTGATTTGATATTGACTGTTGTGTCCGAGCCATCTATAAGTTATTGTATTAGTTTATTTTATGTTTGTTTACTATATCCTAGTTTCTTGCTTTGTTTTGTTTCGATATGTCCAAATAGGTTGCCTCCTGTCACCAGACGGCTAGAGCTGTTACCAGGTATATGAGCCTAGGAGTCCATTCACTTTTCTTGTATGGATTCAGCTCAGGTGTCTAGGTAGCTGGTCATCAAGTGTGTGGTACAGGCTCTGTCCTAAGTCTAGAGGGGCAAGAGTGATTGCTGTAGGCACTGGTATCTGGTTGCATCGGGGGTAACACTCTGCACAAGGCAGGGGGCTGACAACCTTCCCCCAAGAGTCTGTGAGGAAAGTGCTTCCGTGTTCCCTAGAGCGCACAGGTGGGTGGGTTCTGCAGCAGACCTGGCACACCCAATGCTTTTGGTTGTAAGGACTGGGAGGTACTAATTATCCTTGGACCCCTTTTGCAGGTGGCTGGGTGACCTGAGTGGAGCCACCAGTCCTTAGGCCCCTGATGAGGGTAGGTGAGGACCCTGTTTAATAGGCAAAGCAGTGTCAAACATCAAACACCCACCTCTCCACTGCAGTTGCTGAAACAGTTGCAGTCTGCCAACAAGGGCCTATTCTCCTGAAATAGGCCCACACAGATCCATGCAGGGGGGGAAAGTATTCAAACTCCATGGACCATTTTTGCCAGGACAGGAGCCGCTTCTGTCCTGAGCTTCCCAGGTTAGTGGAGCCGGCAGATTATCTTTTCCCCAGTTATGATTTTATTCCTTCTCCAAGGCTGGGGGAATGGCTCAGAGCACGGAACAGGACCTATTTGTGGCCCAGGGAAATCGACTGCCTCTGAATATATATGCAAGTATGTAGCTTTTGCTGAGAGCACCATTCTTCCCTGGTTCCAGAGGTGTGAGTAGGCTGCGCAGCTGGCTGTTTCTCCCTGAGGAAACTGCAGCCGAACACTAACACCAGCCCATCACAGCCTGAGGGTTCCCTGTGTTTCAGGTCCGGCAACTCTTCTCTGATTCTAAACTGTCTCTTCCTCTCCTGCCACTCAGTCCATTTTCTAACTTTGCCTTTGATGTTCAGGCCTTCTAGCTTGTCATAAATGTAATCATTTCACTTGTTTTTTCAGGTCTTTGTTGTAAGAAGGTTCACTGGAAGCATCTGACTACTCTGCCATCTTAGCTCCACCTCCTCGTCTTCCTGTTTTTTCACTGGCCCTCTTACTTTACCAAGTATGATGTCCTTCTCCAGGGACTGGTCCCTTCTGATAACATGTTCAAAGTACGTGAGACAAAATCTCACCATCCTTGCTTCTAAGGGGTATTCTGGCTATACTCCTTCCAAGACAGGTTTGTTCATTCTTTTGGAAGTCCGTGATATGTTCAATATTCTTCATGAACACCACAATTCAAAAGCATCAATTCTTCTTCTGTCTTCCTCATTCATTGTCCAGCTTTTGCATGCATATGAGGAGATTGAAAATGCCATGGCTTGGGTCAGGAGCACCTTAGCCCTGAAAGTGACATCTTTTTTTTTTTTTTTTTTAACACTTAAAGAAGTCTTTTGTAGCAGGTTGCCCAATGCACTGCATCATTTGATTTCTTGGTTGCTTCCGTGGACATTGATTATGAATCCAAGTAAAATGAAATGCTTGAAAACTTCAATTTTTTCTTTTTTTATCATGATGTTGCTTATTGGTCCAGTTGTGGATTTTGTTTTCTTTATGTTCAAGTGTAGTTCATACTGAAGGCTGTACAATGCTAAACAAAAATACACTTAATCACATAGATCCAGCAAACCCTTTAATTTTACTTTTTCAGAATTTATGACTATTGATAGGGTACTATTAGATGCTATTGAGATGGTGCAGAACCAGGAATATTCAGGAATCCAGCCCAGATAAATCCCTATTAATCATCAAATTAAAACCCAAATTTTAGAATTTACTACTAAAATGTAATGAGGGGCTCCCTACAGAGGCAATGGAATCATGTCTTCAAGGAGCAATAGAAAACATCTCTCAATTTCTAGCCCACAGCTTGTTGGGAGAGACACTGCCATGTGTTTACAAAGCCCATTTTACTTTCCTACTGGGTATAAAGGAAGACTGAACTTTCCAAGTCTCTTTGCAGTTAGGCTAGTTTTATGTGAGCTCTGGCCAATGGAAGTGGGTGGCAGTGATCTACCTGACTTCCAAGCTTGGCCACTGTTTATAAGATGGCCTTGGAGGCTATGTGTTGACAATGGTGGTATGACTAGATGGAAGGAACCTGAGCTCCTCCTGAATGACAGCCAATTTCACTGGACTATGATGTAAGCAAGCAATACGTTTCATAGAATGAAGCAACTGAGGTCTGGGGTTGTTTGTTACAGCAGTTAGATTGACTAACACAACTAACCTGAACCTTTTGTTATAGATCTTGGCAGAAGTAAAGTCA
This sequence comes from Elephas maximus indicus, assembly GCF_024166365.1. Classification (NCBI taxonomy): domain Eukaryota; kingdom Metazoa; phylum Chordata; class Mammalia; order Proboscidea; family Elephantidae; genus Elephas; species Elephas maximus. The sequence goes on along the minus strand of NC_064819.1, from coordinate 142,565,899 downwards.
AGTCAGGAAAACCTAACCTATGGGGAGGGGCTGCCCAAGTGGATTTGTGGGGAAGCATGAAAAAGAGTATTACTCTCTGGATATCCTTATTTTCACGGCACTTCAGCCCTTGTGGCACTGTGGTTAAAGCCATCGACTGCTAACCAAAAGGTCCACAGTTCAAAATCACCACTGACACCTCGGGAGGAAGATGCCACAGTCTGTTTCCATAGAGATTTACAGCCTTGGAAACCCTATGGGGTTGCTATGAGTTAGAATCGACTTAGTGACAGTGGGTTTGATTTGGGAGGGTTTTACCTACCTTCTACTGATCAACATCAGGCCCATTTTTCAAAAATTCCTTCAAGAATCTCCATTCCCTTTGCTTTGCTTATGCTTTTTCAGGCCAAGGCAGTGAACCTGGGCATTGTGTTGAAGAAGAGGAAAAAAAAAAAGCTAAAACAGAGTCAGAGAAAAGGAGCTCTACTCACATTTGATGGACCTTTAAATTTTGTTGATATTACCACCAATGGAAAAAGTGTACTCTCTAGTGTCCTAAAATCAGACCAGTTGGATTAACCCTCCACCTTCTGGGGTCTGAGCAAGCAGTGTGGAAGGACAACAGGGGAAGAAAGGCTTTAGGCTCACTCTTCTGGAGACCACTGGTGATCTCTAGGACAGACTTCGTCAGTGAGGCTTCCAGCCCGTGCACCAAGAACAAATGAATAGGCTAAGCCAGATTTCACCCTCCTAAGAAGAAAGCTCCGAAGCTCCTCAGAAGCACTATTTATGTACGATACCAAATATGTTCACTGTGGATCACTTTTAGCTGTTCATTAAACCAAATCCCCCAGGGACATTTTATGCCAGTGCTTTGGAAATTAGTCCTTGTTACTTTATGTAATTGAAAACAGTAAAGCTAAGTGCCTCTCATACTCTTCTGTAATTTGAAACAGGAACTTCCAACCTCAGGTCCTGTCTCCAGACCCCTCAGTGGTCTCAGAGGTAATGATGGGAATCTGTACATTATTTTTGTTATATCAGTAAGCCTTACGGAATGGAACATTTAAATTGCACGAACTAACTAAAATGCCAACTTTCTGTGATACTGACCGAAATTACATCAGCTTACATGATATTTGATTGTTTTAGAGGATAACTGACCAAAAATTGATTATCGCATGCTATTTGGAAACTCTAAATAACAGTCATTTCAATGTCTTTGATTAGTAGAAATGGAATAAATTAAACACCTAATAAGATTTTCATAAAGAGTGACTTTTAAGACACAGGCTCCATGTAGGAAAAAATATTAAAAGTTTAACAATCTAGCCAAAAAGTGGAAACAATTCAAATATACATCAACAGATGAATGGATAAATAAAATATGGTTTATCCATGCAGTAAAATAAAAAGGCGTGATACATGCTACAATGTAGATGAATCTCAAAATACATTATGCTTAGTGAGAAAAGCCAGTCATAAAAGACAATGGATATGATTCCATTTTTATGAAATGTCCAAAAAAGACAAATCTGTAGAGACAGAAAGTAGATTAGTGGTTGCCTAGGGCTGGGAAGGACCCCTGGTGACACAGTGGTTAAGATTCGGCTGCTAACCAAAAGGTCGGCAGTTCGAATCCACCAGTCGCTCCTTGGAAATCCTATGGGGGCAGTTCTACTCTGTCCTATAGGGCAGATATGAGTCAGAATCGACTGTATGGCAAAGGGTTTGCAACAGGTAAGGCTGAGAGTTGGGGTGGGAAATTGAGAGTGCCTGCTAGTATGTATGAGGTTTCTTTCTAGGGTGGTGAAAAATTAGATTATAGTGATTATTGCACACTTCAGTGAATATAGTAAAAACTATTGAAGTATATACTTAAATAGGTGAATTTTATGGTATATAAATTATATCTCAATATAGCTGTTGAATTTTTTTATCATGAATTAAGTATCATATTCATTATGTGACTTTACCCAAAATTTGCCTGAATGCTACAGTTTAGGAGTAAAATCGGGTTCTTGGGAAACAACAAAAGCAGACACTAACTGTATGTTTCCCCCCAGGAGAGAATGCTAGAACTTGAGCCCTCCATCCCTACTGGCATTGAGCCTTCTCCTGTATCCTGTTCCTTATTATGGCAGGAAGCCCAGGGAGATCGGGCAGTTTCTCCCAGTGCTCTGACCCTATGATGGATCGAGGGACTTCCTGCATCTTCACTTCCACTTCCATGCAGACAATAAGGTCTGTGGCCCTTCAATCTCACCTCAGCTAATCCTTCTTGGCAGGTTTCCCTTTCCCCTCTGTAGCCAACTTCATCTGGCATTAGAGCTGCACATTGACCCGTTTCCTTTTTTCCCATTCGAGGCATTTAATAAATAAACTTTTACCAATATCACCAAGATGCATAAAAGCACGACTTAAAAAAAATTCTCCTAATTGTAAATGATAAGTCAATTCTGAAAATTTCACAGAAATATGTAAAAGTATAAAAAAGAAAATACCACCACTGCCACCTTGTAATAACCTTTGTGAAAATTTTGATATATTTCTTTCTACGGCTGTTGTATATATATATATATAGGTTTGGTTGAGATCATACTGTAAATTCATTTTTATAGGCTATAAGATTCATGTGACTGGCTTTCCTGTTGTCATCAACTGCTAAAAAGCCCAGAGTCACAAGCACAAAGACTTTTAGCATTCATGCTGCAGACAAAAGCCATTCCTAGCTTAATTTTGTTTTTCTATTCAAGTATCTTCTGTCCTACTTTCCATGTTCGCTTCTTTCTATATTTAATTTTATTTTGTCGTATATTTGTATAAGCCACTCCAAAGGTTTTCTAAAATAAACAGTTTTTCTAAAATAGAATAACTTATGTATCACATTTTGCTCTCAAAACCTTTCCATACTTCACTAAAAATTCTTTGTAAACATTTTTATTGTTGCATGTTATTTTATTGCATTGTTGTTCTTTTGAAGTACTGTCAAATCAACTTCACCTTGTAGCGACCCCATGTGACAGAGCAGAACTGTCCCATAGGGTTTTCTTGGCTGTAATCTTTAAAGAAGCAGATTGCCAAGTCTTTCTCCCATGGAGTCACTGGGTGGGTTCAAACCACCAACCTTTTAGTTAGCAGCTGAATGTTTAACCTTTGTGCCACAGGGGCTCCTTATTCTATCACATAGACATGCCACAATTTACATGACCATTTCTGTTTCCTTTATTGTTGGACATTTATATTGTTTTTAGTTTATTATTATTAAATAATTATATATTAATACAAATAATACTGTATTTTTAAATATTATTATATCTTTGTATATAGTTTTGGACCATATTTAAGATTATTTCCTTATGATAGATTCCTAGAAGTTGAACTACTAAGTCAAAGATTTTTTTTTAATAATTTTCATTGTGCTTAAGTGAAAGTTTACAAATCAAATCAGTCTCTCACATAAAAACTTATATACACCTTGCTACATACTCCCAATTATTCCCCCCCTAATGAGACAGCCCACTCTTTCCCTCCACTCTCTCTTTTCATGTCCATTTTGCCAGCTTCTAACCCCCTCTACCCTCTCATCTTCCCTCCAGGCAGGAGATGCCAACATAGTCTCAAGTGTCCACCTGATCCAAGAAGCTCACTCCTCACCAGCATCCCTCTCCAACCCATTGTCCAGCCCAATCTAAGTCAAAGATTTTGAATATTTTAAGGCATGTGATACATTTTTCTAATTTGGAATAACTTAAAAAACATTATTTGAACATATATCTTTTGGCATAACATATATCTATCTTTTGAGAATTTACGTTTTACATTTTAAGATGGCATGAAATATACCATGTTATGTAGCTGCAATACATTTACACTTTTTGATTACTTTGAGCTCTTTTGTTGAGTTTTAAATTTCCTTCCAAACCCTTCCCCTCTTTGTTGGGTGCCAGGCAGCCAGTACTGAACGGTGGATTCCTAGAGGTCAAGATTGGGTGGAATAGCCACTACAGGATGAAAGAAGTAGGAAGCAATGAAAGAGCGAGTTTTAGACAAAGTTATTGGGCTGAAAGTCACCCTTTTGATGAGACACAGAGCAAGCCTGAAAGGTCTGAGGTAGACTGGACTTAAAGTACCCAGCTGTGGTCTCAGTGAGAATGGGGTGACACTCAGGAGGCAACTGGAAAGAGTGGGAGAGAGGGCTTTTGGTTGTCGTAATGGTTGGGAGGGCACTGCTGGCATTTAGTAAGTAGAGGCTAGAGGTGCTAGAGACAGTGGATTGCTTGAGACTATCCCTGCGATTGTCAAGGTTGTGTGTCAACTTGGCTGGGCCATGATTGTTAGTGGTTTGGCAGTTATGATGTAGCTTGGCAGTCATATTATAATGGAATCACTTCCATAATGAGATTTGATATAATGTAATCACCTTGATGATGAGATCTGCTATAAGTAGCAAAACAGTTGAAGGGGAGTTCCCTTGGGAGTGTGGCCTGCATGCAATATATGTGGACTTTCTGACAAAGCTCACTGACCTTTGTTCTGCTCTGGATCCTGGATTCAGCTCATCAGCATCTGACTTCCCATTCTTGAGACTTGGGCCAGCAGCCTGCAGTCTGACCTGTGGATCTTGGGTTCGTCAGCCCCTGCAGCATGTGAGTCAGGAGAAGCCTCCAGCCTAACGCCTGATGCCTCACCCACAGACTTGGGTCTTGTCAGACCCTACAACCATGCAAGCCGTTTCCTTGAGATAAATCTTTCTCTCTATATAGATATGTGATATATTATATATGCTTCAGTGGTTTTGCTTCTCTAGAGAACCCAACCTAAGATGTCCCCTAACATCATTTTCCAGACCCTAATGCCAAAATGTGGGGATAGTGGTGGTTCAGTAGTGAAGTCTCACCTTCCATGCGGGAGACCCAGATTCAATTCATGGTCAATGCACCTCATATACAGCCTCCACCTGCCTGTCAGTGGAGGCTTTTGTGTTGCTATTATGGTGAACAGGTTTCAACAGAGTTTCCAGACCAAGACAGGCTACCAAGAAAGGTCTGGTGATCTATTTCTGAAAATCAGCCAATAAAAAGCCTATGGAGCACAGTGGTCCAATCTGCAACTGATCATGAGGATGATGCAGGACCCGGAAGCATTTTGTTCTGTTGCATGTGGAGTCATTATGAGTTGGGGCTGACTCAATGGTAGCGAACAACAATAATACCAAAATAGTTCCCACTGGCACACACTGTGCTAGTTTTGTTTCCCATCTAGGCCCCAAGAATTGTATTCTATTCCTTTAACCATTAAAGATAATAGAAATGTGAACATTCAATGAGTGAATAGCTTCAAAGCTTCTAAATATGGATAATTGAATATTGGATACCTTTAAAAAATGTACACTGCAGTGAGAAAAAGAGGAGAAAAGTTATATTTACTAAGCGCCTATTGGATACCACAAACTTTACTTCCAAAATCTTGTTAAAATCTCCATAAGTTTTGTGATTGGCATCATTATCCCCTGTTTTTTTGTTGTCAGTTGCCATCAAATCATCCTCCTGTCTACAAGTGAAGAAATTAAAACTGAGAAAGATTAAGAACGTGACCGAAACCTATTGGTACATTCCAGAGCTAAAATTCACCGTAAGGCCTCCTGAAGCATGTATCCAATGTTGATAGCATCTGCCCTGTGACTAGTCAGTTACATGATACTGCCCTCACCAATACAAAGGTCATTCTCAGAAACAATGTTCACAGGTGGCGTGTACACTCTGCTGGTCTAGATCTAAAAGAAGTAAAAGCTCTCTATTGTCTAATATAAGAAAAAATAGAGTCAAGCAATTACCGGTTGCCATCAATTCTGACTTATACTGACCCCATAGGACAGAGTAGAACTGCCCCACAAGGTTTCCAAGGCTGTAAATCTTTACGGAAGTGGATTGCCACATCTTTCTCCTTTTCAGTTAGCAGCCGAGCCTTAACCACTGTGCCACCAGGGCTCCCTTAGTCAAGCAATTAGGTGTGTTCTTTTCACAATCAATTTCAAATAGTTATCAACCTAACCTAAATTGAAAAATTCATGTTATGTTTAAAAAGTACATTTTCCCATTTTCTTAGTCCCTGAAATAAGACACATTTCTTTAGCTTAGTCCAGTTTATTCTCTCAACATTCATTGAACGTTTACTATATTTTACGGTAGAAATTTTATGAAATCCTTCTTCTCCTATTTTGAAAATTTTAACTTGAGAGTAAGGATACATTTGAACTCACAAAAAGGGCATAAAGATGTACTGGTATTCTCTACATCGCATTCTTTCTTTTTATCCTAATTTATTGAATATTAACTTTTTCTTTTGCTCTTTCCCTTTGCTTAAATTTAGAATGTTTTAAATAACATGAAGATATACATAATTTCAGTCTGTTACTTCTAAAAAGTTTTTTTAAGTAAAACTTTTTTTTTTTTGACAATTCAGGTTAAGGTTTGGTTAAAAATAGGTCCAGCGGTGCCCATTCAGTCAGCCCCATCAAAGCAATTATAAAATAAAGAGAATATCAAGTTGCTTTTCAAAGATAGTTCATCCTTCTATCAAGGACAAGTTTTTCAACAGGTATATTATTACAGTATCTTAAGAGCAATATATCTCACGTGGCAAAAAAAGTTGATAGTTTGCCTTTTAGGGAAAGTATAGGCTCCTTGATGATCTTGTGTGTTTACAGAAATACTATGTTTAATGAGTACACACACAAAAATAACATCTGTTATCAGTGATTGGGGAAATTTAGTGAAAATGCAGAAACTGAAATGGTATTAATTTGACCACACTGAAGAAGATCAGCAGATGAGATGCCTGTTTAGATGCTTTAAAATGTAAATAGTGGCCATCAGGGAGCATGGCCTCACTTCAGGTAATAGGTTTCGGATAAACCAGTAGGAGAAATTTGCACTAATTCTATAGGGGCATAATTAAAAATAATTAGATAGCAAAAAAAAAAAAAAAAAAAATCCCACATATTTTATAAAATACACGGACAGAGATGGATTTTGCATTTGCAGAAAATGGTGAGTGTATAACACAGGCTTGGGATCTGAAGTCCCCAGTGATGTAAGTAAGCTTCCTTCCTCAATATACCTGCCAATTTACTTTTTTTTTTTTTTAAACACAAAGGACTGTCTCCAGGGAAGAGAAGATATGTATTTAATGACTCAATCCTTGGCAACCATCAATAAGTGTGCTAGTTAAAGAGCCTATAATATACATACTGTAAACCACAAACCCAAGGATATGAATATATATATACATACACATATATATGTATATACACACACACATATGCATGGTACCTTCTAGTGGAGTGGAAAAATGGGCAGAATGATGATTTCCCTGACTTTTGCTGCAGTAACAAATAATGCCCAAATCTTAGTGCAACCACAATCATGTATTTCTTGCTCACATTGCATGAGGGCTGCAGGTCTGAGCTTGGCTGGGCTATGTGTGTATTCTCATTCTGGGTCTCTGGGTGAAGCATTAGCCACTATTTCAGGTATTCAATACAAATAACAGAGAGAAGAAGTTGAGGAAGAACCACACAAGAGCATTGCAGCTTTCCGCTGACATGGCATAGTTTTCATCTGTTCACATTTCATTGGCTAAAGCAGGTCCCATGGCCAGAAGGTCAGTGGGATGAGGAAGTAGATTGCTCTACAAGGAAACATGGCCTGGGGAGAGAGGAAGGAAGAATTGTGAATAAATAAAATAGTCTGTCACCCCTGAGATGTAGAAAATAGCAAAATAATATGATCAAATACACATTATTTTAAAGAAAACATTTATGATGATTATTAAATACACAATACAGAAAGAAAACTCCTCCAGTCAATGGTGGACCCAGTTTTATTGGGTCTGAAGCATGTTTCTTCAGGGGATCCTCTTTAAGAAAAAATAATCTAATATCACTCTTACAAAATCAGAGAACTTTAAACATAAGTTTCATTAGCTTCAAGGTAAATTTGCTTTTTGCCTCCAGTTTATAGAATGTAAAAATCCAAACTCTATTTATCAATAAAATCATAGCAAAAATATACACCCTCTCCTTCAAAACTTATATTAGTGCAGTTTTTAAAAAATAAAATACCATAATTTTTAAAAGGCAAAGGATTGTTAATTCATTTGAACCTAAGTACATGATAAGATAATCTTCTGGTCTCCTGAGGCCACCTAGGTCACAGACCAAGAGGGAAGCGGGAATTCCCTAATTTTTCCCAGCTGTGGTCAGAAGGAGGGAATGCGGAGACAGAAGAAGGGTCAGAGAGGCTCGATGTGAGATGGACTTGACCCACTGTGCTGGCTTTGGAGCTGGAGGGAGGAGAGCATGAGACAAGGAATGTGGCAATATCCAGAAGTTGGGAACAGACCTCAGATGACAACCAGCAAGAAAACAGAGACCTCAGTCCTACAACCACAAGGAACTAAATTCTGTCAACGACCTGGATAAGCAGGAAAAGAATTCTCAATTGGACTTTCCAGAAAAGAACACAGCCCTGTTGACACATTTAGTATGGTGAGACCCACTGGACTCTGATTTACAGAACTGTAAAATAATAAGCACATGTGTTTTAAGCTACTAACTTTGCATTAACTTGTTACAGCAGCAACAGGAAACTGATACACTTAGTGAAGCAGAAAAAATATCTCCTGGATGACATATGCAAATAGTGTTCTTAGTTTCCTGGTGTGAATGTTCCAGGGAGATAAAGTTCCCCTGACCTTCAGCACCACCTCCTTATCCCTGACCCTTACCCAAGTTTCTGGGGCAATCCCTAGTACATACGCTGCTACTCTGCCATGGCCAACCTGGCTTTCTTTTTTTTTCCAACCCAAAAATCTCTTCTTCTTTCTTCAATTTGTGTTTGTGAAGTGACATTTCTTAGTTTGATTATTCTACATGAGGTAAGGTAGCAAAATACACTTTCTCAAATTGTGGGTCACATTCTCCAGTGTGATGCAGCTGTTTGCAATGATTTTGGAAATACATTTATTTTCAACTGAACAAGGTTGACAATTTCATTTCTCATATTACTAAAACAGAGAATATATAACGTTATGTTCTGTGGTCTTTGAAATATGAACACATTTGAACTGTTAAACTGCATTCTGATTAAATCCACTTAAACATTGTTGCAATACATGTCTATATTATTGTTCTTGTCTGGACAGATTGCTGTGTAAAACAAATATCTGCCTAGCTCCAAAGGGGATACTCTAGAAAGAAACCATTAAGACGAATTTTTAATTAAAAACAAAGGCAAAAGTGAGTCATTTGGGAGGAAGTTTAAAGAAAGGTATAAAACATATGCAAAAGCAAGGAATGGACTGACTCCAAAACATTGTTTAAAATAATTTGAACAGAAACAGTCTTGACTGGAGATGAGAAGCAGTTGCATGTAAACTGCTATGAATGGGTTTTTTGTTTTTTTTTTTGCACATGAAATAGCTGGAAAATGGGTAAAAGTCATATTGAAGGCATGATAAATAAATGGACTAAATCTACTCAGGAGAAATAGAAGTGTTCCTGGAAGAAAGAATAAAGCCATATGCCAAATAATAGCGCCAGAATGATGAGCTTTTTATTACTTGACATGATAAAGTTATTGTGTAACATTCTAATATACTTTAACACATATTCTATTTTCAACATCAAAGAATTTAATAATGTTGAGAAGAATGTTTACCATCCTCACAGAGCTTAATTTCTGCATTTTAGCTGTGCATCACTGAACAAACGGTGTAATACTACTAGAGCATTACTTTGCCTAGAATATTGACTATTTATAATATACAGTCATTAAAGGGAAGTATCAGTTTAGTGACACAATTCAAATACTAAAGACTGGCAAAAGAGAATATTATTTGTGTTCCTAAACTAGAGATATTTGTTCATGCCAACTTTCTTTCTGCTATAACCCAAGTGGAAGCAACAAGAATATATTATGTATTTCCCCTTGAGAGATAGCTAAGTGTAACAGAGAGCACTGGACTTGGTGCCAAAACACCTGGGTTCCAGTCCCCATCCCACCTCTTCCAGTAATGGGGACACTAGGAGGCCTCCCAGAGCCTCAGTTTCTTATCTGAAAAACAGAGATAATGTTACCTATTTTTGTCTGATTTGCAAAATTAGGTAACATGATATTCTACAACATGAAAGTACTTTGTAAATGTTAAAAGGGCTCTATATATTAGGGTTCCTTATGCTTTTTTAAAGAAAAGATAGTATGCAAATCATTGAAATACCAGTTTAGCACAAATATAAATTGTTACAACTTTTGGTAGAATTTTATCGAAACTTAACTAATGATAGTTTCAGGGTCTGGTTCTTGTCCTTACTTAGGCTGTGTGTGTTTACAGTGATGTCTGTTACACATAAATATTTGGAAAATAAATGTTGCCTTCTTCACAGGTTTGCACAGAGCTAGCCTTGATGACTTTTATCTTTGTTTCTGAATTCCCTTCTTAAATTTGTTGTTGATAATCAAATCGTGTCTTCATTAAGTTGCCAGAAGAAATACCCAGTTCACTCATTTATTTGCAAGCAAATATTAATAACTTATTGTGTGCATGGCACTATACAAGGTACCATTCAGTAAACTCAGCAAAATGAGCAGTTTGATTTTTTTCTTCTTCTAAACTGACTAGCTCTTTGTCTGAATTAACCAAATCAACCAGTAGGTTTTTGGCTTCCTGTAGACACAGCTTAAATGTCACTTTCTATCCTTAAGCTACTATTTTGAGAACTGGTAATGTGTAGGTGGAAAACACTTAACTATTTAGAAATAGAGTACTATACAGTAATGCTTATTAGACACTTATTTTCACTTTGTAGGCTTTATTTCACTTAACTGTTTCATCGTGGAAATTTTAAACATATCCAAAGGCACTGGGAATAATATAATGATTCCCTATATACCCATAACTTAGCTTCAGCAATTAACAACTCATGGCCAATCTTGCTTCATGTCTACTCCCACCTATGCCTCTCCTACCCCATGTTACTTTGAAGCAAATCTCAAATATCATATAATTTAATCTTCAAATATTTCAGCAACTGTTCTTAAAAGAAAAGGACTCTGAAAAAAAAAAAGACAGTAGCGTGATCACATCCAAAATAAAATTTAACAGTAGTTCCATAATATCATCAAATATTCAATCTGTGTTCAAATTTTCAACTGTTTTATAAATCCCTAATTTTTTTTTAGTTTGCTTCCATCAGCACCCGAGTAAGTTTTACACTTTATGATTGGTAGATATGTCTCTTAATTTCATTTTACCAGCCAATTCTCTTTTCTTACCCTTTGCAATTTATTTGTTGAAGGAACTGTGTCGTTTGCCCTGTGGTCTTTTCTGCAACCTGGATTTTACTGATTGCATCCTTGTTAAGTTTTCCTATTCTATGTGTTTCCTGAGTATTAGTAGTTGGATCTAGAACTACAATGTCCGATATGGTATCTACATGTGGCTTCTTTTTTTTTTTTAAATAAACTTATTTTATTATTATTATCTTGTTGTGCTTTAGATAAAAGTTTATAGAGCAAATTAGTTTCTCATTAAACAGTTAATACACAAATTGTTTTGTGACATTGGTTGCCAACCCCACGATGTGTCAGCACTCTCCCCTTCTTCACCCGGATTCCCTGTTTCCATTTGTCCAGTTTTCCCGTTCTGTCCTGCCTTATTGTCTTTACTCTTGGGCTAGTCTGCCCATTGGTCTCGTATACATGCTTGAACTGCAAAGCACATTCCTCACTTGTGTTATTGTTGGCCCTGTAGACCTATCTAATCTTCGGCTGTAAGGGTGAACCTCAAGAGTGACTTCAGTACTGAGTTAAAAGGGTGTCTGGGGGTCATACTCTTGGGGTTTTAAACTTTTTAAATTTTAGAACAGAATTAGATTTACAGAAAAAATGAGGAGATGGTACAGAGAGTTCGTACCCATTTTCCCCTACTTTTAGATCTTACATTAGTATGTGCATTTGTTACGATTAATGAACCAATATTGATATCTTATTATAAACTAAAGTCCATTCTTTATTCATATTTTACTAGTTTTTTTGCTAAAGTCCTTTTTCTCTTCCAGAATTCCATCCAGCATACCATGTTACCTTATCATTGTGTATGTTTTCTTAGGCTCCTTTTGACTGTAAAACTTTCTCAGACTTTCCTTGTTTTTTGATGACCTTGACAGTTTTGAAAATACTGATCAGGTATTTTGTAGAATGTATCTCAACTGGGATTTGTCTGATGTTTTTCTTATTTAGACTGGAGTCACTTGTGTTTTGAATAAAGACCACAGAGGTAAAGTACCATTCTTATCACATCATAACACCTGGGTGAAGTAGTGTTTGCCAGCTTTCTTCAGTGTAAAGTTACTCTCTTTCACTCCATTCCATACAGTACTCTTCAGAAGGAAGGTACTATGCATAGTCTACAATTAAGGAGTGGGTAGTTCGGCTCATTTTTTTTTTAGGGTAGAATATCTACAGACGTTATTCAAAATTCTTCTGCACTAGATATTTATCTCTTTTCCTCCATCTGTCTATCTATGTATCTATCTATTCAATCATTTATTTACATCAATATGGACTTGTGGATATTTACTTCATATTTTGGGTTATAACCCAATACTACTTAATTTTATTGCTCAAATTGTTTCAGCTTTTGTCATTAGGAGCTCTTTCAGTTGGTTCCCATGCTTCTTTGACATACCCCTATTCTTGTGTGCTTCTCTGTGTAGGTGTGCGTGTGTGTGTGCATGTGTGTGTGTTTAAGCCCTTCCTTACTTTATGGTGGAAGCCCTGATGGTGACGTGATTAAGAAGTATGGCTGCTGACCAAAAGGTCAGCAGTTCAAATCCTCCAGACACTCCTTGGAAACCCTATGGGGCAGTTCTACTCTGTCCAATAGGGTCACTATGAGTCCGAATTGGCTCTACTGCAATGAATTTTTTTTGGTTGTTGTTACTTTACGGTAGAGCCTTAGTGGCACAGGGGTTAGGAGCTCAGGCTGCTAACCAAAAGGTCAATGGTTTGAATCCACCAGCCACTCCTTGGAAACCCCATGGGGCAGTTCTATTCTGTCTTACATGGTCGCTATTGATGGCAATGGGTTTTGTTTATTTATTTTTTAGTTTTATTTTATGGCATTACAACATGCTCCAGATTCACTTTGTATATTCCCTGCCCCAGCCCTAGAATCAACTTTTTCCAAGGAGCCCTAACTCCTTTGTTTGGAGAATTGGAAAATGGTATTAAAAACCAAGATCTGGGTGCTAGGTTTAATAACGTATTTTTAAACCATCTTTTACTACCATTTTATCTACTTCAGAAATTTTAAATTATCTATGTTGTAGTCAGTTACTGTAAAATGTTAACTTTTTCATAGTTACAATTTTCAAGTCGCTTTTAGTCAAAGACTTCTGCCTCTATTGAATATTAAACCATTTATTTCAAGCAAGCAATTTACACACACGCATATATATGTAAAAGTATGTTTTGTTTCTATATATCTTACTACTAAATCTAGGGTCTGAAAATTTGAATTCTTCAACATGTGTCAATTCAATCAGTTCAAGTGACCATTTGGTTAAGTGATGCTCAGTGTCTGTGACCTTTAACTGATTTTTTAATTTTCAGCAAATTGAGTAAATATTTTGACACTTTGTAATTGAAAAGTGCCTAGAGAAAAATGGATAAAATGGCAAGCATAATAAGGAAAGAGTACATTTAATTCTTTGGAAATCATACAGTAAAATTTTATTAAGGCAAATCCTTCTAAAGTGGACATTCTGAATAGCTATGTAAATCAGTTGCTGAATTGTTCATTGAAAAGTTTACAAAGTGTTTGTCAGGAAAACAAGCAATGGAAAAGCTTTATCTAATTCTGGAAGAATAAAAGCAAACGTCTTCAAAGATTGTTATTCTTATATAAAACATTTTTTTAATTACATTATTTTCCATTTATTGGTTTAAAATCTCTTAGAATTCACTTTTTAAAGATAGGTTTATGAAAGTTATCAATTGGGATTTCATAGTCAGGCAAGCCTAGCAAAACAATTTACCAACTATGTGACTTTGGGCAAGTCATTGATCTTTCTGTGCTGATTCCTCCTCTGTAAAATCAGTTAAGATAACTATGTAAAGTACTTGACATATATATCTACATGTATGTTACACACATATATGAAATATGTAGAGCCCAGCCTTCCAGGTATTCAATAACAGTTGTTCTTTCTTCTTTTTAGTAATATTTTTTCTCTCTAAATACTTTAATATTATTAGTAATAGTCAATAGCTTAAGCTTTTTACTAGTTCATACTGACTCCACCACTCAGTCCAAATTAGTGGAATTTTGCAACAGTCAATATGTTTTCTCCAAATCAGTACCGTGATAAGAATATTTTTATATGTATTAATGAGTTTTTCTTTTTTCCATTTCTTGGTGTGCGACCTTCATTCATTCTGCCCGAGGCATTAGGATTATATTTTATGTGGAATTCAAAAGTAAAGAAGATTTCAATATTCAGCTTTTGATGTCCAAAGCAGGCATTTTGAGTCTGCAGCAAGAAAATTATCTTAAGATCCAGGTTTTGTCAAAAGACTAAGCCATTTTCTAAAAATTTTTAGCTCCATGTTGACCTCGTTCTTGGAATTTACTATGTGCCAGGGATAGAATTCAAGATGATACCTGAGGGAAGATCACGTAACTTTGGAAGAATGTGGAGAAGGGGAAGGGGAGGCCAGGATACCTCTTTGGTCTAGGGGAGGTTTGCAGAAAAGAGAAGAGAGACAGGGAATAAGACATACTCCTAAACTTCCCTTTCCAAGCAAAAGTCCTGCCAGCAGGGGTGGTACGTTAGATATGCTAGGAAACCTAAAGCAAAAGAACTCTACTCTCTTCCCTCTCTGGAACCCTGGGAGAAGATGTGGGGTGAGTGGCTTAGCAACAGCACTTTGTGGAGGAAGATTTCTAGACCGAAGAATCAGCTTTCCTGGCTTTCCTGGCCTAGATGTGGTAAGCACAGGACCCAGAAGTTCCTGTTTGTCCTGATGGAAAAGTAGAGATCCAGAAAGACCCAATGGAATAATGAGATCCAGGGGTGAGACATAGGGGCAAATGGTCCAGTGGTAGATGTCCATTGAACAACCCACACAACAAATGGAATTATCAGTAACCAACAGTTACAAGTCCAGTGATCAGACGAGCCACTCAGCTGCAAAGACCAGTGAGGATCCACAGGGGATACCATCTGGATCCAAAGCTCCTTCTTACCACCCGTCTTCCCAGCCTTCCTTCACAGGACTTCATAACATTGCTTTGGAATTAAGAAGAAAAAAAGAAAATCTTAAAAAAATAGCATTTTCCTAAAAGAGATTGAGGCATCCAAAAGTGATTGTTTAGACCACAAACATCGGAGACACTGTGAATTCATAAATTCAAAACACACTCACTTGTCTAGTGGGTGCAAAAGAGTAAATCAGTTATGAGAAAAAGAAGTTATTAAATCTGCGATTCCATTTCAAGTATAAAAGGATTTGAAAATGATAAATGCCTTCCCTTCCCTGGCTGCTGTGAGGATCAGATGGGACAGTTGATGGGAAGCAACTTTGGAAAGTAAAAGCACTGACTGCAGGTAATGATGGTGGCAGCTGCACACCCTGCTCAGAGCGTGCCGGGATCCGTACCAGACAAGCAGCAGGCACATCTCAGCTCCAGGCCTGGAGACCAGGGCACATATAAGAAGCCAAGTCAAGGGCAATTACAAGGTGTCAGGTCAAAGCAGCCAGGAGTTACAGCAGTGGATTCAGATGAAGATGTGGAAAGGAGCCAAAAGTCAGCAGAGGACCAGGTCTGAGCACAACCTTCCACACAAGAGGAGGCAACATGGAGGAACTTTCTGCAGGAAAAACACAGGGCCTAGCACTGTCTGATCATATCTTTAATTAATGGTATGATGCAAAGCCTGAATATCTAAGAACAGGTGACTGAAGGTATGCAATACAGTGTGGCTCTTCTCTATAAAATCAGTTAAGATAAACTAGTTAAGATAACTATAGAAAGCACTTGACATACATATCTAAGTGTATGTTACACATATATATGAAATATGTAGAGACCAGCCTTCTAGGTGTGCAATAACAGTTGTTCCTTTCTTCTTTTTAGTAATATTTTTTCTCTCAAAACACTTTAATATTATTTTTATTTAATAATTGTCAGTAGCTTAAACTTTTTGCTCAGGCTGACTCTACCACTCTGTTTTGAATTAAATTAAAAATAACCTTGTCAGGGTAGAAAAGTAAGAGAAGATTAAATTGTAAAACTAAGTGAGATCAGGATAATCAACTTGTGGAAAGTTATCTTAGAGGCTCAAATTGAGGAAAGAGAGTCTTTGCAAGAGTATGGCCAAAAAAAAAAAAACTTTCAAGGATTCTATGAACTATATGTTATTTCATTTTATTTATGGTACCTAGCCCTGGTAGCAGAGTGGCTAAGAGCTCTGCTGCTAACCAAATGGTCAGCAGTTCAAATCCACCAGCATCTTTTGGAAACCCTTTGGGACAGTTCTACTCTGTCCTGTGGGGTTGCTGTGAGTCTGAATCAACTCGCCCGCAACGAGTTTGGTTTTTTTTTAGTAGGTGCTAGATCTTTGCTGGCAATTCAGTAAGAATGTAGACAGATAAATGGACGTTAAAAACAAATATGCAGTGATGGGGGAGGTATGGGAGTACAGAGAAAAAATGGCTAAGTGGATGTGCGGTACCAGAAGAGAATTCCTGGAAAAAAAAAAAATTATATATATCTTCAATTGAAACCTGAAGGAAAAATGGGCATTAGCTAGGTGAACGAGTGGGAGAAGGTGCTCCAGGCCAAGGGAAGAACACGGGCAAAGGCTGGAAACAGAAGCAAATTACGCCTGAGGGAACCTGAGTGTGGTTCACTGTGACCTGAGGGCAGGCGGAGGTGTGGAGGGGGGTAAGGCAGGAGAAGTGAGCAGAGGCCAGGCTGCGAAGAAGGTAAATGGGGCAGAGGGAGTGGATGGATGCAAAAGCTGTTTTGCAGGTAGAAGTAACAGGGTTTGGAGCCTGAGTGGACTTCAGGGGGAGATGAAGAAGAGTTCAGGGCCAGTCCATGTCTTTGGCTTGAGCAGTTGATCGTGCCGTATACCCAGAGGGGTATGCATCCCTAAGCAGATGTGCAGAGTGAAGAAGGCACACAGCGTGCAGTGGGAACATGCTGAATTTGAAGATCCTGCGAGAAATCCAAATGGAACACAAGGAAGAAGCAGTTGCCTGTTTGGATCTGGAGTTGTAAGAGGTTTGGGCCAGAGACACAAATTTGAAAGTAGTCAGCAGAACTCAAGATGTGAGACTATTGAAACATAGTGTTTGTAGCCTCCTCTTTGCCTCAATGTAGCTATGTAAAATGGTTTTTATTTTACAAGTTTTACTACTACGAAAACAAAGTTCAAAAGTATTATTTAATTATTCCTGAGGTTATGGGTTAGGAATATTATTCTTAATTTTAAATACATGTGTGGTAAATTAAAAAGAAATCAGTTTACTGATTTAAAATGTTGGGGTTTTTTTGTATGAATATATTTACTAACAAAATTATAAAATGCAAATTTTACTTTGTTTACATATTTGTTCTTTCTATAAAGCAATTCAAGTGCTTTAATTTCTATAATTTTTAATTATTTTTAGTACAGCCTATTACAGGTTTTAAAAAGCCATGTATCAATTTTTCTACCATTTCTTACAGAACTCAATTCATGTGTGAAGTTACTTCTTTACTGTGCATCTTCACCCAAGCATACATGAGCACTAAAATGTTGACAGACTTTATTATCAAATAAGTTTGAAAAATACTAGCGTGGAGCAACTTCATGTGAGTGGGGGCTAATTTGCAGCTATGTACGGTAGCTTGTGACCTAAGGCCAACAAAATGCCATACGCAGGGAATGTCTTTGATTTTAATTTTTTTAATTATTGTCTTCCAAACAGCAACTAGGTGGTTGAGAAGCAGGATCCGAGCCTCAATCTCTGCCTGACTGGGAGGCCCCCGTGTAATTACTGCCTTTGCCCAAGGCAGGCGCTGTTTGACTGTGAGCCCAGTATCTACAATATCGGCCTCTTACTAAAACACAGCACAAAGTGCCCTGTGTTCACCGTGACTGTTTTTATTTGATTCGAGTAAAATAGTCAGGACTAAACAGAGAGCTGCCTTATGTAAGAGGACAATGGTCTCGCGATGTATGAGCTTCTATTTTATCATAATGTTACAAAACTTCCAAGGGAATTGTGACATAAACAAAGCTTTTGAAATCTGTTTGCTAGATATAATGCATCCAAAGTTCCTGTCTGTCGTATATATTCATAGCTTTGCCGAGTCTCAGAGGGTGAAAACTCTATCTCAAGGCCAGTGGGATTCATTGTAGTTTGTGAAAGGTGAATTTGGGAAACTGTTAGTATGGAAATGGCATGAAATAGTATGAAAATACTATTTGGAGTTTCCATTTTAAATACAGATGACAGAGAAACTTTGAAATTATTAAATGTTGTATAACTGACCACAGTTACCCTTTAGCCCCACCAGTCATGTTCATACAACTCTATAAAAATGAGAAGTTTGAAAAACTTCCAGAAAGGAGAATTTTTTTTTTTTTACTTTCTTACATTACCCAAAGATAATAGATTTTTTTCCTGACCTCAAATTATTTATTTAAAAATGTAGTAGTAAAAAGAGATGTAGAATAAATTTGTGGAAGTTATGATAAGACATTACCTTTGCAAAGCTGCAGTCAGATAGGTAAACTGGGTGTAGACCAGATGCTGAGAAAAATATATAAAGCAAACAGAAGACATGGCCCATAGGTATCAGCATTTTTTTTTTTTTTTAATAGTTAAAGCAGTAGTTTTGTTTAAAGCAGACTTCCCTGATATATTTAATCAAATCTATTTGTGTTTGGAATAGACAGTTAATGTGAAATAGAATTTTGAAATTATCCCTTTGATTCAATGTAAACTATCAAACTGTTTAAATAATATTCTCAAATTAAATGTTTAGCCTAAATTACAAATGTGGTTTCTAGTTGATCAAATATATCATTAATGCATATTTACCAAGGGTCTGTGTTAGGAGAGGGCAGTGGTAGAATTCTCACCTTCCATGCCAGAGACTCAAGTTCCATTCCTGGCCAATGCACTTATTCAGTCTGTATGACTCGACGGCAATGGAGGCTGAGCAAATAATCCAAGAAGCTAGGTGTCTTAGTCATCTAGTGCTGCTATAACAGAAATACCACAAGTGGATGGTTTTAACAAAGGAAAGTTTATTTCCTCACAGTAAAACAGGCTAAAAGTCCAAATTCAGGGCGTCACCTCAAGGGGAAGGCCTTCTCTCTCTGTTGGCCTTATCGATCTTCTCCTGGACTAGGAGCTTCTTCACGTAGGGACCCTGGATCCAAAGGACACGCTCTGCTCCTGGCACTGCTTTCTTGGTGATATAACGTCCTCCTGTCTCTCTGCTCGCTTCTTTCTTTTATACCTCAAAAGAGATTGGCCAAAACACAATCCAATCTTGTAGATTGAGTCCTGCCTCACTAATACAACTGCTGCCCATCCCCCCTCATTAACATCATTGAGGCAGGATTTACAACATACAGGAAAATCACACATTACCAGGAATCATGGCCCAGCCAAATTGATAGACACATTTTTGGGGGAATGTAATTCAATCCATGACACTGGGCTATATGAAGAAGAACTGGATATTAGAATTGGAAGAAGACTCATCAACAACCTGCAATATGCAGATGACATAACCTTGCTTGCTGAAAGTGAAGAGGACTTGAAGCATTTGTTGATGAAGATCAAAGACCACAGCCTTCAGTATGTATTACACCTCAACATAAAGGAAACAAAAATCCTCACAACTGGACCAATAAGTAACACTAAGATAACCAGAGAAAAGATTGAAGTTGTCAAGGATTTCATTTTACTTGAATCCACTATCAATTCCCATGGAAGCCAAACCAAAAAAACCAAATCCACTGCCCTCGAGTCTATTCTGACTCATAGTGACCCTATAGGACAGAGTAGAACTGTCCCATAGAGTTTCCAAGGAGCACCTGGCAGATTTGAGCTGCCAACCAGTTGGTTAGCAGCCGTAGCACTTAACCACTACGCTACCAGGGTTTCCCATGGAAGCAGCAGTCAAGAAATCAAAAGACACATTGCATTGGGCAAATCTTCTGCAAAAGACCTCTTTTAAATGTTAAAAAGCAAAGATTTCACTTTAAGGACTAATGTGTTTTCAAGCAATGGTGTTATCGATTCCCTCGTATGTATGTAAAAGCTGGACAATGAACAAGGAAGTCTGAAGAAGAATTAATGCCTTTGAATTGTGGCATTGGTGAAGAATATTGAATATACTATGAATTGCCAAAGGAACAAACAAATCTGTCTTGGAAGAACTACAGCCAGAATGCTCCTTAGAAAAGAGGATGGTGAAACTCTGTCTCACGTACTTTGGACATGTTATCAGGTGGAATCAGTCCCCGGAGAAGGACATCATGCTTGGAAAAGTAGAGGGTCAGCAAAAAAGAGGAAGACCCTCAATGAGATGGATTGACAACACAGTGGCTGCAACGATGGGCTCAAGCAGAACAATGATCATGAGGATGGCTCGAGACCAGGCAGTGTTTCATTCTATTGTACATGAGGTCACAGTGAGTTGGAACCCACTCGACAGCACCTAACAACAACAACAAACATAATTTTACAACCTAAATCTGAGAAAAAAATTGTGGCTAGATTTCCCACCGAAACCCTGGTGGCATAGCGGTTAAGAGCTACAGGTGCTAACCAAAATGCCGGCAGTGTGGCACTACTTGGAAATCCTATGGGGCAGTTCTACTCTGTTACATAGGGCCTCTAAGAGTCAGAATTGACTCAATGGCAACAGATTCGGGTTTTTTGGTTTTAGATTTCCTACAAATGCATATTAATTTATTTTTCCTTTAAGTTTTCTTCAAATTCACAAGACCTTGTTTCTCGCTTAGAAATTACTAAGAAACAGAATTACTCTTCTTTGTACAAACAAAATAACCACACTTTTCAATTTTCAAAGGAAGTTTTCTTTTTCTCATCCAGGCAAACCAAATGAATCAGATTTTTCCTAGTTCAATCCAAGTGTTAATTTCTGACCAAAGATTCCATCATGGAGGCTGAATTTGAGGAAGATTTAGCCCCGGTGAGGGGCAAGAGGGAGGGGGGATAAAGCTCTATAAAGGAAATAATGGTGTAATATTTTAAGAAAAATGTTTATAGCTATGGGTACTAATTTATTTATCTAAACTGCCTCAGTATTTTGAATATTCTAAAATAGATCAATAAATTTATATTGGACTATTGTTTGCTCAGCTATTATATATGTACACAGAGGTGGTATAGCAGGATGGTTAAATGCCTGAACCCTGAAGGCTGACTTATTTGGGTTCAAATCCCAAGTCTGCTGCATTCTTGACACATTATCCTGAGCAGATTGCTTAAACTGTCTATTGTTTTCTCAACTGTAAAACAGAAATAAAAAAACCATACTTATTTTAAAATTAAATTGGTACATGGAAAGCAATTAGAATTGTGTCCATAAGCTTGTATGAATATGACTGCATTTAACACATTGGGTTAGGTTATCTGTATACCGTCCATCTGTTTCTCTCACTAATCTATGAACTCCTTGAGAGCAGCAGATCTGACCTGCATCCTCTACATTGGCACACTGTAGGCTTGATAAATGGTTGATCGAGTGATCGATCGATTGATTAAATGGGTTTATATTCTCCCACTAGGTAACCTCCAGGAAGTGTAAGCACAAACCTGTTGTTCCTCTGTAGAGTTGGCCCTTGAAAGAGGTGGCAGAAACCAATGGCAGAGAGCTTTGCCTGCTGTTATCTAACCACAGAATGTTACAGCTGAACTTATATTCTAACACCTTCATTTTACAAATGAAGAAACTAAAAAGGTTGATTTAGCCAAGATCTCCTAGCACAGGAGGACTGGGCATACAGTCTAGGTCTCCTGGCTTGTAGGCTATAATTATTCAAGGGCAAAAGGATTTTCCATGTAAGGATTGCATGTTTCATTGAAAAGTTAGGCATAACAAGAAGGGAAATAGGATACATAAGAAATGTCATCGTTTTTCTTACTCATTTTTCTTAATAAAAGCCTTGCTAGTTACAATGTCATCTCATATGAACATTTTAACTATTAATGATCAGAGCCATACATACTAATTGCAAATAAATGTTGTGGTAGTAATGATATCCTAAATTTTAGATTCTAAGAACATGCACTGGTTTTGCCTGCCCAGAATCTTTTCCTCTTTGGTAACCACAATTTGGTTTTCCTTTGGAGGATCCATTTCTTTCCAATTGCCAGTCTTCTGGGTGGTGATTTCAGTGAAGGTGCCCTGACAGGCCCAGTCAAGGTGTATCCTCCTGGACTTGGCTGGGCTGATGGAATTCTCTCTCTGGGAATCGGAATCCTGAGCAAGGAGAGTGTTGCTGAGACAGAAAATGGCTGGCGCCAATTCGTTCCAATGAACTTTCTGAGGATGCTGTCCACTGGTTTCTCCAATCTGCCCTTCCCGAGGCTGCTCATTAGCTTTGCTTTTGAGCTAACCTATATCCTTCTAGGAAACCCTGGTGGCATAGTGGTTAAGTGCTACAGCTGCTAACCAAGAGGTCGGCAGTTCCAATCCGCCAGGTGCTCCTTGGAAACTCTACGGGGCACTTCTACTCTGTCCTGTAGGGTCGCTATGAGTCAGAATCGACTCGACGGCAGTGGTTGGTTGGTTGGATATCCTTCTAACAAATTTTGTCTTTCTTTAATTGAGTAGTTTATTTTTGTTGCTTGCAATCAAACTCTAGTGGAGATTGGGCTTGTACTTTCTACTTTAGCTATGGTTTGGGGTACATGCCTGTCGTGGATTGAATTGGGTCCCCCCAAAGTATGTGTCGACTGGGTTAGGCCATGATTCCCAATATTGTATGATTGTCTACCACTTTGTCTACTGATGTGATTTCCCTATGTGTTATAAATACTATCACTGTGATGTAATGAGATGGATTAGTGACAATTATACTGATGAAATCTACAAGATTTAATAGTGTCTTAAAAAAAATTTTTTTTTTTTTTAAGCCAATCTCTTTTGAGACATGAAAGACAGAAGTGAGCAGAGAGACATGGGGACCTCATATCACCAAATAAGCAGTGCCGGAGCAGAGTGCGTCCTTTGGACCTGAGGTTCCTATGCTGAGATGCTCCTAGACCAAGGGAAGACTGATAGACAAGGACCTTCTTCCACAGCCAACACAGAGGGAAAGCCTTCCCCTGGAGCCAGTGCCCTGACTTCTAGCCTGCTGGACTGTGAGAGAATAAACTTCTCTTTGTTAAAGTCGTCTGCTTGTGGTATTTCTTTTATAGCAGCACTAGATGACTAAGACGATGCCCAACTAGCAGAAAGAAAAATAAATGTAGGGTTTTGTGTATGTTTGAGGTTGTGTATGTTTGTGCGTGGTATCTATTAAATATAAAACTGCACAAGAGAAAATAGACTTCGTGCTACAATATACACAAAAGGAAAGTAAGACAAATGTGATTTTACCATGGAAACCTACACAATGTGTCTTAAGATGGTCTGGAATTTTAATTCCTTAAATGAGGGCTTTTTTTTTTTTCATGTTTAAAGTTGTCATAACCCTTTCATAAAAATTGATTATGCAATGTTACAGATTTCTCTTTATAGTATATATTTTATAATTTAGGTTCTTTGTTAGCTGACCTGATATATATTTCCCTTACAATTTAATATTTAACTTAAGCTGGTTTATTTAAATAGATAATAGTAAACCAATAAGAGAAATCAAATTCATAAATTTGGGAAAATAATATATAATTGTAGTTTATTCACATTTTTACATTAAGCTACAGATACATTTACAAATGAATGGGTAATATGCAAAATTCCTTGTAAGTCATATGTTAATGATTTTACTGTGAACTGTAGCTGTTCTTTAATTGGAAATTGCACTTAATAAATTAAACTAGAAAGTTCATAAAAGGTGTTCATTTTTAAAATTATTTATGAAAAGACCTTAAGAATTAACTATAAGAATAATCACCTATATTTTCTTTGAAACATAATTACTTTTTAGAAAAGTCTGGCACAAAGGTTTTCAACAAATATTTAGGGTATTTTTCCTTCTTGTCTCCTCTTTTGATGGTGAAGTTTTAAAAGGGGTAATCTATTTAACTCTTTCTCAGGTGAATGTGTATTTTGCAGTCAGAATATTACTTCAAGCACTAGAAATAATTACGAGAAAGTACTTAGAATGGCAGCAAAAAAATGACCTAAATTTTACTGAAAAGTCTTTACACTGCCTGTAATACACATTTTATATAATACATGTACACATATTGTAAGCATTCAGTTTTCTAATAATGTCTTAGCTGTCTAGGGTTGCCATAACAAAAAATGCCACAAGTGAGTATTTTTATAAGTAAATAAATAATAGGTAAATTATTTATTTTCTCACAGTTCGGGAGGTTAGGGGCCCATATTCAGGGCATGGCTCTGGAGGCGGGGGTGGGGGGGTCCTTTGTCTGTTTCAGCTCCTGATAGCTGTAGCAATCCTTCGTGTTCCTTGGTGTCTGTCTCCCCCCAGCCCGTGTGTGTGTTTCCTTGCCTATTCTACTCTTTTTACAAATCAGAAGTGATTAGGTATAGACCCCTCCCCCATTCTGGTATGGCCTTATTAATATAACAAAAGAAAACCTCTATTTCCAAACAGGATCATATTTACAGGTACGGGGGTTAGGATTTCAACACATATTTTTTTTTGGTTGAGGGGACGCAATTCAATCCATAACAAATAGTTAATACATCAGGTTTCCTCTATGCTTGGTGTACTCTTTAATTTCAAAAATAATTGTAATTCAAAGGCAGAAATATTTCTTCCTCAATATGGGAGCTATTTACATAATATTTAGGCCTAAGCAGAAAGATACAAGATCCACAGCTGTACCATTTCTACTCGTTTATTTGGGGTTGCTATCAACCTCTTAAACAACTGTTGACATTGAGGTTATGTAATATTGTTATTTAGAAAACATTATCAGATAGCATTTAGCAAAATGGCCTTTTATTAGTTGGCAAAATCTTTAGGAGGACAGTCCTAACTTTATGGTTTCTTCAGCTGGCCCTGTAAGATTTCCTTAAATTCTGGGCTTCATTGTTATTTAGAAAACATTATCAGATAGCATTTAGCAAAATGGCCTTTTATTAGTTGGCAAAATCTTTAGGAGGACAGTCCTAACTTTATGGTTTCTTCAGCTGGCCCTGTAAGATTTCCTTAAATTCTGGGCTTCTGTGATTTGTGGATAGTACTGGCAATAATGAGGTCTTCATGAGTCAAGAGCCAGCTCAATGGCAGCTAAAAACAACTAGGGATAACTACACATTTGTATTTCACTTGGGGTCCCTAGATGAGGCAAAGGAGCCCTTGTGGCACCGTGGTTAAGAGCTTGGCTGCTAACCACAAGGTCAGCAGTCTGAATTCACCAGCTGCTTCTTGGAAACCCTATGGGACAGTTCTACTCTGTCCTGTAGGGTCACCACAAGTTGGTATCAACCTGACAGCAATGGGTTTTTTATTTATTTATATTATTTTTCTTTTTGGGGGGTAATGCAAACAGTTAAGCCCTTGGCTGCTAACCAAAAAGTTAGAGATTCGAGTTTACCCAAAGGTTCCTTGGAAGAAAGGCCTGGCAATCTACTTCTGAAAAATCAGCCATTGAAAAAACCTATGGAGCAGCTCTACTCTGACACACATGGGGTGGGAATCAACTCCACAACAACTGGTAAACTAGTATTCCACTTAGTTACATGTTCAGTGTTGCTCTTCTTCTGTGCCCATCTTCAACTGAGGGAGGAATTCAAAAAAATTAAAAAATGTAATTCTCTAGTGTTGTTTGCAAGATAGAAATCTCCACTTTTAAATGTAAAGTACATTTTATGATTTGGAAGATACACACAAAACTACTAAACCAGTTTACCCTGAGGGGAGGGAGAATGTGGGAGTAGGTAGGAAGGAAGAGGGAGGAGAAGAGATTTTAATTTTTAACTCAACACATTCCTATATTGTTTGGATTTTCGTAACAAATGCATAACAAATATGAAAAATACCATTACTACTCCAGAACCCTATAAAAAATCAGAAAAAAAAAATATACATTTTGCTATGTCATTTTTTAAGTCTGATTTAAAAATTTCAATTAAATTCTTTACAATCCTTTCTACCTATAAATAATTTAATAGTATTAATAACGCTAATAGTGCAATAGTTGCTGTTTACTTAGAACTAGGCGCCAGGCCTGGCTTAAGGCTTTACATTTATCATTTATTTCGTTCTCGCAAAATCCTGTCAGCATGGACAGAGCCAGGTTTGGTGGTGTTTGATGCTTACATGATTTGGGGAGAGTAGAGTCTTTAAGAAAGTGGTATAAAATTACCAGAACTTTTCACAAGGTCTTGGAGGGGCCTAGGCAGGTGAGAGGCCCTGAAGCTTAAGCTTCATAAGCTTCTTGGTAAATTCACCTCTGCCCGTCAATTACATATTTGTTTTACTATCTATAGGAAGACACCGAGAGCTAAAGAGAGAACTTACCTAGTAACATTTAACAAATGGCTGAACGAGCTATTTGCAATATTTCATTCTTCTAAGAGAATTTTCCATATCTCAGTGAACTCTGACCTAAAATGTTTTCAGAGCAGTGTTGAAGGGAGAGTTCAGCTCCTGCCTAGCTCTGATTGCTACAAATCTCTGCTTCCGTTAATTACTTACTTCAGCAAAAGGAATAGAGAAGAAAGAGGGGGAAGCCTGGAGGAAAGGAAGAAAGAGTAGGAAAGGGAACAGGAGGGAACACAACAGAAGTAGTGCTGTGGAGGAAGGGAGAGGTTAGAGAAAACAAAGAATATACAAACCCATGAATATGTGCTCTAAAGGCTAAGGTCTGTGGGCTTCCATGGGGCCTGCTAAAAAAGACAGAAGGCTACATGAGCCAAAAAGGCTGAAGAAATAAGATGCGTTCCTGGTTGAGATACACTCATGATGACTTGGTGGGCAAAACAGAATGGGAGATGTCCATGTCAGTTAATGGCATTATCATTATCAAGTCAGTGAACAGAAAAGAAGTAGAATAAAAGAAAGCCCACAAATAATGCTGTTTGGAGACTCAGAGTGGAGAGGATTTGAGTAGCAAAGACAGTGTTCACATCTACAAGAAAAGTTTACACTTGGAGATCAGGCAAGTCACAAAAGATGTAAGCGGAAAGAAGGTATGTTGGTTAAGTTCCTCTCTAATTTGAAGAATTAACGTATTTTCAAGCTTCCTACAGTGCTGATAAAGTCTATAAGGTTTGGGGGTGATGCTGTAGGTCCAGTAGTTTTGGGGCACCCCTAAAGGAGCTTCCAGGAGAGTTGGTGCCCTTTATTTGCTATGTATCCTTAGATTTTTCACAGATTTTGCATAATACCTTTCACAGAATATGTACTCTCTGAAAGAGTTCGAATGAACCAATCAATAGGTGGAGCCTACCACAGAGTATATCTTTGAGCCACCAGAAAAGTAAACTTCTTTAAGACTGAAAATTTTTTCTTCCCCTCTGCACACCTATTTTCACCTTCCTCTCTGCATGGGGTCTGAGTCCAGAAGTAAACTCATAAACTCATACAGGAAGTTATTTCTCTCCAGGTCTATGAAGATGCATTAAATAGCTTAATAGGAATGGAAAGACCAAAAGCAGAGATGTCTTAAGAAATAACCTAATTTATAGGTATCAGTGTCCCTGGGTGGTGCAAGCAGTTTGAAATTGATGACTAACATAAAGGTTGGCAGTTCAAACCCACCCAGGGGTGTCACAGAAGAAAGGCCTGGTGATCTGCTTCCATAAAGATTACAGCCGAAAAACCCTATGAAGCAATTCTACTCTGTAACACACAAGTTGCCATGAGTCGGAATCAATGCCACAGCCATGAGTTTGTTTTTGTTTTTTGTGAATGAATACATAGATATTATGCGCATTATATTCCCAAGAAATCAAAAGATGCATTGCATTGGGTAAATCTGCTGCAAAGGACCTCTTCAAAGTGTTGAAGAACAAAGATGTCACCTTGAAGACGAGGGTGCGCCTGACCCAAGCCATGGTATTTTCAATCGCATCATATGCATGTGAAAGCTGGACAATGAATAAGCAAGACCGAAGAAGAAATGACGCCTTTAAATTGTGGTGTTGGTGAAGAATATTGAATACACGGTGGACTGCCAAAAGAACGAACAAATCTGTCTTAGAAGAAGTACAACCAGAATGCTCCTTAGAAGCAAGGATGGCGAGACTGCGTCTTACATACTTTGGACATGTTGTCAGGAGGGATCAGTCCCTGGAGAAGGACATCATGCTTGGCAGAGTACAGGGTCAGCGGAAAAGAGGAAGACCCTCAATGAGGTGGATGGACACAGTGGCTGCAACAATGAGCTCAAGCATAACAACGATTGTAAGGATGGCGCAGGACTGGGCAGTGTTTCGTTCTGTTGTGCATAGGGTCGCTACGAGTCGGAACCGACTCGACGGCACCTAACAACAACATTCCCAGATAATTGGTGTTACTGTATAATTCTTGGTCACTAACCTCTTTGGAAAGGAGCCCTGATGGTGTGGTAGTTTAGAGCTCGGCTACTAATCAAAAGGTTGGCAGTTTGAATTCACCAGCCACTCCTTGGAAACCTATAAGGCAGTTCTACTGTGTCCTATAGTGTCACTATGAGTCAGAATTGACTCTATGGCAATGGGTTTTGGCATTATTTTTATTAATGTTCAGTTCTAAATATTATAAAATACACAATGCTTTTTTTTTTTTAATATCCTCTTTTGGGTTCTCAGTATTTCCCATCATTTCTACTAGATCTCTTGCATTTACTGCTAGCTCTTTCTCATTCTAACAAGTAATCAGTCACCAGTCTGATCGATTTCACTGCCTTAGAGTCGATTCCAACTCATTAGCAATCCCATAGCACAGAATAGAACTGTCCCGTAGAGTTTCCAAGGCTGTAAATCTTTACGGTAGCAGACTGCCACATCTTTCTCCTGTGGAGCAGCTAGTTAGGTTCAAACCACCGACCTTTCAGCCAGCAGCCAAGTGCTTTAACCACTGTGCCATCAGGGCTCCCTAAATCTGATTGATGCTACATCCTAAATATTTCTCTAATCCATTTTTTTTCTTAATCCATCCCCAGAATTCCCAGGTTCTGACCAGTATCTCTTCTCTTCCTGATCATAGCACCAAACTTGTAGTGGTTTTGCTTGCCTTTCCTACCATTCCTCTCCTTTCTGCATTCCAACAGTCATCTTGGACTACTCTTGACATCTCTCCCCATGCTTTTCTGCATGTCTTTCTTTTCATTGAAATACTGTCTGTCTACTCCCCTTTGAGACAACATCTACTATTAAATCTCTCTTTTTTAGGAAGCCATTCCCAGATTCCTAGGCCAGGTTAGGTTCCCTTCCTATATGCTCTATCATAATCATCAGTTCACTTTATTGCATCCGTTTGTTGAATGTATCTTCCCTGGCGGTATGGAAGTTCCTAGAGGACAGGGACATTGTTTTGTCTTCACTCCTGCGCTCCCAGTTCCCCAAGTTCAACTCCAGGAATCCACAGGCCTCTAAGTTGTCCTTACATTCTCTCCACCTTTTCTCCTCACCAAAGCCCAGGGAATCTTTATCTAGCCTGGGAGGGGTTGAGAAGGCTTCTCTTCTTACACTTGCTTCCCTGCCAAATTTTTCGTCTTTGCCAAGGTCTAAGTGTTTGAAACTCAAAAAGCAAAGAATTGATCCAGTTGTTCTCTGTATTCTCTTGTTTCATTCCTCTGCCAAGACAACGGCAGATTGAACGGCGTAAAAGTCAGGGACCTAAGAAAGTGCATATGTGGGAGGGGGCCAATCCAATATTATCTCAACTGTTAGTCTGCCTCACATTCATTTGGCCAGCTCCTGGCCAAAGGATGGCATCTAGCCTCCAAGGATTTCTATAGTAGATACTGTGCTGCGCTGCCCAGATCCCCCACTCCAGGACTGAAGGTCTTATTCTCCCAGTACCTAGGAGTTTTGCCTACTAACAGGTATCAGCTTTCAGGTTTCTCTGGGGATTGCTTTTAGTTGTAGAGAGCACCTCCTTATGGCTCACATTCAATGACTGATTTATGCACAAGTATAAAGGCCGACTACTTGCTGTTGGGTGCCCTCAAGTCAATTCCACTCATGGCAACTCCATGTGACAGAGTAGAATTGCCCCATAGGGTCTTCTAGGCTATAATCTTTTACAGAAGCAGATTTGCCAGGTCTTACTCCCATGGAGCTGCTGGGTGGGTTTGAACAGTTAGGAGCAGAAGACTTAGCCATTGCACAACCAGGGCTCCTTTTACCGTAATTTGACCAGCAATGCTGTCTTGTAGTGACTGCATCACAGCTCACCTTCTTCGTGACACTGTCCTGCTTTCTTTCCTTCCTCCACTAGTATTGATCTCAAGATATTCCCCCAATAAACTTTCGCAGACAAACCTCTGCCTCAGGGTCTACTTCCTGGGAAACTTGTCCTGCAACAGCCAGTCTTAGACTTGGTGATTATAATTTTCTTTCATCCATCTATCTCCCAGTGCCAAGAAACTCAAAATGGTAGGGAATTTCAGTTTTCTTGGAGTCTTCCCTCAAGCAAGTCACATGGAAGAACTAAAGCTTATTTCTGTTGATTTTAGATCTGAAAGACAGTGAATAGGAGCACTATTGCAAGGAGAGAAAAAAAATATAGAAGACAAAAAGTCTTGCACATTTGCTTCTTTCTACAGTGCACTGGGGAAGGATTTTTTGTACATATGCTGAAAGAACTTGGATAATTAAAAATAAGCAGTGTAAATGAAAGTGAAATTTTTTAAAGTACAAATTATAAAATTATCTAAAAATCAAAATAACTTCAGTCATCTTGAAGAGCAGAGCTGAAGTTTGTTATACAAATTATGAAATATCATATATCAAGACCTTTAATGGCAATTGTATTTCACTGGGAATCTGAAACAAACCCAGTTTTTTTAAAAAAGTCAAGATGAAGAGAGGCAATATTCATTGCGTCTTTTGGTGCAAAGGAATGATAACGTTGTTTTTCTCTGAGAGTTGGAAGGATCTTAGGAGTCATATAGCTTAAAGTCCTGGCCAATATTATCTTCTGTGAGTTATTTTGCATTTGCTTATCTCACACAATTATATTTCTAATATTAATTTTGTATTTCCTTATTTTGAAATTTAATTAATAATCCTTGCTAAAT
This sequence comes from Elephas maximus indicus, assembly GCF_024166365.1. NCBI lineage: Eukaryota > Metazoa > Chordata > Mammalia > Proboscidea > Elephantidae > Elephas > Elephas maximus. Next base: position 142,534,442 of record NC_064819.1, on the reverse strand, counting down.
ATCAGCTTGAGACCCTAAGCACTACATCACTTTTTCTTGTTCTTTGATTATGTTAGTATTGATGCATTTACCTACCCTTTGTTTAATTTTGCTCCTGGGAAACATTATGCTTAGCACTGAGTGTCTAAAGGAGATACATTGACTTACTTTGGTCTGCCCTCAAATTCATATCACACTTTACTCATGTTCAGGAGAGTTCAGAATATTTCCCCTCTTTGCTGAATAACTGCAAAACAGAGGTAGACAGTGCCCGAGTAATGTGGTATAACAACTGTCTTGATCATTGCTTCATTATGGATGGATTACACCACCAAGAACACATCTGTAATTTTTTTCCCCTGTGTAAAAAATTTTTTTTTTTTTTATGAAGGGCAAGAGCTAGAAAGTTCCTCTTGCCTTTTATGAACACTAGAGCAATTTTATTTAGCACATGGAAATTAAAAAATAATAATAGTAATAATAACAATAACCACTCTTTATAAGTGCTTCCTGTGTTCCAGGCCACCACCTGTCTGCCAGTTTGTCGTACTGTGGTAGCTTGCATGTTGCCATGATGCTGAAAGTTATGCCACCTGTATTTAAAATACCAGCAGGATCATCCATAGTGAACAGGTTTCAGTGCAGCTTCCAGACTAGGAAGACCTGGTGATCTACTTTCAAAAATTAGCCAGTGAAACCCTATAGGTCACCACAGAATATTGTTTAATATAGTGCTGGAAAATAAGCTCCCTAGTGGCCACAACAATGGACTCAAGTATGCCAACAGTCAGGAAGATGGCGCAGGACTGGGCAATGTCTCATTCTCTTGTACACGGAGTTGACACGAGTCGGAGCCTACTCAAAAGCAACTAACAACATCAGTGTTCTACACACAATGCTGAGTGTTTTACACGCATTTGACTCATTTAATCCCCATAACCCTGTGAAGTAGGTATTAACTGCCCACATTTTATAGATAAGAAACTAAGGCTCAATTAGTTTTAAATAATTTGCCTAAATTAACATAAAGTTTTTGGCTTCATGTCTGCACTTGATTTCTCCAGATAACCTCCTCTTTGCTCCCAACTTTCCCACTATGTTTAAGTAACCCAACTCCAGGACTTTTCCTCCTGTCCACATAAAGATGTGCCCCACTCCTTCCCACTGCCAGCTCTCTTCTCTGGGCCGTCTCTCACTATGCAGCACCTTATCTCTCTTAACCTCTTAGACCTTGCTTACTGAATGACTAGCTGCCAAATAAAATCACAGAAGGAAAAGATAAAGCAGCTCCTCTTTCTCTCTTAAGCCTTTGTTCTCTTCAACTTCCTCGTCACTGAGTATGTTCAAGTTCTCCAGTTCCCCCGGGCAGGCTCAGCGCTAAAAATAACCCACTATGTGTGGCAGCACTGAGTGGCATTTCCTGGGACATAAGAGTCTGAGTAGGAACAACTGGTGAGACAGGATGACCAAAGTCTGGAAAAGAGTGTGAGGACACCTTATCCTCTCCCCTGTGCCCACTGCTAAGAAGCTCAGACTCAGACTCTCAGACCGCAAGAATGTGTTCATAGTCATTCTTGGACAAATCAGATCAAAAGCAATTAGTTGTGTTTCCTCCTCTCAGATGAGAGTGGTATAACATATCATTATTTCAAGGACCTAAAATAAATGTAATGGCTGAGGTAGAAATGTAATGTAAGGCTGTCAACCATTCCATTGTTCTAGGTAAGCAGAAAAGTTTGATGGAAGGAAATGTTCACTGAACTGCTAATGTTTAATAAATATAATGCAATTCATTGCAAATTGTTGGAGGAAATTTTTCTCTCACAATAACATGTTATGGCCATTTTTAAAAGAAGATTACATAAAGAAAGATTTCCTGCCAAGATAAAGATGAAAATGAAATGATAAAGACAGGAAAATATGGTAAGTCCATATTCCCCCCAGCTTTCTGATAGTATGAAATACCTTTTTCTCAATAAAAAAATGACTTTATTATTATTTTTTTATTATACTAATAACATGTTTTGTGGTGCGGTGGTTAAGAGATTGGCTACAAACCAAAAGGTCTGCAGTTTGAATCTGCCCAACTGCTCCTTGGAAACTGTATGGGGCGGTTCTACCCTGTCCTACAGCACCCCTATGAATCAGAATCCACTGGATGGCAAAGGGTTTTTTTTTTTTTTTTTGGTGGTGCAACAGTTAAGTACTCTGCCACTAACCTAAAGGTTGGCAGTTTGAACCTACCTAGAGGCTCCATGGGAGAAAGACTTAGCAATCTGCTCCCATAAAGATTGTTGTTGTTGTTAGGTGCCATCGAGACCATTCTGACTCATAAAGACTTTGTGCCCAGCAGAACAAAACACTGCCCAGTCCTATGCCATCCTCACAATCATTGTTATGCTCGAGCCCATTGTTGCAGCCACAGAGTCAATCCATCTCATTGAGGGTCTTCCTCATTTTCGAGACCCTCTACTTTACCAAGCATGATGTCCTTCCCCAGGGACTGGTCTCTCCTGATAGCATGTCCAAAGTATGTACATGAAGTCTTGCCACCCTTGCTTCTAAGGAGCATTCTGGCTGTACTTCTTCCAATACAAATTTATTCATTCTTCTGGCAGTCCATGGTGTATTCAATATTCTTTGCCAACACCATAAGTCAAAGGCGTCAATTCTTCTGTATTCTTTATTTATGGTCCAGCTTTCGCATACATATCAGATTAAAAACATCATGGCTTGGGTCAGGCACACCTTAGTCTTTAAAGTGACATCTTTGCTTTTCAACATTTTAAAGGTTTTTTGCCACAGATTTGCCCAATGCAATACGTCATTTGATTCCTTGACTGCTGCTTCCATAGGTGTTGATAGTGGATTCAAGTAAAATGAAATCCGTGACAACTTCAATCTTTTCTCTATTTATCATGATGTTGCTTATTGGTCCAGTTGTAAGGATTTTTGTTTTCTTGATTTTAAGGTGTAACCCATATTCAAGGGTGTGGCCTTTGATCTTCATCAGTAAGTGCTTCGAGTCCTCTTCACTTTCAGCTAGCAAGGTTATGTCATCTGCATAAAGCAGGTTGTTAATGAGTCTTCCTCCAATCCCGACACCCTGTTCTTCTTCATATAGTCCAGCGTCTCGGATTATTTGCTCAGCATACAGATTGAATAAGTATGGCCAAAGAATACAACCCTGACACACACCTTTCCTGACTTTAAACCACCCAGTATCGCCTTGTTCTGTCTGAACGACTGCCCCTTTTTCTATGAACAGGTTCCTCCTAAGCAACAATTAAGTGCTCTGGAATTCACATTCTTTGTAATGTTATCCAGAATTTGTTATGACCCACACAGTCGAATGCCTTTGCATAGTCAATAAAACACAGTGAACACCCAGAAAGCCCTTTGGGGCAGCTCTACTGTCACGTGGAGTCTCTATGAGTCAAAATAGACTCAATGGCACTCAAACTCAATAATGTCGACTTCTAAAACTTCAATCAGATATAAAGATGTAAAAATTACACAAAATTCTCCATACTGAGAAAACCAGATTTTACAACTATCATTTTATACATCCCTTTATACATATTAAATATGTATATACACCTAGGCTTAAGCCTATCAATTCATTTTTCTTGTCATGGGGGATTCAGAAATGGCGGCCAGTGGGGGCCGATAAGAGGTGAGAATAAACTTACATAAAGCTTCTTTCCTCACTCTAGAGAGTGGGCCACTGAAAGACATTGGCTCTTTTTCTCTTGACCATTGTCAAGTGAAGGAAGTGTCCAGAAAACTGCTGCAGCCATCTTGATATCACCCTCAGGGGGAGGCCAATTCAAAAAGCAAGTAGAGATGAAAGAATAACAGAGAGATGGAACTGGGTGAAAATGCTGGGTTAAGTCACTCTTAATGGCCACCCTGACTCTGGACTTCCAAGTATGTGAGCCTATAATCCCCTTACTGCTCAAGCCTTTCTTACTTGAATTTCTTGCTACTTGCAGCTGAACAGGTCCTATAGGGTCAATCATGTATTCTCTTAATAACTTCTGGATTACTAACTTATTTAGAAAGGTATCCCCAACACATAGGATATACGTATGGTCTCCTAAATTTTTCTTTTTAAAAATTATTATATTTTTTTAACTTTTAAGGTTAATCCAATATTTTTATATATCATATGAGGTAGTAGGCCAACATTGACTTTCTCACATAGATAGTTAATTGTGCTAGAACTACTTACTGAATATACCATTTTCTCCCCTTTAAAGTGAAATACCGTCCTTGTCTTATATTAAGTCCCAATGTATTCTATAATTCTTGTGCTATTCCACTAAACTGTTAGTCTATCCCTATGATAACTCTCAACTATTTCAACTATACTGGAGGTGCAGTGGTTAAGATCTTGGCTGCTAACCAGAAAGGTTGGCAGTTTGAATCCTTGGAAACCTTGTGGGGCAGTTCTACTCTGTCCTATAGGGTTGCTATGAGTCAAAATAGACTGGAAGGCAACAGGTTTTTGCCTTTATAATGTATTTTAATATCTGGCAAGGATTCCCCATCATTATTTTTCATGTTCATATACTTGGTGGCTTCTCTTATTCTTCCATGTAGAATGTAGGATAATTCAATTTTCTAAGACCATAGAGATATTAATTTGAATTTCATTAAATGTGTGTAATAATTTGGGCAGAATTGACATACTTACGATATTAAATCTTCCCATGCAAGAATTGATTATGTTTTACCATTTGTCCAGCTTTTGATGTAGCCTTTCAATAAGATTTTACGGTTTTTTTTCTACAGGCCCTGCACCTTTCTTATTAAGTTTATTTCAAAGTATTCTAAAGTTTTCATGCTATTGTGAATGAACCCTTTCTTCCATTTCCAATTCTAGCTGTGTTTTGCTAGTATAGAGCCATACTGTTGCTTTTTAAATAGGTATTGTGTATCCAAGCACTTTACCAAATACCCTTATAATAGGTTTAAAATGAAGTCCTCAGGGTTAGTGTCTAGAATGATGTTTGTTCTTGATTTTTCATAAGCAGTATTTATCATATTTAGGTGGCTTCTTTCTATTCCTATTTTAATCAGAGTTTTAGTAGCAAAGACTGCTGAGTTTAACCAAATGCCTTTTTACCTTCTATTAATAGGGTCTTATCCATTTTTTTAATATACTGGTATAATAAATTAGGAACTCTGGTGGCGTAGTGGTTAAGAGCTCAGCTGCTAGCCAAAAGGTTGGCATTTTGAATCCATCAGCGGATCCTTGGAAATTCCATGGGGCAGTTCTACTCTGTCCTATAGGATTACTATGAGGCAGAATTGACTTGATGGCAATGGGTTTGGGTTTGGGGGTTTTATAATAAGTTATATTATTAAAACATTTCCTGGCATAAAACCATCTTTACATTTTGGCAATTAATTATACTAGATCACTGCTGATATACTGTTGGATTTCATTTGTTAATTTTTTCATTAAGTAAGATTGGACTATTACTTTGCTTTTCTGTTATTATTATCTAGCTTTGGTATTAACATTATGCTAGCTTCTTAAAATATATTAGAGAGCTTGACATGATTTATAATATTTTGGAATAGCTAAAATAACATTGGAATTACTTATTATTCAATTATTTTAAATGTGATAGATACACTTAAGATTTTTTTAACATAAAAAGAGCACCACAGTCATCTCTTGATTATACTGAAGAATACGGTGATGATTAAGGTTGTGTGCAACCTGGCTGGGCCACAATTCTCTGTGGTTCAGCAGTTGTATGATGTGATCACTTCCATGATGAGGTTTGATATTATGTGATCACCTCCATGATGGGATCTGCTGTGAGTAGCCAATAGTTGAAAGGAAGTTTCCTTGGGTGTGTGGTCCACATTGAGTATAGGTGGACTTTCTGGCAAGGCTTAGGGCTTTTTGCTTGTGCTAGATCCTGCAGCTGGCTCCTGTTCAACTGACCTCTGGTTCTTGGGACTTGAGCTAGCAGTTTGCCTGCGGTCTTGCCTGCTAATCTTGGGATTCATCAATCTTCTTAGCCTGTGAGCAACAGCCTTGCTCCCTGACTTGCCAATCTTGGGTTCACCAGTCCTTGTGGCTAATTGAATCAGGGGAAGCCTCTATCCTGACCCAAGGACTTGGGACACTCCAGCCTTTACAACCACTAGAGCAATTTCCTTGATATAAATCTCTTTCTATATATACATATATAGAAACACATATATATATGCCTATAAATAGTTTTGTTTATATATACATATTTATACACTTTACTGATTTTACTTCTTTAGAGAACCCAGCCTAAGACAAATATGTACACACTAAAATATTATAAATGGTCAATGCGGAAAACAAAGCAGACATTTCAAGATGAGGTAAATCGAAATCAAAAGCAACTTAATTTTCCATCTCTTAACCCACCAGGTACATGATCTTCCATTCCTTTTTAGAAAAGCTCTTACCTTTTCCTACTTAAAAAACAAAAACAAGGTGTCTTATGGACCCATCATTCATATATATCCACAGATTTTATTTATTTGCACTTTCCTTCTCCCTGCATCCACTAAAGCATGGCTTTTTGTTGATACGATTTCCTAAAAACACACTTGAAGGAGAGGCTGTTCATTTTCTCACGTCCTCTGTGTCTCAGTGACAAGTTGTTGCAGAGGACAACTGCTTCTAAAATATTAAATTACCAGTCTTGATGCTCATGCCATAGTTGTGCCACTGTCTTCCACCCTCAAGGTCATTACGCTTTGACATCACTACATTCACTCAGGACATCACACTTGGCTCACAATCTTCTCTTTGGTTCTTCTCAGCGTCTTAAGAATATGCAATGTCCACGTGATGATTCATCAAATCCTTCACCTTACAATTCCTTAAACTTCTCTTCATCTACAGTTCTTATTTCCATTACACTTCAATACCTATCCCCACGGCTGCATAAGTCTTGTCATTATAACAACTTACCCTTGCAGAGCACTTAATTATGCTAAGCATTATTTTAAGAGTTTTATGTATATTAACTCATTCAGTCATCATAATAAAACCCTTTCATAAAGGTTAAAATTATTTTCCTATGAGGAGACTGAGGCAACTGAAAAAAGAAACTGTGACCAATTTGCCTATTGCTACACAGATGGGAAGTGGCAGAACTGTTATTGGAACCTAGACAACCTGCTTTTAACTACTATATTGTATCACCTTGTCTATCTATAATCATGACCTCTTGTCTTTTAACCATTTCTATGCCTGTACTCCTAATAAACTTTCCCTTTAAGTCTATTAAAACATCCAGTTTCTTACAGAGTCTTGAGCTATTAGCCTTCCGGTGGCTTCACTCTCTTCCTATCTTGGATTGAACAGTATTGTCCATCACTGAGCTTTCAACTACACTATTCCAAACCTCCTAAATTATTTATAGATATCCTCTTCATACCACAGCTTATTTTCCAAGCCCTACTATAAACAGTTATTTGGTTTTTTTTTTCTGTTCCTTCTCCAGATTGGCAATCACTGCCAAAGAAAATGATAAAATCATGCTGACTGACTGCACTGTGTGTGCCTGAGCTGTAGACCCAGCTGGGCATCTACTGCTGCTCTGCAATTCTATTTCTCCTAACTGTACCCACTGCCATTGAATCAATTCTGACTCATAGGGACCCTGTAGGACAGAGTAGATTTGCCCCCATAGGGTTTCCAAGGCTGTTAATCTTTGCAGAAGCAGACTGCCACGTCTTTCTCCTGTGGAGTGACTAGAGGTTTGAACCGCCAATCTTTTGGTTAGCAGTAAGCACTTGAACCACTGCACCACCAGGCTCCTTTCCTTCTACCTAACTGGCTCTTTTTTCAATTCCTTATAGCAACTGTTCCCTCAGCAACTGCTCTAAAATTTTACTTCACTCAATCTTGTCACCTACCTTCTCAGCAGACTTAATTTCTAATATTACAGGAATACAGTGGCCATCACAAATAAACTCTTTCAACTTCCCTCTTCCTGCCCCCAAATTTTACTATATTTTCGTCCCTTGCTAGCCTTTCCTGGAAACCATGGTGGCATAGTGGTTAAGTGCTATGGTTGCTAACCAAAAGATTGACAGTTTGAATCCACCAGGCGCTCCTTGGAAACTCTATGGGGCAGTTTGACCCTGTCCTATAGGGTCATTATGAGTCAGAATCGACTCGACAGCAACAGTAACCTTTCCTGCAAGTTTCAGAGAAAGAAGTGGTCCCATTTTTCTCCAAGTCTCTCAACTTATGCTTGGATCCATTTTCTTCTGCTTCCTTTGGGTTATATGCTCGCTGAGTATTTACTTCTGAAAATTTAAGTTTTGATCAGGATAGGCTATGCTATGCTGGAGTAACAACAACAACCTAAATCCAATGATTTAATTAAAAAATAATCTATCTCTTCCACCAAATCAATTGTGGATCTGGGCAACTCTCCAGGACAACTTTCTTTCGGGCGGTGATTCTTCAGTTCAGATATTAACATGAGGCCCCTGTGGTTCCCATGACGGGAAGAGAGACACTGGAGAACCACATGGAGCCTTCTCACTGTCTCAGCCCAGAAGTAACACATGTAATTTTGCTCCCAATTTATTCTCCTGAACTAGTCATATGACCTTGCTGTTATAGATTGAGTTGCGTCCCCCCAAAATGTGTGTTGTAAATCCTAACCTTGGCCTGTGGCTATAATCTTGTCTGTGAACAGGTTGCGTTTGTTATGTTAATAAGTCAGGATTAGGTTAAATCAATGAAGATTACCAGAAAAAAAACCAAAAACAAAAAACCATTGCTGACTAGTTAATTGTCAATTCTGAATCACAGTGACCGTATAGGACAGAGTAGAATTGCCCCACAGAGTTTCCAAGGAATGCCTGATGGATTCGAACTGCCAATTTTTTTTTTTTTTTTTGAGAAAGCTATATACAGTTACTTATTTTTGTAACTTAGTTGGTAGCAGAAGTAGCATGAGATAAAGAATTACTAATAGTATTACAATGTATTATTTATACAACTTAAATAAACATAGTGTGGCACAAAATACACATTAAACAAAACATTTGTTTTAAGTATTTGTCAACATTTATGATACAATGTGTTGCAGTGAAGGCTGGGCTGCTCTGGCCTGTCTTCCATGATTGGTGATTATGTTTATAATACCAGTAATATAGAAGTGAATATTACTATGAATGCCTGAGATATTGTAGATGAATATGTCACCTCTAATATATATATTATTAATGCTGGAAAACAGTTGACTAATTAATAAAAATAATAAAGCTAACCTAATGTTTAAGGGAAGATCTTTTTAAATATTCTGAGGAAATTTATAATTATTAGTCAGAGTTCCTTAAATTTGAAATAGGTGACAACAATTACTTGGGCTATGAATAAAGCTAAAATATTAAGACATTATTTTAACAATTCTATAATGCTTATTCATTAGATTACCATAGCCTAGCACTGGGTTGAATTGCAGGGCAAGAGTTATTATCCTCTGAATCTTTATTTTGTTCTAATATATAAGCACACAGGCAAAGAGATCCTGGCCAAATAAAACGGTTTTATTTACTAACTCATCAAGTGTTCTTAAGTCAAACTATATAGAATTTAGCCCATGTGAACCTCACATTTGTTATGAAATGCTTTTTTATAGCAAGCTCTTTATGAGTCCCCAAAGTAGAGATTGTCGATTATGAATCTTGCCAGTTTTTTTTTTTAATTTATTTTCTGGTCCTTGCTCTTGGACGGGTAGTGGTAGTTGAAGAGAAATATGGAAGCAGGGATAGCTAAGCATGCAAGAACCCAGCAAGAATCTTCCATGAAATGGGAGTCAGAAACCAAAAGGAGTTGAATTGATCCTGGATGAACCCAGGTGCAGAGAAAATTCAGAAGCTGGACCCAGGGACCCAAATTGGCTCCTAACAGTTGTTGAAAAAGAAAAAGAGCAAGCAAGAGGATTCCAGATAACCAAGGTTGGTGAGCAAAAAGATAGGCACAGAAGCCATCAAGGAGGGGGTAGACCAGTTAGTTGGGAATGAAGTAGCACCAGAGAGGTTGTTCAAAGGTCAAGGGTACAAGTTCAAAATTCTGCTAGACATCTCATTCTACTTTTGTTTATTCTTAACGTTCCATCCTGGTGTTTTTGATCCTGGGACTTGAAGACACAAAGAATGACATCTGACATTTCGACTCTTATAAACATTTTATTTCTCTCCAAGAAAAAGAGCAAAGGTTTTAACATTTCAAAATCTAAAGGTAAAAACATGCAACTGAAGATTTCCAACACTGAGAAATTCCTTAAAATTCACAGTTTTTTTTCCCCCTACATGTTATTTCAAATTCTTATCCTACAGGAGAAAAAATATATATATGTGTGTGTGTGTGTGTATGTGTATGGAGCCCTGGTGGTGCAGTGGTTAAGAGCTCGGCTGCTAACCAAAAGGTCAGAAGTTCAAATACACTAAGCCGCTCCTTGGAAACCTTACGGGGCAGTTCTACTTTGTTTTATAAGGTTAATATTAGTTGGAAGGGACTCAAGGGCAATGGATTTGGTTTTGTTTGGTTTATGTATTATACATACCCATTTTCCAGACAACAGCATTACCTTTCCAACAGACATTAAAGAATCATTGGTTAAGAGGCCAAAGCCTCCATTTCCTCATCAGTAATGTGGAAATGGCAATATCTGGCTCATAGTGTTGTTGTGAGGTATCAACGAGATAACATAAGGGAAGCGCTCAGTTCAGAGCTTGCACATAGTAATCACTTAATCCAAAAAACCAAACTTGCTGCCGCCGAGGCAATTCCAACTCATAGTGACCCTAGAGGACAGAGTAGAACTGTCCCGTAGGGTTTCCAAGGAGCGGCTAGTGGATTTGAACTACCAACCTTTTGGTTAGCAGCCCTATCACTTAACCACTGTGCCACCAGGGCTCTATCACTTACCATATGTTATAAATTATCAATACCATTATTACCATGAAAAAACTACACATCAATCCTGGGTTACAATCATCAGAAACAATAATACTACTAACAAAATAGCAGGAACTAAAAACCACGAAACTTCATCTACTGTGTCAGTTTCATCTTTTAATCACTTGTGTAAACTGCATGAGTCCCAGTTTATCTGCTAAAAAATGGGGAGAAGTATTAGTTCCCTAGGCACAAACTGTTGTGCAGCTCAAGTGAAATGATTGCTATGAAAACATGTTTAAAAATATAAAACTCTTAAGTAATTATAAGTTGTTTAAAAATAATAGTTTTCATATTCCTAATTGCCTGAAGGATTTTGCCTTGTAGTATCCACCTTTCTAATCAGAGACCATACCAGTTGGACAGTGATTCTTGCAGACTTATGCCAAAAATGATTGATTCACCCAGACAGAGCAGGAGAAAAAAGAACAAAATTCAAATTCATACACACACACAGACACATACACACAAAAGACTAGGCTTGCTGGTCTCACAAAGACTGGAGAAACCCTGAGAGTGTGGCCCCCAGAAACCCTTTTAACTCAGTACTGAAGTCACTCTTCAGGTGCACCCTTTAGCCAAAGATTAGGCAGGTCTATAAGGCCAATAATAACACACTTGAGGGAAGTACTTCATAGTTCAACCGCGTGTACGAGACTAATGGAAACACCAGCCCAAAAGCAAGGACAAGGAAGGAGGAAGGGACAGGAAAACTGAATGAATGGAAACAGGGAAACTGCAGTGGAAAAGGGGAGAGTGTTGTCACATTAAGGGGATGGCAACCAATGTCACAAAACAATTTGTGCATTAACTGTTTAATGAGAAACTAATTTGCTCTGTAAACTTTCACCTAAATTGCAGTAAAATTAATAAATAAATAAAGATGATTGATTCTGAGAACATGATTAGCCGGCTTTCTGGGCAGCAGTGCCTGTTTGAAAAAACGGGGATCTCTGAGCATTTTTTTTTTCTTCTGAGCATGGGATGAAGGATGCCATAGTTGGCTCCCATCACCCCTCTGAGCCATTTCCAAACTGGACTTATTAGAAAAGCCCAAGAGCCCGTGTCTTTTATATATGTATAATTTTGGCCACATAAAATTTTTCCTAGTAGAAGCTGAAAATAAAAAAGCTCGGAGTGATTTCATCTTGAGGAAACTTATTTTTTTTAAAGCAAGTTAGATAGAAACAGTAGGCAAATGGTTTGATTGTAATATAGTAAAAACTATTTTAGACTTTGTTTTTATAATTCAGGCTAGGTCAACATATCCAAAGTGGAAATATAAAATATAACATGAAATATATTTTTGATATTACCAATGCTATGGACCTCCATATATAAATCAAGTAATTGCCAAATCAAATGGCCCATTGTTTGAAATCATGTGATCTCGGAGTAAAAGTCCAGATCATATTGTAGACACACAGTTAATAGAATTTCATGGCTTCAATGAATAAGCAAAACTGAGAGATTTTACTATCTCTGTCAAACATTCCAGTGATCACACTTCTACTCAAATTGTTTATTATTATGATGATACTTTTTATAAAGATCAGTAACCTAAAAACGATGTTGCCATTAAGGCCTTCGAGTTGGTTCCGACTCATAGCAACCCTACGTACAACAGAAAGGAACACTGCCCAGTCCTGCGCCATCCTTGTAATCAATGTTAGGCTTGAGGCCATTGTTGCAGCCATTGTATCGATCCATCTTGTTGAGGGTCTTCCTCTTTTTTGACAAGTAACCTATAAAAAAAAAAACAAAAAAAACCCTAAGCTGTTCCCAAGGGCGTAACATTTAGAAACAGCATATGGTTCCTGTAGTCAAGAATAGATTCCTTAAATTAGCTGAAGACATTCACTGAGAGATGAGTTGAGGAAAAACGATCATTGACAAGAAGAAGAAAAAAATCGCCGTCTCTCTTCCCTCCACTCTTTATCTTCTTTTCCTGGCTGAATGTGGTTCTCATTTTGTGCCAAATTTTGGATGTAAAAATAAAAACAGGTGTTGTTAGTATCATAATTAAAGGCCTTCCTTTTTGTTTAGTTATTATTTTAAATGTCATTAAAATAGTAGAGTATACCACATCATAAAATGTAAATATATTCTTTTATTCAATAAGCATGCACTGGGTACCTTCCCTGTGCCCAGATCTAGACCCTAAGTGGGAGCATCTACTCTCTATTCACTGTTACAATCTAGTTGTAGGGGAGAAGACAGACCTAGCCCAGCTCCATTTTTTCTCTTGCGCTCTCTAATCTTTCAGTACACAGAACGATTAGAATATCCTATTACTTACCTGCTGAAAATCCTTCAATGGCTTCCTATGTCACTAGAATAAAATCAGACAGATTACCTTGATTTATGAAGTCCTGAATGATCATGTCTATACCTCTCCAGTTTCAGCTCTTACCAGGACCACTTACTGGCCTTTCAGCCTCTCACATCTGACTTGCTTCCTCCCATTTTAAGGCTTTACACATGTCTCTCCTCTGGAATATTCACACACGCACACACATACACACACCACACACACACACACACACACACACCATGGCTAGTTCCTTTTCATTTTTCAGGTTTCAACTTAAATATCACCTCCTCAGAGAATTTCCCTGAAAGCTACCAGTAGAACAAGCCACTCCCCCTTCTTTCTCTTATTCTCTATTGTTTCCTTTATAGCATTTGCTGCAATTTGTAGTTACGTTATTTCTTATGCTATGTTTCTCCCACTACGTTATACATTCCATGAGGGCAGAGACAATAAGTACATGATCTATATGATAGTTTAGTGTTAATTCTAGATGTAGATTCTAGGAAAAGCTTGATCAGAATGGAATGGAATTTATAGTAAGGACTTTCAGTAAAACTGAAATAATCTAGCTTGGTAGATCATATGTTCCCAGTAAAATTTTCTTCACTGAGTTTGATGAAATAAAGGGAAAGATCCTTTTGACCATCACTCTAGATGTACGAGGTATGGAGGTGGCTCTGGCTCTGTGGAAGGAGCTTAAGGTAGGCAGGGCTAATTTTATATGAGAACAAAATAGAAATTTCCCTTCAATGACACATACAGCTGACTAGAACCTATAACCCAGGTGTCTTTTCATTTCCTTCTTGCCCCCCTCCCACCACGAGCCCAAAGATTAGCAAATCACAGACAATTCACAGGTATTTGCCTATGGCCTTTCTCATGCTGGAAACCCTGGTGGTGTAGTGGTTAAGTGCTATGGCTCTTAACCAAAAGGTTGCAATTCAAATCTGCCATGCGCTCCTTGGAAACTCTACAGGGCAGTTCTACTCTGTCCTATAGGGTCACTTTGAGTCGGAATTGACTCGACGGCAGTGGATTTGGTTTTTTTGGTTTTCTCATACTTATTATTTCCTCTTCTTTCAACTTAAAATGATTTACAGGTATTTGTAACAGGGCATTTTATACGTAATTGGGGTGGAGGAGACGATGCTAGTTTGTGCACTTTTTTTTTTTTTTCCATTACTGAGGTCGTCTGTTTAAAACCGCAGTGTCATTTCAGGTTGGGGCGGGGGGTGCGGGGTGGGTGAGGGGAAGGGGATTTGAATATGTTGACTTCAGATCCTAACCTGACTTACACTAGCCTCTTTTCAGCATATTGGTAAAAGTTATAGAAGTGGGAGAATCTGTGTTTTTATCTTAAATTTCCACTAAACCATTATTTTACTGATTTAACACACTTATAAACTATACACAGTTACACGTTATTTGTTCTATATGCTAACAAAATTATTTTAATTGTCATGGTTTGAAGATTCCTGGTAGTCACATTTAATTCGAGTTCCTGGAAGTAAGTAGATACACAATTATAATACTTAAAAAAAATCAGTCGAGTTAACTAAGGCACTCAGCTCACACAGGGTTGATTTAGGCCACATGAAAAGTTGCTTTGCATAATCTCCTCATGTCTTTGCATTTACTTATTTCCAAATGACTGTAGCTAACCTGTAATTTTTAAGAAACTGTGGACGTGAATTTATTATTTCCCCTTCAGAGAACTTCTTCATAAAAATTGGGGTTACTACCCACTTAAATCTCATTAAAGTAGTGGTTAGAAGTTCCAAAACAGCTTTCTCCAAGGATGTAAGGTTTGGCATCTACCTTGGTAGGAGTTGATTTCATTTCTGTTTTTACCACATAAGGAATCTGGAACCCACTCTTTTCACAAATCTAATGATTACCTAGGCATAAAACCCACTGCCATCGAGCTGATTCTGACTCATAGCAAACATATAGGACAGAGCAGAACTGCCCCATACAGTTTCCAAGAAGCCCCCTGCAGATTCGAACTGCCAACCTCTTGGTTAGCAGCCACAGCACTTAACCACTATGCCACCAGGGTTTCTCTATAAATGTCATGTGATTGTTAAGAAAATAAATCATTCATTTAGCAAATGTTTATTAAGGGCTCACTGTGTGCCAACCGTGGGCAGGCGTGGAAGGGTTAGAATCAACCAAGAAGGGAAAACAGATATGGAAACATGTCAATTCAATGCAAAGCTATAAGGGAAGGATGTAGAAGGTATGGGAGTGGCACAAAGCTCTGCTTAAAGCAATTCAGGGAGGTTTTCTAGAGAAAACATTTGAGCTGGGGTTGGAGGTAAAAGTAAGAATTTGTCTGGTGGGTTGGGTTTGTGGGGTTGAGTAGGAACAAATCAGGAGGATTGGGCATTCCAGGCCAATGGAGGCCCATAGAAAAGAGCTTGCAAGTAAGTGCAAACTCCCCTTGTTTCTGTGGCCCCCAGGGGTCCTACACTCTCATTCTAGCCTATACTCAGACTTTTTTTTTTTTAATTTCTTAAATTTTAGCTGAATTCTTCTTACCTGCTTTTATGGTGCCAATCATCTGTGTTTCCCATGCTATGCCACGGACGACCCAACTCTCACATTTGTCTCTTCTTGGAGGATCCTTTCAGGTGTTTTGGTTTCCCTGTGACCTTACTGTTCTGATGAGTTCAGGAAAAGTCATGAGTCTATAACCCATGTTTCTTCTTATGGTTATGGAAGAAGCAGCAGTCTTTCCATTTTTCTACATCCTAAAAGACAACAGAATTTTGTCTTCACCCATTATCTTCTGTCCTGATGGTTTCTGATGAGAGGTCTGCTATCATTTTTATCTTTGTTTCCCTGAACACAATTGTGTGTATGTGTGTGTGCTTTCTCTGTCTGCGTGAGGACCTTTGAGGTGCTTCAATCTGTATGTAAGTTTGTAATTCTCATCAAATTAGGAGAAATTGTGGTTATGAGTGGTGCAAACGGTTAAGCATTCAACTACTAGCTGAAAGGCTTGGTGCTTCACAGCCACCCAGAGGCACCTAGGAAGACAGGCCTGATCTATTTCTAAAAGGTCGCAGTCTGGAAACCCTATGGAAGAATTTTACTCTGTACACATTAGGTTGCCACGAGTTGGAATCAACTTGACAGCAACTAACAACAAACAACAACATTTTATAAAAATTTTTTTTCTGTTTTCCCCTGCCCTCTGATATTCCAATTACAGGTATATTAGAGTGTTTGATATTGTCCTACAGCTCACTGAGGCTCTATTTTTTTTTTCCTGCAGTGTATAATCTGTTTTTAATCCCATTTAGCTATTTTTCATTTCAGATGTATTTTTCATACCTAGATGCATGCTTTGGTTTTTTGTTTTTTGTTTTTTTTTTCACCATCTTCCCCAGACCCCCGCCCTTGCTCCGCTGACCTTTGAAGCATTCATTTTATCCCGGAAACTTCTTTGCTTTTGGTCCAGTCCAACTGAGCTGACCTTCCATGTATTGAGTGTTGTCCTTCCGTTCACCTAAAGCAGTTCTTATCGACTGATTAATCAATAAAAACCCTCTCCCCCCCTCCCTCCCTCCCCCCCTCGTAACCACAAAAGTATGTGTTCTTCTCAGGTTTACTATTTCTCAAGGTCTTATGATAGTGGTCTTATACAATATTTGTCCTTTTGACTCTGACTAATTTCGCTCAGCATAATGCCTTCCAGGTTTCTCCATGTTATGAAATGTTTCACAGATTCATCACTGTTCTTTATCGATGCGTAGTATTCCATTGTGTGAATATACCACAATTTATTTCCCCGTTCATCCGTTGATGGACACCTTGGTTGCTTCCAACTTTTTGCTATTGTAAACAGAGCTGCAATAAACATGGGTGTGCATATATCTGTTTGTGTGAAGGCTCTTGTATCTCTAGGGTATATTCCGCGGAGTGGGATTTCTGGGTTGTATGGTAGTTCTATTTCTAACTGTTTAAGATAGCGCCAGATAGATTTCCAAAGTGGTTGTACCATTTTACATTCCCACCAGCAGTGTATAAGAGTTCCAGTCTCTCCGCAGCCTCTCCAACATTTATTATTTTGTGTTTTTTGGATTAATACCAGCCTTGCTGGTGTGAGATGGAATCTCATCGTAGTTTTAATTTGCATTTCTCTAATGGCTAATGATCGAGAGCATTTTCTCATGTATCTGTTGGCTGCCTGAATATCTTCTTTAGTGGAGTGTGTGTTCATATCCTTTGCCCACTTCTTGATTGGGTTGTTTGTCTTTTTGTGGTTGAGTTTTGACAGAATCATGTAGATTTTAGAGATCAGGCGCTGGTTGGAGATGTCATAGCTGAAAATTCTTTCCCAATCTGTAGGTGGTCTTTTTACTCTTTTGGTGAAGTCTTTAGATGAGCATAAGTGTTTGATTTTTAGGAGCTCCCAGTTATCGGGTTTCTCTTCATCATTTTTGGTAATGTTTTGTATTCTGTTTATGCCTTGTATTAGGGCTCCTAGGGTTGTCCCAATTTTTTCTTCCATGATCTTTATCGTTTTAGTCTTTATGTTTAGGTCTTTGATCCACTTGGAGTTAGTTTTTGTGCATGGTGTAAGGTATGGGTCCTCTTTCATTTTTTTGCAAATGGATATCCAGTTATGCCAGCACCATTTGTTAAAAAGGCTATCTTTTCCCCCAATTAATTGACACTGGTCCTTTGTCAAATATCAGCTGCTCATACGTGGATGGATCTATGTCTGGGTTCTCAATTCTGTTCCATTGGTCTATGTGCCTGTTGTTGTACCGATACCAGGCTGTTTTGACTACTGTGGCTGTATAATAGGTTCTGAAATCAGGTAGAGTGAGGCCTCCCACTTTCTTCTTCTTTTTCAGTAGTGCTTTGCTTATCCGGGGCTTCTTTCCCTTCCATATGAAATTGGTGATTTGTTTCTCTATCCCCTTAAAATATGACACTGGAATTTGGATCGGAAGTGCGTTAAATGTATAGATGGCTTTTGGTAGAATAGACATTTTTACTATGTTAAGTCTTCCTATCCATGAGCAAGGTATGTTTTTCCACTTAAGTATGTCCTTTTGAATTTCTTGTAGTAGAGCTTTGTAGTTTTCTTTGTATAGGTCTTTTACATCCTTGGTAAGATTTATTCCTAAGTATCTTATCTTCTTGGGGGCTACTGTGAATGGTATTGATTTGGTGATTTCCTCTTCGGTGTTCTTTTTGTTGATGTAGAGGAATCCAAGTGATTTTTGTATGTTTATCTTATAACCTGAGACTCTGCCAAACTCTTCTATTAGTTTCAGTAGTTTTCTGGAGGATTCCTTAGGGTTTTCTGTGTATATAATCATGTCATCTGCAAATAGTGATAACTTTACTTCTTCCTTGCCAATCCGGATACCTTTTATTTCTTTGTCTAGCCTAATTGCCCTGGCTAGGACTTCCAGCACGATGTTGAATAAGAGTGGTGATAAAGGGCATCCTTGTCTGGTTCCCGTTCTCAAGGGAAATGCTTTCAGGTTCTCTCCATTTAGAGTGATATTGGCTGTTGGCTTTGCATAGATGCCCTTTATTATGTTGAGGAATTTTCCTTCAATTCCTATTTTGGTAAGAGTTTTTATCATGAATGGGTGTTGGACTTTGTCAAATGCCTTTTCTGCATCAATTGATAAGATCATGTGGTTTTTGTCTTTTGTTTTATTTATGTGATGGATTACATTAGTGGTTTTTCTGATATTAAACCAGCCTTGCATACCTGGTATAAATCCCACTTGATCAGGGTGAATTATTTTTTTGATGTGTTGTTGGATTCTATTGGCTAGAATTTTGTGGAGGATTTTTGCATCTATGTTCATGAGGGATATAGGTCTATAATTTTCTTTTTTTGTAATGTCTTTACCTGGTTTTGGTATCAGGGAGATGGTGGCTTCATAGAATGAGTTGGGTAGTATTCCATCATTTTCTATGCTTTGGAATACCTTCAGAAGCAGTGGTGTTAACTCTTCTCTGAAAGTTTGGTAGAACTCTGCAGTGAAGCCGTCCGGGCCAGGGCTTTTTTTTGTTCAGAGTTTTTTGATTACCATTTCAATCTCTTTTTTTGTTATGGGTCTATTTAGTTGTTCTACTTCTGAATGTGTTAGTTTAGGTAGGTAGTGTTTTTCCAGGAATTCATCCATTTCTTCTAGGTTTTCAAATTTGTTAGAGTACAATTTTTCATAATAATCTGAAATGATTCTTTTAATTTCATTTGGTTCTGTTGTGATGTGGTCCTTCTCGTTTCTTATTCGGGTTATTTGTTTCCTTTCCTGTATTTCTTTAGTCAGTCTAGCCAATGGTTTATCAATTTTGTTAATTTTTTCAAAGAACCAGCTTTTGCCTTTGTTAATTCTTTCAATTGTTTTTCTGTTCTCTAATTCATTTAGTTCAGCTCTAATTTTTATTATTTGTTTTCTTCTGGTGCCTGATGGATTCTTTTGTTGCTCACTTTCTATTTGTTCAAGTTGTAGGGACAGTTCTCTGATTTTGGCTCTTTCTTCTTTTTGTATGTGTGCATTTATCGATATAAATTGGCCTCTGAGCACTGCTTTTGCTGTGTCCCAGAGGTTTTGATAGGAAGTATTTTCATTCTCGTTGCTTTCTATGAATTTTCTTATTCCCTCCTTGATGTCTTCTATAACCCAGTCTTTTTTCAGGACGGTATTGTTCATTTTCCAAGTATTTGATTTCTTTTCCCTAGTTTTTCTGTTATTGATCTCTAGTTTTATTGCCTTGTGGTCTGAGAAGATGCTTTGTAATATTTTGATGTTTTGGACTCTGCAAAGGTTTGTTTTATGACCTAATATGTGGTCTATTCTAGAGAATGTTCCATGTGTGCTAGAAAAAAAAGTATATTTTGTAGCAGTTGGGTGGAGAGTTCTGTAGAAGTCAATGAGGTCAAGTTGGTTGATTGTTGTAATTAGATCTTCCGTGTCTCTATTGAGGTTCTTACTGGATGTCCTGTCCTTCTCCGAAAGTGGTGTGTTGAAGTCGCCTACTATAATTGTGGAGGTATCTATCTCACTTTTCAATTCTGTTAAAACTTGATTTATGTATCTTGCAGCCCTGTCATTGGGTGCATAAATATTTAATATGGTTATGTCTTCCTGATCAATTGTCCCTTTTATCATTATATAGTGTCCTTCTTTATCCTTTGTGGTGGATTTAAGTCTAAAGTCTATTTTGTCAGAAATTAATATTGCTACTCCTCTTCTTTTTTGCTTATTGTTTGCTTGATATATTTTTTTCCATCCTTTGAGTTTTAGTTTGTTTGTGTCTCTAAGTCTAAAGTGTGTCTCTTGTAGGCAGCATATAGATGGATCGTGTTTCTTTATCCAGTCTGTGACTCTCTGTCTCTTTGTTGGTGCATTTAGTCCATTTACATTCAGGGTAATTATAGATAAATAAGTTTTTAGTGCTTTCATTTTGATGCCTTTTTATGTGTGCTGTTGGCCATTTCATTTTTCCACATACTTTTTTGTGCTGAGACATTTTTCTTAGTAAATTGTGAGATCCTCATTTTCATAGTGTTTGACTTTATTTTAGTTGAGTCGTTACATTTTTCTTGGCTTTTATCTTGAGTTATAGAGTTGTTATACCTTTTTGTGGTTACCTTATTATTTCCCCCTATTTTTCTAAGTAAAAACCTAACTTGTATTGTTCTATATCGCCTTGTATCACTCTCCATATGGCAGTTCAATGCCTCCTGTATTTAGTCCCTCTTTTTAATTATTGTGATCTTTTACATATTGACTTCCATGATTCCCTGTTATGTGTATTTTTTTTTTAATTAATCTTAATTTGTTTGTTTTTGTGATTTCCCTATTTGAGTTGATATCAGGACGTTCTGTTTTGTGACCTTGTGTTATGCTGATATGTGATATTATTGGTTCTCTGACCAAACAATATCCTTTAGTATTTCTTGTAGCTTTGGTTTGGTTTTTGCAAATTCTCTAAACTTGTGTTTATCTGTAAATATCTTAATTTCGCCTTCATATTTCAGAGAGAGTTTTGCTGGATATATGATCCTTGGCTGGTAGTTTTTCTCCTTCAGTGTTCTGTATATGTCGTCCCATTCCCTTCTTGCCTGCATGGTTTCTGCTGAGTAGTCTGAACTTATTCTTATTGATTCTCCCTTGAAGGAAACCTTTCTTTTCTCCCTGGCTGCTTTTAAAATTTTCTGTTTATCTTTGGTTTTGGTGAGTTTGATGATAATATGTCTTGGTGTTTTTCTTTTTGGATCAATCTTAAATGGGGTTCGATGAGCATCTTGGATAGATGTCCTTTCGTCTTTCATGATGTCAGGGAAGTTTTCTGTCAGGAGATCTTCAACTATTTTCTCTGTGTTTTCTGTCCCCCCTCCCTGTTCTGGGACTCCAATCACCCGCAGGTTATCCTTCTTGATAGAGTCCCACATGATTCTTAGGGTTTCTTCATTTTTTTTTAATTCTTTTATCTGATTTTTTTTCAGCTATGTTGGTGTTGATTCCCTGGTCCTCCAGATATCCCAGTCTGCATTCTAATTGCTCGAGTCTGCTCTTCTGACTTCCTATTGCGTTGTCTAATTCTGTAATTTTATTGTTAATCTTTTGGATTTCTACATGCTGTCTCTCAATGGATTCTTGCAACTTATTAATTTTTCCACTATGTTCTTGAATAATCTTTTTGAGTTCTTCAACAGTTTTATTGGTGTGTTCCTTGGCTTTTTCTGCAGTTTGCCTTATTTCATTTGTGATGTCTTGAAGCATTCTGTAAATTAGTTTTTTATATTCTGTATCTGATAATTCCAGGATTGTATCTTCATTTGGGAAAGATTTTGATTCTTTTGTCTGGGGGCTTGGAGAAGCTGTCATGGTCTGCTTCTTTAAGTGGTTTGATATGGATTGTTGTCTCTGAGCCATCACTAGGAAACTAGTTTTTCCAGAAAATCTGCTAAAAAAAAAAATGCAGTCAGATCCCTATCAGAGTTCTCCCTCTGGCTCAGGCTATTCGGATGTTAATGAAGTCACCTGGGGAGGGTGGGGGAGGGAACAGAGAGATAGGATAGTAGCACCTCAGAATATAGCCAGAGTTGCTTGTCTTGCTTGGAATGACTATTATATCTGAGATTCCCATGGGGTGCGTCGCCTATGTGTGCTGGCTGTGTGGAGATTGCCCCCGGGGGGTCTGGCCCGCTGGAGTCACGGTCAGATCCTCCGCTTCCAGCCCCACGCCCAGCGTCAAGGCTCCCCTGCTGGGACGGTGCACTCTCGACTCCAAAATCAGTTGCTGCCTCCCGGGGACTTCTCGTCCCACCAGCCGCGTTGCCGTGCCGCCTCCGAGAACCGGTTGGGCCCCCTCCCGGGGTTAGTTCAGGTGGGTGGAGCAGCTTCCCGTGGTTGTGCCGTGACCGAGTGTCCCGGCTGGGACGCTGTTGTCCCCGCTCCAATACCAGTCGCTGCCTCCCGGGGACTTCTCCTACCGGCTGCGTCCCACGCCGCCCGCCCGAACCAGCTGGGCCCCCTCCCGGGGTTAGTTCAGGGGGGTGGAGCAGCTCTCCGTGTTTATGCCGTACCTACATCCAGTCCAAATCCCGGCGGAACAGTTCCCCGGCTGGGACGCTGCTCTCCCCGTTCCAAGACCAGTCACTGCCTCCCAGGGACTTCTCCTACCGGCTTAGTCCCATGCTGCCCGTAGAACCGGCTGGTCCCCCTCCCGGGGTTAGTTCAAGGGGGTGGAGCAGCTCTCTGTGCTTGTGCCATACCTGACTGTTACGCTGGCTTCAGGCTCTGAAAATAATTGCTGCTTCCCCGTATTAGTTCGTTCTCTGTCTCTAAATCTGTGTTTGTTGTTCAGGGTTCATAGATTGTTATGTATGTGATCGATTCACTAGTTTTTCTGTGTCTTTGTTGTAAGAGGGATCCGAGGTAGCGTCTGCCTAGTTCACCATCTTGCCTCTGCCAGGTTTTTTGTTTTTTAATACCTTCCATTTCTCTCATCGTCAGATTTATGTTTTCCTTTACCATCCTGAACATAAGAAGTATATTTATAATAGCTATTTTAACATCTTTATCAGCAAATCCTCTCTCATCTCTGGATATGTATCTGTCACTTGTTTTTAAACGTTTTGAGACAGATCCAGAATAGCCTTTAGTCTAGGCTAAATTGGCACCATTACTGAGGCAATATCCTTCTGAGGACTCTCCTTAATGCCCACGTATTAGGAGTTGGTTCTACTCCGGCAGCACAAACAATCCCTAGCCTGTAAGAGCTTGAAAGTGGTTAGCTTGTTCTCTTCTGAGGATTCTTTCCCCATCCTCAGGTAGCTTCTTCCATGCATTCTCAGATGAGTACTAGCCCTAAGACTGAGATCTCTAGAGCTCTCTCTGTGCAGCTTTTATTACTTCAGTATTTCACTTCACAAATTCCACCTGCCTTCATCTCTCTGAACTGAAGCTCTTTCTTCAACTCAGCAAGACTGCTAGACTCTGTGGGGCAAAATGGGCTCACCTTATTCATCTTCCTTCTCTCAGCGATCAATGTCCTGTGCTGCCTATTGTCTGAATTTTGAAAATTGTTGTTCCATACATTTTGTCCAGTTTTCTAACTGTTTAAAAGAAGAGGATAGATATGCTGTCTTTTACTGTACCATTTCCATGCATAGATGGAGTCCACTGAAAGGTTTTTAGGTATAGGAAACATGGTAAAATTTGTGGTTTAAATATCATCACTCTGACCGTCAAAAAGTATTAATTGGAGGAGAATGAGACTAGAGACCAAAAGCCATTCAGATGCTAATACTCCAGCAACAGACAGCAAGAACATGAATTGTTGCCAGTAAACACTGGCATAGAGAAGAAATGATGGCTGTAAGAAATATTTAGAGCAATAGCATCTAGTGATTAATTGAACTTGGAAAAATCAAACTGGACAATGATGACATTATCATGGGATAACAAAATCACTTTCAAATATTTTTAAAAACGTATATTGAATAACTACTGTGTGCTCAGCACTAAGGTGGGTTAACAGACTATAAATATAAATAGGATGTGATACCTAGCCTCAAAGAATTAACAAACTTATAAATATAAAACAATGCAGAGACTACTATAATGAAAAGATAAATCAAGCGCCATGTTACACAAATAATGATGCAATTACAGCTGAGAGGAGTCAAGGAAGCCCTTAAACATGAGGTCATATTTGAGATAGGCCTTGAAAGATAAGCGGGATTTTTGCAGGTTTAGTAAAGAGTGAAAGGACATTCCAAGCAAAGAAGAATAAAAGCATACTGATTTCCGGAGGGGGGGTGGGGGGTGGGGGGGGGGACAGTTTCACTGTCAATAAAGGGTAGAATACGTTGGATAAATATAAAGTATAATATAAAAACAAGATATCATTATTGCATCCTCAAGATTGTTTCTGTCACATATACATACATCATGTGAAATGTGGAAATAAACTTTGGCAATGCCATGGTACTCAAAGTAGACTCTGTGTTATCAGTTACATAGCACAGAAAAAATCAATATTTATACCTACTTCCAGTCCAGACACAACAAATGCAATTAGTTTAAAATGTCTGCATTCGTGTACCAAGATAATGTTCCAACAATCCATGCACTTTAAAAGAAATATTTCAAATGGCTCTAAGAAACAAACAAAATATATATATATATATATATATATATATATATATATATATATAGCATTCATTATTTTAAAGCTCCTTTGACATTGGCGAATTCCACTACACATTAAAATGATGTTCTATTTGTTATTTGCCTCCACATCCTTAAGTAACATATTATAGAGCTGTTTCTTGATATTTCAGTTTTAGGCATTCTGTTGTCAACTTTGATTTAATCTACTTGTTTCCCATTTGGAATTCCCACCTTCAAATGTGTCTGTTGTTCTCCAGTCAAGACCCTCTATTTAACCCTCCAAAAAATAAAGCTCCAGTTGCTTCATGGTGGAGGGTTAGTAATCTGCAGTGCAGAATGGTGGAGTTATCTATGGATGTAACTGCTTCTCAAGTTGACTTTCAGCCAAGTATTTACTGCCCCACATTCCCCTCCGATACCAGCTGTTCCAGACACAATTCCTGAGACTTTGGGGGTGGGGGGTAGAGGGAGGGAAGCAGGAATTCTGCATTGTAATGCAGGTTGATTCTTGGCTTTTCCCCACAGCAGGCTCAGCTTTCTTGGCCTACTAAGTCACTTGCTATTCATCCTTCTTCTTTCTAGCTTCCTATATTCTGGTGTTATTGCTTCACTCTTGTTTTCTTTGTCCTGTGGGTTTATACCTTATTTTTTGAAAAAATCCTTTTACTATCACTGTAGTGGGTCTCCAGAAGGGAGCTGAAAAACACGTGTTCAATACCTCCTCTTTAACTGGAAGTCTTCATTTTATCCTTTTTTAATGACTGTGTCTGTGTATTTTATATTGCACATAATATATTTGTACAATGGTACACATATAATTTATTAATAATGCCTATATATCACATGGCTCGATTTAATTTTATTATATTAATGGTGTATGATTATAAAGGCTGGAAGACCACCGCTGTGGTGGACAGATGTGGACAGAGATGTGGAAACTCTCTCCTGTTTGAAATAAGAAGTAAGATCACTACCAGCTGAGAAAATAGAGAAGAGGTATTGGAGGTTAAAGGAGAGAGAGAGAAGAATATGTAAAATAGTTATCTGGGAGAGTAGGAAGGTGAGTTAACTAGAAAATTATAGTAGAATAACTAGAATATAGTAGAATTGCTCAGCAGGGCAAAGGCCCACTTAAGTTTGAGGTCATAAAAAGAGATCAGTAAATTGGGGCATGTGATTTTTCTCCAGCCACATTTCATTGCACAGGTACAGGTGAAGAGCCAATGTAGATTTTGATTTAGCGAGGTGTTATGGATTGAATTGTGTCCCTCAAAAATTTGTGTGTCAGTTTAGCTAGCCCTTGATTCCCAGTATTGTGTAATTGTCCACCATTTTGTCATCTGAGGTGACTTTCCCATGTGTTGTAAATCCTACCTCTATGATGTTAATGAAGTGGGATTAGCAGCGATTATGTTAATGAGGCAAGACTTAATCTACAAGATTTGGTTGTGTCTTAAGTCAAACTCTTTTTGAGATATAAAAGACAGAATTGAGCAGAGAGACTGGGGGACCTCATACACCAAGAAACAAGAGCCAGGAGAATAGTATATCCTGTGAACTCAGAGCCCCTGTACTGAGAAACTCCTCAACTGGGGTAGGTTGATGACAAGGACCTCCCCTAGAGCTCACAGATAGAGAAAGCCTTCCCCTGGAGCTGGCACCCTGAATTCGGACTTCTAGCCTCCTAGACTGTGAGAGAATAAATTTCTCTTTGTTAAAGCTATTCACTTATAGTATTTCTGTTATAGCAGCACTAGATAACTAAGACACTAAAAGACACTAGGTTTGGCATTTTACCAGGAATTTGGGGGTCGGAGGTGGAGTGAAGAGAGAGATGCAAAGAAGCTGAAGCTGTGGCAATGTAGCATACAGAGATGGGCCATCTCAGTAAATGCACTCTTATCTTGGGCACTCTAGTCAACAAGCTAGGAATCATTCTTAATTCCTCCTTTACTTCATTTCCAACAACCATTCCATCAGCAGGCCCTATTGTTACTTCCAAAATACATCTGGAATCTACCCCCTTTTCTCAGTCTCTGTGGCCACCACCTCAGCCTAGCCACTCTGCTCTTTTTCGGTGCCAGTGTCCTAACCATCTAACATGTCCCCCTGCCTCCTTTCTTACCACTCATCAATTCATCCTTCACAGAGCAACCAGAATAAGATTTTAACATCTTAATCAGATTATATGAGTACTTGCCTCAAGCCTTCAGTGGCTTCCTATTGTACTTAAATTTTAACCCAAATGGTGGCCCCCAAGGCCGTTGAACCTCTGCCTTCTTCTCCAACCTCTTTTAGTATGACTTTCTCTCATGACTACAATGGCCTCTTCTCTGATTCTCAAACATGCAAGCCATTTTCTATCTCAAACTAACGAAATTCTTTCTCCTTCTGCCTGGAATGTTCTCCACCTGGTTCTTTAATCTACCCATTGCCGTTGAGTCGATTCTGACTCATAGCGGCCCTACAGGACAGAGTAGAACTGCTCCATAGAGTTTCCAAGGAGCACTTGGTGTATTCAAACCACTAACCTTTTGGTTAGCAGCTATAGCACTTAACCACTATGCCACCAGGTTTTCTACCTGGTTATTTAATTAGCTGCTTTCATCCATTCTTCAGGCCTCAGACCAAATGTAACTTCCTCAGAGATGTTTGTGAACATCATTTGGGTTTTTCTGGACCTAAATACTTTGCATGACATCACCTCATTTCTTCCAGAGCCCTTAAACAATCTGAAGTTACCTTTTTGCATATTTTGCACTTGTGTTCTCCAATTAGAATAAGGGCAGGGATCTTCTCTCTTTCATTCTCCTTCATATGCCTGTAACTGTGGTTCTCAAACTTATTTGCATTAAATTAGTTAATATGCTTAGAATAATACTTAAATCCTCTAGGGAAAAAATTTAAAATTCTCCTAGAAAACTTGAATTAAAGAAGACCCGAACAATGGAGAGCTAGCCTGTGCATATAGATGGAGAGACTTAATAGTGTAAAGACATCAACTGTCCCTAAATTACTCTATAAATTCACTACAACCTCAATCCAAATGTCAGTTGCAATAGACAAATAGATGAGTGGAACCCCTTTTTTCTCTTGTTGCCATCGAGTGTATTCTGACTCACAGTGACCCTATAGGACAGAGTAGAACTGCTACCATAGCGTTTCCGAGGCTATACTCTTTAGGGAAGCAGTTTGCCACATCTTTCTCCCACAGAGTGGCTGGTGGGTTCGAACCACTGACCTTTCCATTAGCAGCCAAGTGCTCAACCACTGTACCACCAGGGCTCCTTAGATGAGTGGAATAGGCATTATGAATAGACAAGGGAATAATATCTGTACTATAAAGGGAACTCCTAAAATCAACACACTGAAAACCCTAGAAAAATGGGAAAAGCATATGAATCAGCAATAAATATATATTAGTAATTAGAGAAGGAAATAAACAATGAAATACTAATTTACACCCATTAGATTGGGAAAAAAATTACACCGTTTGATAATGCTAAATATGATGGGGAAACAAAATTTTTTTATACTTGGGTGCTGCTATTTTGGACAGCCAGCTGGCAAAGTAATCGCAGGTAAGCTGTATGATTATATGATTCTCCTCTTAAAAAAATAATCAAAGAAAAAGAAGGAGAGAAAGAGATCTTACAAAAAGAAACACATAAGATATTTTTCCGCAACATTGTAGAAGCAGGGAAGTGGACTCAACCTTGTTGTCCACTAGAGGAATATATATAAGGAGAAATTTGTGGTTGCACACAGCTAAATATTACACAGAAGTTAGAATCTATATAGATCTTAAAAAACAATGTTAAAAAATAGAAGAAAAATAGTGAATTAAAATTATATACACAAGAAATGACACTACGTATGTATTTCCAAAAATAGATAATAAATTTTAATATACATCCATTAAACACATTAAAGCAGTTACCTATTTGGAAGGGGAGAATAGGAGTGGAGAATGTGATAATGAGAAGAAATCAATTTAACCAGAGAGGGCACTTGCTCAGATCAATGATGACACTGTGCCATGAACTGAGGAGTTAATGAATTCAACCTTTGCATCTAAGTTTCTCACTCTCCTCCAAAACAAAAACAAAAATGAAGCAAATATTGTAGAATGGCAACGTATTTGTGTAATCTGCATGTTTCGACAAGGATGAATTAGAAAAATTTGCTATCTACCTATTTTCTGATTAATCAGGGGAATTACTGGTAAACAGAGAACTGCAGAATTCTTGAGAGCAGAAAGAAGGTCTCAATAATTTAGCTTTTCTAGTCCCTTGATTACAAGGATATCTGCTCCCTGATCATACCAAATGGCTGTGTCTATTTTACTTTGGAAAAGTCATCAACAAATAAGACTTCACATGTTCTTTTAGCAGCCTGTTTTAATATGTAACAAATAATCCTTACAGTACATTCTTTCTTATGTCTGTACTATACTACCACAGTTATTTCAAGCCATTTCTTAGATAAGATGGTTAAAAGTTGGTCCAAATTTTTTTTACAATGATATTTTATGTATTAGGAGGCAATTGTTGTCTACAGACTAATTCCAACTCCTTTTTCTTTTTCTCATGGGTCTTATTTATCCAACTTTTTAATCATGTTATTAATCTACCCTGAATTTCTCCACTTCACAGCAACCTCATCAGGGTTGGAAGACACAAACTGGATGCAATACTAACTGCACGGTGGCCCTATGTGTGGCTCATTGAGTGAGAAACTATTGCCTCCATGAGTCCTTAAATCTAGTAACTAAGAGCTGGGTATTCTCACCAACAGTTTTCCTTATAAATTTTCATTGTAACAACCCGTTTATATTTAATACTGTTATTGTTACAAAGCACTAGCTTACTAAATCTTCCAACAGCTCAATAATGACAGGAAAAATATTATTTTTCTCATTGCATAGATGAGCAACTCAAGGCACAAAGAGGTAACTCTCCAAGGTAACGCAGCTAATCAATGCTGGAAGTTGGACTTCTGATTCCAAAGCATATAGAAAACATGTAAAGAGCTTAAATGGGAGGCAGTATAGAGAAAGAACATTAATTTGTTGTCAGAGATGCTGAATTCAGACTCTAGCTTTGCCACTAGCAGCCATGTGACCAAACAGGGTTAATAATAGGGTTGATGTGATATGGTTAAGGACTTGGCTGCCAACCAAAAGGTCAGCAGTTCAAATCCACCAGCTGCTCCTTGGAAACCCTATGGGGCAGTTCTAATCTGTACTATAGGGTCTCTATGTGTTGGAATCAACTCAACAGCAACAGGTTTGGTTTGGTTTGGTGAGCATTCTGGTTAAGGTGTAATGAAATCTACACTCTGTAAACTTTGTCATGTTTTCCTTATACCGATAATTTGAATGTTGTTCCAAAATAATTTTTCTTCTCTGCTCCCACATCACCAGTTTATTCTTCTGAAAATGTACTCCTTTTGGTTGTCATTAGCTGTTTGGTTTTTTGTCCTTTTTTCCTGGGGGGACATTCCCGCGCTCCTCATGTTTTTTAAGATATTCATCAACGAAGTCGGGAAAAATAGTAAACAAATTCACACTGGCACCTTTGTCCTTCCTCAGATTATATAATTAGTCTCAAAATATTTATATGTTATGAATTAAAAAAGGAAAACGTTAGATATTTATACTCTTTTATCTTTGTGGTTTTTGAAGTAGTAAAAGATGGAGCAAATGACACAGAAATTAAGGAAAAGGCAATAAAATATTTAATATGAACATAATTTTTACAAGTCTAATAACTTTTTAAATCTTTAAAAGTTAGCATTAGAGGTAAAATTTGTATAATGTGTCAGTGATCTCCTATTATAATACTTTCATTTATTAAACATAATCATTGTAGTCATACGTTAGATTCTCCTACCTGGAGAGCCACAAAACCTTCATAAATTATAAGCATTGTATAAACTTTATTTTTGCTGCAGGAGGGACATCTGGAAGCGCCTACATAACACTCCTCTTGTAGAAAATGTTCCCTTTTCACCCACATATTTAACAGTGGTCCTGAGTCTCTATGTTTCTGGAGGTTCCTGAGACTTAGCTATATCTTAACCTACTTATGGTTTGGTTGTTTGATTCTTGCTTGGATTACCTGAGCCAATTTAATTCATCTCTTGCCTGTGTGAGTGAAATTGCATCTCTCTCTTTCACCACCCAACTAACAGCTGCTACAATGGAGGTTTACATGGTTCAGGTGATACCTGTCAGATGGGATGCTGAGCTAAGTGGGTCAAGCAAGAAAGTGTAGAACAGGAGTAAGTAGTAAGTGGTCTGGCATCAGTAAGATTAACCTCAAAGGAAAAATCATGCCCCATCGAAAGATATAAGAACTTTACCTAGCGAGTATTAAAGAGTACAGTCAAGGCATCAGCAACTAGTATTGAAAGAACGACCAAGTGAAATGTCTGATAACTGCCTTTATAAACACTGTGAGAGATAGTCATAGAGTTAAAGAAATCGTAATTATTGCTCACTCTAGGGTTGCTTCAAGTCTTTAACCCTTTCAGATGTGCTGCTATAGCTATAATATTCAAAAGCGTGACAGGTTTAAGGGTCCAGACTGATGTGCAAAACAGGAAAGCAAAGATTTGAAACATACCTTATTTTCTCAACTCTAAGTCTTCTTTTCTTTCCGCATCTAATGTGCCTAAATTTAGAATATATTTTACTATAATATTCTCTTAAAAATGTACCAGCCATCAGAGAAAAGAATAAGTTGTCATTGTGTATACATGTGCAAACCTAATTATATATACAAGGTATCTGTTCAACTCAATTTGCTGTTGAGCTTTAAGTTAAATTGGGACCACCTTTATGTGAAATGAAAGCCTTTCACTAAAGCACTAAACATCTACCTGTGAAAAGCTTCCAGCTGGCTTTTAAGGAAAGTAAATTTTAATTTACAGAAAAAAAAAAAAAACTATAGTTTTACCTAAATAGGAAGAACAGGCAATATCTGGTATTCCTCAATATGCTTGAAATCCTCCTCTTAAGCCTAAGATGCTAAAGAGGTCAAGGATTGAGCATGAGCTATGAAATGCAATGGATCATTATGGTATTATCCACAATTGACAATAGCCGAACATAATTCAGAAGAATTCTTAGGCTTCTAGCATACAGAAGATTTACTCTCAAATTCTGATTCGTTATTGAAAGAAAAGAAAAATGACATGTAATTTATGGATATAAGAATGGTATTATTGGAAAATTAAGTAATTATAATCATTTAATACAGTTTTTTCTTTCTTTAGAAAAATTGATGGACTATCTCAAAAATCACTGGTAACTTCGACAATTGAGGGATTCATGTATTTTTGTGTCCTTCTAACAGACTGCTAGTTGTGATTCAAGTATCTGTTTTTCAAATACACTTGTTTACAAAAAATGTGGTTAGATTAAATATAACCCAGGTCCAGTTGAATTGGTTAACAAATAATTTTGTTCTCTTTAGTCTTAAAAACTTCCAGGACATGATTAGTTAATACACATTGTGAATTGAAGTTGCTGTAATTTCTGATACCATATTTTTTTAATTATTGTTTTTAGGATTAGAGTTTCTAAATATTATACAAGAGATTTGCACCAGGAAATCTATTGAAAACAATTGGTGATGATTTAACGAGTTTCAACATCAATTTAAGAACTCTTTTTTAACTTTCATAGAGATTGGGAATTGATTAGTATTAAAATGAGATCTCCAACTTTAAAAAAATTGAATGACCTGGCTCTGTAAAAATTGAGAACTCTACAAGTTGAGGCTACTGATAACGGAGATGGTAGGATTATTAGTAAGGCAAAAAGTAAATTTAGCCAGCATGCACTTGTCCTTAGGTACACTTTATTTTCTTCCGATATCAACTGACCTGACTAAGAATATTTAGGAGATCTATAGCGCTGAGTCGCAGCAGTATAAGGACTTATTATTTTAGAATCTCTCATCAAATTGACTCCACAGCCTATCTAGAATTTGTGTTCTATGTCAAGAATACATAGTTTTCTTGGATATTTCGTACATTTGTTGCAAGAATAATTGTTGTCAGAAAATTTAATGTCAATATACCCTTTTGTAAAGCAAAGTTTCATTACATAAAGATGTTTAATTTTTAACAGGTAATCGAATGCTTTTACTTATCACCACCTTAGTAAAAAACAGTGTGTAGTATTGTAGCTTGATACCGATGGATCAGATTAAATTCCTTTCATTTGCTGAAGCTTCCACAAGGATGGATCTTAAAATAGTGCACATATCATGCTAAGATACTACAACTTGTTGTTCTTGCAACTTGTGCCACCAACTATCCACCATTGTTCAAGGGAAGCCATACGCAAGCACGACCAGACTGTGGCATCTTTATCATTGTTATTATGGGTCTACAGACTAAGAGAACACATTAATAACATTCCCTACAATCACATAAACCTACTCCTCACTTACTGAATATCTCATTATCCGACATTTCGTGTTTACAACAACAGTAAAAAATCTGCTATCTGACTGATTTGCGTATTAACGATGTTATGTCTGGCAATAATGAAGCCAAGGTGCAAGGTGAAAGTAACACTTTGTGTATCAACTTGGCTGGGCCGTTATGCTCAGTGGTTTGATAGTTACGTAATGATATAATTTGACAATTATGTAATGATGTGATTTGGCAGTTACGTAATGATGTAATCTTCCTCCTTTTTTGATCTAATGTGGTCACCCTCTATTTTTGCATAACATCGATTTTGGCATAACAACCTGGTCTTTGGAACCTAACCACATCGATAAGTGAGGAGTAGATGTACTACCTTTAAGATTAAGATGGTATTAAATTTAACTTATTTGGAAACCCTGACATTTTTATATCAATACTGTAAGGTAAATAAGAATGTCCTTTTAGGGAGAAAAATATTTCACTGAATGCAATGGCTATAATGCATAAATCTAAATAATTATTTTAATTAATAACTTTAGAAAGAATTTATATAAGGAATGATATTTTAGGAAAAAAGGGGGGACTTGGTAGAAAAGCTCAGACTCTTTAGCTCTATTTATTGTATTTGACAAATGGCAAGTCAAATACACCCCAAATGTTAACAGTGCAGCAAAATGCTTCATGGTAAAAGAAAGCACCTCCCTTTTGAAGCATGTTCTGTTTTGATATGTGAGTTATGAGTGAACTATTTTTCTCGATATACATTGCTTAATTCTTGGATTGAGGAAATGAACATGGAAAACTGACAAAGGGAAAACTAATTGTGAGTTGAGCCTGAGACACAGCATGAAAAATAAAGAATATGAATGGGTGATGGATTTTTTTTAAGGATGACTATTAAAATTGTTACCTTTATTTTCACCAAAGAAACATTCCATTAGCTATAATTGGGATATATCATGAAAGCATTGGGCTAAAGAATCCACTCTGAGGCCTGAGGTATCTAAATTCCTAATTCATCCTCAGAAGATAATTTTATGAGGGTTTCTTACTACAGTTCTTTGACGATGGGCCTGGTTGTTCTGTCACTCTATTCTGCGAAAAGACTACATAGTTGACTCTTATCGTTTTAGAGTTTAAAACTCTTTTTTAGTATCAAGTAAAACATATGCAGAAAATATGAACACATACACAAATATTTGGATACAATTTCAAGATGTCAGACCTTCCAAAGTTTCTGTGTGTTTAGTCCCAGATTAAGAACCTGTTTTACAGTGTCACATGTGGTATGAGCTTGCTGTGAAAACAGCCTTTTTCCTGACCCTGAAGTCTATATAACTTCTATGATATGATATTCTATCTTACCAGTAAGCATAATGCTTGCTGGAGGATAGAACTATAGAGAGGAGCTTTATCTGCCTATAGCAAAGCCCAGAAGGGCACACACCATCACACAATAGGGATAAACAAGCCCTAGGTATTAGACAGTCTGTCATCACTGACAGCTCCAAAGAAGTCAAACCTAAAATTTGCCTATTGTTCAATTTTTTAACTCTTGATTTTACATTGTATCTGATAGATAAATATATGCTTTACATAAATAATTATAGAAGAATTTAATTTTTCCTTTTTAAATGGTTAAAAAAGTCATGCCTTTATGACATTTCAACTAATCATGGTAGCAACGAATGGACACAAAAGAGGATATGGCTGGTTTACAAGCTTTTCTGCAAAGAATAGTGCAATGGTGAAGAGGAATTAGTCATAGTAGTTAAATCTTTTGGTTAGATTTTTTTTTTTAACAATTAGAGAAAGCATGCATCATACAAAGCCTTACTGTCAAATTTATCCCAGTAGCTTACACTGAAGATATTTTATAAAACTAATGGGTGAAAATTATATGAATTAAGTACCAAGTTGAATGCAATGGTGGAATGCTCCCTCCCACCTCTCCCCACCCTGGGTGGGAAGTAGCATTTTTAAAAGAGTAAGTTTTAAAATATTTCTTAAAACAAAACAAAACGAAAAACAAGCACAATGTAAAAGACATAAATTGGTCAAATTTGGGTGAGATACATGTTTTATAATTGACGAATGGAGTTCTGCTTCTAGCCAAGATGAAACAGCAGGGATTGGATTTACTCACCTGCTTGAGGCAAATTTTTAAAAAATGGATAAAAGTATGGTTCTTTGATTTTTAAGATATTTGATATCAGGCAAGGAAGGACAGTGATCTCAAAGCGACAGTGTATTAGTTATCTAGCGTTACTAGCGGATGACTTTAACAAAGAGAAATTTATTTCCACACAGTAAAGTAGGCTAAAAAGTCCCAAATTCAGGGCGTCAGCTCCAGACGAAGGCTTTCTCTCTCTGTTGGCTTTCTCATCAATCTTCCCCCAGACTAGGAGCTTCTCCTTGCAGGAACCCTGGGCCCAAAGGATGTGCTATGCTCCTGGCACCGCTTTCTTCATGGTATGAGGTCCCCCTGTCTCTCTGCTCACTTCTTTCTTTTATATCTCAGAAGAAACCAGCTTAAGACAAAATCCAGTCTTGTATATTGAGTCCTGCCTCATCAACACAACTGCTGCCTCACAGCAGGTTTCCTCACGGAGGTTATCAC
Source organism: Elephas maximus indicus (assembly GCF_024166365.1). Classification (NCBI taxonomy): domain Eukaryota; kingdom Metazoa; phylum Chordata; class Mammalia; order Proboscidea; family Elephantidae; genus Elephas; species Elephas maximus. The sequence continues at coordinate 142,498,422 of NC_064819.1, read as the reverse complement.
ATTATATCAAATCTCATCATGGAAGTGATCACATCATCATAAGGCTGCCCAATTACATAACTGCCAAACCACTGCCTAGTCAAACTGACACACAACCTTAACCATCACATACACCATGCCAGCACTGTATTACTAGGAATAAAGATAGTCATTTGTTAATGATAAAGAAATTAATTCTTCAAGAATACCTAAAAACCCTAAATATTAACATTCCTAGTACCAAAGGATCTGTCTTAGAATGCTCCTTAGAATCAAGGATGGCGAGACTGCATCTTACATACTTTGGGCACGTTGTCAGGAAGGATCAGTCCCTGGAGAAGGACATCATGCTTGGAAGAGTACAGGGTCAGTGGAAAAGAGGAAGACCCTCAACGAGGTGGATTGACACAGTGGCTGCAACAATGAGCTCAAGCACAACAACAATTGTAAGGATGGCACAGGACTGGGCAGTGTTTCAATCTGTTGTGCATAGGGTCGCTATGAGTGAAGCTGACTGGATGGCACCTAACAACAACACTACCAAAGGAGAACCCTGGTGGTGTAGTGGTTAAGAGCTTGGCTGCTAACCAAAAGGTCAGCAGATCAAATCCACCAGACGCCGCTAATTGGAAACGCTATGGGGCAGTTCTACTCTGTCCTATAGAGTTGCTATGACTCAGAATCAACTTGACGGCAGTGGGTTTGGTTTTTTGTTTAGTACCGAAGATTGAAAATACCTGAAGCAAAAACTTATAGACCTGAAAAAATAAACGCGCAATTATAGTCTGATATTTCAACATCCTTTTCTTAGAAGATGAAAGAACAAGCACAGTATACAGGAAAATATATATATATATATATAAGACATGAATAATACTATCAACCACCTTGACGTAATTGACATTTGTAGAACAATCCACTCAAAAATAGCAGACCATACATTTTGTCCAAGTGCACATGGAACACTTTACCAAGATAGATCATATTCTGGACTATAAACTATGAAGAATTCATATCTCACAAGGTATGTCTTCTGAGAACAATGAAATTATATTAGAATTTAATAACAGAAAGATATCTGGAAAATCACCAAGTGGAAGCTAACTAACACACTTCTAAAAATCTCATGGCCACAGGGGAAAACCAGAAATTATTTTGAACTAAATAAAATTGAATACACAACATATCATAATTCTTGGGTTATAGTTAAAGCAGAACTTAGAAGAAAATTTATAGCACTTGTGATGGTTAAGATTGTGTGTCTACTTGGCTGGGCCATGATTCTCAGGGATTTGGCAGTTATGATGTAGTTTAGGAGTTATGTAATGTGTAATCACCTACATGATGAAAAAAAAAAACAGGGTGAGATCTGATATAATGTAATCTCCTCCATAATGATATCTGCTATGAATAGCCAATCAGTTGGAAGGGAGTTTCCTTGAGGATGTGACCTGTATGCAATACATATAGACTTTTGGGCAAAGCTCACACGCTTTTGTTCTGGCCTGGATCCTCCATTAGGCTCATCATCATCGCAACTCAGATTCTTGGGACTTGAGCCAGCAGCCTGCCATCTTACCTGTCGATCTTGGGTTCATCATCTCCTGCAGCTACGTGAGTTAGGAGAAGCCTCCAGCCTGATACTGACCCACAGACTTGGGGCTTTCCATCCTCTACAAGTGCATGAGCCATTTTCTTGATATAAATCTCCTTCTCTCTTTCCCTCTCTCTCTCTATATATACATACACATATACATACCAAACAAAAAACCAAACTTGTTGCTGTCAAGTCGATTCCAACTCATAACAACCCTACAGGACAGAGTCGAACTTCCCCACGGGGTTTCCAAGGAGTGGCTTGTGAATTTGAACTGCAGACCTTAAGAGCCATAGCTCTTAACCACCATAAATATATATAGATATATGTATATATTCTCTAGAGAAGCAAAACCAGTGAAGCACACAGATATGTACACGCTTCACTGATTTTGCTTCTCTAGAGAAACCAACCTAAGACGTTTGGTACTGAGAGTGGTTCTAGAGAAACAAAATTGTAAGGACAAATTTTCTAAATTGTTTCTCAAGTCTGGTTAGTCTTAAAAAGATATTGTTCAGTCTGCCTCCAGTAGCAAAGAGGGCACTGCTAATCCATGGAGTGAGGTGGCACGAGATGAGTCTGGATGATTGCATGTTTGATACTTTTCTACAATTTTGTCAGAACGAGAAGTATAAGAATTCTGGTTGGTTGGCCCTTCTTTCACTAGACAAAGTGGTGGAAGAAAGAGATGAGCTCAGGGCTTCAGATTCAAAGCTCAAGTGTCACATAAACAAGCTTAAAATTGTCACTTGTGTTCTGAAAGAAAGCTTTATTTCTTGTAGTAACAGAACTGATACCACCAAAAACCAAACCCAGAGTCTTATATTAAGAGTGGCTAAATTACAATACCAATTGAATTCCCAACATTGAATGGGGTCTGAAGTTAAAGTGAGGGCATTGATTGGGAAGAAATGGGATCCTGAAACTTGGGATGGGGACGTATGGGCAGATCATCAGGAAGCTGGAGACACTGAGCCTAAGTCCGTTGAATCACTCCTGGCAACAAAACCATTAGCCCCTCCACCCATCTGAAGAGATTAACCCAGATATGTTTGAAAAGCCTTTGTCTGAGTCATCGCCTGGGGCATCTCTTGAGGCATATGCCTACAAGACATTGCTGAATGTTCTCAAAACACATCCCCACCATCCATTTTTGCTTCTAGACCTGTAACTAGACTTAAGTCCCAGTGAGCCCCAAAAGGTAAAGTATAAACTGTGACCCAGAAAGAGGTACACTACACTCCAAAAGAACTGCTTGACTTTTCTAATATGTACTAACAGAAACCTGGGAAATATGTGTGGGAGTAGCTATTAAGGGTGTGGGATAATGGTGCAAGGAACATAAAGTTGAATCTGTTTAAGTTTATTGATATGGGCCCCCTAAGCATAGATTCTTCACGCAGTGTTTCAGCTTGAGAGGTTAGGAAAGGATCTAATAGTTTATTTGGTTGGGTTGCTGAAGTATGGATTACATGGTGGCCTACACTAAAGCAAGTTGAAGTACCAGACCTGCTTTGGTATGCTGAAGAAGGCGGTGCCTATAGGCTAAGGGAAACTGGCATGCTAGAATGGATTCATCAGGCTAGACCCACACATGGAGTGCCCAGAGGACACATCTTTTACCACAACTGTGAGGAATGAATTTGTGAAGGGAGCCCCCCCAGCATCCTTGAAAACTGCTGTGATTGCTGTTTTATGTAAGTCAGATTTGACAGTGGGAACTGTCCTAACTGAATTAAGACACCTAACTATAATGGGGTTGATTGGACCCTATGGTGGTAAGGGCCAAGTGGCAGCACTCAATTGACAAAGGCAGGGTGGGCATGGTTACCATAATGGACAGCAAAGTTAAAGCCTTAATCAGAATAGTCTAATTCATACAGACTTATGGTATTGGCTACTTAGTCACGGTGTCCCTAAGAGTGAAACAGATGGGAAACCTACTAAATATTGACTTAATCTGTACAAGTAGAAGAATTCTAGGTCAAATGAACAGCAGCCTAACTCAAATCACCAGAATATAGAGTCACAGCCCCTCAATCAATTCCTATACTTGAGCAAGTTCACAGAATATAGAGCCACAGCCCCTCGAATGAAGAGGAGACCTGGTCAACTTGAAGAAGAACTTCACTACAATGTCAAAAATTTATATTGTTAATCTTTCTCCCAGCCTTCCCCAAAGGAACTGTGATGGTTAAGGCTGTGTGTCAACTTGGCTGGGCCATGATTCTCAGTGGTTTGGCAGTTATGATGTACTTTGCCAGTGGTATGACATTATGATCACTCCATGATGAGATTTAATACAATGTGATCATCTCCTTGATGGGATCTTCTGTGAGTAGCCAATCAGTTGAAAGGGAGTTTCCTTGGGTGTGTGGTCTGCATTGAATATAAGTGGGTAGTCTGGCAAGACTTGGGGCTTTTTGCTTGTGCTGGATCCTGAAGCTGGCTTCTGTTCATCTGTCTTCCGGTTCTTGGGGCTCGAGCTAGCTACTTACCTGCAGTCTTGCCTGCTGATCTTGGGATTCATGCATCTTTGCAGCCTGTGAGCAAGAGCCCTGCTATTTGACCTGCCAATCTTCGGTTTGCCAGCCTCTGCACCTACCTGAATCAGGAGAAGGCTCTATTCTGACCCGCAGACAGGGACATTTCAACCTCTACAACTGTGTGAGTCATTTCCTGATATAAATCTCTCTATATATATTTATACATTCTACTGGTTTTGCTTCTCTCGAGAACCCAGCCTAAGACTGGGATTTATGGCCTCTTAAGAACAGTCACGGGGGGAAAGAAAATAATCAGACTTTTGGGGCATTGATGGATACTGGCTCTGAACTGACACTAATTTCAGGAGGCCCAAAACATCACTGTGGTCTGCATGTCAGAGTGGGGGCATACGGAGGTCAGGTTATTAATGGAGTGTTAGCTCGTTTCTGTCTCACAGTGGGTCCAGTGGGTCCCCGAACACATCCTGTAGTGATTTTCCCAGTTCCAGAATGCATAATTGGAATAGATATGCTCAGCAACTGGCAGAACCCCTACACTGGATTCCTGACAAATGGAGTAAGGGCAATTATGGCAGGAAAGGCTAAGCAAAAGCCATTAGAACTGCCCCTCCCTAAAAAAACAGTAAACCAAAAGCAATACCACATTCCTGGAGGGATTGCAGAGATTACTGTCACCATCAAAGACTTGAAGGACCCAGGGATGTTGATTCCTACCACATCCCATTCAACTTGCCTATTCAGCCTGTGCAAAAGACAGATTGATCTTGGAGAAGGAAAGTGGATTATTGAAAACTTAATCAGGTTGTAACTCAATTGCAGCTGCTCTTCCAGATGTGGCATCATTGCTTGAGCAAATCAATATATCTCCTGGTACCAGGTATGCAGCTAATGATCTGTCTAATGTCTTTTTCTACACACCTGTTTCAAAGGATTGCCAGAAGCAGCTTGCCTTCAGCTAGCATGGCCAGCAATACACTTTCAGTTGCCTACCTAAGAGCTACATCAACTCTCTAGCCCAATGTCATAATTTAAGCCACAGGGAGCTTGATCACCTTTCCCTTCCACAAGACATAACACTGGTCCATTACATTGATGACATGCTGGTTGAGCCTAGTAAGGAAGAAGTGTCAATGCTCTGGACTTATCGGTAAAACATTTGTGTGCTAGAAAGTGGGAAATTAATCTGATAAAAATTGAGGCACCTTCCACCTCAGTGAAATTTCTAGGGGCCCAGTTGTGTGGGGCACGATGAGACATCCCTTCTAAAGTAGAGGATAAGTTGTTGCATCTGGCCCCTCCCACAATAGAAAGTATGCACAATGTCTGGTAGATCTCTTTGGATTTTAGAGGCAACATATTCATCATCTGGGTGTGCTGCTCTGGCCTATTTATGAAGTGACTCAAAAAGCTGCTAGTTTTTGTATGGAGGCATAAAGCCTGTGAGTGGCCGTCTAAGATACTCCACTAGTCTCACCCCTTTGGGAGCAAGGGAGAATGAAGAAAACTAAAGACGTGAGGGAAGGGTTAGTCCAAAGGATGAATGGACCACTACTGCCATGGCCTTCACCAGACTGAGTCCAGCACAACTAGATGGTGTCTGGCTACTACCACTGACTACTCTGACAGAGATCACAATACAGGGTCCCAGAAAGAGCTGGAGAAAAATGTAGTAAAAATTCTAACTAACAACAAAAAAAAAGACCAGACTTACTGGCCTGACAGAGACTGGAGAAACTGAGAGCATGGCCCCCAGACACCCAGTTAGCTCAGTAACGAAGTCACTCCCAGGATCACCCTTCAGCCAAAGATTGGACAGGCCCATAAAATGAGACCAAAGGGGCACACCAGCCCAGGGGCAAGGACTAGAAGGCAGGAGGGGACAGGAAAGCTAGTAATAGGGAACCCAAGGTCAAGCAGAGAGAGTGTTGACATGTTGTGGAGTTGTTAATCAACGTCATAAAACAATGTGTACTGACTGTTTAATGAGAAGTTAGTGTGTCCTGTAAATCTTCATCTAAACTACAATTAAAAAAAAGAAAAGCTGCTAGTTTTCATGGGGCCTAGAACAAGAGAATGCTCTGCAACAAGTTCAGGCTGCCGTGCAAACTGCTCTGCCCCTTGGGCTGATACAATGGTGCTTGAAGTATCAGCGGCAGATAGAGATGTTGTTTGGAGTCTGGCAGGCCCCTATTGGTGAATCACAGAGCAGACTCTTACAATTTTGGAGCAAAACCCTGCCATTCTCTTCAGGTAGCTACTCTCCTTTTGAGAAACAGCTTTTGGCTTGTTACTGGGTCTTAGCAGAGACTGAATGCTTAACTGCGGGCCACCAAGTCACCATGCGGCCTGAACTGCCCATCATGAACTGGGTATTGTCTCACCCATAGAGTCATAAAGTTGGACATGCACGGCAGCACTCTATCATTAAATGGAAGTGGTATCTATGAGATGGGGCCCAAGCAGGACATGAAGGCACAATTAAGTTGCATGAGAAAGTAGCCCACATGCCTATGGTCTCCACTCAAGTCACATTACCTTCCATTTCCCAGTCTGCACCTATAGCCTCTTGGGGAGTTCCTTATGATCAGTTGGCTGAGGAAGAGAAAACTTGTGCATGGTTTACAGTCCTGTGCGATATGCAGGCACCACTCAAAAGTGATAAGAATTAGTATTACGGTCCCCTTCTGTGACCTCCCTGAAGGACAGTAGTGAATCTTCCCAATGGGCAGAACTTTGAGCAGTGCACCTGGTTGTTCACTTTGCTTGGAAGGAGAAATGGCTGGATGTGCAATTGTATACTGATTTATGGGCTGTGCCCAATGATTTGTGCGGACGGTCAGGGACTTGGAAGGAACATGGTTGGAAAATCAGAGACAAGGATTTATGGGGAAGACATATGTGTGTAGACCCCTCTGAATGGGCCAAAGAAGTGAAAATATTAGTGTCTTATGTGAATTCGCACCAAGGATGACCTCAGAAGAGGAGGATTTTAACAATCATGTGGATAGGATTTGATGCGTTCTGTAGAAACCAGTTATCCTCTTCCCCATCTACTCCTGTCGTTGCGCAATGGGCTCGTGAACAAAGTGGTCAGTGTGGCAGGGATGGAGATTACTTACCAAGGCTGACTTGGCTACAACCACTGCTAAGTACCTGATCTGCCAGCAGCAGTGGCCCACATTGAGTTTCTAATATGGCACCATTTCTGGAGGTGATCAGCCAGCAACCTGGTGACAGGTTGATTACATTGGACTGCACGCATCATAGAAAGGACAGCATTTTGTCCTTACTAGAACAGGCACTTGGTCTGGATAAGGATTTGCCTTCCCTGTGCTTAATGCTTCTGCTAAAACTACCATCCTTGAATTTACAGAATGCCTTATGCACCACCATGGTATCCCACACAGCATCACCTTGGATCAAGGTACTAGCTTCATAGCAAATGAAGTGTGGTAATGGGCCCATGCTCATGGAATTCACTGGTCTTACCATGCTCCCCATCATCTTGAAGCAGGTGGCTTGATAAAACCATGAAATGGCCTTCTGAAGACATAATTACAGCACCAGACAGGTGGTAATACTTTGCAGGATTGGGGCAATGTTCTCCAGGTAACTGTATGTGCTCCAAACTAGCACCCAATACATGGTCCTCTTTCTCCCATAGCCAGGATTCACGGTTCTAGTAATCAAAGGGCAGAAATGGGAGTGTTGCCACTCACTATTACCCCTAGTGACTCACTCACTAAATTTTTGCTTCCTGTCTCTGTGCCTGTATTGTCTCCTCTTAGTGCCAAAGAGAAGAATGCTCTCATCTGCAGACACATCACTGATTCCATTGAACTGGAAGTTAAGAATACCACCCAGCCACTTTGGGCCCTTATTCCTCTGAATGAACAGGCAAGGCAGGGAGTTACCATATTGGCTGGTGTGATTGATCTTGATTACCAAGAGGAAATCAGATTGATATTACATATTGGAGATAAAGAAGAGTATGTCTGAAATTCAGGAGATCCCTTGGGGCGTCTCTTAGTACTACCATGCCCTGTGATTAAAGTCAATGGAAAACTGCAGCAACTCAATTTCAGCATGACTACTTATGGCCCAGACCCTTCAGGAATGAATGTTTGGGTCACCTCACCAGGCAAAGACCCATGATCAGCTGAGGTGCCTCCTGAGGGTAAAGGGAATACAGAATGGGTGGAGGAAGAAGGTAGTTCTAAATACCAGCTACAACCATGTAACCAATTACAGAAATGATGGCTATAATTGTTAGGAATATTTGTTCCTTGTATGTGTGCATCAGATTTTTTTTTTTTTACTTATAAAATAAAAGATGTAAGCAGGACTAGTGCATTTTCAGTTGTACAAGTGTTAGTTGTATCATGTTAGGCGTTAAGTATGACTTACAGTTTAAGGAGATGTGTACAGGTGCCCTATTGACAAGGGGTGGATTGTGATACATAAGGTTGTATGTCAACTTGGCTGAGCCATGATTCTCAGTGGCTTGGCAGTTATGATGTAACTTAGCAGCTATGTAATGATGCAATCACTTCTATAATGAGATCAGATATAATATAATCTCCTCCATGATGAGATCTGCTATGAGTAGCTACTCAGTTGAAAGGAATTTTCCTTGGGGATATAGCCTGCATCCAGTATATGTGGACTTTCTGGTAAAGCCCATGGGCTTTTGCTCTGCTCAGGATCCTGCATTTGGCTCATCATCATCCAAATTCCAGTTCTTGGGACTTGAGCCAGTAGCCTGCCATCTTACCAGCCGATCATGGGTTCATCAGCCCCTGTACCTACATGAGTCAGAAGAAGCCTCCAGCCTGACACCTGACCCACTGACTTGGGTTTTTCTAGCCTGTATGTACAACCATGTGAGCCATTTCCTTGATACAAATCTCTCTGTCTGTCTCTCTCTCTCTCCAGACATAGAAATAAAGATACACACACATTTCACTGGTTTTGCTTCTCAAGAGAACCCAGTCTACTACAGCACTGAAAACCAATATTAGAAAAAGAAGATATTAGAAAAAGTAGAACAGTCCTCAAATCAATGACCTTAACTGCCACTTTAAGAAACTAGAAAAAGTAGTGCAAATTAAACCAAAAAGAATCAGAAAAAAGAAATAATGAGGATCAAAGGAAAAAATCAATGAAATAGAAAACAGAAAAAGTAATAGAGAAAATAGAACTAAAAGCTGGATGTTTGGAAGATCCAATAAAACTGATAAACCTCTAGCTAGATGGGTCAAAATAAAAAGAAAGAAGATAAAATTACCAATCTGGAATGAGAGAGGAAACATCACTATAAATTACATAGCATGGATTTTCAATGTCACCACTATTGACATTTTGTTCTGGATAATTCCTTGTTGTGGCTCTGTCTTGTATATTGTAGAATGTTTAATGGCATCCTTGGTCTCTATCCACTCGATGCCAGTAGCACTCTCCAAGTTGTGATAACCAAACTATCTGCAGACATTGCCAAATATCCCCTAGGGGGAAAAATTGCCCTGTTGATGACCTCTGCTCTCTACATACTAAAAAGTTAAAAAGGGAATATTATGAACAACTTTAAGCCAATAAATTTGACAACTTAGATGAAATGAAAAAAAAAAATTTAAAGGCACACACTAATAAAGCTCTCTCAAGAAGAGATAGATAACTTTATTAGCCATATCGCTATTAAATAAATTAAATTTTTAGTTAAAAATATTTTCACTAAGAAAACTCTAAGCCCAGATAGCTTTATTAGGGAATTTTACCCCTTAAAGGATGATAAAAATTTTACAAAAACTCTGCCCAAATATTTAAGAAGAGAAAATGCTTCGGAACTCATTCTATGGGGTCAGGTTTTACTCAGATGCAAAACCAGACCAACATTTTACAGTAAGAAAATCAGACAATTATTTTTCATAAACACAGACTCCAAAATTCTTAACAAAATTTTAACAATTTGAATTTTTTAAAAGAATGGATCCCAAGTGGAGTTTTTCCACAGAATGCTAAGTTCGTTTAACATTTAAAAACCTATCAGTGTAATTCATCATATTAACAGATTAAAAAATGAAAAACCATATAATCATCTCAGTGGATGCAGAAAAAGTATTGAACAAAATCTAGCATCCATTCCTGATTAAAAAAAACAACAAAAAAAAAAAAAACACTCTCAGCTAAATAGGAAAAGAAAGGAGCTCCCCAAATCTGATAAAAGGTATTTATGAAAAGAACACAGACTTACTGGTGAAAGACTGAGTGTTATTCCTTAATGTCAGCAACAAGGCAAGGTATGCCTGCTCCCACCATTTCTACTCACTGTTTTACCTAAGGTAAGGGCAAATAAAAGAAAGAAAAAGCATTTATTAAAAAGAAAGAAGTGAAACTGCCTTTATTCAAAAGCTATATAATTTTTGTATGGAAAATCATATGGAATCTACAAAAAAGCTATTAACACTATTATAGTTTACTTAGTTTGCAGCACACAAGATAAGCACACAAAATTCAATTGTCCTCCATATTAGCAATGAAAAACTGAAAATAGTAAAAAGGCACCTTTAACAACAACTTCCAAGGATCCCTGGTGGCGCAGTGGTTAAGCACCCAGCTGCTAACCAAAAGGTCGGAGATTTGAACTCACTAGCTGCTCTTCGGAAGAAAGATGTGGCAGTCTGCTTTCGTAAAGACTTTGGCCTTGGAAACCCTGAGGGACAGTTCTACTCTGTCCTATAGGGTTGCTGTGAGTCAGAATTGACTTGGCAGCAAAGGTTTTGTTTTGGTTTTACAATAACTTATAAAAATATGAAATTCTTGGTATAAATATGACTAAAGATACACAAAACCTGTACCCTGAAAACTGCGAAAACACTGCTAAGAGGAAATAAAGAAGACTTAAAGAGATATACCTTGTTCATAAATTAGCAAAGTCATTATTGTTAAGATGTCAATTTTCCCCAAATTGATTTGTCAATTCAAGAGAATTCTAGTCAAAATCCCAGCAGACCTTTTTTTGTAGAAATTGAAAGACTGTTTCTAAGATTCATATGAAATTACAAAAGATCTGGAAGAGCCAAAACTAATCTTCAAAAAGAAGAGCAAAGTCAGAGGACTTAGATTATTTCAAAACTTAATATAAAGATATAATAAGCAAGAGAGTGTGGTATTGGAGTAAAACCACCAAAAAGCAAACCCATTGCCATCGAGTAGATGCCAATTCATAGCGACCCTATAGGACAGAGTAGAACTGCCTCATAGGGTTTCCAGTGCTGAAATCTTTATGGAAGCAGGCTGCCACATCTTTCCGCTGCATAGCGGCTGGTGGGTTCCAACCGCCGGGCTTACAGTTAGCAGCCAAGTGCTCAACCGCTGCACCACCAGGGCTCTGGTATTAATCTAAAGATAGACAAATGGATCAATACATCTGAATTAACTGAGAAATGGACCCACACAAATATAGTTTATTGATTTTTGATAAAGAAGGAAACACAATTCAGTGGATAAAGGATAGCTTTTTCAACAAATGGTACTAGAACATTTGGATATCTGTATGCCAAAACAAATAATAACTTTAATCCATACCTTGCATCACATGCAAAAATTAACTCAAAATAGATCACAAAACTTAATGTAAAACCTAAGACTATAAAACTTCTAGAAGAAAGCATAATAGAAAACCTTGGGTTAGACCAAAGTTTTGTAGATACGACTCCAAAAGCTTAATCCATGTAAGAAAAAAATTGATAAATTGGGTTTCATCAAAATTAGAATGCTCTTCAAAAGACACTGTTAAGAGAATGAAGAGATATTTGGGAAATAGTTCGGCAGTTCCTTTCAAAGTTAAACATATACATGCCATATGATCAAGACATTTCACTCCTAGGTATTTATCTAAAAGAAAAGGAAATACAGTAAAACCTGTGAAAGTCGGAAACTATGTAAGACAGAAGCCTGTCAGAGAAGAAAAACTCAAATATTTTCCACTAAAACAAGCAATAGAAAAGTGGTAAGACTGTACCCTATCAAAGGCAGGAAACTTGAGGGACCCAGAAAAACCAAGCAGTCCAGTCAAGTTCCAACTCTCACAAATTTCACTGTACATGCCCATACAAAAACTTATACACAAATGCCCATAGAAGCTTTTTTTGTAATAACCTGAAACTCCAAACAACCTAAACGTCCATCAACAGGTAAATGGATAAACAAATTGTGAAATATATACACACACATAATGGACTACAAATCAACAATAAAAAGGAATGAACTATTGGTACATGAAACAATGTAGATGAATCTCAAAATACTTATGCTGAATGTAAAACACCAGACAAAAAAGTACATGCCATATGTTTTAGTCATCTAGGGCTGCTGTAACAGAAATACCACAAGGGACGGCTTCAACAAACAGAAATTTATTCTTTCACAGTCCAGTAGGCTATAGTGCTATCCAGTAGGCTAGAAAGTCCAAATTCAGGGCATCAGCTTCAGGGGAAGCTTTCTCTCTCTGCCAACTCTGGAGGAAGGTCCTTGTCATCAATCTTCCCCTGGACTAGGAGCTTCTCTGCACAGAAACCCTGGGTCCAAAGAATGTGCTCTGCTCTTGGTACTGCTTTCCACTGCTTTTTCGGTGGTATGAGGTCTCCCTGTCTTTCTGCTCGTTTCTTTCTTTTATATCTCAAAAGAGATTGGCTCAAGACACAGTCCAATGTTGTAGATTGAGTCCTGCCTCATTAACTTAACTGCCGCCTATCTCACCTCATTAACATCATAGAACACATAGGAAAATGACATCAGGTGGCAAAATAGTGGACAATCACATAATACTGAGAATCATGGCCTAGCTAAATTGATACACATGTTTTTGGGTGACACGATTCAATCCATGACACTGCATTATTCCATTCATATAAAATTCTAGAAAACGCAAACTAGTTTATAACGTCAGAAAGTAAATTAGTGGTTGCATGAGGATGTGTAAGGTGGGGAATGTCAAGAAGTGGGGCTTACAAAGGGACAAAAAGGATCTTTTTGGAGCAGTGTGTGTGTATGTCACAACTTATCAAATTACACTTTAAATATATCCAGTTTTTATATTTCAATTATGTCTCAACAAAATGTTAAAAAAAAACTGGAAGGCTGCAAATTGAACTAAAGTTTATTGAGTTGTGGAAAACTAGGAAGTAGGTCAATTTATGACGTATATAAGGTATCCATCAAATTATGCTCATATCTAGTAAAATTCAAAATGTGTATTTTGAATTAAGTATAACCAATTTTTTTTTAATAGAGTTATCAAGAATATTTGGAATGAAAGTGAAGACCTTTTGAATTGTCAGTATACCAGTTAAAATACGCACACACACACACACACATACGTAGTCTATGGATACATTACTTTTGTAAGTTACAGATGAGTTTTTATATCTCATTTATACTTCACTCACCTCTTCTATCCCTAACTTATGAAAACAGCAATAACTTCAGGGAATAAATTATTAAAATTCAGTCCATCGTGTGTCATGTTCATGCAACATTTTAGTTTTAATCATTGTTGATGAGACGCTTCGTTTTATGTGCTGGGGCAGCAGAAAACTCCAGTCAGTTATAGAAACTGCAGGTCACCATGACAAAGAATCTTTCTCTATGAGCTTTGTTGTAACATTTCCAAAGAAGTGGAAGAATGTAAACAAACCAAAATTTCAAGGATAAAGGGGACATAATCATAATCTTAAGCCCTGAAAATAAACTTGTTTAATGCATATAAAAAATACAAACTGCAAAGATTTCTCTGAGCAACCATTTTCAGACTCAAGAAATTCAGGATACCATTCACCACACGGAAACCCTGGTGATTGTGGTTAAGAACTACAGCTGCTAACAAAAGGGTTGGCAGTTCAAATCCACCTGGCGCTCCTTGGAAACTCTTTGGGGCAGCTCTACTCTGTCCTATAGGGTCGCTATGAGTCGGAATCCACTTGACGGCAACAGGTTTTTCTTTATTCACCATACACCGTCTGTGCATAAGAAAGCCCATGTTAAGTAACAAAACAGATTCAGATGTGCCCTAAGTTTCAGGACTAGTATTTCTGATTCCTGGTAACTAAAGAGATTGATAAATAGGCCATTCTATAAAAATCAGAAAACTACTTCTTCTCATTGCATCCAATAATCTACGACCATTTGAAATTACTTGCCATGATTGATTGCATAAATTTAAAAATTTTTCCCATTTCTAGAAATCCTACATTTAAGAAAATTTATTAATTCAGTCAAAATAATCAGTCATTTGCGTAGTCAGAGTTTTGCACGCTAATAACATGTCTTTTTATCTGATGAAAATATTGAACTTTTATTGTAAATATAGAAAAATATATTTAAATTAAATCGGTGAGTAAAATTTTAGCCCATAGTCTAAGTGCTTAATTAGTTATTTGTGAGCGTTAATCAGAACAACTGGTCACTCTGTTAAAAGCAGTCGAACTGTCACTTAGACTTTGATTTTTTTCCCCAGAAGACCGAGGATAGCTTTAGGTCTATATGTTTCTTGAAATTGTTTTTTTTTTAATTCTGTTAAAGTGCATTTTTCTGGAAAAAAAAAAAAATCTGAGGAGAGGGTTAAAACTTTCACTGGATTCTTAGAAAGGTCGTTACTCAAAAAAGTTTAAGAATCATTGAGTAGGGGTATGCCTGTCACAGTATCTTTTAAATATCTGTCTTAGAGGGGCTTCTTATCCCAAATAATGCTGATATATACTTGTTTAACAACAGCAATGTATCAGTTACTATTGCTGCATAATAAACCACCCCAAACTTAAGGCATAAACAATAACTATTTTATTTTACTGAAGGATTTCATGTTAGCAATTCAACAGGGTTCAGCAGAGATGGCGTGTGTCTACGATGTCTGCTGTGTGTTGCTGTTTTGTGCCATTGAGTAGATTCTGACGGTGAATGGACTTATAGTAACTCCATGTGTTACAGAGTAGAACTGTTTCATAGTTTTCTTGGCTATAATCTTCATGGAAAGAGATCCTCAGGCTTTTTCTTATGAAGTGGCACTGGGTGGACCTGAACCGCCAACCTGCTGAACACAAGCCGTTTGTGCCACCCAGGGACCTCTCTACAATGTCTAGAAAGACTCAAATGGCTAGAGATGACTCAAATGGCTGGGGCTGGAATCATCTGGAGGCACCTTCACTTCATGCCTAATGCTTGTGCTGAGATCACACAAAGACTCGGCTCAGCTGCAACTGTTAACTGGAGCACCTACACCTGGCCTCTCTATGTGGCTTGGCTTTCACAGAAATGCAGCTGGGTTCTGAGAGGAAGCATCCCTAGAACAAGGTTTCCAAGAGAACCATATGGCCCTCCCTGTATGATCTAGCCTTGAAAGCTGTATGGCATCATTTCTGCCATCTTCTGCTATTTGAAGAAGTCACAGCCTACCCAGATTCAAAGGAAAGGGACGTGACTCCACCTTCTGATGGGGCAGTGGCAAGGTAGCATTATAGAAGAGCATGGGGAATGGGAGCTATTTTGGCAGCCATCTTTGGAAAATGCGATCTGTCACTATGAACAACAAACAAATCTTTCTTCTCTTGAAATGAATTATAATTTAAAGTACCCAAAATAAAGGCTAAATTATTGAAAATGGTGTCTGGCTCTGGCTTCTGTTAACGCAAGTGGGAAAAGAGGTGTTCGTGATTTAAGGCTGATTTTCCCAAGCGTAAGACTTCTAACTGGCTTATAACTTCCTCTTGGGTGCTACTCACCTTGACTTATTGTTAGCTATAGATGTAAAGCGCTATTACAATTGCTTAACAGACAATAATAATAATAAGCACTTTTGCTGGGGCTAGGAAATAGGGTGCTATTTTGCATAATGTTTCTTTCAACAAATTTACCGAAGTGAATTGGTAATTTTTGTGTTTTTATTTATAAGGTTGAAGTAACTTCATCCTTTTAAAAATATAGTTGCATCAAATTTCTTATCCTCATCTTCTTAAAATTAAATCAGTTTATTTTTCTAGCTTATCTGCTGTTCAATAGTGGCTTGATAACTTTTTTAGTCTATATGCTGGTCTTTTTACTCTCATTCACCAAAAAACATTTATTACATATTTAACTACAAATCAAGTACTGTGCTGGATGCTAGAGACGTGGTGCTTGCCTTCATTCCTTGTGGAGGACATATATCAAGCAAATAATCACAAATATGATGAAGGCTACGAGGAACTGCAGAATACCATGGGGGCATCTAACAGGAGGTACAGCCTAGTATGACAGATAGAATGTGGGAATGGGGGTAGAACAAACTGTTCCAGAGGGAGTGAAGAGCATGCAAGGAGCCCTGGTGATGCAGTGGTTAAGTGCTTGGCTGCTAAGCAGAAGGTCGGCTATTTGAACCCACAAGCAGCTCCACAGAAGAAAGGTATAGCAGTCTGCTTCCATAAAGATTACACCCTTGGAAACCTATAGGGCACTTCTACTTCATCCTGCACGGTCGCTATGAGTCTGAACCAACTTGATGGAAAATTTTTTTTTTTTTTTAATGCATGCATGGGGTCCCTGGATGATGCAAACAGTTAATGTGCTGGGCTGCTAACTTAAAGGTTGGAGGTTCAAGTCCACCCATAGGCACCTTGGAAGAAAGGCCTGGTGCTCTGATTCTGAAAAATCAGCCATTGAAAACCCTATGGAGCACAGTTCTACTCTGACACACTTGGGGTCACCATGAGTCAGAATCAACTGGAAGATAACTGGTTCTGGTTAAACAGAATGTATAGGAAAGATCATGGTACCTTTAAGAGACAGAGAATGCTGTTGAGCACCTTTTTAAATACGTTTATTGGTCTTTTGCTCCCACGTGTTTGTCACTTTGTCGTACTGTGGGGACTTGTGTGTTGCTGTGATGCTGGAAGCTATGCCACCAGTATTCAGATACCAGCAGGTTCACCCATGGCAGACAGGCTTCAGCTGAGCTTCCAGACTAAGACAGACTAGGAAGAAGGACCTGGCAATCTACCTCTGAAAAGCTTTAGCCAGTGAAAACCTTATGAATAGCAGCACAACATTGTCTGATATAGTACTGGAAGATGAGGCCCCCAGGTTGGAAGACACTCAGAAGATGACTGGGGAAGAGCTGCCTCCACAAAGTAGAGTCAATCTTAATGACGTGGATGGAGTAAAGCTTTCAGGACCTTCATTTGCTGATGTGGCACGACTCAAAATGAGAAGAAATAGCTGCAAACATCCATTAATAATAAGAACCTGGAATGTACGAAGTATGAATCTAGGAAAATTGGAAATCGTCAAAAATGAAATGGAACGTGTAAACATCATCGATATCCTAGGCATTAGTGAGCTGAAATGGACTGGTACGGGCCATTTTTGAATCGGACAATCATATAGTCTACTATGAATGAGAATTTGAAGAGGAACGGTGTTGCATTCATCGTCAAAAAGAACATTTCAAGATCTATCGTGAAGTACAAAGCTGTCTTTGATAAGAAAATACCCATATGCCTACAAGGAAGACCAGTTAATACGACTATTATTCAAATTTATGCACCAACCACTACTGCCAAAGGTGAGGAAACAGAAGACTTTTATCAGCTGCTGGAGTCTAAAATTGATCAAACATGCAATCAAGATGCACTGATAATTACTGGCGATTGGAGTGCAAAAGTTGGAAACAAAGAAGAAGGATCAGTAGTTGGAAAATATGGCCTTGGTGACAGAAACAATGCCGGAGATCAAATGATAGAATTTTGCAAGACCAACGACTTCTTCATTGCATATACCTTCTTTCACCAACATAAACGGTGACTGTATACATGGACCTCACCAGATGGAACACACAGAAAGCAAATTGACTACATCTGTGGAAAGAGACGATGGAAAAGCTCAATATCATCAGTCAGAACAAGGCCAGGGGTCAACTGGGGAACAGACCATCAACTGCTTACATGCAAATTCAAGCTGAAACTGAAGAAAATCAGAGCAAGTCCACGAGAGCCAAAATATGACCTTGAGTATATCCCACCTAAATTTAGAGACCATCTGAAGAACAGATTTGACGCATTGAACACTAGAGACTGAAGACCAGACAAGTTGTGGAATGACATCAAGGACATCATCCATGAAGAAAGCAAGAGGTCACTGAAAAGACAGGAAAGAAAGAAAAGGCCAAGATGGATGTCAGAGGAGACTCTGAAACTTGCTTTCAAATGTCGAGCAGCTAAAGCAAAAGGAAAAACTGATGAAATAGAAGAACTGAAGAGAAGATTTCAGGGGGCCCCTCGAGAAGACAAAGTAAAGTGTTATAATGACATATGCAGAGAGCTAGAGATGGGAAACCAAAAGGGAAGAACACGCTCGGTGTTTCTCAAGCTGAAAGAACTGAAGAAAAAATTCAAGCCTCGAGTTGCAATAGTGAAGGATTCCATGGGGAAAATATTGAACGACGCAGGAAGCATCAAAAGAAGATGGAAGGAATATGCAGGGTCATTATACCAAACAGAATTAGTCGATATTCAACCATTTCAAGAGGTGGTATAGGATCAGGAACCAATAGTATTGAAGGAAGAAGTCCAAGCTGCTCTGAAGGCATTGGCAAAAAACAAGGCTCCAGAAATTGATGCAATATCAATTGAGATGTTTCAACAAACAGATGCAGTGCTGGAGGTGCTCACTCGTCTATGCCAAGAAATACGGTAGACGGCTTCCTGGCCAACTGACTGGAAGAGATCCATATTTATGCCTATTCCCAAGAAAGGTGATCCAACTGAATGTGGAAATTATGGAACAGTATCATTAATATCACACGCAAGCAAAATTTTGCTGAAGATCATTCAAAAACGGCTGCAGCAATGTATTGACAGGGAACTGCCAGAAATTCAGGCCAGTTTCCGAAGAGAATGTGGAACCAGGGATATCATTGCTGATGTCGGATGGATCCTGGCTGAAAGCAGAGAATACCAGAAGGATGTTTACCTGTGTTTTATTGACTATGCAAAGGCATTCAACTGTGTAAATCATAACAGATTATGGATAACATTGTGAAGAATGGGAAATCCAGAACACATAATTGTGCTCATGAGGAACCTTTACATAGATCAAGAGGCAGTTGTTTGGACAGAACAAGGGATTACCGGTTGGTTTAAAGTCAGGAAAGGTGTGCATCACGGTTGTATTCTTTCACCATACCTAGTCAATCTGTATGGTGAGCAAATAATACAAGAAGCTGAACTACATGAAGAAGAAAGTGGCATCAGGATTGGAGGAAGACTCAATAACAGCCTGCGTTATGCAAATGACACAACCTTGCTTGCTGAAATTTGAAGAGGACTTGAAGCACTTACTAATGAAGATGAAGACCACAGCCTTCAGTATGGATCGCACTTCAATGTAAAGACAACAAAAATCCTCACAACTGGACCAATGAGCAACATCATGATAAATGGAGAAAAGATTGAAGTTCTCAAGGATTTCATTTTACTTGGATCCACAATCAACACCCATGGAAGCAGCAGTCAAGAAATCAAAAGACGTGTTGCGTCGGGTAAATCTGCTGCAAAGGACCTCTTTAAAGTGTTGAAGAGCAAAGATGTCACCTTGAAGACTAAGGTGCGCCTGACCCAAGCCATGGTATTTTCAATTGCATCATATGCATGTGAATGCTGGACAATGCATAAGGAAGACTGAAGAAGAATTGATGCCTTTGAATTGCGGTGTTGGCGAAGAATATCAAATTTACCATGGACTGCCAAAAGAACAAACAAATCTGTCTTGGAAGAAGTACAACCAGAATGCTCCTTGGAAGCAAGGATGGCAAGACTGTGTCTTACATACTTTGGACATGTTGTCAGGAAGGATCAGTCCTTGGAGAAGGACATCATGCTTGGCAGAGTACAAGGTCAGCGGAAAAGAGGAAGACCCTCAACGAGGTAGATTGACACAGTGGCTGCAGCAATGAGCTCAAGCATAACAGCAATTGTGAGGATGGCTCAGGACCCAGCAGTGTTTCATTCCGTTGTGCATGGGGTCACTATGAGTCGGAACAGACTCGACGATGGCACCTAATACCAACAACAATTGGTCTTTTGAATATCTTCTTTCATAAAATCATGTTTACATCTTTTGTCCACTTCTTATCAGGTTGTTTGTCTTTTTGTTATTCATTCATAGGAGTTCTTTATATATTCTGGACCTAATATTCAGATATGTACGTTTCAGATATATTCTCCTTGTTTGCACCTTGATTTTTCACTTTCTTAGTGGTGCCTTTGATGAACAAAATTTCTTCATGTTGATGAAGTTCAATTCATGTATCTTTTCTTTTATGGTTAGTCCTTTCTGTGTTCTCTTTTCTTGCATACCCCGAGTTCATGAAAACAGCTTCTGTGCTCTTTTTTAGAAGCCTTATAGTTTTATCTTACACATTTAGGTCTTATAGTCCATTTAAATTTATTTTTAATATATGGATGTATTTGTACCAGCACCATTTTATTGTGGGTAACTTCTTTTTCTCCATTGAATAGTTGGCACTGTTGCTGAAAATCAAGTGACCACATATGTGTGGGTCTACATCTGGACTCTGTTCTACAGCGTCTTGATGATGGTAGCTTTATGATCAGTATTGTTTTCATTATTCTAGGTCCTTTGCATTTTCATATAAATTTTCAAATTATCAGTTTCACGTTAGGGAAGTCAAATTAGAACTACAATGAAATATCACTACCCATCCACAAGAATTGCAAAAATTAAAGACTCAAAATACCAAATGTTGACAAAAATATGGAACAATTGGAACTCTTATAAATTGCTGCTAAGAATATAAAATACTACAACCACTTGAGAAAATTGTTTGGGAGTATCTATTAAAGCCAAAATACACCTATCCTCTGATTCATGAATTCCATTTCTATGGATATATTCCCAGGGGAAAAAAAGTGCATATGTTCACAAAAAGACTTGTACTTAATAATTATTCATATAATTATGGCTATTCATCATAGCTAATTCATCAGAGCCAACAGTTGGGCACAAACCAAATGTCTACCAACAGTTGAATGGATAACAAATTATGGTATAATCACACAATGAAATACTCCATAGCAATATAAAAACATAAACTACTGACATGCTGTAATGTGAATGAATCTCAAAATGGTATCTTTGGACAAAAAAGACAAGTACAAAAAAGAACTATACTGTATACTTACATAAACTCAAGAACAAACAAAACTATCTTCGATGATAAAATTAACAATACTGGTTACCTTGGGAAAGGTATAGAAGGGACTCTATTGGGTGATAGAAATTTGCTGTTTTTTTTTCCTGAGGGATGGTGACAGTTGTTAGTTGCTCTCCAGTCAACTCCAACTCGTGGCAACCCCATATATACAGAATAGAACCGCTCCATAAGGTTTGCAAGGCTGTGATCTTTTGGAAGCAAATTGCCAGGCCTGCTTTCGAAGGGGCCTCTGGGTGTTTTCGAACTGCCAATTTGTTGGCTAGTAGTCAACAGCTTTATTATTTGCAACACCCAGGGACTCGCATGGGTGTACACATAGTTAAGTGTTCATCGAATTGCACTCTTAAGATTTGTGTACTTTACCTATATTTTAATTTAAAAATAAAGTAGAGAAAATTCCAGTAATAATAGAAGAGAGAAATCAAAGTAGAAGAGTGGTATGAAAAGAAGCTTGAAAATTACATGAGACCATGTAGAGCCCTGAGAGTATTTCAACTTCTGGTGTGACAATTGTAATGAAAAGTGTAACTGATTGTTAAAGGAATTATTAGCAATAGTTGATCCTTTTAGGTGTTAATTATGGTGGTACATCTAACCATCCACTAAGTGGTGGCATTAGTTATATGCTTTTGGCTACAAGTGACAGGAACTGAATTTGATCTACCTTAGAAAATACGAGAATTTGTTACATAGAAACTGGATTGTCTAACCCAACCAAAGGACAAGAACTCGGTATCAAGTAGAACTAGGGATTTGGACAATGTCTGGTATGATACCTTTCCCTTGGAGGAAAATTTATTAGTAAACACCATCAAATAGCCAGTTGGTTCACACAAAAGATATGGCTTGATTGTTGAGATGGACCATTCTCTTCTTGGATCAAGTTAAAAAATTTTTACTTGTCAATAATTATAACAATAATTTCATAAAACTGACACTTTATCACATGATATCACAATTATAAGAACGTAAAAGGTAGGTATTATTATTTCTATTGTACAGATGTGGAAAATAGGATTTAAAGAGTTACATGACTCACATATAAGCAAGCAGCTGGAGAGTAGCAATGTTAGGGTTTAAATACTTACTGCATCAAAAGCCCATGTTACTTTTATCATTCCATGCTTATCATGAAAAACTAACATAAGTAGATTTTGACTCTGAACTCCTGGAAAAATTAGTGATTTTCTGTATCTATTGCCAATTCTGTGCATTTTACATTTTGCCCAAGTTTGGGGGGACTATGGATTGTTAAGTTAAAGAATTATACAGTCAAAATCACTACAAGTATAGCCAACTTGAGTTTGGTCAGTCTTCATGTATAAATTCTCTTCTCTCAAAGATGGTTTTTAAATCTCTTTAAATGCACTCTAAAAGGAGCATTAAGAATAAAAGTTGCAAATGCCTAGCAGACTGGGATTTGATTTTATGAAAGGAGACATTAGAAAATACCATTTTTAGTCAAGCTGGTATATCAAACTCAGCATTTTGTTCTTGAGAGTAATGTCAAGGGACATTTGTGGAAAGGCACATCAGCCCTCACAATGTCATCTGCTAGAAGTTAGAGATATTCTGAAACATCCCTTGATTTCTTAATAGATTTAACTTTTATGGATTAAAACTATTCATTTATTTTAAATCTTCTTGAACCAATAATATTTCTGTGTTTGTCTTCTC
Organism: Elephas maximus indicus; assembly: GCF_024166365.1. Lineage (NCBI taxonomy): Eukaryota > Metazoa > Chordata > Mammalia > Proboscidea > Elephantidae > Elephas > Elephas maximus. The sequence goes on along the minus strand of NC_064819.1, from coordinate 142,475,402 downwards.
TCGAAAATAACAAATACTTTTTTTTTTGGTACAGCAAGACGTCTTTGGCCCTAAGCCTCTTCTCTTTCAAGCTTTAAGAAGTGCTTACAGGATATAACATTATCCATGTAGTATTCTTGCCAAAAATCTTTAACTTGAATTCAATCATGAGGAAACAACCAGCCAAATCCAAATTAAGAAATACTCTGTAAAATAATCTGCCTGGACTCTTAAAAACTATGAATGCTGTAACAGATGAAAAAAGCTGGGCAACTCCCAGACAAGGAAGAGTAGAGAGTCATGCCAGATAAATGCAACGTGAGATACATTACTGGACTCTGGATCACAAAAAAAGGAGAGGAGGAAGGAAAAGATGGAGGAAGGAAGGGAGGGTTTAAAAGACATTATTGGGACAATTGAAGAAATTAGGATATGGATTCTATGTTAGATAACAGTATTAATGTTAAATATCCTGAGTGTGATACTATATGGTGATCCTGTAGGAGAAACTTGTTTTCTTGGAAGATATATGCTGAAGTATTCAGGGGTTAAAAACAAAAACGGCAACAAAAGGATACTTGCTGACTCTGGAATTCTAAGTTTTGGTGAATAAGTTTGTGTTCATCTTTCTAAGATTCCAAGGATGTTAATATTTTTTGTCCATTTTCCTTCAGTCTCCTTTCTGTAGATGGCTTTTAGCCTTATGTTTTCCTTGAAGTGTGGTGACTAGAACTGCAAAGTATTTCTAATATGAACATACAGTATCATGGGATAATGTTCTCCATTTCCAGTACCCTTCCTTTGACACTTTGCATTAGATTTTGCCAAGATTTTCAGGGAATGAGTCCCTGGGTGGTAAATAGGTTGAACGCTCGACTACTAGCCAAAAGGTTGGTGGTTCAAACCAAGGTGCCTGGGAAGAAAAGCCATCTTCCTCAGAAAGATCACTGGCTTGAAAACCCTATGGAGTACGGTTCTACTCTGCGCACGTGGTGTTGCCATGACTCGGAATTGACTCAAAGGCAACTGTTTTCTCCCCTCTCCAATGGTCCCATGCCCCAGAGAATAATCTAAAATGACTCATATGTTCCTTGTTAGCTAGCTCTTAGCATCCTGTCATTTGACATCATTGGCTTGACCCTTGTCTCCTCAGAAAACATATCATCAATTAAGAATTAATAAATTTTAGTGTGTATTTGTATGCACTATCACTTTCTAAAACAAGAAACATGACTGGCTCCAGTGGTGACTCCTGTGACATCAGCCATCAGCTTCTGTACTTCAGAAACTGTCTAAATTCTTCCCTACTGCTCTTCATTTCCTCTTTATTAAATTTTACTCACCTACAGGTCAAGCAATGTCCATGCAAGCAGCAGTCAAGAAATCAAACAATGTATTGCATTGTCAAACCTGTTGCAAAAGACCTATTTAAAGTATTAAAAATCAAAGATGACTAAGGTGTGCCTGACCCAAGCTGTGGTATTTTCAATTGCCTCATATACTTGTGAAAGCTGGCAATGAAAAAGGAATACAGGAGAAGAATTGATGCATTTGAATTGTGGTGTTGGTTGAATATACTGTGGACTCCAAAAGAAGGAACAAATCTGCCTTAGAAGAAATATAACCAGAATGTTCTTAGAAGTGAGGATGGTAAGACTTCGCCTCACTTATTTTAAGCATGTCATTAGGAAAGACCAGTTTCTAGAAAATATACACGTTTGGTGAAGTAGGGTGCCATTGAAAACAAGGGAAACTCTCAATGAGACGGATTGACACAGTAGCTGAAACAATGGACTCAAACGTACCAATGACCATGAAGATGGTGCAGGACCAGGCACGGTTTTGTTCTGTTATACACAAGGGCTTCATGAGTTGGAGCCCACTTGTTATTATGTAGCCCTTTCTGTCTTCCGGGCTCATAATTACCTTGTTTCTTTTGTGTTCTTCGTTCTCCTTTGATCCAGATGGGTTGAGACAAGTTGATGCGTCTTAGGTGGCCGCTTACTAGCTTTTAAGACCCCAGATGCCACTCTCCAAAGTGGGATGCAGAATGTTTTCTTAATAGATTTTTTTAGGATAATTGACTTAGATGTCCCCTGAAACCATGGTCCCCAAACCCCCACCCCTGCTACACTGGCCTTCAAAGCATTAAGTTTATCAGGAAACTTCTTTGCTTTTGGTTTAGTCCTGTTGTGCTGACCTCCCCTGTATTGTGTGTTGCCTTTCCCTTCACCTAAAATAGTTCTTACCTACTATCTCCCTCCCACCCCACTCTCATAGCCATCAAAGAATATTTTCTTCCCTGTTTAAACTATTTTTCAAGTTCTTATAATAGTAGTCTCATACAATACTACTCCTTCTGCAACTGACTAATTTCACTCAGCATAATGCCTTCCAGATTCCTCCGTGTTATGAAATGTTTCACAGACTAATCATTGTTCTTTATTGATGTGTACTATTCCATTGTATGAATATACCATAATTTATTTACCCATTCATCCATTGATGGGCACCTTGGTTGCTTCCATTTCTTTGCTATTGTAAACAGTGCTGCAATGAACATGGGTGTGCATTTAACTGTTTATGTAAAAGCTCTTATTTCTCTAGGATATATTCCAAGGAGTGGGATTGCTGGATCGTATGGTAGTGCTATTTCTAATTTTTTAAGGAAGCCCCAAATTGATTTCCAAAGTGGTTGTACCATTTTACATTCCCACCAGGAGTGTATAAGTGTTCCAGCCTCTCCACAACCTCTCCAACATTTATTATTTTGTGTTTTTTGGATTAATGCCAGCCTTGTTGGAGTGAGATGGAATCTCATTTTAGTTTTGATTTGCGTTTCTCTAACAGCTAATGATCATGAGCATTTCCTCACTTATCTGTTAGTTACCCAAATGTCTTCTTTAGTGAAGTGCCTGTTTGTATCCTTTGCCCATTTTTTAATTGGGCTATTCGTCTTTTGGTGATTGAGTTTTTGTAGTATCGTGTAGATTTTAGAGATCAGATGCTGATTGGAAATGTCATAGCTAAAAACTTTTTCCCAGGCTGTAGGTAATCTTTTTATTCTTTTGGTGAAGTCTTTGGATGAGCATAGATGTTTCATTTTTAGGAGCTCCCAGTTGTCTAGTTTTTCTTCTGCATTGTTAGTAATGTTTTGTATACTGTTTATGCCATGTATTAGGGCTCCTAGCATTGCCCCTATTTTTTCTTCCATAATCTTTATCATTTTAGATTTTATATTTAGGTCTTTGATCCATCTTGAGTTAGTTTTTGTGGATGGTGTAAGGTATGGGTCTTGTTTCATTTTTTTGCAGATGGATATCCAGTTATGCCAGCACCGTTTGTTAAACCGACTGTCTTTTCCCCATTTAACTGACTTCGGGCCTTTGTCAAGTATCAGCGGCTCATATGTGGGTGAATTTATGTCTGGATTATCAGTTCTGGTCCATCAGTCTATATATCTATTGTTGTACCAGTACCAGGCTGTTTTGACTACTGTGGCAGTATAATAGGTTCTAAAATCAGATAGAGTGAGGCCTCCCACTTTGTTCTTCTTTTTCAGTAATGCTTTACTTATCAGGGGCCTCTTTTGCTTCCATATGAAGTTGGTGATTTGTTTCTCCATCTCATTAAAAATGTCCTTGGAATTTGGATCAGAATTGCATTGTATCTACAGATCGCTTTTAGTAGAATAGACGTTTTTACAATGTCAAGTCTTCCTATCCGTGAGCAAGGTATGTTTTCCCACTTATGTAGGTCTCTTTTGTTTTCTTGCAGTAGTGTCTTGTAGTTTTCTTTGTATAGGCCTTTTACGTCTCTGGTAAGATTTATTCCTAAGTATTTTGTCTTCTTGGAGGCTACTGTAAATGGTATCGATTTGGTGATTTCCTCTTTGATGTTCTTTTTTGTTAAGGTAGAGAAATCCAACTAATTTTTGTGTATTGATCCTCTACCCTGTATCATTTTGGTTTCTGCCGAGTAGTCCGAGCTTATTCTTATTGGCTCTCCTTTGTAGGTGACTTTTCTTTTACTCTTAGCTGCTCTTAAAATTCTCTCTTTATCTTTGGTTTTGGCAAGTTCGATTATAATATGTCTTGGTGACTTTCTTTTAACATCTACCTATGTGGAGTTCGATGAGCATCTTGGATAGATATCTTCTCATCTTTCATGATATCAGGGAAGTTTTCTGGCAACAAATCTTCAACAATTCTCTCTGTATTTTCTGTTATCCCTCCTTGTTCTGGTATTCCAATCACTCGCAGGTTATTTCTCTTGATAGAGTCCCATGTGATTCTTAGGGTTTCTTCATTTTTTAAAAATTCTTTTATCTGATTTTTCTTCAAATATATTGGTGCCAGGTGCTTTATCTTCAATCTCACCAATTCTGCCTTCGACTTGCTCGATTCTGCTCCTCTGACTTTCTATTGAGTTGTCTAATTCTGTAATTTTATTGTTAATCTGAATTTCTGATTGCTGTCTCTCTATGTATTCTTGCAGCTTATTACATTTTTCACTATTTTCTTGAATAACATTTTTAATTTCTTCATCTGCTTTATCTGTGTATTCCTTGGCTTGTTCTGTGTGTTGCCTGATCTCCTTCCTAATCTCATTCCTGATGTCTAGAAGAGTCCTGTATATTAATCTTTTGTATTCCTCATCCGGTAATTCCAGGAAGCACCTTCATCTAGAAGATCCCTTGATTCTTTGCTTTGAGAGCTTGTTGAAGCAATCATGGTCTGCTTCTTTATGCAATTTGATATTTTCTGTTGTCTCCAAGTCATCTATAAGTTATTGTATTGGTTTCTTTTATGTTTGCTTACTGTGTCCTAGCTTCTTGTTTTGTTTTGATATGCCCAAATAGGCTGCTTGAGTGTGCTAGCTTGGTTATTTTCACCTTAGAAGCTCTGACGTCCTGTTACCAAGTGGCTAGAGCTGTTATTGGGTGTATCAGCCTCATAGTCCATTCACTTTTCCTGTATGGATTCAGCTCAGGTGTCCAGGTAGCTGGTCATCAGGTGTGTGATACAGGCTCTGTCCTCCAGTCTTAGACTGGCAGGGGTGATTGGTGTAGGTACCGGTATCTGGTTGCAGCAGGGGGTCAAGCCCTGAACATGGCAGGGAGCTGACAACCATCTCCTGAGTGTCTGTGAGGAAAGGGTGTCCCTGTTCCCTAGTGCACACAGGTGGGTGGATTCTGCAGCCAGACCATGGCACCAAATGTGTTTGGTTGTAAGGACTGGAAGGTACCAGTTATCCTTGGACCCCTGTTGTGGGTGGCTGGGTGACCTGAGTAGAGCCACCAGTCCTTAGACCCCTGATGTGGGTAGGTGAGGACCCTGTTTAATAGGCAAAGCAGTGTCAAACTTCAAACACCCACCTCTCCACCTCAAAGCTGAAACAGTTCCAGTCTGCCAACAGGGTACTATTCTTCTGAAATAAGCCCATACAGGTCCATGCAGGAGGGAAAGGTAGTCAAAGTCCATGGACCGTTTATGCCTGGACAGGAGCCACTTCTGTCCTGAGCTTCCCAGGTTAGTGGAGCTGACAAATTATCTTTCCCCCCAATTGTGAATTTATTCCTTCTCCAAGGCCAGGAGAATGTCTCAGATCGCTCAGCAGGGCCTATCTCGGGCCCAGGGAAATCAACAGCCACTGAAACCAGCTTGGGGGTGGGGGGCACGGTAATATATGTGCAAGTAACATATGTGCTGAGAGCACCTTTCTTCTCTGGTTCCAGAGGTGTGAGTAGGCTGTGTGGCTGGCTGTTTTCTCCCTGAGGAAACTGTGGCCAAATGCTACTACCAGCCTGCCACGGTCACTCCCGGGAATGGTGCCTTAGGGATTACGGCGATTCAGGACCCCTTTGCCCATTTTTTAATTGGATTATTTGTCTTTTTGTTGTAGAGCTGTTGGATTTTCTTTTTGATTTCAGAGATTAGACCTTTATCTGATTCATAATAATGAAATTTTTTTTTTCCCAGTCTGTAGGTTCTCTTTTTACTGTTTTGATGAAGTCTTTTGATGAGCATAAGTGTTTAATTTTTAGGAGATCCCAGTTATCTAGCTTATCCTCTGGAGCTTGTGTGTTGTTGATTGTGATTTGTATTCTGTTAATGTCATGTATTAAGGCCTCTAGCATTGATCCTATTTTTCGTTCTATGTACTTCATAGTTTTTGGCTTTATGTTTAGGTCTTTGATCCATTTTTGAGTTAGTTTTGTATATTGTGTGAGGTATGGGATCTGTTCCTTTTTTTTTTTTTTTTTCTGCAGATGGATATCCAGTTTTGCCTACACCATTTGTTAAAAAGGCTGTCTTTTCGCCATTTGATGGACTTTGGGCCCTTGTTGAAGATCAGATGACCAGAGGTAGGTAGATTTACACTTGGGTTCTCAATTCTGTTCCATTGGTCAATATATCTGTCATTGTACCAGTACCAGGCTGTTTGACTACTGTTCCTGTATAGTAGGTTCTGAGGTCAGGTAGTGTGAGTCCTCCTACTTTATTCTTCTTCTTCAATAGTGCTTTACTTACCCAGGGCTTCTTCCCTTTCCATATAAAGTTAATAATAAATTTTTCCATCTCTTTAAAGAATGTTATTGCTATTTGGATTGGTATTGCATTGCATTTGTAAATTTCTTTGGGTAGGATTATCATTGTCATAATGTTGAGTCTACGTATCCATGACCATGGTATGTTTTTCCATTTATGTAGATCTCTTTTGGTTCTTGTGGTACTGTTTTGTAGTTGTCTTTGTATAGGTCTTCTACATCCCTAGTTAGATTTGTTCCCAAGTGTTTTATTTTTTTAGAGATTAGTATAAATGGTATTGTTTTCATGATTTCCTTTTCACTGTTCTCTTTATTGGTGTATAGGAACCCAACTGATTTTTGTATGTTTCTCTTACATCCTGTTACTCTGCTGAATCTTTCTATTAGTTCCAGTAGTTTTCTAGTGTAGTGTTTTGGGTTTTCTAAGTATAGTATCATATCATTAGCAAATAGTGACAGTTTTACTTCTACGTTACCAGTTTCGATACCCTTTACTTCTGTTTCTTGCCTTATTACTCTAGCTAGGACTTCCAACACAATGTTGAGTAAGAGTGGTAATAAAGGGCATGCTTGTCTTGTTCCTGTTCTCGAGGGGAATGTTTTCAGCCTCTCTGAATTAAGAATGATATCGGCCATTGGTTTTGCATGTATGCCCTTTATTATGTGGAGGAATTTCCCTTCTGTACCTATTTTATTGAGAGTTTTTATCAGGAATGTGTGTTGGACTTTGTCAAATGACTCTTTTCTGTTGATTGAGATGATTATGTGATTCTTTCCTTTTATTTATGTGGTGGATTACATTGATTTTCTAACTTTGAACCATCCTGGCATAACTGGTATGAATCCCACTTGGTCGTGGTGGGTTAGTCTTTTGATATGCTGCTGAATTCTATTGGCTAAAATTTTGTGGAGAATTTTTGCATCTATATTCTTGAGAGATATTGGTCTGTAATTTTCTTTTTTTGTGGTATCTTTTTCTGCTTTTGAAATCAAGGTTCTGCTGGCTTCATAGAATGAATTTAGAAGTATTGCTTCCTTTTCTGTATTTTGAAATAATTTGACTAATACTGGTGCAAGCTCTTCTCTGAATGTTCCGTAGAATTCTGCCGTAAAGCCATCTGGGCCAGGGCTTTTTTTTATTGGGAGTTTTCCTTTTTTTTTTTAATTACCTCTTCAATCTTTTCTCTTGTTATTGTTCTGTTCAGATTTTCAACATCATTTTTTCATTAGTTTGGGTAGGTAGTGTGTTTCTAGAAATTTGTCCATTTCTTCAAGGTTTTCAAGTTTGTTGGAGTATGGTTTTTCATAATACTTTGTTATAATACTTTTTATTTCAGTTGGGTCTGTTGTACTGTCTTCCATTTCATTTCTTATTTGGGTTATCTGTGTCCTCTTCTGTTTTTCTTTTAGTTTGGCCAGTGGTTTGTCGATTTTGTTGATGTTTCAAAGAGCCAACTTTTGGTTTTGTTGATTCTTTCTGCTGTTGTGTATTCTCTGTTTCATTTATTTCTGCTCTGATCTTTATTATTTCCTTTCTTCTGGTAGCTGTGGGCTTCTTTTGCTGTTCTCTTTCTATTTGTTCAAGCTGTGAGGTTAAAGTTTTGATTTTGCCCCTTTCCTCTTTTTTTGATGTGTGCATCTATTGTTATAAATTGACCTGGTGGCGTAGTGGTTAAGTGCTACGGCTGCTAACCAAAGGGTCGGCAGTTCAAATCCACCAGGCACTCCTTGGAAACTCTATTGGGCAGTTCTACTCTGTCCTATAGGGTTGCTATGACTCGGAATCAACTCGATGGCACTGGGTTTGTTTTTTTTTTTATTTGAAGACTGCCTGTGCTGTGTCCCAAAGGTTTTGGTGTGATGTGTTTTCATTCTTGTTTGATTCTAGGAATTTTTTTTTTCCATCTCTGATTTCTTCTATTACCCAGGGCTTTTTAAGCAGAGTGTTATTCAGTTTCCACATAGTTGATTTTTTTTCCCTTACTCTTCCTGTTGTTAATTTCTACTTTGATGGCATTGTGGTCAGAGAAGATACTTTGTATTATTTCAATGTTTTCGATTTTGTTGAGGGTTGCTCTGTGGCCTAAGATGTGGTCTATTCTGGAGAACATTCCATGTGCATTGGAAAAGAATGTGTACTTTGCAGCTGTTGGGTAGAGTGTTCTATATGTATCTATGAGGTCAAGTTGGCTGATTATGCTCTTTAGCTCTTCTGTATCTGTGTTGAGTTTCTTTCTAGATGTTCTGTCCTTTACCAAGAGTGGTGCATTGAAGTCTCTTACTATTATTGTCCAACTATCAATTTCTGTTAGAGTTTGTTTTATGTATTTTGGAGCCTGTCATCGGGTGTGTAGATGTTTATTATGGTTAAGCCTTCATGATAGATTGTCACTGTAATATAGTGCCCTTCTTTGTCTTTGGAGTGGATTTTGTTTTAAAGTCTATTTTATCTGAGGTTAGTATTGTCACTCCTGCTCTTTTTTGGTAGCTATTTGCTTGATACATTTTTTCCATCCTTTGGTTTTTAATAAAATTACGTCTTTGTTTCTAAGATATGTCTCTTGTAGACAGCATAGAGATGGATCCTTTTTTTTTTTTTTTATCCACTCTGTCACTCTCTGTCTCTTTATGGATGCATTTAGGCCATTTACATTCAGTGTAATTATTGACAGATGTGAGTTTATTGCTGTCACTTTGTAATGCTTTTTTTTTTTGGTGCTAATGTTTTTGTTGTTCCTCTTACTCCTCTGTGTTGAGTTCCTTTGGTTTGTGGATTTCTTTTACATTTCTTTGTTTTTGTAGATTTTGTTTTTATTGAAACTTTATGTTTTCCTTCTTTATTTTGATGAGTAGGTTTGTTAACTTTCTTTGCACTTACCTTGAAATTTACCGTCATCTTCCTAGGTTTGAACCAGCCTTTTATTACTTGGTATTGCCTTGCCTTCCTCTCCATTAGAAAGTTCTATACTTACACCATTTATTCTCTCTTTTATTGTTCTGATGTTGTTGTCATTAACAGAATAACCCCTCTGGTTTCCTGTTCCAATTCTTTTGGTTTTGGATAGTCCTTGAGAGTTCATTTCCTGGGTTGGTATCTGGCTGGTACAATCTTGCATCCTAGATTCAGACTGTGGTCTGATGTTGTTTGTTCTCAGACTGAATGACCTCCTTTAACAATTCTTGTAAGTTTGGTTTGGTTTTTACATATTCCCTTAATTTCTGTTTACCAGGAAATGTCCAACTTTGACCATCATAATTGAGCAAGGGTTTTGCAGGATATATTATTCTTGGTTGGCAAGTTTTTTCTTTAAAGGTTTCATATATGTCATTCCATTGCCTTCTTGCCTGTATGGTTTTTGCCAAATAATCAGAGCTTTCTCCTCTGTATGTGACTTTTTGTTTTTCTCAAGTTTCTTTCAGGATTTTTTCTTTGTCTTTGGTTTTAGCAAGTGTGATTATGATATACCTTGGTGTTTTTCTTTTGGAGTCTATCCTGTATGGGGTTTGTTGAGCTGCTTGGATAATCAGCTTTTTATCATTCATGATAGTAGGGAAGTTTTCTGTCAGTAATCCTTCAATGATCCTCTCTGTGTTTTTCATTTTCTTTCCCTGTTCTGGAACTCTGATCACTCACTGATTTTTGCTTTTGATTGTATCAGACATAATTCTCAGGGTTTCTTCATTTTTCTTCATTCTTTTTTCTGATTTTTCCTCAAACAGAGATGTATCCAATATTTGTCTTCAATTTTGCTGATCCTATCTTCCATTATTTCAAACCTGCTCCTCAGCCTTTCTATGACACTGTCCATTTCTGAAATCTTGTTGTTTATCTTCTGGATTTCTAATTGCTGTTTTTGTATGATTTCTAGTTGTGAATTTATTTTGGCATTTTGTTCCTGTATTATGTTCCTGAATTCTTCTATTTTTTGTCCATATTTTCCATGAGTTTGTCTGCCTTTTCCATAAACTTGTCTATTTTTTTCCTCATTTTTGTCTGCTTTTTGCTTCAACTTTTGGATAGCCTCTGAATGTTAGAGATTTGAATTCCCTTTCAGGAAATTCTAGTGCCTTTTTGTCTACTGGAAAGTCATCTGGCATTTTATTTTGCATGCCCACTGGAGCCATCCTGTCCTGTGTTTCTACATGTTTTGAAATTGTCTGCTGTCTTTGGGACATTCAGTAGTTATTTTCTTTGTTTATTGATTGTAGATTCATTTGTTTCTGCCTACTTGTTGTTTTATTTGGTGATAGCTGAGCAGCCAGTTTGTGGATTCTTTGTTGTTTGCTCATCTGTAGTCACGAGGCTTTTCACCTCCTTGTCCTGGGCAGGGCCATTCACTCAGCTGTGGTGCAGCAGGGTAGGTCTAGCTGAAAGGGAGAGTCTAGAATGGGTTGTTTGTAGCACATAGTAAGGCCAACAGGGCAGGCCAGGAATCAGTGGCAGGTTCTGGTAGGCCACGCCTGTGCTGCTTGGGGGTGTGATGTTCAGCACATGGTGCAGATAGGCCAGAAAGAGGGAGGAGGTTGTGATGTGTGGAGCTAATACGGGTATGCGAAAGAGGAGAGAGAAGAGAGAGAAATAGGAACCCAAAACTAACAGACAAAGGAAAAAACCAGAGCACTAAGAGAGCTTGCCATTGGAGTAGAGAGATGAGAAACTGAGAAATGGAGAAAAGCTAAAATGACAAAAAGAAAGAAAAAGGGAAAAGAAAAAAAACTAGACAAAAATTTGGAAAAGAAAGAAAGAAAAAAGAAAAGCCCACAGGTGTCCCTCTGGTGCAGCCGCAAGGACTGAAGGAGTGGCTCCCAGGCTGCACAGTACAGCCTGGCTAGAGGGGGTATAGATGTCACACAGCACCAGGTATTCAGGAGATAGGAAAAGAATGTAAGTATAGAGAGACGAGAACTGAGAAATGAAAAAAGGGAAAAAGAAATGTCCTCAGGGATCCCACCTACGCAGCTGCGGCAGAGTCGGGGAGTGGCTCCTAAGCTGTGCAGTGCTTGCCACCTAGAAGGGGCTCCCAAGCCACAAAAAGAAAAAGAAAACAAACAGAACAGAACAAAGCAAAGCAAAACAAAACAAGCAAAAAAAAAAAAAAAAAAAGCTCCTGGGATCCCACCAGTATGGTGTTGTGGGCCAGGGGAGTGGTTCCCCAATCAGGTAGAGCTTCACAGCCTTTCAAGAACAAGCAAAGATGGCACAGGGAACCAGGTGTTTGAAAGAAAGGAGAGGAAGGTGGTCATAGGTATGGGAGAAACCAAAAGAAACAGAAAGAAGCAATGCCAGCTCAAGGAGCCAGCCAGTGTGGGTAGGGCAAATCCAAGCACCCCGGGGCCGAAGCAGTTGCCTCCCAGCAAAGAGACTGTTGGCTGGTGGGAAGCAGAGGGGCTCTCTGCAGGTATCTCTCCTCTCTTTCTCTCCTCTGTCAGTTTCTTATTCCATTTGGTTTTTACATTTGACACTTTGGGTTCTAGGAACGACGTTTGTCTCTGTTTTACTTGGTTTTTTGGATCTTTGCTATGGAGGGTCAGTGTGGTGCTTCTGTCTATGGTGCCATCTTGGCCAGAAAGTCTCAAAGAATATTGAACATACCATGGACTATCAAAAGAACAAACAAATCGTCTTGGAAGAAGCATAACCAGAACACTCCCTGGAAGCAAGGATGGCAAGACTATGTCTCATGTACTTTGGACATGTTATCAGGAGGGATCAGTCCCTGGAGAAGGACATCATGCTTGGTAGAGAGTCAGCAAAAAAGCAGAAAACCCTCAATGATGTGGATTGACACAGTGGCTGCAACAATGGGCTTAACCATAGCAACAATTGTGAGGACGGTTCAGGACTGGGCAGTGTTTTGTTCTGTTGTGCGTGGGAATGCTATGAGTTAGAACTGACTTGACCGACCTAACAACAACAACAACATAATATACCTGAATACTGTGATATGCTGGAGACATACAGAAGATGTTCTGGGAGCACAGGGGCTGAAAATCTAGCTGTTTCTTTGCTGGGAAGTGAGGCATAAGTGGAGGCGTCCCAAAGAGGCAGTGATTGAACTATGCCTCAAAAGATGTATGGGAATTCATCTGATTGAGAGATGATTTCAGAAAGAGGGACCAGCATGGACAAAAAGGAAAAAAAATAAAATAAAATAAATGCATAGTTGGAAAACTAAGTATTTCCATAAAGGAAGGATTTTTGGTATTTATGTCCCAGTGGACAAAGTTGAGTGTGGAATGGTTGAGGGAGGCAGATCATGACGGGCTTTGCATGCCATGCTAAGGATTGAAGAGTCATTGATGAAGTTTAATCAGTTAAGTGATATGATTCATTTGTTAGGAGCTTACATTTCTAATCATAAGAGAACTTCTTAGAAAGGGCTCTAATGACCCTGCCCAGCCAATTAATTTCTAGGGCTTAATACAGTGTCTAGAATATACTAGATGCTTAGTAAATGTTTAATATATGAGGTACTAAATACATTAATAAATAAATCAATAAAAGAACTACTCTAGTTAGAAATTTATTTCTAGACTACATACCAAATTATTTACAGGGGTAATGATATGATGTCTGAATTTTTCTTTAAAATATTCGGTTAAAAAACGGAGTTGATTGGGGAGGATGGAAAAAATAAGATTGGACAATTGGTGGTGCTGGGAATGGTACATGAAGGATCATGATTCTATTCCCTTTACTTTTTTTGAATGTTTGATATCTTTCCATAATAAAGAGGTTTTAAAATTGCTCCCCTGTGAAGGTGGCTTGCCTTCTAGACTACAAATATTAATGTATTGAAGCACAAGTATCTTAGTTAAAAAGAACTAAACTTTTATAGAATGACAATGTTTATAATTTAAAAACTGCGAAGACAGAACGAAGAACTCTACACATTATAAAAATTGTTGAAGACTTAATGAAGCTTTTAATTCTAGTTTGTAAGTTTTCAATTTAATTGCGGCTAAAGAGGACTTTTTTATTCAAACCTCTTCATTTTAATATTGTGCAACTGAAACAGTCTTGCTAAAATATGAAAATCATATCCTCCAAAAAGTGTGTTTAAAAAAGCTTTCACATTAATCTGTATCACACACAAGTATCATTTCACAAAATTTTATGTTGTTATTTTGTTAGTGCTAAATAAAACTTGGTGGAATTCATTTGTGCTAGTATTTGTAAAGTATGCATATTCGGTACTGAAAGCAATCAGGTTAAGACACAAAAATGTAAGTTTTCATTTCAAAATAAGTGCATTCATTGTTTTTATTTCAGAAATGTAAACTCACTGTAGTTCATCTTTGTCATCTAGTGCTGCTGTAACAGAAATAGCAGCTAGACTTATTCTCTCGAAGTCTAGTAGGCTACAAGTCCAAATTCAGGGTGTCAGCTCCAGGGGAAGGCTGTCTTTGTCGGCTCTGGAGGAAGGTCCTTGTCATCAGTCTTCCCTTGGTCTAGGAGTTTTCCAGGCAGGAACCCTGGGTCCAAAGGACACACTATGCTCCCGCCGCTGCTTCTTGGTAGTATGAGGTCCCCATGTCTCTCTGCTTGCTTCTCTATTTTATATCTCAAAGGAGATTGGCTTAAGACATTATCTAGTCTTGTAGATCTCATCAATATAACTGCCACTAATCCATCTCTTTACTTTATAGTGACAGGATTTATAACACATTGGGAAATCACCTCAGATGACGAAATGGTAGACAATCACACAACATTGAGAATCATTACCTAGCCAAGTTGACAGATATTTTGGGGGGATACAATTTAATCCATGACATAGTTAAATTTGAAGAGTATATGCAGTGATTGATTCATATTTCTTGCAGTCCATTCAATAAGCTGAGCTATTGTTGCTAAATAAAGTCAGGGTTTAATAATTAATAATTTCTAGAGACTGGGCAGACTACCACTGAAATCTTTGGATTCTAGGTGTAGCCATTGGAAGGGTCACTGCTACCCCTGATTAGGTCTCTGGTGAGCTGAGCATCTCCATGTGTTGGACTAAGATACATAATGAGGGTCATATTGCAAGCCGAGTGTTTAAATGATGGTTCTTTAGCTGATACACGAAAGAACATAAGAATACTGTAGTGAGAATTTCATAGTAATGGGAATGGCAGTAAGGGACAGATTTGGGGGTAAGGGATAGGTTTTAAATGTTGCCTTTGGGTTCTCGGAAAAAGAAGCACAGCTTCACGGAAGTAGTACAGGTCATGAGAATTTGCGGCAGAATTTATTTTTCTTTTTAACATTTGAAAGTAAATTTCTATTAAAATATTAGCATTCTCTTAGTAATATAAAGGAAGAAGAGGCCATATGAAAAACTGGGTGATCGAAAAAGGAAATGATCTTTATAGTTATTATTCTAATAGAAGAATACCTGTTAATAGGCGTTAGGGGAAAATATCTTCACTATTATGCCGTGTAAATTTGCCATCGTGTGTTCAATACTGTTTCCTTTCTGTTGGGGGATGGGGTGGGGTGGGGAGGGTAGGGCCTGGACCTGAAAATAACGTTAGTTTCCCAACCTAAATATCTCTGTAGAACGGTTTGAGTCAATAAGTCCTCTTCAGCTGCAACTAGATGGGAAACTTTACAAACTGGAATTTGAAAGCTGCACGGATTACTCCAAAAATATATATTTTTTAAGTCAGAAATTCCTCTAATCAAGCAAAATCTAATATCTGAAGAGGCAATACTTAGCTCTGACTTTGGTAAAAATGTCGAAATAAGGAAATATTAACACACAAAAATGCATATATACACACTCCACAAACTTAGAAAATGCTTGCTGCTTAGTACTTAATTTCTTTCCTCATGGGTAAGGTTGAGGGACGAAGACTGTTTTGTCCTCCTTGTCATACCAATTGTGTAAATTATTTCTCTAGTCTTTTGTATCATAACCAGGAGAGCTAAAAATAATAAATGTTGAACATTTTAATGTGTTACAGTACCAAATATGAGAAGCAAAGAATATTTTCATCTTTTTATTTTTGTAACTCAGGTACGTATTCAAACTGGTAATATAAAATTGTTTTTTAAAATTAATTACATATCTTATTTCATATAACATATAATTAGGAGGACTTTTTGGGGGGTTTCTACAGGAAATCAGAAACTGGAAAGATCATTTTTTGATTTAAAAGTCAGTTTTAATCAAATTTTTTTTTTTTTTAATCTAAATTGTCTTCGCTCTCAACTTTGAGTTGGACCTTTCTCTCAAATACCACTTGTGGGCACTCTGGGGTTCTGATCTTATTCTTTAAAATATCCCTTCTCCATCCGTACCACCAGTGGCTACCTGGATGTCCTTGTTTCTGAATTTTTCTGTAATGTAGAGGTTCTGCACTAACCTGTTACACAATAACTTCCCTTCCTTTTCTATAACTAAAATAAGTTTTCTTCTTTGAGGTTCTTGAAGTTTATGAATTCAGGCATATGTAAAGGCAAGTATGTAATAACTATGTTAACTTTGCCCTCAATTCCATCGTAAAATCTCATTGATATTATGTTTTATTTAAAACACCACCAGCAGCAACTTTCAAGATCCTCCTCCCCCCAAGTCTATCTTCTCTTCTTCCTCTGCTCTCTGTTCAGCCCAGCCCACCCCCGGCCTATCAGCCATCTTCCTGTGATAGAAGATGCCTACAGACTTCTTCTTTGCGTTTCCTGCCATCTGGAACAGCTTTTTCTACTTCATCCTCTGTGTTGCTCCAAATCTTGGGGGAATATGTTCTAAAATTGTTTTTCTCCTTTAATCTTTGTAATTGTACTTTTAAACTCATGAAGTAATGTTTTTGTTTTGTTTTTTTTTAAAACTTATAAGTCTATAAGATGTGTACTTCTTGTGCAATCTAAGGCATAAACAAACAAAAAACTAAACTACTAAGATTATTTAACTTGGAGAAAAAAAAAGGCTGAGTGGTGAATTACTAACAACATTTAAATAAGTAAGGGATTATATGATTGGTGACCAGCTAACCTCCTTTGTTACAATTACAAGGAAATGTGCCCTAATTTAAATTAAAATGTTTTCTGGTGAGATATAAGGGAGAAAATAAAAATTGTTAAATAACAGAATGGCTTACTGAAGTTGGTTATCCCTATTCCTTCCATACCACAAAAACCAAACCCAGTGCCGTCCAGTCGATTCCGACTCATAGCGACCCTATAGGACAGAGTAGAACCTCCCCACAGAGTTTCCAAGGAGCCCATTCCTTCCATAAAAAAATTTAAATAGTATATCTCTTCAAGTGCTTCAAGTCTGAGGTATATTGAAGCTTTGTGAAGTTTTGTGAAGGAAGTAACGTATGTGCAGAGTCAGACAGAGATGGACAGAAACATAAAATATTGGGGAGTGAGCCAAAAGTGTGACGTGTTAAACAAGACCCTTTTGACAGTTGTTCCTGTTGTTGAGGCAGATGAGTATAAAAAAAGATATGTTTTGAGGAGTGTTTTCCACTTTCCTTACTTCATATTTTGCAATAAAAAAGCATAATGTCAAGTCAGAACAAGATTTAACGCATATTTTAAAAAGTTTTATTTGCAGAGATTTTTTGTTATGTACTATTTAGTAAACTAATGGAGGCAAACCAAGTTTCATAAACGTGGTGGAATCTTCTTACATATATACACTACCCCACCTTGTTCCAGAAAGGACTGGAATGGTAGCATTTGACTATTTTATTAGAATAATCGTCTGTGAAGATCAAGATGTGAAGTTTTTTGTTAAATGTTTGTCTTGTTTCATATGATGCCAAGTGATGTGATGAACTTTACAGTAACTCTTAAATTTCAAGAATATTTTATAATTCTCCTAAAGAGACCCTAATGTGTAAAAACATTTACAGTTGTTTTTGAACACTTTTAAGATTTTTTAAGTCTTCTAATTAAAAGGCATGGAGATCTTTTTAAATCGACATTTTATTTTTGAAGTCTATGACAAAGTTAATAATTCCATTAAAATAAACAAAAAGGATATGGATAGAATCTAAACTATCTTTATATGCCAAAGTTAGCTGAGAAAAGAATTGCAAGTGTCACTGCCATGGGAACTAAAATATAGAACTTGCAGATAAGATTTTTTTTATCTGATATGTACAGACTTTCTGTGTACATACGGACAATATACAATTTAATGGACCCTACAGCTAACTGATAGCAAAATTCAGAAATGTGTTTCATGCTTAAAAAGAAATTAAAAAGTAATATGGAGTATACATTATATTTGGAGGACTTAGTAAAATTCAATTTAGCATCCATTGTTAAAAACAAATAATTTGGTTGAGAAGTTTTAGTTTTTAGCAGGCAATCTACATTTTCTTATAACAGACTATAGCTTTTAATTACTTCAAAGGCAGGGTTACAACTATCTTCATATCAGATATTTGAAAAAGAAACTATAAACATTGTGAAAGATTAGTAAAAATGACAGGAACATCATATTTAGAAAACTCAGAAGGGAAATTTTCTGGAAATTTTTTAGTGGCTAAGCAGTAGTAGCATACTTAGGAAAAAGCTTTAGTGGCTTCTGAATGAAAAGCATACATGAGATAATCATACTAACTTTTTACATTTACATAACACCCACAAGATATGTATGGAAAACTTTACCCAGAGTAACTTTATATTCTATGTCATAATTTAACTTATTTTCCTTCCTACAGATAAAACATCTATCAGTAAGAATCAGATTAATATAAACATTTCAAATCCAGAAAATTCCAAATATAATTTTTGGTTCCTAAAATCTGTTCATTTGAAGAACTTCATGGTAATGTAAAATACCACAATTATTTGAAGAACATTACACTTTTTTAAAAGTTAGGGTAAAATTGAAAGCACAGGTCATAGAAACAAATGCAGTTGCAAAAAGGCATATAAAATGTCTGTCTTTTCAGACCTAACCATCCAGAAGCAGGCTACTTTACCTATAATAGTTAAAAAGAAATTAATGCCTTCAAAAATGCAAATATATTCAGTATTTGAAGGACAGTCCATGTCAACAAATGAGTCTTATAGCAGGAATAGGACAAGTCATGATAACCTCCCATTTTTATATTATGAAGATTGAGTTTACAAAAGGCAATTTTTACATCCTGTTATTCCAAAGGGGTTTAGGCTTTTTTTCTTCTTCCTCAAATGTATAATGATTTCTGGATGTCTTGGTATAGGGTATCACACCGTTGCAGTCTTTCAGTGCAGCCCAAGGCAGTTGCAGCAAGTATTTCCCACTAGGAATGTGAGGAGCTAGGAGGTACAAGGCTTGAGGAAACCATCTACAAAACCACAATACAGCTTGTGGGTCCTCTCCCTACAAATAACCTTTTAAAACCAGACCCATAAAATACATTTTATTATCCAAAAATTTTAAGGAGAATCTTTTGTTAAATGCTAACAAAAGAATGACTATCCTTATTTCCTTAAAACGCAATTCTTAGGGAAAAAAAAAATTTGAACTCTGAAATCTTTTTGGAAAGTGCTTAAATCATTTGGAGATAAATATCACTTGGTGTCCTTGTTTCCTAACAAATGGCTTTTTCCATTGTTTCCATTAATTTCACCCATATTCGTTTTTAAGAAAACAAGGCCCTTATCCTCATCAGCAAAACAGGGATGTATGATTTAGAATATAAAACCAGTAATTACATACTAATTTACAAAATATTTTTGTCTCTTTTCGTCAGTTTTCAAGTCTTCCCGTGATTAACTGTAAACATGAACGGTTTACACCTCAAATTAGAAGCCATTAATTAACATGACGAAGTCAACTGCAAGATACACAGATAATTTAAATTATTTAATCACTAATCACCAATCACCTTGGCTAAACTGTAGTATATTGTTTCAATATCCTTCGGTAGGCTATCGATCTGTCACAAATTACCTCCAGATCAGTTACAGATATATATTAGCGTCGCGTCTTTTGCTTTCCCTTATCCCTTTTTGTAAACACTTTAAAAAGCTTTAAGGTTCCTTAATCGCAAATCCCTAAAGAGCCATCACTAGCCTTTTTTGTAATCAGGAAAAAACAGTATATGAAGTAGAAATCAGGAGTTCGCTTTGCCCGTATAACAAAAAAAAAAAAAAAAATCTAAATGTAAGCTTAAGGCAATGGCAGTAATAAAAGAAATATTCAGAGGTGCTTTCAGCAAATAACGGGCTTGCAAAATGCAAGTGCTTAACAAAAAAGCAGCCCGAACCTCTATTGCAATATACAGCACTCCAATAAATTACACAACACTTGCATAAGCTGCAGAAATAACGCAGGACAAGACTTACACAGATGCCAATCCGCAGCATTTACACACATGCACATGGCAAGAGACAGAAACCAAACACTATCATTCAACTCGGGCAGTAGAGCGATCCTGAGTTCGCCCAGCGTGAGAGTGCTCTCTGCGTGTATGTCTGTGTGCGCGCGTGAGAGTGAGACCCATCCTTGGGGCATTTCCCCTCTTCGGGCAGTTTTGCTTCATTTGTTTCCTATTTCTGCTACATAGAAACTAACTTCCATCTCAACCCCAGCCAGCGCCGCTGAATAGAGCCTGTGCTGCGGCTCCGTGTGCGTCAGATTCCTCCGCGGAGCCGTCCCCGGCCCCCTCCCTCCCGCGATCGGCCTCCACAGAGAAAGCGCCTTCCAGCCAACCGGTGGCTCCGGCTCCGACATCTTCTCCGACTGGAAATAAATAAATAAATCGAACTCTTTGCCGGGGAGGAGGGGATCGGGGTCGTGCCGCCCTGGGGTGGAAGCGTTTGAGTTGAGGGTCCAGAGGCACTCCTTTTTTGCGCCGGGGGCGGGGGCGCGGGCCGAGGACGCGGCCGCGAAGGCGGCGGACTCTTTTCTGCGGCGGAGGGATCCGCGGCGGCCGCGACGGCGGCGTCCGTAGCCGCTGCCTGAGAGTTGTTGTTTCCTCCTCCTCCTCCGCCTCCGCCGCCGTTGGTTGAATGGTGGAGCCGAGGCTCGGCTCGTGAACACACAGTGACAGCTATAGGGCAGGCGGCGGCACCATCCCCGCTTCCCTTTGGCGGCGGGGTGCCCCGCCGGCGGCCCTGAAGTGACCCATAAACATGTCTTGTGAGAGAAAAGGCCTCTCGGAGCTGCGATCGGGTAAGTCGGGGGGCTCCCGGGGCCGCTGGCACCGGGCGATTCCGCCCGCGGTCCCCCGCCCCCCCGCCGCCCGACCGCTCAGCCTGTGTGTCTCCCCGTCCCTCTCTCCCGCGCAGAACTCTACTTCCTCATCGCCCGGTTCCTGGAAGATGGACCCTGTCAGCAGGCGGCTCAGGTACGGTGGCGCGCGGCGCGGGCCGGGCCGGCGCTCGCCGCTCACGGGCGTGGGGGAGGGCGGCGGCGGCGGCGGCGGCGGCGGGGCCGCGGCCCGGGGCGCGGGGCTCAGCTCTCCCCGCTTTGTTGTTGCAGGTGCTGATCCGCGAGGTGGCCGAGAAGGAGGTAAGGGCGGCGGCGGCCTGGCGCCTCCCGCTCCCGCGCGGCCGCCCCTGGGCCGCTGCGCCGCCGCCGCCGCTGCCGCCGGAGCGCGGGGCGCGGGGCTCGGGGTCCCCGGCGGGGCGCGGGGCGGGCGGGGGAGGGGAGCAGGCGGGCCGGGGCCGGGGGCCGGGCTCACGGGGTGCCTTCTCCCCGCAGCTGCTGCCCCGGCGCACCGACTGGACCGGGAAGGAGCATCCCAGGACCTACCAGAATCTGGTGAGACATTCACGGCGCGGAGCAAAGAAACTTTTCCCCGAGTCGAATAAAAATTGAATTTCCCGCAATTTTTTACAGAGACAAAAACTTGGCCCCAGAACGTGAAAGCTCCAAAGGCCTCGGGGAGGGTTGGGAGGCCGGCGCAGAGGCTGCGGGGGGCCGTGACCGGGGGGACCCGCACCCCGGGACCGTAGGGGCTGCCGACAATTTATTTGTGATATTTTGTTAATGTGCTAGAAATAAAGATACGTCATGAGTGTTGTGCAGTGCAAGGCCGGAGGAGGAGGGGCCGGCGCGCGCATCCGTGCGGGCGGGCGGGCGCGCGCGCGGCGGCGGCGGCGGCGGGAGGAGGAGGGAGGCGCGCTCGCTCGCTTGCTCTGCACGCGCGGCCCGCTCGGCTTTCTGCCCCACACAATAGCTGGTGACTAACTGCTCCGAAGTGGCATTAGCATTTCACAAGCAGGCTATTCACCCGCGGCGGAACCGTGGCAAGACGTTTTTATTTTTTCCTCTCCTGTTTCTTTTTCTTTCCTTAAATTCACATCTAGGTTTTTTGTTGGAGGGATTCAGATGCGTGATGGTAGTTGGCCAGCGGTGCATTCTTGCCTTTACAAAATCAATCTGCAGAAGTGTAAAGCCTGTTAAATATGCTAAAACCAGAAGTTTAACAGGGTTTTATAACTACTAATTCTTGTGTTACGCATCTCGTTTTATTAAAAACTACTATTGGAACCCGTTGAAGAGTTTTGATTTTTATCCCTACGTATTTACTGTGGGGTGGAACTTGGCAAGTAGTTTTTCTGTTTATATTGCGGTATATATTAATAGCGTGAAAAATATCTGTTTTCTTAATATTGTGGGTATTCAAAGTGAGTATTTTAGTGATTTCTAAAAATGAGCTTCTAAAAGTGGACTTGTCACTTAGGTTTTGTGAATGGAAAAAGTAAGGCGGTTGTATTGGGGAGCTAGATTTGCAAAAAATTTTCTCTTTGTAAACAGATTTAGGTTATGTGGTTGTGTGTATCGGGCAGTTAAAGCAGTCACGCCAGGGCAAACCAAGCCTTTGAAATCTATGCAGTGTATTGATTTTCTGTAACATTTGGAGCTGCTGTTTTGAGGTAGTTAAAATTACTAATAATGTTTGACCATCGGAGCTCCTGAAATGACTTAAGTTTCAGCTAGCTTTGAATGAATGTCTTCTGTAAGGTGATTTTGGATATAATATTTTTCCAAACTTTTGGGTCTCGTTATGATTTAATATAGATTATTGATCAGTGCTCACAACTGTTGAAATAAGCAGGAATGCTTAGGTTTAATACGTTTAATGGAGATGTAACCTTGTATTTATTCCCACACTTTGTTGGTGTTCAAGTAATGATTTAGGCTAGTTTCACTCAATACTTGACTAAAGTGAATGAAGTTTGAAGCAAACTTCAAGATTCACAAACTGCAGTTTCTGAAATTCATTTTTAGGTTTGTAAATATTTGACAAACTCTTCAGTGGATTTCCGTCTTCCTTGCTATTTGAAAAAAATCATAAAGGTTATCTATTTTTTAAGAATAGGGCAGATTTTACAAAAACATCTTTGCATTCTTAAAAATCTAGAAACAACCAAGTCACTGAGAATTACTGTGTTCTCTTAACTTGTAGACACTTGGTAATGTTACGTTTTTAAAAAAAAAAATTTTTTTTTTTTTCTTGTAGACACTTGGTAATGTTACGTTTTTTGAATGAAGCAGCTAATGGTGTCTGGCCAAATTATGGGAATGTCTAAACCTCGTAGGAATATAATTATGTTTTCTTAGGTAGAAACAGGGATACCGATCTTGATTTTTATTTATTTTTTTGGAGAAGTGTTTCTCTCAAATATGGATAAGGTGAGTTTATATTCCTAGTCTTTTTCTCAGATCTAAGATACAATAAAGAGTGTCTGTCAGTCTGTGTTACTTATCAGAATCCACCTATTTGTTCAGAAGTGGTTTTTCTTGCTTGCAGTGTTTTTACCTTTTTACCAGAACAGTCATGTTGGCATACTCGTGAGACAGAATTCTCATTAGAATTCAGAGTTCTTTGACTCATTTTCTATTCATTCAGCATATTGCTCACGCTGTGTCTACTACGTAAGGCAACATTTAAGGTGGTTTAATGTCCATCAAACTATATATGTATGTAGGTTTGTTGGTGTTTGGTTTAATATTATTTGCTTTACTGAGATTTAAATGTTCTGGAACACATGCTATCTAAGTACGTTGTTTTTGTTTGATAGTATATACTTTATGTCTAGGTGATCATGCATTAAGTCTTTACTAGAGAGTATTCTCTAATGCCTTAATTTATTCTTATGACTTGAAAAAGTTTTACTCTGTTGTCTATCAAATTGTATTGATTTGTAGAGTATTTTGGGGAGTGAAATTGTGGTTTCAGTAGTGTCTGCTTCTACCTGGAAATGACTTTTTGCTGCATTGATTGATAAATTAAGTAATATTTTAGAACGGGAGAATTCATATGGCAGATTGAAATTTCTAGAAATTTGTACTAGTGAGTTTAAAAGTGGTCATCAATCAGCATGTGTAGTCAGTCTACAGATAGTATCACAATGGTTGAGCTTTGATCAAGAGGAAAGTGGAGTTTTAAGCAGTTTGAAAGTTTGCAGATGTAATAAATAACAACATTGATGTTTTTTTTTTTTAAATGTGATTGAAAAAAGGAACACTGATAATCCGAGAGTTATTTCTGCCTTAGGTGTTGTGACTGGTCATTACCATCTAACTTGAGATGTAAAACATTTTTAACCCAGTGAATGGAATTTGGTAGGAAGTGAAAATTTTGGGCTTTAAGGTATGTTTTATAATTTTTTAAATATGAGGTTGATTTTAAAGCAGAAGTACATTTTCTAAGCTTTTATCAAGATTCTTAATTTTTAAATGGCGCCAACGTAAGCAGACTTTATAAAATAGGATAAAATTCTTTTTTTTGGATAAAGATTTTGTCACCGATTTGTTTATTTCTTATTTTGACTAGTGAAAGTAGTTGGCTTATTAAATCTGGCTTTCCAGTTGTCATTTTAATTAGTGGTGAATGCATATCTACGATGAGGCAAAAATTTTAAGCGTTTTTACCAGATTTGGGACTCTTTGATTGCACTTCTTGCTTGCAAGACATTTTATTTTAGAATTAAATTTGTTTTGCTAATCTGTTAAAATGACTTAATTTTTACTTTTTTTTTTGGTAGTAGTGTTTGTTTTTCTTAAAATTGTTCTACTTAATTACAAATCTTTCTATTCAAGTAAAAGGATCAGGAGTCAGGAAATACAAGTTGTAGTCTTAGCCCTGCTGAAAGTTAGCCTGCATATATTGGGCAAGTCATGGACTATATCTGGGCCCTGGTTAATATTATTTATAAATACATAGATAGACATTTTTCTAATCTGAAAATGTGATTTTGAACTGGAACAATACAGTGTTTTTAGGCTCATCCTTACTTGGTTTTTGGAGTTTAATCTTGCAAAATAAATGTAGATCTAGAGACATTAGAAAATTCTTGCAAAGATGAAGATTTTTAAGACACTGCTCACGTTGTAGAATACCTCTTCTTTTCTCTGTAATTAGTATGTTTTCCACCATAGTTTAACTACTAGTTTTCATAAATTTTTGATGGTCTCAAATTTAGAGGTGAGTAGAAACCATGAATAGAATTTATCTTAGGTATGTATTTATTTAGAGCATACTAATAAATGTGGAAGTTAGGTATAAAATCTAGGAGACAAATTTTAGGAAGATAACATTAAATGTTTTTGAGCCAGAGATTCCCGTTGTATATTAAAGATAATGTGGTACTTGTCAAAACTTACAACGTGTAAGATTTTTTTTTTTTTGCTACATACTAAAGTAAATGTGGAATTTCCTTTTTTAATGGAGCATCAGTGAAATAGTGAGCTTTGGTTGGTAGTCTCTGAAACAAGATTTTAATACCCCACAACTGTTATAATGCTGAATAAAATACGTTAAATGTAAAGGAAATTGTACATGCTGAGAGGCCGAAGTGGCCAAAACGTTCTTTTTTATGCATGAAAATTTTCTACTGGTATTTATACCATTATTTTAAGAATTTTTGAGGCATTTACAAATTTTTTTTAATGAAGTAAATAACGTGTTAGATTTTTAATACTGTTGAGTAATTGCAAAGTGGCATAAACATAAAAGGGAAGTTGGATTGTCCCTTCCACCCTCCTTCTGCCTGTCACATAGGTGTGTTCTACATGATTGTTATGAGGCAGGATAGTAGTGGTCTTTCAGGGATTCTGTTTGGCAGTCTGTAAAATAGGCCAGTAATAGTTCCTGTTTGTAAGGTTTTGTTGAGTAGGTAATTGACTGGCACAAATCAAGTATTATATGAGGGCTTGGATTTGCTGTTATCAGAACTTTAGTAGTGGTAGTAGAGGTTCCAGTTAAGGCTGTATAAGATCATATTAAAATTTTTTTGTACTTCAGAGAACATTTTTATTTTGGAAACAGTATTACAAGTTCCTGAACATATCAACTGCTGTATAAAGATTACTTTAAAACTTCAGAGGCTACTATTAGCATAATTACAGATTCAAAGATGAAATAATTAAGTCTGTGATAAAAAGAAGAACCTAAACCACCCATCGTCTTTGACTCATAGTGACCCTATAGAATGGAGTAAAGCTGCCCCATAGGGTTTCCAAGGAGCAGCTGGTAGATTCGAACTGCTGACCTTTTAGTTAGCGGCTGCAGCTCTTAACTACTGTGCCACCAGGGCTTCAAAAAAGAAAAAAAAAGTATATAGCAAATAACAAAAATAAATCATTTCTAAGGAATTGTGGATATTTGTTAGTCTCTGTAGTGATTCTATGGCTTCTTTTTAAAAAAAAATTAAGAAATGAATTGTTGACATATACTGAATTGATTACAGGGTATGTGAAGCTTGTATTCTTTTGGTAATGATCAGATGGCATTTTGGAATATGCGAAAGGAGTTTGGCTGTTGCATCTGGCTCCTTCTGTACAGATTTGTGTGATTTAAAACCATCACTGTGTCTTTTTTGAAAATCGTCATTTGAAGAAAAGATGTTTTGTCTTCTGTTTTGTCAGTCTGGTTTTAAAATATGTGTTCAATAAAGACTTTTTTTGGTTGAATTAATCCTTCAGTGAGCTATAAAAAAGTTAAGTTAATTCTATGCATGTAGATTTTTTTAATCAGTTCAGGTTTTCTTTATAAGATAGACTGCAAGTGTTTGTTTTCTTTATCTAGACATTCCTCTCACCTACTGGCCATTTTCTTTGCCAAATTTTGTGGTTATCTACCACTTTATTGTACTTACAGAATGTAACATATAAATGTATTTTCACAGTTTATCCTGGGTAACTAATATCAAACAGGTTAATTTCACTCTTACTAGTAGTTTTCTTATATAAATCTCAGAATTCATAGAAAAATGTCTGTAATACTAAGCAAAGTAGCCTCTAGTTAATAGTGAGTACTGAGCATAGCCATTTAAAATAACTTCTTAAATGTACTTTTAATTGACTTTGGGAAAATCGGGCATTAGAATGAGTGTATTAGAAAAAATTTTTCTTAGGTTTTTTTTTTTTAGTATATCTTAGTTGTTTTGTAATTATATCTAAAAGTCATGAGACTATATTATGTAATAGGAATCAAATTTTAAATATTAGAAATACGTTTTAAATATGTGAAGATTTTCAGTTCTTGTTTGGTTTTTGAGAACCCATGTTGGTGAAATTATGAGTTATTTTGTGAAAATTAATAAATTACTTTGGAATTAAATATGTATTGGACATTTGGAGTATAGAGGAGTATAACACAAAAACCCATTGCCTTCGAGTCGATTCCAACTCACAGCAACCCTATAGGACAGGGTAGAGCTGCCCCATAGAGTTTCCAGGGAGTGCCTGGTGGATTTGAACTGCTGACCTTTTGACTAGCAGCCATAGCACTTAACCACTATACCAACAGGGTTTCCGTAGAGGAGTATAAGTATTTTATAATAGATTGGAGAAATGATGATACTTTTTTTTTCCCTTTATGGAATTTGAGAATGCAGGAGTACTGAGAAAACAATTATGATATTGAACAATGAGATCTGTAAGTGTGAGAATCTTTGATCGCTATAGAGAAGGCAGTTATCAGTCAGGAGGCAGGATCCATCTTTTAGTTAATTTTCTCCGTAAAGCAGCCTATTTGAGCTTGGGGATCACAGATAACGAAAAGAATGATTGGAAGAGAAGTATTTGATAATAAGAAAATTAGGTGGCAACACATTCTGATGCAGCTTCTGCTTAAGATAGAACTATCTTAAATTGTCAGAAGAATAAGATTTGTTGTATAAGCCCTAGGTTATTCTCTTTTTTTTTTTTTTTAAAAAGATGGCAGCATGGATGCTGTCAGCCTGCTCAGAGGAAGCACATAAAGAACCTATGCATCCTGGACTCCAGATGGCCTGTGGTCAGGGTGGCTTGACCCATTTGGTCTCTGTGACAGATTGAGAACATACACGTAACCTGTCTTGGCAGAGGTTATAGAGTAAATGCTAGAAATAATTACCTTTACTTGTGTCATTTGACGCTGGTTTAGTTTTGGGGTGTGGAAGTACTAAATTCTAGGAAAACTTAGTGAAACATGCATTATCTGAAATGACTTTGCTGCTGTTTGTTGTATGTGAGGTATAGTTATTTTAAGCACAGAGTTTCAAACTGAAACTTTACGAAAATGATGCTAGTGGTTGTCTTTAGATATTTATATTGGCATTTTAAGAAGAAACAGTTTAAGGATTTTCCATTTTTAAATTAATAAACGGTGACTTTCAACAAATTCATAGATTTGAATTTTAAAGTATACTTTATTAAGTAAAAAATAAACAATGTTTTAAAAAGGAATTCCTATTGTGGAAATTTTGTTTAGCAAATATGGCTTGATTTAAAAATAAAACTTCAAAATGTGTTGTTTTAAAAAGTTCATTGTGTTTTGAATTAATTTTTGTATGGAGTGTCCTTGCTTTTTGGTTTATAGAAAGCTTAATTCTGAATTTTTTTTTTTTTAGCAAAGTATAGTCAGTATGAATATAATTTGGAAGAGTAGTATTACATTTTCTTCAAATGACAAATTTATATTAACTTCTGATAATACAAACTTATCTAAACGAATTTTTAATGGTGACTAAATTGTGAAAATAAGGCACAGTCTTTCAAACATGTTTACTCACAGTTAATTTTAAGGCAAATAGATCGCCAGTATTAATTTTGATACTTAGTAAGTTTCTATATTTGATTATAATTTCTAGTTATATGAAGGAAAACCTGGTGATGTAGTGGTTAAGAGCTACGGCTGCTAACCAAAAGGTCTATAATTTGAATTCACCAGGCACTCCTTGGAAACTCTATGTCCTGTAGGGTTGCTATGAGTTGGAATCGACTCAACGGCAGCAGGTAGTAGTGGTAGGTATATGAAATCATAAACATCTAAAAGTCATTCTGTGTAGTTACTCAGCTTAGAGGATTTGACTTGAAAAATGCTAATATGGGTTCTATTAAGTTTTTAACCATCAAACCAGTGTAACAATGGGAGGAAAACTAAAGTTCTGAGAAGGAAACTGCTATGTAATAAAAATAATAGTAAACTTGGACCAGGAGATCTGGGTTTGGGTGCTGTCTCTCCTGCTTTCCAACTGTATGACCTTGGACAAACTGCAGAACCTTTGAGCTTCAGCTTTCCTTACCTGTAAAATAGGGAGAATACTTAAGCCTATTTGCTTGTAAAGATTAAATAAGTTCTGAGAACACTTGGTTTCACAAAGTGAGTACTCTAGATTTTCTGTATGGGAAAGCTATTACAAAAAAAAATTCTCAGAAAATTCACACTTGCTTTATAGATTGTAGATTTAATTTCATACTTTTATAATTATAAATTTGGAAGTTTTGGGAATTTTGGGACTGGCATTTTGATAGGCTTTATCGTATGATTAAATGGTAAATAGAGATTTTTTAAAAATTTTAGAATAGTGATAAAAATAGGAGTTACAGTCTATTAGGCTGACCTTGTGGGTAAATAGAGATTTTTAAAAAATTTTAGAATAGTGATAAAAATAGGAGTTATAGTCTATTAGGCTGACCTTGTAGCCCTGGTGGCACAGTGGATAAGAGCTCGGCTGCTAACCAAAAGGTTGGCAGTTCCTGTTCACCAAGCAACTCCTTGGAAACCCTGTGGGGCAGCTCTACTCTGTCCTGTAGGGTCTCTAGGAGTAAGAAAGGACTTGATGGCCCACGACAACAAAAACACAAGTTGGAATTGACTCACTTTGATTTCAGTTTTTTGGTTTTAAGTTGACCTTTTCAAATTCAGAATTCTACTAGAGAACAGAAACAACTAGCCTTTTAGCTGACAATTATGAGGCAATGTATGTGAGAAGATCTTAAAAACTGATTTTTTTAGAACCAACCAAGTGTTCAGTATATAGAGTTGATGTGAATAAGCCTAGTCAAGTCAGAGCCTACTGTTTCCAAACATTTTTGTGTGTCGTCAAGTTGATTCTAACTCATAGCAACCCTATTTGACAGAGTAGAGCTGTCCATAGGGTTTCCTAGGCTGTAATCTTCATGGGAGCAGATGGCCAAGTCTTGTCTCCTGTGGAGCCACTGGTGGGATCGAACTGCCAACCTTTCAGTTATCAGCCTACTGCTTAACCATTGTACTACCATAAACCAAAAAACCAAACCCAGTGCCGTTGAGTCGATTTCAACTCATAGCGACCCTGTAGGACAGAGCAGAACTGGCCCACAGAGTTTCCAAGGAGCACCTGGCGGATTCGAACTGCCAGCCCTTTGGTTAGCTAGCAGCTGTAGCGCTTAACCACTACGCAACCAGGGTTTCCACAGGACTTTTTAATTATATGATAGAGGAAGGAGTAGAATTTTTAAGTCTCCACAGGTAAATCAAATACAGGTAGTTGCTGATGTACAACATATTCAGATGGTGATGCCTTTTTTTTTTTTTTGGGTACATCTTATCGTTAGTAATATGTACTACATGCAGTGTTTCAACATGTGATTTGCCGATGTTATCATTCTCAGGTATTTACTCCCAGATATTCAGTGTTGCTGATTTACTGTTCAAAACACTGCTGTATAGCAGGCAATAATGAAAACTTAAAAAAAAAAATTTTTTTTGACTTAATGTTAGAACCAACTTATGGTGGAGTTGTTGAACAGAACCCTGTTGTAAGTCAGGGACTGCATGTAGTTGGATGAATATATCGATCTAACCTTATATTGAAAAGGTCTTTATAAAGATATTCAAAATTTTCTTCCCTGTTTAGGCCCAGAAAGATATTTTCAGTATGAAGGGTCAATATGTAATATGGAATATAATTAAAATAACAGACAATTCTCTTGTCAGGTACAGTGCTAAGAACTTCATGTGGTTATGTAATTTAATAATCTGACAGTCTCATGAGGCAGGCACTGACTACTGTAGTCCCATTTTTACAGATGAGGACATTAAGGCTTAGAAAGATTAGATTCAATGTCCCTTCCCACCCCCCCAACCTGGAACTCACAGTTATCAAGTTTAAATGCAGGCTGTTTGACTTCAGAGCTCATACTCTGAACTACTGATTTTTTCTTTTGAATACTGAATTATGTATCTTTAGATGAGAGGTTGATAAACTATGGCTGCTGTGGGAAAGTGGGACAGGAGATCTGTTTTTGTAAGGCTCCAGAACTAAATCTCTAAAGAGTTGTTTAAAAAAAAAGATTATACAGCAGAGACAGTATGTAGCCCCAAAGCCTGAAATATTTACTATCAGATCCTTTACAGAGTTTCCTAACTCTTGCTCTAGATATTGGAGCATAATATTTTATAGAAATGATACCTTTGTTTAATTCAGATTGTAACCATTAATCTTGAACAGCTAGCCAAAGATTATTGTTAACATAACAAATGATTTTCATTTGAGAGTGAGGGGAGTGGATATAAGAAGTCCCCTGCTCTAGCTAGCAGAAGAGTAAATCTCAGTGGAGTATGAGGGTATACATCCATAAGCCATGCTCTCACATCTTGGGAGGAGGTACAATGTCTTGTTCATCAAAAGGAGAAATGGGTTAAAAAAATTGAGCACATAGATTTGCAGTTTTTTTTATTTTTAAGTATTTCCTATGGTAATCATAAATTCTGGGAATTAACCCTTTAGTTGTTTAACCTGTTTGTTTACACCTTGCTTCTAACTTTAACGGCCTTAGATCTTTAAGTTTTCCCATTTACTTGTAGGAATTTATGCTTTTGTACTAGGTTGCTGACTCAGTTTAATAGCTGTTTTGAAAAGTATGTATGTTTTATAGCTTATATCTTACACGATAGATAATTTGTGAGGCAGTAGAATGTGGGCTCTGGAATTGGACTGCCTTGGTTTGACTGTTATTTCTACCATTTGCTAATTGTTTGTGACCTTTGGAGAGTTGCTGTGTCTTTCTGTATCATAATTATTTTTTTTTTTATCTATGGCACTGGAAAGTAATAATACATATCTCTTTTATTGTTAAAACCAAACCTGTTGCCATTGAGGTGATTCCAACTCAAAGTGACCCTATAAGACAGAGTAGAATGGCCCCATAGGGTTTCCAAGGAGCAGCTACTGGGTTTGAACTGCCGTCCTCTTGGTTAGCAGCCAAGCCCTTAACCACTGTGCCACCAGGGCCCCAAGATTCAATGCAACTCTATAGGGCAGAGTAGAACAGCCCTATAGGGTTTCCAAGGAGTGACTAGTGGATTCAGACTGCTGACCTCTTGGTTAACAGCCAAGCTTTTAACCACTGTGCCACCAGGGCTCCCAATTCTTTTGTTGTTAGGGTTGTTAAAATAATTAAGTGGGTTTTTACATGTAAATCACTTAACACATGATTGCCTGGCATTTAGTGAACTGTTAGTGTTATTAATACTTATCACACTTACCTTTATAAATTGGTCATTCTTTTTATGTATTGAATATCTTAAACCAGGTATGGTCAGGGAAAATAATGAGTATATTAAAATTGGGGTTGTCACTCCCCTCCCCCAATAATGGTGTCTGACAGATTACTGATAATCCAAATATAGTCATTTTGGGTAAGGGACTTTATTCAGGTATCATTTCAAGTGTTCCTTTTAATTATTTACTAGTAAAACAAAAGTTAATGTAAATTAAAAAGCTTTAACTTAATATTAAGGATAAGGGGTTCTTACTAATTTGGGGATTTAAAGTTTAAAATCATACATGTGGAGCCCTGGTGGTACAGTGGTTAAGCCCTCAGTTGCTAACTGAAAGCTTGGCAGTTAGAACTTACCAGATTGGGAAGTCTGCTTCCATAAAGATTAATAGCCTTGGAAACCCTGTGAGCAGTTGTGTTCTGTCCTGTAGGGTGGCTGTGAGTTGGGATCTTTCTGTCCTGTAGGGTCACTGTGAATTGGAATCGATTTGATGGCAACAGGGTTTTTTTTTTTTTTTTTTAATGGTTTTTATAGCTCTAAATGAGCTATTTAAATTAAAAAAAAAAATTTTTTTTTTTACATTGTAAATATTGACCACAATGACGTGGATTAATATTTCTGAAAAATAATGTTTAGAAAAAGGTGGTAGAAAAGATAGTTTCCATTTTTAAATATTTTGTGTTTACTGTGTATGTGTGAAGATGCGCTGGTGGCACAATAGTTAAGGGCTTGGCTGTTGACCAAATGGTTGATGGTTCAACCCACCAGTGGCTTCCCAGGAGAAAAAACCTGTCACCTGCTCCCACAAAGATTACCGCCTGGGAAATCCTATGGGGCACTTCCACTCTGTTCTGTAGGGTCACTGTGAGTCAGAATTGACTCGATGGCTCACAACAGCAACAAGAGCATGTGTGTGTGAGATAGAGAGGCAGATAGTTGGGAGCAAAAAGAGACGTGGTCCCTTTTCTCTTGTAGTTTATGGTGAAGTAGGGAAGGACACATTATATCATTACCCTTTTGAATGTAGAATCACAAATTGATACATGAGTTAAAAAGGAAAGGTCACAGAAAGTGTGCAACCAAGATTATGTAGGGAAAAGGAAAACTTCCCCCACGAAGTTAACATTGGAGGAGAGATCTGAAGCCCTGGTAGTGCAGTGTTTAAGTACTCTGCTGTGAACCAGAGAAGGTTGGCAGTTCGAACCCACCAGATGCCTCTTGGGAGAAAGATGTAGCAGTGTGCTTCTGTAAAGATTACAAATTTAGGTGGGACAGTTCTGTTCTGCCCTCTACGGTCTCTATGAGTCAGAATCACCTCAACAGCAGTGGGTTTAGACCCTGTTAAGGTTTTGCTCTATCCAAAGAGGAAGGAAAACCTCTGGAATGTTTTAAATACAGGGGACTATCAGATACATGTTTTGGAAAGGGCATTCTGATTGCAGTGTAGAGAATAAATTTGAAATGGAAGGCATACATAGATGTAGGAAGAACAGGAATTTATTGTGAAGATTATTTGGACTTTGGCTTTTATTATGGAAATAGAGAAATAGGTTTGAGGATAGAAAAATCAGTTGGGTTTTGTGACTGCTTGGATATTGGAGGTGAGGCAGGAGGGGAGGAATAACCCACTGCCGTTGAGTCGATTCCGACTCATAGCGACTCTATAGGACAGAGTAGAACTGCCCCATACAGTAGCCAAGGAGTGCCTGGCGGATTTGAACTGCCGAACTCTTGGTTAGCAGCTGTAGCACTTAACCACTATGCCACCAGGGTTTCCTGAAGGGAGGAATAGACATGTTTAAATATGACTCCTAGGTTTTTGGCTTTTGAGACTATGTGGACTGCGTATGTAGAAAACAGTTTTGGGGGATGTTGGCATGAGAAGCACAATTTCAGTTTTGCACATACTGAGTTTGAAGAGGCTTTGGGACTCTAAACAGATTATCTTTTAAGAAAGTTTGATATGCCAGTCTAGGGCATAATACAAATTTGGGGATCATTGGCATACAGCTGTAATTGAAACCATGGATATGGCTAAGATTGTCCAAGGAGAAAGTATAGAGTGAGAAGAGGTTCTGGAATGGAGCCCTGGGATCCTGGACCTTAAAGAGCTTCACTTCTAATTTAGTGGCTAAGACGTAATGCCTAGGTAGAAGAGAATAAGCCCATAAAGAAAAAAGGAGTGACTCTAGAGGTAGGAAGATAACCAGGTAGTGTCACAGAAGTCAAGAGAAGACAGGATTTGCAGAGGAGGAAGTGCTCAACAGGGTTGAAGGATACTGAGACATTAAGTGGAGCCCTGGTGGTGAAGTGGTTAAGAGCTCAGCTGCTAACCAAAATGTCTGCAGTTTGAATCCACCAGCCACTCCTTGGAAACCCTATAGGCCAATTCTACTCTGTCCTGTAGGGTCGCTGTGAGTCAGAATCAGCTCAATGGCAAGTTTTTTTTTTTTTTTTTTTTTGAGATAGTAAGATACAGATTTTTAAAATGCCCATTGAATTTATTAATATTTAAGGCTGTTGGTGAACTTAAGATCTATTTTATGTGGATTTATGGGGGTGGAATCTAGATTGGAGTGGGTTGAGGGGAGGATGAGAGATAGACTGAGATTGACTATGGACTCTCTTTGAGAAACTTGTTTCTGAAGAGGAAGAGAAGATGGCAGCTGAGGGATTTGGGAGAAGGAGATATGAATATAAGTGTCTGGCAGGAGTTTATCTTTTTCCTAAGGGGAAACAAAATGAGCATGTTTAAATGTAGATGTTAGAAGGGAAGAAGCTAGTTGAGAGGGAGTTGGTGAACATACAGGTGTGTAGAGGGACTAATTCTTAGGGTAGGATTTCCATGAAGTTGGAGAAGATAGGATTCAAAGCATATATTGACTGGATCTTGGATGTTAACAGAGACAACTATGTTAATGAGACAGAATAGGTACAGCTGTGGGTAGGTTCATATATCTGATGGGAGTAGGGGCAGAAAGTTTCAGTTTTTTTGCTTTTTGTTTTCCTACTATAAAGTAAGCTAGGTCATCTGATGAGAAAATGGTGGAGGGAGGACTCAGAAGAATTCTTCCCTTGGGAAAGAGAGGATAATATAGAGGAGTGTTTGTTAGTTAATAAAATCCTGCTCTACCACCGTTTCCTGGAGGTACTTCAGGGACTGCTATGAGGGAGCAAGTACAGAATCAAGCATTGAGGTTTGTGTTCCTTGATGGCACTTAATTAAGAATAAGATGACCTGAATATTACCTGTGTTGTCAAAAATCTTGTTTGAAGAAATAAAGAATTATACCACATAAATATAAAGTAGAAATTTTTCACCTTGTTTGCTAGGACCTGTATTAACAAAATGTTTTGTGGAGTGGAGAAGTCAGTTTCTTCGTATTCTCATGTGTTCATTTATCTAACTAATAATTTATTAAACACTAAACTATCAGAGCTGTATTAAGCACTGGGTATACCCTGTGTCTTTTTATGTGGGGCATAGGCAGGTAAACTGCCAATTTTAGTATAGTACAGTTTCCATGAACTCTAAAGACAGGACGGATAGTGGTAGGACCTTTATGTGTATTTCTTTGGGGAAGAGGCTCATTCATCACTATCCTTAGTCTCACTGCAGTCTAGGTCTTGAAATATGTTAAGAAAAATTACTGTAGTATAAAAATCACTACAAGGTGCTGGGAGATGAACATTTGGGAGGGAGTATTCTGTGCTATGGGAGCACAAAGAGTATCCAACAGGAAGGGGTAGGGGTGGTGTAACTTGGAAGGCAGCAAGGCATGAACTGAGACGTGAAGGAGACATGAAAGTGTGGAGGTTGGTCGGTAAAGGGAAGATTTCTATCTCTTCTGACTTTAAAATGAAAGTTGATTTGGAAAAATTGAAACATACCAAGTCATCAAAAAAAGATTGTCAGAAAAAGTAGATTCATAGTATTTTATAAGAATTCTCAGGTTTACTATCTGAAAATGTAGTTTGCCAAAAGACCCTAAAACAGAATAATCACAAAATTAAGATTAGTAAGTAATGAACTTCACCTTATTAAAGTAAAATTTTTAGAAGGGATTTTCATCTGTTTAAAAAATCAAATTAATCATATAATTTTAGAACTGTAAGGGACCTTATAAATAGACCTTTTCTTTTAATTGTTATTTTTAAGTAAATTATTTTTGGAGGGAGTATAGTTTAGAGAAAAGATACATAGTCTGTAAAAGTCTATAGAGAGAACTTAAAAACACACATTTCTTTCTAATCCTGTTTTCTATTTTATTTAGTCATATTAGTGTTTTCTGAAGTGTGTTCTTGGTGAAGGTAATAGATATTATTAGAGAAAAAGGATTCTGTAGTTAAATGAATTTGGGAAATTGTGAGATAGATGAAATTAAGTAGATTTCTTTATCTCAGAACTTCTCAGAGACTTTAATGTCAATGTGCTTTGTGAATCTCTAAAACAGGGATGTAGTCTGTATAATTGTATTACATATACTCTATCAGAGCCCCCTTCCCCCGCCCAGCATACTTCTACCAGTACTACTGACCACCTATCGTATGCCAGACTCTTACTACTGTAAATTATCTTATCAAAGTGACGGTACAGCTGCATGTTGTCTCCATGGCAGAAGTGTTTTATGGTAAAGAGTAAGGTAGTTCCTCTTAACCATATGCTCCTGAGAAAATGAGAGTGAAAAAGGCAAATAAAGTCATATTAGTTCATAGTTCATGGTAGGTGATAGTTTTTACCGCAGGAACACCCAGATGTTCCAAGAGCGCACCTTGAGAACTGCTAAACTAGATAGAGTGGGAAGTTTTTTGTAACTTGGCGCCTAATATAGAGTGATAAAATAGTATACCTTCTTCTCTTTAGATTGTTGTGCTGATATTGCTTATTTACTAAAAGACTTTCAGGATGGATTAAACAAATTGACATTTCATATTATAGCTTCAAACTCTGGCCTAAATTAAGCAGTATTTTGAAGTTGTTCCAAAAGCACTCAAACTTTTTGTAATTAGGTAGATTTATTTTATAATTGAAACTTGTTTAAATCAACAGCTGGAGTTTTGCTTCTCTGTCTATAAGGTTTTTGGTAATTAAATTATAAATTTCAGCATATTAAATGTTCTTAAATTTTGTGATGAGAAAATAAACTGTTAAGTTTCTTGAATCCTTAATTATGCTGAAGATTTTTTTATAATACCAAAGGCACAAAACATTGTATTTATTTTGTAGTTGTATGATTTTTTTTTTGTTTGAAGTTTTTTGAAAATTAAAATTTAACTGAGATATACCCTTTTTAGGTTATAGTACTATGTATTTTTAATGGATCTGTACTTGCACTGATAGAACCTGCTTTATTTATAACTTACTACATTTAGGGTACTTTGATTCTTTAGCCTTTTTCTCTTCCCAGTGGCTTAAATGGTAGGGTAGGTATTTTATTCTGTGAGTCAAGTGGTTTCACAGAGCTTTTCCCCCAAGTAAAATGAAATGTTGACTAGCCAGACCAAGTTACTATATATATATATTTTATTTATTTTTTCTTTTTTTAATTAAAATTTTATTTTTGGTGAAAGTCTGAACAGCAAAATATGCTCCCATTCCACAGTTTCTAGACATGATGACATAATGAGTGACATTGGTTACATTCTTCACGTTGTATCAACCTTATTGTTATTTCTCTTCTAGTTGTTTTACTCCCATTAACTTAAACTCCCTGTTCCCAATGTTCTCATCTATGTTTTAAAATAGCTGGTGACCATTTGGTCTTACAAAGGTAATTATTTTAGAAGAAAGCAATACTCAAGGCCGACAGTCTTTACTTTTTGAGCCAAACTGTTACTTAGTTTAAAGGTGACTTGGGATAGTTTCAATTCAGGGTTTGAAGGGTAACTGAGGACCATAGTCTTGGAGATTCCTCCAGCCTTAATAGGTCCAGTAAGTGGTTTCTTTAAGAAAAATTGCCATATTTTAAAAATGTGTTTTATTTCCTATCAAATGAAAAATCTCTGAAGATTTAGATAGCAAAGAATTGTATCTGTTTAGTAAACATTTATATTTGTCTTTTACATAATAGGTGAAGTATTACAGACATTTAGCACCTGATCACTTGCTGCAAATATGTCATCGACTTGGACCTCTTCTTGAACAAGAAATTCCTCAAAGTGTTCCTGGAGTACAGACTTTATTAGGAGCTGGACGACAGTCCTTGCTACGCACAAATAAAAGTATGAAAAATTTCCAAGAGGATTTATGCATTGTTTTCTCACTTTTTGTCTTTGTGTCCTATCTTTGTATGCATAAAATGTGTATGTTTAATAGGCTGCAAGCATGTTGTGTGGAAAGGATCTGCTCTCGCTGCGTTGCATTGTGGAAGACCACCTGAGTCACCAATTAACTATGGCAGCCCACCCAGCATTGGTGAGTTGTTTGAGTTCATAGCCTAGTTGACATTCTCTTAGTAAGCAGGGGTCTTAAAGGTAAACAAAAATGTTTTCCAGTTACTGTGAAATCATATTGCTATGTAATTCATATTACTATTTGTACATTAGCAAAGAGAAAAAGCTGTTAAACTCTAAGGTTTTTTCTTACGTTAGTAATATTAGTAGTGAAGAAGTCATGATAACGTGTTATGTATTTTATACACTGTACCTTATGTAGGCTAAATAGTTCATTGTCATTTTATATTTACCAAAAATTAAATGTGTATGATTAAGGTTGACTTGGTGTGGGTAACAGTCGTAATTCAGATTAGTTACAGTAATGGAAAACAAAAATAGTTTTTGATTATCTTTTAAGAAGCACAATGCATTTTTTTTTTTTTTTTCTGTTTTGCACTTAGAATTTCAAAGAAGAAAACTGATGTAGGTTGAAATGCCTCCTAAATTTATTGCTTTTACCTCTACTATCTTCTTTGTCTAGTCCCTTGTCCTTTCTTTCCTGGATTACTATCACATCCTGCAGACTAGTCTTCCTGCTTCCAGTGTCTTCTCCCTCCCGTCCAGGTGATATGTGTAACCCTGTAATACTATTCTATTTAATTCTAACTTTCCTGTGTCACTTAAGGTGTAGCATAAAGAGGTTGATTAAGATATTTTAGTGGTTGTATACTTCTTGACTACCGAGTCTAAACTCCTTGACTTTCAGAAGCCTTTATATTTTAATTGTAAATCCCTCACACCCCTACCCCCACACTCCTGCCTAGAATGTTATTTTCCGTCTTTCTTTAACCTGTCCGAATCTTACTTCTCTCTCTTTTCTGAATACTTAATCTATTGATAGTATCGGTTTTTGATCGCTTTATTATCTATAGAGTATTTGTTTTTCATTATTTTACTTTTTGTCCTTTTGGTATCTTTTTATTTTCAATATCTCTAGCATAGAAGTGGCTTCGAAACAAATATGACAGTCTTTGTGTTTTATCTTGAGCTTTTAGTCCTTTAGATATAATTGTTGATATATTTGGGTTTAAATCTAACTGTTGCTGCTTTGAAGGTGATTTCTTTCCCTGGTTACTTGTAAGATTTTTTCTCTTTGGTTTTCTGCAGTTGGACTATCATGTCTTGTCAGTTTCTTTTTCTTTATCTTGCTTGATTCTTTAATCCATAATGTCTTTTTACTGAGTCTGAAAATTTCTCACCTATTTCAAAATATCATTTCTGCTCTATTCTTTTTCCTATACTCTGGGACTCCAGTTAAACATGCCAGACTTTTCTCATTTTATCTTCTCTCTGTTATTCTCTTGTCTGTATTTTCTACCTTTTTGTCTCTATGTGAGGCATTCTGGGCAATTTCCTCTGACCTGTTTTCCAAAGTCCCTATTATTATTACTAAAGTATCCTGTGTGGTATTTGTATGGTGGATAATCATGGGTGACTTTTTTTTTTTTTTTAACATACGATTGTCCTTGTTAAGTAGTGATTCTTATATATATTCTTACTGTAATGAACAACTACTAAGAATAACAAAGGATTTGAGACACAAGGGTATATCTGCACTTAGAAATTATATTGTGGGGTGGGGGGGGTCGGTAGAGTAGATTTCCTGAAAGGATGGAAAGGTAAAATATCTTAAGAGATTTTCCCTTTAGGAAAGACTTTATCCTTATTATAAAACTGCACATCCATATTATAAGGGGAATATATTGCTTGTGTTTTCAACACATTGTCGTTCAGCCATATGATAGGCAATGAAAGTGTAAGAATGATCAATGGTAAGTAACTTTTCTCCCCACATTTGTTGTGTGAATGATTACTATGTGCCAGGCACTATGCTAAGCATTTTCCATTTATTTTCTGTTTATAGCCTGAAATAGTCTATAGGTGTTATTATTATAGTTTATAGGAATTATTGTTATTTTAGTATTGTAGTCAATAGAAACTGTTATTATTTTACAGATAAGGAAACTGAGGCATGGAGAAGTTTGGTAACTTGACCGAGGTCATACATTTAATGAGTTGTAAAGACAGGATTCACCTCAGACTGTCTTACCCTATTATGATATGCCATATTCCCAGTAAGCTAAACTTTCCAATGATAACATTTGGCTGGCTACTCAAGAAAATCAGTGTTAGTCTTTTTTTGGAAAAAGATACCAAATACTTATAAAATCAGATAAAATAACTTAGACCAGGTCATTGATGGTTAGACAAGTAATATACCAAGACATGGGTATTAAAATAAAACAAAAAAAAACCCATTGCCATCGAGTCAATTCTGGCTCATAGCTACCCTGTAGGACAGCTTGGAACTGTCCCACAGGTTTCTAAGGAGTGGCTGGTGGATTCGAACTGCCGACCTTTTGGTTAGTAGCTGAGTACCTAACCACTGCACCACCAGGGCTCCTCAACATGGGTATAGGGATTATGATTATGGCAAAAATATCTTGGGCTTTGTGTCAAAGCAGGGAAATATGACTGGGATATTCAGGTAACATTACCAAACAGATAATTATTATACTTTTCTGAAAGATTTATTTCATTTTTAAGGTTTAAAATAAAAGTGTTTTTTTTTTTTTTTAATTCCCCCTTCCATTCACATTTTCTGGAAAATCTTAGTTCTTTGTATTAGGAAATATGTGTACTAAAATGCTGATTTTACGTACTTTTTTTTTTGGTATTTACATATATTTGTTGAAACCATTCAAGAAGCTGGACTAATTAAAATGACTAAACTTACTGTAGTCATAGGCTAGTATCATGTCAGAGTTCACCTTGATAGTTAAGTTTGTCTTGGCATTGCTGTAAGTGTATGACTGATGGGATGATAATGGGAAGACGGTATTTCATCAGGCTTCCCAGGAG
Source organism: Elephas maximus indicus (assembly GCF_024166365.1). Lineage (NCBI taxonomy): Eukaryota > Metazoa > Chordata > Mammalia > Proboscidea > Elephantidae > Elephas > Elephas maximus. The sequence continues at coordinate 142,433,875 of NC_064819.1, read as the reverse complement.
AATTGTTTGCCTGCAGAGTGATACAGTATATTATTTTCAGCTATCAGAGTATGGGTCAGAAGATTTTTTTTTAATGTGAACATTTATAGTACTGATTTATTTTATCTTTGCTGTTTTCTGCCTGGTTACTCTTAAACATTTTCTTTGCCCTTTCTTTGGTCAGGTGGTGTTACTAAGTGTCAATGGAAAAAAGAAAACTCTTCTTAACTTTTTAGCTTTATTTAAAATATAGATTTAAATGTTTAATATATATACAAATATTTAAATTTTGACATATATGAGATACTTTTAAAAAATATTAACTTTTTATTTTGGAATAATAAATTATTTACAGAAAAGTTACATAGATATTTTGAAGAATTCTTATATACTCTCACCTTGTCTTCCCTAATGTTAATAATCTTATATTAAAACCAAAAACCAAACCCCTTGCTGTTGAGTAGATTCTGACTCATAGTGACCTTACGTGACAAAGTAGAACTGCCCCATAGGGTTTCCAAGGTTATAAATCTTAATGGAAGCAAACTGCCACATCTTTCTCCCATGGAGCCAGTGGTGGTTTCAAACCACTGACCTTTGTGTTAGCAGCTAAGCACTTTACTACTGCGGCAACAGGGCTCCTAATCTTATGTTATATTTCTCAAAACTAGGAAACCAATATTGGTATATTGCCATTAATTCAAACACCAAACTTTTTAGAGACTTCCCAAAGTTTTTCCACTAATTTCCCTTTTTCTATTCCGGTATCCAGTCCGGGATATCGTATTGCGCTTAGGATTTGGCCATTTGTTTATTGAAGCAAACCTCTTGCTATAACTCAGAGGACTATTTAAGATCAGGTTGGTGGCTAAATTGGATTTTCCTTTCTGAGATGATATTTTCACTCTATATGTAAACTATTACACCTGTGTATTTGGATATCTCACATTTTTCTTAAACTTAAAAGTCCCTAAGACTGAACTTTTAACCCTCAGACACTTGTTATTCCAAGGCGGAAGCCTGGAACTCGTTTTAGACTTCTCGTTCACTCTTAGGTCTATTTAGTAAATAACCAAAACCAAACCCATTGCTGCCAAGTCGATTCTGACTCATAGTGACCTGTATTACAGGACAGAGTGGAACTGCCTCATAGGGTTTCCAATGCTGTAAATTTTTACGGGAGCAGAGTCTACCACATCTTTCTCCCATGGAATGGTTGGTGGGTTCCAACCACTGACCTTTTGCTTAGCAGCCAAGCACTTTAAGCACTGTGCCACCAGGGCTCTTTATGTAGTAAATAATACATGTATATGCTGTTTTACTCTTTTGAATCTGTTTCCCATTATCATAGCCAGATTTTAGGCCTTTGTTACCTTTTGCCTGGAGTTGTGCATCGTTCATTCAGTCACGAGGTAAATAATGAGCATCTGTATAATATGAGAAACTGGACCATATGAAGAAGAGTGAGGTATCAGGATGGGAGGAAGACTCTTTAACAACCTGCATTATGCAGATGATACAACCTTGCTTGCTGAAAAGTGAAGAGGACTTCAACCACTTATTGATGAAGATCGAAGATCACAGCCTTTAGTGTGGATTACACCTCAGCATAAAACAAAAATTCACACAACTGGACCAATAAGTGACATCATGATAAAAGGAGAAAAGATTGAAGTCAAGGATTTCATTTTACTTGGATCCACAATCAACACTCGTGAAAGCAGCAGTCAAGAAATCAAAAGACACATTGCATTGGGAAAATCTGCTGCAAAAGAGCTCGTGAAAGTGTTAAAAAGCAAAGGTACTACTTTAAGGAAGGAGTAAGGTGTTTCTGACCCAAGTCATGGTGTTTTCAATTGCCTTGTATGCATGCGAAAGCTGGACAATAAATAAGACTGAAGAAAAATTGAGGCCTTTGAATTTTGGCGTTGGCAAAAAATATTGAATATACCGTGGACTGCCAAAAGAGGTAACAAATCTGTCTTAGAAGAAGTACAGCCAGAGGCAAGGATGGTGAGACTTTGTCTCACATACTTTGGACATGTTATCAAGAGGGATCAGTCACTGGAGAAGGACATCATGTTTGGTCAGCAGAAGTGAGGAAGACCCTCAGTGAGATGGATTGATACAATGGCTGCAACAGTGGGCTCAAGCATGATGATTATGAGAATGGCACAGGACCTGGCAGTGTTTCATTCTGTTGTACATAGGGACGCTGTGAGTTGGAACTGACTCAGAAGTACCTAACAATAACAACGTACTGTGTCGCTACCACTTGTCTGTCATTTTGTCTTATTGTAGTAGCTTGCATGTTGTGATGCTGGAAGCAATGCCTCTGGTATTTAAAATACCAGCAGGGCCATCCATGTGGACAGGTTTCAGTGGAGCTTCCAGAATATGATAGACTAGGAAGAAAGATGATCTGCTTCTGAAAACTAGCCAGTGAAAACCTTATGGACCACAACAGAGCATTGTTTTAGATATGTCATCAGGAGGGAACAGTTACTGGGGGAGGACATTACGTTTGGTAAAGAAGAGGCCGAGGGAAAGGGAATCCCTTGGCAAGATGGATTAACGCAATAGCTGCAATGAAGGAACATGCTGGTGATTGTCAGGATGACACAGGACCAGCCAACATTTAGTTCTGTATTTACGTATATTTGCATAAGGTTACCATAAGTTGGAGTAGAATGGATGGCAGCTGTCTATCTCTTTTTATATTGTATCAGGCATTAGGCTAGGATCTGGAGATACAAGCTAAACAAGAACATGGATTCTCTCTTCCCAGAACTTAGGCTGCCTGGTCCCCTGTCTCTAGTCTTATTCCTGTGTCCTAAGATTTAGCTGTAAACCAAGATTTCTCAGCCTTGGCAGTATTGATATTTTGGCCTGGATAATTCCTTGCTGTAGGTGGCTTTCCTGTGCATTGTAGGATGTTCAACAGCATCCCAGGCCTCTTCCCCTTAAATGCCTGCAGCATCCGCCCTTCTACCTTCTTCCCACCTCCAGTTGTGACAAACAAAATATCTTCAGACATTGTTAAATTATACCCTAGGGGCAAACAAAATGCCTCCATTTGACAAAGAGCCTTCAGTTGAGAGCCATTGCTCTAAACTTTCTAAAATGCAGATGGGATCCTATGCTTCCTCCTGCCCTCCATTGACTTAGAATAGTCTCAGCTCTTTTAATGTGGCACGCAAGGCTGACTTCTTCCACTTTTGCTGCTGTTTCCTCACCTGTACCTCTTGCTCCAGCTTTTTACAGTGCTTTGGCATCTCTTATGGTCTTTTTCATCTCTTTGTATCTGCACATGCTTTATTTCTCTATGGAATGTCCCTCTGTTTTTTAGCCGTTTTTTTTTTTTTTTTTTTTATGAATATCTATCTACTCATCTGTTAAAACTTAAATGCCACTGGGCAGAATTAGGGAGCTGTGGTGGTGCAGTGGTTAGAGTGCTCTGCTGCTAACCAAAAGGTCAGCAGTTCAAACCTACCAGCCACTCTGTGGGAGAAAGATGTGGCAGTCCTCTTCTGTAAAATTTGCAGCCTTTGAAACCCTATGGACCAGTTATACTCTGTCCTATAGGGTTACTATGAGTTGGAATCGACTCGGTGGCAATGAGTTTAGTTTGGTTTTTGGGCAGTAGAATTAAGTACTTACTCTTATCTGTAGTATAGCTTCTGTTACATGGTTATGGCCATTTATTTGCCTTTGTTTCATCTACTGTATTATAAAGTCCTGGTGGACAGAAATTATTTATTATTCTTTATGGATTCAACCCCTCCCCACTAGTAAATATTAAATGAAAAAGCAGTAGATAATAGATGTAATTGATGAATTGGAGTGGGATGGGAAAAGTTCAGAGGTGAATGGAAGGTGAAAAATGCAATAGTTGGTAGGAACGAGAGAGACATGGTCCAAGGATAGCTTTGAGGTGAGGAAAAAAAAATCCAGAAATGGATTTTTAAGAAAGTAAGGTTTATGAGTAGACTGGGTTAATTCATGATACTTGGTATGTTAAAACCCATTTCTGCACAATTTAAGAACCCACTCTTGATCTTGTCCCAGTGTTTGCTTATGCTATTATCTGCTTATCAATCCCAACAAAGAGCCTGTGTGGTGCAAGTGGTTGAAGATTGGCCGCTAACCTAAAGGCTGGCAGTTCAAACCAATCCAGTGGCTCAGTGGAAGAAAGACCTGGTGAACTGCTTCATAAAGATTAAAACCAGGAAACCCTATGGAGAGTTCCACTCTCTGAGACATGGGGTAACCATGAGTTGGAATTGACTTGATGGCAACGAGTTTGTTTTTTTTTTAATCTCACCTACTTTGTACCTACAGTTCCTTGATGTAAATTATGAAAATTGAACTGAAAGTCATCAGTCTCAGGGCAGGAGACCCAAAATGTTCAGCTGCTTTCTAGCACTCTGGAATCTCTTTTAATAATATTTTCAAAAACAAAAACAAAAGATCCCACCCATCTCTTCTTATTACCAGCACCTAACTCATTTTCTGTGGAAGGAGATGCATGAGTGTGGCCTTAGCATAGCAGCATTTGCTTTCCAAGGTATTGGTGAATCCCTGGCATTCTTTTTTCTCCCAGTTAGGCACTTTAGGCCTGTTTTCATATATAGTTTACTCTTTACTTACCTATAGTAAACAGCCCTATGTTCAACAATAAATGGGCCTGGCGGGAGATCAGAAAAGATTTAGATACATTAAAGCAGTTTCTTAAAATTAAATTTGGGGATTCGTTTAATAGATGTTTGACTTGTGAAAAAGATTGTAATACATTAATCTTTTGCTGATCACCTTGTCGTTTGGATCTTCCCTACATTTGCCGTATTACCAAAGTAAATTTTTTATCTCTAGGTCCTCCATTTCTCCCTTTTTTTGTTTTCTTTTGGCTTTGCCTAGGCACTTTCACATATTTGTTGTTTTACTTATTGCTTCTAGAAGTGGCAAGGTTGCCGTTAAGCTCTGTAGTCTTGGTGGATGGGATAAGAAGTCTTGGGGAATCGGATTCTTAAAAATGTGTGAGTGTACAGAAATGTTCTTGCCTTGAAATTCAGCTTAACTACCCAAACATTCAGTGAGTGCTAAGAAGCCTCCTGTACATTAAAACAAGTCTTAGATCTCACCTACCTTTACGGTTTTGTGATTCTTAAGAGAACTAGTTTAACCAGAGGCAGCAAGGAGTCACTTAAAACTAGATATAGATCTTAATTCTGTTTTAGATATGTGACCTTAGGCGAATTGTTTAATTTGTCAGCACTTTGATTTCCTGAATTGTAAAACAGGGATCCCCCCAAAAAACCAAACCTGTTGCCGTTGAGTCGATTGCGACTCATAGCAACCCTATAGGACAGAGTAGAACTGCCCCATAGGGCTTCCAAGGAGCAGCTTGTGAATTTGAACTGCCAGCCTTTTTGGTTGGGAGCCAAACTCTCAATCACTTTGCCACCAGGGCTCCAAAACAGGGATAATACCTACCATATGTGTTATTTGGTGATTTAAATGAGATACAACACAGTGAGGCATAAAGAAGATGATAAATGTTACTTTCTGCCTTTCCTTCTATAATAATCATTTAATGAATTATTTTGCTAACAAATTCTGAGTACTTTTTAAAGAGAAGATTCTTAACTTTTTATTTTCAGTTAGGGCTCTGCACTGTTTTGTTCCCATTTTTAGAACATCTGCTGAGAATTTGCATTTCTAACAAGTTCCCCAAACCAAGCCCACTGCCCCCTAGCCCGTTCCAACTCATATCGATTCTATATGACAGAGTAGAGCTGCCCCATAGGGTTTCTAATCTTTATGGAAGCTGACTGCCACATTTTTCTCCCGTGGAGCGGCTGCTTGGTTTAAACTGCTAACCTTTCAGGTAGCAGCCAAGTGCTTTAACCACTGCACCGCCAGGGCTCCTAACAAGTTCCCACCAAAACCAAAACCCACTGCCCTCTAGTCCGTTCCAATTCATAGTGGCCTGCACAGAATAGAACTGTCCCGCAGCATTTCCAAGGAGCGGCTGGTGGATTTGAACTGCTGACCTTTTGGTTACTAGCTGCGCTCTTTACCACCGTGCCCCCAGGGCTCCAGCAAGTTCCCAGGTGATGCTCGTGCTGCTGGTTTAGGGATCATTTCTGAGAAACACTAGTAGAGCAGTGGTTCTCAAAATTTACTGTACATAAGAATCACCTGGGGATCTTGTAAAGTATAGATTCTGATTCAGTATATTTGGGGCAGAAATGCAAATTCTCAGCAGGGGTTCAAATCAGAACTTTTTGGTATTTTTCCATATTGCCAATGTTGTATTTGACTTATTCTGCAGTTGGTAATTTCTTAAAATTTATTCAATCAGGAATTTTTTTTCCTAGCCTTTTACAATTTTTTTTCCTTGTATGACTATACGTCTTAGTTAATTATTAGAAAGATAGTTTTATTATTATTATAAATCTCTAAGACTTAACATACAATTTTAGTATAGAATGAATGCAATGTAATGTATAACATTTACCATTTAATTATTTTACATAATTGAATAAATTGTTAGATAACGATAATATCTGGTTTCTTTCCTGTTAAGTTACTCCTTCCCTAATAGTCTTTATCAATCTTGTACCTTCCCTGCCTTCTACTCTTGTACTTTATCTCTGGTTAGTATCTACTCAACACTTACTAAAATACATTTATTTTGAACTGTTTATTTTCTCAGTAACCTCAGTTTTCTACTACCATTTCATTCTGTTTTCGAGGTCTTAATTTTAATCTTATATTTTTGTAATTTGTGTTGTTTGTTTCTGACTTACGTATATTCTTTTTTACTTGAGTCTTTGTCTTTTAATCTGTTCCCTGAATGATCTTCGTATTTCCCTTTGGCACAATCATCATCTTTTTTTTTTTTTAAACTTCTTGCCCTTCCCACTCCTTCCCTCTTAAAAACAGGTTTACCTGTAAGAGACTCCCATTTTTTTTTTTTTTTTTTAGGAAATAAAGTTTTAATGTACATTATGCAACAGTTTTAATATATAATGCAGACATTTACTTATATTCTTTCTTGTGCATAAATTCATTTTCAAAATTATGATTGACCAAAAAAAGGGGGAGAAACTTTGAAGAATGACAGTTTCCCTAGGTGAGTTTAAATTGTTGCTGTTGTAGTTATGTTTTCTTTTGTAAATAATAAGGTGAAGTTTGTGTTTAGATTATAGATAATGGTGAAGGATTTCCCCTACTCTGTGTGATATGTGTGGCAAGCAATTCCAGTATTAATTAGAAAATACTAGCCACTTCCTCTTTTAGTTTGCGTCACGTATTTTTCCAGAGTGATTATTGGATTTGATGTTGAATTTTCATATTTGTGTAAGTGAAGCAAATTAGCCCATATATTCTTTTTAGGCCTCTGATTTTTTATTTTGATTCTCAGTGGTGGTTCTCCGAAGTTAAGGATTCAAATGGTTTTTTTCTAGATGTCTTTTGAAACTGGAAAGTCTGTGACCAGCAATGGACTGAGCAGTTAAACAGCAGTTTGTTCTGCTCCCTAAGGAAGCTCCTTAAGGAAGATACAGGGAAAAAAATGATCTCCTAAAAAAGCCTTTTAAAAAAGTATTTAAAAAAAAAAAAACTGAAAAAGTATGTTTAGTCAGACTTACTTTTAAAATATGTTAGGATTTGGATGTTTAGAGGCAGTCAGTATAGATGCTAGTACGTAATGCCTTTTAATTTATAAAACATTTTGTCTCATTTGCTTTTCATAGCAGTGCTGCAGAATACTCTCACTTTATTTTGAGGAAACTGAAGCTTAGAGAGGTAGTAACTAACTTGGGTTATATTCTTGGTTATTTTGCTTCGTATCTTATATATTTAACTTTAAATCATATTTATGTAGTACCTGGTGCTTTGCCTTGTCTGTCAAATTCTTTGATCTTTATGCATTCAAGTTGTATCAGCTGTGTCCATTTACTGGTTTTGGTATATGCAGCTTCTGAAATAGGTCTCAATATACGGACTAAAGACAATGAAATATGTTCTTTGAAGTTTATGACTTACTGGGTAAATACCAGTATTTAAATTTGAGAGAAAATGCTCAATTCCTTGAGAAAACCTTAGAAATCTCTTGATGTCAAACTGATTAAATTGTTTCTAAAATGAAATTTTGTTTTTTGAATGCTTTGATTTCTTTTGCAAAGTTGGCTTTTGCTTTTAGTTACATCCCTTCCCATTCATTCTCATTGTAGTTGAGAGATGAAACTGCAATAAATTATCCAAAAGCAAATCTTAATATTTCCACTCCCTCCCCCCTAAAAACCTTAAAGACCCTTAATATCTTGTCTGTAGGCTATAGTCCAAAACGCCTAACATATCTTGGATAGCACTCTGTAGTGTGCCTCCTGCCTGCCTTTTCAGTCTTTTCTCTTCACACTTGGCCACCCTACATTCTATGTGCTAGCCATACTGGACTTTTTTATGTTGCTTGAATGCTTTGCTCTTTGCAGCCTCAGGCCATTGCACATGCCTTTCCATCAACATTCATTTTTTAGGTATTAGTAAATGTCAGACGTGTACCCTAACTCCCACTTCCTCTCCCCACAACATGTTTGAAACCCTTTGCTGCGCATTTCAAGATTTCACCATACCTTTTATTTGATAACACTTATTGTTGTAAGTCCTTGTTTCATGTCTTTCTTCCCTGCTAGACTGCATTCTCTATGAGGGTAAGTACCATGTCTTTTCGTTTTCATTCTCCCATCCCCTGTACTTGGCCCATATAAACAAAAACCAAACCCATTGCTGTTGAGTTGATTTCCACTCATAGCGACCCTATATAATGCCGGTAAATGCTTGTTGACTCGAAATTGAAGTATGTCAAAATGTTTGACTTGAAAAAAAATCTGTGTAACTTTAAACACATTTGTTCAGAGGAAAAATGAATTTTTTATTTAACAACTACTAAAGAAACACTTAAAACTAGCATTAGATGAGTTTCCAGGAAAGAAAGGAGCAAGAGTAAATATTCATATTCCTAGTGATTATAATGGCTGCCTCTTTTTTTTTCTTTTAGTGCTTGTTACGTACTCAGTTTATGAAATTTTTGGCTTAACTCTTGGAATCATCATTCTTCACTTTCTGTGTTTTATTTCTGTTAGTATTAGGGTTTCCTTTCCAGACATTATTCATCTTTGTGGTTCCTGCTAAATCTTAAAAATGTGGTATCTTTTAAATAGGAGGTAGAGCTAAACACCAAAATTGAACATGTAGCGATTTGGAGGGTAGCTACTGCGCATATTAATTATTTTAGTTACAGTAGTAAAATAAGAAAAGAAGCTCTCATGGACATTTGTTTACTATTCGATTTCCCATTAGTTTGTTTTTTTGGTGGACAAAAAGCTGATTATAGGATCATCCTTCTAATGTTGCAACCCCCTCCTACTTTAACTAAAGTTGGGACTGTTAATAGTTCATTACGATTGCAAATACTGTTTGTCCTGTTCCTATGTGACTGGTGCAGGATGATATAGACCAGATGGTGCTATAGAAATAAACCAATCTATGTTGAATTGTTTCCCAGATTATCTCTGGTTGTCAGATTATGAATATTTTATTGTCAAATTATGGATATTTATGTTATAACCCCAGAATTACTATAACAAGCTTTTCCATTGTTGCTCTGTAATGAATTAAAACAGGTCCCTCACAAATACAGTTGAACCTGAACTGTCTTCGATGTGTTTCCCTTTTACTTGAAAAACTCAGTGAGAAGGATTTTACAAACAAAATTGATGGCCTGTTTTAGCATTTTGTGGCTTTCAAATGAAACCAGATATGAATTCTTTTTTAATAACATTTTCAATCCATTGTCAGATAGGCAATGATGGCCATTCTCTCTAGCGTACTATATATTCATATACTTTAATATACTTTAGTATTTTTATGATTAGTGTAAATTCTGTACATCTTTATCCCTTAGTCTATTTTTATGAGTCTTTGAATTTAAATTAATCTATTTTGATGTTTTTTCATATTGCTTTTGTGAGATAGATTAAGCCATACTTTAATTTTAAAAAATTAGTTTTTGCAGAAATAAAAAATGAAAAAATTTAAAATGAATATATGCTCAATGGAAAAAATGTGGAAAACAGTACAGCTCAAAAGCCAATCAGTTTCATCACTTGTCTGCTATTAATATTTTGGCATGTTTCCTTTTAGTGTTTTTTCCTAACATCTGTTTCCATAGGCAGTGTATCACAGTTAAGAATGTGTACTTTGGCATCAGATTGCTTGAGTGCAAACCTGGGCTTTACCACTGGGGAAGTTACTTAACCATTCTGTCCTTTTGTTTCCTTATTGGCAAAAATGGTGATAATAGTAACCACTTGAAAGGATGGGTGAGGATTAAATGAGAATATATGTAGAGTGCCTACAACAGTGCCAGGCACACAGTAAAGCACTCAACAAATATTAGCCATTATTTTATAAACCTTTTACACGTCGTAACTGTGCTCTCTGGCCTCACCTTTGTTGTATGTCGTATTGCATTTGACATTTACTCACATTGTTAATTGCAGCCGGTAATAAGACTTTTTCTGTCATCAGATTCTTGAAGTCCTTCTAATTAGAAACCTCCCTAGCTTTAAGCCCTGGTGGCTTTTCTCTTCCTTCAGAGCCATTGTCTCAAGGTATTTGACTCCTAGCTTTAGCACAGCTTCTCTTTTACAGAATTACAATTAGCTATCTTTTGTGACCCTGTAGTCATTTCTCCTTTTCATTAGAACACTTTTGTGGTTCTCTAAAACAAACAAACAAAAAAACTTAATGTAATTTTATGCCTTGTTAAATACTTTATACCACACAGTACATTTATCTGATAGAAATTCTGGCATCACCAATACCATATATAGACAGCTGTTTGTACTTGCAAAGAACTGTGAAGGTCATTTCTACAGAAATTGACCTCTCAGTGTCTGTTTATGAATATAACATTATTTCATTTGGAAAACTACTCATTTTCCTATATTTGGGGATAGCATCAGTTTAGAATTTGTTTTCATGTGTTCTTATGTGTTTGTCACTATTTTTGTAGTTTGCTCAAGCTTAGTTTCAAGTATTTAACTAGAATCACAGTTAAAATTAGTCAAAACCAGGTACAAAAATGAATTTAATGAAAATTAGTAAAAATAACATTCTGGTAAAATACTCGGATGTTGTTCCTTACCTAAGTACTCATTTTTCTGTATTGGAAAAGAGCCCAGGTTGTACTGAGGTACCTTCTGAGTTATTTACTCTGTCTTCTTTTTGCCTCTTCACCTAATTCTGCTGTCACAAATACTTATTCTTCAGGTTTTGGAATCTGCACCCCCCTGCTTCTCCTTGCACACATTTTGCTGCCAGCAGGCCTCTGCTTTCATGAGTTGGCAGAGATTGTGGGCATTAGTTCTGGGGCCCTCTAGTTCTGATTGTTGAGGAGTTGCAGCTTTCTGCACCACAGTAGATATTTTATAGTATGTGATACTGTTCTAGCAGTTACAGCAACAGTAACAACAAAAACTAACCTCTGAATTTTTGCTGATTCATAGTAATTTTAATTTTTATGAAATGATCTTTTAAAAACCGTGGTCACTTTGGATCTTGGATAATTTATTGCAGTTTTACCATGTGCCATTGTCCATTTTGCAGAGTGCTTTTGGAGAGAGGTAATGGTATTTTAATGGCATTTAATAGTAAATGATATTTAGTTCTTTATTATTTACAGAGATTTATCAGGCATTTTTCTAATGTCTCTTTTAAAATGTTAAAATGCACATACTGTTTTGTGGCAGCTACCCAGTGTTTTTCTCATGAACTTGATTCAGTGGTATAGGTTTTTATAGTGAGAAAAACAGGTAACTTTAATTGCTATATTTATCTTTCTTTTCCTAGAAATAACTGCATTAAAAATGGACCCAGCTATAGGAAGAACATGCTGTGTTCCTGGATAGAAAGATGTCATTTGTTTATAAGTGAATGAAATTCAACTCATATATCCAACAAATTGATTAAAAAAAAAAATCTTTCAGTGATTCTCAGATTAGACGATACATTAAGACAATCAAGAATAAAATTACTTTAAAATAGATTCATGATAAGGAGATAGATATTAAAACATCAGATTATAAAAATGAAGATACACGGTTGTGAGGTGCTGTGGAGTCAGTTTCAACTCTAAGCGACCCAATGCGACAGAGTAGAACTTCCCCATTGGGTTTTCTTGGCTGTAATCTTTACAGGAGCAGATCACCAGGTCTTTCTCCTGTGGATCTGCTGGCAGGTGGTTTCTAACTGCAACCTTTTGGTTAGCAGCCGAGCACTCACTTAACTGCTGTACCATCAGGACTCCTAAGATTTTGGTACTGGCATGTAAATAGACTCAGGCATGTCAGTGGCTTAGCACAGAAGTACATAATTTAATAGAAAAGGAAAGGATTTGTAAATGAAAAGTCTGGGCCAAATGATTGCTCGATTGTGGGAGAAAACATCTTTGGAGACTCATTTTATGATGTGTACTAAAACTGCAGATATATGAAGAAGTTAAACAAGAAATTTAAATCACAAAAAAGTAAAAGAAAATGTAAGTGGATATTTACCATCCTGCTGGCTGAGTAAGAGGATTCTTCATATTAAAGCAGTAAAAGAAATCAGAAAGGAAAGCAAAAATATTGATTGAAAAGACTAAAAATTTGAAAAATTGGAGCATGTCAAAGAGAGTAATAAAGCCAAGTGTATGTAGAAAATGTTTCTAGTTATGTAACTGGAGAAATTGAAGCTTAGAGAAAGTAACTTGCTTAAAGCCTCTACCAGTGTCAGGTTTGAACATAGGTCTGCCACACTTAAACCCTGTTTCAGTCCCTGGGTGGTGCAGACTGTTAAAGTGATCATTTGCTGACTGAAAGTTTGGAAATTCAAGTCCACCCCTAGGCGCCTTGGAAGAAAGCCTGGCAATCTACTTTCATTGAAAATTGGTCATTGAAAACCCTATGGAGCATAGTTCTACCTTGACACATCATGGGGTGCCATGAGTCAGAATCACCTCAGTGGCAACTGGCTTCTTTTTCTAAAACTTTTTCATATTCTGAGGAATACAGTATAGCTGTTAAAAAGCTGTTGATGATGAAAACCTTTGCAAAAAAGTAATTGCTCTAGGTGATAGAATTATGAATTTTTCTTGTTTTTTCTAAATTGAGCGTGCATTAGTATTGTGATTAGAAAAATACATCAATCCTTAAAAATAATTAGATGTGATCTAAGAAAAAGTGACTTATGGCAGAATTTGTGAATCATCATCTTCATAAGAGAGTAACACACAAGAACCCGCAGGCTGGATACTACCTAATTTCTAATTTTAAGAGATCAGCGGACCTTCTGTTTATTTTTAGTAATTAGTTCTGTAGACTCGTGCACATAGACCATTCTTCAAAGACTCTTGTGAATGATTCACTGTGAATGACACTTTTCACTATTTTGTTCCTTTTCTTCCTTCAAACTTTAAAGGGGCTGATATTTCAAATCAATAATGAACAGTGATTTCTGCAACTTTGTTTTTCATTTATTGGTCTGTTTTCGAAAATTGAATAAATATACACCCACTCATCACTTGGTGACGTGGTTAGGTTGCAAAGACCGGGTCGTTTTTTGAAAATCGATGTTATACGAAAATGGAGGATGACAGCATTATTACATAACTACCAAATTACATCATTACATAACTGCCAAACCACTAAGAGTCATGGCCCAGCTAAGTTGACACATAACCTTAACCATCCAGCCAGTGTTATTTTCACCTTGCACCTTGGGTTTGTTATTGCCAGGTGTACATTGTTAATGCACATAATAGTCGTATAAAAAAACCAAAAACCAACCCAGTGCCAAGGAGTCGATTCCGACTCCTAGCAACCCTATAGGACAGAGTAGAGCTGCCCCATAGAGTTTCCGAGGAGCGCCTGGTGGATTCGAACTGCCGACCCTTTGGTTAGCAGCTGTAGCACTTAACCACTACGCCACCAGGTTTTTTATACTATTGTCATAAATGCAAGATGTCGGATAACAAAGTAGTCGATAAGTGAGGAGTAGGTATGTTTACTTCCCCCCCGCCAATTTAGTTAAATGAAGAATCTACTTAGAGATACTCTGGATGTATAATTTGTCAGATGAAGAGGTCTCCCATTTTTGTTTTATTTCTAAACCTAATTTTTTTAAACTAATGTATAATTTATTCATTAAGTCAATAAATACATACTGATAATCTAGTAAGTATCTGCTGCTGTTGTCAGTTCTTAGGTTAATGAAAGAACAAAACATAAAAATTCTGCCCACGGGCAGTTAGTTTATCATGTTCTAGTCAGGGGAGGTAGAAAATAAGCAATGTATGATAAGTATACAAGTAATAAGTAAATATATATAATAAGTAGATGTATAGTATCAGATGGTAAATGATGGAAAAAGAAAAAGTATAAAGCTACATAAGGGGTCAGGAGTTATGAGTGGGGGAAGGGAATGGGCTGCAGTTGTCAGTGGGCTGATTAGATTAGGCCTCATTGATAAAGGTGATGGACACATGAGAACAGACTGGAAGGGTGTGAGAGAATTAGCCATATGAGGGGAAAGCATTCTAGGCAATGGATGAGTCAATGCAAATAATTTAGGAACATGCCCAACCTGTTGGAAGAATGGAGAGCAGAGTATTTGGAGCAGAAGTAGCGGATGAGAGAACAAGATCATGCAGGGTCTTGGTAGGCTAATGTGCAGGGAATTTAGTGTTTATTCTGAATGAAATGAGGAGCATTGCAGAATTTTGACTAGAGGAGTGATGTTAGACAGTGGCCAATTAGGATACTTTTGTAGTTCACTAGAGTCTTTCTAGAGGAGGTGACTTTTGCTTTGGCCCTGAAAGATAAGAAAATTTGCCAAGTAAAGAAGGTAGACATTTGCTTTGGCAGGATTAATTTGAGAATATTTCCCATCACCATACTTAAAATGAAAATAAATGTACTTTTAAACCAAAGTCATATATGGTACTTGATTTAAGATTGAACTATCATAACACCGTGTAAAGGACGTATTCCTTTGTGACCTCTTATAGCTGTTTAACGATGCTAATTTTAAAAATTGATGTTCTAATTTAATAAAATTTATGGAGTTCCCATAATCCAAGGGACATTTCCCTTTTACTCCAAAATCCAATTAGTCTGTTATCAATTCTTTAGAGAGCAAATAATTGCCATTTGCCTTTCTGCCATAAAACTGAATTAATTTCAACTATCTTGTGCATCATGTATTTTTTACTTAAAAGATTCTTTCTCAGTTGTGGATGATAAGAATAAGACAAAATTTTTGTCCCTAAAGGACTTAAAATCTAGAAGGAGGGATAGGCATTGTGCAAATAGTATTATAAAAGAAAATGTGAGTTTATTGAGTGGGAGTCCTAGAATTTCCATCTGTCTCCCTTTGTAAAAATTTTCTCACACTTTTGTCTGGTCAAGCCTTCCTCAAATTCAGCCTACTCAGTACAACTTCAACTACTGAACCATTGTTTTTCTTTTGAAACACCCTGTAAGTTTTAAGTTTGAACCATCAACTTATTACCTGGGCACTTTTCATATTGTTCTCTATGTATGTCATATCTTTTAGTGCTGTCAACCAAGTCCGTAAATTGGTTGAGAGCAAGGAATTTGCACATCTCCCTTAAAAAAACCAAAACCAAACCCAGTGCCGTCGAGTCGATTCTGACTCATAGCGACTATAGGACAGAGTAGAACTGCCCCATAGAGTTTCCAAGGAGCGCCTGGTAGATTCGAACTGCCGACCCTTTGGTTAGCACCCGTAGCACTTAACCACTACGCCACCAGGGTTTCCCATCTCCCCTAAAAAAAAATAAAAAAAAAAGGATACATATATATTCAATAGTTAATTGGTAGCTAAAGGGTATTATAGAATATAATTTTAGCTGTACACATACCAAGGAGCACTGGTGGCACAGTGGGTAAGTGCTCAGCTGCAAACCTAAAGGTTGGCAGATTGAACCCACCCAGCAGCTCCTTAAGAGTAAGACCTGGCGATCTGTTTCCATAAAGATTGTAGCGTAGAGAACCCTCTGGGGTCACATGGGGTCGCTGTGAGTCCAGATCGACTCCATGGCACCTAACAACTACATAAACAAATTTCACTTAATGGTATAGTTATGTTTCTGAAAAGTTGTCTCGGAAGTAACTTTTTGAAAGGGACATTATTTTTTTCAATTGACTCCCAAAATGAAAATAAATATTTAACCCCAATTTAAGTCAAAGATTCAGTAAAAGTTATGTTTAGGAGAGCAATAACATTTTTCTCTCGTTAACGAAATTTTTTTTGCTTGGAAAAGACTTTATTAAATATCTTAGGTTTAGCAAATATGTAATAGCAGCATAGATTACATAAATACATTTCATATGCTGGAGTACAGTTCTGATTTATAAATGGTGTTCATGACAAATCCATCTTAAAAAATTCTGATATATATACCTGTGCATGCGCACGTGCACTTTATCATCATTGAGAAATAGCAGTTTTGATGTTATAGTTGTTAGGTGCTGTTGAATCTCTTCCGACTCATACCGACCCCATGCACAAGAAAGAAACACCACCCGGTCCTGCACCATCCCCACAATTGTTGTTATGCTTAAGTCCATTGTTGCAGCCACTGTGTCAGTCCATCTGGTTGAGTCTTCCTCTTTTTTGCTGACGCTCTACTTTACTAAGCATGATGTCCTTCTCCAGGGACGGATCTTTCCTGATAACATGTCCAAAGTATGTGAGATGAAGTCTTGCTTCGCATTCTGTCTGTAATTATATCCAGCAGTTATAGAACAGTGTTAAATATTTTTATAAAATTTGATATTTTGAGTATTTTATAAATTTCAGATGGAGGGAATTAAAGTATGTTTTTTGGATATGATAACACTGTCAGTGTTTTTGTGATGTGTCATCCATTATTTTCTCACAGAACAGACAAGTGAGTCTGAGATGTCAGTGATCCTTTACGTTTGGAGAAAATGATTTGAGTTCTTGTTTGGCAGGACAATTGATGTCTGTGGCTTTGTGTGATTCATGCTCTAAATCGGTTTGGAGGCAAAGCGTTGGAGGATATCTTTTACGAGGCTGTTTCTGTGCATAAAGGAAAATTATGTCAGGGACTAAGCTATGATGGAAACTTATTGAATCACTGTTGAATTATTGTCTTAACCAGCTTAAGCCTAAATATGCTAATCCACACTGTCAGCTGTCTTAGACATTCCCTGTTGTTGAAATAGGTTGTTGCATAGAATTTATATGCTACCAGCAAGGGAAATACTCTTATCAGAACATAAAATGATAGCTGTTGTAGAACACATAAGGATAATGTAATTGTTCTTTCATATTACTTTAGAATTTGCAGTGCGTTCTTTTTCATATCTCCTCACCATCCCTGGAGACTTTTTTTTGTATGTGAATAACAGGCTAATAAATACTGAGACATTTTTATACTACATATGAGATATTTATATTTCATCAACTTTAGGACGTGTTGGCTCTACTCTAAATTTGGGTTAAATAGTATTCTGTATATAAATTTGATTTTCTTCAGACTCAATTCAAGTGAGAAGCTGTAGTGCTATCTGTCCAATGTACATGGCATTAGGAGTCAGGAAAAAAAGCCTTATATAAAAAGACAATCTATAAGGTGAATTTGCCTGCAAATCAGTCAGTACGTATTTATTAAGTAGCTTCTTTGTCCATAAATAACCAATATAGAAAATAAATTACAGCAGTACAATAATAATTTAAATGAGAACATTTTGGACTGGAGTCAGCAGGACAGGCTTTGGGGCGGAAGATGAACTTCAGTCAGATCTTGAAAGATTGAATGTGTTGAAAAGAGAGCTGGTAGGTTCTAGAGAAGGAATTACAGGTTTTTGGCAGAGATTCCCAGTTTAATTATGCTTTTTAATAATATAAGTGATTTATTCCTCTGTC
Organism: Elephas maximus indicus; assembly: GCF_024166365.1. Classification (NCBI taxonomy): domain Eukaryota; kingdom Metazoa; phylum Chordata; class Mammalia; order Proboscidea; family Elephantidae; genus Elephas; species Elephas maximus. The sequence continues at coordinate 142,415,872 of NC_064819.1, read as the reverse complement.
TTCATGCATTATGAAGAATTTTTAACAATATTCTGTGTGTCAAATTTAGAGTGTTCAAAAATTGTTGGTTGATAAAAAGTAAAAATCACTGGATTCCATTTTTAACTGCTAATCATAATAAAAAGTATTTTGTATAGATGGCTTTTTGAGAAATAGCATCATATAAAATGCTCTTGGTTTTTAAGGAGCACTAGCCATAAGGATTCTGACTCATGGTGACCCCATGTGACAGAGTAGAACTTTCCCCATAGGATTTTTTTGGCTGTAATGTTTATGGTCTTTCACCCCTGGTGGTGCAGCAAGTTGTAGCCTTGGTGATGCAGTGGTTAAGAGTTTTGTTGCTAACCAGAAGGTCAGCGGTTCAAATCCATCAGCTGCTCCTTGGAAACCCTGTGGGGCAGTTCTACCCTGTCCTGTCCGGTAGCTATGAGTCAGAACTGACTTGATGGCAATGGGGTTTTACAGGTGCGATGATTCAGCACTTGACTATCAACTGAAAGGTTGGTGGCTTGAACCCACTCAGTGGCTGTGCAAGGAAGAGACCTGGCCATGTGCCCCGATAAAGATTCCAGCCTTTAGAAAATCCTGAGACAGTTCTACTCTGTCACATGGAGTTGCTATGAGTCGAAAATTGACTCCAGAGTACGTACTTACCAACAACAGCCGTAAAGAAGTCTGGATTTTTCCCAGCTCCATGCCTTACTTTTACTTCCTGACCTTAGGTCATTTAACTGCACTCACTTATTTGTAAAATGAAGATGATAGTGCCAGACTTAACCCATTTCAGGCGAAATAATGTGTTTGAAACTGCTCCTAAAAAATTGAAGCATTACACATGTGTTATTGTTGAATACTTTAAAAACTTTTAACTAGGAACCATATACATTAGAAAATTGCCTTTTCTTTGCCAATATATGAGAAATTTAAAAGATAATTAAATTAATTTCTGGTTCTATTTATTTACCCCTTTTTTTCGGTAGTGGATACTTTGTTTTCAAGGAAGCTGAATGGGAAATACAGACTTGAGCGACTTGTTCCAACTGCAGTATATCAGCACATGAAAATGCATAAACGAATTCTTGGACACTTGTCGTCTGTGTACTGTGTAACTTTTGACAGAACTGGCAGGCGGATCTTTACTGTAAGTAATTGTTTTAAGTATTACCCTTATGCATATATGGAATTGAACAAACATTGCTTATGGTTGAACTTGAAATAAAACTTTTTTTTTTACCTTTCAATGGAATACTGAAATTTCAGGTAATTTAACTTATTATAATGGAAGACTTTACTTAAATTTGGACTTTATACAAGTTTGGAAAGTTCCTGAAAACATGTTTTAGCACAGTAACAGTTATATCATGGTCCTACACCATGGATAAGTATAATTTCCAGAATTATGTCAAATATGCTAGTTTACATTTTATAAAATGTCTTAATGTTAATTCTAAAACCAAGGGTATTTCAGAAGTTTGTTAAATTATAGCAGATTATTAAATGTACCTTTTTATATGATCTGTACAAAACCACCACTCTGATTATCCCTTAACATAGCGATAGAAAAATTCTGAGCATATCTACCATTCTTTATTACAGTTTATCCCTAACACTTTATTTTTAAAAATATCTGATGTTGTGTTGAAAGGAGCAATTTGTGTTTATTTATTTGTCGTTATTATTTTTAAACTGTTGAATGGTGAAAAGCAGAGCATTATACAGCTTTAAGTGAAAAAATTACTTTTGGAAATAATTCAATTTGTTTTTAGATGCCTTAACTATTACATCCACTACACACTAACATTACTTATACTAAAAACATTACTACACTTACACTCTTATGGTTATATTTGTTATTGACCTGTGGGCTGAAGGTATGCCTTTATTCACAAACCCAAAAAAAACTAATCCACTGCCATTGAGTTGTTTCCAACTCATAGCGACCCTATAAGACTGAGTAGAACTGCCTCATAGAGTTTCCAAGGCTGTAATCTTACCTTTCCAGGAGCAGACTGCCACATTCTTTTTCCTGTGGAGTGGTCGATGGGTTCAAACTGCCAGCCTTTCAGTTAGCTGCCAAGCGCTTTAACCACCGTGCCACCAGTGCTTCTTATTTATTCACAAGGCCCTTAATTTCCTCTAAGTAAACAGGAAATGGAAGTTAAAATGGAAATTCCCGTCTCTGTCTTTGGAGAGCACAGCTGGGGATTTTACACAGTCATGACAATTACAGATTCCACTTTTTAATTAATATGCTTATAAACTTAGAACTATTTATGCCTACTTCTTATCCTCACCCACCCATACATCTAGTCATTTGTAGAACAGCAGGATGTGGGAAAGGAGCTTTTCATGCATCTCTTTCCTCTGGTTCTTAATCTACCTCAGGCATTTGCAGATTACTTCCTATATCTGTATTTGCCTCTCGCTTTTCGCCTTTTATCTTCGATGTTCTCTATGAAACAAAGTAAAAGTAAAAATTTCTACACGTTCTGAGAGATTATTTTCAGAGTAAGAACAGGCAGCTCTGCATTTGCTAAAGCGCTTGATATACCTACAGTAGTTATTTGTTCTTGAATAGTAATTAAAAATTACATTTAGCCATTTCAATTTTATTATACTAATATCCATATTCAGCTCTCAAAACCTAAAGTAAACTTGACATTTCTGATGTTTGAAAGAATTCATTCAAAGGCAGTGATAAATAGAAATAATGACAAAGAAGCTTTACATTGTATTTATACTTCATTTTGTTGATTATAAGATGATGTCATTACACTGAGGTTAAAAATATATATAACTTTAATTAATTTTTTAAAAAAATGATAGGGGTGATAAGCATTTGTTTGCTCTACTTTGTGAAGCATTAAATGTGTTTTGATATGAATTAGATACATAATCTGGTAGTTTTTGAGGGAAAATGCAATGAAATAATATGCTCTTTGAGATCTCATGAGAATGGTAGGTACAGGGTTAAAATAGTCTCTGAGCCAAGTTTTGCCTGCTGCTGCTGATGTTAATTTTATAGAGATTTCAGTAAATATAAATTTTTTTTAATGAAAATCTTATTATAAATGCTATATTTACGGGAGCCTTGGTGGCACAGTGGATTAAGAGCTCAAAAATACTCAAATTCAGCCTGACACCTGTTTCTGTAAATAAAGTTTTATAGAAACAGCCATGTTCATTCATTTACATATTGTCTATGGTTGCCTTTGCCCTGAAATGCGGGGTTGAGTAGTTGTGACAGAGACCATATGACCTGCAAAGCCTAAAATATTTATTCTCTGGCTCTGTATAGAGAAGTTTGCCAGCCACTCCTCTTAACGTTTTAGTTCTTATTTTTTCAGGCCATTTGATTTGGGAAATAGGAATGGTGTGTGAAGGGGAAGCTGTTTTCTGATTATTTCCTTTAATTGAAGGCATATAAATAAAGGGGAGAAGAGTAGCATTGTACTATTTTATTTGGTGTTTACAAGGATCTAAGTATTGTGCCAAATTCATAGTTACATGAGTAATTTTTTCCTGGTGATTTTCAATTACAGGTTCCAAAATGTTACCTTGTGATAAGAAATGCAAAGATGTGAAAGCACTGTTTTTTTGTTTTTTAATTTCCTTGTTTTTCTGATTGTCATTTCAAATGACAGCAAAGTATGTAAGAGTTCACCATTACATTACTTTATAAAGTGCGGTGGCTGTTGAGTGTTCTCTCATCCCATCGAGAACACGCTAGTCACTGACCAGCGTTTTGAAAATCGGTAGATGAAGACTTTAGGATAGTAGATTGTGATTGACCAAAGATTGCTAGGAGAGATCACAGTGTTGTTATTTATTGGAAAAACAGTTGGGTAATGGACAAAACAATATTGCCTTTAAAGCCCATTTGTTTGCCCTACTTTATGAAGCATTATGTGTGTGGTTTGTTTTAATTAGATACATAATCTCCTGGAAGTTTTCGAGGAAAAATTGCAATGAAATAATGTGCTTGTTGATATCTAATAATTTTAGTAGAAAGGTAGGTACAGGGTTGAAAGAGGCTCTGAACCAGGAATTAGTCAAATCCAAGCTGGATTATTTATTAATAAATGAATTTATTTTTAAGGCTCTTGTGTAGATAAATTTGAAAACTTTTTTCAAGGGACTAATTTTCTGAGTAGATGCAGCTAGAGGCAGTAAGTTTAGCACTGTTTAAGCTTAGGCTTTGGCAGTAGGGGGCTCTGAGTTCAGCTCACAGCTTCTGTCGCTTCTTAGCAGTGTCACTTGGGCAGATTACCTTAACCCTTTAGGCTTAATTTTTCTCATACAAAAAGAACATGAGGACTAGATAATAATAGTACCAACTCCACAGGATTTTTGTGGGATTACATGAAATAATACATGTAATTAGTAATACAGTAAGTAGTCATTAAGTTTTGCCTGCTGCTACTGTTAATTTTATAGAGATTTCAGTAAATATTCTCAATTTTTTAAACAAAAATCCTATTTATATATGCTATATTTACGGGGAGCCTTGGTGGCACAGTGGGTTAAGTGCTCAAAAGTTTGGCGGTTCAAACCCACTAGCTGCTCCGATGGAGAAAGAAGTGGCAGTCTGCTTTCGTAAAGGTTACAGCCTTGGAAACCCTGTGGAGCTGTTCTGCAGTGTTCTGTAGGGTGTCTGTGAGTTGTAATTGACTCGACAGCAATAGGTTTGGTTTGGTTTTACACAAGATTTAAACTGAAATAATTGCAATTGATAAATGAAATTCTGCATTAGGAAGATTTATCATTATTTTGTATCAGAGCTCTTGTACTAGAATATTTTAATAATGGATATTTTCCCAGTAGTGAAAAGATCGCATAATTACTAAGTCAGATTTTGCTTGCTAATTCTCTCTTAGCCTTTTAATTTTTTTAGTTAGTTTAAGAATCATTGCTTCAAATAATGTTTACCAAAGAAAACCAGGGTTATGAATTCTCTCAGGGGTAAGCCATTCACTCATAATATAAAAGTACACTTAAGGTTATATAAAAAACAGGGTTTTACCCTTTGTGAGGGGAAAAAAAGTATCTTTTTCATTTCAAATTCATGCAAAGGAATGTAAAATATTTCTATAAATATAATAAGTTATAATAAAGACTTAGTTTATGCGTCCTTTAAGGAACTTGAGTCTTCTATGAGCCAGGTACTGTTCTAAGCACTTAGAATTTAGAAATGAGACACATAGTATCTGTCTTTGGAGAGTTCACTGATGGTAAAGTAAACAAAATGTTGATACAGTTTGATAAGAACCTTCAGATATTTGAGGAATTACAGGAGAGAAGTACCTAATCCATAGGAGATGGTAAGGGAAATTTACTAGAGAAGCGGCACTTCAGCTGAGTTGAGCCTGGTGTTGCAAACTTAAGGAAAGGCATTTACAAACTTTGAGGGAACACAACATGTTTCAGCCATTGTATATTATTGGATATGACATAGAATAAATATATGAGTCGTGATTAAGCTGGTGCTGGAGATGTTGGTGGGGGGCAAAATTATCAGGGTTCTTCTATGACATGGGGTGGGTTTTTCCTGAAGGCAGTATAGAACTAATGATGGATTTAGACACGAGAGAGTAGATTTTTTTCTTTAATGATCCTGTCTTAGGCTGGGTTCTCTAGAGGAGCAAAACCAGTGAAGCATATGTCTGTCTACATACACATACACACCCCCCACATATTTTTACATAGATAACATGCCTTCTATGTTTCTTTGCCAACCATGGGCTCTCCATGTGAAGTATTTTCATAAGTATCAGTGTGCCAGTATTTTTACATTGCTGTAAAAAAAATTAACATGGCACGCTTAGAAAAATATTTTATGGGGGGAGCACACATGTTATTTGTGTAGAAATACAGTAAATATATGTAGAGATTTATTTCAAGGAAATGGCATATGCAGTTGTGGAGGCTGGCAAGTCCCAAATCCGTGGGTCAGGCGTCAGGCTGGAGGCTTCTCCTGACTCATGTTTGCAGGGGCTGACATATCCAAAATTGGCACACTTTTGGCTCCTGGGGCTGTGGGAGCTGACGAATTCCAAAATCTGCAGGTCAGATGGCAGACTGCTGGCTCACGTCCCAAGAATCAAAGGTCAGAGGATGACAAATTGGATGCAGGATTGAGAGAAGGCTAGCTTTGCCTGAACATCTGTATGTATTGGATGCAGGGTAGACCCCCAAGGAAGTTCTCCTTTCAGCTGATTGGCTGCTCACATCAGATAACAAAATGGAGAATGATTACATAATATCTGCACAACCGCTGAGATATGGCTTACCCACGTTGACACATAACCTTAACCATCACAGTCCACCTCTTGTCATCTTGGCACCTATAAACATTTCCTTAAACCATATACCCCACCCCAGTGCCGTCGAATCGATTCTAATCCCTAAATAAAAGCAAAGAAAACCAAACCTGTTGCTGTCAAGTTGATTCTGACTCATAGCGACCCTACAGAACAGAGTATAACTGCCACATAGGGTTTCCAAGGAGCAGCTGGTGGATTTGAACTGCCAACCTTTTGGTTAGTAACTGAGCTCTTAACCACCGCACCACCAACAATTATAAAGTCATACTTGTGCCTAACAGGATACAAGTAGCATGTGTACAACCAAAAACATACTTGCCCCATTTAGATCTTATATTTTATAATAATTTTTTTTTTAATGGCATAAGGGAGGGAAAAAACCAAAGATTTGCCATTTTATATATATGTATCTGTATCTGTATATAAATAACAAACCAAACAACTCATTGCTATTGAGACAATTCCCAATCATAGCGACTCCATAGGATGGAGTAGAACTGCCCCCCTAGGGTTTTCAAGGAGTGGCTGGAGGATTTGAACTGATGACCTTTTGGTTAGTAGCCATAGCTCGTAACCACTGAACCACCAGGGGTCCATATATATGTATATGTATATGTGTGTGTGTGCGTGCACACGCAAATATATACATAAAACAAGGAAGAAATACTAAAAACAATTAGAGTCCTCATTTCTACAACTGATCACATGGTCGTAGCTGGTATTTAGAACTACCTTCTTCTACTGCCCGTTCCATATTCCCTTTGCCCTCAGCAAGCACCTCAGCTGGTCGTGGTTCTTTGTGTGGTGGAGTGACCCAAACATTCATTGCTGAAGGGTCTGGGCTGATAGTAGTCCTGTCAGAATTGGGCTGCTGTAGTTTTCCATTGACTTGAATCACAGAGCATGGAAGTACTAAGAGACGTCCTAAGGAATCTCCAGCATTCCAGACAGACTTCTTTACCTCTATTATGTAATGTCACTCCGATTTCCCCTTGGTAATCAGAAGCAGTCACACCAGCCAATACGGTGACTCCCTTCTTTTCTGTTGATGCAGAGGCATGAGGAGCCCAAAGTAGCTGAGTGGCATTCTTAGCTTCCAGTTCAGTGGAATCAGTGTTCTGTCTCCTGATGGGAGCATTTCTCCCTTTGAAACTAAGACTTTTAGACCCGCAGAGCATAAGACCGAAGACCAAAGAAGAGTTGATGCCTTTGAATTGTGATGTTGGTGAAGAATATTGAATATACCATGGACTGCCAGAAGAACGAACAAATCTGTCTTTGAAGAAGTACAACCAGAATGCTCCTTTGAAGCAAGGATGGCGAGACTGCGTCTTACATACTTTGGACGTGTTGTCAGGAGGGATCAGTCCCTGGAGAAGGACATCACGCTTGGCAAAGTACAGGGTCAGCAGAAAAGAGGAAGACCCTCAACGAGGTGGATTGACACAGTGGCTTCAGCAGTGGGCTCAAGCATAACGATTGTAAGGGTGGCACACAACTGGGCAGTGTTTCGTTCTGTTGTGTGTAGGGTCGCTATGAGTTGGAACCGACTCGATGACACCTGACAGCAACAACAGAGCATAAGGCCGTGGGGACAAGAAGCAAAAATTTTGTGAGTGGGTCCCTAGAGGTAATAGTGAGTAGTGCCACTCTCATTTCCACCCCTTGATCCCTAGACTTATAAAATCCTGGCTGTGGGGGAAACAACACTGTATATTTGATGCTGGTTTAGAATATATACAGCCTCCTGGGGAACATTGCCCCAATCCTGCAAGATATCGCTACCTACCTGGTGCTGTAATTGTGCCTTCAGATGGCCATTCCATTGTTCTGTCAAGCCAGCTGCTTCAGTTTGATGGGTAACATGGTAAGAACACTGAATTCCATGAGCATGGACTCATTGCTGCTCTTTATTTGCTGTGAAGTGAGTCCCTTGAATCAAGGTGACGCTGTGTGGGATACCATGACGGTGGAGAAGGCATTCTATAGTCCACAGATGGTAGTTTTGTTAGAAGCATTACATGCAGGGAAGGCAAATCTGTATCCAGAGTGTCTATTCCAGTAAGAACAAATGGAATATGGACTGAAGTTAAGTCTGTATTTAGCATAATCATTGGAAAGGTTCTCCGAGTGATCCATGAAAGAAATCAGGGCTGAACAGAGTTAACAGTGGAAGTAGGGGTGGAATTAACAGATTAAAAATAGGCTCTAGGATATAAACACTAATTTGAATGTAGGGAGCGGGAGAGGAGAGTATGGCATGATGTATTTTTAACTTTTGTGACTGGTTAGAAAGTCCTGTCATAATTCTGTGTAGGGAATTTAAAGGGGGAGGATGGGCCATGTTGAATTTTGAGATAACTTTTTATGGGATAAAAAAAAAAAAGCTGATTGGCAGTTGGAGCTCAGGAAAGAGATCTAGGCTAAAAGATTTAGCCTGATAATTATGGAAATGGGCTCTATTACCTCGTTGTATGTAATATAAAAGACTGAAACTTAAACTTTTAAAACAGTAGAAGAGGAGGCAGTAATTGAGACTGAGAAAGAGCTGCCTTAAATGCCAGAGAAAAACCAAAATGACTTATTATTGTCTTAGTTATGTAGTGCTGCTATAATAGAAATAACACAAGTGGATGGCTTTAACAGAGAGAAATTTATTCTCTCACAGTCTAGGAGGCTAGAAGTCCAAATTCAGGGTACCAGCTCCAGGGGAAGGCTTCTCTCTCTGTCAGCTCTGGGGGTAGGTCCTTGTCATCGGTTTTCCCCGGTCAAGGAGCTTCTCAGCACAGGGACCGTGGGTCCAAAGGACACACTGTTCTGGCTCTTGTTACTTGGTGGTAGGAGATCCCCGTCTCTCTCTGCTTGCTTCTGTCTCTTATATCTCAAAAGAGATTGGCTTAAGACACAATCTAATCTTGTAGATTGAGTTTCATCAACATAACTGCAGCTAATTCCATGTCATCAGCAACATAGAGATAGGATTTACAACTTGTAGGAAAATCGCATCAGGAGACAAAATGGTGGACAATCACACAATACTGGGAATCATGGAGTAGTCAAGTTGACAGTTATTTTGAGGGGACATAATTCAATCCATGACAATTGTCTTAGAAGCCAGTGGGAAAGTATTAAATGAAAGATGAAAAAGTAAAATGTAGGACTGACAGGTGCCTTTTAGATTTGGCAAGGTCATTAGTGAGCTTGACAAGAAATGTTTTATTTTAGTAATAGGGATAGAAATGAGATTATAGTGCACTGAGGAAAGAATGGGAATTGAAAAACTGAAGATACTTGATGACAATATTAGTCTGTTTGATCGGATGACCCTAAGCCATCAAACCAAGAAAACTGGATTTGCATTATCTTGCAGAGTGTCTGGCAAATACAGTAGGCATACAACAAAATGATGAATGAATCAATTATTGATATAAAAACGAATAGTTTCCTTGCTTGCAAGAAACATAGAATCTGTTAGAGAAAATACAAATGTCTTTAAGACAAGTTCACCTCTTCTTCTGTGCTTCAGTCACACTGGTCGTTTTCTGTACTTCAAACAACCTATAAAACAGTGTCTTTATTATTGGACACTTCACATAATTTGTCATCTCTAATCTGTCTCTTAGTTTTACAGCAGCATTTATAATTGACTGCTGAAAGATCTTATTTATAGAGTCAAAATGTCTGCTGAATAAGCCGTACCAGAAGGAATATTATCAAGTGGTTCATATAGCAGACGAATTAAGCCATTTAAAACTTGCCTTCTAGAAATCCATTAAGTTAATAAATTTTTGAGGGTATAGACTTTAGGTTCTGTGGCGGTTTCTGCATAGATTTTTTTTTTTTTTAATACTGTGTTTATATAATTATATGTGTGTGTGTGTGTGTATATATATATATACACACACACAACACACACCCCAAAAACCAAAACCTTTCACCATATCTATTCAATCTGTATGCTGAGCAAATAATCCTAGAATCTGGACTATATGAAGAAGAACGGGGCACCGGGATTGGAGGAAGACTCATTAACAACCTGCGTTATGCAGATGACACAACCTTGGTTGCTGAAAGTGAAGAGGACTTGAAGCACTTACTGCTGAAAATCAAAGACCACAGCCTTCAGTATAGATTACACCTCAACATAAAGAAAACAAAAATTGTCACAACTGGACCAGTAAGCAACAACATGATAAACAGAGAAAATATCGAAGTTGTCAAGGTTTTCATTTTACTTGGATCCACAATCAACAGCCATGGAAGCAGCAGTTAAAAGATGCGTTGCATTGGGCGAATGTGCCTGCAAAGGACCTCTTTAAAGTGTTAAAAAGCAAAGATGTCACCTTGAAGACTAAGGTGTGCCTGACCCAAGCTGTGGTATTTTCAGTTGCATCCCACGCATGTGAAAACTGGACAGTGAATAAGGAAGACCGAAGAATTGACATCTTTGAATTGCGGTGTTGGTGGAGAATATTGGATATACAATGGACTGTCTTGGAAGAAGTACAATCAGAATGCTTCTTAGAAGCAAGGATAGCGACAGTGGGTCTCACATACTTGAAGGTGTTATCAGGAGGGATCCGTCCCTGGAGAAAGACGTCATGCTTGGTAAAGTACAGGGTCAGCAGAAAAGAGGAAGACCCTCAACGAAATGGATTGACACAGTGGCTGCAACAGTGGGCTCAAGCATAAGAGCGTGAGCGTGAGCGTGGCGCAGGACCGGGCAGTGTTTCGTTCTGTGGTACATGGGGTAGCTATGAGTTGGAACCGACTTGATGGCACCTAACAACAACATATACATATATATACACACATATATATAAAACAAAATTTTTGCCATGTCAGCATTTTTTTACATGTACAATTCCGTGACATTAATTACTTTCATTTTGTTGTAGAACCATTATCCCTATCCATCTTCAAATTTTTCATCCTTAACAGTAGCTCAGTGCCCCCTAAGGAATGACTTTCCTTCCCCTTGTTCCTTCCACCCCTGGTAACCAGTAATAAATTTTGATCTCTATACCTTTGCCTATTTTAGATATATCATATAAATGGGATCATACAATATTTGTTCTTTTGTGACTAATTTATTTCATTTAGCATAATGTTTTCAAGGTTCATTCATGTCTTAGCATATATCAGGACTTCATTTCTCTTTATGGCTGAGTAATATTCCATTGTATGTATATACCACATTTTGTTTATCCATTTATTTATTGATGGAGATTTATTTAGGTCATTTCCATTTTTGGCTGTTTTGAGTAGTGCTGCAGTGAATATTGATGTACAGGTATCTGTGTTCTTGCTTTCAGTTCTTTTGGGTATATAACTAGAGTGGAATTGCTGGGTCATATGGTAATTCTTGCTTAAACTTTTTGAGGAACCACCAAACTGTTGTCCACAGTGGCCATTTTAAACCACTTTACAATCCTACCTGCAGTGGACGAGGCTTCCAATTTCTCCATATCATCATCAACACTCATTTTTTATTTTTCTGATGATAGCCGTCCTAGTGATGATTTGTTGGCTCATTTTGTTCGAAGATTAAAATAAAGACACAGACTCTTTTTCTTGTATTTTTTTTCTTCCCATCTTAAGCTAGGTTTGATGTCAACAGAGACAAATGATGGCATATTAACGAGTAGCATTTCACAATAATTATGATAATTTCACATTATTGAAAACTGAAACTAGTGGTCCACAGCTACCTTAAGTTTGCTTGGGATAAAATAGGAGTTTAATATTATAATTTGATTTAAATTGGCCTCTGGAAAACATTTTCATTTTTGCCCATAGTTTATGGCTTTCTTAAAATCCATGTTTTTTAGATATTTGAAAATTCATTCAGATTATTCTAGATAACAGTCTCTACTTTAAGTGCTCTCCCTGGGTAATATTATCTACTATACTATCATTGTTTCAACTTCTACTTATTAGCTGATAATAAAAACCAAAAAAACCAAACCCAGTGCCGTCGAGTCAATTCTGACTCATAGCAACCCTATAGGACAGAGTAGAAGTGCCCCATAGAGTTTCCAAAGAGTGCCTACCCTTTGGTTAGCAGCCATAGCACTTAACTACTACGCCACCAGGGTTTCCATACCCAGATCTTTTTATCTCTAACCTACATCTCTTCCAGTTTCAGCTCTCTTCCCCCTGTAGACACTAGTAGGAGGGTCTGGCTAAAATATAGTAATTGTGTCTTGCCTGCTTAAAATTCTTCAATAGCTACCTCACCAGGTCAAATCTAAGCTAACTGGGATTTAAAACCTTTGATCTTCCTTGGGTAAAACCTTTTCAGCTTCTTTTTTTGTTACTTCATTTACACTTCGTCCTTTCAACTTTTCTCACTTTGCCAGTCCCCAGCCCTAGCAACAACATCTAGATGTCACTGAAAAGAAGTATCTGTTTTTCCCTAGGCATTCTAGCTTTGCTGAAATGACTCAAAAACCTTGTCAGTTGAAGCCTTTCTAAAATCATGCTATTTAATTTTAGCAGAACTTTCACTGATGTGTAGAAAATTTTTACTACTTTATTGCTTTCACCCCACTGCATTTTCAAATTTTCTCTCCTATTTTGCTCCAGCCTTTTATCCCCTGCCTTTGTTGCCCAGTGGTTAAGAGCTATGGCCACTGACCAAAAGGTTAGCATTTCGAATCCACTACCCTCACCTTGGAAACCCTATGGGGTAGTTCTACTCTGTCCTATAGTGTTGATATAAGGTGGAGTTGACTAGACGGCAACAAGTTTCGTTCCTCTTAGGACATTATCCTCAGATACTTATTTTGTTTTTGCTAAGGTTAGAATTACCCAATTTCTGTTTACTTTAGAATTGGTCTCTCTCTACCCTACCCCTCTTTCATTTATATATCTTGGAACAGATGTATCTCTCCTAGCCTAGGCCAGTACCCATCCCTTTTAATCATTTACATGGCATTACTTTCATTTTGATATTCATAACTGTTTTAACATTTGGATTTTCTTTGATTGAAACATGATAATTTCCTACTCTTTATTGTTGACCTCACTAACGTTTTTGGGGTGGAGGGAGCCTTGAGGGAAGAAAGTTTATTCAAATTCTGTTCTACATTTAAGAATAATTTTGTCAAATTTTCGTTCATCCTTCCACATTCATTTAAAACACATTTATTGTACTTAAAAAAAAGTTTTCCCAATTTTTCTTTTCTTCTGTAGTTCTTTTTTAGTCAGTTATTTTTGTGTATTTCTGACAGTCACCTTCAAAAAAAAAACTTAGTTGAATTTGTGCTGAGATCACCTTTAGTTGCAGATTTTGATAAAAATCAATTAATTGTAACAATAATGCATGATATAGAAATTGCTAAGGATATTTAGAATTCTGTTTGCAGTTCTGCCAGGAGTTTTTAGGAGTAAGGGTAGGGACAGTAAACTACCCACTTCTCTATAGGTCGTGGAAGAGGATAGTGAAAGTAAGAGTCATATTTACCTGAAAGGGCAATCAAAGAGTTCTCTCTGTAATTTTTTCTTTTTTAAATTTTTAAAAAGGTTTACAGAGCAAGCTAGTTTTTCATTGAACAATTAATACACATACTGTTTTGCGACATTGGTTGCCAACTCCACAGTCTGTCAACACTTTCTTTCCCCTTCTTGACTTTGGGTTTCCCATTACCAGCTTTCCTGTCCCCTCCTGCCTTCTTGTCCTTGCCCCTTGGCTGGTGTGCCCATTTAGTCTCATTTTGTTTTAGGGGCCTGTCTAATCTTTAGCTGAAGGGTGAACCCAGGAGTGACTTCATTATTCTGCTGTAAAGATGTCTGGGGGCCATACTCAGGGTTTCTTCAGTCTCTGCCAGACCAGTAAGTCTGGTCTCTTCTCTTTTTTTTTAATGAGTCAGAGTTTTGTTTTACATTTTTCTTCTGTGCCATAATTCTTTTCAGTCATTTATTTTTCTGTGTTTATTTTGTGTTTCTGACAGTCACCTTAATAAAACCCTCTATTGTGATCCCTGTCAGAGCAGTCGGTGGTGGTAGCCGGATACCATCCAGTTGTGCTGGACTCAGTCTGGTGAAGGATGGGTACTTGTGGCCCATTAGTCCTTTGAACTAATCTTGCCCTTGTGTCTTTGGTTTTCTTCATTCTCCCTTGCTCCAAAACAGGGTGAGACCAGTAGAGTATCTTAGATGGCTGCTCACAAGCTTTTAAGACCCCAGATGTTACTCACCAAAGTAGAATGTAGAACATTTTCTTTATATTCTATGTTACGCCAATTGAGCTAGAGCTCTTTGTAATTTGATAAAAGAAAAAAAAGTTTAATTGGGATAATACACACTCACAGGAAAAAATTTGGATAATTCTTTTTTATCACTTGTCTAAATAGAATAAAATTGAAAAGTAGTATTAAATTGGTGAGATTACTAAATAATAAAGCTCAATAGGAATGGTAGCATGGGACTTTGTGTTAGATTTTAATTGGTGAATAGGTGCTGGAGGCTGACTTTAGATTACAGCTTGCCACTGTGCCTTTCATTAAAAATGGCATTTTGGTCAAAAACTTGTTTTTTTCCTGTTTGTTAACATGAAAAATATGTGAAGCACCTTCTGTAGTAGAATGTAAAGCAAATTTTTATTCACATAAGAACAAAATGAATTACTGTATACCAGTATTCTGAACCATAATGAAATATTATGATTTTACTTTTGTCACATGCTCTACCTGTATTAGCATATCCAGATTTTAATTTTTGTACCCAGTGCAGGTCAAAGCTAAATGTTACTTGAGTTTTTGAAGATAAGGTAATCAAATGAAGTGGCTTAATTGACTTAATTTGTGGAATTTAATGATTGACAAGTTGAAAGTTGGATGACTGCTTTAAAACTTTTTTTTTTTTTTTTTTAATTCATCTAATTCCTAGCATACTTCCCAAGTGCCAGGCGGTATTGTGAACCAGATTTCTTGAAGTCATAGTCTACTAGAGTTCTTTCTTCATTTCCCACATACAGTCAGTGATGTCATTCCCATCCATTTTATTTCTCAAACAGCTATTTTAACCATCTCTTCATATCTCTCTTTCATACTATAATCTCAGTTCAATCACTCATCCCCTCTGGCCTATGTTAACTTTCAACTGGTCTCCTAGTTTCTAGCCTAATTCACACTGATGCTAGGGTGATCTTTGGAATATGTAAATTCGATCTTAATGTACACCTGCTTGACATCTTTTAATGATCCCCATTATACACCATTCCTTAGTATATCATGTATGATTCTCCACAATTTTTCCCTGACTACTTCTCCATCATGCCTACATATCACAATCTTATCTTGGCTTTATACAGACAGGATTAATCCTTTTCCAATAATTAGTTTGGGGTGATGTTACATGTAATATATTTAATAGAAGATCAGCGGGTGAAAAACTCATAGTGTATTATGTTTTAACTTACTGGGAAAGCTCAAAATTAGCTTACGTTTGCTATAGGGTTTCTATGAGTTGGAATTGACTCAATGGCAATGGGTTTGGATTTTGGGTTTCCAGTTTTGTATAATAAAATAATACAGATAAGATTGTTCACCATTAGACAAGGATGCCCTTTATCACCATTCTTATTCAACATTGTGCTGGAGGTCCTAGGCAGACCAGTTAGGCTAGATAAAGAAATAAAGGGCATCCAGATTGGCAAGGCAGAAGTAAAAGTATATCTGTTCACGGATGACATGATCTTATACACAAAGAACACTAAGGAATCCTCAAGAAAACTACTGAAACTAATAGAAGAGTTCAGCAGACTATCAGGACACAAGATAAACATACAAAAATCAGTTGGATTCCTTTGCACCGACAAAGAGAGCTTCAAAGAGGAGGTGACCAAAACAGTACCATTTACAATAGCCTCCAAGAAGATAAAATACTTAGGAACAAATCTAACTGGAGACATAAAAGACCCATACAAAGAAAACTACAAGACACTGCTGCAAGAAACAAAAAGAGACCTACATAAGTGGAAAACATACCTTACTCGTGAATAAGAAGACTCAACATTGTGAAAATGTCTGTTCTACCCAAAGTGATCTACAGATACAATGCAATTCTGATCCAAATTCCAATGGCATTTTTTAATGAGATGCAGAAACAAGTCACCAACTGCATATGGAAAGGGAAGAGGCCCGGGATAAGGAAAGCATTACTGAAGAAGAAGAACAAAGTGGGAGACCTCACATTAACTGATTTTAGAACCTATTATACAGCCACAGTAGTCAAAACAGTTGTACTGGTACAACAACAGGTACATAAACCAGTGGAGCAGAATTGAAAATCCAGATGTAAAACCGTCTATCTATGAGCAGCTGATATTGACAAAGGCCCAAAGTCTGTTAATTGGGGAAAAGATAGTCTCTTTAACAAACGGTGCTGGCATAACAGGATATCTATCTGGAAAAAATGAAACAAGAACCATTCCTCATACCATGCACAAAAACTAACTAAAAATCAATCAAAGACCTAAATATAAAATCTGATACTATAAAGATCATGGAAGAAAAAATAGGGACAATGCTTAGATCCCCAATACGTGGTATAAACAATACAAAACGTTATTAACAATGCATAAGCACCAGAAAGGAAACTAGACAACTGGGAGTTCCTAAAAATCAAACACTTGCGCTCATCAAAAGACTTCATAAAAAGAGTAAAAAGATTACGTACAGACGGGGGGAAAATTTTTGGATACAACAAATCTGATCAGCATCTAATCTCTAAAATCTACAAGATACTTGAAAACCCCAACAACAAAAAGACTAATAACCCAATGAAAAAACGAGCAAAGGATATGAACAGGCACTTCACCAAAGAAGACATTCAGGCAGCTAACAGATACATCTCTTTAAATATTTTCCCTATAGAAAATATGGGGGAAATATTAAACAATGCAGGAAGCATCAAAAGAAGATGGAAGGAATACACAGAGTCATTATACCAAAAATAATTAGTGGATGTTCAACCAGTTCAAGAGGTGGCATATGATCAGGAACCGATGGTACCGAAGGAAGAAGTCCAAGCCACTCTGAAGGCATTGGTGAAAAACAAGGCTCCAGGAATTCATGGAATATCAATTGACATGTTTCAAGAAACGGATGCAGTGCTGGAGGTGTGCACTTGTCTATGCCAAGAAGTATAGAAGACAGCTTCCTGGCCATCTAACTGGAGGAGATCCGTATTTATGCCTGTTCCCAAGGAAGGTGATCCAAGTGAATGAGGAAATTATAGAACAATATCATTAGTATCACATGCAAGCAGAATTTTGCTGAAGATCATTCAAAAATGGCTGCAGCAGTGTATCAACAGGGAACTGCCATATATTCAGGCTGGTTTCAGAAGAGGACATGGAAACAGGGATATTGTTGCTGATGTCAGATGGATCCTGGCTGAAAGCAGAGAATACCAGAAGGATGTTTACCTGTGTTTTATTGACTATGCAAAGGCATTTGACTGTGTGGATCATAACAAATTATGGATAACGTTGCAAAGAATAGGAATTCCAGAACACTTAATTGTGCTCATGAGGAACCTTTACATAGATCAAGAGGCAGTTGTTCAGAAAGAACAAGGGGATACTGATTGGTTTAAAGTCAGGAAAGGTGTATGTCAGGGTTATATCCTTTCACCATACCTATTCAATTTGTATGCTGATCAAATAATCTGAGAAGCTGGACTATTCGAAGAAGAACGGGGCATCAGGATTGGAGGAAGACTTATTAACAACCTGCATCATGCAGATGACACAACCTTGCTTGCAGAAAGTGAAAAGGGCTTGCAGCACTTACTAATGAAGATCAAAGACCACAGCCTTCAGTATGGATTGCACCTCGACATAAAGAAAACAAAAATCCTCACAACTGGACCAGTGCGCCACATTGTGATAAATGGAGAAAAGATTGAAGTTGTCAAGATTTTTATTTTACTTGGATCCACAATCAACACCCACAGAAGCAGCAGTGAAGAAACCAAACGATGCATCGCATTGGTAATCTCCTGCAAAGGACCTCTTTAAAGTGTTGAAAGTAAAGATGCCACCTTGAAGACTAAGGTGTGCCTGACCCAAGCCATTGGTATTTCCAGTCGCATCACATGCATGTGAAAGCTGGACGATGAATAAGGAAGACTGAAGAAGAGTTTACGCCTTTGAATTGTGGTGTTGGTGAAGAATATTGAATATACCATGGACCGCCAGAAGAACAAACAAATCTGTCTTGGAAGAAGTACAACCAGAATGCTCCTTTGAAGCAAGGATGGCGAGACTGCGTCTTACATACGTTGGACGTGTTGTCAGGAAGGATCAGTCCCTGGAGAAGGACATCATGCTTGGCAGAGTACAGGGTCAGTGGAAAAGAGGAAGACCCTCAACGAGGTGGATTGACACAGTGGCTGCAGCAGTGAGCTCAAGCGTAACAATGATTTTAAGGATGGCATAGGACCAGGCAGTGTTTCATTCTGTTGTGCATAGGGTCGCTAAGAGTCGGAACTGACTGGATGGCACCTAACAACAACAGACACATGAGGAAATACTCATGATCATTAGCCATTAGAGAAATGCAAATCAAAACTACAACGGATACCATCTCACCCCAAGAAGACTAGCAGTAATCAAAAAACTCAGAATAATAAATTTTGGAGAGGTTGTGGAGAGACCGGAACACCTATACATTCCTGGCAGGAATGTAAAATGGTATAACCACTGTGGAAATCGATTTGGCACTTCTTTAAAAAGCTAGAAGTAGAAGTACCATATGATCACACCTTGGAATATATTGTAGAGAAATAAGAGCCGTCACACAAATAGTTATATGTACACACATGTTCACTGCAGCACAGTGTTCACAATAGCAAAAAGATGGAAACAGCCTAGGCGCTCATACAGTGGATGAGTGGATGAACAAATTATGGTGTATACACACAATGGAATATTATGTAATGATAAAGAACAATGATCAATCTGTGAAACATCTCATAACATGGATGAATCTAGAAGGCATTATGGTGAGTGAAATTAGTCACAAAAGGATAAATATTATATGAGACCACTATTAAAAGAACTCAAGAAATGATTTAAACACAGAAGAAAACATTCTTTGATGGTTACAAGGGGGAAAGGGGAGGGGTATTCAGTAACTAGACAGTATATAAGAATTTATCTTCGGTGAAGGGAAGGATAACACAAAATATATGGGAAGTCAGCACAACTGGCCTAAACCAAAAGCTAAGTAGTTTCCTTAATATAACTAAACACTTCGAGGGATAGAGCAACTGGGGTGGGGGTCTGGGTACCATGGTTTCAGTGGACATCTAGGTCAACTGGCATAACAAAGTTTATTAAGAAAATATTCTGCATCCCACTTTGTTGAGTTGCATCTGGGGTCTTAAGCTAGTGAGCAGCTGTGTAAGATACATCAATTGATCCCAACTAACCTGGACCAATGGAGAATGAAGGACACCAAAAACACAAGAAAAATATGAGCCCAAGAGTCAGAAAGGGCCACATAAACCAGAGACTCCATCAGCCTGAGACCAGGAGAACTAGATGGTGTCTGTCTACCACCAGTGACTGCTCTGACAGGGAACACAACAGATAGTCCCTGGTGGACCAGGAGAAATGTGGGGAGTAGAACTCAAATTCTCCTGAAAAGAGCAGACTTAACGTTCTGAGTGAGACTCGAAGGACCCCAGAAGACATGGCCCCCGGGCTCTTTGTTGGCCCAGAACTGAAACTAGTCCTGAAGCCAACTCTTCAGACAAAGGTTAGATTGGAATATAAGACATAAAACGATACTTGTGAAGAGAGTGCGGCTTAGCTCAAATAGATTCATGAGACTTAATAGGCAGCTCCTGTCTGGAGGCGAGATGAGAAAGCAAAAAGGGACAGGAGCTGGTTGAATGGATGGGAAATCCAGGGTGGAAACGAGGAATGTGCTGTTACGTTACGGGAGAGTAACTAGGGTCAAATAGGAACGTGTGTATAAATTTTCATATGAGAAACTAACTTGAACTGTAAACGTTCATTTAAAGCATAATAATAAAGTATTGGTCACCATTATACTATTTTGGAATTATAATTTTGTTTTGTTACTTTACAAATTTAAATTCTGTCACAAGATTCCAGATAATGGTTACCTTGTATGGGTAGGTATGGATCCATAAGTAAATGTTGGTTATTCGCTGTATCCTACTTCTCCTCTTGGATAGGGGGTACACAGGTGTTCTTTATAAGTGAATAAGTTAATTTGATAAAATAATAGAGCCTTGTGTAGTGAAAAATTGCTAACAGAAATGTTTAATACTTTCATTACTTAATTTATTGCCAGGAAGTGTACAGAATAGGTAAGTTTTTTTTTTTTTTTTAATCTGTGTAAAGAATTTGAATTAAAATTTTTAGGGTTGATTCTATTAATAATGCATTTTTGTTCTAAGGGTTCTGATGACTGTCTTGTGAAAATATGGGCAACAGATGATGGGAGGTTGCTAGCTACTTTAAGAGGACATGCTGCCGAAATATCAGACATGGCTGTAAACTATGAGAATACCATGATAGCAGCTGGAAGTTGTGATAAAATGATTCGAGTCTGGTGTCTTCGAACATGTGCACCTTTGGCTGTTCTTCAGGGCCACAGTGCATCTATAACATCACTACAGGTAATTGTGCCTTAATCCCTGCAAACTCCTCTTTGGTTATAATTTAAAGTAATTTTTAAGAAGTCACTTTTCTAATCCCATTGTAAAAGGCAAACCAGAATAAAGGTGTATTCCTGCATTCTTTAAAGACGTGCAGACTTTAAATAACAGAATAGTTGTGACTTTGGTCAATTTGTGGATATTTTCTATGTTACCATTAGTTGCTATTTGTATAGTAAAAAGTGGATTTTATTATTTGGACTGTGTCATTCTTGTAAAGATTTTTTTTTTTCTGTGATTGTTTTTCAGTTCTCACCATTATGCAGTGGCTCAAAGAGATACCTATCTTCTACTGGGGCAGATGGCACTATTTGTTTTTGGCTCTGGGATGCTGGAACCCTTAAAATAAAGTCAGTTGCTATTTTATTTCATAAATAAATGTGATTAATGGTTGAGATTGCAAAAGTGTAGAGTATTTGACAGGAATAAATTTACTTTTTCTCCCTTGATTAAAAACCAGAAATCTTTTTGACTCATCACCAGGTCTTACTGACCTTTTTCCTTTTTCCAAAATATTTTTTTTGTTGTTGAAAATATATACAGTAGAACATACACCAATTCAACAATTTTTGCATGTACAATATAATGACATTAATTACATTCTTCAAGTTGTGCAACCATTCTTACCCTCCTTTTCCAAACTGTTCCTTTCCATTAACAAACTGCCCCTAAGTTTCCTATCTGTTCTTTGCCTTTGCTGTTAGTTTGATCACATATAAACCAAACTCACTGCTGTCGAGTCGATTCTGACTCATAGCGACCCTATTGGACAGAGTAGAACTGCCCCATAGAGTTTCCAAGGAGCACCTGGTGGATTTGAACTGCCGACCTCTTGGTTAGCAGCCATAGCCCTTAACCAGTACACCACCAGGGTTTCCTGATCACACATAGATAGTTCTTAAAAGAGCACAGTGTTCAAGGCAGACATTTCTTTATTAATTAAGCTAAACTGTTGTTTAGTTTTAAGACAACTTCAAGGGATATTTTTGGTTTAAGGTTTAAAGATTAACTCAAGACAGTCATTTCAGGGGTTCTTCCAGCCTCTGTGGTTCCAGAAGTCTGGATTCCACGGGAATTTGAAATTCTGTTATGCATTCCCAGCACCTTTGATCAGGATTCTCCATACAACCTTTGATTAAAGTGTTCAGTGATGGTAGCTGGGTACCATCCAGTTCTAATCTTATGGCAAAAGAGGCAGTTGTTGGTGGAGGAAATTAGCCACGTATTCCATTTCTTCTTCCTATCCCAGATTCTCCTTACTCCTCTGTTACTTGAGGCAAATAGAGATCAATTGTTTTACTGATCTCTTTCATTTTTATGCCTTTATCTTTTTACTTTCATGCTTCAAAGAAAGTTTTCTCATGTTAGCATTTTTGTTTATTTTTTCTCATTTTTGTCTTAGCGATAGCTTTCTTTCCTTCAAAATACCCTTGTCTTATTATCACTTCTTTCTGTATGCTGCATTGTTTCATCTCAATAACTCCTGACTCTGAGAAGAACATACCTTAGAATTCCTAAGTGTGTCTTTTTAGGACAGTTTTAATTTAACTGTTTCTGTAACAAATCCACAAACTTTAGATTTCATTGTAGATCAAAGTTTCACTAAACTACATCAAGGTGGATAGATGTGCTTTTTCCCCAGCCCCCTCCCCCACAGTACCATTTTGTATTTGTACTTTAATATGTATAAACATTTTAGTTTATCAAAACAAGTTGATAGAACATTGTGTTTTGATTAAGGACATTGAGGCCAAAAAAGAGCAAATGACTTCTCCCATGGTTAAGAAAATGACAAGGCCAGGACTAGAACTTTTGTCCTGTGCCATTTAGTTCCATGCTTTCTACACCATATAAAAAAACAAAAAAAATTGCCATTGAGTTGAATCCTACTCATGGCAACCCTCTGTGTGTAGAGTAGAGCTGCATTCCATGAAGTTGTCATGCTCTGATCTTTTGGAAGCCAGATTGCCAGGCCTTTCTTCCAGGGCACTTCTGGGTGGGGTTGAACCGCCACCCTTTTGGTTAGTAGTTGAACACTTACCTGATTATGCTGTCCAGGATTCCTTTCTACACCATACCTCCTCTTAAGCTGGATGTAGTGGGCAGAGACAGTGCTGTATGTGCCTTATAGGTGGTCTGTGAAGGAAGGAAAAGTTCTCATTCAGACTAGAACATATATTCCAATAACTGTCACTGACTTCTGTTTGTAAATTATCAGCCTAAGTTGAGTTATTTCATAAAATAATTTACATATATCTTGGTTATTTTAAAACAGTAGGGTTTAGATAATTGTTTCTAATCTAAGATAGGCTTCCTAAACTTCATGTGTATGAACATTCTTCAAGAACGCTTCTTATGGCAGGCATTAGGGGACCATGGCAGCTTGAGTAAAATAATAAAATAAGCTGTTCTTTGTTTGAAAAAAATTGTGATCAAAGACATACTGCTTTGAAGAAAGCAAATGAATTTCACCTTAGTTGCATTCTTAATATTTAAAGGCATTCTATAGATATTTAGTTAAAAGTTGAAATCAATTATATTACTGATTGTTAGGACGAGCAATAGTTAATTGTTCTTTGTTTTCCTTTTGAGTATTTTTACCTCTCTTTTTTTTGTGCACCTGTCTGATTGGGGTACTTTTGTCTTTTCCTATCTTATGTCTTAGAAAAGAAGAAAGCGATTAGCAATCTTCAAATTAAGATAGCAGCAAAGTGATCACAAACTCTCACCTTGCTTGTGCTTCTTAAAGATTACATTGCTAAGTACAATAACATTTCATTTATCTGGATCCTTTTAAGAAATGAATTATTCCATATGAATGATTTTTCTTTATAACAGAACCTTCCTATAGAATCACTCATAAACCCACCGCCCTAACATCATAATAACTTTTTTTCACATGAATGTGCTTTTATGTAGATGTACTTAGGGAAATTATATAATTTTCAACCCTTCTGTATTTTTCTTAACTTAGGCATTCTTGTCATAGGCATCTATAATAATTTTAATAGCTGTATTATATTCTACTGAGTTGTTCCATACTTTGCTAAGTGATTTTTCTATTTTTGACATATAAGTTTGTTGTAGTTATTTATAAGTAGTATTCTTTCCTATTTCTTATTAGCATTGTCCCTTAAAAATATTTGTTACAGTTAGGCAAAAAATAAGGATAATTCATACTTCCCCTTAGAAATAGGCCTTGGGACACCTATTTTCCTTTCTGGATTTATGTGTGGTTGGTACTGCCAAAAATTTTGTTGGGGTGTGGATTTTTACTGTATTTATATCATAGAGTCTTTAATTACTAAGCAAAGGCAAAAACTGTATTGTGTTGCAATGCTTGTATAGTCTATTGAGAAAGTGACTTCAGTCATCCAGCTATATGCATTAATTGGAAAAAAAAAAAAAAGTCACTTCTATCAGTAAATGAAAGCAGCTTTAGAAAAACCCAAATCTCTTGGGTGACTCAAAAGCTGTCTCAAGTTATCTCTGAGTAGGAGGCACCTGTCCTAAGTTTTCTTAGATTAGGTATAAGGAAAAGACAAAAAAGAAACCAAACCGAATCAGTTGATTTGAGTCAGTTTTGACTCATGGTGGTCCCATGTGCTTCTGAGTAGAGCTGTGCTCCATAGGGTTTTCAATGGCTGGGATCTTTCAGAAGTAGATTGCCAGGCATTTCTTCCAAAACATCTCTGGGTAGATTCAAACTGCCAACTTTACAGTTAGCAGCTGAATGTGTAACCGTTTGTGCCACCTAGGGACACCATGCAGATGATAATTATTACAAATTTTTATGAAGCACGTAGTCTATCAAGCGAGTTCTAAGCAACTTTACATTTGTTATTTAATCCTTATAACAACCCTGTGAGGATGATACTATTATTATCTCTAGGGTTGATGGGGAGAAAATGAGGCACGGGCAGCTCACTACCTGTTGAAGCCAGGATTTGAATACTGAAAGTATACTGTCAGAACACCCTCTTAGCCACTGTACTTGGTGGACAATTTAGGACTGGTTGAACCTAATTAAAATACTAACAATGCTAATATTTTTTGAGTGCTACATGTGTTGCAGATACTTTACATGGATTATGCTCATTTAATTCTCCCCACATCTCTGAGATAAATTCTGTTGTTATTTCCATTTCATAAATGAGGAGATGTGAGTTTCCGAAATGTTAACTTGGGTAAGGTCACATATCTGATAAGTGGCAGAGCTGGGATTTGAACCTAGAAAAAGTCTAAGTCCAGGGCCCTGTCTGAAGATGTTTCCTCAGATTTTCATTTAAAACTAAATTCTTGGTGCCTGCTTATTTATTTGGTTTTTCTTTTTAAAAATGTAATGTAAAATCTCTTTTTAAAATGCAGTCTTTATGATTATTTGCACTTTTGTTTCTACATTTCAGCTGAACGGTTAGTTGGCACTTACATGAGCAGTTTGCCAGAAATTAACAAAATGTACACCTGTGATCCATAAGATATTAATGAAAGTAGTGCATTTAGTTTCCTAGTAGTTTAATTTTGCTGTGAATTAATGTTTAGATTTTACAAATGTTTTAATAAATTTCTGTTTATCTAAACTGTATCTTTTATACTCAGCAATGATAACAGAACCTGTGAAGATTAAAAAAAGTCATGTGTTTTTTAAAAATTTTATATGCAAATGTATTAATGAAAAAAATTCAACAAATACTTTTTCTTGTGTTTGTATCAATAGGACAAGTTATTTGAAAATTATATTTAAGGCAGAATATATAATTGAGAGATCAAAAATACTGTATCAATACTTTTTTCCCCTAAATGTGTAATCAGAAGATGAAAATTGCTCTATATTGGATTGCTATGGATTGTGAAAGTTACGTAGTACACTGAGCTTAAGGCTCTAATTATTTCTGTGTTTTTTTCCCCTTAATAGTCTGAGAAAAACTGGGTCAAAATGTTAAGTAGAACTTCTAAAATAATCACTGCACTATATGTATTGTAGCTAGTATAATGACTAAAATCTATAGTTTACTTAATACGATTGTAACATTAAACATTCATTGTCAGTGTTATTAGTATAAAATGTAAAATCTGTAATACTGTTATAGAAGTAATCTATATATAGTGAAGTTTTACCTATTTTCTGCATGTCTCTATTTTTATTAAGCATTGTAGTTGACATAAGGGTCAGCTACTCTTCAGATTTTGACTGGGATAAGTGTTTGGTATGACAGTGACTTTGGGATTGTTCCATGTATGGATTGTTGTGTAACCAGGAGCTCCTATGAAATCTACATCTAGAATTTCCACAAGATCTGCTGATCATGACACATACTGATTTCTAACTTGTTTTTAGGAAGGGAGCCATCTGTTGCTACTTATTTAATTTTGTCCTTCTGTGATTATTTTTTGAAACAGCTTATTTCCGTCGTTACTGGCCACTTCAGGATATTTTTAATTGTTTGTTTTTTGTATTATAGTCCAAGACCTACAAAATTTACAGAGCGTCCTCGACCTGGAGTCCAAATGATCTGTTCTTCTTTTAGTGCTGGTAGAGTATTTTTCCCTAATTTTTAAATTTAAAGTTTTGTATTGGGAAGGTTCTAGTGGAATACATAAAATTTTATAAAATATTTACTGCTGTATTATAAATCATATTGTCATACCTATGCCAGGAACTAATAGCAAGTCAGAATGATCATAATTTAATTTAGAAATATTTGTGATTTGCCAGAGTTTAGCTTATAATCACACAACTAATATTTTACTTTCAGAAGACTCATGCTGTAGTAGGAGAGACAATAGTTTTGAGATTGATTTTGTTAAAGAGAAGAACAAACAAATCTTTGAAGAATAAATCTTTGAATAGTTGTCTCACTGAGAGATATATGTTTTAAATTCAGCTTATATTTCCGTGGATTTTGGAGATACCCCATGGCTAAGTAAAGTAAATTTAATTGATACGTGTACCTTTTAGTTACTTTGCACCAAATTGTTCTTATTTCCTTTTTTTACAAGTAGGTTTATGCTGATATTCCAATTATGTTGTGAAGTATATGGAGCAGAATTTTAAATGGGTGTTAGTGTGTTCTGGCTTGTCTTGCTTGTTTTTCTAATTTTGACCTGGGAATATGAAGTAAATTGACAAGAAAGTAAAATGAAACATGAGGAATAGCATATCGATGAAGTGGCTATGTTTTCCCCATATTAATACCCAAACATCTTCACTTTCTGACTTCTAGATTCCTAGTGTTACTGACATGAGGAAAGTTTTTCTTGTAGTAATAACATAAATATAGGCACTATACATGCATTCAAAGTACTCTAAATTTATGCTCTTCTTTCAAAGATAATCTGTTTGATTTTTTTATGAAGTCTTCACCAGGTAGATCATTTCACAAAATGCTTAAATATTTAATTATACACAGGCACTGTTCTCAACACTGGGAGAATATTACTCTTCAGAGGAGAGAAATTGCCTGTACAAATAATTGTAATACAAGATAAAATGTATGTGCTATAAGACAGTGTCCTATCAGAGGAGAGAACTCTCATTTGATTGGGAAGTTCGTAATGACAGCATACTGAAAGTTGAACCTGAAAAGGCTCATAAAATTTTGACGAGTGGGAAAATAGCACAAGAGAAAGATTTTAGCAGGGTGAAAAGAATGTGTTCTAGCAAGTATGTCTGATAATTTCAACATGGTCCCATCCAAACCCAACCTGTTGTCATGGAGTTGATTCCGACTAATAGGAACCCTATAGGACAGAGTAGAATCACCCTATATGGTTTCCAAGGGGTGCCTGGTAGATTTGAACTGTTGGCCTTTTGGTTAGCAGTCGAACTCTTAACCACTACCCCACCAGGATTTCCTTTAACATGGTAAGATTATGTAATCATTTAATGAATGTATTTTTAGAACAAAACCTCACTTCTGTAAATATTGAATAATTCATCTTAGTCAGTGCTATATTAGCAAATGTCTTTCTAAATTCAGGCTAAATGTGTTATTTAGGAAAAATATGAATGATTTTAGAGTAAAATATTATTATTCAATATTTATTGTGGTAATGTTGTGTACATTTTATGTATTATTCTGTGATTTCGAAAGTGTGTTTTACTCAGAAATGTTTTCTGTTATTCCTCATAGGTGGGATGTTTCTGGCCACAGGAAGCACAGATCATATTATTAGGGTTTATTTTTTTGGATCAGGTCAGCCAGAGAAAATATCAGAATTGGAGTTTCATACTGTAAGTATTGGTTAAAATAATTAGATGAGGACAATATGTATGTGTCTGAAAGTTTATATTCAGTATCTTTTTTTTATCTGTTCACATTAGGACAAAGTTGACAGTATCCAGTTTTCCAACACTAGTAACAGGTAAAATTTTACTTGTATTTGTCAAATTTAATTCCAGTTTTAAAATTATGAAATAATGATAATTCTAGCAGTGGTCAGATTTTGGTGTTTTATAGAAACTAACCATCTAAAATAAAGATCTTGACCTTATACTGAGTAGTGATTATAGCGTTTAAAAGAAAAGAAAACAAAACAAAAAACCAAACCCGTTGCCCCAGAGTGGATTCTAACTCAGAGAGAGCAACAATTTAATTTCCTATACTTATCAAAGTGTAGAGTAGCATAGCTTTTGATGGAGATTGGAAATGTATCACAGTGTAATGTTTGACACAGAACTGTTGGCTGGTTATAAACTTACATAATACTATGTAAAATCTCCCATATTCTTGTTTTAAAAGGAAGTAAAGCTATTTTAAGCACCTGGAGTAGAACAAATTAAGTTCTTTCACATTGAAAAGAAAACCAGCATTTTCCCACTGGAAAATACCAATTCTATTTCCAGGGTAGTAAATAGTGGTCTTGAATCAGTTTTGAATGTTAATATAAAATTTTTAAAGCCCATAAAATGTCAGAAGTTCTTAGATTTGCAGAGAATAACTGATAGAGTAATTGCTATTGTATTACATTGCTGTGCAAGTAGAGATGAATGCTGTCTTTTTAAAAATAGAACTGTGGGAAAATGCATTTTGGTAAAGCTTGTGATTATTTTTTTTTCCTGGTGGGGGCTCCTCTTAATATAGGTTTGTAAGTGGGAGTCGTGATGGGACAGCTCGTATCTGGCAATTTAAACGAAGAGAATGGAAGAGCATTTTGTTGGATATGACTACTCGACCAGCAGGGTAAGAGATCAAATTTGAAATATTACATAGATCATTTCAAGTATGCTATATTACAAGTTGGAGTGACTCTTGGCATATAAAATCATATACCATAATCCAGGTTAACATGAGTACTTTTCTGCAATAACCACAGGCCCTATTTGAGATGAGAGGCATTGATTTTTATGAAATGATTTTTTGCCATATATATGAGAAGACCTGCTACATTAATGTTTTTTTCAGTTCAGTTGAGGGGATGATGATAGTAGTGTAAGAATAAAGTGTTACTATTTTCTTCAGGAGCCAGAACATACAATGTTTCATCTAACACAGGAATATGATGATATGTATCCACTGGTTTTCTCCAGCCAAAGAAACTGTATTACACTTTGCAACTGTTTCTTTGGTTTTAATGTTTCCTCATTTTTCTCTGCTTATATTTGCAGTTAGCAGGCATGATCGCACCTATAAAGTGTAGAAAATGACCAGCATGATACAGAGCTCCTGCATCTGTATATTTTTATAGCAGTAATATTTACCCAAGGTCATCTGTTTCTGACAGCATAGGAGAGCTGAAATCCTGGGTCTCCTGACTCAGAGCAGTGACTTTTGCCACCATTCTGTGTTGTCTGTAACTATTCTCAATTACTGCTAAGTGATAGTTATTC
The DNA here is from genome assembly GCF_024166365.1 of Elephas maximus indicus. NCBI lineage: Eukaryota > Metazoa > Chordata > Mammalia > Proboscidea > Elephantidae > Elephas > Elephas maximus. The sequence goes on along the minus strand of NC_064819.1, from coordinate 142,386,016 downwards.
ATGCTAGTGAATATAAATGTAAATTATGATAAAATACATTTAGATTTTTGTCATACTAGTATTTTAATCAGTAATGTCAGTGTAAAATACTCCCTCCGTCACTTTCAGCCAAAACCTTCAAGGAATAGAAGATAAAATCACAAAAATGAAAGTAACTATGGTAGCTTGGGATCGACATGACAATACAGTTATAACTGCAGTTAATAACATGACCCTGAAAGTTTGGAATTCTTACACTGGTCAACTAATTCATGTCCTGATGGTAAGAAAAAAGACTAATTTTTATTTAGTATAATTGAAGCTGTCTAATGGAATATTCTCATTGAGGATTAAAGTCTTTTGTTAGCCCAAAAGTCTCCCTCACTAGGTGGGTAACCAGGCTTTGTGGGAGATTGGTAAAAATCTAAAAATACAGTTAAACAGGTTTGGCTTAGAAATACATTGTAGATCCTTAGCTGTTTTTTGGCTTGTCAGGCCTATCAGTAATGTTCTTTTGTTTCACCAGTTGATGGTTTAGCCCTAGACAGCGATATTAGCTGACTTTCATTACTGTTTACACGTGCATAAATTTGAAGTTTTTTGTCACTATAATAATTCTTAAAACTCAAATTTTGCAAATGTTCCTAAGTTGCCAGATTGTTTTGTTTTCCTTTTTACATGTTTATAATCATTTGAAACTTCAAAAATATTTCAGGGTCATGAAGATGAAGTATTTGTTCTTGAGCCACACCCATTTGATCCTAGAGTTCTCTTTTCTGCTGGTCATGATGGAAACGTGATAGTGTGGGATCTGGCAAGAGGAGTCAAAATACGATCTTATTTCAATATGGTAATTATTAGTCTTTTCATTTTATAGTTGTTAAAGATTTGGAGATGTCTTGAAACAGGTACTCGCATATCACAAAGGAAATCCATTTAAGAAATGGTTCATACATTATTTTGACTTCAAATTTCTACCTAAAAATCTGGAGGATTCATTCCATACCTTTATTAAGATGCTAAATTGAAAGACAGTTGTGCATATTATAGTATCTATATATTGTGATAACTGGTTTATTTCAAAAAATAGTTTTAACAGTAACTTAGTTGAGAAATGTGCAAGTACGATGATACAGAATAGAAAGAAAAAATGTTTGGAAAACCACATGAAGGAATTATAAATAAATGTTTATTGTGCTGTTATACTTTATTAACACTCCTCTAGTGCAACGAGATTTTATTCTGATACATCCATTTTAAAATTAAAGCCAAAGAATCAGGCATTTTTGCTGTTCATCAACTTATGGTATATTATATATTTATTTGAACTTAAGCCCTTTTGCCTCCATATTTTACTTGTTATGGTTTAATAGCACCATTGTGCTGTGTCCTTATCTTTCTAGCCACTGTGTGAAGTATAAAAGGCTCTACATAGCCTTTTCATAGCCATGTTCTTTTAAATCTGCTTCTTATATATCAGGGGTACCTTTCAACAAAGAAAACAAGAAAGACGTATTTTTCCACTAGTTTGGCATGTTGAGGTTTTTAAAACTGAAATATCAATTTTAGAAATGTTAGTAAAACAATACAATTAATAGTTGTGTAGTCTGAGTCATCTTGAAAAAAATAAGTTTATTTCACAAAACAGTTCTTGGTGAAATACAACGATTTGTAAAAAGAAACATATTATTATGCTTGGATGATTTGTGAAAAAATTACTTAAATTGATATTATGCCTGTTTGATAATCGTAGTACAGTTACTTTCACCTAGTAAATAAAAGATAATAGCGAAGGAACTAAGTTTAGTTGTCTTTATGGATATGCCTTAGTGCACATAAGAAATAAAGTTAGTTAAATGCTCACTTTTCTAGAAAGATAGTGTTAATATTTTGAGGGACAGCTGTTAGTGATGGATGGATTTCCTTTGTGATTGTGTGTATATAGGAGATTTTAAAAAGCATATCCTTAAATATTCTGGTAAAGAATTTTTTCTTCTCTCGTTTTCTGTCCTTCTGATGGTGGTTTGTTCCTTTTGGAACATTTCTGTTGAGTAAGGAAATTAGTCATTTCTCATGTTGTCTTTTTAGCTTCAAATGGCAACTGACAACAACAACATACATATTAGTGACTTTAGTAATTTCATATTATAAAAGGACATTGGCGTATTGGTAGAGTAGAAGGAGAGTTTTCTCTCATAATTTTAACACTGCCTTCACCTTTTAATTATAAAGGTGAATTTTTCCTCGTCAGGTAAGTTGGTCACACTAATGTTCCTTTTGTGTAGATAAAAAAAAAAAAAAGCAACACATAGATATTTAAGTGATTTGCTCTTAGACCATTACAAATTAATGTTGTAGTCAGTAGAAGTCACTGTATTATATCATATATTCTTTGATATTGGTAAAGGGATTAGTTACATTACTGCCTTAAGAAATTATTTATTAAGAGTTTCAGATGAGGATATTTTTCATGTTCTTTCTATGGGTAAGGGATGGAAAAAGTTCTAAAGGGAAGAAGAAACAAGTTTATGTAGTAAGTAGGATATGATGGCATCCATAGTATTTTCAAACTGATAAAAACAAAACATAAGCTTAGTATTAAAAAATACGTCCTTTTAAAATCAAAAACCAGTTATCCTTCATCATATTAAAATAAAGATACTCCCTTTAATTTTCTGCATGATTTTTAATGGCTTCCAAAATGCTTTACATATGTCATTTGGGTCTCAGGAAAACCTTGTAATATAGTTAGGGTGGATTTTATTATCCCTGTTTTTATGAATTAATAAACTGTACATTAAAGACATGAAGTGCTTTGCCCAGGTTTGCCTAGGTCATGCAGCTATTATAAGGCACTTGGGGTTTAAACCCGTGTTTTCTGTCAGTTTCTAATATTCTTAATGCTAAATCTAGTTATGGTTAGTTTTTTTGTTTGTTTTTTAAGCTTTTTATCAATGTCTTTGCACAGCCAATTTTCAACTGTGCAGTTAGTGATATGTCCAGTGGGGAAATGAATGTTTTCATGATGGTATGAGCTCTGAGTGCATCTTTTGAGATGTTATTCTTTAGCTTGATGATTTTTTTTCCCTGTCTCTTAATGTATAAATTATCTAAGTGCCCTACTTTTTTTTCACTCTGCTTTTTTGTTCATTTCATTGCTTATTTTATCCATGGGCAGACTGAAGATAAAACATCCAGCACTGCTATTTAAGAAAACCAAGAAAAACAGTTTGAGGGATGAGTAGAAGCTTGTGTTCTCATTGTCCACTATCGTGAATGTTGGGCTTTGGCTACAGTTATAGCTATTTGGCTCTATGTAGCTACTCAGTAGTTTTTGAGTTATAAGTGTACCATAAAAATTGATCAAGTACAAATCCAATCCTTGATGTTAAATTGTGCTGATATATTTTGAGGACCATGTGGAGAGTCTTGTCATAGTGCCGTGGAGGATTGGAAGATATATAATTCTATTGGAATACTCTGTTTTTAGATCAGAAGTGGTAAAGGTTTTGATAAAGTATTATTAAAATCGAGTAATATTTTCTGTGGATTTTAAATTGAAAGCTTATAACATGAATAAATTCACCGTCACACATAAGGCCAGAAAATAGTGTACCTTGAAAAGAACAAACATTTTATATACAAATTTTTTTTTTAATAGGGTTTTTTCATCAAGTATATTTTGGGACTGTTACTTTAATATCAGTCCTTTGATATTTAACTGAATTTTTTACTTGGAACATATAATAGCTTTGCAAAAGATAATGGAAATCATGGAAGAAATAATATATTATTTTGTATTAGTCAGCATTTTATTGTACCTTGCTTACCAGTTTATAGAAATTAAAACTTGTTTGAAATTTTTAAAATTAGCAAAAATGCCATATCGTTAGAGAGCTTTCAATTAAATTTTTAAATGTCCATGTTTCGTGTATAGTAATTACGTTTTAATAAATTCTAAGTAGCTGATTATATTATGAGTAATTAATATTTTATATTGCATTGATATGGAGCATTCACAGAAATACCCTTTTTTTTCCTCCTGTATCAAACCATGACTTGCATGTGCATTTATACTTTATTTTAGGACCACTCATGAACAGATTAACAGGTTCGAGATTTGGGATTAATATAAAGGGTGTTTAGTTCTGTTTTATGCTTAAATAATCTTCTAATTTACTTCACTTAAAAAAATCATAGAAATAGATTCCCATTTTGCCTGTGGTATTGTCCAGAAAAGGTGATGAGGTTAGTTTCCTTAATTTTAATGATAGCTTCCCTCCTGGTACAGAAATCTGAATGGTAAAAGCAGCTGGGGTGTAGGCACTGAGTTTGGCAAGTAAGATAATATTTTAAAAGAGGCTAACATAAGGCATGGCATGGAATAGACAATACATGTTCCTTGCACATACACCCCTCTCACGATTACACATTCTTGCATCTTTAACTGAAATTAAAGTAATTTTTAAATAAACATTTAAAAGTATTCATTGGAAAAACATAATACAGAGTGGGAATTGAGCCTTTCTTGTTTTTTATGAACCAGGGAAAGGAGTTAGAATATTGTAGAGAAAATTATAAACAGATGAGACAACTTAGTTCTTTTTTTTAAAAAAAACTGAATTCCAGGCCTTAAGCTCTTCTTACATGTATTCTTCTAAAAACTTCGTTAGGTATTTATTCATGCTTCAGCTGAACTGTCCTTACATAACTTGAGTATTCAGGGCAAAAGTAGAGTATATTTGGCTCTTTCATGGAAGGCGGATAGTAGATACTGAGAATATTACAAACTAGTCGAGTATATCTTAGCCAGCTCACATTGTCATCTTTAGCAGTAGCAGCAGGTGAATTTTAACATAGCTTTGTTTTGATGAGTGTTTTTCCAGACTCTAGTTTAAAAATTCTAAACTCCTTTTAAATGCTTAGATAAATTAACCCCTGATACAACTCAAAATATGTGCAAATTCTCTGAACTGAAGCTGAAGACCTTTGTAATATTCCTATTTCCTAAAATAAGTAGGCAGGTTTAGAAGTTTACTATGATCTTAAATATAGATTTTTTTATGGTACAACTAAGTTTTTTCTACAGGTTTAACTAAATGAATATTAAATTAATTTGAAAAAATATGAAAAGAGACTTTAAAATTTCTTAGTACTAGGTTATTTGAATATTAGCACATAAAAGAGATTTGGAGTGGCATTTGCTGACTCCATGTTAGTAACTTTCCTCATGTCTCTGGCTCTTTTGCTCTTTCTCTCAATTGCTGTCTTTGTTTTCTCTCTATCTGTAGCTATAGTTGTGTCTGTAACTATCTCTATCCCCATATTTCTATTTCTGTCATGTTATTCAAAGCTGTAGTTTGTTGCCTTTGTCTGCTTTGATTTTAATTGAATACTACAATATGTCTCTTGTTAGAAAGGGGTTTTACTGAATTGATTTTTGTTTCACTTTTGTTGTTTTACGGGTGAATTCCAAGTAACAGTTTTTATTTATTAAATTTTACTTATTTTTATGATTGTTCTCCTAACCTTTCTTTTACTTAAAAGATTTTAAAAAAATGTTCCAGTGTCCACTAATCCAGAAAAATGTATTTCTCCTTGCAACGTTCCAAACAAGCAGAGGCCGCCAATCACCACTCAGAATTTTTGCACATGCATACTTCTTCTGACTTTAACATGTTCTCAGTGTGACCTCTACTTTAGTTCTAGATGTTTATAGCTGCGTGTATCTAGGGAAGGGAGAAAGAGAAATGCAAAGTAGGTGTATCTTGTACTGTGTTATCTTTTGCGAATCAGGATTTCAAGAATTCATTCTTTCATCTTTATCTTTTTATGATAATGTCATATATCCACACTCTGTGTTAAAAGGGCTTTCAATCTTTGTCTCAACTTCTATGAGTATGGAATTAACCTTTAATGTTCTGTTTATAAACTTAGTTTTTGTCACACTCTTTCAGGGTTCTGGGGTCCTTTAAATGCTGTCTGTCTTTTTCTCAAAGACGTATCTTAAAATTTGTTGCCATCAATGTGAATTTTGTCTCTCTAGCTTGTCATACTATATTGTATTTGGTAATTACTGTTACATAGTAATTCTTTTGACGTGCTTTGTGACCCACTGTAACCAGGGTATTTGTGATCTGTTGTGTAAAATATGTAGAATTATATACAGTGTAACCATGCAGGGTAAAGACATTTTGATTAGCAAATATTTGAGTGCTCAGCACTGAATATGGGAGACCACAAGGAAGGGTAAGATATGATCCTTCCTTGCCATTAGCCATCTTACAATTAAGTTTGGGAAATAAAAGATACCTGAAAATACAAATACTATAAAATAGTCTTGAATGGTAACGTGACAAATCAGACAGTTGCTATGATCTAAGTGTGTAGAGGTCACTTCAGGGTGAATGGTCAGCGAAGGTACATAGAATAATTTAGAAAGCTTGTCAGGAGTACATTTTGGAAATAGTAGAAGATGAGATGAGAAACATAAGTTGAGGCAGATTATTGATGGCTTCAAATGATATTGGTAGGCATGGAGAGTAGTGAACATCTTGGGGGTTTGGTAAATTATAGGACAGTCTGAAAACAGAGAAAAATAGTTTGGTTGACAGTAATAGTATATCAGGCATGAAACTGGATAAGTAAGGTGAGAACCACTTTAATCAGAGACATCATAATGAAAAATTACAAGGGTAGATAGTAGGAAATCTGTGAAGGAAAAAAATATAGGACTAGGTGCTTTCTGAGCCTTTTAAGGATTGGGGCTGGAGAGTAACAGGGAAGATTTAGTAAATGTGTTCAGAATGTTAAGCCTGGGTGATCTTGACAATAATGCTATTAGTGGAATTACAAAAGATATGAAGGATAACTAATTTTTTAAAGTTCATTTTTGTATATGTTTATTGTGAGGTAGCATTAGATTCCCTATGTGAAAATGGTCATCTAGCACTTGAGATAGAAGATGTAACAGAAAAAAGTTGAAATCTTCGTGTAGAATGGTGTTTGTCTTTTCATGGAGATGGAGAGGACAGTGTGGAAAGCTTAGAGCTGAACTTAGGGAAATATTCATATTTAGCAGACTGGAAAAGAGAACATGATCCCTAGAGAGGATGTTGGGAAAATACCGTGCCAATATCATGTCACAGTGATGACCAAAGGAGGAGAATACATTCCAAGGAGGGCGCCATCAATAAGTGTTGTACTCAAATCTACTATGAGTTAACAAAATGCTTTTAAATTTGAAGACGAATTAATTAGTAATATATTTTTCCTTTTAAGTGAAAATAAGCTGGTTCTTCAAATTTAATATAATAAATGAATTATTTTTACTTTATATAGTAATTTGGTCTACTGTTTTTTTTCCTTAATCAAGCCATGTATAGCTGTTTCTTAATATAAAAGTTTTTATTCTGGTACCACTTATTAAATAAAAAAAATATATATATGGCTATCCTTAATTCATATCCAATGGTGTCACCATAAATTAAGAAATTTTCAACGTTAGAAGAAACATTCAATATTGATTTTTTTTTTTAATGGAAGTAATTCGATGACACCTGCACTATTGGAATATGAATAGTTCTCTTAAGATATTTTAAACGTGTATATGACAGTGGCCTTTCTCCAGAATCTAGTGTACATTCTTAATTTTCTCCCATGTTACTAACTTCTAAAGTTTCTTTCTACATAAGGAAGGACTTTCAAAGAGTAATTCGTAGCATAAATTCACTTTTATAGCTTTTATTATTGGTATATGAGTCTATTTTATAAAATTATTAGGGTATTTTCAAGGATTCATAGTTTTAATTTTTGGCACATTTTCTAGGAAAGATGCTGTTTTCTAATAAAAAAATATATTTAGAAAATAAGGCAAAAACCTCCCCTTTTCATAGAATTGAAATAATTCTTTAAGAGGATGATTCTGCCCAAGATAGCTCATATTTTTAACCTTCCTAATTTGTGTTGAGGTCCTAAATTCACCTTTATATATGTTTCTCATGTTTGAGGATTTAGACCCTGTAGTTTTAGTCTGCATGCTGGTGCTTTTAGTATACCTCATTCCAGATTTGTGCAGTTCTTCCAACCAGCCTTCTTGAACATCCATGGTAGGATTTTAGAACTGGATAGGACTGTAGTGATTGTTCAAGTTTATTTTCATCATTCCACAGATCAGGTGACTTGCCTGTTACTGGAAGAGGGGTCTCCCTTAGTTATCTTTCCATTTCACGAAACTTTGTATACTGAAATTTGTAGATCTTACCCTTACTCGAAAAAAGTACTAGCCTTCTTCATTGAATGTAACCATTCTATTATCATCAAAGCACTTAAAAATTTTTGTATTGATTTAATTTTTTCTCAAGTTCAGTATAAATCTCTAAATTCTTAATAAGATTGTATTATTCCATTTCTTGGTAGTATTTCTAGTATTCTTTAGGCAGTATGAGAATTTTCTAATAAGGGACTCTTAATAACTTGTCTGGTCCTCTCATTTCTTGCTTAGAAAACAGAATTCTTTATCATAATTGCTGAATATATTTTTCTATTTCTTTTCTTTGAGCTGCTTTTGCTGTTGAAACCCTTGGTACTATCTAAGGGATTATCCAGCTATTCCTTATTGTTAGTTAATAAGTCTGAGTCTTATTATGTGGTATTTATTTACGTGTATCTCAAATAATGCTGACAAGTGTATTTGCATTTTATTAGAGGAACAATTTATCTAAAATTAATTTATTTTGAAAATTTATCATCATTACTTATTGATTTCTTTCTGTTTATAATTTTACTGCAGCATGTAATAAGTACTAGCATAAGCTGCTGTATACAGTATTACATTTTATGTTGACTTATTTTCTCGTTAAACAGGATATTTAATTTTGTGATAGGCACATAACCATTAATATGGATAGAGGATAATTTCTTCCTTTTGGTCTTTGAAGGTCAGCCTTACTGCTTCTTAAACAACACGTGTTCAAATGGTACCTTCATTGTTAAATTTTTCTTTTAAGAATTCTAAGTCATAATACTTTGACCCTGGTATAAAAAGATGAAATCCTTTCCAGAGAGAAATGTTTCACTTTTTTTATTGTCGTTGACATAGTTAATCACAGCACAAATGAGAACAGCTAGGATATTTTTAGTTATGTAGGAAAAGTAAAACATTTCCCTATTTTGTATCAACTACTTGGAAAACCTAGCCTTCACTTTATAGGTACCCGTTTTAGTATTTCAGGAGTCATTACTAAAGATAAATGTGGTATTTTAATTGATAAGACTAAAGTCACCTTTTCTATTTGGTTCATGAGTAAAGCAGATTCTTTTAATGCCTTCCTCAGTGAACAATGACTAATCCAGATAATGCACTTTTCCTTTTTTTCTGAGATGATTGAAATTACTTTCATTTTCTCCTTATAAAAGTTGCTTTGGAGTTAAACAGATGCTTTACACTGAGAAAATTGGTACCATCCTGCCATATTTACAATGGAATGTGTTATATAGGATACAAAATGATTTTAAATATAATTGCTTTAAATTTTTTTTTGCCTTTTTAGAGCTTTGTAAGTTTCACCTCTCCCAGTTACTCTTTTTGAGATCTTCTACTATTTATTAATGTGAGGAAATTGGTAGATAGTATGGGTATAGAGTTGATTAATCTCCCCTCCCCCCCAAAAAAAATGAAAGAAAGAAATTACAGAGCAAGATTGTCTAAACATCACACAAAGGATACCAAGCTTATGAACATCTATCAGATTTTCTTTGGCATTGCTGAGTTGCACTTCTTTACATCTCTCCCTCTATTCTACTGTGTACCTAGAGTAGTAAACTTAGACTTGTAATAGTAGTATGGTCTTGGAAGCGTTTATTAAAGTGGATTTATAGCCGTTTTTGTTTTGTTTTGTTTTCTGCCTTTTCTGCTGTGAACTGAGATAAGTAAATCTAACAACCATGGCCAAGGCAATTTCAATTCTTTGATTTTGAGTTTTTGATGTAGAGGTTGGTTTACTGACGGTAAATTTGTTCATTTGCCTACTTAATTACAACAGTTCATGTTACTTAATGTTTTTCTGTTTGCTTAGAGAACATTGCAATAAGAGACTTAAATCCTGACATTTCTACTTAGAGTCTTTCATATTTGGAAATACTAAGCTGTATGGCTACTAATTTCCTTACGTTAATCTCGACGAAAGTCCTGCTCTTTCTTATTTTTGAATAGTTGTAAAGTAGACTTGGAATCAGTTACGTTCCTCTGCTATCTTATCATCCTCTGACTTTTTTTTTACCACCAAGAAATAATCCTGTTTCACTTAGAATTTATTTTCTTACTTTTATGGTAGATCTCTGTGTATTAGACCTTTGATAAGTTCTTTAATATGACTAAATTTTAACGAAAGGTGTTTCTTTTCCATTATTATCACCATCCAAAACAACATTAATAAGCACCAGTGTGCACACTTCTTCTCTTTAATACACCAGAGAAAAAGCTAGTTTTCTTTTTGAGGCAGCCCTATTTGCGTTATTATATTAACTTCTTAAGCAGAACCCTTACTTTTAGAATGATATTTCTCTTTTGGCCAGAATGTAAATCTTCCTTGAGAAATCAGCTTTTCTTCTAAATTTTAACTTCATTTCTGTATTTGGTGAACTGTGTTTTCATCCCTATGCAACACTTTTAATATTGAAGAAAGGAAATTACCATTTCTCTCTTTTCAGAGCATTTTTGGGGATATTGCTAATAAAACTCCATTTGTTCTAGATCAGTGGATACCGGAACAAAGAGGAGGTATTTCTTACCTGATAATGTGTGTGTGTTCCGATTCTGCTAATCCAGAAATCCAATCCCATTTGTTGAAAATCATCCTTAGTTATTTGTTAGGGAGTCAACTCCCTATTTTAGTTGTTTTCTGAAATTCAGTCCCTAGATGTGCTTTAGATAGGGTAGAATTTTTACCTCTTTCAGAATACTGCTAAAGAAGCTTTCAACTGGAACATAGTCTGAAGAAGCACTGAGAGCAAAAAAATTCAGAGTGGTGATTGGCCACCTCTGTTTGATTGACAGGTTGCAGGGAGAAACCCATTCGTTCTGGATTAATGGAACTGGAAAACAGAAAACAATTATCAGGTAAAAAAAATTACCTTTTTTTTAACCTTTGAAGTTCATCATTTGAAAGATGCGTCAGACTACCAGTGAATTTATTACCAGAAAAATTTTTAGTGTCTTCTGAGCAGTGATCTGTGGTTACTACTTTCAAGAATTACAAAAAAAAATCGGTACAATTGCTAAACATTGTCAGCCTTTGCAGAAAGGGTAGTAATTAAGTGGAGATAAGATGGAATGTAAGGCACAGTTACATTTTAAATCTGGGTAGAAGGCGTGAAACAGAATTCTATGGGTGGGGGAGCGTTGGTGTTCTTATATTTTCTGAATTGTGTCTGGTCTGTGGATAAGTACTCTGTTTTTTCAAGGCTATTAATCTGACACTTTTCATGAATATTCACAAGTTTTGTTACTGTATTTGTTATACTTAATTTTTACTTCATTATAATGTACAGTTATATACCTTCTATTATTTAATTCTAGTAACAATAGTGACCAGTTCTTTACATTCTATAAGGGCAATGTTTTGATTGTTGGTTAAATATATTTCAGATTGAAGGCCAAGGACATGGTGCAGTATTTGACTGCAAATGCTCTCCTGATGGTCAGCATTTTGCATGTACGGACTCTCATGGACATCTTTTAATTTTTGGCTTTGGTTCCAGTAGCAAATATGATAAGGTAGAGTATGATGAATTTGTATCTTCCCCTTATTTATTTTTAAATCTGTTGATGTTTACAGATTGAGTTTTGGGCGGATGGGTGAGAATCACGTTTATTTGCATTTAGCCTAAAGCTTTGAAAAATTGATTCTAAATAGTCTGGAAACTTCTGGTTTTGGCACAAGGGTGAAGACAGTGGTTGTTAAGTCTCACTTACTGTAAAAGGCATTAAGTAATAATTAGATTTTTTAAAAATTAGATAGTCTGGAAGAATAACTTTTAACGTAGCCTGCTAGAGCCATCTAGAACTCTTGAGGTCTGTAAACTGGGGATAAGAGATGTCCATAGAAAAGATCTTTGAAATTATGCAAAATGTTTTATTTATATAGATAATATGCATTTATCTGCAGTATGAATCTATAGTTTTCGTATGATTTCTCAAAAAATGCATGACCTACTAGTGGCAACTAATTTTTGTAAATATTAAAGGCCCTGTGTTTAAAATTAGTAAATAAAAGACAAAAATTGCTTATTTGTGGTGCAGTGGTATAAAAGGTTTTGATAGTTAAAAATTGAATAGTTCAAATTGCCAATAAATTTCTGAAGTTACAAGTGTGTCAGGGATAAATTCATATTAATGATTTTGTATCATCTGAAAAGTTTTAGAGAAAATATTTGTTAAGTCTTGGGAAATCATTAATTTTTTTTAATATTACATAAACCATACTTACTGAATACCTAAGGGTTTTCTTAAGTTCCTAAACGTTGTTTTCTGAGTTCTATAAGTTATTTTTTTTAAGAGTTTAATTCAAAGAACAAATTTATTAAATGATTCCCCTTTGTAAAATGTTAAAACAAGTAATTGCCACATCCAGTAATTAAAAATAACGTAAAGCATAGTAGCTCTGTGAAAATAAAAGTACTGTTGAATGATTCATGCCTAGATTTGGTTTTTATCATTGAATTTGAAATTAACTTTCAATACTTGTTTTTTACATTTACATTCTTTTCCTTGTCCCAGAGGAAATTTAAAGCAGCCTACTTTTCTGATCATAAAAATTAAAATATTTATTACAGATAAAATAGGAAATCATTAAAAAGAAAACAGAGATTCAATTCAGAACTACATTTTGATCAAACATTTTTGCAGTCCATTGAACACATTTTTTAAAAGTCAAATTCTTTTAATTGTTCTCTGAACTCCTCATCACAACTGGGAAAAACTAAGACTATGTGCCCTTCACGTTTGCATTGTGGCTTACATATGCATCATTAGCTCATAGTTTTATAATCTCTTGAGCTTATCTTTTCATAAGTGTTCTGTTTGTATATAAACGTAAATTTGTATGTGTTTGATAACCATTAGTGATAGCACATAGAGATGTCAAGTATTTTGTACATGGTTTTATGTACAATTAATTCAAGAAGAGAAAATTATTTTAAATTGTTCCATTAGAAGTGTATAGATCTTTATCTACAACGGTGAATTTTTATTCCCCACTGTTTTGTGGTGTGTGTTTTTTTACAGATAGCAGATCAGATGTTTTTTCATAGTGATTACCGGCCACTTATCCGTGATGCTAACAATTTTGTATTAGATGAACAGACTCAGCAAGCACCTCATCTCATGCCTCCCCCTTTTTTGGTTGATGTCGATGGTAACCCTCATCCATCAAGATATCAGAGATTAGTTCCTGGTCGTGAAAATTGCAGGGAGGAACAGCTCATCCCTCAGATGGGAGTAACTTCCTCAGGTTGGTGCTCATTTTCATAGACAACCATATTTTCTTTTTCTACTGAAATCTTATAAAACTGCTAATTGAGTAAAACTTTGGTTTACTTGTTCTGAACAGACAGAAGCAAAATTGTTGCCCTATCCTTCTTTAAATTTTTTTGAATAATGCTTAAGATTTACACAATAATTAAGGAACATTGGAGATGTAAAGCAATAATTTTAGTCTGTATCCCTTTATAATCTCTGGGGGCTAATAAGGTATTCCCTTTATTTGGTTATGAGATAAGTCAGCAATAGTCATTTATTTTTTTAGCCAGCAACATTTATTGAGAATCGGCTCTGTTTCTGACATGTATTAAACATGTGATCCTTGCCTCCATGGAGTGGATTAGAACGATTAATAAATACAGTTAAAAATAAATACATAGAACATTTTACCAAAGAGGACATTCAGATGGCCTTGAAACACATGGAAAGATGCTCAATGTCGTTAGCCATCAGAGACGTGTAAATCACACCACAATGAGATACCGTTTCACTCCCACCAGGATAGAAATTGGAACCCTTGTCCATTGCTGATGGAAATGCAAAATTGTACAGCTGTTGTGGAAAACAGTGGAAAAAAAAACTAAAAATAGAACTACCCTAGCAATTTGACTCCTAGGTATATACCCAAAAGACTTGAAAGCAGAGACTCAGAAACTTGTATACCAATGGTCATTGCAGCCCTATTCACAATAGCCAAAAGATGGAAGCAACCTAACTGCCCATGAATGGATGAATGGATAAGCAAAATGTGGTACATACATAAAATGAAGTACTTTTCAGTCAGGAAGAAAAATGAAGTCTTCTTGAAATATGCTGCAACATGGATGGAGCTTGAAGACATTATGCTGAGAGAAATAAGTTAATCACAAAAGGATAAATACTGTATAACCTCACTTAAGACAAGAACAGGCAAATGTATAGAGACCAGAGTTTATTAGTGGTTATCAGGGACAAGTAGAAGAGAAAGGGGGTGGGGGAGGGGGTGTTGCTTATGTGAGGCACTGAGTTTCAGTTTACAGTGATGGAAAAATAACATTGATGAAGGGTAAGGCAGCACAGCTGATTCATGTTAATTGCTGTCAATAAGTTGTACACTTGTAAAAGTTAAATTTGCAAAAGTTGTATGATGTATTTACAATATTAACCAAAAAAGGAGCAGCTGCCGAGGCTGCTTATGTACAACCAGAAACTTCATGGTTTGGAGGTTTAGGGTCATGGTTTCATGGGACATCCCAGTTAATTGGCTTAATACCATGTTTAGTGTTTCTGTTCTACCTCCTAGTTTGTTGGGGAGTGCCTGGGGTCTTAAAAGCTTACAAACAGCCATCCAAGATACAGTTGGTCTCTCTTCACCCCAACCAACAGAAGAAGAGTCTAGGATAGGAGGAATAAATGAAATGTGTGGCTAGCTGTCTCCATGAACAACTACCTCATGAGATATAGTAACTGGATGGTGCCTGGCTACCATTAGTGAACATTTTAATCAAAGATGCTATGGAAGAATTCTGAACAAAAGGGAAAAAATGTAGAGGAGAATTTCAACTTCTCATGGACTCTAGACTTTCTGGAGCCATGAAGCCTGGATGAACGCCCGAAACTATTGCCCTGAAATAGTCTTTAAACTTTAAACCAAAAATATCCCCTGAAATCTTCTTTAAAACCAAACCATAGTTTAGCTTATCTAGTAAAGAACATCTGCCTTGAGCATTGTGATCTTTTAAGAATTATCTATTTGGGATCAAATTGACAACAGCAACTCGAAAGAGTAGATAGGAAATTTAGGGAGCAGTGGGTTTATGTTAATGTGACAGAAACAGTTCTAGAAAAGGAGGGTGAGAATGGTTGTGCAACTTGAAGAATGTAGTCAATGTCACTGAATTGTACCTGTAGGAATTGGTGTATGTTTTGCTGTGTATATTCTCAATAACAAAAATAAGACATTTAAAAAAAAAAAAAAGATTAAAGCCAAGAAAATCCTACGGGTCAGATTTGTCTACTTTGCCACATGAAATCACTGTGAGTCCGAATCGGCTTGACAACACCCAGCAACAACAGAAGAGTCTTCTGAGTAAACATGGCCCTCCCTACAGCTTGCTTTTGGGCTTTCAGCCTCCAAAACTACGAGAGAATAAACTTCTATTGTTTTAAGCCAGGAAAAAAAAAAAGTTAGAAATTTTGATAAGTGTTACTAAGGGGAATAATAATAAGATGTGTGAGAGCGAGAATAGGACTAGATAGCATATTCTTACTGCAGATTGTTGTAAGGAAGTAATCACTGTTAAAGGTTTATAAGCAGCAAGATATGGATAAAAATTGGCCATTGGGCAGTAGTTGTTTTGGTGACTTAATGGAGGGGAAAGTCAATTTGAGTTGAACGGCATGAGAGATGAAGAAATGGAGACATGGTCTTACAGATACCTCCCTACCCTGCTTTTGACAAGAAATGTAGCCCTGAGTTATTAAGTAAAAAAAATTGAAAGGCTCTGTAAATATTAAACCAATTATGAAATTTCAAATCCTATTATTTTTTAGGGTGGAAAAATGTGAAAATATTTTAAGTTTTTGATTCTAGCTTAATGGACAAAACCTCTAAATAGGTAAAAAGGACACATATAGGATATAATATTTGTGATGGTTAACTTTTAAATAATTGAGATTCCATAAGCAACACAGAAAAATCAGTCTCATTTTCATTATACTGAACGTGCTCCTTATTTTTATCAAAGGATTGGGCATGAAATAACAATGAAGAGGAACCTAGTGGATGGGAAGGGCTGCTCTTCAAACTAAACATGCCCACTTAGGATGGAGAGTGAAAAGAGAATCACTACAGGAATAGTCTCTCAGTATTTGGAGTATGTGAAATATATAGCATGAACTCAAAGAATATAAACAGGTAGTATTCAAGAAGTCTAGGCAAGCATTCCATGTCAGAGAAGTCTCAGAGCAGGTTGCAGGACCTGGTCATAGGACTGAAATTAAGAAAAATTTCTTCAGTCTCTTAAGAGGGGAACTGGCAAGAATCTGATCATGGCCAGATGCCAAAATAGGTGTCCAGGCTGGGGTTTCAGGCACAGGGAAATAATGAAAGCACTCATTTATCAAAATACCACCGTTCCTTAATTATTATTACTGGTTTTTTGTTTGCCTTTTTTTATACACTTAACAGCATATAAAGGGCTTTTGTAAGGAATATTTCACTTAATCCTTGTATCTCTGGGGCCCCAATCCTAAAAGTTGTGAAGATAATTTTAACAGCATTGTGCCTTGTTCAGGTTAAAGTGTGTGGAATCACAGGCTGTGACTTTTAGCCTATTGTTTTCTTCCATACTAAGCTGCCCTTGGAGTAGAAAGTGGACTTGGTCTTTGAAAATAAAATAGATAACCAGATATTAATAATGGGTCACAAGAGAACCCATAGCAATAATTGTGTCTTTATAGTGCGTCACAAAACTTAAGTATTCCAGTCACAGAAGTCAAGTTAAAGATTTGGTTCATTACTTTAGACTTAGCAAGTACAAAAATAGAGCAAAAGCAAATACTTTTCATAAAAAGTTAGCATCATTACCATGTTTCTATTTGCAAATCTAGATCTGTGATAAAATTTTGGGAAATCCCTAAGAGTTTGGTAAAAATAGATGTCCTAATAATAGTTGGCTCAAGTGCAGTTTGGTTGTATGTACATGTGACAGTACACCTTACAGTGCTTCCTCAGTTATAAACGAGCTATGCTAGATTACTCATCAATATCAAACATGACATGTTTTCCCAATAGCATACTGGGAAAGAAGCATCGACTGGCATCTTTTTTACCTCTCTCCCTTTCTAGCTTTATGACCTTGAACAAGTTATTGTATCCCATTGAATTTTAGTTTTCTGTTATAAGATGAAATAACGTTATACACTTAATACATATAATTTCCTTTCCATTGTACCTTTCTTACATACTACTCATTCATTCCAGAATACCCCTGGCATTTTCTGTTCCCACCTCAGCCCCACTGCACTGAATCCTCAGTACCTGCCATAGTTACTAACACATAGTTGGCACTCAAGAATTTATTGATTAAATGAGTCAGTATAGGTTTTTTAAGAGTATAGGTAATCAGTAATCAGATTTGTCTTTTTAAAAGAAATGTGACCCAAGTCGAAATCCTACTTAGGCTACTTACTAGCTGCGTGGTTTTGAGCAGTTACTTTGGTTTTCTCATCTGTAAAGTGGAATTAATAATAATGGTTATCTCATAGAGCTGTTGTAAGGATTATATGAGTGTCTGAATTGTGGTAAACCCTCAGTAAAAGTTAGCTCTCATCATCATTGTTCTTTTTAATACACGTAAGATTTTTTAGATTTTTTTTTTTAAACTCCATTATTTATAGTTGATCATTTTAGGTCTTTTAACCAAGCCAATTGATCTTTAATTCTGAACTCATAAGATTGATGAGTAAAATGTTTCAAACAGTGGCCAAAGTATCCTTACATTTTATGTGGTATTACATAGGACTGAACCAAGTTCTAAGTCAGCAAGCAAACCAGGAGATGAGCCCATTGGACAGCATGATTCAAAGACTACAACAAGAGCAAGACCTGAGACGTTCTGGTGAAACAGGTATCAGTAATACCAGCCGTTTAAATAGAGGTATGCAATGATTCTATTTTATGTGAAATATTAAAAAGTTTCAGACAGCCCAAACCCCTAACAGTAGACATAATTAAATTAATTATGGTACACCCATAAATAAAACTGTAGGCTGCCAAAATGATGTTTTTGAAGAGTATTTAATGACTTAGGAGAATGTTCATAAGATTTCTAACTGCAGATGAGTTTTTAAATATGCATGTTCTTCCAAATTTCCTACAGTAAGCATGTAGAAATTAGAAAATAATAATAATAATTTCCTTGATAATTTATGGAACATATTCAAAGCCACAGCCTTGGACTATCTCATTGTTCCTGTTGTTTATTTCACTAATGTTAAAGCAAATTTGTGAACCTTAAAGTGTCACAAACCATGTCCTTAATTTGTCTGCTTTTGCTTCTTATGTAATTTTTCCAAAACACTCTTAGCTTTTTTTTTTTTTTTTAAAAAGTAATGTATTTTACATCTTTGGAGTCTAACAGTCTATAGTTATTGTTCATTAACTTATTTAGTCAACTGTATAACCATGTTTTATTTTCATTACACTTTGCCTTTTGTTTAGTTCCTGAGGTGGGAATTTAATTATCTGCCACAATATGAAGTCACATGTGAAAGATAGTATAGATATTTTTTCTGCTATAAACTAATAGAGAAGTATCTCTACTAGAACATACTATATTAATTTTTTCACTTAGGCTCTGTAAGTTCTACCTCAGAGGTTCATTCACCACCAAATGTAGGACTGAGGCGTAGCGGACAAATTGAAGGTGTTCGTCAAATGCACAGCAATGCACCAAGAAGTGAAATAGCCACAGAGAGGGATCTCGTAGCTTGGAGTCGAAGGGTGGTAGTACCGGAGCTATCAGCTGGTGTAGCCAGGTGAGGGAAATTGTGAATTTTTATGTACTGGAGTTGCTTGTATTTATTTTGAATTATAGTCTTCAGGATGACTTTTTAGCTCTGTCATTTGTTTTAAATTTATCAGAAAAGCTATTATTTTGAAACTGTTAATTCTGGAGGAAAATGAAATTTCCAAATATGGCCTTCTCTAAAATTAGTCATGTAAATGTTACGAAATGGGATGTGTTAAGGTGAGTGAATGAGAGTAGAATCATAATCTGGATTGACCAGTTGTGAAATTTTATTGAATAGGATTTTTATATTCTAGTTTGTTCTGTGTAACTATATCTTAAAACACATTTCATAATGTTTGTTATAATTATTTTATAACGGATTTACTGATCATTTGTACCATATAATTCAGAGACATAAAGCAAATATACTGTATTATTTATCGGTAAATGTTTTTATATACTTTATGAAGATAACTGCTTTTTTATTAAATATGTGTGTATATGTAGAGAGCATATGATTTGATATAGTCCTGTTCTCAAGGTCCATGCTATAAGAGAACTTTATATATAGTTTCTTTCATTCTTCAGTAATGAAATACGAATGAGGTCTATAAAAAGCATGAAGATCAAAATGTGAGTTTGAGTTTAGGATTTTCTAGTTCTTAAACTCAAAACAAAAATAATTATTATATAGCTATTTTTTAATCTTAGTGTTCATAGTAGGTTATGATTTTTGATCGGATGGTATTTAGAATATTCACTTACGTTAGGATTTAGTATTAAATATACACCTATAGTTTAAACTTGAACAATAATATTGACTTATGATAAATAATGTCCAGATATCCGTTAGTAAAAAATTAAATCTGATATTTTTAGTTGGATTATTGTCCATTTTTAATCCTAATGTTAAGGTTTGAAGGGAGCTCAATGAATTATGCTTATCTTTTCAGCACTAGTTTTGAAGGAATTGAAAAATAACACAAAAGAATAAGATCAGAAATCAGAATATTACTTTTTATTACGGACACAGCTGTGGAGAGTGTAGCTTTTATCTACCTGAAATAGTGCTTTCTAGTACTGAACCTCAAACATAGGTAGCACTGGCCCACTGAATAAACCTGTCCACTCTCTCCATCATGTCAACACACCTTTGACCACACCTGTCCCCCACCAACCCCTCTCCCCATTCAGCCATTCCACAGATATAGCCTGAACTCCTACCTTGTGCTAGGCACTGGGCTTAGATCTGGGAATATAGCAGCCAACACAGACATGGCCAGACTCTTGGTAGTATAGCAGTACCACTCACCTGTCCTCTCACACCCTTTTCATGTTCCTTACCCTCACACCTGTCCCCACATACCAACATCCACACCCAGCAGCCCTCATACATCTTCCTGACTTGCCTGCTCCCTCCACCTGTCCTTGTGCCCGTTCTCCACACCTGTTCCAATTATGTCTTGTTCAGACTCTTATCCACTATATGCCATCTCCCCATATTCCTGTCTCCAGCATCTATTCCTCCATACATGTCCCCAAATCTCCTGCCCGTCCTCGTATTGAATTCCCAGATAGAAGCCTATCCACACACACCTCTCTCCCCTTTTCAGGGAGCTCATGCCAGGACAGGCTTTTAGTAACCCTGCGTGACTGCCTCACTGGGGTCCCCTCCCTGCCATTTATCCTCTTCCACCCTTACCTCTCACCATCCCTTCAGCAGCTACCTACGCTCACAAGCCCACAAACCTCACTCAAACTCGCCAAGTGGGTCCATCTCCTAGAACTATTCCTGCATCTGTAAAATGGAGATAATATGGGTAAATGGAGAAAATCCATGTAAAGTGCTTAACACAGAGTCTGGTACCCGTAAGCACTTCCCAATACTAGTTACTCACTTTGTTGTTGTTATTGGGTGCCATTGAGTCAACTTTGACTCATAGTGACCCCATGTGACAGAGTTGTGAGGCAAGTGGTTTGCTTCCACAAAATGCAGAACAGAATGTATGCATTACGTACAAGAGTATAGGACTGGGCCATGCTTACCGTTTTTCGTTCTAAAGGAAACCAATTACTAATTTACTCCTCCTTCTCTGGAAAAGAATGAGTAAAGAGGTGAAGAGTGAGTTGCTAGTTGGTGGTGGGGGTCCCTATATATGGAAGGAAACATGAGTGGGTAAAATTTATTTCCCTCCAAGTATTCTTCACCTTTTAATCTCTTTATCATTGGACTTAACTGTTCAGCCTATAGTCTAGGAGGCTATGGCCATCACTTTCAAGGATAGAACTGCTTCAGCCTTCCTAGAGCTGGGTCCCCAACACTTAGTACACCTTGTATGAGAATCTTTCTGATAACCCATATCCTGGTAGGTAAAATTTGTCCCAAGAAGGATCTTAAATGGATCAAATTAGTTCATTAATTAAAATTAAATCCAATCATATAGCCAACAAGAGACTGGTGTCTAGAATATATAAACTGAAACTAAACCTGATGCCACTGAGTCAGTTCCAACTCATAGCGATCCTATAGGATAGAGTAGAACTGCCACCATGAGGTTTCTAAGGCTGTAAATCTTTACAGAAGCTGACTGCCACATTTTTCTCCCACAGAGCAGCTGGTAGGTTTAAACTGCCTGCTCTTCAGTTAGCAACCAGGCTCTTAACCACTGCTTCGCTGCGGCTCTTTAGAATATTAAAAAAAAAAAAAAAAGCATTGCCGTTGATGATTCTGACTCATAGCAGCCATACAAAGGACTCTCAAAACTTAATGGTTTAAACAAATCCAATCAGAAAACAGGCAAAAGACATGAACCAGATTTTTCACCGTAGAGCTTATACAAATGGCACATAAACACATGAAAAGATGCTCAACATAGCCATTAAGGAAATGTGAATTAAAACCAAAAGGAGATATCACATAAATACCTATGGGAGTGGCTGAAATAAAAAATGGTGACAGCACCAAATGCTTGGAAGGATGCAAAGGAACTGATTTACTCATACATTGGTTGGTGGGAATGTACAATGACACAGCCACTCGAAAAATAGTTTGACACTGTCTGAAGAAAGTAAATATGCAGCTAGCATATGAATCAGCAGTTGCACTCTTGGGCACGTTATCTCTTATGTTCACACAAAACTTAACGTTTGCACAAAAACCTATACACAAGTATTAGCAGCTTTATTTGTAATAGCCACAAATTGGAAACAACTGAGATGTTGTTCAGTGGGTGAGTGTTCAAATAAACTGTGGTACAGTCATACCATGGAATATTACTCAGCACTAATTATAATAACAATTGTATGGATAATACATGACCTAGCAGAAAAAAAAAAAAAAAAACACCAAACCTGTTGCCATCAAGTCAATTCCAGTTCAGCGACCCTATAGGACAGATTAGATCTGCCACGTAGAACTAAATACACACACAAATGACTTAAGTAAAACTGGGGAAGTCTGAATAAGATCAGTGAATTGTATCCATGTCAACATCCTGGTTATGATATTGTATAGTTTTGCAAGATGTTACCATTGGGGGAACTTGGTAAAGGGTGAAGAATCTCTCTATATTATTTCTTACAACTGAATGGAAATTTAAAATTATTAAAATGTTTACTAAAAACAAAACATTAAATCTGAGCTGATTTTTTTTTTAAAGGATTTAAGTTCTCTCGTTTTATTTTGCATACATAAGTATGACTGGCCATATCTGAGATTCTACAGTTAAGTAAAATGACAACAATGATATAGTCCAGTAATAAAGTGCCAACATTACAGAGATGTTCCAGGTTTAAATATTAACTCTCATCACATGAAATCTCCAGGGAAAAATTAAAGTTCAAAGGTTTAATGCTCAGGCAGTCTAAAAAACTTTAACATTATAAGGAATTAAAGTAAAATATCAAATTCTTTTATCCTTGTGAGTTGAATTTCTGTGAAATTCATGTTCCTCAGTTTCTTCTGTTGCTCAGTTTCAATTTGATGCCTAGGTAGAGTTGGACGAAGTTTTTCAATAGCTGAAGCCTGACCTGCCTCTCAGTGGAAAGATTATATAGTTCTTTCAGGGCTTCAGAAGTTATCGTTAGTTCAACCTCAAGGCTGCTAGGCCCTATTAGTGATCTGTATGGCAAACAAGATTATCACAGCACTGTCTCCCTACATTCACCAAATTAAGAAAAAAAAAAAAAAGTTTCCAACCCTTGGAAAACTTACTTCTAGGAATAACATGTTCCCAGAACTTAAAAAACTTGGATGAGCAAAGACATAGTAGAAACAGCATCAAGTTTGAGAAGACAAAGAAGATACTCTAGCATATATCTTTCCAGTATTCCAGTCATTTGACTTCTAGAGCCCAAAACCTTTGAATTTAAATTCAAAAGTCTTTACCACATGTCTCCATCTGGAAAGAAAACATCAGCAGTACCATTGCCTCTCTGACACCTAATATTCCTTTTGGAGGGAAACCGGGTGGAAAAATTCTTGATTAACATATATGCCTTTAAAATCTCTTGCAGTAGGCAAGAAGAATGGAGAACTGCAAAGGGAGAAGAAGAAATAAAGATTTATAGGTCAGAAGAGAAAAGAAAACACTTTGCTGTTCCAAAGGAGAATAAAATACTTACTGTCTCAAAGGTAAATATAATGACCATTTTAAGGCCTTTTTTTGTAATATAAACTTAATATTGTAAACAGGATATTTAATTAAGAAATAAAATCAATATAGTTAATTTTTGATTATCTCTTTTGGATTATCTATTAAGTTTGCCATTGTAAATTTTTAATTCTAGATTTGCTGTCTTCTAGCTTTTCCTAAATGCCAATTATTACATAGCCATTAAATCTAATAAATGGTGTTAAAACTCTAAGCTAAATCTTTAAGTAGTTCTGCCATTCGTGGCATAACCTACAAGTTTTTTGCTTTTGCCTTTTTTCTGTGTATTTTTTTGCTGCTTTACACCTGTTTGTTTTTGTAGATGATCAACTCAGCTATGTTGTTATAAACAGTAGTTCTTATTTTCTTCATTAAGAGAGGTAAATTGTCCTTGGTAGTTTGTTCTGTTGCTTTCTCTGTCTTCCTTCTCTGGGAAACTTTTGGATCTCTAATGTGTTTGAGTTGGTCATGCCTCAATCAAGGAGAAATATGTATTTACTTGCTTGATTGTCAAGCAATTATAATTATCCCTTCTCTAATTCTCTTTTTTAACCACCTTAGCTTGAAACGTTCAGAACCTTAGATTCTGAAATTGAAGAATCCTGTTTGGAACTTCTTTTCAGGTCCAAGCCACTATCTAAGCAATGATCTAAGTCAAGAAAAGATAACTGATCCAGCTTTATGCTCCTTTCTATTTGAGTTCCTTAAACCTTTTAGTCTTCTTTTCTAGAAATTTCTTTTCTCTTTTATACCTTTTCTCTTGAAAGGACTGAAGCAGTTCTTTACTATTTTATTTTTTTCCTTTAGTAAGGGATCCCGAGTGGCACAGTGGTTAAGAGCTCTGCTGCCAACCAAAAGGCTGGCAGTTCAGATCCACCAACCACTCTTGGGAAACCTTATGGGGCAGTTCTACTCTGTCCTAGAAGGTTGCTATGAGTTGGAATTGACTCCATGGCAATGGGTTTGCTTTTGGTTTTTAAGGGTATCATACCCTCTAGGGGGCAGTTATAACCTTTGACTTATGGTGGTGGCGAAAAATGTTGACTATACCATGGACTGCCAGAAGAACAAACAAATCTGTCTTGGAAGAAGTACAGCCAGAATGCTCCTTAGAAGCAAGGATGGTGAGACTTCGTCTCTCATGATTTGGATGTTATCAGGAGGGACCAGTCCCTGGAGAAGGACATCATCCTTGTTAAAGGTAGAGAGTCAGTGAAAAAGTGGAAGACCCTCAACGAGATGGATTGACACAGTGGCTGCAACAGTGGGCTCAAGTTTAACCATGATCATGAGAGTGGTGCACGACAGGGCACTGTTCTGTCCTTTTGTCCATAGCATTGCTACGACTCGGCCCTTGACAGCCACAGTTGGTTGATTGACTTTTTTCATGATGTCTGGAAAGCATACCTTTTTCTTTATTCTTTACTTAGAATCCAAAGATGTGGGTACTTAAACATTTTTGTAATGACGGTGATAATAATATCAACATCCTCATTTAAGGTTGCTGGATGAAGGATGGATCAAAGAGGAAGGTGCAGAGATCATATGTGCTTTTCTGAGGAAGATTTCTAGAAGTTGCTATATAACATTCTGCATATATTCCATTGTCCAGAACTTTGTGACAGCCACCTAAAGAAAATCTCATTTTTTGTGGAGGACAGATGCTGGTTGACAACCAGCACTTGCAATTTGTCCTAAAGAAATACCAGATTGTGCATAAAGGTTTAAACAATGTGACATATTTTAGGAATACAAGTATTATGCTGTCATCGTGAAGACATTTATAACGATTTTTAATGACATGGATTTGAGTAGGTAAAAATATTTATGTTGAAGAAGCAAGATACAGTAAATTCTTAGCAATGGATTACTTAAAATTTGTGAGATTCCAATTGATCATAATTCACTTTTTTATGCCTTTACATATTTTCCAAGGTTTTTACAAGATTTTTACAAAGTTAGAAAATTCTTTAGTATTTACTATTTACTATGTAGAGTAAATCATGTATCTTTGTGTGTGAAAATGTGTTTATTTCATTTTCAGGAGTGAGGATACAATTATAGGTTCAAAATTATTTTATCTCAACAATTTAAAGATAGTGCTCCTTTTCCTTAAGTCTTATGTCAGTCTGACTTGTTTCTTTGAAGGTAATCTTTAGGATTTTCCTTTTTTTTTTTTAAAAAAAATATTCTCAGTTTTCACCCCCTGTGTATTTCTTTAATTTCTTCT
The DNA here is from genome assembly GCF_024166365.1 of Elephas maximus indicus. Lineage (NCBI taxonomy): Eukaryota > Metazoa > Chordata > Mammalia > Proboscidea > Elephantidae > Elephas > Elephas maximus. The sequence continues at coordinate 142,360,120 of NC_064819.1, read as the reverse complement.
CTAGTAAACCTTTTCAGTCTGAAAGCTTTTGATATTTGTTTTTGTTATTAAGTTTTGGGTAATTGTTAGCTTATATTTCATCTTCTACCTTAAAGATACACATTTCACATATATGTGGTTGTCTGTTATCAGTTCTTATTTTCCTTCCAAATTTAGTGCTTATTTTTTATTTTATGCATTTCTTATTGATTCTTTTTCATAATTTCCTGGTTTTATGAGACAAGACTCTGCTGTTACTTAATGGATACAATTTTGTTTTATCTCTCTTTTGAGATTGCTTTATTTATTTAATTATTCTGGTATGAATTTTTGTATTTGTTGAGTTTGTCATCTATCTCAGGGTCTGGGACTTCCAGATAATTGTTAGTTGTGTTCTCATCTGCTGCGGGAGACTTTTCCTACATTTATCTTCAGCAAAGAGAACCAGCCAGCCACCTGATGTCCTATTCTCATAGTGGCAAAGTAGCTTTAGGATCACATTTTGGTTTTCAGTTTGCCTTTGCCTTGTATGTATGCTTCACAGCCTGTGATCCTCTTTCTTATATCATTTCCATAGGTTTGGTGTTAGAGTAGGAGAGTTCAATGTTTGGCTTAGTCTGTTATCATGAATCCTTAAGTCTAAATCACTTAATGAGAAAAAAATTTTTTTTTATAACTTATCAACAAGTGAAATTTCAGTACATCATCACAAGCCTGTGACTTAATGTAATATTAAAATACTTGAGCTGGTACTATAATCTGGATGATATCTTAAATATGAATAAATTCTTTATAATAATAAAAATATAACTGTTAAACTAAAAATAAAAAGCCTACTCTTTAAGCATAATTTGAATAAATGCAATTTACTTTTTTCCAGAATCATGCTCATGAGCATTTCCTAGATCTTGGAGAATCCAAAAAGCAACAGGCAAATCAACACAGTTATCGTACCAGATCTGCATTGGAGGAGACTCCTAGACCCTCAGAAGAGATAGAAAACGGCACTAGCTCTTCAGATGTAAGATCTCAGCTTCATGGGCACATTCTTCAATTTCTGTTTCTATTTTGACTTTAACTCTTTGCATTCGTTGATATATTTATGGATATAGCTCAAAGATGACGTTTTCAGGTCTTATAATGATACTGATAGGTTCAGTAAATGACTGCAGACCTATTATGTATGTTCTAGGCCTGACACACACATTCATAATTTCAAACCCACAAGAGAAATTCCATATGAATTATTCCCATTTTATATATGAGGGATCTGAGGTTCAAAGATGTAAGATTACACATTCACTTGTTAAATAGTATAAAAATCCAAACAAATCCATTGCCGATTCCGACTCATGGCAATCCTGTAGGATAGAGTAGAACTGCCCTGTAGGGTTTCCAGGGAGCGGCTGATGGACTCAAACTGCCAACCTTTTGGTTAGCAGCCAAGCTCTTAACCACTACACCACCAGGGCTCCATTAAATGATAAAACCCAAACCAAACCAATTACCGTCAAGTCGATTCCAACTCATAGCAACCTCATAGGGCAGAGTAGAACTGTCCCATAGAGTTTCCAAGGAGCAGCTGATGAATTTGAACGGGTGACCTTCTGGTTAGCTGCCCTAGCTGTTAATCACTGTAAGTGATAGGCTGCTAACTAAAAGCTTGGCAGATCAAATCCACCAGCGGCTTGTTGGAAATCCTATGGGGCAGTTCTTTTCAGCCCTAAAGAGTTGCTATGAGTTGGAATCGACTCAGTGGCGGTGGAATTAAATGGTATGGGGGAATTAAACCCAGGTTCCTTTTACACTAAAGCCAAGCTTTTTAAACTATACCATGACGTTTTAGCCTGTAACTGTAACAGTTAATCCATAGACATTCAACAGTTGTGGTTAGTTGTATCAGTTTATAGTTTTCTTAATGTAATTTTTGTATTCTCCCTTATGCATAATTATTTCTATAAATGTTTTCCCTACTAAATTATACATTCCTTTGGCAAAGGGAATGAATTTGCCATCACAAATAAATCCTACTCAGCGCTTAAAACCGTCATTTTCTCCCTGCACCCCAGTTAGGTCATAGACCCCAGTGATCTTAAACATTGACTACTACACAGCTTGGAAGCCTTGTGCTTTTCAATGTTAGACATATATGGAAATTTGCTCAGTGTACCCTCTGTAAGACAGGACAGTAGTTAGATTCATAATTTGAAAGTTTCCTGATGCCTTTAAGATCCTGGTATGGCCAGGTCAAAATGTTGTGTTCATTCTAGCAAAGTGATAAAATATACTGATAATATAAACCTGACACATAAAAATTTGGATATACACACAAAACATAATATATATATATATATGGGCTAATTATTGGCCTTGTAAAATGTTTCTTCCTTTGAAACCTTTACAATATTTTAAAAATATAAAATTGCTATAAGATGTTTTAAATACTCAGTTTACTAGAAACTTGTAATATGTATTGCCAGTAATACATCTGTTACATAAAGAAAAAATTACCAAATTCTTCATTTGCCTTCAAAACTAATTTGTTTTTATTTTACCATCTTTTTAGAGTAGCTGAATAAATTTCTGGAAGAGTGCATTGAGAACAGAAATACCACATTGGGCATAATATGTTAGTTAATGGAAAGAATCCTGGATTTTTCTGGATCAAATATTCTGTGTTTCAGTATAATGCTCTTTTGTATTTAAAACTTAGAAATAGTTGTTTCTTTTCTTTCTATTTAAACAAGTAATATACAAAGGGTGGGAATAATCAGATCATTTATTTAGATTTTTTCTCAGTTACATTGAGCAGAGATTAAATTTGCTAAATAAAATTTCCCATTGGGTTTTGATCTTTTCATATTTGTTTAGTTTTTTAAGTGTTGTGAATAGTCATATAATGTATACTTTTCATTATTACATTTAAATGGGAAAACTTTCTCCCCAAAACATACTGTTTCATTTAAATAGAAAAGGAATACCTCCTCTTGCCCTCTTGAAAAGTAATCTGAATGTACCCAGCAAGTAATAGTATTGAACCATTCTTGCAGAGGTTGGTATAGGCTTTGTACTAAAATACCTGGGTTTAAAATAGGCTTTGTTGCTTATTAGTTGTGCAGTTTGGACAAATTTCTTAGCCTTTCTTTAAAAAGAAGAAGAAAAAAAAAAAACTCCCCATAACCAGTAGTATTTTTGTGGAGATCAAACAAGATGAAATGTGTAAGATAATTTGAAGTGCCTATAATAGTTAGTAACATACAGTGAAAGCTTAGTAGATGTGTGCTCCTGTTAGGGACTGGAGCATAACACTTATTCAAGCAAGGGAGAAATTGTGTAAGATTTTGTGACGAAAAATATATATATTTTTAAGAAAACAATGCTTTCACAATTAATATCCTACTTTGACTTGTGAATATTTACTAAAGAGAAACAATGTTAGGTAGCTTTTAATCTACCATTTGGATAAAATAAGACAGAATCAAAAACCAAACCCATTGCCGTCAAGCAGATTCCAACACATAGCAACCCTATAAGACAGAGTAGAACCACCCCATAGGGTTTCCAAGGAGCAGCTGGTGGATTCAAACTGCTGACTCTTTGGTTGGCAGCCAAACGCTTAACCACTGTGCCACCAGGGCCCCAAAATAAGACCAGAGGTGGAATATCATTTTTATATGGTAAAGCTATTTTAGTAATAATAAGTAAAATATAAATGTGCCAAATTTTAAGGTTTTAAAAGCATCTAGAGCACAGAAAACTTAGCTTTTAAAAGGCCCCAAAAGTGAAACTTAATTTCATATGTTAACCGTGGAATTTGACATCATCTCATTTAGAAGGTATGTTAAGAGACTAAGAAGACAAAATCAAAGTCTGTTAATCATCTGATGGTTACTCTGAATCCAATATTAATAAGTTTTACATCTTTGGATAAATTTAATAATTTCTCACTTTGTATAAAAATGTAAAAACTGTGTTTGTAACTACTTTGAATCAGTTTTTAATTTAAATATTCTAATATGACTTTTAAATAATCATAGAATATTATTTTTAAAAATTATGTAAAATATGTATTTAATATCTCTTAGGAAGGTGAAGTAGTTGCTGTTAGTGGTGGAACATCTGAAGAAGAAGAGAGAGCATGGCACAGTGATGGCAGTTCTAGGTGAGTGAACGAATTTTTATTTCTCCAAAATGTAATAGAAAATTTTTTATGAAGCAGAAAATTTTTTTTTTTTTAACCAGCAACACATTTTAGAATTTCTATGGGTTTAAAGTTGGTTCTCTAAATATTTTTGTTGTCTAAAATTTAGGACATTTTCTTTCTCTGTTTCTCTAGTAGGACAAACAAGTTGGTTCTTACAACTAGATCTGCAAAATGATGCTTTTGACTTGATCTTAGTTGATATTTCTTGTTGATGTTATTTAGAATACTGAACAACAAAGTAATTTTATTACTGATCTTGAGAAATACTTAAGCATCAACTTATAAAAGTAAAGAGATCCTGTAGAATTTGTGGAATACTAATAATATTCTCATCCATCAGTGGCAGTAAACTTTTATTTTTCCTACTGTCGTCACCCTAGTTACCATGCAAGTGAGGATTTCAAGTCCATATTATTGTGGTTCACATTGTTGTAGGGCTAAAAGCCTTGGCTAAACTTGGAAGGTCTTAGTAGCAAGGAGTATAGCCTTTGTACAGTTAAGATTAGTTCCTCGGAGAGCCCTGTGTAGCAGTGGCTATTAAATAGAAGAGTCAGGGAAACTATGAGATGGAGGCTGTAAGGATTCCTTGTATCAGTTCTAGATTCAAAAACTTTCCAGTTCCCACAGCAATGACTCCCAGTAATGATATGCAAGTGCCCATGGCTATGTTGGTTAATTTTCTGTATTTAGAAGAGGGTAATAAAGGAGAGACTCTTTTGCCTCAGCAATGAAAATAGAGTATCTCAAAGTGTGAGACAACGTAGGAATTCCTGTATTGAAAGAACAGTGGTGGCTTCAGCAGTTGGGGGCAGTTGTAAAGAATCTGGACTCTGGGGTTTGTAGTTAAGCCTGGCAGCATCAAATCTTCTAAAAGAGCTGGGTATTCCAGAGGGTGTTGACTGTGAAGATTTGACAAGTCTCATTTTCAGTAGCCATGGGCTGGGGTTAGTATAAATAAACGCTCCTTAGTTGAGGATAGCTTATTATTCTTCGATAGATGTTTGCTCTGTAGATGTGTTCCCACCTTTAGATAGTTCTTCAGTAGAGTGCTAAGAAAATGTTTTTCATTTAAGTTCTTAGAAATCATGTTAAATTTAAAACTGAAATCATGCTAGAAAACACCTTGATTATTAAATCTTTATCTGTGATGATTTGGGAAACCCTGGTGGCTTAGTGGTTAAGTACTACGGCTGCTAACCAAAAGGTCAGCAGTTCGAATTCACCAGGCGCTCCTTGGAAACTCTGTGGGGCAGTCCTACTCTGACCTATAGGGTCGCTATGAGTCAGAATCGACTCAATGGCACTGGGTTTGGTTTTGGTTGGTGATGTTTTGTCTTGAAGACATATAGGTAAGAATCTATAAAGAATATTTGGACATGGAGGTGAGGAGGATAAAACTCCAGAAAAATCTGGCGCTTCACTGCTAGGAGTTATCAACAATATTTTATAATAGAAAATAACATAAATGCATTCTTAATTTTTGCAACAATATCAGTTCTGTAAAGCTTATGCCTATGAAAGTAAACTGAAAAGAAACGACAAGTGTGATTGGTAATGATACATGAAACAGTAAAGCCTGTGGTTTTCTCAATTATGGAATGCTTTGAAGTATAAAATATTCCTAAAGTGTGTGTAGGTAGAATGCTTTTATCTAAATGAAATTTCCTCTTTACATGCTAAGTTGGCAAGCACAATCTTTCCAATGGGGTGGGGATATTTCTGACTCTGCCAGTTCAAGCTGATCAGTATCCAACCTACCTTTAGAGTACCAACATTCTAGTAAGGGAGTTCCCCCTGTAATGAGCTCCCACCTTCCCTCAAGAAAGGAATCTCCATGTTCCTTCTCAACACTGACACCTCCTCTGCTATCCAAGGTTATCTTTCTAGAATTGAAGAAAGCTGTTTTCTGCTCCTTATTTTTATATGCCCCGTAATATTTTGAACAGAACTCAAATTTTTCTTGAAATCAAACAAATTTGCTGTTTTTTTTTTTTTTTTTTAAGACATTTAAGTTAAACCTACAGAGTTTTAAGAAACTATTTCCAAGGTGATGAGTTGAAAATTAGGGAAATTATTTTTTAGTTCATTAGTATGTACTGTTCTGTCATTCTCTTTTTTAAGAATCTCATAAAACATGGGCTTAAAATTACATCTTGTATTTATGTTTTTTAAATACCGTCTCACCTTCTAGTGATTACTCTAGCGATTATTCTGACTGGACAGCAGATGCAGGAATTAATCTGCAGCCACCAAAGAAAGTTCCTAAACATAAAACCAAGAAAGCAGAAAGCAGTTCAGATGAAGAAGATGAATCTGAAAAACAGAAGCAAAAACAGATTAAAAAGGAAAGGAAAAAAGTAAATGAAGAAAAAGATGGACCAACATCACCAAAGAAAAAGAAGCCCAAAGAACGAAAGCAAAAGGTTGAATTTTTTTGTCATAAGCTTAATATTTTCTGTGAAAATAACTTGAAACACATTTTAGAAGTACATCATTGTAGAGGAAGTAATAATAGGGAAAAAAAAAGCTCAAAAGTACACAGTAGTAAAATAGAGTATATCAGAATATATTCAGGTTTTTAGATGTTTAGTGTATGGGATTATTTATATTCTAAATATTTTTGAGCATTTAATGTTATTACATGATCAGATTTTTCTTGACAGTCTAAGGGAATTTATTTTTTACTACTTAAAAAGTGTAATGTTATAAAATATTTAATTTATTAGACTGTTAGTTGCCTTTATCTTTTAATCATCCAAGTTAATTGTTGCTGGAAGTAAACAGAAAGCCTAGAGAAAACATCATATGAAATAAGAGTGACAAAAATATTCATATTTGACCAGAAAGTAAATATGAATCTTAAGTAGGATACTAAAAAAGTACGATACTAGTATTGTAAAAAGCCTCTATTAATTGTGTGTGAACCATAATTAGTTGGTCCTTAGGTCAGTAGTAGTTTTGATTGGATTATTATGTATTGAGACTGGTTAATTTGAGAGATATCAAGGAAAGGAAGAGAGAATATTACGGAAATAAAGTTCTGTCAACTCTTAAAAAAAGTTTGAATTCTTTAACCTATGAATGAAAGTAAGAGGTACTTAGCTATAAAATAACAAGGGACGTATTTTCTGCTCCCCAAAAGACTGTAAATGGAAAGTGTATTTGGATAAACAAAAGGAAATTTTTTTAAACCTGCTATTTTGACAAATGTAAGTTGTGTTTGTAGTATTAAGTATTAGGGATACCGTAGGGTCTTTATCCTCAGAAAGCTTTGAAAAATTTAAAGAATACATCTGGTCTTATTTTAAGTGTTTATCTTATCTGCATCTGTTGAGCTTTTATTTGCTTTAGCTTTAGGGTTATAAATTACTTTAAATTGGATTTTATAGCTTTCTTTCTTGTTACCACCTCCTCCTTTCATCTGGGGATGCTTTACCAAAGAGAATGCCACCCATTTGCCCACAAATTTTCTCTTCTCCCTCCTTAGTGGTGATAAATTTACACTGACCCATTGTTTTATGTGGTAGACAGATTGGCTAAAGAAAATGGATTTAGCCATATATCTGATTCGTAAGGTAATTTTGATGAACTTTTGAGGTTTGCAGTGATATATCACGGTGAAAACATAATTTTTTTGTCGTAAGAGTGCAATTTGATTCATCTGCTCCCTCTTGATTTCGTAGTTGTCAGCAAGCTAATACCATGGGTTCCTTTATTCAGTGCCACATTTGGAGCCACTGATAACTACTTGAAATATTTCAATTTTACTGTTTTGCCTGAAGTTATTATAATAGGATTTGTCTGCTACTAGATTTATGAGGTACAAATTTTAAATATAAGATCAGGATATTATAGACTCTTCCCTTTAAATTTTGGTCATATGATTTGATGCTAGCCTACCAGTAGATAGAATTGTTCTTATTCCTTAGTCTTCTAGTTATCTCAAATGAATATAACAGTAGTTCCTTTCTCTTACATGAATTGTAGAGCTAGAAAGCAACTTTTTGTTAATTGCTGTTGTGTCAGCTCCAACTCATGGCAACTTTGTGTATAACAGCAAAACCTTTGCCCAGTCCTGCACCAGCTCCATAATTATTGATACGTTTGAGTCTATTGTTGCGCCTGTCATGTCAGTTCATCTGCTTGAAGGTTTTCCTCATTTTTGCTGACCCTCTCCTTTACCAGACATATGTCCTTTTGTAGTCATTGGGGAAGGCAACTTAGGGATCGTTGACATTTATTGCATGTGTGACAAAATGAAAATATCTTCTGTATGACTGACTCTTTTTGAATTAATCAAACAAACAGAACAGTAAGGCAGATATAGAAAATACTTATTAAAAAAAAGAATTCTGCAGAGATGAAGTACAGTAAGTCATCGCAGGTGGTATCTTACCTATATTCTTTATGCCCTTAGGAGCTCTAGAAGTTAGGTCAATGAATATTTAATGATAATGAGTGCTTACAGTTTATAAAGCAAATATAAAGGAGTATATATCCACTTCTTTTAAAGACACAGTACTTATTCTTTAAAAAAAAAAAGTGTGAATAGCAAGGTGTTTGAATGCCCCAAGATAAAATAGAAGAAATATCACATGAGCTAATATGCATGTGTATGTGTATATATACATATATATATATTTTTAATACCTTTACATTGTTGTTAGTTGTGGTCAAGTCAATTCTGACTCAAGGAAGCCCCATGTGTGCAGAGTAGAACTGCTCCATAGGGTTTTCAAGGCTGGGACCTTTCAGAAGCAGATTGCCAGGACTGTCTTCTGAGGCACCTCTGGGTGGGTTCAAATGTTCAACCTCTTTTGGCTAGTAGATGAATGCTTAACTGTTTGCATCACCCAGAGACTCCTACGAGTACCTCTGTAGTTATTTTTAAAGGGCAGATTAGAGAATAGTTTTATGATAGTACTACTTGACAATGTTCTAAACTTCCTTAGAGATTGGCCGTGGGAGAACTGTCCGAAAATGGTTTGACGTTAGAAGAATGGTTGCCTTCAACATGGATAACAGATACTATTCCCCGGAGATGTCCATTTGTGCCACAGATGGGTGATGAGGTATTTTTAAACTTTAAATATTCTTTGTTTTTTCAAGTAACTTTAAACATTTTTATAGCTCTTACAACAGATCTCTAGAAAGTTGCAACTGTTGATAAAGTCTTCTATTTTAGATGTTTGTAGCTGTGTATGAAGAAAATACCAGTAGGAGGAAGGATCTCATGATAATCTTTTTTATCTTTTATTATATACGACAAATATTGCAATAGTAAATCTAAATATTGGAGGAGAGAATAGAAGTTTTGTTGACATTTTAAAAACGTATGGTTTTTAAAAGAGGGTTTATTGACAGTTCTTTTTCTAAGTTAAAATATAATTCATTCTTAGTTTAAGACTTAAGCATATAGTGTGTTAAAGGCAAAATAAAAATCAGCATTTTATTCTCTGAGAGTATTTCATTTAAAAGCCCCCCAAATGCTCAGAATTGGTTAGATCTTTAAAAAATCTATTATCTAATAATATTTAATTTTTTAAGAGAATGATTGACACCATCATTTTAGACTATGTACTTATGAATTTGAAATGAAAAGGTAAGAACTTAGATCAAAATTTCACACTTAGGAACTATTTCTCATTATTTTATGCACAGATGTTAAGAAGCAGAGTTACTTGGTGTCCAGAAGAATGCCAGTAATAAATTAGAAATTAAAAGAGACTTCTTTAGCGAAGTTCACTTAATCCATATGAAGTGGCAGTAATAATGAAAAAAAGGAACACAGAAAATGTTTACTGCAAGAGTGACTGTAAAGAAGAACAGTATAAGATAATTCATGTAGAGACCTGTTTGATTTAGTAGACTTGAAGAGTACAGAGTATTACTACATTCAACTTGATGGCAACTAACAGCCACCACAACATAGTACAGTGGTAGATTCTAACAGATCCTGCATTATCAAGAAGAGATTACTTAATATATTATTTCAAGGTGGCCAGAGTGTATTAGTTCTTATTGATTGATTTCCTTTCAAAGTCCTTTTTTTTTTTTAATTGCTGGTGCTTAAATAAGTCCTCATTATTCAACACTGTTTTTAATTTGCAAATCTAGACAGCTGGAGCAGTAACGATATTAATGTATACAATAAAAGTATATAGGATATCCCAGCATGTTATTAAGAACATAACATCTTTTTTGTTTGTTTGAACAAATTACTAATTTTTAGTAGTGAGAGGAACACTTAATGTGCCAGGTTACCGGTGTTAAAGTACTAGCTCTACAGCACAGTAGTCAGCTTTTTAAATTTGCGTTCAGTGTTTAAATTTCATTTCATAAATGAGAATAAACATATGCTCTGTTATCTATCAAGATTTGTGTAAGGACCAAGTAATATAAAAATTTCCATTTTAAAGTTTTCTGCAAATACACAAACCACTTGGTACAAAATCAAGTAGAAACAAATATAAGTGAATAATAAACTTATGATGAGTCTGGGCCATCCACCTGGAAGAGAGAATCCATATCCCTGCCCGTTCCAAAGAAAGGTGATCAAACAAAAAGCAGAAATTACCAAACAGTATCATTATACCACGTGCTAGCGGAGTCTTGCTGAAGATAATTTAAAAACGACTGCAACTGTACACTGACAGGGAACTACCAGAACTTCCCGTCAGATTGAGAAGAGGACGGTGGGACAAGGGACATCACAGCTGGTGGATATTGGCTGAAAGGCGAGAAACTAGAAAGACGTTTACTTGTGTTTTATTGACTGTGCATAGGTATCTGTGTAGTAATAATAAATTATGGCTAGCATTACAAAGAATGGGAACTCCAGAACACTTGATTGTGTTCACACGGAACTTGTACGTAGATTAAGAGTTAGTCTTTCAAACAGAACAATTGGATAGATACTTCATGGGTCCAAAGGTGTGTAATAGGGTTGTATCCTTTCCCTTTATTTACTCAGTATGTATGCTTAACAAATTATGTGAGAAGCCAGACTATATGAAGAATAAAAAAATAGGGCATCAGAATTGGAAGAAGACTCATTAACAACATGAGTATGCAGGTGACACAACCCTGCTTGCCAAAAGTGAAGGTGACCTGAGGACACTTAGTGTGAGGGTCCAAGACCTTAAGTGTGAATTACGCCTGAACGTGAAGAAAACAAAAATCCTCACAACTGGACTGATAAACAACATCATGATAAATGAAGAAAAAATTGGAATTGTCAATGATTTCATTCTACTTGGATCAACAATAAACATCCACAGAAGTAGCAGTCAAGAAATCAAATGTACTCCATCGGGTAAATATATTACAAAGATCTTTTAAAGTTTTAAGAAGCAAAGATGTCACTTTGATGACTAAGGTATGCCCGACTCAAGCCATGGCCTTTTTAACCACCACATATGCACGTGAAAGCTGGACACTGAATAAGGAAGACCGAAGAATTGATGCCTTTGAATTTAAGGTGTTGGTGAAGAATATTGGGTATACCATGGACTGCCAGAAGAATGAACAAATCAGTCTTAGAAGAAATACAGCCAGAATGTTCTTCAGAAGCAAGAATGGTGAGACTTCGACTCACTTACCGTAGACACATTGTCAGGAAAGACCAACTGCTAGAAAAGGACATCATGTTGAAAACAAGGGAAACCTTCAATGAGATGGGTTACAGAATGGGCACAAACATACCAATGATCATAAAGATGGCACAGGACCGGGCAAGGTATTGTTCTGTATACATAAGGCCACCGTGAGTTGGAGCTGACTTGACGGCAGATAACACTTTCTCATGCAACATAGACTAACTTATTTGATCCAAGGATAAAATGGTGAAACCAAGGACACAACATCAATGAAAATATGTTATTTAGGACACTCCGATTATGCTTAAGTGACTTAGACAACTATAGGAAAGGAGGAAGAAAATATCAAAATATTATCATTTCTTTTAGCTTAAAGCACATTAGATTCTCTCTTTACAGTTATAGCTGGTACTTTGCATCTTATGTTAAAAGAAACACAGTTTTTAAATTGTGACTTTATTTACTTTTTAGGTTTATTATTTCCGACAAGGACATGAAGCATATGTTGAAATGGCCCGGAAAAATAAAATTTATAGTATCAATCCCAAAAAGCAGCCATGGCATAAAATGGAACTACGGGTATAGTGTCTATTTATTATTCTTTAATAGTTCAAAAAGGTGCAGTTATGGATTATGGAGAAAATTGTTTTGAGTATTACTGTTTTTACCATAAGAAACTGAATCATGAAGATAACCTTTTTAAATTGAAGCAGTGCTGGGAAGTAGATGGTGTTTAATTTTCAGTCAAGGAAATACAAAATTGAGTGAATTTATATACTCTGATACAGCTTTTTTTTATAATTTGGGTATAAAACAGTTATATAGTAAGAATTAGACAACACTGTTTAAGGTAACCTTCATATTTGTAATTTGGTAAGTATTTCTAGATTTATTACTAGTTTAAAATTATTTAAAAGTCTTTGCAATTGTGTTGGAAAACTCTTACGTCAGTAAAGGTTTTCTTATTTTTGTTTTCTTTTACTTTCTTTTTAATTGAGGTGTAACTTACGTACAATAAAGTGCACACATCCTAAGTATACAGCTCAGTGAATTTTACATACACGTAGACTGAGATTAAAACCTGGAAATGTTTTTCTTGATCATGTTTAGTACTTTATTTTGTAAAGATGGTTTCTTATTTTCTGTATCTTTCTCAGGAACAAGAGCTGATGAAAATAGTTGGCATAAAGTATGAAGTGGGATTGCCTACCCTTTGCTGCCTTAAACTTGCTTTTCTAGATCCCGATACTGGTAAACTGACTGGCGGATCATTTACAATGAAGTAAGGACTGCTGAAAGAAGCAGTGGTTTTTTAGTACTGTGGATTTTTTTTCAAGATTCAGATAAATTCAATCATGTTTTAGATATTATGGGATATTTGGCCTAATAAATTTGTTTCTGTTTATAATTAGATACCATGATATGCCTGATGTTATTGATTTCCTAGTCTTGAGACAACAATTTGATGATGCAAAATATAGGCGATGGAATATAGGTAAGTAATTTATTTAGGAGCCATAGGTGTTTGATTTGTCATTTTTTATTTACAAAGAAAACAATTTACTATTTTTCATAATTTAGAATAAGGTAATCAGAGACTTTTTTTGTAAAAATGTTAATAGCAAAATAAGATGGTGTGTCAGGTATTTTTAAAGTTTAAGAGTAAAAAATATTTAAACATTTTCTCTTACATTTGGTAACTGATAACTTTTAAATGTTTCCTTTTAGCTATTTTACATGCTGAATTAAAGTTTTACGTATTCAAAAATATTTAAACAATCCAAATTAGAAGCCAAAATAAGTCTTCCAATTCAAAATGTTTAATAATTTTGGCCCAGGCTAAAGCTAAACTGACATTTTTCTTTGATTGGGTAACCCTATTACAAATCTTTATAAAGTATTTAAACAAGATCCAAGAAAACTTTAAAATCTTTAAAATTTCCAGGCATTTAAGATACATTATGTATAGATGGATGTGCTATTCAGTAGAGTAGTTCTCTTAAAAATTTCAAACAGGGAAAGTGTTTGTCATCTCGGAGTCAGGTATATATGTATATGGCATATATGATTTTAAAAAGCATATCAGTTGATCTACCAGTCCATCCCTCCAGTGTCATTTGGAAGCATTGGCATGACGATTTGTCTTTCTTTGGTTGGTTTTGGTAAACTTAGAAATTTACATGTGAGCTCTAAAAAAAGAAATTCGGGAAATGCAAGCTTATCAAAATTAGGGCTGTAGGAGTTACCGGAAAAATTTCATCCTGTGTATCATTTCTCTGGAAGCTTTGAAAGATTATGTTCCACCAAATATGGGAGTAGACCAAGAAAGAGAAAGATATGGAATCCCCTCCCCGCCCCCCAAAAAAACCAAACCTACTGCTGTCGAGTCGATTCCGACTCATAGTGACCCTATAATCCCAGTAAACAAGAAATCCAGAATAGGGAAGCAGTAGAAAGAATTCCCAAGTAACAGTCAACAGAAGTTTTAGGATGGTAGTTTCCAGCAAGTCTAGGAAACAACCAGTCCAGAAACATAGTATCCAAAAGGGAAGTCTATTGGAAAAAAAAATGGAACTGATAAATTCTAACAAGTTTGACTTTGTGAGAAATTATATTGAAGAGTATTTTACAGCTTGAACTGTTAGCAGATGTGGAAAGGCTTAATCATAAATTCAGAGAAAACCAAACATAAAAATGAAGCCATTATTAATTTTAGGAGAAACAAAATTATACAAGAAAGGAATTGTATAATTTAGAAATTTGTAGGTAAATTTGAAAAATAGCTAAGGTGAAAGTGTTCATATTCTTTATTATAAGCTTTTGGTACGTTGAACTTTTTAAATTATTTGCTAAAATCATTTTTTTTTTAAAGACATGAGTGTGTCAGTAAACTACGGAACAAATATTAGAGGTTAGGGTAGTCCAGAAGAGAGCTGATAATTGTTGTCGAGTCAGTTCCTACTCAGCAATCCCACATGTGCAGAGTACAGCTGCTCCATAGAGTTTTCAAGGCTATGACCTTTCAGAAGCACGTTGTCAGGCTTGCCTTCTAAGGAGTCTTTGGGTGGATTTCAACCACCAACCTTTCGGTTAGTGGAGCCTTAACCCTTTGTACCACCCCAGGGGCTTCACTGAGCTGATAATACCCTAGGAAAAGAAATGTGGCAAACATTGGACAAATCAAAGAGGTACTTCAAATGGGACAATGGAATTTTCTCATTTGGATCTTAATTGTACTTTTTTGTTGTTGTTTATTAATAGGTTAATGGTTATTTTAAAGTTAGCATACATTCGGTCTTTCATTTTTGAGGTTCCATGCATCTGCTTGTGAAGTGCCATTTAAAATTATATTAGTAGTATTTTTTCCTTTAATCTGCCCCCAGAAATGTTTTAAGGCTTACTCTAAATACCAACCTAAAATCAAAGCTGTTGCTGTTGAGTTGATTCTGACTCGTAGCTACCCTATAGGACAGAGTAGAACTGCCCCATAGAGTTTCCAAGGAGCGGCTGGTGGATTTGAACTGCTGACCTTTTAGCTAGCAGCCGTAGCTACGCCCGTGTAGCATATTGCACCATGGTACGCTCTATTCCTTGCTTGGTTCTGATATAAATTGGTTCTGACGTAAGTCAAATACTTTATGAATTTGAAAATAAAACTGAGACGAGTTAATAGAGGTAGTTAATAGGTTGACTCATTTTTTAATAACTGTGTTTAAAACTGTAGAGTACCCTATTTTACAAATGAGGAAAATGAAGCTCTAAAACAACCAATTAATTTGTTCAGAGTCACTCAGATACTTTATTTTTTTATTGTACTTTAGGTGAAGGTTTATAGAACAAACTAGTTTCTCATTAAACAGTAAGGACACGTGTTTTATGGCATTGGTTAACAACCCCACAACATAACACTCTCTTCTCAACCCTGCCACTCAGATACTTTAATAGAACCTAAGTCTTTCAGATCTAACCTCAGCTAGTCAGGAGAAAAAGCACTATAAAAGCCAAGGAAGGAAAGCATTGTAAAAAGGTAGAGAGTGGCTTACAGTGTTCATGTGACACGGAAAGAAGCTGAGAAATTTAGAATAAGAAAAGGCTATAGCTGTTGTAGCTTATTAGGGTCTTTGGAGAAAGCAGTTTCAGTAATATGAAAACAGCTGATGGCAGTTGGGTAAGGAAATAGACACGAGGAATGCCGTCTTTTTTACTGTAATTATAGCTAGTCCCCGACTTAACGGCAGGGTTCTGTTCCGACGACTCTGTTTTAAGTTGGTTCTGACATAAGTTGAATACTTTTGTAGTTTTCATAGCCTGCTATACGGCATTGTTTTGAACAGTAAATCGTAACATTGAACGTCTGCAAGTGAACATCTGAGAATGATAACATTAGCAAATTATGTGCTGCAACGTTGTTTGTAGTACATACTACTGATGATACGATGTTAAAAAAAAAAAAGGTCATAAGTGTGGTTCGTCATAACTCGAGTATGTACTAAGTTGGGGACTAACAGTAGTTATTTTATATTTTTGTTTTTTACTGAAAAGGGAGTGAGTATATATATGAGTGTTAAAACTTAGGGATAATTGGGATGAAGGAAGGCAGGTCTGATATTTTTGTGGTTTTATTTTTGTTTCTAGGCTGTAGTCTTGATTGTTAGTTGTGGGAGCTTGCCTATGGAAAATAAAGATAGGGTATAAATATATTGTTGAGCAGAAATTATCTAAAATTTATTTTTAAGTCGAAAGTTTGAGGATAGGGCTAACGGTGAATTTAAAATGCTAGATTGGTAATAGAAAAAAGCTTAGGTGAAAGTGAATTTCTTCATACACTAGTATAACTAACAAGTGGAACTGGAAACTGGCAAGTCACTTGACACTTCAAATGTTTATTCCTCAATTTTGTGTTTCTCTTTTTTATTTTTAATGTGTGGATCACATTGTATATATTTTCTGAAATCATACAAGCAGTTTACATATTTTAAAGGTATACTTTGGGAAAAAGCAATAACAACAGCAGGGATAGATTTCAGAGTAATGAAATGGCATTTGTTCTTGTCTAGGTGACCGCTTCAGATCAGTCATAGATGATGCCTGGTGGTTTGGAACAATTGAAAGCCAGGAACCTCTTCAACCTGAGTACCCCGACAGTTTATTTCAGTGCTATAATGTTTGGTAAGGAAGTATTTGTTGTGTTTTAGTTCAGACTGCTTAGCTTTGAATTTTTTTCTGTATGTTAATAAAATAACAAAGACATGGTCTTAAATACTGAAGAAATTATTTTTATAATGTGAGTTTATGAAAATTTCAGTAAAATATTTAGTTTTTTAATATAAGGATTTTTCTTTCCCCCTTTAAGCTGGGACAATGGAGATACTGAAAAGATGAGTCCTTGGGATATGGAGCTTATACCTAATAATGGTAAGTGTATATTATGCTTTTTGGGTCTACTTTGTAGAATTAACTTCTTAAGAAATCTGATTTGCTCACTTGCTACCACAAAGGGTTATTATGAAGATAAAGTAGAAAATGTTCATTCTTCAAATATTTATTGCACATCTATTTACCCCAGAGGTGGGGAGATGTGGCAGTGAACAGTATAGATATAATCCACCCCGTTAGTCTAACAGGGAAGATAGAAATTAATTACAGCAAACTATGAAAGTGTTTTATTAATAATTCTTCACCCCTATAATGTGAGCACTTGGGGAAAAAGAAATTTTTGTAACTCTAGCAGAGTACTTAGATTAACATAATGATCAAGAGTTCAGGCTTTTAACCAGAAAAACATAGGTTCATATCCTGGCTCTGCCATTTTCTATCTATGTGACTTGGCAAGTTTCTTCAATCCTCACAACCCCAGATTCTTAGGACCCAGCCTTTGAAATGATGTAAAGTAGTATCTTCTTTATACGGTCCCTGTGAGGATTAAATGATATCATGTGTGTAAAGTGCTTATTATGGAGCCTGACACATGAAAAGATATAATTAATAATCCATCTTGCATACGTTCTAACCCCGTCTCAGGATTTGGGAGTTTAGACATAAGTAGTGAATGTGACATCTTTAAGGTCACTGTGGCAGAAGCCTGGAGGTCGCATTTTATTTCCACTTCAAGGCCCATTTTTGTTTAATATTTTTAGAAATACAACACACGCACAGTTGCATTTATACAAATGTTTGAAAGGATACATTTTAGATTATTAGTAAAGTTTTTTATAGCTGGTAGGATTTTGAGGACTTCTACTAATTATCTTGGTCATTATTCTGTTTGATTTTTAACAATATAAGAAATCAAATAATAAAAATTGAAAAAAGAAAAAAGATAACATCTGACTTGTAACAACTTGTAGCAACTAAATGTAGTTGAACAGTAGTTATTGTAACTTAAATAGATAAAAGATAACTGCTAAAAAAAAGTAAACCCACAGTCTAGTAAACCTTTTAAATGAGAGAATAAATGGTTATGCTGATACTACTAGTTCTTACTTTGCAGAAATTATCACTTCTAGAATTTAACACCAATAATGTGTTTTTTATCTCAGTGCAAAATGACAGCTATTGGAAACTATAAAAATGTCATGCAAGTTGTAACCACGTTACATTGTTTATCTTCAGGTCTTATTTCTTTCCTTTGAAAAAGTTTGAATTTGAAGTCACAATGGACTGTTGTGAATATGAGAGAAAATGAAGCTAATCAGTGTTATAATGCCTTTGCATTAATATCACCAATTCATTCAAAGATATATGTGAATTAGTAATATTACTTATACTGTTCATTTCCTCCCTAAATATATCTGTGTGGGGAAGATGGTGGCTTTTGTTCTGTTTGGATATAAATACATACATAGAGATTAATTACAGTTTGTGAAGCGGAAGAATTTTGATTGTATACAGATAGTGGCACATTTCCCACCGTTTCTCTGATTAATCCTAGTTCACAGGAAAAATAAGCTGGCACATTTGTAGATTTTATGGCACTACCATTCTCTAATGATGCCCTTAGCTAAAATGTCAAAAGATTTAGGCATAGAGAAAGCATACCTTCGTCACTTAATAGCAGCAAGCATAAGAGTTATCTCTCAGTATTCATAATTCTCTCTGTTCTTACATAAAAAACACTGAGACTTGATTGAAATAATCCTGGAAAATACCACTTTTATTGTCCCTTGTATATATTTCATAATGACTCTGTAAACTTTGAAATTTGCGTCATATTATACAGATGCTTTCTCCTTTATCTGCACCTTGATTGTAGAACAAGCTTTCAATATAATTTTGAAGCAATAATGATCATCTATAGATTATAAGGTTAATATCTTTATAAAAAATAGTTTAAGAATATACTTACCACATTTTTAGAAAATTATACTTTTAGCTTTGTGACAATATTCTTTTTAAAGGTGACCTAAAAATCAATAAATGGCCACATATTTTCACTGCTCTGCTTCTGTTTCTGTGTATTTCAGCTGTATTTCCTGAAGAACTAGGTACCAGTGTTCCTTTAACTGATGTTGAATGCAGATCGTTAATCTATAAACCTCTCGATGGAGAATGGGGTTCCAATCCCAGGGATGAAGAATGTGAAAGAATAGTTGGAGGAATAAACCAATTGATGACACTAGGTAAGTAACAGTAACACATGGATATAGAAGAACCTGGCAAAAAGAAAATGGGAAAGGAAAAATAAGGTATCTCAATTACAATTTGAGGTGCTTATGCAGACAAGTCAAACTTTTTTCATAATATGTCAGTGGTTTTAAATGGAATCATTTTTTGAATGAGGTTTTACACAGAACTCCAGTATCTAATACAGTTGTAAACAGGGTTACGTTAGTTAAATTTTGGCGTGAGGGTATCCCAGAAATGCCAGCAGTACCTCTGAAAAGTCTGGAGAACCCAGTGTGAAAACTGTTGACATATTTCACACTAACATGATGAGAATTGGAGGAGCTGAATTGTAATTGTACGAATGGTTGTGCTGGTTTTCACCTCAACTTCGTGTACATATACACCAAGAGAATCTTTTTAAGGGGAATAAAAAGAGGCTTATGAACTGCTTTGCTTCATTAAAAAAAAATCAACACATAAACCTTGATTCTCAGAAATCTAGGTTTTCAAAGTAACTCTAGGCTGGTGTAGTGTGATTTGCAGCAGCCTACTATGTTAGTAAGCAATCAGTTACTAAAAGAAATTAATATAAGTAAGAAGAGCAGAAGATACTGGAGATACATATTGGATTATATTCTCATCTGAAGCCCTTTATACGGTTCTAAACACTTTATAAAAATAACCTTTTTAGAAATACAATTTTAAAATTTCAGCAGTATTTAGGATATAAAATAGTTCTGTGTATGAAGGAGCAAAAAAAAAATGGGGAGTGATAATAAGTAGTTTTCGCTTAACCAGTTTACTGTGTGCCGTTAGGTCAGTGCCATTGAGCTATTTTAAGTGGATCAGTTTCCTCCTGCTTGCTTAATATTCCTCAGAATAATATTGTGAAGATGAGATAAGGCTTTGTGAAAGTCAGAGGCTACATATGAAGACAGTGTGTTATTATAGTGTTAATGATAGAACAGCTTTGTCAAAAGCATCATAATATATAGTTTCAGGGATGGCCAGGTATTAATTATGGAAATGTACATGTATGTTCCAGTAGGTTACATGTATATATCATCAGTCATCTGTTTCTCCTAATGAATCTATTGAATATCAATAAATATCCTTAGAATTTTACAATGTAAATATAGCCATAATAAAAAGTAGGAGTCGTCTTCATGTTAGCTAAACTGTATGAATCTTCTGCAAAAAGACAGGAGCAGACTAAATGGCTGCATGCATTAGAACCTCTTGGGTTTGAATGAAAGCAGAATTCTTCTCGAATTATTTTAAGCACTGAAAAGTTCACCTATTCATTCATTTGTTTTAGATATTGCTTCTGCATTTGTGGCCCCTGTGGATCTGCAAGCCTATCCCATGTACTGCACTGTAGTGGCATATCCAACGGATCTAAGTACAATTAAACAAAGACTGGAAAACAGGTTTTACAGGTTAGAACCAGTTAATGTGACTACTACCAAAGAAAAATTAAATGACCTTTCACCCAATTACTGATCTTCTTTAGTAGTGTTTCTCAAATTTTAATACGTTTCTGAATTGCCTCAGGATCTTGCTAAAATGCAGAATTTGGTTCAGTAGGTTTGAAGTGGGACCAAAGATTCTACATTTCTAACAAGTTCTCTTTGATGCTGGTCTGTATTTCTAGGTACTGTTTTTCACTAACTACTAGTATGATTTGATGCTGTCTTCATATTGTTTTTTTTAAAGCATTTAATTTTCTTCTAGATACCACATTAAAACATTTCATGGATTTTTCTTAGAGTAACATCAAAAAATATGTATTCTTTTTATTCATCTTAAGAATACTTAGGATAAATGTTCTGAATTTTTCTAATTATATTTTTCATAGAATGACTTTCATTTTTCATAACTGAAATAGAACTAGAGTTAAAAAGTAGGCATAAATTTCACTTAATTTGAATTTTCCTGTCATTCACAATTTTGATAAACATGAAGTTCTTAATCTTGGACAAGTTTTGTAGGTTATTGCTTAAAATGTTTTGTCAAAAATGAATTTACATGTACAATTTCCACATAATGAAACCGTACTTTTAGTTTTCATTTTTCTTATGTGACTTTTGCTTAGCAGATTAACATTTTAAATAATATTGCATTAAAACTTCCTAACTCAGGGAACTTTTCAATGCATATTTTTTAGTTTTTTTTTTTTTTTCTTCTATATAAAATGTTCTTCTGGCTCTTCCTGTTATTTAAATTATAATTACAATATAGTACCAGTGAAAACATTTTTATTCTTTGCTGACTAAAGCAGCATTTCTCAACAGCAGCAGTACTAACATTTGGGGCCAGAAGATTCTTTGTTGTGAGGAGTTGTCACGTGCAACATCCCTCGCCTCAACTCACTAGACGCCAGTAGCAGCTCCCCCCTTTTTAATTTTTATTGTGCTTTAAGTGAGTTTACCAATTCAGTCTCTCATACAAAAATTTGTATATACCTTGCTAAAAAAAAAAAAAAAATTTTTTTTTTTTTTTTTTTAATACTCCTAATTGCTCTCTCCCTAATGAGACAGCATACTCCTTCCCTCCACTCTATCTTTTCGTGTCCATTCCGCCGGCTTCTGACCCCCTCTGCCTTCTCATCTCCCCTCCAGATAAGAGATGCCAACATAGTCTCATGTGTCTACTTGATCCAAGAAGCTCATTCATCACCAGCATCATTTTCTATCCCATTGTCCAGTCCAACCCTTGTCTGAAGAGTTGGCTCTAAGAATGGCTCCTGTCTGGGGGTAACAGAAGGTCTGGGGACTGTGACCACTGGTGTCCCTCTAGTCTCAGTGAGGCCATTAAGTCTGGTCTTTTTATGAGAATTTGGGGTCTGCATCCCACTGCTCTCTTGCTCCCTCAAGGGTTCTCTGTTGCATTCCCTGTCAGGGCAGTCATCTGTTGTAGCCGGGCACCATCTAGTTCTTCTGATCTCAGGCTGATGTAGTCTCTGGCCCTTTCTGTCTCTTGGGCTCATAATTACCTTGTGTCTTTGGTGTTCTTCATTCTCCTTTGGTCCAGGTGGGTTGAGACCAACTGATGCATCTTAGATGGCTGCATGCTAGCATTTAAGACCCCAGATGCCACTCTCCGAGGTGGGATGCAGAATGTTTTCTTAACAGATTTTATTATGCCAGTTGATTCAGATGTCCCCTGAAACCATGGTCCCCAAACCCCTGCCATTCTGGCCTTCGAAGCATTCGGTTTATTCAGGAAATTTCTTTCCTTTTGGTTTAGTCCAGTTGTGCTGACCTCTCCTGTATTGTGTGTTGTCTTTGCCTTCACCTAAAATAGTTCTTACCTACTATCTATTTAGTGAGTACCCCTCTCCCTCCCTTCCCTGTCTCGTAACCATCAAAGAATATTTTCTTCTCTGTTTAAACTATTTCTTGAGTTCTTATAATAGTGGTCTTATATCAGCCCCCTTGTTTTGACGAACAAAAATGTCTCCAGACATTGCCAAATGTCTCCTTAGGGGATAACTCGCCCATGCTTGAGAACCACTGGAATAAAAAAAACTATTAGACTTCAGATTCTGATGATTTGTCTGATCTTTCTAGGTACACCTGCTGTTATGTCATTGGTATTTATTAAAAGCAGAGAGACAAGGAGGAAATCACCTATGATATGTACCACCTACTCATTCTACCCTTGAAGCATACGTCTTTAAATCTGTTTAAACACTACCTGTTAGAAGCTGAAGAGAAGAAATTCTTAGCTATATCCCTCTTTCTCCCTAGACCCTGAAAATGCTAAACCTTAAGAGGTACACTGGGTGCTTCAGAAATGGAGCAAGACATAGAGGATGAGAGAGAAAGCGTTGTTCCTATACACTAGTTGTTGGACTACAGCTAGAAAGATAAGCTGCTGTCTTCTCCCACTATCATTGTAAATATACATTCTCAGAGAAACACTGATAACTGCTAAGGCGTACTCTATTTTCAGATACATTATAACTTAAATAGGCTTTTTAGTAGTAGCCTAGCTTTGCAACCAATTTATGAAAATACTTTTTCAACAAAATACATAAATTAGAAACTGTTTTCCAACATGGTAATGTAGTAGTGAAACTGAGTTATGCTCTTATTTAAGAGAGTGATGTCTGCATTTGCTGTTTTACTGTTTAAAGTTTTTTTTTTTTTTCCCCGCTTCCTTTTACTCATTGACTTCACACTGCTTACCCTGTTTTTCTCTATGATACTTGTAATTCAGTTTCTTGTTAAAGTGCTACTATCATTTTGCCCTGTTGCTATTAATCTAATGGCCTTGTTTTACACAGCTTTTTATATGGTAACCTGAAGAGACCTGTGATTCTATTATTAGAATGAGCCTTATAAATGCTATCTGAAATCTGTTAAGCCTTTCTGTGTGCTTCTATACCCACAATTATATGATTTTTTAAAATAAATTATAATGTATGTCTATTCACAAATCATAAGAGTTCAAATGTTTTATTCTTTATTATTTCAAGTGGGGCTACATATTGGGTGATATTCTTAGAAATTGGATTTGGATTTTTCTTTAGTTGCAGAAATAAAATAACACCAGATTTATTTTTATCATTATCAATTAGGTGTTCAGGAATAATTTTTATTTAATTGGGTTTGTTGGTAAAGTAATATATGCAAACCATGTTTTTATGTTTTCTTATCTCATAAGCAGACTATTAGCTGTTCATTTTTACATGTCATTAGAAAACTGGAAATATATTGATTAAAACTTTCTTTTTATATAAAAGTCGGATATTCTTGTTACCAAAAATGATACATACTTGACAAAAATAGTAAAGCAAAAACTGAAAGCTCTTCCATTTCTCTTCTCCTGCCACTCCCCCCATAGACATTCTTCTGCCTAGAAGAAGGCACTGTTAATAGTCCAGTGTTTCTTAATTCCAGGCATTTGCTGTGTAAACACATAGTTAATGTTGCTACTTTTTTTGTCCTTAGCACAAATAGATCATACTGTTTTGAAAATGGCCATATGTGTACACACACATATTTAATGTGAGATTCGTGATTGATTTAAGACAATTTGAAAAGTCAGAGTGTCTCAGTTTTAAATCATGTGCATGTATTTGTAAATGTAATGAGATTAAGACTTCTGTATTTTTTTTAAAGGCGGATTTCTTCCCTAATGTGGGAAGTACGGTATATAGAGCATAATACCCGAACATTCAATGAGCCTGGAAGCCCTATTGTGAAATCTGCTAAATTTGTCACTGATCTTCTTCTACATTTTATAAAGTGAGTCTTTTTGTTTATGGGGCATTGGTATTTAATTATAATAATTACCAGCAATATTTTAAAGTGTAAAATAATTTAAAATGTAAATAGTCATTTTTGATACATATACTGTCACATGTTATCACATAAACACAGTTCCACTTAAAATAGGAAGCATATGTCTACATCTAAAGCAGTAAAAGTTCAGTGGCTAATATTATGAAATCATTACTGTTGTAAACGTTTACTCATTAGAAGTTGTATGTCATAGTTAACATCAGAAACATGGGTGCTTCTCTAAATCCAGATGTTGGACAAAATAATAGTAGTTAACATTTATTTACACATACTGTTTTACATAAATTAGCTCTTATAAACCACATAATTTTATGGGTGGGAGAGGTAATTATCTTCTATTTACAGTTGAGGAAACTGAGGCTTATGGAGGTTAAATTGTCTAAGGTTGAACAGTAAATGAATGTCTGCCTTCTGATTTGAGAATCTTATCATCTTAACGCTATAATGTCCTTGTCAGGTTTATAGACTGGTTTTTAAGTAGTCTGGCTAAAACCAAAAAACCAAACCCATTGCAGTCAAATTGATTCCGACTCCATAGCGACCCTCTGCAGGAAACTAAATTTAACTTTCAAGAGTTTCCTTCCTCAGAGTCCAGTTTACTTCCTTATTCCTTGATCCCATAGCAGGAGTGATAACTACAACTTACTAAGGCAGCAGCACTTTTACTTCCTTGCCTCATGGATTTTATGTAGACATAGAATGAATTCGAGCCAAAGAAGTGAATCACATATTTTGTACAAAATACAGCTCTGAGTCCATATTAATGTTACTATTTTATAAATTTTTTTTTTCTGGTTAATAAGAGATAACAATATCTTTTATAATTTTATCTTGAATATTAATCAGCTTTCATTGTTACATAAAAGGATTACTCAGGATTTTTTCTTTTTCTGAACATCTCCAGCTTCATACTCATTTATCAGTATGATCTTAGGATCCCTTTTCCTGGTGTAAGTTGGTGTTTTTGCTAAGGAATGGAAGTAATTTCAATGTTAAAAAGCACCAAACAAAATTAATAAGATAAATTTTAATGCCTTTCATTCTCATTCTTTAAAGAAGTCTATGGATGTTTTTGGGGTTGTTATTGCTAATGCTTTTGTAAAGTATCTTCAGTAAAACTGATAATCAGGCATTAACTGTCCTCTAAAGACCGTTTATGTAACTTGGTTACAACAGCTTTTATTTTAACAGTAAGGTTTAGTCTGTAATTTTATAAGGGCTATTTGTATATACTTTTATTTTTTTCAAAGAGATGAATTAGAATCATGATACAGTTAATTCATATTTTAGTGAGATAAGTATTTTGAAATGTCTTATAGCAGATTAATATAGTATTTAAAGCATTTATATTGCATATCACTGAAGATAAATCCACCTGGCATTTTTTTGGTGTGTACAATTTGTTAGAATCTATTTTGGCTGACAGTTTTCAAAATGTCTTGAAATTTTAATTATTGTACTTTTTGAAGTTTGTTATTCTGCAAGATTCCAAGCAATAGATATATACAGAATGATGTAATATAGATACTTGGAGATAGAAATAACACAGTATTTTAATGTCTTCATACAATTTCATAGGATAAATAGAATTCAATATAAGGAGGGCTGTGATAAGTAACGAGAGTTTGCGTGAAGGTTTAGATGAAGATAGGGTCACTTTTAGCTAATAGGGGAGAAGTACATTAGTCTTTTTAGACAAGGTAGACATTGATGGATTCAGGAGAGTTTAGATAAAAGAGAAGCCATTGTTAAGGGTTTTGTTAAGGGAAAAGTACAGAGTTGATGAGTGGAAAGTAATGGGGATACAATGCTGTAAACTAAGAGTTTGGCTTACATCATGGAGAGCCTTAAGTGCCTATCCAAGGAACTGGACTTTAATATGCAAGCTGGGAGCAAGGGACTGTTGAAAGTGTTATAACATGAGAATAATATGGTATACAGTATGCCTTGAAAATATTACTTGGACTACAGTATCTAACATTAATTGATAGGAAAGAGACAAAAGGTGTAAATAGTAGATGGGCTGCTGCAGTTGACACGTATTGGGTGATGAGGGCTAATTTATGGATGTTGGAAATGAGCAGATACCAAGAGATTTTGAGGGTAAAATTTATAGGACTTGGCCACTGATTGGGTATATTAGAATGGGGAGAGAAGGAATGATGAAAAATACAAAGATTCCTATTACTGTGAGAATGGTAATGCTGTTTTTAAAAAACAGAAAAAGGAGAAAGAGTGGGGAGTGACAATTAGGTTTAGACATGTGGAATTTTAGGTGATAGTAGAAGGTTCAGGAGCAGAGTTAGGATAAATTATAGGACTTTGGAATTCATTTACATGAAAACTTTACATATGTGTAGTTTCATCGGGGCAAAGGATATAGTGTCAAGAGAAGATGACTAAAGACAAAATTTTACAGAATGTCTCCATTTAAGAATGAAAGCAGAAAGGAATTGAAAAGAAGGTGGAAATATGAAAAAAAACTTGGAAGGAAAAGGGAGGACGGAGTCAAGAAAGCAGTTAATAGAATCAAATGGAGCAGAAATCAATGAATTGAAAACATACACACACACAAATACCATTAGATTTGGTAAGTGGGAGATCATTGATGACCTTGAGGAGAGCAGTTTCACTAGAGTAATTAGGAACAAAATTTATCAGTATAGGATAGTATTTTTTAATATTTGTATGTATGTGTGTGAAGGAAGAAAAAGTTGAAATTAAGTGGTTATCAGGGATATAGGTTGTTGTTGTTGGATGTCATCAAGTTGATTCCAACTCAGCAACCCCATGTGAAAAAGTAGAACTTCCCCGTAGGGTTTTCTAGGCAGTAATCTTTATGGGAGCCGATGGCCAGGTCTTTCTCCTGTAGAGCAGGTGGGTAGGTTTGAATGGCCAACCTTTTGATTAGCAGCCGAGTGCTTACTTATTTCTTTATAAAGGTATAGAGGCCGAGGGAAGAGCACTGGAGTAAAGATTCTAGAGACAATAGGGAAGGTAGTACCAGGGGCTGGAGTAAGGGAAGAGGAGGGACAGGAGGAAAAGAAAATAGGTAAAGAACAATAAATATTACAGTGGAAAGAATCAAAATTGAAGCAGCTCAAATGGGGGACTTGAATTTTCTCAGAAAAGAGGAATCAAGACCATTGTCAAAGATTGAAGGAGAGCAGGCCAGAGAGTAGACCAGGTTTGGAACTGTAGCTATATATTACTTAGGAAATCAGGGGAACATCAGTTGTTTTATGGTGGAGGAGGTGAAGAACCAACTAGCTTCAATAGAATAAATGAAAAGCACATTAAACTGATAACACAGATAACCTAGAATTGGGCATTGCAAAAAGGTCAGTGTTATAGAGTATGAGATAAAGAATAATAGAATCCTAGAATGCAGGAAGTCGAAGGGAAGACAGAGACAACATTTGAATATGTTTTATAAAATGGAGATTAAAAAATAGTATGGACTTAAGATGATTAGTGTGAGGACTATAATGAAATCAATATAAAGAAATTAGAAGTATACTTGGTTGATTGATAACACTCAGTACATGTAGTTGATAATATAATCGTTGATACTTACACCATGCTGCCTCTTTAAAAACCTGAGGAATTATAGGGGTATTGTTGAAATGGTTGTAAACGGAGAGTCAGGTTAGTGAATCAAAGGAAAGCAGAAGAATAGATAAAAAATAAAAGAATTAGAAATAATGAAAGTAGAGCTGGTTCAAAAGGAGTGGGAGTTTAGGAAAAGAAGCCAAGGATATGCAGCAACCCAAGTGATGGCCATGTTGGTTGGTGGCTAAATTGGAACAGAGACAAAGATCATTCAGTTTGAAGAGACTGGAAAATTCTGCTTAGAGTTTAAAAAAAAAAAAAAAGAATACAGAGCCCTGATACATAAAAGCACTCCTGGATTTTAAAGACAGAGATCCCGTGGACTCTGGATTAGCCAAAGAATGCTCAATTGAGGAGGTATATTAGTCGTCGCTTAGGGAATAGCTAGACCAAGGAATAGAAGACACAGGCATAACAGTGACCTGAACAAAAGACTGGGAGGTGAGAGTTGGGTTTGGAGTAATGAACTAATCAAGTTAAAGTGGAAGTTTCTATTGGACGAGACTGGGTCAAATGTGTGTATATAAGCCATTGAAGTCAACTGGTGAAAGCCTTCAGCTTCACACGTTTTATCTTAAAATCTGGTTTTAGTAACAGATTTTAAAGAATAATCACATGGTTCTAATCTTATATACTAACACCTCTTTCTTGTCATTTAGAGATCAGACCTGTTATAATATAATTCCACTCTACAATTCAATGAAGAAGAAAGTGTTGTCTGACTCTGAGGTATTTAGTACTTCCTTATGATTGCTAAATTGGTATTTTGTATATCAAAAGAAATTTACACATTGTACTTTACAGGTAAAAGTTTTTATGAAAGTCATTCTGTTAGCTCTTTTTTTTAAAAAAGTGGTGTTCAGAATTTTTTTGTTATAACTAAGTAACTAAAAGAGTATAATGAAATCTAGAATGTTCTATGAACCTGATAAATTCTTGCTTCAAAGGAAGAAGAGAAAGATGCTGATGTGCCAGGAACTTCTACCCGAAAAAAGAAGGTAAATAAGTTTTTGTTTTACTTCAGTGATTCGCCAAGTAGAAGTGTTAATATATATGAATTAAAATGTGCTAAAAGCATTTTTTTTTTTTTTACTCTTAGTACTTTTAAAGCCAGATTAAGTATTATTTACAGATCTTTTTCAGAAGTAGGTGGATGATATTTTCTTTCAGTTGAATTGCGATTTTACCTAATGCTCAAAAACTTCATTAATACAAATTTTATTGTTTAAGTGCTATTTTCCTAATATATTTGAAAATGTTTTATTTCAGGATCATCAGCCTAGAAGAAGATTACGTAATAGAGCTCAATCTTGTGATATTCAAGCTTGGAAGAAACAATGTCAAGAATTGTTAAATCTCATATTTCAGTGTGAAGATTCTGAGCCTTTCCGCCAGCCAGTAGATCTCCTTGAATATCCAGTAAGTATTTTTTAAAAAATTTTATCTTCATCTGCCAGCTTGCTACACATTTTATACGTGGCAGTTTGCTACTTAAGTGATTTTTGTCTGTGTTTATTGATTATTTCATACATGTTCTCATTATCCAAAGGCATTTAGTTATACAGGGCACCTTAAGTGAATTCTGTGGTAAAATGGAAAGAGCCCTGACTGAACCTTGAAGACTCCAAAGAATTGGTTTATGGTCCTAGCTCTGCCTCTTACCAGTTGTTTGGCTTTGGGCAAGTCACTTAGTTTTCTCCTCTGAGAATTTTTTTCTTTCCTTCCTCACATCAATTCCATGAATTTATTATGACAATTATCTGGGAAACAAGACTAACAGTACCTATTTAATCTTTTTTATAGGGTTATAGAAATGAAATGAGAATACCTAAAAATAGTTTTTAAATTGTAAAGCATTATATATAAATATAAGGTGGCATTATTATATATGTATTCAGTTTATGCCTGTTCATGATCTTTGTGGAATACACGGTAAAATTGTTGTGTACACATAATTCTGAGTATTTAGTTTTGCATGCCGTAATAGCAATCTAAATTTAATTTGGTGTTTTTGATATTTTTTCATTCCTTTATTCAGTTATTAAAGGTTAAAGGTTATACAGTCCAAATAACATTTCATGGTTTCAAATGAAAATAAAAATTAAATGTTCTACAAAAAATCATGATCCAGATGTGGTATTATCTGACTTAATATATTTTTTACAGTTTTAACTTGAAATAATGACAACAGAAAAATTTCATTAGTAGATAAGTATAGTGGCTTTTTTTCTTTTCACTTAATGGCTTTTTTTCTTGTCATTTAAAAAAACAAGATTTATGAAATCATAAGTATGGAAGGGAAGTCTTTAAAAATTCCAGCAGTGTGATAAACTGGTCTGATTCAGATTCCTGTCCTCCGAAAAACACCTAGAAAAACTTGAGCTAATGGGTGCAGTGCTCTGATTTTCAGTTCTTTTTTTGGAACCTGTAGATTTCCCTGTTTCTTGCTCAACTCTGTTTAAGAAAAACAAGTTACAGTTTATCCAGTGTATGTTGGTGTTTGTATTCTGGACTTTCCTTTCCCCAGAAGAGAGAGAAATAAGCTTTAATGTCTAGATTCTACAGTGCAAGGGTTAACACTGTGCAGAGACAGGTTAGGCCTTTAACCATAGTAAGGAAGGGAGTTCCAAAACTAGGACTGTACCCCCATGAAAAGAATAGAATAATGCCTTCCACAAGGAAGAGTGTATCTGCCACAGGCTCTGGTTACAGAGGAGGAAAATCTTCCCAAGCTTGCACTATGCATGGATTTAGAGTCCAAGTTTACACCACCCTTTCGGTGTAGGACTCTTTATGGGGTAATATCTGTAGGGTGCCAGGCAAAATAAAATTATATATAAGAATGCTGCGCACTTCTCCAGAGAGATACTTGACAAATCAAGACTGCACAAGATTCCATCAGGGAGGAAAAAAGTCCCTACGTGAGATAACCTAATGATGAAAAGAAATCACAAATTACGTGAGGGAATGATCCATCATATATAAGAAACAATGGAAATATTAACATCCTCTTTCTCTAAAACTTGAGATAATAGATTATTGTAAAATACTGTATTTCATCGAACTTAAGACACCATCCATTATACACTGATTGCTATTTTAGGCACCACCAAAAAAAGGGAAAAATGTTACCAATTAAATTTTGGTATGTCATTTTGGTTAAAAAGATAAATGAAGGATTAAGAAACAAGGAAAAAAAGACCTTATTTGGGGAGAGAGAGAAGAAAGATATTAAAATAAATAGAGCTTCTTGAAATGAAATATAAAATCATTGAGTAAAGTTGGATTAGCTCTCTAAAGGGAGAAGTACTGCCAGCATATGAAGAAGTTATATAGAATGCCTTACACAAAGAAGAAACACACCCTGGTGGTGTAGTGGTTAAGAGCTACAGCTACCACCCAAAAGGTCAGCAGTTTGAATCCACCAGGCACTCCCTGGGAACTGTATGGGGCAGTTCTGCTCTGTCTCACAAGGTCTCTGTGAGTCGGAATCAACTTAGCGGCAAGGGTTTTTTTAATTTGAGAGATGAAAAGTTCCAGTGGGAGAGAATGAGATAGGAACGATATTTAAGAAACTAATGACTGAGAATTTTCAGGGGTGGTAAACATTTGCCAAACCATGAGTCGCGAGTAAAATATATAAGAAAAAATGTTTACCTAGAATAAGGGTATAGCTCATAGCGACCCTACTATACACAACAGAATGAAACACTGCCCGGTCCTGCACCATCCTTACAGTTGTTGTTATGCTTGAGCTCACTGTTGCAGCCACTCTGTCAATCCACCTTGTTGAGGGTCTTCCTCTTTTCTGCTGACCCTGTACTCTGCCAACCATGATGTCCTTCTCCAGGGACTGATCCCTCCTGACAACGTGTCTAAAGTATGTAAGACGCAGTCTTACCATCCTTGCCTCTAAGGAGCATTCTGGCTGTACTTCTTCCAAGACAGATTTGTTCATTCTTTTGGCAGTCCATGGTATGAATAATATTCTTCGCCAACATCACAACTCAAAGGCGTCAACTCTTCTTCGGTCTTCCTTATTCACTGTCCAGCTTTCACATGCATATGATGCCATTGAAAATACCGTGGCTTGGGTCAGGCGCACCTTAGTCTTCAGGGTGACATCTTTGCTCTTCAACACTTTGAAGAGGTCCTTTGCAGCAGATTTGGCCAATGCAATGTGTCTTTTGATTTCTTGACTGCTGCTTCCGTGGCTGTTGATTGTGGATCCAAGTAAAATGAAATCCTTGACAACTTCAATCTTTTGTCCATTTATCATGATGTTGCTCATTGGTCCAGTTGTGAGGATTTTTGTTTTCTTTATGTTGAAGTGTAATCCATACTGGAGGCTGTGGTCTTTGATCTTTTATTAGTAAGTGCTTCAAGTCCTCTTCACTTTCAGCAAGCAAGGTTGTGTCATCTGCATAACACAGGTTGTTAATGAGTCTTCCTCCAATCCTGATGCCCCGTTCTTCTTCATATAGTCCAGCTTCTCGTATTATTTGTTCAGCATACAGATAAATAGGTATGGTGAAAGAATACAACCTTGATGCATGCCTTTCCTGACTTTAAACCAATCAGTATCCCCTTGTTCTGTCCGAACAACTGCCTCTTGATCTATGTAAAGGTTCCTCATGAGCACAATTATGTGTTCTGGATTTCCCATTCTTCACAATGTTATCCATAATCTGTTATGATTCACACAGTTGAATGCCTTTGCATAGTCAATAAAACACAGGTAAGCATCCTTCTGGTAGTCTCTGCTTTCAGCCAGGATCCATCCAACATCAGCAATGATATCCCTGGTTCCACGTCCTCTTCTGAAACCAGCCTGAATTTCTGGCAGTTCCCTGTCAATATACAGCTGCAGCTGTTGTGCATAGGGTTGCTATGAGTTGGAACCGACTGGATGGCACCTAGCAACAACAAGAATAAGGGTGAAACATCAAAACACCAAAGACAAAAGAAAAATGTCAACGTACCCATATGGAAAAGAAAATATGAAACAGACATGAGACTGTGGGCCAACTCACTCATTTTACTGATGTTGAACTGAGGCTTAAGATTAAGCAGCCCTTCAAGATACATAGCTGTTTATTGGTGAAGCCAGGACAGTAATTCATATCCCGTGTTCCACAGCTACATGTGGTATTTTTACAGAATTAGCAAGTGGATTTTTATGGAAAGAAAATAGCTTACTTTTCAAACTTAGAGAGAAATGTTTAAGAATGCATTTTTCTCTCTTTGAGTATTTAAAACGAGAATAATAATTTAGCAAATGTTTAGAACCTCTCCTTCCACCCACCTAAAATATTAGCAGACAAGAAGTAGAAGATAATTTCTTTTTTGTTTAATCTCTTGGTTCTTGTGGTATTCCATGATGGAAGTATTAAAACTCATGGCTGCTTACTACAATAAAAGAAAAAACTTCAGATAATTGTACTTTTATACTTCAGAATTAACTATAACTAGATTATGCCCTTCATATATCAATTGTTATATGAAAACATTAGCTTACATTTTGAGTTTAATCAAATATTCTGAGCAAGATTTTTTGAAATTCAGTAAATATTCTTCATTATTCATCAGAGGTGTATTGAGCAGCTACCATGCACTGTATGCAGTGTAGAAATCCAAGATATAAACCCCAAAAATATTTTCTACATAAATTTTATATTTAACCAAAATTTTACAAAACTTTTTTTTTTTTTTTTTACATCATTTAAATGACATTTTCCCAAAATCTATATAAAGCAATTTTGTAGCTACTTTTTTTTACCCCCAGTTGTCTCAATAGTTTTAGTGTAGGCTTTGGAGTATCTTTTTGAAAAATGACAACCACTCACTAATGGTGAATTAAATTTACGTAAATAGCCAAGTCACTTGGACCAGGTTTGGTACATAAAATAAACGAAACTACATAGTATACTGTTTGGCCATAATCAAAATATTCCTACAAAATATTAAGTCTGATTTTGTTGTGTGTTTTTATAATGTGGCTCAAAAGTCATTTAAAGGTGAAACATTTCAAAAATATTTTGGTCATAGGCAGTATAACTGGGCTTCCATTTCTAGGAAGATAGAGTAGACATACTTTTTCCTATTCCTTTAAGTAGAACTAAAAATTGTGAGCATTATTTGTAAAATGAATACAAGAAGATTGAAAGGCAGAAAGAAGATGACAGACCTGGGATCTCAGGACTTGAGGACTAACAAAATAATGAGTTCCCTGGGTTTGCTTTTTGCTTTATATGTTCCACTCTGGATTCTGAAGAAGCTGGAAACCCAGAAATGCCAGTGGGAGCAGACAGAAAATATCCAAGAAAAACCTATTTTCTCTAGCCAAAGGACCAGGAAGGGTCAACCTAGTAAAACAAAAAATCTTATAACTTCTCTACTCCAGTCAAACAGCCCTGCCCCTTCTCTACCAACAAAGGCCGAGCAGAGCCCCTTTTCTCCTCCCCAAATATTAATGAATATTAATGGAGACCATGACGGGAGCCTAGACTTCTACCCACACTTGGCAATAATGAGGGATACCACTGGGGTGGTATCATTCAAGGCCTTGTGGAGAGTCAGGACTTTGATCAGCACTCATTGATAACAAGGCCACTCTCCATAGTGTCAGCGAAGTCCACATAGAGAGTAGCAACAAGGTGGCCCTCCCCTTCCCAGCCTGGGTGGTACATACATGGAAGTCTAGTTAGAAGCTTCCCTTTCCCAGCAGTAGCAGGGAGCTCTTCCCCAGCCCCTGCTCCAGTGTCAGTGGAAGCCAAGTAGAGAACCTGGACTTGCACACTCACCTTATAGTAATGAAATGGCACTCATTTCACACATGAGAGCATTATCAAAAGAGGTCTGTTAAAACACAGGATTTAAAAAAGATTGTCTTATAAGATTATACCCAGAATGTCCAGGTTTCAGTTGAAAATCACTTGTCATATCAATCAAGAAAATCTCAACCTAAATAAGAAAGACAATCAACAGATGGGAACACAGGTGTTCGAATTACCTGACAAAGATTTTTTTTAAATAGCCAATATAAAAATGGTGCAGTGAGCGGTTATACACATAATACAAATAAGCAAAACAACCTCAACAAAGAGATAAAAGATACAAAGAAGAACCAGATAGCAATAAAAAACCAAAACCCATTGCCATCAAGTCGAATCCATCTCATAATGACCCTATAGGACAGAGTAGAACTGCCCCATAGGGTTTCCAAGGAGCACCTGGGGATTTGAACAAAACTAAAAATAACCAAAATAAACTCAATAGAACAGAGGAAAAAAATGGTGAACTTGGAGATTAAAGGATAGATATGATCCAATTTCAACAGTAGAAAATGGAAAAAATGAACAGAGCTTCAGGGACACATGGAACCATAACAAAAGATCTGACATTTGTGTTATCAGAGTCCCAGAAGGTGAAGACAAAGAGGGTGAGGCTGAAAAAGTATTCAAAGAAATGACTGAAAAATTCCCAAATATCATAAATGTACAGATCCAGGAATCTAAGCAAATCCCAAACAGGGTAAACCAAAAGAAATCTTTGCCAGGAAACATCGTAGACCAACTTCTGGAAACCAAAGACAAAATATCTTGAAAGCAGCCAGAGAAATGCTGTATTACTTTAGTGGAAAACATTCAAATGACAGTAGATTTCTCATCAGAACCCAGGGAGACCAGGAGGAAGTGGCATAATAATAATTCTGTATCCAGTGGGGGGGAAAAAATCTTTCAGAAATGGAGATGTCAAGACATTTACAGATGGAAGGAAATTAAGGGTTTGTCACTAGCAGACCTACCATGAAAAAATGGCAAAAAGAAATTCTCCAAACAGAAAGGAATCTTAGGACATCATGAACGTAGACAGAACATGGTAAGCAAAAACATGAGTAAATACAATAGGCTTTCCTTCCCTCTTGAGTTTTCCAAATAATATTCAATTGAAGCAAAAATTATAACACTGTCTAGTTGGTCCTTGATGTATATAGAGAATATATTTAAGACAGGTATAAATGGGAGAAGGTAAAGGGACATAAGGGGAGGGGAAGTTTCTGTACTTGTCCTAGTAAATGTTGATACCAGTTGATTTTGATAAGTTATATATGTATTATAAAATAATTACAACAGCCACTTTAAAAACTACATAGATACAGTCACAAACACTAGATAAATTAGAATGGAATTCTGAGTAATGTTTAAACAACCCACAGGTGGATTGGAGAAAGAAAACACAAACAGAAACCAGAGAGACTTAAGCATTAACATATCAATAATTACATTAAAAATAAATGGTTTAAATACACCAATCAAAAGTCAGAGATTGGATTAAAAAAACGACTCAACTATATGCTGCCGACAGATAACTCACTTCAAATATAATGGTACAGGCAGGTTAAAAAAAAAGTGAAAGAATTGAAAACAAAATGGCTGTGTTAATATCAGATAAAGTAGAATTCAGAACAAATTACCAGAGACAGAGAGGGACATTATATAATGATAAAAAGGTTAATCTACAAGAAGACGTAACAATTCTATGTGTACCA
The DNA here is from genome assembly GCF_024166365.1 of Elephas maximus indicus. Lineage (NCBI taxonomy): Eukaryota > Metazoa > Chordata > Mammalia > Proboscidea > Elephantidae > Elephas > Elephas maximus. Next base: position 142,323,259 of record NC_064819.1, on the reverse strand, counting down.
AGTAATGCAGCTGCAAAGTGTATAAATCAAAAGGTGATAGAGCTAAAAGAGACACTGACAGATCCACAGTTAAGTTGGAGATTTCAACACCCCTCTCTCAAAAAATTCACAGAACTAGACAGAAAACCGACAGGGATATAGAAACACTTAACAAACACCATCAGCCAATAGGATCTTAACGTTTATGGAACACTCTACCCAACAATAGCAGAATACACATTTGTTTCAAGTGTAAGTAGAAAATATACCCAAACCAACCATATCTTGACCCATGAAACAAACCTCAACAAATGTAACATAATTGAAATCACCTAGCATGTTTTCCAACCACAATAGAATCAAACTAGAAATCAGTAACAGAAAAATCTCCAAACACTTCAAAACTAAATATCACACTTTTATAAATAATCCATAAGTCAAAGAGAAAGCCTTATGAAAAGTTAAAAAAAAAAAAAACTGAGTTGAATATATGATATGAATATAACATCAAAATTTGTAGGATGCAGTTAAAGCAGTGCTAAGAGGGAAATCTATAGCACTAAATGCTTGTATCACAAGAGGAAAACTCTCAAATCAATAAGTCTGAACGGGAGAACCTAGAAAAAGAAGAGCAAAATAAATGGAAAGTAATCAGAAGAAAGAAAATAATTAAGAGCAGAAATCAATGAAGTTGAAAACAGAAAAGTAGAGAAAATCCATGAAACCAAATTCTTTGAAAAGATCAATAAAATTGACAAACTTCTATTAAGGTTTGCAAACATCAAAAGAGAGAACACAAATTACTAATAACAGGAATGGAAAAGTGGGTATCACTACTGACACTGCAGATATCAAAAGGATAATAAAGGCATACTGTAGACAACTCCACACATACAAATTTGACAACTAGATGAAATGGACCAATTCCTTGAAAATATAAACTACCACAATTTAACCAATCTGAAATACAGTTATGAGCTGCATAACGTCCATTCAGGCAATGTCCATTGCATGTACATCTGTGGTCCCGTAAGGTTATGATAGAGTTCAGAAATCACAATTGAAGAATGGGATGTAGCACGTGTAACTGGACGTAGCAAATGCAACGGCTTCCCGCATGTAACAGGTGTATGTTCAGTCTCTTGTATAGAAAGCGACTGCGCTGCCAGGTATATAATGGTACAGCACCTGCATAACCTATAATACACGTCGTGATAGTCCTAATGCTTCTGTTACTGGCTTATGTATGTACTGTACTTTCTATCATTATTTGAATGTGAACTTTCCCTATGTACAAATAAAAAGCTTACCATATAACAATGTATGCTTTGACTTGTAGGCAGCAGCATCCAATCTCTTGTATTGCGTGTCTCTTGGGTGTTGTAGCATTATCAGTTTAATTTTCTTCCAAAGATATTATCGTGAAGTGCATCATGGCTCCCAAATGCAGCAAAACGAGTGCTAGTGATAGCAGCAGCAAGAGGCAAAGGAGAAGTATTGATTTGGAAGTGAAACAAAAGATTAAACAGCACAAAAGTGGAAAATCAGTGACTACAATTGCTTGCAATTTAGGCATGTTCGCACAATGTCCAAATCACATAATGTCCTATTTCACAGAACACATCGTGGACATAAAGCAATGCGTGACTGTAGATCACTTGAATTAGGTCTATAACTATTTAGGAAACCTAATTTGTTATTAAAAACCTTTAAAAAAAGAAATCTCCAGGCCCATTGGCTTCGCTGGAGAATTCTACCAACTGTTTAAAGAAGAAGTAACACCAATTTTAATACGATCTTTTCCAAAAAATAGAAGAGGACGGAACACTTCCTAACTCATTCTATGAAGTCAGTATTACCCTGGTATCAACCAGCCAAGTAGAAAAGAAGAAGACTATGCCAGTATCCTTCATGAATTTAAGTGCAGAAATTCTTAACAAAAGCAAATAGAATTCAGTAATATATAAAAACGATTATACACCTTGACCAGGTAGGGTTGATTCCACTTATATAAGGAGGGTTCAGTATTTGAAAATTAATCAATGCAACCCATCATATTAAGCTACAGAAGAAAAATCACATGATCATATTAATTGATGCAGAAAAAGTATCAACATTCACGATTAAAACTCTCAGAAAACTGGGTATAAAGGGGAGTTTCCTCAATTTGATAAAGAACATCTACAAAAAACCTATAGCTAACATTACGCTTAAGGTGAGAGTCAGAATGCTTTCCTCCTAAGACTTGGAATGAGGCAAGGAAGTCCACTCTTGCCAGTGCAGTAAGGCAAGAAAAATAAATGGCAGAAAGAAAAAACTGTCCCTATTTGTAAAAACAGTATAATTACAACCAGTATACAGCTTCCTAAGCTGGCTGATTTGAAAGGCAGAATGCCTTGGAAGATCTAAGATCTGACATACATACTTAAAAAAAGATCATGTTCTTTAATAATCCCATCTTATATCGTACCTTCTTTGCCTTAAGGTTAAATATTTTTGATCATAATTTAAACCTGATGGTGCAAAGTCCAGTTATTATAGTTTGAAAAACAGTTACATACTCAGAACTGCTGAAAACGTGTAGTAGTCTTTGTCCCTACTAGAAGACATATATATTGATAATTTCATACTATTTCTTTTGCCCTCATCTGCTTTCACTTGACTGTTTTTATTTGCCTCTAACTTATTGCCTTATTTTACACACAGTTAACTAAGTGGAGATGTTGGGTGATAATTCTACTTCTAATCTATGGAATAAAGGGTATATAGACTTTTTGACAACCATTTACATTCGTAAGTCTTGATTACTGCGAAGTTCCTAGCTGTGCTAATGAAGGTGAGGTCACTAGAACTCAGGTACTCTTGATTCAAAGAGTCAAAAACCTTTAGGATTTATAGGTAGTATAAAGTTTTCTGTTTACATCAAACTTAAACAGTTGGAGGTTTTTCGTTACTTTTAATTCTTCCTTCCCAACACAGTTCCACACGCTTTAGCCCAACCCCCACCCTATGGGTACAAAAAAGGAACTATGTTCTTAAATGAGAAAAGTTCTGTGTTAGTTGCAACAAAAGGGAAAGGGCATGAAATAAAAATCTTCAGAAAAAAGGGAACATTGATGAGAGGAACAGAGTGCTTATTAATAGTTCTAGGACTTGCATTAATTGTAGAAATCATATGCGAATCCCCATGCTGAGAAGTAATGCCTTGTGGTAACACTGTTTCCCCCTTAGGACTACAGAGACATCATTGACACTCCGATGGATTTTGCTACCGTTAGAGAAACCTTAGAGGCTGGGAATTACGAGTCACCAATGGAGCTATGTAAAGACGTCAGACTTATTTTTAGTAATTCCAAAGCATATACGCCAAGCAAAAGATCAAGGGTATATAATTAAATTGTTGTGTGTTTAAATTAAATGGCAATATTAGTAGAAAATTATGTTAAAAAGCTAAATGTTGCTTTTATTTAAATTTAGAGCAAAATAGACTAACTTTGTATTATGGTAATGGTGTCCTAGTAGAAAAAAAGAACTCACATCTTTCTGCTGTGTTCCTTGTATGAAATAACAGTGATGTCAGTTTTCATTGTTTTAGGAATGGTTACCTTTCTTGAAGTAGTGAGTAAATATCACATAAGAATTTTCCTGGCATGGAATAAGGCCATGTAGGCTTAACTGTTCCAGCTATTTTCCACATAATGGAAAGGAGCATTTAGGAATAATTTATAAAAATAAGTACATTGCAAGGAATTTTCTGTTAGTCATCTGAATTCAGAGTTGGGCTTTTCTTTAAGAATCTCAAAGTTTTGAAGATTCCTAACCTAGGCACACAAATTAATTGTAAAAATGCTTCAGTTTTACTTAAAAAGATTGGTAAAAAGCAATGCTTAAATTCTTAAAAATTTTGTGAGAAAACTATAAATTATGTTAATATTTACTGAACAGACATTTTCATTTAAGAATACTTGAACAGTTTTTTTTCCTTGCCGTAGATTTACAGCATGAGTTTGCGCCTGTCTGCTTTCTTTGAAGAACATATTAGTTCAGTTTTATCAGATTATAAATCTGCTCTTCGTTTTCATAAAAGAAATACAATAACCAAGAGGAGGAAGAAAAGAAACAGAAGCAGCTCTGTTTCCAGTAGTGCTACGTCAAGGTATTTAATTTCTTTTAGATAGCATCAACTGATCTATAACTTTGACATCTAAATGACAGAACTTGGTGTTTTTTAATACTTCCTTTACTATTCCCTATATTGCAGAATGATATATTTGACATGCAAGTTCCTATGATGTGGAGGATTTTTAATCTTTTAACTAAACCTATACTAGTGTAAGTGCTTAAATTTAAACTGCTAAATCTATACAGTAAAACAGCATTTTTAGGATAGTGATGGCATCATGCTTTCTGTCATATAACTGTAGCATTTACAGCAATCCTTCACTAAATATTCACTTTTCAAAGGCTCACAACCATATGAAATCCACTACAAATCTCATATTTTAACATATTTCATAATAGAACAAATGTTGAATCCAACAATGTTTATGAAACTACTGTGTTTTATTAATTCTCATTGTGCCTATAAGAATGACTAAAGATATTATCTTATTTACAGCCCAGAAAGGAAAAAAAAGATCTTAAAACCTCAGCTAAAGTCAGATATCTCTACCTCTCCATTCTCTACACCTACACGATCAATACCACCAAGGCACAATGCTGCTCAGATAAATGGTAAAGCAGAATCCAGTTCTGTTGTTCGAACCAGAAGCAACCGAGTGGTTGGAGATCCGGTTATCACTGAGCAACCATCTACTTCTTCAGCAGGAAAGACTTTTATTTCAAAAGTGAATACAACTGCGATGCCAGGGAAAACAAGTAAGAATCAGTTATGCTTTCAAAATTGAAGTGTGTATGATGATATATATATATATTTTTGTAAAATTATAAACTTAAATTATTTAAGCTTTTCCACTAGACATTGCTGTTTTTATTTTCTATTGTTTTGCTTTTTAGAATTTCTTTTTTATTGTACTTTAGACGAAGGTTTACAGAATTAGCTTCTCATTAAACAGTACACATAGTGTTTTGTGACATGGTTGCCACCTCTACGACACATCAGCACTCTCCCTCCTCAGCCTGAGGTTCCCCATTATCAGCTTTCCTGTCCCCTCCTGCCTTCTAGTCCTTGCCCCTGGGCTGGTATGCCCCTTTAGTCTTCTTTTGTTTTATGGGCCTGTTTGATCTTTAGATGAAGGGTGAACCTCAGGAGTGACTTCATTACTGAGCTAAAAGGGTGTCTGGGGGGCCATACTCTTAGGGTTTCTCCAGTCTCTGTCAGGCCAGTAAGTCTGGTCTTTTTTTCTGAGTTAGTATTTTGTTCTATATTTTTCTCCACCTCTGTCTGGCACCCTCTATTGTGATCCCTATCAGAGCAGTCAGTGGTGGTAGCTAGATTTTTTTTTTTTTTTTAAACAAGAAAAAGAAAATTGAGTTTTGGGATTGTCAGTGTAAAATAATGTTGGAAAATGACAACTCTGATCCAGAACACCTGAATTGAAGTTCTACTACCTACACTTGCTAACAGTTTGCCAAGACTTGCCTTCATAATCTCTTAAGTGACTATACAGCTTTTAAAAGCGCTGAACTATTAAGAGTTTCTAGTTGTGCATGCATTTTTCCTATTTGAAATTAGATTTCCTAAGGAAAAAGCTTTAAGCATCCCCCAGGTTTTATTATCTTGCCTAATTCAAGCAGTTATGGTTAGAAGCAATCCCAACCTTCTTTGCATATTTTCAGGTTCAAAAATAACTCTTAGCTTTTAATTTTGTATGTGTGTGTGTTTTAGTACTGGAGAATTCTGTGAAACATTCCAAAACCAACTTGAATACTCTTTCAAGTCCTGCTCAATCCAGTTTTAGTCATGGCACTAGGAATAATTCTGCAAAAGAAAACATGGAAAAGGAAAAGCCAGTCAAACGTAAAATGAAGTCATCTGTACTCTCAAAGGCATCCACTCTTTCAAAGTCATCAGCTGTCATTGAGCAAGGTATGGTGTTATTAGTGCCTTTCAAGATACAGTAGAGCCCTCTTAAAAATGATGCTCTTGTTGGAGTTATTGTTTATACCCATTTTTCAGGGTGCCTGTTTGAAATTCACACATCCTATATTGGTTAATAAATTTAGTGAGACATTCTTTGATTTGCAGCTCTGCCAAAAGCAGACTGTACTGTCATTAAATTTAAAAACACAAGAAAAATCCCAGGTTTATATGTGATAATTTCTAATTTGCATATTACAAAACCTGAACAAAGTTTTAAATATTATATTGGCCTTGCTTTGTTACTCCTGAATCCTAGTGAAACCAAATATATAAAGGGAATTGTTCATGTGGTTCTAGCATTACAATAGGGAAGCTCCAGTAGCCAATTTGACTTAAAGTTTTTGACTACCAAAAGTACTCAAGTATCATCAGTACAGTATAAAATTTGATAATCAGCCATTAGATAACTCATTAGCAGTGATTTGTCACATAAATACACCTGAGGTAATAATAATAGACTGAAGAGCAGTGCTGTCCAACAGAAATATATAATGTAAGCCACTTATATAATTTTAAAATTTTTAGGAGCCCCATCTAGCAAAAACAATTAATTTTAACAATATATTTTATTTATCCCATTATATCAAAATTATAATTTCATATAATCAATTTCTTATTTGAATGTTACACTGCTTTAATATTTTAAAATTCTGTTCCCCAGTTGCATAGCCACATTTCAAGTGCTTAATAGCCACTCGTGAATAATGGTTGTGCCTTATTGGACAGCACAGGTCCAGATTAGCACTTGTTAACGTTTTCTTTTTAACTTTTGAATTCCTTCTTAATACAGCCTCCTTAGCTCTTAACCTTTTTGGGTTGTATATTGCTTTATAAAGTTGATGGATGTCATCAACCTTTCCTCAGAAAAACGTACATATGCATATCCACACAAAATTTTGGACAGTTGCAAGGGGTTCACAGAGTCCTTAAAGCCCATCTATAGAACTTCTAGTGGATACATGGACTCAATATTTAGAACCCTTGTCAGTAGTCTTAAAGTAAAACAAAAAAGGGTATACGGGCTTCTCAAGGAGTTTAAATGTAATCATTCGGTAGCAAGTATTTAACTGTTGTGCACACACACACTGTGGAAAATCACTAATTTAAAGTACTGTGGGAGTCAGAAGTGAGGGTGTTGTTTTCCCCTTCTGCTACTGACTCTCACTTTCATGAGTCTTTTGACCATTCTTTCTTGATATTTACAAAGCAATAAAATCCAAATCCAAGACCCAAAAAAAAAAGTCTTTATGAAGAAGTATTCTCTTTAAAGCAATTTCCATCTCTGCATATTTCCTTTAATATACTGCTTTGCAAATTACCCACCACAACCAAGAAAAAAGCTTCAGAATCTTAGAAAAAGGGGTTTGGAGTAATACACGTATATAAGTATTTTTTTTCCTTCATCCAAAAAGGTCATGGCATTTTTTTTTTTTTTTCTTAACAACAGAAAGATCTCCAGCTATTTTTTTTTTAATGACACATAATGACATTTATCACAGTTTTAGTGGGATTTTAGTCACGATGGTGGTGGCATGCATCATTTTGATTGATGCATGCAATCTCAGTATTCCTTATGTTATTAAATCAATCATTTGCCATTCAACTACATAAGGAGACAGGGCTATTTCAAAAAGGGCCTGCGAAGAAAAACTGTCATTTAGTTGTTTTTTATAGAGTCCCAAGAACATAGTGCTTGATGGAGATTAACTTACTTTTACTCTTTGTAGATAGAAGACAAATGTCAAAGCCATGGTAAGTTTTACAGAGAAAAACATTACTGTTCTGGCAGAAATACTCTCAAATCCCTCGCATAGGAGAATTAGGAGAGGGGATCCTTTGTACTTCTGGAGAATGCAAGTAAATATTTAGATCATAAATTCTCTGGTGTCAGGGATATTATATCTAGGAGGGGATCAGATAAGAGTTAAAATCATCCTAATCTGATTTTTCCCTTATTCCTTCTTTCATCATAGATAAAATGATCAGAGGAAAATAGAGGGATGATATACTTACATATTCAGATTACCAAGTTAAAAGGTCATGAGTTTTAAACCAAAATTGTTTTCCATAATTGAGTTGCCTGAAGGTAGGAATACAGAAAAAACTGTTCAATGAGGTAAACAATAAATTGTAAGTGTTAAGCTCTGTAAAATAAATGAGGTCACTTTGTGGGATGACAAAAAGTGCTCATACATTGGAATGTGTAGTAAAGGTAGTTGTGTTGTTGTTAGGTGCTGTTAGCAACCCAATAGGACAGAGTAGAGCTGCCCCATAGGGTTCCAAGGAGTGGATGGCGGGTTTAAACTGCCCATCTTTTGGTTAGCAGCCACCAGGGTGCCAGTAAAGGTAGTAGGAGCAAGAAACCTTGGTTAATCCCACCTCTGTCATCAATTTACAGTATTCATTTAGATAAGTTATTTATTTGCTCTCAGCCTCATTTCCCTCACATGACAGATGAGGTCATTGATAACTTCATTACAGTTCTTTCTTTCTCTTCTGTGAGTTTTAATTTAAAAACAAACAAACAGTTAAACTTAACTTTTTCTAGGTTCTTTTTCTCATTTAAGTAAAATGATTTAAGATTATGTCATTATATGTAACATTCACAATAGGCCTTATTGATTAATTTGAGGGTCAAACTAAAAGCAATTCCATGTGCTAAAGTGTGCTATTGTTCCATTCTAGCAGATTGTAAGAACAACGCTCTCATACCAGGAAGCATTCAAGTAAATGGCCATGGAGCGCAGCCATCAAAACTTATGAAGAGGGGACCTGGGAGGAAACCTAAGGTAGAAGTTAATACCACCAGTAGTGGTGAAGTTATACACAAGAAAAGGGGTAGAAAGCCCAAAAAGCTACAGTATGCAAAGCCAGAAAATTCACAGCAAAATAATGTGCATCCTGTCAGAGATGAAGTAGTTCCTTCTTCGACATGCAATTTTCTTCCCGAAACTAATATTGTAAAGGAGGATTTGTTACAGAAAAAGAGTCGTGGAGGCAGAAAACCCAAACGGAAGATGAAGACACAAAAACTAGACTCAGATCTCATGGTTCCTACAAGTGTAAAAATGCTAAGGAGAAGTAACCGAAAAAAGACAGATGATCCTATGGATGAGGAAGAAGAGTTGGAGGAACTTAAAGGCTCTGAACCCCACATGAGAACTAGAAACCAAGGTCGAAGGACAGCTTTCTATAATGAGGATGACTCTGAGGAGGAGCAAAGGCAGCTGTTGTTTGAAGACACCTCTTTGACTTTTGGAACTTCTAGTAGAGGACGAGTCCGAAAGTTGACTGAAAAAGCAAAAGCTAATTTAATTGGTTGGTAGTTTGTACCAAAATATTTTACTTCAAAATCTATAAAGCAGGTACAGTTAAGGAATAAGTAGAACTAAGGCTTCTGCTTCCTTGCTGCTATGGTGGATTAGGGAATGTTATGGTTTGATTTGCAAAAAAAACAAACTTACAAGACACTTCACTTCTTTAAATGAATATATATATAAATATATACATATATTTTAAATGTTTGCTATTTATTGCCCTTAGATAGGTTATGCATTTCAACATTTATTTTGTTCACTGTTCAAAACAAAAGAAATTGAGGACCTATGATGAATTCCTGATTTATTTATGGAAAAGACAGTTCTGCTACACTCTTAAGGAACATAATATTCCTAGTGATAGAGCATTTCATGTTAAAATGAATGTTTATTTTTGACCAAGCAAGGTACATTTCTGTTGATACAGAAGTCGTGCCTCTAGGAAGACAGATGTTACACAGAGTAGCAGTAAATTAAGAAATGTGTATCCAGTAAAAATATAAAACTCCCACCATTTGATAACCCTAAAAAGTTTAATTCTAGAATCTAGAGGAGGCTTTTGCTTTATTCCATTTCTGCCAAACTTAAGAGAAAATGTACTGATGAAAAGGAAACATATCCACATTGGAAAACATTTGACTGTCTAATTTTTCAGACCTTGATTCTTATATCAATCTCTCAATCTCTGTTTATTGTGCCAAAGACTGAGAATCAGTGCAGTGGAAAGCCTGTTTTTGACTGTCAGGACAGCATACAATTTTCAGTACTGGAAAAGGCTATATATTATTCTAAAGAGCAACTTATTAAAGAGTTATGCTGAGATGTATCTTTTTTTGGTACTAATAGTAGAAAATAATGCACTGGTGGGTCCTTTGACAGAGATGTTTTAGAGAAAATGTTTAAGTGGTTAAAGGATTCAAGGAAAATACAGGAAAAAGGTATGGGATTTGATGTTTACTTGTCAATCTGGATTAATGTCATTTCTAAACTTTAGTCATATCTAATAGGCTAAAATGACTTACAAAGAAATGTGTCTGTGTGTGTATGTGTATATATTGATAAATGGGTATAATTAAATATATATACAAACACATACTTATATACTATTACCCAGGTATAAATTCTTTTTTCAGGATTTTTTAGATAGTGCTAGAATAAAATAATTTTAAAATGTCATACTTTATAGTTTAATTTTAAGGGGAAGATTGGTTATTTTCAATTATTAAAGGTTAAAATAGGCCAAATCACTTTTTATGCAATCATGTTTTATACAGTGGTCTCATTGCACATTGTGTTTTTTCTGCACTTTTTACGGTATCCTTATCACGCTGGTATGTCAGTATACACCCTAAAGAAAAATTCCATTTAATGATTGTGCCTTGTATTCTATTATTTTTTTGCATCATTAGTAAAATTAAGTTCTCTATTGTAAATGATAACTATATGACTTAGGAGAATGTATTGCTATATGTACTGCTATGGAAAAGGAAAGCAGTTATTTATTTGTTTATGGTACATTTAGTTATTTTATACCTTAAAAACCAACATAAATACCATTTCTATTGTTTAAAAATTATTGTCCATTTTAAAAAAATTTAAAGAATGTAGTATTTTCTGAGAACTGGTATGGTACAAAAATGTAACCAAAATTTTCAGATACTACATTTTTAAAAAGTGAGGATGGGAAAATATGTATCAGCATGACCACGATGTAGAAAAATAAAGACTTCACATTGAACCCTGGCAAAACACATTACATAATTATTTCTCTACTTATTTCTGGTAAGGATGAATACTAGCTGTCATTTAACTGTCTTGAAGAAGAATGGAAAGTGATGCATTTGGGCTTTTTAGATTGTTTGTAACTAAATTTGTACAGAAATCCTCCTGTGAAATTAAGTAAACCATTTTCCAGATACTGGATTGCTGTGATTTTACAATTGAAAAATATAATTCAAAGTTTTTGGAGCTTTTTTTTTTTTGTATATTTATTTTTTTCTAACAATATTTAACTTTAAAATTAAAATTCAGTAAACTGTTCATATTGCAGAAATGGATGGCTTGGTTGTATAGTAAAATGAGTCTTTCAGTTACACCATTGAAAATAATAGTGTGTGTATGTTTGAAATTTAAGTCATTAATTTGTTGCTTTTGAGGGCAATCTGTTTGAAATATGTAATTTCCTGATGTTATCTGCATTGTGTTAGAAAAAGTAATAGACTATATCAGATCCATTTTTGTAAAAAAAAAATGTATAGTTTTAAGGTGTGTACAGAAAAGGAAGAGCATACACAGTGTTAGAGCAATATACCTCTAGTGCGGTGTATGGATTAGTTCTAACTCTTGAGCAAAGACTTGAGTATTTAACATCTTCCTGTAACAAGTAAATGTGTTATTGTTGTTCTAAAGACACTATTTCTGACCCTATTTGGACATTATTAGACACTCGTTTCTTAGTAAAGCAAAAATGACTTGGATCAGGTTCTATATAATTGAAACACTTAAAAATGTATTGGTAATACCAGATATATTTAGATTTTGTATTTTTATGATTTAGCTTCTATATGTTGCAAAAGTTGACAAGAGATTTAAGTCATTACCGTATCATTTTGTTCTACCACTTGGAAACAAATATCCTCTTTGAGACAGTGACTCCATGTATGTACTGTTTATACTCCAGAAGGAAATGTTGGCAGTTAGATGAGCAATAAAAAAATCTCAAATTGATTGAAAGTTTCAGAAATACAACTTGTTACATCCATGGAATATGTAAATCAGTCTTGAACCTATGTATTTTTAAGTACCCAATCCTAATATTCTCGACCTCTTCCTTCCCCCCTCACCCCATCCTCAACTCCCAGGAGACTCTTGGAGTTTTTTATACAAATTGTAAATGTTGCAAATTGGCAGTTTAAATACTCAGTCTAATTACAGTCCAACAACCCAGGGCAGTAGATATATAGCTTCTTAAGATTTTATCCATTGTGACTGAGATTGTGGTGTTGGACTATTTTGTGCGCATATTTAAAAACTAAAGATTTGTTGGCCTCATTTTCATTTTTTTATTGCCCAGCTTTACAAATTTAAAGACTTTTTGGTGGCATTATTACAAGACTATCTTCCTCCTTCATTGTAACTAGAATGACTAGAATATTTGTGAACTCGATAAGGTCATATATTACTTGGAAATAAATTACATAAGAATTCATTGATCAGTGAGGAGATCCTCATGCAGCGTGTATGTTAACATCAGAACTGTCCCTTGTCTGCAGTGCAGTAGATTCATCATACATTTCAACAAATTCAGGTAACATTTTACTTGTGTGATATGCAACATTTGCATGTGTTAAAATATTTGTAATATAAATTAGTAGGCACTAATTTATATTACAAATGAAATTTTAAAACATGTAAATATTGCTAATATTAACTATTTACTTTAATTCTGACATTCCATTTTATACATACCCATATAGCCCTCTCTGATGTCAGCTGGTAGCAATTTTGGTTTTCAGTTTATCTAATGAAAACAAATTTAACTTTCCTGTTCGTCTAAACTTTTTTTTAAAGTAAGTTGAAAGGACCAAGATACTTGAGTGATTAAAGAGTATAAGTGTTATATACACAGAAAATAAATGGTTTTAAAAGTCATAATGGGAAGTACTTTTATGTTCTGTGAATTACTCCATACCTAGAAGGTATTCCTAACATAACAGGTTGACCAGTGATTTAGTTATATTTAGGTAAGAATGCATTTCTCCTATTGGAAAAATAAACTGTTTCCTTGCTTTCCTCCTTGTACTACCTTCCCCTCACCTCCCCGTCTCCCAAATTTTCAAGTGATTTGAACTCCTTAGTATTACATTTACTAAGAAAACTACTTTTATTCTCAGTTATACTTTGCTGAGCACTCCAAATGAAAAGTCGTTACTTATATACAGTATCCAGGAAGAGGCCAAATTGAGTCAGAAGACTTAAGTACCACTTTTGGCGCTCCAGAGATAAACCTTGTACACACCTTGTAAAGTAACGAGCAGAAAATATTATGAGCTATATATATTATTTTTAGTTTTGATAGCTCTGTTGAAATACTTTTTTAATGCAGATAAAATCATCAGGAAATTAACCTTATGTGGCACAAACCAAATACATAATAGTAGGTGGTTATAAGTTTCTACATTTAAGGAACTGGAGAATAGGTTCAGGATGGTATATATGTACACGCATATAAGGCATATGCACACACATGCTGATTAAGTTAAAGGTGCGTGTTGATTTATCAAAATGATAAACTATAAAATTATACGAAATTCAAAGTTACATTTTTGGACCATATGAAAACTACAAGAAGACAGGGGTCTTATTAAAGATCTTTTAGAAAACTTAAATCCTGTCACATATGATATTTAGACGTGTAGAATGTAGCTCAATTTTTTAAAAAGTAACTGACCTAGAAGGTTAATGTTGAAACTGACACATTTTCAAATTAAAATTATGCTTATTTTGTACAGAAAACAATGCTAAACACAAGCAAATCTGTTGTATGTAATAAGTAACAGAATTTAAAAACAAATTATTTAGCTTTATTGAGGTTTTTGTTTCTTCCTTCTGGAAACCTGGAGTATCATGTTATAAATGGCAGTCTCACACCAGGATAGCAGTGCCCTTTCTTTTTGTACATATTGATTGGACCTTTCTTTACTGTTACGTGGACACTTTCTATGTTAGTTTTTGATGCATAATTCTTTGAATCCTTTTATACAAACTAGAATGTATGTGTAAGAACTCCTGTCCCTGCAATGTAGTAACTACAAACTTATTTTTAAATAAATAGAAAACTTGTTTTTCTAAACTATTTTGTAGAGCCTCTTGATTTGCCTTTTTTTTTTTTTTTTGGTAACAAAGCTCTCCATACATAATTTCGACAGGGACTTAGCATTTGATAGGACTTTACCAAAGCAGTTATCATGGTTCATTAAAATTTCCATTGTCCTGCCTATTCAGCAAAATGATACTATAACAGTTATATGCTCAACTATTGGCCTAGCCAAAAAGTTGGCAGTTGGAACCTATCCCAAGGCACCTTGGAAGTAAAAGCCCAGCAATCTGCTTCCAAAAGGTCAGAGCCTTGAAAACCCTATGGAGGGCAGTTCTACTCTGCACACAGGGGCTCACCATGAGTTGAAATCTCCATGGTAACTAATAACAATGCAATTCCAAAAATGACTAAAAACCTAAAGTAATTTGCATTTTTACATACATAAAGCAATTTTATTGATTTGTTACTGTTGTTCAATTTACTGTACAGGGTGATAAATACTTGAATATTCAGGGTTTTCATAAAAGGAATGTTTGAAAGAAACACTGCCTAGTTTTACTTGTTAAGCAGTAGTACAGATACTGAAGTTTACAAAGCTGTTGCTCTTTTCCTAGAAATTTGTTTGGATTGACCTTCAAAGAATCCCAATTTTTGTATAAACAATAGTTAGATGTGAAAACTAAAGCTATAACAACTATTCAAATGTAAGCACATGGAGGGGTGATTTGTGACTTTGCTGTTAATGATTATCTCTAAAAAGTTGAGTTAAAATGACTATATATAAAATACCTAACTTGAGAAAAGCAGGTAAACATTTTCTTTTTTCTTTTAAAAGTATGCTGCTATGAAGAAGACCTAGTACTATATGCTTAGAGGAACCTGCCAAGAAAAATTCATTTTCAGCCGCAACTTTTCACTGGTTTCTATTTTGTAATAACATCAAGTTTATGTTCTCGGCAATGTTTCTCCAGTATTTAAGAACAATAAGATTAAAGACAAAAGCACAAAACCTGTTTCTTATAATACCTTATATTTTTAATCTCTTCACGGTTAACACTGCCATATATTGATTATTCTTTGTGTTTTTGTTTGGGAAAAGAATGGTAGAAAAGATTCAATGAAGTAGCTTTCTGCCTAACTAGCTAGACGTGTTGGCAACCAGTGTAATGGAAAGAACTATACCTGGAGTTGGAAAACAGAGTTTTACTTTCATTTGTGCCAATAAAGAAGCAGAGGAACCCCAGGGGAGTTATTTCATCTCTTTGAACATAAATTATCCTTGTCTGTGAGGTAATAACTCTATGAGTTGGAATTGACAGCGACGGATTTGGTTAGGTGAGGTAAGAAAGTTGCTTAGATAATCTGCAAGCTCAAATTATGTTTCTCACTTATTTGCATATTATCCTCTGCACACATTTTTCAATGTTAGCTTTACTACTTATTCTCTAAATATACTATTTATAACCTCCAAAATCAAACCTGTTGCCATCGAGTCGATTGTGACTCATAGCAACCCTATCTATAGGAGAGAGTAAAACTGCCCCGTAGGGTTTCCAAGGAGCGGCTGGTGCATTAGAACTGCCTACCTTTTGGTTAGCAGTCAAATGTTTGACCACCTCACCACCAGGGCTCCTGTATAACTTCCAGGTAAGCTAAATATTTTGTGGCCATAGTCTGCTTGTAATAAGTGCTAGATTTTTTGAACCCTTAGAAACATTATTTTTGACCACTGTAATGCTATTTTATCACTATAAAATTGTGAGTTGAGTTGAAATACTTGCTTACTACTAATAAAAAGTACTAACGTTTTTGATTGATTTTCCAGGGGCTCTTCTAAGAAATTTCAGATAGTTTTAGCATAAACCATATCCTGAATTTTTTATCTTGTTTTTCTAAATTTAGGATCCAATCTTGAGAAAGCAAAATCAAGAGTTTTCAGAAAAAATTTGATCAATGGATTAAGATAGGACCATGGGTACCTATGAGAATAATAATTGGTATCCCATTTAGTCCAAATGCAATATTTTAAAATAAATATAGAAGGCAGAATAATTTTAAGGAAACAGGTCTTTCACAAGTGGGAAACATTCTTTGCTGTTTTTGGCCTTTTTCTTAATCAAGTACATCATAAAGTCAAAACAAAGCAAAGCATCATTCTGATGAGTTACATGATCTCTGCTATCTGGGTAGAATGTACAAAAGTTAAAGAGTAACCATCTTTTTTTAGTTCTTTAAGAGCAGTTTATCATTTTAACAGAGAAAATACCAAATTCTAGTTTGGTATTACTATAGTACTTGGCAGTAAAGGTTTCACAAACTCCTGCCTATCTCCACCCATTTTAACATGCTTTTCTTGTAAGTTCATCAAAGCTGGGATAACTTTGCCAAATTTTTAACACATTTTTTAGTTTCTTTTCAGACTCTTATTCCCTCTCTGTACATACTCAAGTTTTTCATATCATGGAACAAACTGACACTTGGGGACAAAATTATTCTTTGTTCTCGAAAAACAAAGTCATTCCATTACCCTGATACTCAGTTGCATTTCTTTGTCACTATTGCTTAGTATTAAGGCCTTGGTGATACAAATGACCCGAGAGATCACATGATAGAACGTAGCAAGACCAATGACTTATCCATTGCAAATATCTTTTTTTCAACAACATAAACAGCGACTAAACACTTGGATCTTGTCAGTAGGAATACACAGGAATCAAATCGACTACATCTATGGAAAGAGACGATGGAGAAGGTCAATATCATCAGTCAGAAAATGCCAGGGGCTGACTGCGGAACAGACCATCAATTGTTCATGTGCAAGTTCAAGATGAAGCTGAAGAAAATTAACTTCACGAGAGCCAAAGTATGACCTTGAGTATATCCGACCTGTATTGGAGACCATCTCAAGAATAGATTTGACTAATTAAACACTAATGACCAAAGACCAGACGAGTTGTGGGATGAAATTAAGAACATCATATATGAAAAAAGCAAAAGTTAACATGAAAAAGACAGGAAGGAAAATACCAAAATGGATGTCAGAAAAGACTCTGAAACTTGCTCCTGAACATAGAGAAGTTAAAGCAAACAGAAGAAATGATAAAGTAAAAGAGCTCAACAGGAGATTTCAAAGGGCAGCTCAAGAAGACAAAGTAATACAATGAAATGTGTAAAGGGCTGGAGTTAGAAAACCAAAAGGGATGAACACACTGGACATTTCTCAAGCTGAAAGAACTGAAGAAAAAATTTAAGTCTCAAGTTGCAATACTGAAGGATTCTACAGGGAAAATATTGGACAACCCAGGATATACAGAGTCACCGTACCAAAAAGAATTGGTCGACATTCAACCATTTCAGAAGGTAGCATATGATCAAGAACTTACAGTACTGAAAGAAGATGTCCAAGTTGCAGTGAAAGGACTGGAGAAAACAAGGCTCCAGGAATTGGCAGAATACCAATTGAGATGTTTCAACAAACAGATGCAATGCTGGAAGTGCTCACTTGTCTATGCCAAGCAATTTGGAAGACAGCTACCTGCATAACCCACTGAAAGAGATTCACGTTTGTGCCCATTCCAAAGAATGGTGATCCAAGAGAATGTGGAGATTACTGAACAATATTAATATCACACACAAGTAAAATTTTGCGAAGAT
Organism: Elephas maximus indicus; assembly: GCF_024166365.1. Taxonomy (NCBI): domain Eukaryota; kingdom Metazoa; phylum Chordata; class Mammalia; order Proboscidea; family Elephantidae; genus Elephas; species Elephas maximus. The sequence continues at coordinate 142,305,387 of NC_064819.1, read as the reverse complement.
AATTAAGAACAGTTGTAGCAGTACATCAAAAGGAAACTGCCAGAAATTTAAGCCAGATTCAGAAGTGGACAGGGAACGAGGGATCTCATTGCTGATGTCAGACAAATCTTGGCCGAAAGCAGAGAATACGAGAAAGATGTTTACCTGTGTTTTATTGACTATACAAAAGCATTCAACTGTGTGGATCATAACAAATCATGGACAACATTGCAAAGAATGGGAATTCCAGAACACATAACTCTGTTCATGAGGAACCTGTACATAGATCAAGAGGCAGTCATTCGAACAGAACAAGGGGATACTGTGCAGTTTAAAATCAGGAAAGGTGTTCATCAGGGTTGTATCCTTTCACTGTTACTTCTCCAATCTGTATGCTAAGCAAGTGTCAGAGAAACTGGACTATATGAAAAGAATGGGGCATCAGGATTGGAGGAAGACTCATTAACAGCCTGCAATATGCGTTATGACACAACCTTGCTTGCTGAGAATGAAGAGTACTTGAACCACTTACTGGTGAAGATCAAAGCCTACAGTATGGACTATACTTCAACAGAATAAAAACCCTCGCAACTGGACAAATAAGCAACATCATAATAAACAGAAAATATTGAAGTTGTCAAGGATTTCATTTTGCTTGGATCCACAATCAATGCCTATGGAAGCTACAGTCAAGAAATCAAATGATATATTGCATTGGGCAAATCTGCTGCAAAAGGCCCATTTAAATTGTTAAAAATCAAAGATGTCACTTTGAGGACTAAGATGAGCCTGACCGAAGCAATGGTATTTTCTATTAACTAATATGCATGTGAAAGCTGGACAATGAATAAGGAAGATGGAAGAACTGATGCCTTTGAATTATGATGTTGGTAAAGAATATTGAATATATCACAGACTGCCAGAAGAATGAACAAATTTGTTTTGGAAGAAGTACAGCTAGAATCTTCTTAGAAGCAAGGATGGGGAAACTTTGTCTCATGTTCTTTGGACATTTTATCAGGCAGGACCAGTGCCTGGAGAAAGACATCATGCTTGGTAAAGTAGAGGTCAGCAAAAAAGAGGAAGACCCTCAACAAGATAGATTGACAAAGTAGCTGCAACAATGGGCTCAATCACAGCAACAATGGTGCAGGACTAGGTAGTGTTTTGTTCTGTTGTATGTAGGTTCACTATGAGTGGGAACCAACTCAAGGGCACCTAACAACAACAATTAGAATAATCTCAGGTATCTAAATTAATTATAACTTTTAACCAAAGTAACTTCTATTTCACAGAGAAAACTGAAAGGACGATAATTGAAAACTGTCATAGCAAGCATTTTTGTAGGATAGCAAAGGTCATGAATGCACATAACTCAACTTTCTACCCAGACATCTCTTCTTTAAACCTGACATTTGTCCAAATGAATATGTTCATTAAATCATGGCTTTAAGATAGCTACTCCATAGTGTATAAATATAAGAAAAAGAATGTAAACCTAAAATTATGCTTAAAAAAAAAAAAATTAGTGAACAATATTTCAGTGTTCAGTCTTAGAATTAAATAAGTATACAATGTTTATCTCTTAATTTAATATTAGTCTAAATTTCTTTCTCATTCAAAAATATATATACAAATTCTTTTGTGACATTGGATGCAATCCTCGCATTGTGTCAGCGCTTTCCCCCTTTCCCTTTATACCTGGGGTTCCCCATGTCCATTTGTCCAGTTTTCCTGTCCCTTCCTACCTGCTCATCTTTGCTTTTGGGCAGATGTTGCCCATTTGTTCACGTATATATATATATTTTTCTTATACTTGATTGAACTAAGAAGCACATTCCTCACATGTGTTACTGTTTGTTTTATAGGCCTGTGTATTCTTTGGCTGAAAGGTAGACTCTGAGAGTGACTTCAGTTCTGAGTTAGCAGGGTGTCTGGGCACCATAGTCTCTGGGGTTCCTCCAGTCTCCATCAGACCAGTAAGGGTGGTCTTTTTTGTGACTTTGAATTTCATTCTACATTTTTCTCCCACTCTGTCTAGGACTCCCTATTGGGATTCCTGTCAGAGTGGTCAGTGGTGGTACCCAAGCACCATCTAATTCTTCTGGGCTTAGGCTGGTAGAGACTGTGGTTCATGTGGTCCATTAGTCCTTTGGACTAATATTTTCCTTGTATCTTTAGTTTTCTTCATTCACCATTGGTCTGGATAGGATGGGACCAATACATGTATCTTAGATGGCCACCTGCTAGCTTTTAAGTCCCCAGACACCACTCACCAAAATAGGATGCAGAACATTTTCTTTATGAACTATATAGTATGCCAGTTGAACTAGATGCTCACTGAGACCATGGTCCCCAGCCCTTGGCCCCAGTAACTTGGTCTCTTAAGGTCTTTGGATGTGTCTAAGAAACTTCTATGGCTTTGCCTTGGTCAAGCTGTGCTGACTTCCCTATATTGTGTGTTGTCTTTCCCTTCACTGAAGTTAACACTTGTCTACTATCTAATTGGAAGACAGCTTCCTGGCCAACTGACTGGAAAAGATCCATATTTATGCCTATTCCCAAGAAAGGTGATCCAACCAAATGCAGAAATTATTGAACAATACACCCATGGAAGCAGCAGTGAAGAAATCAAACAATGCACTGCATTGGGTAAATCTGCTGCAAAGGACGTCTTTTAAGTGTTGAAAAGCAAAGATATCACCTTGAAGACTAAGGTGTGCCTGACCCAAGCCGTGGTATTTTCAATCTCTTCATATGCATGTGAAAGGTGGCCAGTGAATATGGAAGACTAAAGAATTGACGCCTTTGAATTGTGATGTAGGTGAAGGATATTGAATATACCATGGACTGCCAAAAGAACGAACAAAGCTGTCTTGGAAGAAGTCCAACCAGAATGCCCCTTAGAAGCAAGGATGGCGAGACTGCGTCTTGCATACCTTGGACATGTTGTCAGGAGGGATCAGTCCCTGGAAAAGGATATCATGTTTGGTAAAGTACAGGGTCAGCAGAAAAGAAGACCCTCAACAAGGTGGACTGACACAGTGGCTGCAACAATGGGCTCAAGCATAACAACAACTGAAAAGATGACACAGGACCGGGCAGTGTTTCATTCTGTTGTACGTAGGGTCGCTAAGCGTCAGAACTGAGTCAACGACACCTAACAACACCACCACCAACTATCTAATTAGTGATTTCCCCTCTCTACCCCTCTCCTCCCTCATAACCATCAAAGACCCTTTTTCTTCTGTATATAAACCTTTTCTTGAGTTTTAATAAGTGTTCTCATACAATATTTGTCCTTTTGTGATTGACTTATCTCACTCAGCATAATGTCCTCCAGATTTATCCATGTTGTGAGATGTTTTGTAGATTAATAAGCGTTCTTTATCATTGCATAGTATTCACTTGTGTGTATGCACCATAATTTCTGTGTCCATTCATCTGTTGATGGGCACTTAGGTTGTTTCCTTCTTTTTGCTATTGTGAATAATGCTGCAATCAACATGGGTGTGCATATGTCTATTTGTGTGATGGCTTTTATTTCTCTGGGATATATTCCTAGGAGTGGGATTGCTGGATTATATGGTATTTCTATTTCTAGCTTTTTAAGGATTTCCCATATCATTTTCCATGGTGGTTGTACCATTTTACATTTCCACCAGCAGTACATAAGAGTTCCAATTTCCCCATGACCTCTCCAACATTTATTATTTTCTGTTTTTTTTTTTTTTTTTAATTAGTGCCAGTAGTGTTGGGGTAAGATGGTATCTCATTATAGTTGTGATTTACATTTCTCTAACGGTTAATGAGGAAACCCTGGTGGCATAGTAATTAAGTACTACGGCTGCTAAATAAAGGGTCAGCAGTTCGAACCTGCCAGGTGCTCCTTGGAAACTCTATGGGGCAGTTCTACTCTGTCCTATAGGGTTGCTATGAGTCAGAATGGACTCAACGGCACTCGGTTTGGTTTTGTTTTTTTAGTGGTTAATGAGGCATTTCCTCATGTGTCTGTTAGCTGCCTGAATGCCTTCTTTGGTGAAGTGTCTGTTCATATCTTTTGCTCATTTTTTAAGTGGATTATTTGTCTTTTTGTTGTTGAGGTGTTGAAGTATTCTATTGATTTTAGAGATCAGACCCTATATAGTCCAAAATTTTGGTCGCATAGGTCATAACTGAGGATCTTATAAATTATGTTCAAGCTGATATCCTATAAAGCATAATTACTGTTATAAAAATCCTTTGCCAGAATTATGATTCCACTTATTGAACACATAATTTTATGGTACTTTTTTTTTTTTTTTTTTTTTGCTATTCCATGTATGTAAGAGTAACGTTAGCTTAGTATAGGGTATCTTCATGAGAAAGCAAACCCAAATCTTCATTAAAACTAAATGTATGCTTAAAGTTAAATCTACCACAAAGGATAAAGAAGGACACTACATAATGATTAAAGGGACAATTTACCAGGAACATATAACCATATAAAATATTTATGCACCAATGATAGGGCTGCAAGATTCATAAAACAAACTTTAACATAATTCAAAAGTGAGATATACACCTCCACAATTATAGTAGGAGACTTTAACACACCAGTTTTGGTGAAGGATAGGACATCCAATAAGAAGCTCAATAGAGACATGGAAGACCTAATTGCTACAATCAACCAACTTGACCTCACAGACTTATACAGAACACTCCACCCAACAGATGCGAAGTATACTTTATTTTCTAGTACACGTGGAACATTCTCTACAATAGATCACATATTTGGTCATAAAACAAGCCTTTGCAGAATCAAAAACATCGAAATATTACAAAGCATCTTCTCAGACCATAAGGCCATAAGTAGAAATCAATAACAGAAAAACCAGGGAAAAGAAATTACATACTTGGAAACTGAACAATGCCCTGCTCAAAAAAGACTGCGTTATAGAAGACGTTAAGGAGGGAATAAAGAAATTCATAGAATTCAACGAGACTGAAAACACTTCCTATCAAAACCACTGGGACACAGCGAAAGCAGTGATCAGAGGTCAATTTATATCAATAAATGCACACATATATAAAGAAGAAAGAGCCAAAATCTAAGAACTGTCCCGACAACTTGAACAACTAGAGAGCAACAAGAGAAACTGTCAGGCACCAGAAGAAAACAAATAATAAAAATTAGAGCAGAATTAAATGAATTAGAGAACAGAAAGAAAATTGAAAGAGTTAACAAGGCCAAAAGCTGGTTCTTTGAAAAAATAACAAAATTGATAAACCACTGGCCAGACTGACTAAAGAAATACAGGAAAAGAAACAAATAACCCGAATAAGAAATGAGATTGGCCATATCACAACAGATCCAACTGAAATTAAAAGAATCAGATTACTATGGAAAATTGTACTCTAATAAATTTGAAAACCTGAAGAAATGCATGAATTCCTAGAAACAGACTACCTACCTATACTAACACAGAGGTAGAACAACTAAAAAAAAAAAAAAAAAGACCCATAACAAAAAAAGAGATTAAAAAGGTAATCAAAAAACTCCCAACAAAAAAAAAAAAGCCCTGGCTGGGATGGCTGCATTGCAGAGTTCTAACAAACTTTTAGAGAAGAGTTAACACCACTACTACTGAAGGTATTTCAAAGCATAGAAAAGGATGGAATACTACCTAACTCATTTTATGAAGCCAGCATAACCCTTATACCAAATCCAATTAAAGGCAGCACAAAAAAAGAAAATTACAGACCTATATACCTCATGAACATAGATGCAAAAATCCTCAACAAAATTCTAGCCAATAGAATTCAACAACATATCAAAAAAATAATTCACCATGACCAAGTGGGATTTATAGCAGGTATGCAAGGATGGTTCAATATGAGAAAAACAATTAATGTAATCCACCATATAAATAAAACAAAAGACAAGAATCACATGGTTTTATCAACTAATGCAGAAAATGCATTTGACAAAGTTCAACATCCATTCATGATAAAAACTCTCAGCAAAATAGGAATAGAAGGAAAATTCCTCAGCATAATAAAGGGGATTTATACAAAGCCAATAGCCAACATCATCCTAAATGGAGAGAGTCTGAAAGCATTTCCCTTGAGAATGGGAACCAGGCAAGGATGCCCTTTATCACTGCTCTTATTCAACATTGTGCTGGAGGTCGTAGCCAGAGCAATTAGGCTACACAAAGAAATAAAGGGCATCCAGATTGGCAAGGAAGAAGTAAAATTATCTCTATTTGCAGACGACATGATCTTATACACAGAAAACCCTAATGAATCTTGAAGAAAACTACTGAAACTAATAGAAGAGTTCAGCAGAGTATCAGGTTACAAAATAAACATACAAAAATCAGTTGGATTCCTTTACAGCAACAAAAAGAACATCGAAGAGGAAATCGCCAAATCGAAACCATTTACAGTAGCCTCCAAGAAGATAAAATACTTAGGAATAAATCTTACCAAAGATATAAAAGACTTATACAAAGAAAACTACAAGGTACTACTGCAAGAAATCAAAAGGGACCTACCTAAGTGGAAAAACATACCTTGCTCATGGATAGGAAGACTTAACATTGTAAAAATGTCTATTCTACCAGAAGCCATCTATATATACAATGCACTTCTGATCCAAATTCCAATGACATTTTTTAATGACATGGAGAAACAAATCACTAGCTTCATATGGAAGGGAAAGAAGCCCCGGATAAGTAAAACATTACTAAAAAAGAACAAAGTGGGAAGACTCACTGTACCTGATTTTAAAACCTATTATACCACCACAGTAGTCAAAACAGCCTGGTACTGGTACAACAGATACATAGACCAATGGAACAGAATTGAGAATCCAGATATAAATCCATCCACGTATGAGCAGCTGATATTTGAGAAAGGCCCAGTGTCAGTTAATTGGGGAAAAGATAGTCTTTTTAACAAATGGTGCTGGCATAACTGGATATCCGTCTGCAAAAAAATGAAACAGGACCCATACCTCACACCATGCAAAAAACTAACTCAAAATGGATCAAAGACCTAAACATAAAATCTAAGACAATAAAGATCATGGAAGAAAAAATAGGGACAATGTTAGGAGCCCTAATACATGGCATAAACAGCATATAAAACATTTCTAAAACTGCTGAAGACAAACCAGATAACTGGGAGATCCTAAAAATCAAACACCTATGCTCATCTAAAGACTTCATCAAAAGACTAAAAAGACCACCCACAGACTGGGAAAAAATTTTTAGCTACAACATCTCCGACTAGCGCCTGATCTCTAAAATCTACATGACTCTTCTAAAACTCAACCACAAAAAGATAAACAACCCAATTAAAAAATAGGCAAACGATATGAACAGGCACTTCACTAAAGAAGATATTCAGGCGGCTAACAGATACATGAGGAGATGCTCTCGATCATTAGCCATTAGAGAAATGCAAATCAAAACTACGATGAGATTCCATCTCACTCCAACAAGGCTGGCACTAATCCAAAAAAAACAAAATAATAAATGTTGAAGAGGCTGTGGAGAGATTGGAACACTTATACACTGCTAGTGGGAATGTAAAATAGTACAACCACTTTGGAAATCGATTTGGCGCTCCCTTAAAAAGCTAGAAATAGAACTACCATACAACCCAGCAATCCCACTCCTCGGAATATATCCTAGAGAAATAACAGCCTTTACGCGAACAGATATATGCACATCCATGTTTATTGCAGCACTGTTTACAATACCAAAAAGATGGAACCAACCAAGGTGCCCATCAACAGATGAATGGATAAATAAATTATGGTATATTCACACGATGGAATACTACACATCCATAAAGAACAGTGTTGAATCTGTGAAACATTTCATAACATGGAGAAACCTGGAAGGCATTATGCTGAGTGAAATTAGTCAGTTGCAAAAGGACAAATATTGTGTAAGACCAGTATTATAAGATCTTGAGAAAGAGTTTAAACTGAGAAGAACACACTCTTTTGTGGTTACGAGAGGGGTGAGGGAGGGAGGGTGGGAGAGGGATACTTACTAAATAGATAGTAGACAAGAACTACTTTAGGTGAAGGGAAGGATAACACTCAACATAGTGGAGGTCAGCACAACTGGATTAAACCAAAGCAAAGAAGTTTCCTGAATAAACTGAATGCTTCAAAGGTCAGCGAAGCAGGGGCAGGGGTTTGGGGACACCATGGATTCAGGGGTCATCTAAGTCAATTGGCATAATAAAATCTATTAAGAAAACATTCTGCATCCCACTTTGAAGAGTGGCGTCTGGGGTCTTAAATGCCAGCAAGCAGCCATCTAAGATGTATCAATGAGTCTCAACCCACCTGAATCAAAGGAGAATGAAGAACACAAAGTAATAATGAGCCCAAGAGACAGAAAGAGCTACCTGAACCAGAGACTACATCATCCTGAGATCAGAAGAACTAGATGGTACCCGGCCACAACGGATGACTGCCCTTCAGGGAACACAACAGAGAACCCCTGAGGGAGCAGAACAGTGGGATGCAGACCCCAAATTCTCATAAAAAGATCAGACTTAATGGTCTGACTAAGATTAGAAGGACTCCAGTGGTCATGACCCCCAGACCTTCTGTCACCCCAGGACAGGAACTATTCCTGAAGCCAACTCATCAGACATGGATTGGACCGGACAATGAGTTGGAGAGGGATGCTGGTGAGGCGTGAGCTACTTGGTTCAGGTGTATACTTGAGACTATGTTGGCATCTCCTGCCTGGAGGGGAGATAGGAGGGTAGAGGGGCTTAGAAGCTGGCAAAATGGTAACGAAAAGAGAGAGTGGAAGGAGGGAGCAGACTGCCTCACTGCGGGGAGAGTAATTGGGAATATGTAGCAAGGTGTATATAAGCTCTTATGTGAGAGACTGACTTGATTTGTAAACTTTCACTTAAAGCACAATAAAAATTATTTAAAAATTAAATTTATGCTTGTAATACATAAAAGATAAATAGCCAATTATTTATTTTTTAGAAACCAAAGTTATGAAATCGGCCTCATTTGCCCATTCACCATCTATTACTTAAAAGTATTAATAGTTCAGTTTCCTTATTTTCTGTGAATCTTGGATATATTAGATTGATAGAAACACATTTATCTCTGTGAACCAAACAGAAAAGAGCTCCTTTAATTTAAAATCCTTTAAAAAATGTTTTTGTTCAATTTGCTAATACTCTATAGGGTAGGAAATCATTTTGTACTTATACAATAAGAGGTAAAGCCTTTTCTCAGTTACAGATACACAGAGATCTTACAGCTTCAATTCTACAACTTCAACACAAGTCAAATGTATATAAACACAAAATCACACCAGTCCAGATTTCAAAAAGCTGCTTTCTCTTAAATGACTTAAAGGTCACAAATTGACAGAAAATAAAGAGACTAACAAACAAGATTTTTCAGATCATCTTTCACCATCACCATCATCTATCAGAACATACTTGCAACTGAAATCATAGTTGCCACCAAAAGGAACAGGTTATGAACCCTGAACCAAAAACAAAATCAAAACATGACAGTAAATATAAAAGGAACCCATATTAAAGATTTTATTCAGTTCATTAATTAATGAAAGAACCAGTAAGACGTTAATACCAGTTGAAAGACCACTTGAAGAGCTAGTATTTATAAATAATTTAATATTATGCTAAGATTGCTTGTGGAGAGGTCCCTGAAAATGTGGAGTAGGGAACTCCATAACTCCGTCTGTCATGAATTGAACTGTGTCCCCCCAAAATATGTGTCAGCTTGGTTAGGTCATGATTCCGGTATTGTATGATTGTTTGCCATTTCGTCATCTGATGTGATTTGCCTGTGTTGTAAATTCTATCACTTTGATGTTAATGAGTTGGATTAATGGCAGTTATACTGATGAGATCTACAAGATTAGGTAATGTCTTAAACCAATCTCTTTTGAGATATAAAAGAGAGAAGCGAACATAGAGACATTGGGACTCCATACCACTAAGAAAGCAGCATCAGGAGCACAGCGCATCCTTTGGACCCAGGGTTCCAGCATGGAGAAGCTCCTAGTTCAGGGGAAGATTGATGAGAAGGGCCTTCCTCCACAGGGGACAGAGAAAGCCTTCCCTTAGAGCTGACACCCTGAATTTGAACTTCTAGCCTACTAGACTGAGAAAATAAATTTCTCTTTGTTAAAGCCATCTACTTGTGGTATTTCTGTTATAGCAGCACTAGATAACTAAGACACCGTCCCTCTACTAAAGCAATTAAGCTGGCAAAAACTGTCAGAATCAACTCTTTTGGAATTCTAGGATTTAAAATAAGTCTTGTTAAAGAAGCTGTTAAATTTTGGTAAGAGAGTATGTTGTGGTGTTTTTAACTTACCCACCCACAATCCCCCCTTCCCTATCTCAGCAGCTGCATGAAGATGGCAGCTCACATTCCTGGTGCAGTTTACCTGTACAAGAGGTTGTGATATGGACCTTGTTCTCAAAGAGTTGTGATTGTGTGTTTTGACCTGAATGGTGGCTCCATGAGGGATCAACTAAGGGGCTCATCTTTGTTTCTTCCACCTCAACTTTTTCAGGGCTGCTGTAAGTTTAATAAACTTAACTTTGATTAATCTTGGAAGTTAACAGCTAGCAGAATGTACCTGAAAAGTGTTGTTTTTTTTAAAAAATGAGGTAGCTCTCATCTTTGAGTTATATTAGGCACAGTAAACATACCCGTTGCCATCTGGTCGATTCCAACTCAGTGACCCTATAGGACAGAATAGAACTGCCCTAAAGGGTTTCCAAGGAGTGGCCGGTGGATTCAAACTGCTGAATTTTTTGGTTAGCAGCCAAGAGACAACAAAGTTGAGGGGAAGGGGCTTTCTAAGAAAAAGAACACAAAATGGCCAATAGAAAATAAGGTACAAAAGTGAATGGTTATTTAGAATGAGATAAGCACAAGTTACAAATTTTAAAAAGCTGAGAAAACCCACAAACATCACAATATTCAGAAAAAAATAAACATATACATTTTTTAATCAATTAACTACCCAACACACATTTTGGTGGCATCCTCTTAGATTTCGTCTTCATATGACAACAATTTTCTAATATTTCCAAGATTTATTCATATTTTTTTACATTTTCACTGCTGTGTGATATTGTGTGACTATATCACCATCTAACATTGCTCTTTTTTTGTTTTTGTTTTTTGCTATTACGAACAACATTGGTATGAACATTATTTCCTGTGCTTGCTTTTGTCCCACTCCAGTACATTCCCTGTACTGTTGTGTGTATCTAGTAAATCCAATTCTGATCATGTTTTTCCTTTACTTAAAACCCTTTTAAGTGAAAAAAGTTTCTCTTCTTTGAAACCAAACTTAAGGATTAATTTAATTCCTTATCAGCTATGTTTCCCTGTTTCACTTCTCTGACAGCAGCTGCACACATAGCACTTCTTCCACTGACCCTGATCACCAGAGCTAGGTGTATCTCACAAGCTAAAGGGCACATCTCCCGATGCCACATCTGCCCAAGACCTCAGACACAAGCTGCAAGCTTGGGAGTCCCCACTACACCCTTACTTCTGACCTGCTGGCTACATAATTCAGGACTCTATCCCTCTCAGGATACCAGCCATAAACTCAGGATTCCCTAGGTCCTTCACTTCTGACCTGGTAGCTCCCACTACTTCCTCGGCTTTGATGATTTGCTAGGACAACTCACAGAACTCATGAAAGTGCTATACTTACTATTACAGTTTTATTATGGGAAAAACAATAAAAATGAAGCGACATGTAGAGCAAGGTCTGGGAGGATCCCAACATAGAGCTTCCATGTCTCAAAAAGACACGCTACTCTCCACATCAGTATCCCCTTGTTCTGTCCAAACAACTGCCTCTTGATCTATGTAAAGGTTCCTCATGAGCACAATTAAGTGTTCTGGAATTCCCATTTTTCGCAGTGTTAGCCATAATTTGTTATGATCCACACAGTCGAGTGCCTTTGCATAGTCAATAAAATACAGGTAAACATCCTTCTGGTATTCTCTGCTTTCAGCCAGGATCCATCTGACATCAGCAATGATATCCCTGATTCCACGTCCTCTTCTGAAGCCGGACTGAATTTCTGGCAGTTCCCTGTCGATATACTGTTGCAGCCGTTTTTGAATGATCTTCAGTGAAATTTTGCTTGCGTGTGATTTCAATGATATTGTTCTATAATTTCCACATTCAGTTGGATCATCTTTCTTGGGAATAGGCATAAATATGGATCTCTTCCAGTCAGTTGGCCAGGAAGCTGTCTTCCATATTTTCTGGCATAGACGAGTGAGCACCTCCAGCACTGCATCTGTTTGATGAAACATCTCAATTGACATTCCATCAATTGCTGGAGCCTTGTTTTTCTCCAGTGCCTTCAGAGCAGCTTGGACTTCTTCCTTCAGTACCATTGGTTCTTGATCACATGCCACCTGTTGAAATGGTTGAACATCGACTAGTTCTTGAGCACTTAATTGTGCTCATGAGGAATCTTTACATAGATCAAGAGGCAGTTGTTCAGACAGAACCAGGGGGTACTGATTGGTTTAAAGTCAGGAAAGGTGTGTGTCAGGGTTGTATTCTTTTACCATACCTATTCAATCTGTACGCTGAGCAAATAATATGAGAAGCTGAACTATACGAAGAAGAACGGGGCATCAGGATTGGAGGAAGACTCATTAACAATCTGCGTTATGCAGATGGCACAACCTTTCTTGCTGAAAGTGAAGAGGACTTGAAGCACTTACTAATGAAGATCAAAGACCACAGCCTTCAGTATGGATTGCACCTCAACATAAAGAAAACAAAAATCCTCGCAACTGGACCATGGACTGCTAAAAGAATGAACAAATCTGTATTAGAAGAAGTAAAACCAGAACGCTCCTTAGAAGCAAGGACGGCGAGACTGCGTCTTACATACTTTGGACACGTCAGGAGGGATCAGTCCCTGGAGAAGGACATCATGCTTGGCAGAGTAGAGGGTCAGCAGAAAAGAGGAAGGCCCTCAAGGAGGTGGATTGACACAGTGGCTGCAACAATGAGCTCAAGCATAACAACGATTGTAAGGATGGCGCAGGACCAGGCAATGTTTCGTTCTGTTGTAGGTAGAGTCGCTATGAGTCAGAACTGACTAACAACAACTCTCCACATACAGCAATCTCTATCGCCAACCAGGAAGCTCCTCGAGCTTCTGTATCCAGAGATATCACTGAGGCCTCATTGAATAGGCATGACTGATAGAATCAGCCTCCACCCACCACCCCCACCGCCGCCACCAGCCCCAGGTCAGTAGATATCATGTGGTAGTTTTATCTGGCCTGACAGCCCCACCTCAGTCAGCTCATAAGAGTAAGGAGAATAATCTGTTAGGTCAGGTATAGTCTAGAGACCTCATCAAACATACTTCTAAAGATTTTAGAGGTTCTCTCTCAGGAACTAAAGTCAAAGACCAAACTCCTTTGGTTATAGTAAACCTTCAATGGTTTTCTTTATCCTTAAAAATCCCAAATCTTCCTCCTACAGCTTTATCTCCTGCTGCTCTCGCCTTGCCTCTCAGCTCCATTGTCCTCTCTGCTCCTTGATCCAGCGCCGCTCCTTGATCCAGCGCGGTTTTGAACAGGTTTTTCCCTTTTTCCTAGGTCTGGCTGCTCTTTCATTCTCAACTTAAACATTGTTCCCTCAGGATAGAAAAACAGCAGGATAGGCCCCTCAGCTTTTACACACTTTTCGTTAACGACTTTATTATTGTTGTTGTATGCCGTTCAGTAGATTCTGACTCATAGACACCCTATAGGACAGAATAGAACTACACTATAAGTTTTTCTAGGCTGTAATCTTTATGGGAGAAGACTGTCAGGTCTTTACTCCTGTGGAGCCACTGGTGGGTTTGAACCACTGACCTTTCTGTTAGTAGCCAAGCTCTTAGCCATTGCACCACTAGGGCTCCTTACTACTCAATGACTTACCATTATTTCCTCTATGTCTTGATAAAGGGTTAACCCAACCACAGCAGGCTATAACCACAGAAGGCCAACTTTTGTCAGAACCTGAAGAGCTTAAAAGAATAGGAAAACTACATCAAAGGAGTGGGACAGAGTGCTTTAACCAGTTCAATGGACTGTGGATGTACACACCAAAACTATTTACCTCAGGAAGTGAGTTAAAGATCTACCCAATATCATATGTAGCCCACATAACAAATAAAAAACAAACATCATATGACAGACCTGGGAACCCTGAGCCAAGAGACCAAATTGCTGGAAAAGAAAAACAAGAAATGGTCATCCAATGATGATCTTAGTTCTTTGTCTTTACTTTAAGCAATCATAGTCTAAGGAATGTACTCATAATGAATCCGCACCTGTCAAAACTGTATAAAAAGCACTGATGGATTGTACTTCTTTGGATTTTGGTCTGTTTTATAGCCTGAGTGCTTGCAGCCAATTTCCCATTTTTGTTTTCTGATCTGTCACAATAAAAATGGCTTTGTGGTAGAAGGCTTTGGTGGAAGTTGTTTCACGGTAACAGTCTTAAGCTTCATCAGGGCAGGCATCACTGTTCCTTGTTCACAATTGTAAACGCAAAACCTGGCACATAGCAGATGCCCAGACAAATATTAAAATTTTAAAGAGGTGAAGGAATAAACGAATGAGTAAAAGGCCTGTTCAAATGAAAACACAGTCTGTATTCCCTCCTCATGCCGATAAACACAATTCGATTTCTTATCTGACTTTACTTTACCATCCCCACCCCTAATCAGGGTCAGAGACCCAAATCCTAGCCTCAATTTCTCCTGTTTTTACTATCAGTGGTCATTCTTCCTTGAACCGGCTCCCAGGTGGGGCTGCCACAGCTGTCCTCTGGTACCTGAGACGAGGGCTATGATCTCCATTTGCACAGATTCACTCTGTGCCCCTAACACTGGTACTTTCTTGGCTTTCTCTCCCTGTATCATCTTGTCCATAAATTGGTACCTGAAATATCACAGACTCGCAGAAAATTAAAGTTCAAATAAAACAAAACAACAACAAATTGCTAGAATTAACATACAAATTTTGGCAGAAATGAAAAATGATAAGGTAAACTGGAACTTTTGCAGAGCTGCCAAACTGCAGGCTGCAAATGGAAAGAATAACTGTCACCACTAATTCGAACACTTTACTTAGAAATACATACCCGTGTGGAAAAACTATTTTTAAAGTATTCTTACAAACACAAAATCAAGAGTAGTGCTTACCTTGGAGAAGACAGCACTGGTACTAGAGCAGAGAGACAGGTGCATCAATATTGGTGAGGTTCTAGTCTTTAAGGCAGTGATGGTTCCCTGGTGCGCATTTTATTATTATAACTTACGCATTACATATAGAATTCTATATGCACCAAGTGTTATGTAACAAGTAATTTTAAGACCAGTTAAAAGGTTGTTGCAAAAGTGCACTTGAGAGATATAGCTAGTGATGGACTAGGGTGAGGATGCCGTGGTGCCTTGCCCAAAACCTTCACTTCGGGACCAAGGTGCTCATTCTCGTGGCTGCCAGTGGGGTTGGCTGCTGACAGTTTACAGCTGAGTCCCACTTAGGGAACTGCCCTCAGCTGAAGGGAGCTGCTTTGCCTAGAGGCAGTTCACACCCAAAGACTGGTAGTAGGAGGGTGGTAGAAAGGTCTAGCTCCCTTGCTTCAATCTGAGACATCTGTGAAGAGTACCCCAGCTCCAGCGCTTCCCACTGGGCCGGCTGAGGCCTTTGGTGCATCTATCTCACAGTCGACTTCTCCCTGTGCCCATGTCTGCCTCCCTCACTCCCCTACAGGTGTTGTTCCCAAGGGCACACCCCAATAATCGCCTTAGAATCTGCAACTTGACCTAAGATATCCAGCTTTCAAAATACATCTGTAGATAAGGATGTGAGAAAAAGAACCTGGTGATTCATATACAAGAGCTTTTTTTTTTTTTTTTGATTGCGTTTTAAGTGAAATTTATAGTCATATACAAGAGCTTTGCAACTAAAAAAAGACTTTTTCTCATACAACTCCCACTCTCCTTAGGTGATGCTTACTTGAAGAGTTAAATCAACAAAGGCAAACGCAACAGTTGTAGGATCCCCCCAACCTCTTTCTCAGTTCAAATGCCTCGTGCAAATCCAACTCTAGGTTTCCCAGAGAAGTTGCCTCTGAATTTTTACTAACTTCAAAATAAAGTTGAGACTTTCTTGAAGCCACCACTACAAGGCCACAACCTGGTGACATGTTTGAGATGGCTTGGACTGAACCTTGAGATGATTACCGTAACCCGAGTGGTTCCTTTTGACTGTCCACATCAAGATAATGGCATCAAGACTGGGCTTGCTGCTCCTCTTTCTTCCTGGCAGCAGAGCCTACATGCCCGTCCCTTTCCATCTGCATTCTCGCACCACAGATGTTCTAAATGTGGTCAGACGTGGAGACGGATCTCCATCACAACATTTTCCAGAAAAAACTAAAAGTAAATCCTCTTGTGGAAGTTGTCCCAGAGAAGGCTGCGGTGGTGAAAAGAGCACAGGAGGAGTCAGATGTCCCGTTTCCACCATACCCCATGGCATTGTCAATTATGAACTGACAAGTTGCTTAACTTTCCTGGGTCTCCTTGCACACTTAAAAATAAGGCAATTATGATTCTTGTATGGCCTGCGTCCTAGAGTGCTGGACAGGATCAATAAAACCTCTGCTTGTTCCACAAACATCTAATAAACACCTACTATGGTAGCATAATTGTAAAAGAGCTTGGCCTCTCACCAAAAGGTCGGCAGTTCCAATCCCCCAGCCACTCCTTGGAAACCCTATGGGGCAGTTCTACTCTGTCCTGTCAGGTCACTTAGAGTCAGAATTGACTCGACGGTAATGGTTTTGGCTTGGTTTGATGTACCACCAGAGTCCCTGGGTGGTGAAAACAGTTAAGGTGCTCAGCCGTTGGTCAAAAGTTTAGAGTCCATTCAGAGTCTCCTCAGAAGAAAGGCCTGGCAATCTACTTCTGAAAAATTAGCCACTGAAAATCTTATGGACCACAGTTCTACTCTGACACACATGGGGTCAGAATCAATTCTACTGCAACTGGCTGGTTCCAGTCACTGTGCTAAGTAAAGAGATTAAACACAAGTGCCCTGTCTTCCAAGAACTCCCAGGCTAGAGCAGTGGTTCTCAACCCTGCCACACTGGAATCACCTAGGGGGTGAATTTTAAAAAATACTAATACCTGTCTGAGTTCAAACCCTGGCTCTGCTGCATCCTAGCCATGTGAGATTAGATAAACTACTTCAATTCTTAGTCTGTACCGCATGTGTAAAAATAATAGAAACTACCTCACATGGGAGTCATATTACATTTACATAATTCATAACACCTGCTTAACCCGGCGCCTGGCACACAGTATGCAGGGATAAACTGCCGGTGTGGGGTGGGATGGCTGACAGAACTGTGAAGGTGCTGTGAAGACACATGAGGGCCATCTAACTCAACCAGGATAAGCGTCCATTAGCAAAGCATCCTGGATGATATGATGCGTTAGAGCAAGTTTTTAATTAAGCTTTTAATTAAAGGCGAGTAGATGAGAAGATCGAAGGAGGCAATGGAGTTTAGGAAAATTCCTGAGAAGGAAGTCTGTTCAATTCCCCTAGAGTGACGAGTGATGAGACTGGGGAAAAGGGGCCAGGTCTTGAGGAGCCTTGAAACCATGCAAAGGGGGGTTGGCCTAGATGCTGTTGGCCATCAGCAGTCACCAAAAGATTTTTTTTTAATTAAAAAAATTTTTTTTCTCGTGCTTTAAGTTTACAAATCAAGTCAGTCTGTCACATAGAAACTTATATACACCTTGCTACATACTCCCAATTGTTCTCCCCTTAATGAAACAGTCTGCTCCCTGCCTCCACTCTCTTTTTGCATCCATTCTGCCAGCTTCTAACCCCCTGTACCCTCTCATCTCGCCTCCAGACAGGAGATGCCAACACAGTCTCAAGTGTCCACCTGATCCAAGAAACTCACTCCTCACCAGCATCCCTTTCCATCCCATTCTCCATTCCAATCCATGTCTGAAGAGTTGGCTTTGGGAATGGTTCCTGTCCTGCGCCAACAGAAGGTCTAGGGGGCCATGATCACTGGGGTCCTTCTAATCTCAGTCAGACCATTAAGTCTGGTCTTTTTAGGAGAATTTGGGGTCTGCATTCCACTGCTCTCCTGCTCCCTCAGGGGTTCTCTGTTGTATTCCCTGTCAGGGCAGTCATCGGTTGTAGCGGGGCACCATCTAGTTCTTCTGGTCTCAGGCTGATGTAGTCTCTGGTTTATGTGACCCTTTCTGTCTCTTGGGCTCATAATTACCTTGTGTCCTTGGTGTTCTTCATTCTCCTTTTGTCCAGGTGGGTTGAGACCAACTGATGCATCTTAGATGGCTGCTTGCTAGCACTTAAGACCCCAGACGCCACTCTTCAAAGTGGGATGCAGAATGTTTTCTTAATAGATTTTATTATGCCAATTGACTTAGATGTCCCCTGAAACCATGGTCCCCCAACCCCCACCCCCGCTACGCTGGCCTTTGAAGCATTTGGTTTATTCAGGAAACTTCTTTGCTTTTGGTTTAGTCCAGTTGTGCTGACCTCCCCTGTATTGTGTTGTCTTTCCCCTTCACCTAAAGTAGTTCTTATCTACTACCTAATTAGTGAATACGCCTCTCCCACCCTCCCTCCCCCTCTCATAACCATCAAAGAATATTTTCTTCTCTGTTTAAACTATTTCTTGAGTTCTTATAATAGTGGTCTTATACAATATTTATCATTTTGCAACTGACTAATTTCACTTAGCATAATGCCTTCCAGATTCCTCTATGTTATGAAGTGTTTCACAGATTCATCACTATTCTTTATTGATGCGTAGTATTCCACTGTGTGAATATACCATAATTTATTTATCCTTCCATCCGTTGATGGGATCACCAAAGGATTTTAAGCTGAGAAGGACGAGATGAGACCGCCTTTAAGTTAGGGGACTGTGCCTTGGCATGGATTTGTGTGACCTCATGTCTGGGCGGGAGTAGGATGATCAGGGGGGCAGCAGCCCGCTGGCAGGCAAGAGTATAGGAACACAGCAGGGGCCTGAGAGATAAGGGGAAAAAAGAGGTCAAATCTACAGCCCTTGGCAGAAGAAGGCGAGGGTGGGATTGAGAACACATAAAGGCCATCCCGGCCCTTGGCACCAACAGGCAGAGGAGGGAAGTGCCATCGCTTAGGGATGGAGGTCACGACACGAGGTGAAGCTCTAGGAGACCGCGGCAGATTCCCTCTGGGGCTTGGAGAGTCTGAGGTGCTCAGGGGCCGGTAGCCCCAAGGTGCGGTTCAGCTCCACAGCGCGGTGCATTCGCGGAGCTAACCGGCCCAGCACGGTATGCGCGGAGGGTCCAGTGCTCAGCGCACACCCAGCCGCGGTGCCGGCGCTGAGCGTCCCCGGAGCTGCGTCGGGCGGGGTAGACGCCCGGGTCCCGCGCCTCCGTCGTCTGCGCAACCGCTGCGTCTCGGCGCTAGTCCCCAGCGCGGCCGCCGCCTCCGCCCCGCCTGGAGTAGAGGATAAAACGTGGGGACCCGACTGGTGGCGGCTTTGGCTTCAGCTGTGCAAGTTCAGGGTCCTTGAGCTCCCGTGCACCCTAACAGAGGCTCCGCCCGAGGGTGCTCCCTCCTCCCCGGGCTACGTCTGCGGCGAGCCGGCAGGGCCCAGGGCTTCTCGGAGAGGAGGCAGGTGTACGTCGATGGGTGTAGATCGAGGCCCCGGGACACAGCGTGGGGGCGCCCCGGGGCTGCTTGACCCGGAACAGGTCTGAGTTGGAACCCGAGCAAGTGCGACGCCTTCTCCCTCGCGTCGTTTTAGCTATTTTGAGGGGAGGGAGAAGGAGGCGACGCGTGTCATTTATTGCTCCTCTAGGCTTGGGGGTGGGCAAGTATTTTTCCGCTTTGGTATTTTTGGTGTGACTTGTGCTTTTTGGTCTCTCTTCTGGTTGATATCTTGCTTTCTTCCTCCCTTGTTACAACCTATTACTCATTTCTTTATGTTGTGGAGCCCTAGGTCTGAACAAACAACCCAAACCCGTTACCGTGAGTGGATTCCGACTCATAGCGACCTACATCTCTGTATTTATGATGTCTTCAAATAACTGTTGACTCTACCGGAAATAGATTTTTCAAAAGTTATCAAGCTAACTTCTTTCCATGAATAGTTTCCTTGGGTGAATTATAAGGATGCTGATTCCTAAATTCTGAGATTTGCATTTCTCTTGAATACTCCACAACGCCCAGGGCTGGGGTGGTCACATTGCAGACTTCCAGTATGTTGTCTTTTGATAATATCACGTTTTTATGCAGGCAGAAAACAGTATCTTCTTTATTACTCTTGTGACCTGACCACCTCTCCACCACCCCTCAGCATGCCCACAGCCCTCTTAGACTTTGACTCTCATCCTAACTAGCCACTAACACCAGTTTCTCCCCATTACAGCCCGGCAGCACCCTCTCCTGTGACACTCCTAAGGCTCATCTGTAGTACACTCAGGTAAATGTCAAGGCCCTGGGCATCTGGCTTGCTTCAGCCTTTCAGACTTCACATATCCACCTTTTGTGACCCACCCCGAGCTTTTATACTCTTTGCCTTTCACCTTTTTTTCTATGTTCTTGTGGTAAACAACATACTATAATGGAAAAATGCACCTTTAAAAAACCACATTATGAAAAATATCAAACATATAGTCAGTGTTCAAATTCCCAAATGTCTCCTGCTATAAATATTTTTGTCGGTTTGTTTGAATCAGGATCCAAATAAGCTCCACACATTTTAACTGATTAATATATCTCTTAAGTAATTCACAGGTTCCCCTCCATCTGGACATCATCCCAGCCTGTTACATAACACTTTTTTATTGAGACCAGTGTAAATTATTTTTTAAGACCGTTCTCCTAACCATTCCGGAAGCCAATTCTACTGACAGGGATTGGCCTGGACTGTAAGAGACCATGGTAATGGTGAGGAGTGAGCTTCTTGGCTCAATTAGACTATGTGGGCAACTCCTGTCTGGTGGTGAGATGAGAAGGAAGAGGGGACAGGAGCTGGTTGAGTGGATATGGGAAATACAGGGTGGAGAGGAAGAATGTGCTGTCTCATTAAGAAGAGAGCTGCTAGGAGTACACAGCAAGGTGTATATAACTTTTTGTGAGAGACTGACTTGATTTGTAAACTTTCACCTAAAGCACCCATACACAAAAGATTAAACAAACAAACAAAAAAACCAAACCCATTGCTGTGGATTTGATTCCGACTCATAGTGACCCCTGGGGGGCAGGGGGAGAAATGACCCTTCTCCTAGGTAATTAACTTTGGAATCCACCAGTGATTTTAGGATTTAGAGTGGTGTGGAATCCTTCAGCATTTTTCACTCTTTTTAAAAATTGACTTGATGGTGGTGGGTCCGGCCAGCCTTTTGGCTTGGAGTCAGGAAGTGAGAAAGAACATACAAGTAAACATGTCCCTGTAATTTATTCAGGAGGCTCCTTGAGGTACTTTATGAAACACACATACGCTCTCTTACATGAATACATGCAACAGATTTGCTGAGGGAAGCTAGGATAAAATCTTTACATTTTGGAGAAAAGGAAGGACGTGCTAAACTCAAAGCTAATCTGCTGTTTGCTGTCTTTCCTTTGTTAAATCAATTTTGCTCCTCTTCAATATATGCTTTTTCCTTTTCTCATGTCATATTTTCTCTCTAGTTCCAAGACTAGCATTTCTTGCTATCACCCCTTACAGTTTTCTATCAGTGCTCTAATGCCAAAAGCTGTCTGACTACTCATCAAGGTATCTGCAGAAAAGGCATAGGATTAGGTAGAAGGTAGAACTAGAAGTGACCTCTGTGCTCCCCTTCAGCTCTAGGATTGCACAAAATAATCAAGAAACAAACCTGAAGTTGGGAAAGAAGTTGAAAGGCAGATGACTTACAGTCTTCTTCCACCAGTCAGTTGATGAAGTCTCTTGAGGGTGGCTTAAAAATTATGGCACGTTGATTCTGCACCTCAATACATGTCTAAAACCAGAAGTTCTTTTGGCAAATGTACACAATACAGTGATAACATAGGCACTTACTGAACACTGACCAACAAGTGCTATCTCCGGTACGGCATCTAGTGTAGCCCAACTCAGCAAAAAAGTCCTGTGTAATCAGGCTGTCTCATTTTTTATTATCTGTGTGTGCATATCTGTGTGTGAGACATATACAAAATTAACATTCTCCATGCCAGCTTCTAACCTTCTGTTGTTTAACACAGAGACTAGAAATTAAATGACTCTTAGGCATTTTAATTCCCCTTTGAGAAAGGATCTATTCCTAGTGAAAGGATCTTTTACAGTCTAAGCTTTTTTTGTTTTTGTTTTTGTTACAACTATTGAGTGAGCTTTTATCGGTGCATACAAATATAAGACAGTTGTTAGGTAAGCCCAAGTGTTATGGAAAATTTGATGCCTGAGTCTGGGGAAATAAATTATACTAGTTGTCATTTATTTTATGAAGAGTAGTTGTTGCAGAGAAGAAACTTAATGATCTGGAAATGTTTCTGATGAGATTTCAGTCTGATATCAAAATATAAGTTAGTCAGTAACTGTCTTGGGCAGTAGTCACTGGAAAAACATCCAGTGTTTCAAGTGTGAATTTTATTAAAGGAATTTGCACACAAAGGTAAATAAACTTGTTTTCCTACTTTTTCCTGACCTACTACATAGAGGAGCATCTTGGAAGCCTTATCACCGTTAAGATGCCTGCAAATAGTGCAGTGATGGCTTTGCAGCTCTGTCTTCTGCTAGCAGTTCTACCAGCACAGTATGTCATCTCTCGGGTATGGCAATAATTCTGCTCTGAGTCTTCAAGGAATAAAAAGGTTGTACTGTAATTCGGTCTTAACATTTTATTTTTATTTTCTTTCATCCTTGAAAAAATAGCTACCATCCTTCAGAGGAGACCTTTACACATTGTTTATAAAGATATTTTGGGATTATGGGACCAGAAAAATAAAGCTATTTAGTGGCTTTTGGCAAATAACAGGAATAAAATGTGCACATTTGATCAGTTATGTTGAATAGTGAAGTACTGGAATAGAAATCCTATAAAATGATACAACTATCCTACTGCAAATATTTGAAAGAAAAGCTAATCCAAGATCAGTACACATTCTCTTTTTGTAATGGAGACTCTGTAATTAAATCTTCCCTCCTTATTTTTTTCTTGGGGGAGGGGGGCAGGGGATGCTGGCTCGACAAATTATAACAATAAATATACTTATTAAGAGATTACTATATTTTCCAAGAAGATTTCAGTGATTTGGATACTTAAAAATTGTAGGTAGCTTTAAAAACAAACGAGAACTCTTAAAATCTTTTTTAAAAGGTGGCCCTGGGCACTGATGGGCAAACTGGGGCTCAAAACTCTTGTGGAGAAAAATAAGGTCACTTAGTAACCTTAGATAACAAAGTGTAATTTCTGAATTTTTTTTTTCTTTTTAGCTTTTTCTTAAGTAAAATGAAGCTAGGAGATGAAGACAATGGAAAAATCTAAGTCATCTTTGTTTACGGTTTCATCTGCCATTTCCGTTATTCAGTAAAAAACAAATATCCAGCCTTCCATGTACCTAAAAAAAAACTAAGGGTAGTTTATTTCAGCACACATAAAAAATCTTCCTTTTTGCTCTGTTTGTATACACTCTGCTTATCCTCTGGGGGAAAAAGATGATTGAGTTCCTATCACTATTTAAGAAAAACACCCAAGTTTTACAGAATTTAGGGCTCAGGTAGAGAATGTCGTCAGCTTTTTGGCCTCCCCAAGTCTGGATTTCCCCCTAAGGCTCCATTTTTTATTTATTTAGCCATTTTGTGAACTCTCGGGACCTGAGGGAACTATATTATTATTACAACACCACATGTCAGTGCTGAGTACTGGTATACAGGCCTTTAGAATTCCTTTTCCTGTTAGAACAGACCAATTTTTTTTTCTCTTTGTTTTTTTAATTGTACCTTAGATGAAGGTTTAAAGAACTAGTTTCTCATCAAATGGCTAGTACACACATTGTTCTATGACATTGGTTAACAACCCCACAACACGTAGAACAGACCATACAGAAAGAAAAAGCTCCAAAGTGTTCTAGAGATGATGAATTGACCCATAACGGTTTGCTCTCTTCATGGCTAGTATTTCCCCTTATAAAAACAGTGTGTTCCAAAATCTTTTTCTAAATAATAAATTTTATCTGACTTACATTCCTTTTAATAAACATGTACAAAATTAGAAAAGATCCTTTGTGGAAAAAAGAAATTGGCTGTAAGGATATTCCTTAGAATTATGCAATTATACAATAGAAAAAGGTTATATAGTAAGATTATACTTCTCTGATGAAGAGACTACATCTTTATGATGAAATAATCTAAAATCCTGACACCTTCATCCAAGGACAACTGAAAATTTACTGACCATGATATGCAGGGTATATATTTATATATTTTAGTACTCTTTCATGGGAGAGGCCTATTTTTTCTTAATTTTAGCAGATAAACTCAACAAAGTTGTATAAATAAGTCCTCTTAGAGACGATAGCTAGATATATGTAACAGGCAAAACCATTTGCTATATTAATGTGCATAATGCCATTTGTTCTAAGTTTTTTGAAAAAAAATTTTTTTTAATTTTTTTAATTTTTAGGCTTTCTGACTGTTGGAATAGGTTTGGATGGTCACATCAGAGCATGAAGGTGTGAACGAGTCACATGAAGCACTGGTTATTAAAGACAAGGTAGGACACATTTATATAATATAAATTTATATTCAGAATTTGCCTTTGAGTTCTAATCCGCTTCTGGATTTGTACATACTCTTTCCAAAAACATTCTGAATTAACATAGTGTGTATAAAATAGAGGAAGTTAGGAAAGATCATTTCTGACCATCTGGATGATTCACCAGGCTTCCAGTATTCTACTTAATACTTATTAAATCCATGTTATTCCTACATAAAAATTTTAAAGGCCAGGGAGCTAAGAGTGAAGATAATTCTTTCTAGTTAAAAAGAGGAGGCAGGTTCATTTTCTTTAGACTATATCGGTAGTAGTAATGGTAGAAGATGAGGCAAAGGAGTGATCTATTTTATTTTGCAACATAGATCTATATATCTATATATATTCACACACACACATATATATAAATGTTTATATAATTTTGCGGGTATTAGTGTAATCCATGAATATAAACTTAGGGATTTATGTAATCCATAAATCAAGATCTTTTCAGAATGAAAAGTGGTTTAAAATTACTTACTGACATATGGATATTGTGACCATAGGCAGCTAGTAAACAGAATGGTTTAATGGATTTTTCAAAAGTAAGATTATCCCAAAGTCCATTTCAAACCTTAGAAATAAAAAAACATGTATTTTTGTCATTTTCTTGTTGATTTGAGCCTGTTTTTCCACAATAAAGAATGAGGAAAATTGTATGACATAATTAGGTAACCTGACATCGATGCCAACATTTGTCCCAGATTATTTTAGGTGTGGCTGGAAATGGGGATATATTTTGGACAAAGAATATGAAAAAAGAACTGTATGATAGAGGTAACACAATATACCTTTGTTTCTATCATTATGTGTTTAAAACACATAATCTTACTTTTTTCCAAAACAGTTGTGAAAACCTCTCCATCCACAATAATTTTTCTTCTCAGTAGCAAAAGTGAGATGTCTGGCCTTTTTTGCAATATGGTAGATTCAATTAAGGGCACCTACATGTAAGCTTTTGGGCTATTTATCTGGACTATATATATTTTTTTTATATATATGGAGCCCTGGTGGCACAGTGGTTAAGTGCTACAGCTGCTATCTAAAAGGTCAACAGTTCGAATCCACCAGCCACTTCTTGGAAACCCTATGGGGAAGTTCTACTCTATCCTATAGGGTTGCTATGAGTTGGAATTGACGGTGACAGATTTTTTTTTTTTTTTAAATAAATGACTATAGAGAGCAAAACTTCATGGGAAACAGCAACTTTGCATGTGAGGCAGGATAGGAAGGGGAGAACGGCATTCTCAATTTCTTTTTTTTCTTAAGAAAAAAATTTACAAAGCTCTGAGAACATCTCATATGTTTTATTATTTTTAAGTATTTTAGTTAATTTCAGCTTTTTCACCTTCTTCATAAATGATATGGCTTGAAAATGTAACATACTACATTCCATGATCATGAATTTTAAAAATTCTTTAGATTTTACATGTTTCTTTCTAGTCTTGATACTAAGGTATAGATGCATTGCTTTTATTTATAAACCTGTTGCCGTTCAGGCAATTCTGACTCATAGCGACCCTATAGGACAGAGTACAACTGCCCCATAGGGTTTCCAAGGAGTGGTTAGTGGATTTGAACTGCCAACCTTTTGGTTAGCAGCCAAACGCTTAAC
The DNA here is from genome assembly GCF_024166365.1 of Elephas maximus indicus. Taxonomy (NCBI): domain Eukaryota; kingdom Metazoa; phylum Chordata; class Mammalia; order Proboscidea; family Elephantidae; genus Elephas; species Elephas maximus. The sequence continues at coordinate 142,278,890 of NC_064819.1, read as the reverse complement.
CACTGTGCCATCAAAACTCCCTACATTTATCTATGGGTGCCCAAAAATATGGATAATAGTTCTGCTAAATAAGTAGCTGACTGAAAAGCACTGAAAGTACTACCTTCATAGATACTCCTGGAAGTAATATTAGAGCCATTATCATGTCATGCTGTCAGAAACTTCACTTTCCCTGAACTCACACGTATCTACCTCTTTCTGACTGCTCTAGCTCACACTGACAGAAGCACCGGTTGGGTGGCTCTGTGGACAGTGTTGGTTCTTCTACTCTTTCTGCCATCAGGGCTGGATGTTCTCATGGTTATTCAGTTGTGTGGCTAGTACAATGCTGTTTCCAGAGTTATTGCCAAATAATGTGAAAAATCATTAGTTAATATTAGTCAATGAAATGTCTAATCATTTAGATAAAACGTTTCTAACATGTTAATTCGATATTAGTGAGATCATCAATTCTCTTTCTTAATTTAAATTAAGTATTAAACAACAAAATATTTAAAATGAATGTAATGTTTAAGAGTATTGATATTTTGCGAGTCTGTGAATTCTCAACATTCCTACAGAATGAAACCAATAGTCATTCTTCAATACATGCTGATCTTTGTGGTTTGTAAATAAACTTCCTTAAAGTTTAAGCTGAATGTTAATATTGGTTTCTTTGCAGACCACATGAATCTGTATGACTGCATCTTTGTATCATTTTAGGAATGGGTACAATGAAGATGAAGAGATATATGCTTACTTTGTAGGTATTAAGCTAGTGAGACATTTGATACACTAAAAATAAATTTGTATTTTATTTGATTGGCATTCAATTTTGAATTAATTACATTTCACCCCCTACTCCAAAAGAGAATATATAATACCTTGAACTTTTCATGATTCATTTAACGAAAAATATTTCGCTTTTGTTGCTATTTACTTACTTGGGCTAGAGTTGGTTTATCTGAATCATTACACTAATTCCTTTTAACTGGAATTACAATAAATATGACTGATTTAACACAACGGAAAAGCATAAAAACTTTTTTTTTATATGAGCTGCAAATCTCTTATTGCTATCAAGTACAAACATGATTTTCTAAAATAGGCGTTGGAAGTAAAATTAGTACCAACGGGAAAAATTCAATTTAAGTATCTGTTCTGTGGTTAAGTGTTTGGCCGCTAGCTTAAAAGGTCAGCAGTTTGAATCCACCAGCGGCTCCTTGGAAACCATATGGAGCAGTTCTACTCTGTCCTAAAGGATTGCTATGAGTAAGAATAGACTGGACAGCATTTTTTTTTTTTTTTTAATATAAGTTAACTGCATTTACTAGATGCAGTTTTATGGTGAATGCTGTCAGAATTTCAAAACCAACTTTCCCTGGGCAGTATGTTATGGCCTCTTGGTTGAGGAATGTTTGGCACGGGCAGAAGTGACACTGGGTGGTGACAGAACGTGAATTGGCTCTGAAACAATTTAAGAGGCTAGTTTATGAAATACTATATATTACCACATAACCTAAAACTCCTTTTCTGAGAAATCTAAGCCTAGGAGAAACAAAAGCATGCCTATTGGAGATAAAATATACAAATATAGTTTGAAAATACATTTTGGAATCAATGGCCTGTTTTCCCCTTCCCTGCAATGTACCAGTGTTCAGGAACTTAAACAGCATCCCACTAACTTGGGAATAAAGCATAATATCTAATAGCCAGCTTTTCCTCCCATTAGCCTTTTGTTAGCCAGACAATGGAAAAAAATCATCTTTAAGACAAAACCCTACTCTTGAGCTCATAGTCTGGTGGAGAGAGAGAGAAAAAATAATTAGAATGTAATTAATGTTATCAGTGTAAAATTGATGTATGTATAATATATTGGAACTATTTACCTGTTTTTTTTTTCAACCAAAAATTGTGAAAGTGAAGGAGCAGAAAAATAGGATTTCTATTTTTGAAAGACACTTCCGTTTGAAAAAGAGACACCCCACTACCCCAACTCCCCACATATACCAGTAACATGGTATTTGGAGGACTTTTTTAAATTCAGGGATCAGTAACTTGTTTCAGGATCGTTTAGATCAGAACACTTTCCTGCCACCTAGGCTTTTCATCTCTCGGTGTGGAAACGAATTTTTTTATTCACTGTCTCTGGGGCCCCGGTGGTGTGGTGGTTAAGCATTCAGCTGCTCACCAAAAGGTCTGCAGGTGGAATCCACCAGCCGCTCCTTGGAAACCCTGTGGGGCAGTTTTACTCTGCCCTAAAGGGTTGCTATAAGTCAGAATCAACGGCAACAGGTTTTTGAATATTGTCTCGTTAATTATACTGAACATATGAAACCCTGATAAATCTTAAACTCTATGTAGTAGTAAATCAGTTATGTTTTTGCTTAGCCTTTATTTTTCTGTTATGATAGAACCAACTTACATTTGAAGCCAAAGCCAGCATTTGTTCATTTTCTGTGGAACGGGTGATCATCCACAAGCAGCATGGCTGTCTGGGAGTAACTGTTGATTGAGATATTGAAGCCAGAGCTCCAGAAGATTGGCTGAAACAGAAATAGCCTCCAGATAAACAGGTTATAAAATGGTTTCATTCTTGTAATAAAACAGCACCCATAATCTTCTTGAAGGATTTCTATTACCTCTGCCTGAAAGCAGCTGCTGTGGAGGCAATTCTGGCTCATGACGACCCCATGTGTGTTGAATAGAACTCTGCGCCATAAGGTTTTCAGTGGCTGACTTTTTGGAAGTAGAGTGTGAGGCCTTTCTTCTGAGGAGCCTCTGGGTGGACCTGAATCTCTAGCCTTTTGGTTAGCAGTAGAGCGCATTCACCATTGGACCACTTAGGGAATCCTTGACTCAGATTAAAAACCAAACACCTGTTGCTGTTGAGTTGATTCTGACTCATAGTGACTGTACAGGACAGAGCAGAACTGCCCCGTAGAGTTTCGAAGGCTGTAATATTTACAGGAGCAGCCTGCCACATCTTTCTCTTGCAGAGCAGCTGGTGGGTTCAAACTGCCAACCTTTTGAGTGCTTAACCACTGTACCACTGGGGCTCCTTTGACTCTGATTAAAAAAAAAAAAAAAAAAAAACTTATCAACTATGAATTCCAGTGTTATATACTTGAACGTTTTTAATATAGGCCACATTATGTTTGATTACAAGCTGTCTGGCTGCAAGTATAATATGTGTTAGATATTTATGTGTTATTTTACGTAAACAAATTATATAGTTTTTTCCTGGAATGAATAATAAAGCATATGATTTTGTAACACACATATTAACTCCCACTTTTGACCTTATAATTCATGTTATTTATTTATTTATTTATTTTTTAGGCTATAAGAAGGCTGAAAATAAGTATGAGAGAATTAGGATATCCTCAACCTACACCCCTGAGGACACAGCAATTATTATGGGATTTGAGGTACTGCATCTTAAGTTACAAATTACTTTTCTAGATCTTATTTACGTCTAGGTCAAATAAACAAACAGGAATACAGATAAAAGTAAGGTAAATAGTTACTGTAGAAAATGTAATCTTTAGCATTTTTTTAAATGAATGGAATCCTAAATTTTATCAGTACCATAGAGAAAGCTTATTTTCATACAATTTCCTTATAAAAAGGAGCTTGGGGATATAATAGGTCTGGGGCAAATATCCTATTTAGAATTTTTTTTTTTTGGAACTGGCAAATGTAATTTGCTGAATTCTGCAAAGATTTTCTTTAAAAAAGAGAAGACTCAGAAAAAAGAAGTGCTGTCAGGATTAAGTTTAGGATACATTTATTCTGGCAGGAACTGTGGCACCAACGTTAAGCCCGTTGTCGTCAAGTCAATTCCGACTCAGGGACCCTATAGGACAGAGTAGAAGTGCCCCATAGAGCTAACTGTGGTACAGCTCCCCTGAATAATTTATCGTGAGGCTCCATTATATGCCTTGAGTCAAAAATAAAATTGCCACAAACTCAAAGCTGACATTTTTAATCTTAAATAAACAGGATGTTATAAATAAAAATAATGTTATACATAAACCAGTCAAATTATTGAAGGATTTCTTCCCTTAGCTGCTCAATAAAAGTACAGAACTGCAGATTTAAAAATTTTTTTGAAGCAGTATCTTTTAAAAACCCTGTAAATTCTTAAAAGCATTTGCTAACTTGAAAAATTTTGTTTCCAGGTATTTCATGCTAAGTTGAAAGCCTACTTACCAAATATGATAGAACCAAGTGTATTACACAAAGCCATGGCTAAGAAAAATCTACCCACATAATTAAATAATTGTTGAATTTTTTTTTTTCTTTATAAACTGCTCCAACTCTCTTTTTCTACCCAACTGGATAAAAGAAAGCTAAGACTTGGTGGTATAGTGGTTAAATGCTCGGCTGCTAATCGAAACGGTGGTGGTTTGAACCCACCAGCCTTGGAAACCCTATGGGGGAGTTCTGCTCTGTCCTCTAAAGTCACTATGAGTCAGAATCGACTCAGTGGCAATGGGTTTGGTTTTGATATAATTTATTTTGCTTTTTTTTTTGGGGGGGGGAGCTAAAATTCAACATATTTTACACTTGGTTTCTTAAAATTTTATTTTTAACATAACTTTTAATGGGGGATTTAGAAAAACCACCTTTTACTTAGGTTGAGAATAATCAAAGGATGTAGGTGATATAATGGCTACCATTTACTGAGTGACTACTATGTGTTGAGTGTTCTCATGGCCTTATATTTCTCAACTTCAATCCTTATTGTAACACTGCAAGGTAATTATTAGCCTCATTTTATCAGTGAGAAAACAGAAACTTAAAGCAATTAAGTGCGCAGTTTACACAACTGGTAAATTTGCTCAGCAAATATTCTGAGAGCCTACTATGTGTTGGCTCTGACACTATGCGGGGAGTGCTGCTGTGAATAAAAAAAACAAGATCCTTATTTTCAAGGAGCTTTTACTTTAGAGGCAAAGTCAGAATTTGAACCTAGAAATGTTATATTCCAACACTTTTCTTCCATACACGCTTTCCTCAATGGCACTCCAATAGAGAGAGAAAATTGTTTCAATTCTGATTGGGAGAGTGGATGGGGATGAAAACTACATGGGAGAGCATGTTGTAGCAAAGAAATGTTAGTATGTGAGTATCAACATACAGCACAGAGAAAAACCTTGGGAACAAACTGTATGGTAAAGAACAGAAAGCTTATGCTAAGTAACAGACTTGGCTTATGATCACCTATACAAAGCCAAAACCCAAACCCAGTGCCATCAAGTCGATTCCGACTCGTAGCGACCCTATAGAGAGTATATAATGCAATAGCAGTAACAGGTACTTGCTGTTAAATCTCCAGTAGCCTTAAAGATCAGTATTATCTCAGTGTAAACCCTGGCTGGCCAACAGGGTAGTCACTAGCCACTTACGGCTACTAGTACTTTAAATGGAGTTAGTGCAATGGAGGAACTGAATTTTAAATTTTATTTAATTTAAATTTAAAAACTGACACTTGATCCAGTTACTGGAAATCTTTTAAGCATGTCTGAAACAATTTGAGTATGTGAATCTATGTTTTAAACTGTATAATTTAGGAAATTTAAATACAGACCAAGTATTTCCAATTAAATTTTACATCTGAATTGAGATATGCTGTAAGCTATACATTAGCTTTTGAAGATTTGGTACAAAAAAAAATGTAGAAGATCTCATTACTGATTTTTAAAATATTGATACATGCTGAAATAATAACATCTTGGACATCCTGGGTTAAACTGTTATTAAAATTAATTTCCCATTTCTTTAAAAATTCTTTTTAAGCTCTTTAAATATATGTCAGAAAATTAAAAATTACATGTGTAGCTTGTATTATATTTGTATTGGACAGTGCTAGTATAACCTGAGGAGCCCTGGTGAAGATAATCCAGCCCATATATTATGTCTTTTATTTCTGGCATATAAGTCTTTTCCAGGGATTGCTCTTTTACAAAGTTATTACAGATGAGGTAGTTGGTCTGCACATTAATGGTCTTTGGAGCTAGTAAGAGAAGTGCTCGATGAGTTGGGACAGATAGTCCACTGTGAGTCTTTTGCCCTCCTACATGTCTTGCTAGGTGTGCCTAGAATGCAAGGCTCTGAGATTTTCTTTAGGTCATTTCTGAGGACTGTGTTTGCAGTAAGTAAGCATCCTTGAGGGCTGACATAATGTCTCCCTCTAGAACAAAAAACAGTTCGCTTCTGCTTGTGATAAAAGCAATGAATCCCCCAAGCTCAGTAATCCTAAGCTGTGATGCAAACCCACTGCATGTGTAGCTATAGCTGTAGTCTTATCACGTTGCCTCCACAGGACTTGGGGACAAGGGGAACTGATGCAAATATGCTGATGCTCATGGGGCTTACTGTGCCACGAGTAAGAAAGGTCTTTGTTTCTGACCCAGGAGTCTCATGTTCCTTGCCAAAGCAAAACAAAACAAAACAAAACAAAACAAAAAAACCATTGCCGGTGAGTTGATTCTGACTTAAAAGGACCACAGGAGTTGGATGGTGTTCTCTGCCAGCATCCATGGAACAGGTAACAGGCTAACTGATTAGCTTATAAACCCAAAACCCATTGCTGTAGAGTCAATTCCTACTTATAGTGACCCTATAGGACAGAGCAGAACTGTACCACAGGGTTTCCAAGGAGTGGCTGGTGGATTCAAACTGCCTACACCTTTTGGTAAGCAGCCAAGTTCTTAAACAGTGTGCCACCAGGGCTCTGGTTAGCTTGTAAGTAAGGTAAAATCAAATCTCTTACCAGACAGGATGCACTTAAAATCCTGTATCTATAATCACTGAGGGTTATATAAAATGATTTAAGTTTGATGGGGCATAAGAATTTCCTTTCATATGTTAAAAAAAAAAAAAAACTTGCATTTTTAAAAATGTAACGAATTTGTTAAAGCCTAGTTTTTATTCTTTAAATAATTTTTTAATGAAAAATTTACAATTTTTAATTATAAAAACATGGCTGAGAAAATTTAGCTTAATCTTTGTTAAGAATCATGTTACTTACACATGCACTTGTATGAGTTTCAGTATATACATGTACAAATTATACATTTATTTCCAAAATTAAAAAAGTTCCCAGAGAAGGTTTTGAAAAATAGAAACAAAGTGAACATAAATATTATATTTTTGGAAAAAAACATTTTACATACTATACAACATGTATGTTCAGGACAAAAGCAAACATTACAAAAAGTATAAAACAAATAAGATACAAACACAATGTATTTTGGTTGGCATTTCAGAGATGCTTTTTTTTCTTCTCCTTCCCCTTTACCTCAAAAGTTATAAATACTTTTGAAGCAGCATGTATTGTAGCACTTTTGATTTTTTGTTGTACAGTTAATGAACTTGAGAGTCTTGATGACTGGTGATCATCTATTTGGCCTTCCCATTCTCTTGTTTCTTCTTCTTTGATTAGTAAAGGTTTTCCTATGGTTTGGCCGACAAGGTTACAGACTTCTTGAGCTTTACGCCATGCATTCTCAACAGCAACAAGACAAGCTTTCCGTCTTAGGAATTAAATGCAGAGATTATTAATATGGCAGTTATGAGGCACAGCACTGAATAAATAGTTTTGTTTAAGGAACTGATAATTTAGTTAAAGATGTGCTTAACTTACCGAAGAGTCTCAACAGAGCCTGGTGTATGATAGAACTGGGGTGGACTGATGACAACAGAACTATCTAGCTTTTCAACAAGAAAATTACAAATATTTTGCATTTTTCCAAATTCAGTAAATGTAATGCAGACCTGTAAATGAAATGACACAAAATTATTTTCACGTCTGATGCACTGTTTAAAAATTTCCTCTAAATGTGATTAAAAAATAATAAAGCCAAATTTTATAGTGTGTAATAGATAAAAGCCTACTGACACTTGTAACTAAAATGAAATAAAAATTATTTTTGTTATTAAATTTAGGAATTTTCATTATGAATTTTGAAAGTTATCTGATATGGATCGGAATACTTAAAAATGTCTCTTAAACCAATCAGGTACTTTTCATGAAAGAGAATTGAAGGACTTCCCTTCACTTTATTATTTGGCAAAATTCTAACCCTAATCTCTATGCCATTAGCTTTCTGATAAGCAGTAATAATGTCATATTATACTTCACTGCTGTCTTCGGGGTATGTCTTCCTTTTTTCCAGTAGCTGTTTTCAGACCAATTTACTGAAGCACATTTATTTTACTCATCTTCTCACTCTTCAATATCGCTAAGGATCAAAACTATCTCCTCTTTAAATATGCTGAAGAAGTCCTTGTATTCAGCAATACTTTAAAACTGTAGTCTTCAAACTTTTTGTGGAAGCAGACTAAACACTTTCTTCAAAGTAAATCTTATACCAAAAGTCCAAAACGTAAAGCCCAAAAGACAGGTACTTGAAAGAAAGTGGGGTTGGGAAAAGAAAGAGAGGGGCAAAGTGACCTTCTGAGTCCTCGTCTACAATGCAGAACACTTTGCAAAACACTGTTTTTAACCTAAGCGTTATCCAGTTTCAGACTAGCGTTGTATCTATCTGGTTTCAATACTGAGTAACAATCAAAGCAACAGGGAGAAGAGCAAGAATTCATCACTTCCAATTGCAAAAGACTGGGATAGCCTAAAGCATGTTATTTTCTCTTTTAGCTGAACCATCCTCTTTTTATATTATTCCATTAGTCTTCTTTCAAGAACTAATTTCTTTAAGAGCAGTCCATTCTGCTTCCATTTCATTACTATTAACTTCCTTCCTTAATCTCATATTTGCTTTTGTATTTAACATTCCAAGGAGGTTTGTGATGTTATCAATGATTTCCTTATGCTGTCTCAACTTCCTAATACTTGATCTTTAATACTGCCAACACTTAATTTAAATCTACCCACCCACTCACCACCCTCTTGCCAAATTCCTGCCCTTTTGCTCTCAAGACACTTTTTCATGGTATTTCTTTAGCCAGTTTTTTCTGTTTTCTATAGGCTCCGCTCTTCATCCTCCTGTCCTTTAACCACTGGCATGCAATATTTAGATTTCGATGATCCTTTCTGGAACTCTTCTACAATCATAGTTTATTTTTTAACTTATGGAAAATTTTAAACATATGCAAAAGTTGAATTAATAGTATAAAGAACTCCTAGATGCTATTGCCTAGCTTTAACAATGATCATGGCAATTTTTGTTTTTACTTTATGTACACTACACATACTTTACCTTCTTTTTGGTACAGTGTAGAGTTCTATGAGTTCTGAGAATTGCACAGAGTTAGATAATGACTATAACAAATGTATAGAACTATTCCATCACCCCCAAAATTCCCTCAAGAAGCTCTTTATAGTCATTTCCTCCATCCACTCCCAAACCTTGGCAACCACTGACCTGTTCTCCATGCCATGGATCTGCCTTTTCCAGAATGTCACATAAATGGAATCATATAGTAAGTAGCTTTTTGAGTCTGGTTTATTCAATCAGATTGCTACGAGTCAGAGTTGACTCGACGGCAGTGGGTTAGTATAATACAGAGATTTGTGTCCATGTTGTTGCGTATCTGTTCCTTTATATTGCTGAGTAGTATTCCATTATATACCACAGTTGGAAAAATACTGAGGTGGCTTCCAATTTGGGGCTATTATGCTGCTTTTTCCAAGTTCTTTTTTTTGGCTGTTCAAGGTCTTTTGCATTTTTATATGAATTTTGTAGTCAATTTGTCAAATTCTACAGAAAAAGCGGGCTGGGATTTTGATTGGAATTGCACTGAATCTATAGCTTAGAGGGAACTGACATGTTAATGACATTCTTTCTGAACCATGAACAAGGTATGGGTTGTCCATTTATTTAGGTCTTCTTTAATTTCTTTCAGCAATGTTTTGTAGCTTTCAGCATACAGTCTTTCACATTTTTTATCAGATTTATTCCTAGGCATTTAATATTTTTGGTGCTACTGTAAATGAAATTGTTCTTCTAATTCCAATGTCTAATTTTTCATTGATGGTATATTAGTTGATTTTGGAATGTTTATCTTGTATCTTGCCACCTTGTTAAATTCACTTTATTAATTTTTTTTCACTTCATTAGTTTTAATAGCCTTTTTGTAGGTTCCACTGGATTTTCTACATAGATGGTCTATGAATAAAGACAGTTTTACTTCTTCCTTTCCAATCTGGATGCCTATTGTTTCTTTTTCTTGCCTGTATAGTCTGTTGTTGGAGGAAGCTTTCTCTAAATGTCAGTCAGGTCAAACTGGTTGCTAGTGTTGTTCACGTTTTATAGATTCTTACCGATTTTGTCTACTTGTTTTATTAATTATTGAAAAAGGAGTACTGAAATCAAATAAAACTGTATAGCCACTGCTGTCAAGTCGGTTTCGACTCATAGCGACCCTATACAACAGAGTAGAACTGCCTCATAGAGTTTCCAAGGAGCACCTGGTGGATTTGAACTGCTGACCTTCTGGTTAGTAGCCATAGCACTTAGCCACTATGCCACCAGGGTTTCCATTTTAAACTAAAGCTGTAGACTTATCCATTTCTCCTTGTAGTTTCTCAATTTTTGCTTCGACTATCTTGGAACTCTTTTATTAGGTGTTTTATTAGGTGTTCATGGTTCTTATGTCCTCTTGTAACTAGCCTCATTATCATTATGAACTGATCTTCTTTATCTGCTGTAATATTTTTTGCTCTGAAATCTACTTTATCTGATATTATTATAACCACTCTAGCTTTCTTTTGATTAATGTTGGCATGGTCTATCTTTTTCCATTCTTTTAATCAATTTGTGTCTATAAAGTGTGTTTCTTTCAGGCAGCAAATATTTTTATACAGTTATTTTAATCAAGTATTTAGACCATTTATATTTAATGTGATTATTAATATGGCCAAGTTTAAATCTATTATCTTGCTTTTTATTTTCTATTTGTTTCATCTCTTATTTGTTGACTTTTTCCTCATTTTCTGCCTTCTTTAGGATTGAGGTTTATTATTATTATTATTCCATCTTAGATCTTTCATTGCTTTATTAGTTGTAACTTCTTTTGTTGCTATTTTAGGATTAGCTTTAGAGTTTATAGTACACATTTTTAACTTATCAGTCTACCTTTAAGAGATGTTACACCATTTCACATATACATAAGAACTTTATATTTCTATTTGTACCTTCCTGATCTGCTTGCTATTGCTGTCACATGTTTTACTTTTACATATGCTATAATCCCTACCAGTACATAACTACTTTTTATTTTGACAGCCAATTATCTTTTAAAGAGATTTGTATAATAAGAAAATATTTATATATTTATCCACGTAGTTATTATTTTTGGTGCTCTTCATTTCTTTGTGTTGTTTCACATTTTCCTCTGGTATCATTTTCCTTCTGCCTAGACAACTGTCTTTAATGTTTCTTGCAGTGCAGGTCTATAGGGGATGAATTCTTTCAGCTTTTGTATCTCTAAAAATGTCTTTATTTGGCCTTGTTTTTGAAAGATATTTTTCATGGACATAGAGTTCTAGGTTGATGGTATTTTCTTTTAGTACTTTAAACATGCAGTTCCATAGTTTCCGTGCATGCTTTCTGATGAGTACACTGTTGTCATCCTTATCTTTTTTTCTTCTGTACGTAACATATCTTTTTACACTGGTTCTTTGCAGAGTTATCACTGGCTTTGAGCAATGATTATGATGTGCTTTTGGTATAGTTTTCATATTTCTTGTACTAAGGGTTAGTTAAATTTCTTGGATCAGTGGGTTTATAGTTTGCATCAAGTTTGGAAATTTTTGGACATTATTTCTTAAAATATTTTTCTTTCCTCCTCCTCTCCTCTTTTTTTTGGAGACTCCAACTATATGTATATTAGGCCACTTGAAGTAGTCCCACAGCTTACTGATCCACTTTTAAGTCTTTTCTATGGTTTCATTTTTGGTAACCCTATCACTATGTCTTCATATTCACTAATTGTTTTTTGAATAATGTCTAATTTGTTGTTAATGCTATTCAGTGTACTTTCTTACAGTAAAAATACAAAGAGCACAACATTTGTCAATATTTTTCACATGCACAATTCAATAAAACAGAAGGGCAGTTCAATTTAGGTCTCTTTTATATCTTCCATCTCTCTACTTACTTTTGAACATATGCAATACAGTTATAACTTTTTTTTTTTATCATTTTTATTGTGCTTTAAGTGATAGATTAAATCAAGTCAGTCTCTCACACAAAAACTCATATACACCTTGCTATACCCTCCCAATTACTCTCCCCCTAATGAGACAGCCTGCTCTCTCCCTCCATTCTCTCTTTTCGTGTCCATTTTGCCAGCTTCTAACCCCCTCCACCCTCTCATCTCCCCTCCAGGCAGGAGATGCCAACATAGTCTCAAGTGTCCACCTGATCCAAGAAGCTCACTCCTCACCAGCATCCCTCTCCAACCCATTGTCCAGTCCAATCCATGTCTGAAGAGTGGGCTTCTGGAATGGTTCCTGTCCTGGGCCATGACCACTGGGGTCCTTCTAGTCTCAGTCAGACCATTAAGTCTGGTCTTTTTAGGAGAATTTGGGGTCTGCATTCCACTGCTCTCCTGCTCCCTCAGGGGTTCTCTGTTGTGTTCCCTGTCAGGGCAGTCATCGGTTGTAGCCAGGCACCATCTAGTTCTTCTGGTCTCAGGATGATGTAGTCTCTGGTTCATGTGGCCCTTTCTGTCTCTCGGGCTTGTAATCGCCTTGTCCTTGGTGTTCTTCATTCTCCTTTGATCCAGATGGGTTGAGACCAATTGATGCATCTTAGATGGCTGCTTGCTAGCGTTTAAGACCCCAGACGCCACTCTCCAAAGTGGGATGCAGAATGTTTTCTTAATAGATTATGCCAATTGACTTAGATATCCCCTGAAACCATGGTCCCCAGGCCCCTGCACCTGCTATGCTGGCCTTCGAAGCATTTTTATTCAGGAAACTTGTTTGCTTTTGGTTTAGTCTAGTTGTGCTGACCTCTCCTGTATTGTGTGCTGTCTTTCCCTTCACCTAAAGTAGTTCTTATCCACTATCTAATTAGTGAATGTCCCTCGCCCACCCACCCTCCCTCCCCACCTCGTAACCACAAAAGAATGTTTTCTTCTCAGTTTAAACTATTTCTCAAGTTTTCATAATAGTGGTCTTATACAATATTTGTCCTTTTGCAACTGACTAATTTCACTCAGCATAATGCCTTCCAGGTTCCTCCATGTTATGAAATGTTTCACAGATTCCTCATTGTTCTTTATCGATGCATAGTATTCCATTGTGTGAATACACCATAATTTATCCATTCATCTGTTGATGGGCACCTTGGTTGCTTCCATCTTTTTGGTATTGTAAACAGTGCTGCAATAAACATGGGTGTGCATATATGTGTTCGTGTAAAGTCTCTAATTTCTCTAGGATATATTCCAAGGAGTGAGATTGCTGGATCGTATGGTAGTTCTATTTCTAGCTTTTCAAAAAAAAAAAAAGAAGCGCCAAATCGATTTCCAAAGGGGTTGTACCATTTGACATTCCCAGCAGCACTGTATAAGTGTTCCAATCTCTCCACAGCCTCACCAACATTTATTATTTTGTGTTTTTTGGATGAATGCCAGCCTTGTTGGAGTGAGATGAAATCTCATTGTAGTTTTGATCTGCATTTCTCTACTGGCTAATGATCGTGAACATTTCCTCATATATCTGTTAGCTACCTGAATGTCTTCTTTAGTGAAGTATCTATTCATATCTTTTGCCCATTTTTTACTTGGGTTATTTGTTTTTTTGCAGTTCAGTTTTTGCAGTATCATGTAGATTTTAGAGATCAGGCGCTGATCAGCAATGTCATAGCTAAAAACTTTTTCCCAGGCTGTAGGTAGTCTTTTTACTCTTTTGGTGAAGTCTTTGGATGAGCATAGGTGTTTGATTTTTAGGAGCTCCCAGTTATCTAGTTTTTATTCTACATTCTTTATAATGTTTTGCATACTGTTTATGCCATGTATTAGGGCTCCTAATGTCCCTATTTTTTTCTTCCATGATCTTTATCGTTTTAGATTTTATGTATAGGTCTTTGGTCCATTTTGAGTTAGCTTTTGTGCATGGAGTGAGGTATGGGTTTTGTTTCATTTTTTTGCAGATGGTTATCCAGTCATGCCAGCACCATTTGTTAAAGAGACTGTCTTTTCCCCATTTAACTGTTTTGGGGCCTTTGTCAAATATCAACTGCTCATATGTGGATGGATTTATGTCTGGATTCTCAATTCTGTTCCATTGGTCCATGTGTCTGTTGTTGTACCAGTACCAGGCTGTTTTGACTACTGTGGCAGTATAATAGGTTCTAAAATTGGGTAAAGTAAGGCCTCCCACTTCGTTCTTCTTTTTCAGTAATGCCTTATTTATCCGTGGCCTCTTTCCCTTCCATATGAAGTTGGTGATTTGTTTCTCCATCTCGTTAAAGAATGTCGTTGGGATTTGGATCGCAATTGCATTAAATGTATAGATCGCTTTTGATAGAATAGACATTTTATGAAGTTAAGTCTTCCTATCCATGAGCAAGGTATGTTCCTCCACTTATGTAAGGCTCTTTTGGTTTCTTGCAGAAGTGTAGTGTAGTTTTCTTTGTATAAGTCTTTTACATCTCTGATAAGATTTATTCCTAAGTATTTTATCTTCTTGGGGGCTACTGTAAATGGCATTGATTTGGCGATTTCCTCTTTGATGTTCTTTTTGTTGGTGTAGAAGAATCCAACTGATTTTTGTTTGTTTATCTTGTATCCCTATACTCTGCTGAACTCTTCTATTAGTTTCAGTAGTTTTCTGGAGGATTCCTTAGGGTTTTCTGTGTATAAGATCATGTCATCTGCAAATAGAGATACTTTTACTTCTCCCTTGCCTATCTGGATGCCCTTTATTTTTTTTATCTAGCCTAATTGCTCTGGCTAGGACTTGCAGCACAACGTTGAATAAGAGTGGTGATAAAGGGCATCCTTGTCTGGTTCCTGATCTCAGTGGGAATGTTTTCAGGCTGTCTCCATTTAGGGTGATGTTAGCTGTTGGCTTGTATAAATGCCCTTTATTATGTTGAGGAATTTTCCTTCTATTCCTATTTTGCTGAGAGTTTTTATCATGAATGAGTGTTGAACTTTGTCAAATGCCTTTTCTGCATCGATGGATAAAATCACGTGATTCTTGTCTTTTGTTTTATTTATGTGGTGGATTACATTAATTGTTTTTCTAATGTTGAACCATCCCTGCATACCTAGTATGAATCCCACTTGGTCATGGTGAATTACTTTTTTGATATGTTGTTGAATTCTATTGGCTAGAATTTTGTTGAGGATTTTTGCATCTACATTCACGAGGGTTATAGGTCTATAATTTTCTTTTCTTGTGGTGTCTTTACCTGGTTTTGGTATCAGGGATATGGTGGCTTCATAGAATGAGTTTGGTAGTACTCCGTCCTTTTCTATGCTCTGAAATACCTTTAGTATTAGTGGTGTTAACTGTTCTCTGAAAGTTTGGTAGAACTTTGCAGTGAAGCTGTCCGGACCAGGGCTTTTTTTTTTGTTGGGAGTTTTTTGATTACCTTGTCAATCTCTTCTTTTGTTATAGGTCTGTTTAGTTGTTCTACCTCTGTTTGTGTTAGTTTAGATAGGTCGTGTGTTTCTAGGAATTCATCCATTTCTTCTAGGTTTTCAAATTTGAGTACAGTTTTTCATAGTAATCTGATATAATTCTTTTAATTTCAGTTGGGTCTGTTGTAATATTGCCCATCTCATTTCTTATTCGGGTTATTTGCTTCCTCTCCTGTTTTTCTTTTGTCAGTTTGGCCAGTTATTTATCAATTTTGCTGAGTTTTTAAAAAAACCAGCTTTTGGTCTTGTTAATTCTTTCAATTTTTTTTCTGTTTTCTATTTCATTTAGTTCAGCTCTAATTTTTGTTATTTGTTTTCTTCTGGTGCCTGTGGTGGGTTTCTTTTGTTGCTCTCTTTCTATTTGTTCAAGTTGTAGGGATAATTCTTTGATTTTGGCCCTTTCTTCTTTTTGGATGTGTGTATTTATTGATATAAATTGGCCTCTAAGCACTGCTTTTGCTATGTCCCAAAGGTTCTCATAGGCAGTGTTTTCGTTCTCACTGAATTCTCTGAATTTCTTCATTCCATCCTTAATGTCTTCTATAATCCAGTGTTTTTTGAGCAGGGTATTGTTCAGTTTCCCAGTATTTGATTTCTTTTCCCAGCTTTTCCTGTTATTGATTTCCACTTTTATGGCCTTATGGTCAGAGAAGATGCTTTGTAATATTTCAATGTTTTGGATTCTGCTAAGGCTTGCTTTATGACCTAATATATCATC
Source organism: Elephas maximus indicus (assembly GCF_024166365.1). Lineage (NCBI taxonomy): Eukaryota > Metazoa > Chordata > Mammalia > Proboscidea > Elephantidae > Elephas > Elephas maximus. The sequence goes on along the minus strand of NC_064819.1, from coordinate 142,262,563 downwards.
TATTCTAGAGAATGTTCCATGTGCGCTAGAAAAGAAAGTATACTTGGCTGCTGTTGGGTGGAGTGTTCTGTATATGTCTACGAGGTCAAGTTGGTTGATTGTGGCATTTAGATCTTCCGTATCTTTATTGAGCTTCTTTCTGGATGTCCTGTCCTTCACCGAAAGTGGTGTGTTGAAGTCTCCTACTATTATTGTGGAGCTGTCTATCTCACTTCTCAATGCTGATAGGGTTTGTTTTATGTATCTTGCCACCCTGTCACTGGGTGCATAAATATTTCATATGGTTACATCTTCTTGATGTATTGTCCCCTGAATCATTATATAGTGTCCTTCCTTATCCTTTCTGATGGATTTAACGTTAAAGTCTATTTTGTCAGAAATTAATATTGCCACTCCTGCTCTGTTTTGATTGTTGTTTGCTTGATATATTTTTTTCTACCCTTTGAGTTTTAGTTTGTTTGTGTCTAAGGTGTGTCTCCTGTAGGCAGCATATAGACAGATCTTGTTTTTTAATCCATTCTGCCACTCTCTGTCTCTTTACTGATGCATTTAGTCTATTACATTCATGGTGGTAATTATGGATAGGTGTGAATTTAGTGCTATCATTTTGATGTCTTTTTTTGTGTATTGTTGACAGTTTCTTTTTCCCACTTGATTTTATGTGCTGAGTAGATTTTCTTTATATATTGTCCTTTCCTCATATTTGTTGTTGTTGATTTTGTTCCTGCTGAATCTCTATTTTTCCCTTGTATTTTATTTTGATGTGTAGGATTGTTGGTCTCCTTTGTGGTTACCTTATTATTTACCCCTATTTTTCTAAATTTAAAACTTTAATTTTTTTGTATCACCCTATTTTCCTCTCCACATGGAAGGTGTATGATTACATTTCTTAGTCCCTCTTTATTATTTTAATGTTGTCTTCTTTTATATAATAACATTGCTGTTACTCTGTTTTGGGCTTTTTTTTTCTTTTTTATAATCTTGCTTTGTTTTTTTAGATTTCCCTGTCTGGGTTGACTTCTGGTTGCTCTGCCCAGTGTTCTAGTCTTGGGTTGATACCTGATATTATTGATTTTCTAACCAAAGAACACCCTTTAGTATTTCTTGTAGTTTTGGTTTGGTTTTTACGAATTCCCTCAACTTGTGTTTATCTGGAAATGTCTTAATGTCACCTTCATATTTAAGAGACAGTTTTGCTGGATATATGATTCTTGGCAGGCAATTTTTTTCCTTCAATTTTTAAAATATGTCATCCCATTGTCTTCTTGCCTTCATGGTTTCTGCCGAGTAGTCCAAGCTTATTCTTATTGGCTCTCCTTTGTAGGTGACTTTTCATTTATCCCTCGCTGCTCTTATAATTCTCTTTATCTTTGATTTTGGCAAGCTTGATTATAATATGTCTTGGTGACTTTCTTTTAACATCTACCTTATGTGGAGTTCGATGAGCATCTTGCATAGGTATCTTCTCATCTTTCACAATATCAGGGAAGTTTTCTGCCAACAAATCTTCAACAATTTTCTCTGTATTTTCTGTTATCCCTCCCTGTTCTGGTACTCCAGTCACTCATAGGTTATTTCTCTTGATAAAGTCCCAGATGATTCTTAAGCTTTTTTCATTTTTTAAAATTCTTTATCCGATTTTTCTTCAAATATATCAGTGCCAAGTGATTTTACTTTGAGTTCAGAAATTCTAGCTTCTACTTGCTCAGTTCTGCTCCTCTGACTTTCTACTGGGTTATCTAATTCTGTAGTTTTATTGTTAATCTTCTGAATTTCTGATTGCTGTCTATGGATTTTTCCAGCTTATTAAACTTTTCATTATGTTCCTGAATAATCTTTCTAATTTCTTCAGTTGCTTTATCTGTGTGTTCCTTGGCTTGTTCTGCATCTTGCCTCATTTCCTTCCTGATGTCTTAAAGGGTTCTGTATATTAAACTTTTGTATTCTGCATCTGGTAATTCCAGGAATGCACTTTCATCTAGAAGATCCCTGGGTTCTTTGTTCTGAGAGCCTGTTGAGGTGATCACGGTCTGTTTCTTTATGTGACTTGATACTGACTGTTGTCTCCGAGCCATCTATAAGTTATTGTATTTAGTTTATGCTTGCTTACTGTGTCATAGTTGCTTGCTTTGTTTTGTTTTCGTATACCCCTATGGGTTGCTTGAGTGAGCTAGCTTGATTATTTTCACCTTTGGAGCTCTGGTGTCCTGTCCCTAGCTGGCTAGAGCGGTTATCAGGTATATCAGTCTAGGAGTCTGTTCAGTTTTCTTGTATGAATTCAGCTCAGGTTTCCAGGTAGCTGATCCTCAAGTGTGTGGTACAGGCTCTGCCCTACAGTCTTAGGGGGCAGGGGTGATTGGCGTATATACCGGTATCTGATTGCAGTAGTGGGTCATACTCTGAACAAGGCAGGGGGCTGAGAACCGACCCCCAAGTGTCTCTGAAGAAAACGTGTCTCTGTTCCTTAGAGCGTGCTGGTGGGTGGGTCCTGCAGAGGGACCATGGGCACCCAAAGTTTTTGGTTGTAAGGACTGGGAGGTACCAGTTATCTTTAGACCCCTGTCGCAGGTGGCTGGGAGACCTGAGTGGAGCTACCAGTCCTTAGGTCCCTGATGTGGGCAGGTGAGGACCTTGTTTAATGGGCAAAGCAACGTCAAACATCAGACACCCACCTTTCTACCGCACAGCTGAAATGGTTGGAGTTTGTCAATAAGGGCCTGTTCTCCTGAAATAGGCCCACACAGGTCCATGCAGAAGGGAAACGTGCTCAAGGTCCATAGACGGTTTATGCCTGGACAGGACCCGCTTCTGTCCTGAGCTCCACGGTTAATGGAGCTAGCAAATTATCTTTTCCCCTCAACTGCAAATTTTTTTTTCTTCCCCAAGGCCAGGAGGATGGCTCTAGGTGCTCACCAGGGTCTATCTCAGGCCCAGGGATTCAGCCACTGAAGCCGGCTTGGGGGTGGGGGTGCCGTGGTAAAATATATGCAAGTATGTAGCTTTTGCCGAGAGTGCCATTCTCCTTAGGTTCTGGAGGTGTGAGTGGGCTGTATGGCTGGCTGCTTCTCCCTGAAGAAACTGCAGCCGAACGCTAGTACCAGCGCACCGCCGCCGCTCCGGAAATGGTGCCTGAGGGCTCCCTGCGATTCAGGTCCAGTAACTCCTCTCCACTTCTGAACGGCCTCTTCCTCCCCTTGCCCCTCAGTTTGTTGTCTAAGCTTGCCTTTGATGCTCAGGGCTCCCAGCTTGTAACAAGTATACTCATTTCACTTGTTTTTTTTCGGGTCTTTGTTGTAAAGAGGGTTTGACGGAAGCATCTGTCTATTCTGCCATCTTGGCTTCGCCCCCAGTTATAACTCTTTTGATGTAATTGCTAATTCTAACATCTGTGTCAGTTCTGAGTTTAGATTGATTTTTGTCCTTATTATGGGTTGTATTTTCCTGTTACTTTGAATTCCTGGAAATCTTTGGTTAGCTGCTAGGCACTGTAAGTTTTATCTTGTTGGGTATTTTTGTGTTCTTATAAATATTCTTTAGCTTTGTTTAAGAGATAGTTAAGTTACTTGGAAATTGATCTTTTTGGGTTTGCTTTTAAGATTGGATAGCTGGGACCACAGCAGTGCTAAGTCAAGGGATAATTTCTCTTCATTAATAAGGCAAAACACTTCAGTGATCTCTACCTCATGCCCTGTGAGGTGTGAGATTTTTTAATCTAGCTGTCAAGAATAGGCACCGCTTTTGGCCCTGTACAAGCCCTGGGCGCCGTTCCCTCTAATCTTTTTGGGTGGTTCTTTTTCTAATATTAGGTCATTTCCTCATAATTTTGCTGATCCACATTCAGCTGAGTACTTGAGGAGAACCTTCTGTAGTTTCCTGAAGATCTTTCTCTGGGGTAGCTCTCTCTTCTCTAGCTCTCTTGGTCTCCCAGAACTCAGCTCTATTTCCTCAAGGAGTCAGCTATGCTCTGTCTGGGTTCCCCATCTCTGTCACTACCTGGAAAATCTCTCAACACAGCGAGTTAGGATAACTCTAGGACTTGATTAATTTGTTTCCTGTCTTTTGGGGATCAATGTGCTTTATTGCCTGATGTCCATTGTCTCGAAAACCACTGTTTCATATATTTTGTCCATTTTTTGGTTGTTTCAGGTAGGATGGTAAATCTGGTCCCTGTTACTCTATCTTGGCCAGTACAGAAACCTCGTCTATCTTTTTAAGAGGAGTCTAATAGCATTTTTTTTCTTTATTTTTAAAAACACTGTATGGGCTAAATATGTCTATTGGTCAAAATCAACCTCTTCCTCATCCCCACCCTCCATCGCCTCAAAATGACTATAGGCTTCATGGAGTAAGAAATATAGACAATTCTGAAACTCACCGACTTTCCATACTTTTATTTGCAAACCTTAAACACGGAAGAAATTCTCTTTCGCTGCTACATTTAATCTATTAACAACACCTGAAATGCACTCAGTCAAAAAGAGGAGTCAGAAATACGGAGACTTCTCCTTATGAATCCATTTGGTTTCTGTGCTTAGGACACTTCATCCCTCCTCACCTCCCACTCACAACCTCGCATGCAATGATTGACAGTGTCTCAAAACAATACGTGGAAGTAGGAAGTGGACTTAATTTCAGAGTTCAAAGGGTTTCTCTGCATACAGATTAAAGCGATTGACCAAAATAGCTTCTAAGTGTTAAAAAAAGCAAATTCTTACTATACTATATAAAATCCTTAGTATACTATACAAAAACCAAAACCTGTTGCCGTTAATTCCAATTCATAGCAACCCTACCGGACAGAGTAGAACTACCCCAAGTGGTTTCCAAGGAATGGTTAGTGGATTCGAACTGCTGACCTCTTGGTTAGCAGCCGAGCTCTTAACCACTGCACCACCAGGGCACCTCTATACTGTATCAGTGCACTTGAAAGCATTTTATTTTTAAAAATTAATACAATATCTGTACTAACAGATATTTAAAACAATAGCTTCCACTAGTAAGCTATAATAAACTGTTCACATTCTATTTTTTATCGAATTGACTGCAATAATGGAAAAACTGAATGTTCATAAGAAAAAAATAGGCTGCACGGTGGCTATTTCTTAACAATAATAGAGTAAAACTTTTACTTAAATTTGGGCTAAAGATAACAAGAATCTTCTCAAAACATTCTAATATTTACACAGGTTATCTTTTTTTTTTCTTTAGTACCACTGACCCCCCCCCAAAAAACAAAACAACACACACCAAACCCACTGCTGTCAAGTTGATTGCAATTCACAGTGACCCTAAAGGGCAGAGAATTGCCCAATATGGTTTCCAAGGGAGCAGACTGCCACATCTTTCTCCCAGGGAGTGGCTGGTGGGTTTGAACTGCTGACCTTTCTGTTAGCAGCCAAGCATTTAACCACTGTGCCCCCAGGGATAGGCTTCCAACCTCTTGTAGCTAGGGAATACTCACTGATGTAAAGATATATAAAATATTATTAAATGTAAATATAACTGCATATGGTCAGTGGAGTCCTTGGTGTTGGAAACAGTTAAGTGCTTGGCTACTAGCCAAAAGGTTGGAGGTTCAAACCTTTGAAGAAATGCCTGGTGATCTATTTCCTAAAGGTTAAAACCATGAAAATCCTATGAAGTATAGTTCTACTCTGCAACACACAGGGTAACCATGAGTAGGAACTGACTCAACAGCAACTGGTTTGGCTTAGTTTTGGTTATATGGCCAGCAGCCCTATGATTCAGTGTGTTGTGGTACCAATAAAACCAAGATTCCAGGTGCAATCTCTTAATGGTTTGGTTTGGGAGACAATACAGTTGAGGCACCAATATTGATTTTGCCCTTTTCTCTTTAATGACAGAGCTAACAAGTTTTAGGTGGGTATTGGCACTTCATTTCTGAGTCTCCCTTGCAGCTAAGTGTGGCCAGGAAACTGAGTTCTGGCTAAAGAAATGTAAGCAATAATGGATCAAGTCCTTAAAAAGAATGGCTCTCAGTTCCCCTTGGCTCTTCTCCTTTCGTACTGGTTGAGATGCCAATATGATATGATGGTGGGAGGTGGAGTAGCCACCTAGGATACAGAGATGGAAGCTGTGGTTAAGGATGTACAGCTTATTCTCACGGTTAAAAGACAGACACATTCCTTTATCTTGCTTAAGACACTGTGTTTTTAAGTCTTTTTATTATAGTAGTTTACATTGTTCCCTAATACAGGTGGTTATTGTTACTATATATTAATAGCTATATATTTCAGGTATAATCTGTTAAAATGGGATCCTCCCTGCTATTATTTCAGCTAATCAGCAGTAGCAGTACTATGCAAAAATGTTTCATCTTGGCCCTCACTTGCTGCAGTTTTAAAGTCTACTTTCATACTAGGCGTATAAAAGTCAATTGGAAGCAATTTTTTAAATCCTCAAAAACCATTCTTTTTTTGTAATACAATATTTCTTTTTCCTAAACATTGCCATTACTGCAGATCCCCAACTCAGATATTCTCTTCAAAAGCCAGGCTTATAAAATCCCTCTGAAACTGAGACTGCATGACATCAAAACAGCATGATGAAGTGGAAAGAGTACTGACACAGAAATCACAAAGCCAAGGTTTAATCCAATACCATTCACCCTATACAAAACCATTAATCTATTCTTAAACGAATCACTTAATTCTCAACCTTTAATATTCTTACCTTGAAAACAAGGGGAAGCAGCCGGGTAGGTGGCAGGTGAAAGGATCTCTAAAGTATCTTTCAGGATGAAAATCTCAGGTATTATGTAAAAGGCAATGTTCTACCATCTAATCTTATTCCATACATTTAACTGTCCATGAGGACACTGGAATATGTTAGACATAAAGTTTGACTGCTTGTTACAACTATAGCTACAAATCCATACACCATTCTTTATGTACAGATTGACATACTTTGTACCTTCTGATCCATCAGCCCTCCTGGGCTCCACTGACTGTTGGTGTTGACCTAAAGACAATTATCTATTAGATTGTGTGATTCAAGGGTTGTGCTATTAGGAAGTCCTATACAAAATATAATCAGATCTGCTGTTAAGATATATGAATGAAAAATATATTTAAAAAAATCAAGTAAAGCAGAAGGAAGAGAAGCAGACTTCAGCAAGTCTTTAATTATGTGTCCTAGCAAAACAAGCAGCTTTAATACGTTCTTTCTCTACTGGAAAGATCAGTCCCTAAGAACAACATTCCAATTTTCCATGATGCCTGGCTATGTGGTTGCCAAGACTGTTTCCTTTTCCTCCTAAACCCAAAGTCCTCAAAGGTAATAATAACTACTGGAGAAATGCTATAACGTACTCCCAGCTTCTAATCTCTACAATTTGGATCCTTATAGACTGCTCTTCATCCTGTTTTAGAAGATATTTTTCTGTTCCCATTGCGACAAAATAACTTTTTCCAAATGGATCCCTGAATTTATCATGTGTAATTTAAAAATTCCTTGGGGTAGTTAAATTTTAAGTGGAAAAGTCACAAAACTATAAAAAATAATGGGGCAACAGAGTATAGTGGAAATTACTATCTCAAGAGGTAAGAAGTCATTTTTCTTTCTAATTCTTGTTATGTGGTCTTCCAAAAGTCTGAGACTGAGCAACCTGAGTCTAAGTTCATACCCTTAAAATTAAGAAAAATAATGTATTATCTGCCTGAAGGTAATACAGATAAGCAAATACAGTTAAGTAAAATAAAACCAGGCGACTTCTTGAGGTATTTTACAGCTCTAAAGATAAAGATTTTTCTGACTAGATAAACAAGATTCCACTCAGACCCCACTCTAATTCCTATGACACGAAGGCATCATGGTCTAGGAACATACCCCAATATGTTCGAAATCAGAAACTGGTAACAGTCCTGTAACCTAATCATAACTAGAACATACTCTGGTTTATAAAATTCTGATTCACAAAAGCTTTAAAGTAAGTAAAAAAATACAGCAGTTGTGGGAACTAAATGTTATCACTAATTGAGTGTACTGAAAAGTTTTATTCCTGCAAAGGTTGAATAGGTTTATTTTTAAATGATCCTTAACTTACCACAAAACAATAAAATTGCATTGTGAAACAAAGGATTATTGAAGTGTTTCAATCCTTTATGTTATGACTTTATTAATTTGCTTTTTATCTGAAAAGAAGAAATTTCTATCTTGTAATGTTTCTTGCTCACTAGGATATAATATTGCTCAAATTTTATTCAGGTGGTAATTAAGTGTTGCATCTCCCCTGCTTTTTTTTTTTTTATTATTGTAGTAAAAATTTATATAACAAAAAATTAGCCAATTCAGCATTTTTTACATGTACAATTCGGTGACACTGATTATGTTCTTCGTGTTGTCTCCTACTTTTATTTCACTCCAAAACAATTTCTTAAATAAATCTCAAATTTCTTTGAAAAAGCTTACAGTTATGCAACACTAAAAATAACTTGGGATAGATAATCTTTTATCAATACCATGAAAAGCATTCCTCTTACACATTTCAAGAATAAAAACAGATGACAAATTGTCCCCACAATGTCATGGGGTTTTCAATTATTTGTTAACTACATACCTCTGCTTCCATATGATAAGCATTTTCTACTCTTCTAAAATCCTTTGTCACTGTTATATTTTCTGCCTGAAACAAAGTATAAGAGTATGATTACTTAAAGTTTGCTTACTAAATGCAACTGCTCCGAAACATAAATTAGAAACCTAGCAAAAGTATGCAGAAAGAACTGTTTTGCCTGATGTTTTAAAACTTTAAAAGTGACATCAAATAAATTCAGAAGAAACCTAAAAACATTTTTTGAACTTTCGTAACTGTTACTCCATTCGCAGTAATTTTTATAGTAACTTGTACAGAAAGTATGAACTTAGGATGGTATATGGATATACTCTATGTAGAATGTATGAGGAATTATTTGTACATAATTTCGAATACTACAGCAGTATTAGATTTTTAAAGATATGTTTAACTTATGAATAATGTAACACAAATTTACTGAATATCTATTATCTGTAACTTTGGGCAAGCTGTTCAACTTCTGTTGAGCTTTAGTTTCCACATTTTAATACTCAGATTAATACCATGTACACCACATAAATTGTTTTGTGGATTTAATGAGAAATTGTACATAAAGTACCTGGCCAGATAAGCACTCAGAAAAAGTAGATGCTAGCAAATAAGATATAAATGTTTCCTTTAATACTGGACCCAGGCCAGTTTGTTTTCAGAAAAGTACCACTGATGCTTTTTTGATTTTCTGTGTAAATACAGAGTACATTTTGATTAAAATGTTGAATTTCTTATTTACTTTTCAAAAGGATTTTTTAAAAAATTTACAGAAATGAACTCTTCATCTACACTCATCCTTGGGGTCAGGCAGAACTTATATTGTGCAAGTCTTTATATCTTTCAAAATATATGCTAAAAAAAAATAATGACTAACTATCCCCAGTAATGATTTAATTATAAGTTATTCTGTAGTGGATACAGCTACATCTGTATTTTAAGATATTGACTAATTTATAGAAGTTTGTTATCAAGAAAAATTCCAAAAGCTTTTATTTTCACGGGGATTTTGACTCAAGTTCCAATTTTAGCTCTGATAATATGTCTATCATACTCCAGTGAAAATATGAATTTTGTTTTAAACCATAAAGGCAATACCTGCTCATTGTAGAAAATTTAGAATACAGATAAAATAGAACTGCATATAATGCTTGCAGTTTTTTTCATTTGATCTTCATGAAACTTCTCTGTCATTCAATATTCTTTTATGACATTTAAGCTTATCTTTCATTTCTGGATGTCTCTTTTTGGTTTGTTTTATTCCTACTTTATTTTATAAATACATATAAAACTTCTGATTGAAAATTATTAGAGAAATAGTTTCAGGAAAGATACATGAAAAGTATCTTATTGTTACTTTTCTTTTTTTTTTTTTTAACAGTGTTACTGTTCTTATAAAAAAGATGACAGCTGCCGTTGAGTCAACTCCAACTCACGGCAACCTTATGTAAAACAGAATGAGACGCTAACTGGTCTTGCATCATTCCTCACTGGCCGTCTGCTTCACCAAGCAGTGATTGATTCCTCCTGAGAAGATATCCAAAGCAAGTGAATCAGACAAGGTTCTGTTGTGATCATATGGTTTTCATTCGCTAATTTTTGGAAGCAGATCACTAGGCCTCTCTTCCTAGTCTGTCTCAGTATGGAAGCTCCGCTGAAACGTGTCTACCATGCTGATATCTGAAATACCAGTGATATAGGTTCCTGCATCACAGCAACATGCAGGCTACCACATTATGACAGACAGATGGTGGTTTATAAAAATAAATATGCTAAATAAAATCTAATATTGGAGAAAAAAGTAAAAATGTCCCCAAGATCCATTACTGTTAATATTTCTAGTAAACATTTTAGTAATCATCTTTCAATGCCTATATCTAAATCTGTAGACATTTTTATACATAAATAAAATTATACTTTTCACATACTGTTCTGTAACCTACTCTGTTTTTGAACATCCTTTTTATTTTGGGATAATTTTAGATTAATGCAAAAGTTGCCAAGATTTCCCATACGCCCAAGTTTGAGATTCCTTTAATGTTATCATCTTATATTGTTACTACAGAATGTTTGTCAAAACTAAGAAACCAACATAGGTATATTAACATTGATGAAACTCCAGGCCTTATTTGAGTTTCACCAGTTTCTCATTAATGTCTTTTTTCTATTCTAGGATCCAAGCCATGATACCACATTGCATTAATCTGTCATATCTCCTTAGTCTCCCCTAGTCTGTGAGAGTTGCCTGGTTTCTGATGACCTTGAGGAGCCCTGGTGGTGCACTAGTTAACAGCTTGGCTGCTAACCAAAAGGTCAGCAGTTTGAATCCACCAGTCAGTCCTTGGAAACTCTATGAGGCAGTTCTACTTTGTTCTATAGGGTTGCTATGAGTCAGAATCGACTCAAAAGCAATGGGTTTGGCTTGGTTTGTGGTCATGACCTTGAAAGTTTTGAGGTGTATTGGTCAGGTATTTTGCAGAATATGCTTCAAGGGTCTGTCTGATGTTTTGCACGATTAGACTAGGATTATGGGTTTGAGAGGAGTCCCTTGATGGTGCAAACAGTTAAGCACTTGACTACTAGCCAAAACGTTGGCAGTTTAAACCCACCCAGAGGAGACTTGTAAGACAGGCCTGGTGCTCTGCTTCTAAAAGTTGACAGCCTCGAAAACCCTTTGAAGCAGTTCTACTACACACATGGGGTTGCAGTGAGTTAAAAATAGACAGCAACTTATGGCAACAACATCATGAGTCAGAATCAACTCAACAGCAACTGGTAGTTTTGATTTTGGTATGGATTTGAGAAAGAATACCATAGAGGTTGAAATGTGCTTATCATATCAGGGGGACATGATATTCCCATGCTATTAACACTTGATCATTTGATTAGGATAATGTTTACCAGGTTTCTTCACTGCAAAGTTACTATTTTTCCCCTTCCATACTCTATTCATTGGAGGCAAGTCACTAAGTTCAGTCCAAACCCACTCAATAAATACTATGTTCTTTTTTTGTTGTTGCTCAAATTGTAGCTTTGGCCATTGGGATTTCTTTCAGGTTGGCCTGTGTATCCCTTTGACGTATCCTCATCCTTTTATTTGTTGAGCATTTCCTTACTATTTGGTACTATGAGATATTCTAGGCTCATCTTGTATTTTTCCTGCCCCTGCCCCAGAATCATCCATTTTTCCATGAAGCCCAAGTTCCTTTTATTGGAGAATGGTATTTAAAACCAAGATCTAGGTATTGAGTGCTTGTTGCTATTTAGGTGTCATTTCTTCTAGGCCTTCTTAGTGGACAGAGCTATGTAATATGTGTATATATAATAACTCATATATATATATCTATAATTGTTTCTATTGATCCATACAGTAATCTAAACATGAGTTCATGCTAATGCTTCTCATTCTAATTCAGAACCTGAGAGTCCATTCTACACTTCCCTTATTGCTTATCTGTAACCTCCCTCTTCAATAGTAAAAAACCCAGCTTCCACCATCCACCATCCATTGACTTAGTATACACATAAAGTATACTAGCACGGGCAGTTCCCGTTCTTAAATCTGTCTTTAAGTCAAACTGGTACTTAAGTCGGGACAGTAAAGTATGATTCATGTCTAACATTAGTCAATGTTTATTTTAGTGTATAGTATATAGTGTACCTATCTATGGATAAACAGTTCCAGATACACTAAAACACCTTTAACATAAAACTGTAATAATAATAATGTTTTGATGCGTGTTGCAAAGTAGCACCTGTTCTTATGAAAAATTGTTGCTGTTGTTGTTAGGTGCCATCAAGTTGGTTCCAACTCATAGTGACCCTCTGTACCACAGAACGAAACACTGCCCAGTCCTGCGCCATCCTCACAATCTTTATGCTTGAGCCCATTGTTGCAGCCACTGTGTCAATCCATCTTGTTGAGGGTCTTCCTCTTTTCCACTGACCCTGTACTTTACACCAAGCATGATGTCCTTCTCCAGGAACTGATCCCTCCTGACAATATGTCCAAAGTACATAAGACGCAGTCGCACCATCCTTGTTTCTAAGGAGCATTCTGGTTATATTTCTTCCAAGACAGACTTGTTAGTTCCTTTGGCAGTCCATGGTGTATTTAATATTCTTCACCAGCACCACAATTCAAAGACGTCAATTCTTCTTCGGCCTTCGTTTTTCACTGTCCATCTTTCACATGCATACGATATGACTGAAAATACCATAGCTTGGGTCAGGCGCACCTTAGTCTTTGGTGACATCTTTGCTTTTCAGCACTTTAAAGAAGTCCTTTGGAGATTTGAGGTGTAATCCATACTGAAGGCTGTGGTCTTTGATCTTCATCAGTAAGTGCTTCAAGTCTTCTTCTGTTTCAACAAGCAAGGTTGTGTCATCTGCATAACGCAAGCTGTTAGTGAGTCTTCCTCTAATCCTGATGCCCCATTCTTCTTCATATAGTCCAGCTTCTTTCCTGACTTTAAACCACTCAGCATCCCTTTGTTCTGTCTGAGCAACTGCCTCTTGATCTATGTACAGGTTCCTCATGAGCAAAATTAAGTGTTCTGGAATTCTCACTCTCTGCAATGTCATCCATAATTTGTTATGATTCACACAGTCGAATGCCTTTGCATAGTCAATAAAACACAGGTAAACATCCTTCTGGTATTCTCTGCTTTCAGCCAGGACCCATCTGACATCAGCAATGATATCCCTGGTTCCACATCCTCTTCTGAATCTGGCCCGAATTTCTGGCAGTTCCCTGTCTATATACTGCTGCAGCTATTTTTGAATGACTGTCAGCAAAATTTTGCTTGTGTGTGATATTAATGATATTGTTTGATAATTTCTGCATTCGGCTGGATCACTTTTCTTGGGAATAGGCATAAACATGAGCACTTCCAGTGCTGCATCCGTTTCTTGAAACAGCACAAGTGATATTCCATCAACTCCTAGAGCCTTGTTTTTTGCCAATGCCTTCAGTGCAGCTTGGACTTCATCCTTCAGTACCATCGGTTCCTGAACCATTATATGTACCTCAAAAATCAATAGGCTTTACAGGGTTCATAACTATGGGTTATACGAAAGTTACGCATTTCTAAGCATGGGACTGCCTGTATACATACAAAGTATACTGGTATAAAGTATACAACCGTAGTATACATATAGTCTCAGAACTGCTAACCTGTACCCCATGAGAAACAAATTTACTAACTATAGTAGAGTGTTCATGTACATTTCCTTTAGTTTTTAACCTTAGAGCTTCCAGTCAAAGTGGCATTTTCCAGAGTTACTTATATCACTCGTTTTCTCCTACCTCCTTCAGTGTAGTTATGACAAACATTTGTAATACAGTTAGATTCAATTACCACAATCTAAATTCTATCCTGGGATCCTCTGATACCTTTGAGATGCCCCCACCTCCCCTTTTTTTTAGTTATAGTAAAGTATATTCTGTGAATTACACTTCTACAGGCTTTGATAAATGCAGTCATATATCCACCACCTCAGTACCATACAGAATAGTTCCATCACCTTTGAAGTTCTCCTGTGCATCCCGGTCATAGTCAACCACTCCCTGCTACAACAAGTAATTTTGCTGTCCCTAGAGTTATGCCTTTTCCAGGATGTCACATGAATGGAATCATAAAATATATTGTCTTTTGGGCCTGGCTTCTTTCTTTTTCATCCATGTTGTTATGTGAATCAGTAGCTTGTACGTTTTTATCGCTAAATAATATTCCATCATATAGATGTGCCACAGTTTGCTTATCCATCCTCCTGTTGAAAGACATTGTAGTTGCTTCCAGTTTTCATTACTACATTCCCACACAGGTCACCGTCCGAATGTAAATTTTTAATTCATTTAAGTGCAAGGGTGGGTTCTATGGTAAGTCTTTTTAAGGGTCACAATGAGTCACATTCAACTCAATAGCAGTGGGTTTGGTTTGGTTTATGGTAAGTCAATGTTTAACTTTTTTTTTTTTTTAATAACTTTTATTAAGCTTCAAGTGAACGTTTACAAATCCAATCAGTCTGTCACATATAAGTTTACATACATCTCACTCCCTACTCCCACTTGCTCTCCCCCTCTTGAGTCAGCCCTTTCAGTCTCTCCTTTCTTGACAATTTTGCCGGCTTCCCTCTCTCTCTATCCTCCCATCCCCTCTCCAGACAAGAGTTGCCAACACAATCTCAAGTGTCCACCTGATATAATTAGCTCACTCTTCATCAGCGTCTCTCTCCCACCCGCTGACCAGTCCCTTTCATGTCTGATGAGTTGTCTTCAGGGATGGTTCCTGTCCTGTGCCAACAGAAGGTCTGGGGACCATGGCCGCCGGGATTCCTCAAGTCTCAGTCAGACCATTAAGTTTGGTCTTTTTATGAGAATTTGGGGTCTGTATCCCACTGATCTCCTGCTCCGTCAGGGGTCCTCTGCTGTGCTCCCTGTCAGGGCAGTCATCGATTGTGGCCGGGCAACAACTAGTTCTTCTGGTCTCAGGATGATGTAGGTCTCTGGTTCATGTGGCCCTTTCTGTCTCTTGGGCTCTTAGTTGTCTTGTGGCCTTGGTGTTCTTCATTTTCCTTTGCTCCAGGTGGGTTGAGACCAATTGATGCATCTTAGGTGGCCGCTTATTAGCATTTAAGACCCCAGACGCCACATTTCAAAGTGGGATGCAGAATGATTTCATAATAGAATTATTTTGCCAATTGACTTAGAAGTCCCCGCAAACCATGTTCCCCAGACCCCCGCGCTTGCTCCGCTGACCTTTGAAGCATTCATTTTATCCCGGAAACTTCTTTGCTTTTGGTCCAGTCCAATTGAGCTGACCTTCCATGTACTGAGTGTTGTCTTTCCCTTCACCTAAAGCAGTTCTTATCTACTGATTAATCAATTAAAAAACCCTCTCCCACCCTCCCCCCTTCGTAACCACAAAAGTATGTGTTCTTCTCAGGTTTACTATTTCTCAAGATCTTATAATAGTGGTCTTATACAATATTTGTCCTTTTGCCTCTGACTGATTTCGCTCAGCATAATGCCTTCCAGGTTCCTCCATGTTATGAAATGTTTCAGAGATTCGTCACTGTTCTTTATCGATGCGTAGTATTCCATTGTGTGAATATACCACAATTTATTTACCCATTCATCCGTTGATGGACACCTTGGTTGCTTCCAACTTTTTGTTATTGTAAACAGAGCTGCAAGAAACATGGGTGTGCATATATCTGTTTGTATGAAGACTCTTGTATCTCTAGGGTATATTCCCAGGAGTGGGATTTCTGGGTTGTATGGTAGTTCTATTTCTAACTGTTTAAGATAACACCAGATAGATTTCCAAAGTGGTTGTACCATTTTACATTCCCACCAGCAGTGTATGAGAGTTCCAATCTCTCCGCAGCCTCTCCAACATTTATTATTTTGTGTTTTTTGGATTAATGCCAGCCTTGCTGGTGTGAGATGGAATCTTATCGTAGTTTTAATTTGCATTTCTCTAATGGCTAATGATCGAGAGCATTTTCTCATGTATCTGTTGGCTGCCTGAATATCTTCTTTAGTGAAATGTGTGTTCATGTCCTTTGCCCACTTCTTGATTGGGTTGTTTGTCTTTTTGTGGTTGAGTTTTGATAGAATCATGTAGATTTTAGAGATCAGGCGCTGGTCGGAGATGTCATAGCTGAAAATTCTTTCCCAATCTGTAGGTGGTCTTTTTACTCTTTTGGAGAAGTCTTTAGATGAGCATAGGTGTTTGATTTTTAGGAGTTCCCAGTTATCGGGTTTCTCTTCATCATTTTTGGTAATGTTTTGTATTCTGTTTATACCTTGTATTAGGGCTCCTAGGGTTGTCCCAATTTTTTCTTCCATGATCTTTATCGTTTTAGTCTTTATGTTTAGGTCTTTGATCCACTTGGAGTTAGTTTTTGTGCATGGTGTGAGGTATGGGTCCTGTTTCATTTTTTTGCAAATGGGTATGCAGTTATGCCAGCACCATTTGTTAAAAAGGCTATCTTTTCCCCAATTAATTGACACTGGTCCTTTGTCAAATATCAGCTGCTCATACGTGGATGGATCTATGTCTGGGTTCTCAATTCTGTTCCATTGGTCTATGTGCCTGTTGTTGTACCAGTACCAGGCTGTTTTGACTACTGTGGCTGTATAATAGGTTCTGAAGTCAGGTAAAGTGAGGCCTCCCACTTTCTTCTTCTTTTTCAGTAGTGCTTTGCTTATCCGGGGCTTTTTTGCCTTCCATATGAAATTGGTGATTTGTTTCTCTATCCCCTTAAAATATGACATTGGAATTTGGATCGGAAGTGCGTTAAATGTATAGATGGCTTTTGGTAGAATAGACATTTTTACTATGTTAAGTCTTCCTATCCATGAGCAAGGTATATTTTTCCACTTAAGTATGTCCTTTTGAATTTCTTGTAGTAGAGCTTTGTAGTTTTCTTTGTATAGGTCTTTTACATCCTTGGTAAGATTTATTCCTAAGTATCTTATCTTCTTGGGGGCTACTGTGAATGGTATTGATTTGGTTATTTCCTCTTCGATGTTCTTTTTGTTGATGTAGAGGAATTCAAGTGATTTTTGTATGTTTATTTTATAACCTGAGACTCTGGCCAAACTCTTCTATTAGTTTCAGTAGTTTTCTGGAGGATTCCTTAGGGTTTTCTGTGTATATAATCGTGTCATCTGCAAATAGTGATACCTTTACTTCTTCCTTGCCAATCCGGATACCTTTTATTTCTTTGTCTAGCCTAATTGCCCTGGCTAGGACTTCTAGCACAATGTTGAATAAAAGCGGTGATAAAGGGCATCCTTGTCTGGTTCCCGTTCTCAAGGGAAATGCTTTCAGGTTCTCTCCATTTAGAGTGATATTGGCTGTTGGCTTTGCATAGATGCCCTTTATTATGTTGAGGAATTTTCCTTCAATTCCTATTTTGGCAAGAGTTTTTATCATAAATGGGTGTTGGACTTTGTCAAATGCCTTTTCTGCATCAATTGATAAGATCATGTGGTTTTTGTCTTTTGTTTTATTTATGTGATGGATTACATTAATGGTTTTTCTGATATTAAACCAGCCTTGCATACCTGGTATAAATCCCACTTGATCAGGGTGAATTATTTTTTGGATGTCTTGTTGGATTCTATTGGCTAGAATTTTGTGGAGGATTTTTGCATCTATGTTCATGAGGGATATAGGTCTATAATTTTCTTTTTTTGTAATGTCTTTACCTGGTTTTGGTATCAGGGAGATGGTGGCTTCATAGAATGAGTTGGGTAGTATTCCGTCATTTTCTATGCTTTGGAATACCTTCAGAAGTAGTGATGTTAACTCTTCTCTGAAAGTTTGGTAGAACTCTGCAGTGAAGCTGTCCGGGCCAGGGCTTTTTTTTGTTGGGAGTTTTTTGATTACCGTTTCAATCTCTTTTTTTGTTATGGGTCTATTTAGTTGTTCTACTTCTGAATGTGTTAGTTTAGGTAGGTAGTGTTTTTCCAGGAATTCATCCATTTCTTCTAGGTTTTCAAATTTGTTAGAGTACAATTTTTCATAATAATCTGAAATGATTCTTTTAATTTCATTTGGTTCTGTTGTGATGTGGTCCTTCTCGTTTCTTATTCGGGTTATTTGTTTCCTTTCCTGTATTTCTTTAGTCAGTCTAGCCAATGGTTTATCAATTTTGTTAATTTTTTCAAAGAACCAGCTTTTGGCTTTGTTAATTCTTTCAATTGTTTTTCTGTTCTCTAATTCATTTAGTTCAGCTCTAATTTTTATTATTTGTTTTCTTCTGGTGCCTGATGGATTCTTTTGTTGCTTACTTTCTATTTGTTCAAGTTGTAGGGACAGTTCTCTGATTTTGGCTCTTCTTTTTGTATGTGTGCATTTATTGATATAAATTGGCCTCTGAGCACTGCTTTTGCTGTGTCCCAGAGGTTTTGATAGGAAGTATTTTCATTCTCGTTGCTTTCTATGAATTTCCTTATTCCCTCCTTGATGTCTTCTATAACCCAGTCTTTTTTCAGGAGGCTATTGTGTATTTTCCAAGTATTTGGTTTCTTTTCCCTAGTTTTTCTGTTATTGATCTCTAGTTTTATTGCCTTGTGGTCTGAGAAGATGCTTTGTAATATTTCGATGTTTTGGACTCTGCAAAGGTTTGTTTTCTGACCTAATATGTGGTCTATTCTAGAGAATGTTCCATGTGCGCTAGAAAAAAAAGTATATTTTGCAGCAGTTGGGTGGAGAGTTCTGTATAAGTCAATGAGGTCAAGTTGGTTGATTGTTGTAATTAGATCTTCCGTGTCTCTATTGAGCTTCTTACTGGATGTCCTGTCCTTCTCCGAAAGTGGTGTGTTGAAGTCTCCTACTATATATGTGGAGGTATCTGTCTCACTTTTCAATTCTGTTAAAATTTGATTTATGTATCTTGCAGCCCTGTCATTGGGTGCATAAATATTTAATATGGTTATGTCTTCCTGATCAATTGTCCCTTTTATCATTATATAGTGTCCTTCTTTATGCTTTGTGGTGGATTTAAGTCTAAAGTCTATTTTGTCAGAAATTAATATTGCTACTCCTCTTCTTTTTTGCTTATTGTTTGCTTGATATACTTTTTTCCATCCTTTGAGTTTTAGTTTGTTTGTGTCTCTAAGTCTAAGGTGTGTCTCTTGTAGGCAGCATATAGATGGATCGTGTTTCTTTATCCAGTCTGTGACTCTCTGTCTCTTTATTGGTGCATTTAGTCCATTTACATTCAGGGTAATTATAGATAAATAAGTTTTTAGTGCTGTCATCTTGATGCCTTTTTATGTGTGTTGTTGACAATTTCATTTTTCCTCATACTTTTTTGTGCTGAGGCGTTTTTCCTAGTAAATTGTGAGATCCTCATTTTCATAGTGTTTGACTTTATGTTAGTTGAGTCGTTACGTTTTTCTTGGCTTTTACCTTGAGTTATAGAGTTGTTATACCTTTTTGTGGTTACCTTATTATTTACCCCTATTTTTCTAAGTAAAAACCTAACTTGTATTGTTCTATATCGCCTTGTATCACTCTCCATATGGCAGTTCAATGCCTCCTGTATTTAGTCCCTCTTTTTGATTATTTTGAACTTTTACCTATTGACTTCCATGATTCCCTGTTATGTGTATTTTTTTTTTTATTTAATCTTAATTTGTTTTTGTGATTTCCCTATTTGAGTTGATATCATGACGTTCTGTTTTGTGACCTTGTGTTGTGCTGATATCTGATATTATTGGTTCTCTGACCAAACAATATCCTTTAGTATTTCTTGTAGCTTTGGTTTGGTTTTTGCAAATTCTCTAAACTTGTGTTTGTCTGTAAATATCTTAATTTCGCCTTCATATTTCAGAGAGAGTTTTGCTGGATATATGATCCTTGGCTGGCAGTTTTTCTCCTTCAGTGTTCTGTATATGTCGTCCCATTCCCTTCTTGCCTGCATGGTTTCTGTTCAGTAGTCTGAACTTATTCTTATTGATTCTCCCTTGAAGGAAACCTTTCTTTTCTCTCTGGCTGCTTTTAAAATTTTCTGTTTATCTTTGGTTTTGGCGAGTTTGATGATAACATGTCTTGGTGTTTTTCTTTTTGGATCAATCTTAAATGGGGTTCGATGAGCGTCTTGGATAGATATCCTTTCGTCTTTCATGATGTCAGGGAAGTTTTCTGTCAGGAGTTCTTCAACTATTTTCTCTGTGTTTTCTGTCCCCCCTCCCTGTTCTGGGACTCCAACCACCCGCAGGTTATCCTTCTTGATAGAGTCCCACATAATTCTTAGGGTTTCTTCATTTTTTTTAATTCTTTTATCTGATTTTTTTTCAGCTATGTTGGTGTTGATTCCCTGGTCCTCCAGATGTCCCAGTCTGCATTCTAATTGCTCGAGTCTGCTCCTCTGACTTCCTATTGCATTGTCTAATTCTGTAATTTTATTGTCAATCTTTTGGATTTCTACATGTTGTCTCTCTATGGATTCTTGCAACTTATTAATTTTTCCACTATGTTCTTGAATAATCTTTTTGAGTTCTTCAACAGTTTTATCGGTGTGTTCCTTGGCTTTTTCTGCAGTTATCCTAATTTCACTTGTGATATCTTTAAGCATTCTGTAAATTAGTTTTTTATATTCTGTATCTGATAATTCCAGGATTGTATCTTCATTTGGGAAAGATTTTGATTTTGTTTGGGGGGTTGGAGAAGCTGTCATGGTCTGCTTCTTTAAGTGGTTTGATATGGATTGTTGTCTCCGAGCCATCACTGGGAAACTAGTTTTTCCAGAAAATCCGCTAAAAAAAATGCAGTCAGACCCCTATCAGAGTTCTCACTCTGGCTCAGGCTATTCGGATGTTAATGAAGCCGCCTGGGGAGGGTGGGGGAGGGAACAGAGAGATAGGAGAGTAGCACCTCAGAATATAGCCAGAGTTGCTTGTCTTGCTTGGAATGACTATTATATCTGAGATTCCCGTGGGCGCGTCGCCTATGTGTGCTGGCTGTGTGGAGATTGCCCCCGGCGGTCTGTCCCGCTGCAGTCACGGTCAGATCCTCCGCTTCCAGCCCCACGCCCAACGTCAAGGCTCCCCTACTGGGACAGTGCACTCTCGACTCCAAAATCAGTCGCTGCCTCCCGGGGACTTCTCGTCCCTCCAGCCGCGTGCCCGTGCCGCCCCCGCGAACCAGGTAGGCCCCCTCCCGGGGTTAGTTCAGATGGGTGGAGCAGCTCCCCGTGCTTGTGCCGTGACCGAGTGTCCCGGCTGGGACGCTGTTCTCCCCGCTCCAATACCAGTCGCTGCCTCCCGGGGACTTCTCCTACCGGCTGCGTCCCATGCCGCCCGCGCGACCCGGCTGGGCCCCTTCCCGGGGTTAGTTCAGGGGGGTGGAGCAGCTCTCCGTGTTCATGCCGTACCTGCGTCCAGTCCAAATCCCGGCGAGACGGTTCCCCAGCTGGGACGCTGCTCTTCCTGCTCCAAGACCAGTCACTGCCTCCCGGGGACTTCTCCTACCGGCTGCGTCCCACGCCGCCCGCGGAACCGGCTGGTCTCCCTCCCGGGGTTAGTTCAGGGGGGTGAAGCAGCTCTCTGTGCTCGTCCCGTACCTGACTGGTACGCTGGCTCCAGGCTCTGGAAACAATCGCTGCTTCCCCGTATTAGTTCGTTCTCCATCTCTAAATCTGTGTTTGTTGTTCAGGGTTTGTAGATTGTTATGTATGTGACCAATTCACTTGTTTTTCCGTGTCTTTGTTGTAAGAGGGATCCGAGGTAGCATCTGCCTAGTCCACCATCTTGGCTCCCAATGTTTAACTTTTTAAGAGACTGCAAAACTGTTTCCCAAAGTGGCTGTAGTATTTTTCAGTCTTGTTTTGCAATGAATGAGAATTTGTTGTTCTTCATCCTCACCAGCATTTGCACTGTCAGTTTTTTGTTTTTCAAATTTTAGCCATTCCAAAACGTGCATAAACAGCCCTGGTGGGGAAATGGTTAAGCAATTTGCTCTCATAAAGATTACAGTCTAGAAAACTCTATGGGGCAGTTCCACTCCCATGGGGTCACTATGAGATGAAAATCAACATGATGGTACCTAATAACAAGAACAGGAGCGTGTGGTTGTTATTAGGTGCTGTTCAGTCAGCTCTGACTCATACCAACCCTATGTACAACAGAATGAAACACCGTCCAGTCCTGCCCCATCTTCACAATCTTTGTTATGCTTGAGCCCACTGTTGCAGCCACTGCATTAATCCATCTTATTGAGGGTCTTCCTCTTTTTCACTGACAGTCTATTTTACCAAGCATGATGTCCTTCTCCATGGACTCATCCTCCTGATAACATGTCCAAAGTATGTGAGACGAAGTCCTGCCAACCTTGCTTCTAAGGAGCATTCTGGCTGTACTTCTTCCCAGACACATTTGATCAGGTTATAGTATATTCAATAATCTTCACCAGCACCATAATTCAAAGAAATCAATTCTTCGGTTTTCTTTATTCATTGTCCAGCTTTTGTATGTGTAGGAGGCAGTCAAAAATACTGTGGCTTGGGTCAGGCATACCTTAGTCCTTCAAGTAACATCTTTGCTTTTTAACACTTTGAAGAGGTTTTTTGCAGATTTGCCCAATGCAATGCATCATTTGATTTCTTGACTGCTGTTTCTGTGGGTGCCGATTGTGGATCCAAGTAAAATGAAATCCTTTACAACTTCAGTATTTTCTCTGTTTATCATGATGTGGCTTATTGGTCCAGTTGTGAGGATTTTTGTTTTATGTTGAGGTGTAATCCATACTGAAAACTGTAGTCTTTGATCTTCATCAGTAAGTGCTTCAAGTCATCTTCACATTCAGCAAGCAAGGTTGTGTCATCTGCATATCGCAGGCTGTTAATGAGTCTTCCTCCAATTCTGAGGCCCTGTTCTTCTTCATATCTTCCAGCTTCTCAGATTATCTGCTCAGCATACAGACTGAATAGGTATGGTGAAAGAATACAACCTTGATGCATACTTTTCCAGATTTTACACCATGAAGTATCCCATTTTTCTGTTAGAATAACTGCCTCTTAGTCTGTGTACAGGTTCCTCATGAGCACAATTAAGTATTCTGGAATTCCCGTTCATTGCAATGTTGCCCATAATTTGTTATGATCTACACAGTCAAACCTTCCAACCTGGGGGGCTCATCTTCCAGCACTATATCAGACAATGTTCCGCTGCTATTCATAAGGTTTTCACTGGCTAATGCTTTTGAAAAGTAGACTGCTGGGTCCTTCTTCCCAGTCTGTCTTAGTCTGGAAGCTCAGCTGAAACCTGTCCTCCATGGGTGACCCTGCTGGTATGTGAATACCGGTGGCATGGCTGCCAGCATCACAGCAACAAGCAAGCTCCCACAGTACGACAAACTGACAGACACGTTGAATCTAGGAAATTTGGAAATCATCAAAAATGAAATGGAATGCATAAACATTGATATCCTAGGCATTAGTGAGCTGAAATGCACTGGTATTGGCCATTTTTGAATCGGACAATCATATAGTCTGCTATGCTGGGAATGACAACTTGAAGAGGAATGGTGTTACATTCATCGTCAAAAAGAATGTCTCAAGATCTATCCTGAAGTACAATCCTGTCAGTGATAGGATAATATCCATACGCGTACAAGGAAGACCAGTTAATACAACTATTATTCAAATCTATGCATCAACCACTAGGGCCAAAGATGAAGAAACAGAAGATTTTTATCAGCTGCTGCAGTCTGAAATCGATTGAACATGCAATCAAGATGCATTGATAATTACTGGTGATTGGAATGCTAAAGTTGGAAACAAAGAAGAAGGATCAGTAGTTGGAAAATATGGCCTTGGTGACAGAAACAAAGCCAAAGATCAAATGATAGAATTTTGCAAGACCAGTGACTTCTTCATTGCAAATACCTTCTTTCACCAACATAAACAGCGACTATACACATGGGCCTCGCCAGATGGAACACACAGAAATCAAATTGACTATATCTGTGGAAAGAGACGATGGAAAAGCTCAATATCATCAGTTAGAACAAGGCCAAGGGCCGACTGGGGAATAGACCATCAAATGCTTATATGCAAGTTCAAGCTGAAACTGAAGAAAATCAGAGCAAGTCCACGAGAGCCAAAATACGACCTTGAGTATATCCCACTTGAATTTAGAGACCATCTCAAGAATAGATTTGATGCATTGAACACTAGAGACCGAAGACCAGACGAGTTGTGGAATGACATCAAGGACATCAACCATGAAGAAAGCAAGAGGGCACTGAAAAGACAGGAAAGAAAGAAAAGACCAAGATGGATGTCAGAGGAGACTCTGAAACTTGCTCTTGAGCGTCGAGCAGCTAAAGCAAAAGGAAGAATTGGTGAAGTAAAAGAACTGAACAGAAGATTTCAAAGGACATCTCGAGAAGACAAAATATTATAATGACATGTGCAAAGAGCTGGAGATGGAAAACCGAAAGGGAAGAACACGCTCGGTGTTTCTCAAGCTGAAAGAACTGAAGAAAAAATTCAAGTCTCGAGTTCCACTAGTGAAGGATTCCATGGGGAAAATATTAAATGATGCAGGAAGCATCAAAAGAAGATGGAAGGAATACACAGAGTCATTATACCTAAAGAATTAGTTGATGTTCAACCATTTCAAGAGGTGGCATATCATCAGAAGCCGATGGTACTGAAGGAAGAAGTTCATGCTGCTCTGAAGGCATTGGCGAAAAACAAGGCCCCAGGAATTGATGGAATATCAATCGAGAGGTTTCAACAAACAGATGCATCATTGGAGGTGCTCACTCATCTATGCCAAGAAATATGGAAGACAGCTTCCTGGCAAACTGACTGGAAGATATCCATATTTATGCCTATTCCCAAGAAAGGTGATCCAACCGGATGTGGAAATTATCAAACAATATGATTAATATCACATGCAAGTAAAATTTTGCTGAAGATCATTCAAAAATGGCTGCAGCAGTATATCGATAGGGAATTGACAGAAATTCAGGCCAGTTTCAGAAGAGGATGTGGAACTAGGGATATCACTGCTGATGTCAGATGGATCCTGGCTGCAAGCAGAGAATACCAGAAGGATGTTTACCTGTGTTTTATTGGCTACGCAAAGGCATTCGACTGTGTGGATCATAACAACCTATGGATAACACTGCGAAGAATGGGAATTCCAGAACACTTAATTGTGCTCATGAGGAACCTTTACCTGGATCAAGAGGCAGTTGTTCAGACAGAACAAGGGGATACCGATTGGTTTAAAGTCAGGAAAGGCGTGCGTCAGGGTTGTATTCTTTCACCATACCTATTTATCTGTATGCTGAACAAATAATACGAGAAGCTGGACTATATGAAGAACAGGGCATCAGGATTGGAGGAAGACTCATTAACAACCTGCGTTATGCAGATGACACAACCTTGCTTGCTGAAAGTGAAGAGGACTTGAAGCACTTACTAATGAAGATCAAAGACCACAGCCTTCAGTATGGATTACACCTCAACATAAAGAAAACAAAAATCCTCACAACTGGACCAATGAGCAACATCATGATAAACGGAGAAAAGATTGAAGTTGTCAAGGATTTCATTTTACTTGGATCCACGAGCAACAGCCACAGAAGCAGCAGTCAAGAAATCAAAAGATGCATTGCATTGGGCAAATCTGCTGCAAAGGACCTCTTCAAAGTGTTGAAGAGCAAAGATGTCACCCTGAAGACTAAGGTGTGCCTGACCCAAGCCATGGTATTTTCAATCGCATCATATGCATGTGAAAGCTGGACAATGAATAAGGAAGACCGAAGAAGAGTTGATACCTTTGAATTGTGGTGTTGGGGAAGAATATTGAATATACCATGGACTGCCAAAAGAACAAACAAATCTGTCTTGGAAGAAGTACAGCCAGAATGCTCCTTAGAAGCAAGGATGGCGAGACTGCGACTTACATACTTTGGACATGTTGTCAGGAGGGATCAGTCCCTGGAGAAGGACATCATAGTTGGCAGAGTACAGGGTCAGCAGAAAAGAGGAAGTCCCTCGACGAGGTGGATTGACACAGTGGCTACAACAATGAGCTCAAGCATAACAACGATTGTAAGGATGGTGCAGGACTGGGCAGTGTTCCGTTCTGTTGTGCATAGGGTCCCTATGGTCGGAACCGACTCGACAGGACCTAACAACAACATCAGGAATTAATGCCGAAAAACATTAAGAACATGTATAAAGATCTAGCTACAAGGATATTCATTTTGTCATTATTTTAAATAATGAAAAACTGTAACCAACTGAATATAACTGTGTTTCTGTCATTCCCTATCTCAGTTTGAGTCCCTCCAGAAGCAGACTCCCAAAAAAAGATTTGAGTATACACAGTAGCTAATTTTGCAGGTGATCTAAGAAACACCAGTAGAGGAGTGGGAAAGGAAACAAAGCCATTTAAGGGTGTATTATCAAGTAGTTACCACAGTAGGCAAATGGAGCTTAATCCAGCTGAGTAATGTTGAAAACTAGTGTGGAACACATGCCTCAGAGTTGTATCTCCCAAACGGTGAGGAAGCTGGGATCTTTTTTCTACCTTACTCTCCTCAATCATTAGTTGAAGACTGCTTGGGTCAGGCAAGGCTGTGTTAATTCCCCAGCACTACTAGCTGGTCCACTGGCAGGCAAAGTAGACTTGCAGGCAGCTAAAACTTTCAGGCAAGGAATTCATAAATGATGACAGATGGAAGCTGGGTTTGCATGCACAGAAATGTAATGTGCCAGGAGGATTTGAGAGGACTGTCAAAAGCATCTCCACCATGCGTCTGTCAGTTTGTCGTACCATGGTGGCTTATGTGTTGCTGTGATACCGGAAGCTTTGCACTGGTTTTTCAAATACCAGCAGGGTCACCCTTGGGGAACTGGTTTCAATGGAGCGTCCAGACTAAGACGTAGGACCTGGCAGTCTACTTCTGAAAAAATTGACCAGTGAAAACCTTATGAATAACTGCAGAGTATTGTCTGATACAGTGTTGGAAGATTAGCTCCTCAGGTTGGAAGACACTCAAAATATGACTGGGGAAGAGCTGCCTCCTCAAAGTAGAGTCGACCTTAATGATGTGGATGGAATCAAGCTTTCGGGACCTTCATCTGCTGATGTGGCACTACTCAAAATGACAAGAAACAGCTGCAAACACCATTAATAATCAGGATATGGAATGTACGAAGTATGAATCTAGGAAAATTGAAAATTGTCAAAAATGAAATGGAACACATAAAGATCGATACCTAGGCATTAGTGAGCTGAAATGGACTGGTACTGGCCATTTTGAATCAGACAATCATATGGTCTACTATACAAGGAATGACAAAGTGAAGAGGAATGGTGTCGTGTTCATCATCAAAAAAAACATTTTAAGATCTATTCTGAAGTACAACACTGTCAGTGATAGGATAATGTCCATACTCCCACAAAGACCAGTTAATATGACTTTATTATTCAAATTTACACACCAACCACTAATGTCAAAGATGAGGGAAGTGAAGATATTTACCAACTTCTGCAACCTGAAATTGATCAAACATGCAATTTCAGGTGACTGGAATGCCAGAATTGGAAACAAAAAAGGATCTATGGTTGGAAAATATGGCCTCGGTGATAGAAATGACACTGCAGATTGCGTGATGGAATTTTGCAAGACCAAAGACTTCTTCATTGCAAATATCTTTTTTCAACAACATAAACGGCAACTATACACGTGAACATCACCAGATGAGAAACACAGAAATCAAACCAACTATATGTGTGGAAAAAGACAATGGAAGTGCTCAAGTTCCATCAGACAGAACAAAGCCAGGGGCCGACTATGGAAAAGACCATCAATTGCTCATATGCAAGTTCAAGCTGAAGCTGAAAAAGATTAGAACAAGTCCGTGAGAGCCAAAGTACGACCCTGAGTATATCCCATCTGAATTTGGAGACCATCTCAAGAATAGATTTGGTGTGTCGAACACTAATGACCAAAGACCAGAGGAGTTGTGAGAAGATATCAAAGACACCATATATGTAGAAAGCAAAATATCATTAAAAAGACAGGAAAGAAAGAAAAGACCCAAATGGATATCAGAACAGACTTTGGAAGTTGCTCTTAAATGTACAGTGACCAAAGTGAAGGGATGAAATGATGAAGTAAAAGAGCTGAACAGATGATTTCAAAGGGCTGCTCAAGAAGACAAAAGTAAAATATTATAATGAAATGTACAAAGACCTGGAGTTAGAAAAACAAAAGGGAAGAACACATTTGGCATTTCTCAAGTTGAAAGAACTGAAGAAAAATTCAAGCCTTGAGTTGTAATTTTGAAGAATTCTACAAGGAAAATGTTGAATGATGAGGGAAGCATCAAAAGCAGATGGAAGGAATACACAGAGTCACAGTACCAAAAAGAACTGGTCAACGTTCAGGAGGTAGCATATGACCAAGAACTGACAGTACTGAAGGAAGAAGTCCAAGCTGCACTGAAGGTGATGGCAAAAGTAAAACAATAATCCAGGAACTGGCAGAATACCAACTGAGATGTTTCAACAAACGAATGAAGCACTGGAGGTGCTCACTCATCTATGCCAAGAAATGTGGAAGACAGCTACCTGGCCAATTGACTGGAAGAGATCCATATCTGTGCCCATTCCAAAGACAGATGATCAAAAAGAATGTGAAATTTTGCTGAAGATCATCCAAAAGTGGTTGTAGCAGTGTATCAACAGGTAACTGCCAGATATTCAAGCTGCATTCAGAAGAGGATGTGGAATGAGGGATATCATTGCTGATGTCAGATGGATCTTGGCTGAGAGCAGACAATACCGGAAAGATGTTTACCTGTGTCTTATGGACTATGCAAAAGCATTCCACTGTGTGAATCATAACAAATTATGAATAACACTGCGAAGAATGGGAATTACAGAACACTTAATTGTGCTTGTGAGGAGCCTATACACAGACGAAGAGGCAGTCGCCTAAACAGTGCAAGAGGATACTGTGCAGTTTAAAATCAAGAAAGGTGTGCGTCAGGATTGTATTCTTTCACCAAACTTATTCGGTCTGTATGCTGAGCAAATAATCTGAGAAGCTCGACCACGTGAAGAAGAATGTGGGATCAGGATTGGTGGAAGACTCATTAACAACCTGCAATACGCGGATGATACAACCTTGCTTGCTGAAAATGAAGAGGACTTGGCACCCTTACTGATGAAGACCAAAGACTACAGTCTTGAATATGGATTACACCTCAACATAAAGAAAACAAAAATCCTCACAACTGTACTAATAAGCAACATCACGATATACAGAGAAAAGACTGAAGCTGTCAAGGATTTCATTTTACTTGGATCCACAATCAACGCCAATGAGAAAAGCAGTCAGGAAATCAAACGACATATTGCATTGGGCAAATCTGCTGCAAAAGACATCTTTAAAGTGTTAAAAACCAAAGATGTCACTTTGAGGACTAAGGTGTGCCTGACTGAAGGCATGATATTTCCAGTGGTCTCCTACACATGCAAAAGCTGGACACTGAATGAGGAAAACCAAAGAATTGATGCCTCTGAATTATGGCATTGGCAAAGAACAGTGAATACGTCATGGACTTCCAGAAGAATGAACCAATCTGTCTTGGAAGAAATATAGCCAGAGTGCTCCTTAGAAGCAAGGATGGTGAGATTCATCTCGTATACTTGGAACATGTTATCAGGAGGGACCAGACCCTGGAGAAGGACATCATACTTGGTTAAATGGAGGGTCAACCAAAAAAGGAAGACCCTCGACGAGATGGACTGATGCAGTGGCTGCAACAATGGGCTCAAACACAGCAATGGTTGTGAGAATGCGGCAGGATCGGGCAGTGTTTTGTTCTGTTGTATACAGGGTCACTATGAGCTGGAACTGACTTGATGCACCAAACGACAATAATATCAGCAGCATCTGCAACATCCCTCTACCTAAAATCTCAATCACCCACTGCCAAGAAAATAAAGGATCAACATACTGCAGTTAGTTGTTAAGCACATGGGTTTTGAGGTCAAAGATCTTGATTGGGGTCTAAAACTCTGCCACTTCCTACCTGTGTAGGGGAAAAACTATCTGCCAGTAATCACTCTTGTCCTGAAAATTCTCATCTGTAAAATGGCAATTAAAGCTTCTATCTCATACGGTAGGAATAGTATTAAATGAGGTAACATTTGTCAAAGGCTTAGCAATAGTACGCAGTTTTTATCGGGGGGAAAAAATGATGAACAGGCAAATATTGGCACTTACAGTCTAAGGGGGAGCACACAAATCAGAAAACAAAATAATTAGATCTGCTGAGTGCTATTTAAAAATGAACAGAGTGATGTGATAGGAAATGATTAATAAACATTTATTGGTTGAGTGAGTGAAACTGAGTCTTAGAGAAATACTGCTTAAAATGTTAAAACATGTTTTCCATGAAAACAGCATTAAGAATGGCTATATGCTCACACAAGCTCATAAAACCATAAGATCTATAATATAGCTGAACCAATAGTTCATTTAGTGCTTCATTCATTTTTTCCCTTTTATACATTCGAGAACCATTTTCTGAGTACACATTGAGACGTGTATGATACGTAACTTATGAATGCAAACAAAAGACAAATCTCTGCTCTGGAAAGATTTAGAATAAGGAGGAACAAGTAAATCAATAATTATAATACAAGGTAATAAGTATTGCTGAAAGCGGAGAGTTGAGTGTGGTATGGAGTTATGTTAGGAAAGGATTCCCAAGGAGGCAAGCTTGGGCTGGCTCTTAAAGGAAAAAAATAAGATGGGAGAGAGATGACAGGAAATGAGGAACTGAGGATGGAGAGTTAGGCTCAACTTATTAAGCAGAGGAGTTTAGACCTTAGCCTAAAGGCTTTGAGGAGCCTTCGAGGAGGGGAATGATGGAATAAACCTTACAAGTCAAGATTCCAAAGTTTAAAAGATAATAAGGACTTTGTGGAAACCCCTTATAATTTATCCTGAAAGGTAATATAAATAATATTTTGCATTACCTACTGAACAAAGTATCTATATGACTGCTTTCCTCCATTAGCACAGATAATTAAGACATTACTTTCTTTCCTATGTCCTGCCTTGAATACTGAATTTGGATGCAATTACAGAAGGCTGGAGTTAGTAATCCATCTTGCTTTACATATCTGAAGTTAGAGCCGTGTGAGCTCAGTATACATTTTATGTAAATAATTTAAGAACTAGTTATATTACCCAAACAGGACCGAAACAGCGGCAGTTTTCTAAGGAAATATTTTGCTGCATATTTTATTCAAATCATTTACAGTTAGCACTTGCATTCTCCTAAACTGTGAAATCTAGAAAAATCCTTTCCAAAATGATTTTTTAATAACTTATATTTGTAAATGCAGTACAAATATATTTGCTCCTTAAAATAAAAATTTGCTTTTTTGGGTTGTAGCATTTCTAGCAATAAACCACAAGTAAGAATATCTGCACTTTTTATGAACTCACTGTTATCCGGGTTAAATGACAACCTGTGGCCTATAGGGTCCTACTCCGTAAAATGAGGAAACTGAGATGGTTGACCTCTATAGTTCCTAATTTTCTTTTACTGTAATTATCTGGAGCCTAGCATGGTGGTGTAGTGGTTAAGTGCTACAGCTGCTAACCAAAGGGTCGGCAGTTCGAATCCGACAGGCGCTCCTTGGAAACTCTATGGGGGCAGTTCTGCTCTGTCCTATAGGATCGCTATGAGTCGGAATCGACTCAACAGCACTGGGTTTTTTTTTTTTAGCATAGCAGGAAGCAACCTAGATTTTGGTCTCAGGAATACATGAGCTCAGACCATTACTTCTTCAAGTCGGAGAAATGGAGATATTAAAACTTGCCTAATAAAAAACAAAATAAATAAAAGCTTTATGTAAAATAAATAAGGTTAGTTCACTTTTTTCCTTCTTTCCTTAGATAAAGTCTTAATATTTATTTAGTGACTTGTGTCATGGACATCCCTGGTAAGCAAGTACAGGTACTTCATACATGTGGCATCTTGGCGCGCGCGCGCGCACACACACACACACAAAGTCAAAACTAAAAAAGTTGGAGAATTTTTTTTGAAATCTTTGTAAAACGAAACCAGATATTATTTTTCCCCACTAACATGGGCTTTGGAAAACAAAACAAACACACTGAAGAACCAACCATGGAAGGCAAAGCTTTACATGGCCGACCTTTCTCTTCACTTTTCAATTCCTGGTACAGAATAAGAACAAAAAACGCTTACTGTTTAGCACGTTACCAAGGCAAACATTTTCATCTAAAGTTTCAAGTTCAACATTTTATGGTTAAAAACAAAGCTTTACGTGGCCGACCTTTCTCTTCACTTTCCAATTCCTGGTACAGAATAAAAACAAAAAACGCTTACTGTTTAGCACGTGACCAAGGCAAGCATTTTCATCCAACGTTTCAAGTTCAACATTTTATGGTTAAAAACAAAACCACTCGCAGAAAATATCTCCAAAGAAAAACTCATCCAAATTTGCAATCTTTTATTTTACCAGTTCCCTGCGGCCCATAATTTCTCCCATTTTTTTTTGTTAGAAGAGACACTGGTCAAAAGTTCACTCTGCCAGGTCGTGGGGCTCTGAAATATCGATGCCAAAATGCGTCTCCGACACTAAGACCACCTTACGCTCACCCCAGATCCAGGGGCCCGTCGGGACTACCCTCGGCCTCGCCCTTTGTGCGGCCCGGTTCGAAGTTCCTTCCTGGCGACGCTCTTACCTGCAGGCCGTGCTGCTGGAGGCTCTGCGTGATGTAGTCCAGGCGACGATTAACGCTCTTCTTGGCCTCGGCCACTGCCTCCTTGGTGCTGCTCACCTGTACAACTACCTGCGCCCGATCAGGGCCCGCAGACACCTCCGCGGTGCCGCTTACGTGCACCTCGCGGGTCGTAGTTTGGGACTGTGGTGAGGGAAGGGGACGGGGGAGGCTAGGCAGCGTCCCTCTGTCCGAGACCAGGCTGTTCTCTTGGCCCCGGTCAGCCCAGGGAACCAGTTCCACGAACACCCGCGACGGAGGGGCCTGCTGCAGTGACATAGCGAGGGCAGCCGAGTTTCCATAGCTACCCCAGGCCGACGGCGGCCGAGGGGGCCAATTATGCCCGGCGCTAAGGATGCCGGGATGGGCTTTGAGACCCGGCAGCTTCTACAGGGACCGAGGTACGGGTGTGGGGCAGTTTTGCGGCTTCTCCCGTACAGGTGTTGGCCGAGCGAGTTTTTAATACGTCTACCTCACCGCCCTCAAAAATCTAAGCGGGCTGTCTCTGCAGCCTCCCTGTTAGTGAGCTCCGCCCCTAAACGCACACGCCTCCTAAGAAGTTTGGGGAGGGGAGCTGGGGTAGGATCGCGGTGGGATTGCGTCCTTATTTCTTTGTTGCAGGTCTGTAATTACTCTCAGCCTTGTCTTCTCTGCACGAGTCTTGGTGGCGTAGTGGTTAAAGAGTTCGATGGTTAAAACGCTGGGCTGCTAACCCAAAGCTTGGGGGTTCGAACCTACCGGCAGCTCACGGGAGAAACAAGTGGCGGTCTGCTTCTGTAAAGATTTGCAACCCTGTGGGCAGGTTTTACTCTGCCCGTACAGGGTTGTTATGAGTCCGAATCTACTCAAGCAACGTATTTTTTTTTTTTTTTTGGCCACGGTGGCTATGAGTTGGAATCCACAGCAGGGCAGCGAGGTAGGTTTGGGTTTGTCATCTCAGATTTTACCAATCCCGTCTGAAGGATTACTGCAGGCACTAAAACCAAATATCTTTTTGAGGCCCCACAGCGCCAGTGATTTAGTTAAGCTACATTTTATGTTTCTCGAGAGGGTTCTGTTGTGATGAACTACTTTTTGCCACTTTGGTATTGGGCAGTTCATGATTACCCTGAATCTCTGTTTCTTCCTCTAGAAAGCAATGCTGATAATACCAACTTTCACATTTGCTATGTGTTTGTAAGGTGCCCCTTACATGTACAGTGCTTGGCATACGGAGGCCACAGTAGAAAATAATAAAAAAATTATTAGTAATAATTGTTAGAGATAATAGTTAAAACTTTGGCGGGATTTTCAGTTTTCTCTGAAATCCCTGGGAATGGTCTCGGTCTTGAACTTAGACAAGACAAACTCAAATGGTGTCAAAGCACATTCAACATGGATATTGCTGAACCTGTGCAACTTACATGTTTTCTATACCCTTTTCTTGAGAGAACCTCCATAATACAAATCTCAAGTTCCCCTCTTCCACCCACCTCCTCAAATTAAGTGGGTTTTCTCCATAACACTAAGTAGTGATTTTCATATAAATAGCTCTCCCATTCTATCTCCGATTGCAACCAGAATTTTATCAAGAGAATTGAGCAAAAAAGTGAAAATTTTTAAATAAATGAATTGTTACGGACTGAATTGTGTCCTCCAAAAATATGTGCTGGAAATTCTAACCCACATACCTGTGTTTGGAGCCTTGGTGGTACGGTGGTTAAGTGCTCAGGCTGGTAACCAGAAGGTCATGGTCTAAATCTACCAGGTGCTTTGTGGAAACCCTATGGGGGCAGTTCTACTCTCTTCCAATGGGTCAATGTGAGTTGGAATCAGCTTGAAGGCAATGGGTTTTTGGTGTACATCTGTGGTTATAATCCCATTTGGGAGTGAGTTTTCTTTGTTATATTAATGAGGCAATGTTAGGGTAGGGTGTGTCTTGAATCTATTTTGAGGTATAAAAGGAGCAAGTTGAGTAAGCAAGCAAGCAGAAATGGTAGATGGCACACCATATGAGATCTCAAAGGAACCAAGAAACAGAAGCTGAAAAGAGACAAGGAACTTCCCTCAGAGTCAACAGAGATAGAAAGCCTTCCACTAGAGCCAGTGACCTGAATTCAGACTTCTAGCCTCCTAAACAGTGAAAAAATCAATTTCTGTTTGTTAAAGCCACCCACTTGTGGTATTTTTGATAGTACTAGATAACTAAGCAGTACTAGATAACTAAGACACAGAAAACAGTAAGAACTACTTTCTTGGAAAGGAGATTGGCAATCCTCATATAATTTCTTCACTATAGTTTTTCTTTTTGATAAGTAAGATAATTGAATTAAATCAGGTCTCCCCCACTCTTTCATTTGCCTCTACTTTGTTTCCCTTGAGTGGATTCCGACTCATAGCGACCCTATAGGACAGAGTAGAACTGCCCCATGGGGTGTCCAAGGAGCAGCTGGTGGATTTGAACTGCCATCCTTTTGGTTCACAGCTAAGCTCTTAACCACTGCACCACCAGGGTTTCTCATTTGGCTCATAGCTGCTTTAAAGTCATCAATTATTATTAGCTAAAAACATTTATATGATGGTATTTAATTTAAAAACTAACATTAAAAACTTTTCTCCATAATTTCTATAAGTCAAGACCCTCAAAAGAATGTTTCTCAGACTTGATGGAAAATTCTTTTTCCTTAGTGGCAGATGTGGAATAATATATCCTACAAAATGAATGACTGAATTCATTTAAGGTAAAATACAACTGGAATTTTAAGTGCATAGTAGTATTTACAATATGATAAAAGATTTCAGATTAGTGGGAAAGTGAATAAATGGTACAGGGATAATTGGCTAACTAACTGGAAAAAAATTGATCTGTAGCTTACATCATACACTGGAAATAAATTTCAGACAAGACCAAGGCAGGTGGGGGGGGGGGCGGGGCAGGGGGAAGAAATGGAAGAAAATATAAGTGAATATAAATATCACTTTGGGGGTGATAAGGCATTTCTAGGCATAATTTCAAATGCAATAACTATAAAGGCAAGATTTGAAAAAGTTGACTACATTAAAAATTTTCAGTGTATAAAACAAAACTAAAAAAAAGGTGGAAGGCAAATAAGTTGGGAAAAATATCTGTGATATATATTATGTATGGTGACACAAGTGGCTAAGCTCTGGTCTATTAACTGAAAGGTTAGTGATTCCTATCCACCCAGAGGTACCTTGGAAGTGAGGCCTGGTGACCTGCTTCCAAAAGATCACAGCCATGAAATTCCTGTGGTACAGTTCTACACACATGGGGTTGCCATGGGTCAGGATCAACTCAACTGCAACCAGCAACAACAACAACATGTATAAAAGGCTAACAGCCATAGATTTAGAGATCTCTTACCATAAGAAGGGAGCCCTGGTGGTGCTGTGTGGTTAACAGCTTGGCTGCTAACCAAAAGGTTGGCAGTTCGAATCCAGAAGCCAGTCCTTGGAAACACCGTCCTGTAGGGTCGCTATGAGTCGGAATCAACTTGACAGCAACAGGCAACCATATGAAAACAAACATCTGAAAAGATAAACGAATAATGAATACAAAGAGGTAGACCAATGAAGCAGATACTAATGGTCTATAGACAAAAAAAAAAGTTTATCCTCACTGATGGTTAAAAGAAATTCCAATTTAAAACACTGAAATATCCATTTTTAACTATAAATTTGGTTCATGATAAAGGCAGTGGGAATGGAGAAGGAGTAGATAAGAGTAATTTTGAAAGAAGAATGAAATAGATGTTGGCGACACTATATAAAAAAAGAGCAGGATAGTCCGTACCTGACTTAGGAGGTTTTTTAGCCTGGAAAACTGGGAATGATGAATGAGCATAATAGAGTACATC
This sequence comes from Elephas maximus indicus, assembly GCF_024166365.1. NCBI lineage: Eukaryota > Metazoa > Chordata > Mammalia > Proboscidea > Elephantidae > Elephas > Elephas maximus. Next base: position 142,225,802 of record NC_064819.1, on the reverse strand, counting down.
TATGTGTTCAGCTCACAATGACCCACTTTGCTGACCCACAGTCAAGGCTGAGCTCCTAGAAACTGTTTTGAATAAGTCAACTCTGTACACAATTTAACAAAAAAAATTTTATTGTGCTTTAAGTGAAAGTTTACAAATCGTCAGTCTCACAGAAAAACTTATACGTACCTTGCTATATACTCCTATTGCTCTCCCGGAGACAGCACACTCCTTCCCTCCACTCTATCTTTTTGTGTCCATTCTGCCACTTTTTGATCCCCTCTGCCCTCTCATCTCCCCTCCGATTAGGAGATGCCAACACAGTCTCGTCTGTCTACTTGATCCAAGAAGCTCATTCTTCACCAGTATCATTTTATATCCCATTGTCCAGTCCAATCCCTGTCTGAAGAGTTGGCCTTGGGAATGGTTCTTGTCTTGGGCTAACAGAAGGTTTGGGGGAAACAATGACCACCAGGGTCCTCCTAGTCTCAGTGAGACCATTAAGTCTTTTCTATGAGAATTTGGGGTCTGCATCCCGTTGCTCTCCTGCTCCCTCAGGGGTTCTCTGTTGTGGTCCCTGTCAGGGCAGACATCTGTTGTAGCCAGGCACCATCTAGTTCTTCTGGTCTCAGGCTGGTGTAGTCTCTGGTTTATGTAGCCCTTTCTGTCTCTTAGGCTCATAATTACCTAGTGTCTTCGGTGTTCTTCACTCTCCTTTGCTCCAGGTGGGTTGAGACATGTGCACTAGAAAAGAAAGTATACTTGACTGCTGTTGGGTGGAGTGTTCTATGAGGTCAAGTTGGTTGATCGTGACATTTAGATCTTCTGTGTCTTTATTGAGCTTCTCTCTGGATGTCCTGTCCTTCACTGAAAGTAGTGTGTTGAAGTCTCCTACTATTATTGAAGTCTCCACCGCACAGCTGAAACAGTTGTAGTCTCCCAACAATTTCCTATTCTCCTGAAATTGGCCCACACATGTCCATGCAGAGGGGAAAGGTATTCAAAGTACATGGACCATTTATGCCTGGACAGGAGCTGCTTCTGTCCTGAGCTCCCCAGGTTAGTGGAGCTGGCAAATTATCTTTTCCCCCAATTGCGAATTTATTACTTCTCCAAGGCCAGGAAGATGGCTCCAGGTGCTTAACAGTGCCTAAGCCTCTGAAGCCGGCTAGGGGGCAAGGGGCACAGTAAAATATACACAAATATTTAGTTTTTGCCAAGAGTGCCGTTTTCTCTGGTTCCAGTGGTGTGAGTAGGCTGTGTGGCTGGCTGCTTCTCCCTGTGGAAACTGTGGCCGAATGCTACTACTGGCCCACCACAGCCACTCCCAGGAATGGTGCCTGAGGGCTTCCACTGTTTCAGGGCTGGCAGCTCTTCTCCATTTCTGAACTGTCTCTTCTTCCCCCGCCACTCAAGTCTGTTTTCTAACTTTGCCTTTGATGTTCAGGGCTCCTAGTTTGTCATAAATATAATTGTTTCACTTGTTTTTTTGAGTCTTTGTTGTAAGAGGGTTCGCAGAAAGCATCTGGCTATTCCAGCATCTTGGCCCTGCCTCCCCGTACACAATTTGATTGGACCTATAATATGCACGTGATTCAAACTAGGCCAGTTAGAGTTTTAAAAAATTCAGTCTCTCTGGCATCCGAACTATGATGTGTGTGTGTGTATACACCCATATACAGTAAAACCTGTGAAACCCAAACATGTGTAAGAAGCAAACCTGTAGGGAAGGAAAACTAAAATATTTTCTACCAGAGAGCGATAGAAAAGTGGCAAGACTGCACCCTGCCAAAGGTGAAAAATTTGCAAAACTCAGAAAAACAAGGCAGTCTTTTCAAGTTCCGGCTCTCACAGATTTCACTGTATATATTTCCTTGGGAGGTATAGATTAGCCATTTTCCACATAACAGTTCTACTGGAGAAGCAGAAAAAAATCAGTGCTTAGAGAAAAGGAGCGAGTATGAGGCAGAGACAGAGCTAGAGCGAGAGAATGAGAGACATATGAAGCCATATACTGAGAGAGGAACAGAGATGAGATGAATTAAGTGTCCAAATGCCTTTCCATTCTGTTTCTAGAACTTTTCTTAGGCCTAGTTTCATTCCTGCCCTGGGGTTCTACAGAACATTCCTGTATCCTTATCATTCCGTACCATACCAATTGCTGTTGAGTTGATTCTAACTCATGGCAACCCTATGTATGTCAGAGTAGGACTGTGCTCCATAGTTTTTTTTTTTTAATTAAATTGTGCTTTATTGAGATATAATTTACATACCATAAAATCCCCCATTTTAAAGTGTACAATTTCGTGTTTTTTTTGTGCATTAACAAAGTTGTGCAACCATCACCAATATGTGATTACAGAACATTATCTCAAAAAGAAACTCCATATCCATTAGCACTCACTCCCCGTTTCTCCCTATTCCTGGTTCCTGTCAACCACTAATCTACTTTCTATTTTTATGAATTTACCTATTCTGGAAATTTCATATAAAAGTTGTTGTCGTTAGGTGCTGTTGAGTCAGTTCCAACTCATAGCGACCCCATGTACAATAGAAGAAAACACTATCTGGTCCTGCGCCATCCTCACAATCATTGCGGTGTTTGAGCTTATTGTTGCAGCCACTCTGTCAATCCATTTCCTTGAGGATCTTTCTCTTTTTCATTGATCCTCTACTTTACCAAGCATAATGTCCTTTTCCAGGGACTGGTCCCTCCTGATAACATGTCCAAAGTATGTGAGATGTAATCTCACCATCCTTGCTGATCCTGATCATGCTTGGTTTTTTACATATACCATTTACATTTTTTGATGGATTTCTGCTGGGCTGCCTATCTGACTTGGAGTGTCTGAGAGAACCCCAGTTATGATGTGCAATTCTGAACTTAACAAACAAACATAAAAGGTACCAGAAGAGAATGGAGTACTATATTCCAAATGCAGAAGGAAAAATAAATCAACCAAGAAGTGTGTATTTAGTTAAACTGTCCCTCAAGAATGAGGGGAATATGGAGATATTTTTAGACAAAGATGTAACAAAGTTTACTACCTGTAGATACTTACTAAAATGTTATCATAGGACATAACTCTGGAATATTAGTAAACCCCAAAGGAAAGCATGGCATAGAAAAAAAAAAAGTACTAATCACTGAAATTTAATTTAATTCCTTATTGAAAAGTGATTTCTTGCTTGTGTGTGTGTGTGTGTTTTCAAATGGAACTAAAAAATTCTAAACAATTATAACAAAACAGAGACATCCATCCGTTGCATTCAGTTCAAGCCTGTTAAGGTCCTTGTCTTGTTCAAAAAGAAGCTAAAGATATTAGATTACTTTAGACTTTTTTTTATGATACTTTATAGTTAATTACCTGTGGTAAACATAATGTTGTTGTTAGGTGCCATCGAGTCACTTCCGACTCACAGCGAACATCTGTACAACAGAACGAAAACCTGCCTGGTCCTGCTCCATACCCACAATTGTTATGCTTGAGCCCATTGTTGCAGCCACTGTATCAATCCATCTCGTAGAGGGTCTTCCTCTTTTTCGTTGACTCTGTACTGTACCAAGCATGATGTCCTCCAGGGACTGATCTCTCCCGACAGCATATCCAAAGTATGTAAGACACTATCTTGCCATGCTTGCTTCTAAGGAGCATTCTACTTGTACTTCTTCCAAGATGGATTTGTTCGTTCTTTTGGCAGTCCATGACATATTCAATATTCTCCGCCAACATCACAATTCAAAGGCGTCAATTCTTCTTCTGTCTTCCTTATTCATTTTTTAGCTTTCTCATGCCTATGATGCTATTGAAAATACCATCACTTGGGTCCAGCACATATTAGTCTTCAAGGTGACATCTTTGCTTTTCAGCACTTTAAAGAGGTCTTTTGTAGCAGATTTGCCCAAAGCAATGCATTTTTTGATTTGTTGACTACTGCTTCCATGGGTGTTGATTGTGAATCCAAGTGAAATGAAATCCTTGACAACTTCAGTCTTTTCTCCATTTATCAAGATGTTGCTTATTGGTCCAGTTGTGAGGATTTTTGTTTTAAGTTGAGGTGCAATCCATACTGAAGGCTGTGGTCTTTGATCTTCATCAGTAAGTGCTTCAAATCCTCTTCACGTTCAGCAAGCAAAGTTGTGTCATCTGCATAACACAGGTTAACGAGTCTTCCACCAATCCTGATGCCACATTCTTCTTCATATTGTCCAGCTTCTCAGAGTATTTGCTCAGCAAACAGATTGAATAAGTATGGTGAAAGGATACAACCCTGACACACACCTTTCCTGATCTTAAACCCCTCAGCATCCCCTTCTTCTGTCCAAACAACTGCCTCTTGATCTATATACAGGCTCTTTTTGAGCACAATTAAGTGTTCTGTAATTCCCATTCTTTGCAATGTTACCCATAATTTGTTATGATCTACACAGTTGAATGCCTTTGCAAACACAGGTAAACATCTTTCTGGTGTTCTCTGCTTTCAGCCAAGATCCATCTGACATCAGCAATGATAATCTCTGGTTCCATGTCCTCTTCTGAATCTGGCCTGAACTTCTGGCAGTTCCCTTTTGATATACTGCTACAGCCACTTTTGAATGATCTTCAGCAAAATTTTGCCTACGTGTGATATTAATGGTATTGCTCTATCATTTCTGCTTTCAGTTGGATCACCTTTCTTGGGAATAGGCATAAATATGGGCCTCTTCTAGTCGGTTGGCCAGGTACTGTCTTCCACATTTCTTGGCATAGATGCGTGAGCACTTCCAGTGCTGCCTCAGTTTGTTGAAACATCTCAATTGATATTCCATCAATTCCGGGAGCCTCGTTTTTCACCAATGCCTTCGGGGCAGCTTGGACTTCTTCCTTCGGTACCATTGGTTCCTGATCATATTCTACCTCTTGACATGGTTGAACATCGATCAATTCTTTTTGGTATCATGACTCTGTATTCTTTCCATCTTCTTTTGATGCTTCCTGTGTTGTTTAATATTTTCCCCATGGAGTCCCTTACTATGCAACTTGAGGCTTGAATTTTTTTTTCAGTTCATTCAGCCTTAGAAATGCCAAGCCTGTTCTTCCCTTTTGGTTTTCTATCTCCAGGTCTTTGCATATGTCATTATAATACCTTACTTTGTCTTCTCTAGCCATGCTTTGCATTCTTCAGTTCTTTTACTTCATCATTTCTTCCTTTTACTTTAGCTACTCGATGTTCGAGAGCAAGTTTCACAGTTTCTTCTGACATCCATTTTGGTATTTTTTTTCTTTCCTGTCTTTTTAATGACCTCTTGCTTTCTTCATGCATGATGTCCTTGATGTTATTCCACAACTCATTTGGTCTTTGGTCATTAGTGTTTGATACACCAAATCTATTCCTGAGATGGTCTCTAAATTCAGGTGGTATATACTCAATGTCATACTTTGGCTCTCATGGACTTGTTCTAGTTTCCTTTAGTTTCAGCTTGAACTTGCATATGAGTAATTGATGTCCTGTTCCGCAGTTGGCCTCTGGCCTTGTTCTGACTGATGATATTGAGCTTTTCCATTGTCTCTTTCCACAGATATAGTTGATTTGATTCCTGTGTATTCCATCTGGCGAGGTACATGTGTACTCACCGTTTATGTTGTTACGAAAAGGTATTTGCAATGAAGAAGTTGTTGGGCTTGCAAAATTCTAGAATGCGATCTTGGGGATGGTTTCTATCACCAAGGCCGTATTTTCCAACTATCAGTCCTTCTTTGTTTCTAAGTTTTGTACTGCAATCACTGGTAATTATCAGTGCATCCTGATTGCATGTTCCATCAATTTCAGACTGCAGAAGGTGGTAAAAATCTTCAATTTCTTCATCTTTGGCCTCAGTGGTTTGTGTGTAAATTTGAATAATAGTCATATTAACTGGCTTTCCTTGTAGGTCTATGGATATTATCCTATCACTGACAGCATTGTACTTCAGGGTAGATCTGGAAATGTCCTTTTTGGTGATGAATGCAATGCCATTCCTCTTCAAGTTGTCATTTCCAGCATAGTAGACCATGTGATTGCCCAATTCAAAATGGCCAATACCAGTCCATTTCAGCTCACTAATGCCTAGGATATCGATGTTTATGTATTCCATTTCATTTTTGATGATTTCCAGTTTTCCTAGATTCATACTTCATACATTCCATGTTCTGATTATTCCTGGATGTTTGCAGCTGTTTCTTCTCATTTTGAGTCGTGCCAGATCAGCAAATGAAAGCCCCCAAAACTTGACTCCATCCATGTCATTGAGGTCGACTCTACTTTGAGGAGGCGGCTCTTCCCCAGTCGTCTTTTGAGGGCCTTCTGACCTGGGGAGCTCATCTTCTGGCCCTATATCAGACAGTGTTCCACTGCTATTCATAAGGTTTTCAATGGCTAATTGTTTTCAGAAGTAGACCACCGGATCTTTCTTCCGAGTCTGTCTTAGCCTGGAAGCTCAGCTGAGACCTGTCTGCCATGGGTGATCCTGCTGGTATCTGAACACGGGTGACATAGCTTCCAGCATCACAGCAACAGGTAAGCCCCCACCGTATGATAAACTGACAGACGTGTGGGGTAAACATAATAGTAAATAAAAAAAATCAAAAGAGGCAAAAAAGAAAGCTGAAAGAGGCAGAAGGAAGATTAAGATAGCATGACATTGTGGAGCTGAAAGATGTGAAATTTTCAAAATGGGAAGGGTGATCAGTAATGTCACATGACATAGATCAAGAAATTTGAAGATGGAGATATGCCTATTGAGTATGGTATTTAGAAAATTATTAGTGACTTTTGCAAGAATTGCTTCACTGTGCACTGGATGATGAAGGGTTAAGGCATGAGTGAGTGACTGGGAGGAGGGGAAAGATAAGCATTTGTTAATACTAATGTCTGAAGTGAGTTTTTTTTTTTAAAGAAAAAATAATTGAATTCAGGCCTTTCAAAAATGAAGTGATTTACTATCCTACCTTATCTCACAAACACCCCAGACACTGGAAATAGCTCTCTTTTTTGTTTTTTCTCATTATTTCCAGGACTATTTTTTGCTTTCTTTCAGGCTGCCAGATGTTTATCTTCTGGTACCTTCAAAGACACAGGTCGAACAGGAAGTGAGTATAAAGCATGCTGTGTGGACTATGGGGACTTCTCCCAGTCAGGTTTATTTACTTGTCTCCCCTGTCCAATTTACACAGAGTTTCAGAGTCTAATGATTATATCATCACCTCGAAAATTACAAATTAGTCCAGAGAAAGTACTATCAAGTATATCTCTGCTGTCTGAGGGAAAATAAATGTGTCTGCCTACCCGTTATATCATCTTGCCACTAGGCTGGGGTGTCCTATATTTTGCTGCCGGATTTGATATCACCTGACTCTATGTGCATGCTTGACTGACCTCTTGGACACATCAATATTTCAGGTAAGCTTTTTGTTTAAATCTTTTCTTGCTTAACTCATTTTCTTCCCAATCCTTTTTACAAATTTCTTTTTTTTTTTTTTAGTAGTATCTGGTTTATTATTCTTGATTTTCAAGTGTTTAGCTACATAATGAAACTACTTAACATTTTAATTACTTATGCAAAGCCCTGAATGCCTCATTTAATTAGAGGCAAAGTAATATTTTATAAATGAAACTACCATAGTAATAGTAACAGTTATTAATTGTAATTATACCTTAGCTGATTACACTGTTTATATCCAAGAGAATAAGAAATGTGTGATAGCTTGTTTGTGAGTTTAAGCTGGGAAACTCTCATTTGAGTAAAGACGGCTTCTTGATATTAGCTCTTTTTGAAAGCAGTGGCTTAGAGGTAGCTTTGCCCAGAGATATTTTAACCTCCAAATTATTTAGTTCCACATTCTAGTAGGCCCAAGCTAGTAGTACGTTTGTAACTGAACGCCACTCGGGTTCTTGTCCTGTCTTATTAGTCGATTGAAATAAGACTAACACTGATTGCAATGGAAACATGAAGTGGCAAGTTTACTGTCTGCGCATACAAGGAGTGCATGGGGTCTAGTGACCTTAAGGCCACATACTCACTGACTAAGGGGGCTGGGGAGCTTTTTGTTTCCAATGGCGTCAGGGGGTTGGGTTTGGTACCCGGAATTTTCTGGCTTTAGCCCTCCCAGGCCTATATTTGGGGTCGGGAGGGGGGGTCAGCTGAAGGATGTGATTTCAATCTGTGCATGCTTCAAGGTGTAACTAGGGCTAGTCAGTAGAGGAAGCCACTACCTACTGCGACTTCCTGCTCAAAACCAGCTAGTGGTTAGGAAGACAAAGAGCGGGGAAGGGGTGTTGATTGGGGTTTTCAATATGGCTGAGCAGCCTGTTTCATATTTAAGGTACATAAATGATTTGGCAAGGAAATCGTATCTCATTTCTTGAGTTTATAAAGCAATAATGGTAAAGTTTGTACTGTAACATCCTGGTGAAATTTTAGCAGATAAGAGAGAGCTGACTACATAAACTGTTTCTTTGCTCCCAAATATCATACTTGTTGTTGTTAGGTGCCGTCGAGTCGGTTCCGACTCATAGCGATCCTATGCACAACAGAAAGAAACACTGTCCGGTCTTGCTCCATCCTTACAATCGTTGTTATGCTTGAGCTCATTGTTGCAGCCACTGTGTCAATCCACCTCGTTGAGGGTCTTCCTCTTTTCCGCTGACCCTGTACTCTGCCAAGCATGATGTCCTTCTCCAGGGACTCATCCCTTCTGACAACATGTCCAAAGTATGTAAGACGCAGTTTCGCCATCCTTGCCTCTAAGGAGCATTCTGGCCGCACTTCTTCCAAGACAGATTTGTTCATTCTTTTGGCAGTCCATGGTATATTCAATATTCTTTGCCAATACCACAATTCAAAAGTGTCAACTCTTCTTCGGTCTTCCTTATTCATTGTCCAGCTTTCACATGCATGTGATTGAAAATACCATGGCTTGGGCTAGGTGCACCTTAGTCTTCAGGGTGACATCTTTGCTCTTTGACACTTTGAAGAGGTCCTTTGCAGCAGATTTGGCCAGTGCAGTGCGTCTTTTGATTTCTTGACTGCTGCTTCCATGGGTGTTGATTGTGGATCCAAGTAAAATGAAATCCTTGACAACTTCAATCTTTTCTCCATTTATCATGATGTTGCTCATTGGTCCAGTTGTGAGGATTTTTGTTTTCTTTATGTTGAGGTGTAATCCATACTGAAGGCTGTGGTCTTTGATCTTCATTAGTAAGTGCTTCAAGTCCTCTTCACTTTCAGCAAGCAAGGTTGTGTCATCTGCATAACGCAGGTTGTTAATGAGTCTTCCTCCAATCCTGATGCCCTGTTCTTCTTCATATAGTCCAGCTTCTCATATTATTTGCTTAGCATACAGATTAAATAGGTATGGTGAAAGAATACAACCCTGACGCATGCCTTTCCTAACTTTAAACCAATCAGTATCCCCTTGTTCTGTCTGAACAACTGCCTCTTGATCCATGTAAAGGTTCCTCATGAGCATAATTAAGTGTTCTGGAATTCCCATTTTTTGCAGTGTTATCCATAGTTAGTTATGATCCGCACAGTCGAATGCCTTTGCATAGCCAATAAAACACAGGTAAACATCCTTCTGGTATTCTCTGCTTTCAGCCAGGATCCATCTGACATCAGCAATGATATCCCTGGTTCTACGTCCTCTTCTGAAACCAGCCTGAATTTCTGGCAGTTCCCTGTCGATATTCTGCTCCAGCCACTTTTGAATGATCTTCAGCAGAATTTTGCTTGTGTGTGATATTAATGATATTGTTCTATAATTTCCACATTCGGTTGGATCAGCTTTCTTGGGAATAGGCATAAATATGGATCTCTTCCAGTCAGTTGGCCAGGAAGCTGTCTTCCATATTTCTTGGCATAGACGAGTGAGCACCTCCAGCGCTGCATCTGTTTGTTGAAACATCTCAATTTATACTCTATCAATTCCTGGAGCCTTGTTTTTCTCCAGTGCCTTCAGAGCAGCTTGGACTTCTTCCTTCAGTACCATTGGTTCCTGATCATATGCCACCTCTTGAAATGGTTGAATATTGACTAATTCTTTTCAGTATAATGACTCTGTATATTCCTTCCATCTTCTTTTGATGCTTCCTTTGTCATTTAATATTTCCCCCATGGAATCCTTCACTAGTGGAACTCGAGACTTGAATTTTTTCTTCAGTTCTTTCAGCTTGAGAAACACCGAGCGTGTTCTTCCCTTTTGGTTTTCCATCTCCAGCTCTTTGCACATGTCATTATAAGACTTTTTTTTGTCTTCTCGAGAGGCCCTTTGAAATCTTCTGTTCAGTTCTTTTACTTCGCCAGTTCTTCCTTTTGCTTTAGCTGCTGAACACTCAAGAGCAAGTTTCAGAGTCTCCTCTGACATCCATCTTGGTCTTTTCTTTCTTTCCTGTCTTTTCAGTGCCCTCTTGCTTTCTTCATGGATGATGTCCTTGATGTCATTCCACAACTCGTCTGGTCTTCGGTCTCTAGTGTTCAATGCGTCAAATCTGTTCTTCAGACGGTCTCTAAATTCAGGTGGGATATACTCAAGGTCATATTTTGGCTCTCGTGGACTTGCTCTGATTTCCTTCAGTTTCAGCTTGAACTTGCATATGAGCAATTGATGGTCTGTTCCACAGTCGGCCCCTGGCCTTGTTCTGACTGATGATATTGAGCTTTTCCATCGTCTCTTTCCACAGATATAGTCAATTTGATTTCTGTGTGTTCCATCTGGCATGGTCCATGTGTATAGTTGCTGTTTATGTTGGTGAAAGAAGGTATTTGCAAAGAAGAAGTCGTTGGTCTTGCAAAATTCTATCATTCGATCTCTGGCATTGTTCCTATCACCAAGGCCATATTTGCCAACTACTGATCCTTCTTCTTCATTTCCAACTTTCTCATTCCAATCACCAGTAAATTATCAATGCATCTTGATTGCATGTTTGATCAATTTCAGACTGTAGCATCTGATAAAAATCTTCTATTTCTTCATCTTTGGCCCGAATAATAGTTGTATTAACTGGTCTTCCTTGTAGGCATATGGATATTATCCTATCACTGACAGCGTTGTACTTCAGGATAGATTTTGAAACATTCTTTTTGACAGTGAATGCAACACCATTTCTCTTTGAGTTGTCATTCCCAACATAGTAGACTATATGATTGTCTGATTCAAAATGGCCAATACCAGTCCATTTCACCTCACTAATGCCTAGGATATCGATGTTTATGTGTTCCATTTTATTTTTGATGGTTTCCAATTTTCCTAGATTCATACTTCGTACATTCCAGGTTCCGATTATTAATGGATGTTTGCAGCTGTTTCTTCTCATTTTGAATTGCGCCACATCAGCAAACGAAGGTCCGGAAAGCTTTACTCCATCCACGTCATTAAGGTCGACTCTACTTTGAGGAGGCAGCTCTTCCCCAGTCATCTTTTGAGTGCCTTCCAACCTGCGAGGCTCATCTTCCAGCACTATATCAGACAATGTTCCGCCACTATTCATAAGGTTTTCACTGGCGAATGCTTTTCAGAAGTAGACTGCCGGGTCCTTCTTCCTAGTCTGTCTTAGCCTGGAAGCTCAGCTGAAACCTGTCCTCCATGGGTGACCCTGCTGGTACGTGAATACCGGTGGCGTAGCTTCCAGCATCACAGCAACACACAAGCTCCCACAGTACGACAAACTGACAGACACGTGGGGGAAATATTATACTAGACATTTTAAAAGAATTACTGTAACTATAATTCTCTGAGCAGGTAGGAAGAAATGAAATCCTGGCTAAATTGTCAATAATTGGATATCTAACAGGGCAAGCAAGGTAGATATTGAGCAAATTATGAGAGAAAAAAGAGTGATACGTAAAAAATTCAGAAAGTAAAAGAAAACAAAATTTGGAAGGTAGAAGAAGCACAGTTTTATTTTTATTTTATAGTCAAACAACCTAGAATCCAGAAAGTTTTCTAAGTCATGTGCACAGGTTACAGAGTGAGGCAGTGGACTGCTTCTTCTTCTGTGCCATACTGCCTCCCAGTGATCAATGATTATTTGCATGACATACAGGGCCTGACAACACTCTTTCTCAAAACAAATGAAGAAACATAAAATCTACTTCACCTCTAATGAACTCAAACCCACTGCTCTCGAGTTGATTCCAACTCAGAGTGACCCTATAGGACAGAGTAGAACTGCCCCATAGGGTTTCCAAGGAATGCCTGCTGGATTCTAACCACTGACCTTTATGGTTAGCTGCTGAACTCTAAACTCTAGCCTCCCTTAATTTCTATAGCACTCAGTTTTTCTCGTTCTTCCTTCTCTCTGGTCACTTTTTTTTTTTTTAATTTTATTTATTTTGTTGTTGTTGTTGAGAATATCCACAACAAAAGCACCAATTCAACGATTTCTACATATACAATTCAGTGACATTGCTTACGTTCTTTGAGTTGGTCAACCATTCTCACCTTCCTTTTCTGAGTTGTTCCTCCCCCCATTAACAGCACTCTCTGCCCCTTAAGGTTCATATCAATCTTTTGAATTGCTGTTTTCAGTTTGATCCCATATAGATAGTTCTTAAAAGAGCACAGTGCTCAAGGCAGGCAGTTTTTACTAGTTAAGCTGAACTATGTTTGGTTTAAGAATATTTCAGGGGATATTTTTGGTTTAAGGTTTGAATATTATCTCAGGGCAATAGTTTCAGGGGTTCACCCAGCTTCCATGGCTCCAGAAGGTCTGGAGTCCATGGGAATTTGAAATTTTGTTCTGCATATTCCCCCTTTTGGTCAGAATTCTTCTATAGCATTTGATCAAAATGTTTGGTAATGGTAGCGAGGCACTATTTAGTTCTTCTGGTCTCATGGCAAAGGAAGCAGTTTTTCACAGAGGCGATTAGACACACATTCCATTTCCTTTTCCTATTCCTGACTCATTCCTCTGTTATTCTAGGCAAATGGAGACCAATTATTGTGCCTTGGATGGCCGCCTGCAAGCTTTTAAGACCTCCTACTGTATGTTTCGGAAACCCTGGTGGCGTAGTGGTTAAGTGCAATGGCTGCTAACCAAAGAGGTTGGCAGTTCGAATCCACCAGGTGCTCCTTGGAAACTCTATGGGGCAGTTCTACTCTGTCCTACAGGGTCGCTATGAGTCGAAATCGACTCCACAGCAGTGGGTTGGTTGGTTGGTTGATACTGTATGTTTCATTGACTTCTTTTTCTCCTTTCCTCTGTCCTTAGCATACTTTTCCACCTACATTTATAGCTATTTTCATGGATTCAGTTTTTACCCTTACTGACTCAGTTTTCTTAATTGTAAAGTAAGACAATTAGAATAACTTCTTTTAAATTCTAAAGACTGAGTAAAAAATAATACAGAATGATGGATGTTATACAAATCTTTTAAAAAAATATCTAGCATTGTATTGGAAACCCTGGTGGCATAGTAGCTATGGCTGCTAACCAAAAGGTAGAAAACCCAAAAGGTAGGCAGTTCAAATCCACCAGGCACTCCTTGGAAACTCAGTGGGGCAGTTCTACTCTGTCCTATAGAGTTGCTATGAGTCAGAACCAACTCCACCGCAACGGGGTTTTGGTTTAGCATTGTGCTGTAAAAAGACAAAGGAATTTAGAGTAAAATGACCTGTATAGTCAAAATATATGAACTGGAATTTATTTATTTATTTTTTTAAGGCTCAGTTGCATCATTTTAAAAATGGAGAATATATATACAGTCATGAGCTGCATAGTATCTGTTAGGGCAACCTCCGGCCGCATATGTTTGTGGTCTCCTAAGGTTTTTTTTTTTTAAGGGAAAGCAGCTCTACTTTTATTATTTCCTCCCATTTTAAAGACCCCAAGCCCCCAGAGTGAAGGAGCAGCGGGGCTCCAGGACGCATCCCAATCTCAGCAGGGCATCCTCCTCCCCCTCCTCCTTCTTCTTCCCCTTCTGGCTTCAACCACCCACCCAGCGGCCTTGCAGCCATTCACTTCCGGCACAGGACAGCCTGTGCAGCTCCTCCATTCCCGTCGCTGGCTCTGACAGGAGCACCAGCCCGCTTGGGGTGCTCACAGGCTCCTGGGTTCAGGCAGCGGAGGCTGCACAGGATCAGCAAGTGCCCCCAAGAATAGGGCGGGGGCAGCCAGGGCCGCCACTGCCAGCCATGCTCCCAGCACCTGCACACCCCCTCCCCACCCATTCCCGGGCCACCTTTCCTGTGTCCCCATGTGGTTCCTGCCCTGAGCCCAGACATGCACAAAGTCCCAGTCCAGCTGCCTGGCGCAGTCCCCGCCTGGCCCACAGTCTCACACCCTGCAAGGCAGGCCTCCTGTATCCAGTGGATCCACCTCTCAGGCTTTGTGGGAAGCTGTGGTGCTGGCCGGGGCTGCGGATTGGGCTGCTCCCATTCCTCAGGCGGGCAGACAATGGGTGGGGCTGAGCGCATAAACTGGGGACTGGCTGTACCTAATACGGTGTTCACACAACTTCCAAATCACTTAATGGCCTATTTCGCGGAATGTATCATGAACGTTAAGTGACACATGGCTGTGTGTATATTTTTTTTATACATAAATGCATAAACGCACAGTAATGCTTGTCAAAGCCAGAGCCTTTGTAAGGCGGAAACCTGTCAGAGAAGGAAAACACAAATATTTTCCACTAAATAGAGAGCAATGGGAAACTGGTGACTGTACCATCAGAGGTGGAAAACTTGCCAGACTGGGAAAAACAAGGCAGTCCCTTCAAGTTCTGGCTCTCACAGGCCTCACTATGTATGTGCAACCAGTTGCCACTGAATCAATTCCAGCTCTGTTTATTGGAGTAGAATTATGTTTTATGGAGTTTTCAATGGCTGATTTTTCGGAAGTAGAATGCCAGGCATTTTTCTGAGGTGCCTCTGGGTAGACTCGAACCTCCAACCTTTAGGTTAGAAGTCGAGCTCGTTAACTGTTTGCAACACCCAGGGACTTTTTCTCTCTCACACTGTTAATGATATTAACTAGAGTTCTACTTATTGAGCTGTTGCCATTAGGAAAATGCCCTGATGACTTGGGAGTTTAGAAGATGAGTACTTGAGGGCCTGACCTAGAATGAGACTGTAATCTGAAGAGAGAGCCAAATAGTCTGCACAAAGAAATGAACAGAAATGTGAGAGGAGGAAGATCAGGAAGAGGGACAAGGGAGGATGGTTTTAGAGAAAAGGCCATGTAATATAGATCTGTATCCTGTGGAGAGATATAGAAAAAATACCTGATGGCATATTGGACAAGAAGTTTAAAGACCATAAAACCAAAAAACCAAACTTGCTGCCATCGAGTCAATTCCACTCACAGCAACCCTATAGGACAGAGTAGAACTGTCCCATAGGGTTTTCAAGGAGTGGCTGGTGGACTTGAACTGCCGACCTTTTGGTTAGCAGGTAAGCTCTTAACCACTGTGCCACCAGGGGTCCTTAAAGACCATAGGTATCAACTTTATAATATTTAGTCGTTGGTATTTTGGCAGTATAACAACCTGCCTCATTGCACTGTCTGCATTGCTTATGGGGAAGTCAACGAAAGGAGCTCAGTATAGAACAAAGAGAAGTAAGCAGCTGCAAGAGGTGAGACATGAGCGAGATCAAGAGTTCAGCAGAAGTAGGAGCCCAAGTTGACCACGAGAATGCTGCTATTGTTGTTAAGTCCCGCTGAGTCACTTCTGACTCAAAGTGACATTGTGAACAACAGAAAGAAACACTGCCTAGTCCTGTGCCATCCTTAAAATTGTTGCTATGTTTGAGCCCGTTATTGCAGCCACTGTGTCAATCTATCTCGTCAAGGGTCTTTCTCTTTTTCGCTGACCTTCTACTAAGCATGATGTCCTTCTGCAGGGACTGGTCCCTCCTGTTCACATGCCCAAGGAGCACTCTGGCTGTATTTCTTCCAAGACAGGACTTGTTCATTCTTTGGCAGTCCATGGTATATTCAGTATTCTTTGCCAACCCCATAGTTCAAAGCCATCAATTCTTCTTTCTTCTTTATTTATTGTCCGGCTTTTGCATGCATATGAGGCGACTGAAAACACCATGGCTTGGGTCAGGCACATGTTAGTCCTTAAAGAGACACCTTTGCTTTTCAACACTTTAAAAAGGTATTTTGCAGCAGATTTGCCCAATGCAATATGTCCTTTGATTTCTTGACTGCTGCTTCCATGGACGTTGATTGTGGATCCAAGTAAAATGAAATCCTTGACAATGTCAGCCTTTTCTCCATTTATCATGATGTTGCTTATTGGTTCAGTTGAGAGGATTTTTGTTTCCTTTGTGTTGTGGTGTAATCCATATCGAAGGCTGTAGTCTCTGATTTTCATGATTAAGTGCTTCAAGTCTTCTTCCGTTTAGCAAGCAAGATTGTGTCCTTTGCATATCACAGGTTGTTAATGAGTCTTTGACCAATGCTGATGTCACATTCTTCTCCATATAGTCCAGTTTCTCGGATTATTTGCTCAGCATACAGATTAAATAAGTACGGTGAAAGGATGCAATCTGACACACACCTTTCCTGATTTTAAACCCTGTGGTATCCCCTTGCACTGCTCGAACGATTGTCTCTTGGTCAGTACAGGTTCCTCATGAGCACAATTAAAGTGTTCTGAAATTCCCATTCTTCTCAGTGTTATCAATAATTTGTTATGATCCACATGGTTGAATGCTTTTGCTTGGTCAATAAAACATAGACAAACATCTTTCTGGTATTCTCTGCTTTCAGCCAAGATCCATCTGACATCAGCAATGACATCTGTTGTTCCATGTCCTCTTCTGAATCTAGCTTGAATTTCTGGTTGTTCCCTGTTGATGTACTGCCACAACTGCTTTTGAATGATCTTCAGCGAAATTTTACTTGTGTGTGATATTAATGATATTGTTCAATAATTTCTGCATTCTGTGGGATCACTCTTCTTTGGAATGGGCACAAATATGGATCTCTTCCAGTCAATTGGTCAGGTAGCTGTCTACCAAATTTCTTGGCACAGACAGGGGAGCACCTCCAGTGCTGCATCTGTTTGTTGAAACATCTCAATTGGTATTCCATCAATGCTTGGATTCTTGTTTTACTTTCGCCTTTGTCTTCAGTGCAGCTTGGACTTCTTCCTTCAGTACCATCGGTTCCTGATCATATGCTACCCCCTGAAATTGTTGAATGTCGACCGATTCTTTTTGGTGCAGCGACTCTGTATTTCTGTGCAAGTCCCCAGAATTCAGAGCAAAGAAATTTCGCACAGAATTATATCTCAGAGAGGATGAGAGTTCAGTTGACAGATCAGGTGACTGGATTATATAATTCATTAGGATGATTATGGGAATATTCGAAGGCATATAGCACAGTGCTGGACACATGGTAGTTAAAACTTAAATTCAGCACCCAACTTTCAATGGTCTTATATAATCCTGCATTACATTTGGTGCTGAGACAACCTTTGCTTTGAAGAATATCTTTGAGTAAGATAGTAGGGAAGTTGTGATGGAACAAAACCCTTACATGGTACCTAACAGAGCATGGTGGAAAACTTCTTACCTGAAAAAGTCACCCACGGTGACAGTGCTTGTTGAGAGTAAAAGGTTAACTCAAGTCATGTTCCTTTGAGGATGGAGTTAAGACATGTAATCTTTTTTTAGATTTGTAGAAATCATGCTTAACTCATGTTAAGCTTAGAAAGTGTTATGCTTTGATAGAACAGTAAAAGATTGTCCCAAGGAAGCTTAAAGTTGGATAAATAAGATTCTAAGAATGGCAATAGAACTGAAAAAGAAAACTCTTCTCTCAGAAACAGTAATGAATTCAGTAGCATCAGGAATACTGACTAATAAGATATGGAAGTGGTTGAAGTGCTCCTGAGATGCAATGAATACATAAATATTAAAAAAAAAAAAACCACATAGCAAATGATTAGCATACTTGGCTCTGTCCTTTTTTATAACCATAGTCATCATCCTTCTAAGCAAATTTCCTCTCTGTTTGCTTTCAGAATTTCCTGTGTGAACCAATGGCCACTAAAAGAAATTTGGTCATTAGCATCAGCACTTTAGAGCCTAACATGGCCTTACATATCAAATTAAAATTTAAAATCTGGGAACTTCAAGGTTTCCAAAGAGTTGTTCCAGCCTTTTTTAACCTAACTAATCTTTTTTTTTTTTTTAATGTGCTTTATATGGAGGTTTACAAGACAAATTAGTTTCTCATTAGACAATTAATACACATTTTTTTTGACATTGGTTGCCAAGCCCATGAAGTGTCAACACTCTCCGCTTTTCCACCTGGGGTTCCCCATTTCCATTCATCAAGCTTTCCTGTCCCCTCCTTTATTCTTGTCATTGCTCCTGGGCCGGTGTGCCCATTTAGTCTCCTGTACATGGTTGAGCTACATGTTTTCTTATTTGTTTTATGGGCCTGCCTAATCTTTGGCTGAAGGGTGAATCTCAGGAATGACTTCAGTACTGAGTTAAAAGGTGGCCCGGGAGCCATATTCTCAGGGTTTCTTCAGTCTCTGTCAGGCCAATAAGTCTGGTCTTTGTTTTGTGAGTTAGAATTTTGTTTTACATTTTTCTCCAGCTCTGTCCAAGACCTTCTATTGTGATCCCTGTCAGAGTAGTTGGTGGTGGTAGCTGGGCACCATCTAGTTGTGCTGGACTCAGTCTGGTGGAGGCTGTGGTAGTTCCGATCCATTAGTCCTTTGGACTAATGTTTCCCCGTGTCTTTGGTTTTCTTCATTTTCCCTTGTTCCAGATGGGATGGGACCAGTGGAGTATCTTAGTTGGCCACTGTCTTAGTTATCTAGTGCTGCTGTAACAGAAATACCACAAATGGATGGCTTTAACAAACAGAAATTTATTCTCTCAATCTTTCCCTGGACTAGGAGCTTCTCCAAGCAGGAACTCTGAGTCCAAAGGATGCACTCTGCTCCCGGCACTGCTTTCTTGGTAGTATGAGATCTCCTTCTCCCTCTGCTTGCTTCTCTCTTTTTTATCCCAAGAGACACAATCCATTACACAATCTTTTATATCCCAGCTCAAGACAATCCAATCCCACAAATTGAGTCCTACCTCATCAACACAACTGCTGCCCATTAACATCATACCATTAACATCATAAGCATCATTAACATCATAAACTATTGCCGTTGAGTCAATTCCGACTCAGAGCAACCCTACAGGACAGAGTAGAGCTGTCCCATAGAGTTTCCAAGGAGCACCTGGTGGATTCAAACTGCTGACCTTTTGGTTAGCAGCCGTAGCTCTTAGCCACTACGCTACCAGGTTTTCCATTAATATCATAGAGGCAGGATTCACAACACATAGGAAAATGACATCAGATGACAAAATGGTGGACAATCACACAATACTGGGAATCATGGCCCAGCCAAATTGATACACACATTTTTGGGGGACACAATTCAATCCATGACAGCCACTTTTTCAGACCCCAGAGACTACTCACCAAAGTAGGATGTAGAACATTTTTTTTTTTTTTTTTTAATAAACTATGTTATGCTATTTGAGCTAGATGTTCCCTGAGACCATGGTCCCAGCTCTCAGCCCAGTAATTCAGTCCCTCAGGGAGTTTGGATGTGTCTATGGAGCTTCCATGACCTTACCTTGGTCAAATTGTGCTGACTTCCCCAGTTACCACTTATCCATCATCTAGTTAGTGTTTTTCCCTCCCCATTCCTTCCCTCCCTCTTAACCATCAAAGATTGTTTCTTTTTGTGTATAAACCTTTTGATAAGTTTTTATAATAGTGGTCTCATACAATATTTGTCCTACGTGATTGACTTATTTCACTCAACATAATACCCTCCAGATTCATCCATGTTCTGAGATGTTTCCAAGATTCATCATTTTTCTTTATCGTTGCATTGTATTCCATTGTGTGTATGTACCATAGTTTGTTTATCCATTCATCTGTTGATGGGCACTTAGGTTGTTTCTATCTTTTTGCAGTGAACATGGGTGTGTATATTTCTATTCGTGCGACAGCTTTTATTTCTCTAGGATATACTCGTAGGAGTGGGTTTCCTGGATGGTATGGTATTTCTATTTCTAGCTTTTAAGGAGGTGCCGTATTGTTTTCCAAAATGGTTGTACCAGTTTGCATTCCCACCAGCAGTGGATAAGAGTTCCAATCTCCCCACAGCCTCTCCAACATTTATTGTTTTCTGTTTTTTTGATTCATGCTGGTAGTGTCAGAATGAGATAGCATCTCATTGTAGTGTTGATTTGTGTTTTTCTAATGGCTAATGGTCACGAGCATTTCCTCATGTGTCTGTTAGCCACCTAAATGTCTTTCTTTGGTGAAGTGTCTGTTCATATCCTTTGTGCAGTTTTTAATTGATTATCCTTTTGTTGTAGAGGCGTTGGGTTTTTCTGATAGATTTTAGAGGTTAGACCTTTATTGGCTGTGGCATAACCAAAAATAAGGGATTCTTCCAAATTTATTCTATGAAGCCAGCATAACCCTGCTACTAAAACCAGGTAAAGACACCACAAAATAAGAAAATTACAGACCACTATCTGTCATGAATATAGATGTAAAAATTCTCAACAAAATTGTAGCCAGTAGAATTCAGCATCGTATAAAAAAATTAAATACCCTGATCAAGTGGGATTCATACGAGGCATGCAAAGATGGTTCAACATTAGAAAATCAATCAGTGTAATCCACACATAAATAAAACAAAAGAATCACATGAGCATCTCAATTGAAGCAGAAAAGGCATTCAATAAAGTCCAACACCACCATTCTTGGTAAAAGCTCTAAATAAAAATAGGAATAGAAGGGAAATTCCTCTATATAATAAAAGGCATGTATACAAAACCAACAGCCAACATCATTCTCAATGGACTGAGGGTGAAAACATTCCCCCTGAGAACAGGAACAAGAAAAGGATGGCCTTTATTACTTCTACTTACTAATCTTTTAAAAAAAAAAAAAATTATCATGTTTTTGATGAAAGTTTACATAACAAATTAGGTTCTCATTTAACAATTTCTGTACATAAAAATTGTTCAGTGATGTTGGTTACATTTTTCACAATATGTCAGCATTCTCATTATTTTCATTCTGATTGTTCTGTTTCCCTTAATCTAGCTTTCCTGTCCCCCCTTACCTTCTTATGTTTGGTCTAGGGAAAATGTTTACTGTTTGGTTTCACTTAGATGATTATTTAGAGGAGTTCAGTAGTCATGAGTGATACTACTTATTTTGTGGGCCAATTTGGCTTTTGGCTGGAAAGGTAATCTCTGGGAGTGGTTTCAGTTCCAAGTTTAAAGGGTATCCCAGGGCAATAATCTCAGGGCTTCATCCAGTTTCTACTGGTCCTACCTAACTCATCTTTTGACGTGTTTTGATTTATGTCTCATTTATAGCCAAATTAGCTTAATGATTTTCACATGTACTATAAGAATTTTATCTACACTTCATAGTCAACCCACTAGTCATCTGCCTAGGAAGGAAACTTTATACTTTTATCTTAATCACTTTGCATTCTGTCTTTTCCTTAAGTGTAATTAATTTTTGGTTGTTCAGAAATACCAGAGAATTAAATAATCCTGAATATTTGAACAATGTGTACCACTTCTTTGCTTGGCCCATTAAAATCTCCCATGTGCTGCCTTCTTTTGTTTTTTCCATCAGCTGGCTGACTTGAAAGGACTCCAGAGACCTATGAGAGATGACAGCTACAAGATAGAAGGAGCCTAGAGCTGAGCCCACTGCCACTCCATTGCAATTGCCATCAGATGTAAAAAAACAAGAAGTAACATTTATTTTGTTAAGCCACTGAAAATTGGGGGATGTTTGTTTCAATAGTTAGCCTATCTTGACTAATATATCTCAGAGGATAGTTAAGAAGGTCACTCAAAGAAACTTTGTAAAGTGACTGATACAAACGAGGTGTTCAGTAAATGGCAGTTATCATCATCCTTCACACATATAACCATGTAAGCATTCAGACATTGCAGGTGCCAAGGATTCCGCAAATGACAAGACTCCATAGGGTCTGAGCAGGCAGAACTGGTTTCTTGTTGTTACTATTACGATTAGATCCATTTCCACAACTTCCCAGGTTCCTTAGTGGTGTGGTGGTTAATTCCTTTAGTTGTAGTGCAGTGTAATGGATCACTTTTGTGTGGCCTTTCTAGCCATGGTCTTGTAACTCCCACCCAAGTGATTTGGCAGGACTGTGCGGATACGGTAATTGCAGCCCACCAAGGGGATTGGTTAGTTTTGCCATCCTGCTGGGCTTGAAATTATCTACCCCAGAGGTGGGAAAGGGAGAATCCCACCACCTCCAGGGAAGAACAGCCAGGAGCCAGCGCGTCTTTTGGACATGGGATCCCTGCTCTGGGAGGCATCTGGGGCCAGAAGGCTGAGAGAGAGAGAGCTCGAGAGGCAGTGGCAGAGAAGTGGCAGTGAAGCAGCAGCAGAGACCTGGCAGCAGAGATGGTGTGGTGGGCTTCCTGGCCCATGGAGAGAGAAAGCTGAGTGCCTTTGGGCAGAGACTGAGGGCCAGGGAGAGGCGTGCCTGTGAGCATGGCTGGGAAGAGGTTGTCCTGATGGAAGAACTGTATCCTTGAGTGTTCCTAAGCCTGAATTGTAACCTGTTATTTCCCTAATAAACCTGGTAATTAGAGTATGGTCTGTGAGTTCTGTGTGGCCATTGCAATGAATTATTGAACCCAGCAGAGAAGTAGAGAGTGCTGTGGAGATACAGTTGATGTCAGAATTGGTACAGATGTTAGAGAGAGGAGGCATGTCTGACTCCTGCCTCATAGGAATCAGCCTTGGGCTATTGATCTTGATTCTCCTTCTCCCTTACAAAGTTAGGGGAGATCAGGTACTGCTCCCAGGCCATTTTTACATATAGATTTTAAGATAATATATTTGATCCCTTTCTTGGCCTGTGTGATGGCTAATATTATGTGTCAACTTGGCTAGGCTATGATTCTCAGTGGTTTGGTAGACACTGGACTGCTTTTTCATAATGTAATATACTGTAATCACCATCCATGATGTGATCTGATGTGGTCAGCCAATCAGTTGAAATGGGTGGTTCCTTGGGGGCGTGGCCTGCTTCCAGTACATAAATGGATATTTTGGCAAAACTTGCTCTTGCTGTCTCTCTCAACCCTGCAGCCTTTCCGTCATGTGACCTCCAGTTCTTGGGTTGTAAGACTGCAGAAGTCTCCAGGCTGCTGCTGCCTGATCGACAGGGTTTGGATTTTCCAGCGGCTGCAATCCCGTGAGCCATCAGAGGTCTCCGGCCTGCCATCATACCCATGGATTTGGGACTTGCCAGCCTTCACAGTTGCATGAACCATCTCTTTGAAGTAAATCTCTATATATTTATAGGTATGCTTCACTGGTTTTGCTCCTCTAGAGAACCCAGACTAAGACATTGTAACATATGATACCACTAAATCAAGTGTCTTATACCTATAATTGTGTGCCATTCAGGACCTAGGAGAGAGAGTAGACCAGCACTGTTCAGCAGAAATATAATGTGAGCCCCATATATAAAGATTTCTAGTAGGTATGTTTAAAAAAAAAAAAACCTAAAAAGAAATAAGTGAAATAAATTTTAATAATATATTACTTAACCTGGATTTTGGGTTTAACATATCTAAAATATTATTATTTCAACATGTAAGCAATATTATTTGCACAATTTTGTACTGACTCTTTGAAATTCGGTGTGTATTTTACACTGACAGTATATCTCAATCTGAACTAGCCTTATCTCAAGTACTCAGTAGCCAGATTTGGATAGTGGCTATTATATTGGACATCTCAGGAATAGACAAATCAGAGAAAACCTATCACCATCTCTGGAAACAAACAAACAAACAAAACCTCAAAGTCATGTGCCAGTGATATTGAACCAGTTGCCAATGAGTCAATTCCATGTATGTAGGGATTTCAATGGCTGATTTTTTGGAATTAGATTGCCAGGCTTTTCTTCTGAGGCTCCTCTAGGTGGATTCTGAACCTCTAATTGTTTGGTTAGCAGCCGAGCATGTTAACCACTTGTATCATACTGGGGCTCCCACTGATGCTGAGTTAATCACATTTTCTTTGCGTCTGGGGAAAAGCACTATTCTTATTGTTGTGGTAAAATAGCCATGAGAGGGCAAACATCCCCATCACCAATCCTGGCCCAGAAGATGAACATTTTAAGTATGAGGTGTTATTTATCTGGAGATTCAAATATCAGAACTTCTATGGTGCTTGAATATAGAAAACTCTTAGTGGAATCGTTGATGGAAGCGATCGATGTCCACATAATTATGTGTTCAATATTAATACATTTATTAAAAATATTTATAGCTCTTGCAGGAAAACTAACAATCTGAGCTCATATGATAAAGAAACCATGAACCTGAAATACAGTGACCCCCAAATCTCTCTAAGAAAGCAATACAAAGTTTATTTTTCTTAAGGAAGAACTAATAACTGTCGATCTCAGTTTTCAAAGTAAATTTAATTTCTTTGTATGAACTGTAGACTTGGAAATCCATTACTGTATATTGAAATGCACATTTATCCTTGTTTTGATAAAAACGTAGAACTCAGCTACTTTCCAGTGTACAAAACAAAGCACAGAGGTTAGTTCAAAAACACTGGATTTATCATAGTAAACAGCATTTGAATAGTATGGTTACTTTAAAGATGACAGGCAGTCAGACTGCTGGGAAGGAAATAATATGTTGCAAGTTTGAAAGAAAATGGATTATTCAAGATGTCATTTCATGAAAAGAAAATAATGTCTTTGATATTCAAAGTACCAAAAGAGAATTTAACACACTGTGCTAGAGAAACCAGAGATACATTTGATGCTTAGAAGAGATAGGATTTTAAGAAAAAAAAACAAAAAACAAAAAACCTCGTTTTCTTCTTCTGTCATAGAAATGAGATTGGATATATTAGGCAAGTCGGAGGAAATTCAGGTAAAAAGCAGCATATACAAATCAAAGGATATAAGCAAAAAAATAATAAAGCTAACCACACACAGCTCGTTAAAATTACAGATAAGTTGCTTCCTTTTACTGGGCTTGTCTGTCTTAAAATCTGCTCTATGAGGGACAGGTTACATAGATCCATTACAAAAGACTTTCCTCCTTTCCAAAACTATTGAAAAAAAAACGGATGGTGGGCTCCATATCTTGCCAGTATATCTGTTCTCTCAGTTCCACAGGTATGATGCTATTTATTTGCTCTGATAGAATTAGTGATTCCATTTTTGTAAAGAACAACCCGGCTTCCCTCATAAAAGGACTATTAAGTCACAAGAGTAGAGTTCATTAGAATTTTATTAGTTTTCTTCTTAATAATTAGTTGGCCTGGACTCTTTGGCTGATACTTTTCCCGAAGGAGAGCACGTTTAACTGTGGATATAATCTACTACTGATCACTTGCTACATTCCTTATCACTTTGGGGAGAATTTTTTTAGAAACCACAGAAGGTCATTTTTGTCTGAGGCCTGCATTTCTTAATGTGTCAAAATCACCTGGGCTTGATTCTTTACGATGTGAATTCTAGCCCTCATTCCAGATCTTCTCAATCAGTTTAGCTGGGGATGGGGCCCAACATTCTGCCCTTTGAATAAGCTTCCTGGGTGATCTGTGCCCTGAAGTGATAACTGTCTTAGGAAAACAAGGTGATAATTTCCAGTAGAGGTAAATGAAGAATGTGGCCACTTATTTATTTTTTTGATTTGCACCTTAATAACTTGAGACTCTTCCAGATTATCTACAGTCATTGATCGTTTTCTCACCCTACCCCTTCCCCACCATACTCAGCTTGATCTTAATGCAGATGGCGTGGCTTTATAGTCACAGGCCAGGGGCGAATGCCTTATAAAGTACTGGTCTTGCTGTATCATTTCTTCCAGAAGAAAGGTGAGCTTCAGATTTATTCAAAAGCAAAGCCATCAATTTTTGGGAGATGTTTTCTGGCCTTTAACTTGCTTAGAGCTATCAACCTATTTAGCACGTTGACTTACTAGGTTACCTAGAGTACATTTACATTGTTTCATTCTTGGAAAATTTCCTCAGAAATTACACTTATTAAAATTAGATATTCTATGGTCACTATAGGAGTCTCCGGGTGGTGCAGGTGGTTAGGCGCTGGGCTGCTAATCAAAAAGTTAGCAGTTCAAACCCACCCAGAAGCACCTCAGAAGTAAGGCCTGGTGATCTGCCTCCAAAAGGCCTTGAACACTGTTTGGGGTGCAGTTCTACCATGAGTCGGATTTGACTCTATGGCAACTAATAACAACAACATGGTTGTTAATATATTATTGATATTTTTAAGGTCAAGGTAGGGATTAGTTAATTCTGGCCTTAAGTCATTTCCTGATTATAATTATTAAAGCCTTGCTTTATATCATTTTTTTTTTATCATAGACTTATATTCTGTTAAATTTGGTTAGATTATTCTCATTGTGTGTGTGAAAAGGTTAGGTAAACAAAGTTTGGGGTCAGAAAGTTTTTTTAATTAAATTTTTTTTTTTTTTTTTTCAGTAATTAAGCTTAGGCTTTAAGTACCGTGGCTATAGTGCCTGATGGATTGAATTGCCTCACCTTTTAGGTAGACTTATAATACTTTCTCTAGAAAGAAAAGTTTAACTTTTATAAGAAAATTTTAGCATAAATTGTTTGAACTCAGCCAAATGAAAAATTCAGTATTTTAATTCATGTTTTTATATTGTACTTCATTGTTTTAGCTTATAAAGAATAAAGATACATGAAAAAGGAATATAATTTCTCATTTCTCAGAAATCTATTTTTCATACCAGATAAGTACCATTCTTACCATTCTTAGTAGGGAATAAATACTGTTTCACCTTAGAAAATCTTCAAATGCTGCTTGGTGTGGCTCTTCCACTTGGACTTGCTGTAGGTCTTTTAGAAGTTAGAGCTATTTTGATCCCTTGCCATTAGGAGCAGCACACTGTGCAGACAGTCTTTACAGACAGCGTGGGGAGGTGGGGGGGGGGGTGGGGGGGGGAGCAGTGAGAAACATTGATTTCTAGAGAGAAGATATACCAGTGGAACTGTTCCTTAGCTGTTGTCATTGTTTGCCACAACTCTTCAAAGTTTAGGTTTAGATTCAGTACATTTATTAATATAGCATGAAACATGCAATCATGCCTTTTGCTACTAATCGTAGACATAAAAATTGTACATTTTTGGACTGTAATGTTATGGTCAATGTGAAAAAGAATGGTTTCATTATGTAGTATGGTCTACGGACTCCCTAGACTGTTCCAGAGCCGTATGACATATTATTATTACTAAATTTTTTGGCACCTAAATTTTGATGCTCCCCATGGTATTTAAAACTAATTTAATCGTAACGTTCCCCTTTAATGAAGCAAAAGAAACTGAACTGATTAAGTTAAAGTGCGTAATGTTTATGCCACTGGAACAATTGTTTTTTAAATTCCTTCATTTAATAGAAAAGTTAAAAATGGCTTTCTAAAAGAGTAATTTGTGCACTGAGTATGGAAAGGCATATAAAGCCAAAACTAAATCCATTGCCATTGAGTCAATTCTGACTCATAGCAACCCTATAGGACAGGGAAGAACTGTCCCATAGGGTGTCCAAGGCTGTAAATCTTTTTGGAAGCAGACTGCCGCATCTTCCTCCCATGGAACCACTGATGGGTATGGATTGCTGACCTTTTGGCTGGCAGCTGAGCGCTTAACCACTCTGCCACCAGGGCTTCTCAGAAAGGCACATATACTGTATTAAAAGTGAGGATAATGCATATTTTTATACCTTTGTTATCCTAATAAGCTAGTACCAGTTGTCATCGAGTTGACTCCTAATAGCACTTCTGTATTGACTGGTTCATATATGGAAAACATGATAATTTCTACTCTGTCGTAGTGACTAGAGAAACTTCTTTGGATAGTCTAGTGCTCTGAGAGATCTTAAACTAATAGTGTTGCCTTACGCTATTTTTTCCAGTTACTCGCTGCTTGTTCTGTAGAAGGATTATAGTTCTCAGCTCCAGCCTTGGCCACGTGATTTATTTTTGACTAATTGTAAGTGACATATGTAATGTCTAAACAGAAGCTTTGTTGTTGTTAGTTGCCATCAAGTCAATTCTGACTTATAATGACCCCATGTGTGCAGAGTAGGACTGCTGCATAGAATTTTCAAGGCTGCTGCAATGTTTTGGAAGCAGATTGTCAAGCTGGTCTTCCAAGGCATCTCTGGGTGAGTTTGAACCTCCAACCTTTTGGCTGGTAATCAAACACTTACTGGTTTGCGCCACCTAGAGACTACTAGCAGAAGCTTTACTTAGCATCAATTGTTCAACCATTGCTCTTTTCTCTCTGCCACAAGAATGGTATGTCACAGATAGAGGCTATTCCTTCAGCTTGGATTTCAGAATGAAGAAGACATTGAACATAGTCTGAGCCAACCTGCAGTCAACATGTGATGCTAACCAGAAGTAAGGATTTATTGTTGTAAACTGTGTTGGGGTTGATTTTTATTGCAGCAGAAACTAGCCAACACTGAATTCTTAAACTGCAATTATAACCTTTGTTGAAGGAAAAAAATGAAGAGGCTCTAGGTGGTTGTACAACTAAACTTTACCCCATCAACCTCCATTTTAGCCTACAATTGCTTGGATCAACCTACTCATATTTTTCGCTCTTGAGAATTTGAACTAAGAGGCATGGAATGTTGTATTCAGTTATGGTGAACTCCAGCCAAAAGTTTCTTGTAGGGCAAGGTTTAGAGCTGGCTCCACAGCAAGCTAAAGTTAATGAGGAGACAAAAGGTATGAGTGAGCAGAGCAAGCTGGGATGGGAGAATTAACACTTACTGAGAGCTTTCTTTGGGCCAAACATTACTCTAAATTGCTCTAAGCACACACAATGCATCATCTCCTTTAATCCTCATATCTATGCTACGATAAACACTGAAAAGATTATGGTGCTCTGCTGCCACTTGCCCAATGCAAGCATACCCACCCATTGCCGTCAGTTGATTCCAACTCATAGCGATCCTATAGGACAGAGTAGAACTGCCCGATAGAGTTTCCAAGGAGCTCCTGGCGGATTCAAACTGCCGACCTCTTGGTTAGCAGCCGTAGCACTTAATCACTACGCCGCCAGGGTTTCCAGTGCAAGCGTAACTGAAAGAGAATTTCAAATAACACCTAAAATCACAACTTTGGTGCTTTTTTATATCATTTTTTTTTTCCAAAAATGTTTTATCTTGATGATACAGCTTTGCTGGGGCACTGAGCACATCCTGTCTTTTGGGTAACGTATCACTGCTTATGAGGTAAGTACTATCACTATGCTGCTTTAAAAATGAAGAAATTGAAGCTTCAAGTGTTTAAACAGCTTGTCTATGGTTATATAGGTAGTATGGGGTTGGAACTGAGATTCTAACTCAGATCTATTAGATATGGAAATCAATGTACTTTGTCAGACAAAAAGAGATAAGAGGCGAGGCTGCTACTGAGAGACAGAAAGAAGGATCTCCGTTCCTAATTTCCCAGTTTCTAGCTCCCATGTGACCTGACTATACTAAAGTGCCACCCTTATATGTAGACTTGGGGGTGTTACCACAATTTTGCAAGTTAGAGCCACCTGGTGCAAATAGCCAATTCTTGAGACAGGGGTGAGGTGGGTAGCAAGAGCTTTATCAGATATACCGGTATATGGAGACAGAGGGGAATGATCTCCTCCTAAAGTCGTCTGTCTCACCAGACTACTGATCAGCTCGGGTTTTTAAGAGAAAAGGGGCCATAAGTTTTAGGGACTAGTGGAATGTGCATTCTCTTTCTTTTGTTTAGTTTCGGTGGTCATATCTCAAACATGTTGATCTTTTCCTGCCATTATCCCATCAGCTGGGTGGGTGGGGTGGCTGGTGCCATCTTTCTTCTTATTTGACAGGCTTAGATCAATATCGCTTGCTTTTTACAGTCTTAGAGGAAACATTGGTTAACACTTAACCATGTGGGAGCTAACATCAGGATCTTATTTGGAAGCAGGGATGGAAGGAAAAAAAAATTGGCTCAGGTACTCTTCAAGATGTGGCTGAGCAGCCTGTTTCAGGGGGGTGGGTGTGGAGCAGTCAAGGAAAATGTCCTCATCCATTACCCTTTAGTGTTACTTTCCATCAGAGGTGTCCTAAAGCAGTACTTGACGAGGTTTACTAGGTTCATTAGGTTTTAGTGAAATGACCTGATTAGTTTTTGCCAAAGATCTCTTTCTCATGAGGCCACAGATATGAGCCCAGGTAGCTAGCCAGAGGTGCATTAAATGACAGAATGTCTAAAATTTCATCTATGGCAACTAAGACTTTGTTACTTGATCAAGTTAATTGCATCTGATACTTTTCCCCCTTAGGATAAGTCCTGTCTTCTGTGGTTCTTCAATCCCTCATGTAAAAATTTTTGTCTGCTCTAATGACTCTATTTCCCCAACTTGCCTATATATTTCTGAGCCCAGCTAGTAGTGTTAAGAGCATTGACTCTGGAATCAGATTTCTCTCAGCATCATCATTTGCAAGCCATGCGACTTTGGGTAAATTACATTTATAACCCTCAATTTGACAGAACTACCACGTAAGACAGGGAGCCCTGGTGGTACAGTGGTTAAGCACTTGGCTGCTAACTGAAGGGTCAGTGGTACGAATCCACCAAGTGCTCCATGGACGAAAGATGTGGCAGTTTGCTTTCATAAAAATTTACAGTCTTGGAAACCCTATGGAGCACTTCTACCCTGTGTTATACGGTCACTGAGTTGGATCGAAATGACAGTAATGGGTTTGGCTTTGGTTTTATCACATAGGACTGTTGGGAAGATTAGGTGAGTCAATATATGTAAGTTCCTGGCACAGGCTGAGTGATGAATGAATATTGGCTGCTTTGTTGTCTACATACAGTGCTTAGTGTATTTATGAACTGATGGAGCCCTTGAAATTAACTCTGAGGCCCACAGATTCTGACCCAATAGTTTAGAAAGCCCACAGTCTTAATTCATCAAAATGGATTAAGGCTTTAAGAGAATTTTGATTTTTTTAGAAAAGGAGTTGGAACATTGAAAGTTTTCCTTAAAGGCCCCAAACCACCTTTCTCTACTTAGAGATTTCGTGTTGCATTTGCATGTTGAGGACACTCGCACTAAGGTGTTAACTCTAGCCTATGAATCCTTTCTTCTCTGTTCTTTAAAGGCTCTGTCTCTTGTTGAAGAAGAAACTTTAGGCAATATCAAGTGGAGACTTTTTTTGAAGAAAGAGACATTCTTGTCTCTGAAACCATACTATTCTAATGTTAAGTTTACTACTTCATCTGCTTGTGTTATATTAGGATTCTGTGGGGCCTCAGAGAGAGAGAACAGTGAAATTCTTGGGCCTGTCCCATTCCTCTTCTGGCCCTACTCCTTGAACTTGGGCAAATCATCACCCTCTTTCTATGTCAAATGTTGTACCTGCCTTCTATTCCATGCATGTTTAGCCTTCATATTTTGATAGCTCTGTAGCATGACTGAAGGAGTCCTGGTGGTGCAGTGGCTAATACACTCGACTGCTAACTGAAATGCTGGTGTTCGGAAACCATCAGTGTCTCTGCAGGAGAAAGATGTGACAGTCTGCTTCTGTAAAGTATTACAGCCTTGGAAACCCTATGAGGTCATTATGAATCCAAATGGACTCGAAGGCAGTGGAATTTTTAGTGGGTAGCATGATCGGAGCCCTGTTTGTGTAGTGGTTCAGGAGCTTGGCTGCTAACCCAAAGGCATACGGTTTACCAGCAGCTCCACGGAAGAAAGACGTGGCAATTTGCTTCCGTAAAGATTTTGAGACCCTATGGGGAAGTTCTGCTCTGTCCTTTAGGGTCACTGTGAGTTGGAATTGACTCAATGGCAAAGGGTTAATGGGTGTGTGTTATTGTCTTAGCAAGAAGTATTATATATCACTCTGATTGAATTTTGTCCAGTTTTTAATGTGGCTTTATTGCTGTTTGTGGGAGAATTTTTAAATTTATGTCACTTTGTAACTTTGTTGATTAATTTTTATAGTTTTATTATTTAATGGAGCAAGACATGGCTATTGTTCAGAATCTATTCCTATATGTTAATTGTGCTACTTATTTTTCTATATAAAGGAAATTATTTAAAGAACTTGGAGGTGAGTAGGTGGGACAATTGTTACTATTTTCCATTTCCTCTTATTTATTCTGAAGTGCTCAGTGCAATGTGACCTTTTCTCAGTTAGACTTTCCTTTTTGGGTATTTATATTTTGAAGGTGGAAGCTACTACTTCCCACCATTTCTTCCATTCATCATTGTTGCTAAAGAAGTTAAACAACTATCAAGCAACTGAGGAATCTTTGTATGATTGTTGGTAAATAATAACTACAATAATGATCACTTAGATGTTGAAGAACTGATTGAGCACATTCATATTTTTAGATATTGTATTGTGAATAATATAATAAGGGAAATAATTTGGGGAAAAGCTTTTTCCTTGTAGAATAAAAGACCTAGAGGGAGTTGCACATCTTCTCCAGTCTCCTCCTTCAGGCAATTGTCTAAAATGTATTAATTAGCTTTTCAATTTTTATTTTTTGATACTCTCTTACTATCAATATAGATCATCCAGCAATGTACAAAGAAGAAAGTGAAATTCACCCATATTTCTGTCATAGTTGACTATTAATGGGCCTCTAGAAATGGAAATTAGTTTCTGACCTGATAGCTTATTTCAGGACTTATTACCTTGAAAGTCATAGATTCTTCCTTTTGTGCATTATTCCTGTTTTAATTTTGATCTTTTTTCCTCTTTGAGAGCAGTAACTTAATTTAAAACACCTTAAATTCTTTGAAACAAAAATGTAAATATAGCACTCATGTATCTTCTATGCAAAATGGAGGAAATCCATTGAATTTTTGATCAACAATGCTGATATTCTGTCCACTGGACAAATTTTAACATCTCTTGGATTGATTCAGTTTCTCTAAAACTCATTTAGGTTTGTGTGATTATAAATGGACACAAGTTTGCAGCCATAGAAAGACAAGTCAATAATATTCTACTAATTAGTTGTGTTTCTCCCTCAACCCTGCAGATCTTTCAAAATTCAGCTGAAAATTCATCCCCTTTAGGTCACCTTTTTTAGCTGTTACCCTCATCTGTTCTACTACATTCATCTTCTGAGGATGTTTTAGAGACCCCTCTGGGCCAGGGAGTTCATCTTGCAATTTTCGATTATGTGACCTCTGCCCTATATCCTTAGCTCTCTAAAATTCAGTTGGTTTTATATTGATTTGTTCTTGTAAATGACTCTTTTTTCTTAGCCCTTTCATTTGTTTTCTCTGAATGACATGTAAGTTCATTTTAGGGTCATGGGAGGGAAAGAGAAGTGGCAAGTCATGTCTTCTCTTTCTTGTTCTCCTTCCCTAACTCACCAGGACCTGGCATGGGTTCTGTTCATGATTCTTACTAAAGTTGAAAGAGCTTGACAAAGACCAGATTTAGAAAAGACAAGTAATCATTCTTTGTTTAACAAATTCATTTCCAAAAAACGTGTAATATGTGGAAAATGCCCCAGATGATATCCTAAAGACCTACTTACCACTTTTCAAAAAGAATTAAAAATTTTTGTTGTTTCTCATTCTAAATCTTATATTTTTATATCTACCTGTCCTTTTTCATAATGACTGTTCTTGCCTTAATAGTTGCTATTCTTTTGGCTATATCTTTCAACACTTTAAACACCCCATTATAGGGTCCCTTTGAGATTGTTCTATAATTTGAGGATATTTTCTCCTATTTGTTGTGCCACTCATGGCATTTCTTTTTATACTTTTTCATATTTGCCAGTAAGTTCCTCTTTTGCAGCAATTATTTTCCATATGGCCTGGGTAATGAAGTTGTCCCTTTGGGAGAGGTTTCATAGTTATCTGTTCCAGAGACCTACAGGGTTAACCTGTTCTAGATCTTGGTTTCCATTAGTTTCTGTGCATAGGATTTCTATTTGGGTGAGTCATATGAGAACTCAGGCTACATATCTGCGTGCAATGCAGGCCAACTGCTCTGATTTCTTAAAAGAAAAAAAAAAAAAGACTCTGGTTTGTCTAAGGACTGGGGCAAACTGCCCATATATATGTGTGCCTTTGCATTGGTGGGAGATATTCTCCTGGTTATACTGCCCCTTCCCATCTCCCAGATAAGCGTTTTACCTGTGCACTGGGCCTGGCATCTCCACTTTTGCCTACTGATTACATTCATTCTAGTTACCTCTGTAGGGTTTGGACTTCAGCTCCCAACCATTATTATTTGTTCTTTTTTTCGTCTGTGGCACCTGAAAATATCCTTTACTTGCTTCAGGCTTGGCAATTTTTTTTTTCCTTCCTAATATTTGATGTAGTGTTGCTATATGTTTGGAAGAGAGGGAGGCTCTCTGCTTCAGCTTAGTCCACCATCTGGACCCAAAGTCTTAGCTATAGATCAGTGTTAATTTCATTCCTTGTTGCAGACATTGTTAGTTTCTTCCCAATATCCATTCCTCATTTGTATCTTGCTAATTCTGTTCACAGTGGACTGTGCTGAAATAAATACTCACTTTCCCAGCTTCCCCTGCTGCTAGAAATGGCCAAGTGACATAGTTCTGACTAGTGACACTAACAAGGATAATAAGGGGATAAATGAGTCTGGTGCTTTCCTTTTCACTTTGTTCAAATCTTGACACCGACTTGATGTTTGGGGCTATCGCAACAATTTTGTAGGTATGAAGTTACAAGTATGAGGACAAATGTCAGTGTGCTAAGGATGATGGAATGGAAGGCTAGAAAGAACCCTGATAACTGATTATATTGTTGAAAAAGAGAACCAAAAAAACATACTTCTGCTTCTGGAGACAAATAAACCACTATTTGTTTAAGCCCTCAGTAGTTGCCTTTTTTCATTACTTGTAGGTGAGCACATTCCTAATTGATACATTTCTTTAATAATCAGGGTGTCAGTATTTGTTATGGATTGAATTGTGTCCCCCCAAAATATGTGTCAACTTGACTAGGCCATGATTCCTAGTATTGTGTGATTGTCAACCATTTTGTCATCTGATGTGATTTTCCTGTGTTGTAAACGCTATAGCTATAATGTTAATGAGACAGGATTAGAGGTAGTTATGTTAATGAGGCAGGAGTCAATCTACAAGATTAGGTTGTGTCTTAAATCAATCTCTTTTGAGATATAAAAGAGAGAATCAAGCAGAGACACATAGGGATCTTGAACCACCAAGAAAGCAGTGCTGGAAGCAGAGCTCATCATTTGGACCTGAGGTTCCTGCTGGAGAAGCTCCTAAACCAAGAGAAGACTGATGATAAGCACCTTCCTCCAGAAATGACAGAGAAAGAAAGACTTCCCTTAGAGCTGGCACTCTGAATTTGGACTTCTAGTCTCCTAGACTGTGACAGAATAAATTTCTCTTTGTTAAAGCCCTGCACTTGTGGTATTTCTGTTACAGAGCACTAGATAACTAAGGCAGAATTTGGTACTGGGAATGGGGGTGCTGCTCTAACAGATACCTAAAATGCAGAAGCTGTTTTGAAACTGTGAGTGGATAGAAGCTGGAAGAGTTTTAAGTTTGGCTTGGAGAGACTCTCGGTGGAATTATGGACATTAAATACAATTCTGATGACGACTCAGAAGGAAGCCTGGAAAGCTGTTACACTGGAGTTGGCGCAGATGGTGAGAAGCAGCAGCAGAGAAACTGCAGCAACAGAGAACTGGCAGCAGCAGAACTAGGAAACCAGGGCAAGATGGCACTGAAGCTGACCTACGGAGTGAGAGAGCTTTGTGCAGGAGGATTCCTGGCAGAGTGGGGTGCCTCCGGGAACTTACTGGTGGAGCTAAAAAGCTTTGGAACACTTGCCCCAGCGGGGCAGATGTGGGTGGCAAGGCCTGAGAGGCCCAGAGGCCAAGAAACTAGGAAGCATCCAAAGTGATCTACAGATACAGTGTGATCCCAACCCAAATTCCAATGACATTTTTTGACAAGATGGAGAAACCAATCACCAACTTTATATGGAAAGGGCAGAGACCCCAGATAAACAAAGCATTACTGAAGAAGAAGAACAAAGCGGGAGGCCTCACACTACCTGATTTTAGAACCTATTATACTGCAATGGTAGTCAAAACAGCCTGGTACTGGTACAAGAACAGACATGTAGACCAATGGAACAGAATTGAAAACCCAGACATAAATCCATGCACCTATGAGGAGTTGATATTTGACAAAGGCCCAAAACCCATTAAATGGGGAAAAGACAGTCTCTTTAACAAATGGTGCTGGCATAACTGGATATCCATTGGTAAAAAAATGAAACAGGACCCATACCTCACACCATATACAAAAGTAACTTAGAATGGATCAAAGAGCTAAATATAAAACCTAAAACAATAAAGATCACACACACAAAAAAAGGGTCAATGCTAGGAGCCCTAATACATGGCATAAATAGTATACAAACCATAACTAACAATGTATTAACACCAGAAGAGAATCTAAAAATCAAACACTTATCTTCATCAAAAGACTTCACCAAAAGAGTAAAAAGAGAAACTACAGACTGGGAAAAAGTTTTTGGCTACAACATATCTGTTCAGGGTCTAATCTCTAAAATCTGCAAGATTCTGCAAGACCTTGACAACAAAAAGACAAATAATCCAATTAAAAAGAGAGCAAATGATATGAATAAACACTTCACCAAAGAAGACATTCAGGTGGCTAACAGACGTATGAGGAAATGCTCACGATCATTAGCCATTACAAAAATGCAAATCAAAACTAAAATGAGATACCACCTCGCCCCAACAAAGCTGGCACTAACCCAAAAATTACCAAATAACAAATGTTGGAGAGGTCGTGGAGAGATTGGAACTCATATGTACTGCTGGTGGGAATGTAAAATGACACAACTACTTTGGAAAATGATTTACCGCTTCCTTAGAAAGCTTAAAATAGAAATACTATACAATCCAGCAATCCCACTCGTAGGAATGTATCTGAGAAAAATCAGAGCGGTCACATGAATATACATATGCACACCCACGTTCATTGCAGCACTACTCACAATAGCAAAAAGATGGAAACAACCTAAATCCCATCAACAGATAAGCAGATAAACAAATTATGGTACATACACATAATGGAATACTATGCAATAATAAAGAAAAATGATGAATCCATGAAACATCTCACAACATGGATGAATCTGGAGGGCATTATGCTGAATGAAATAAGTCAATCACAAAACAACAAATATTGTATAAGACCACTATTATAAGAACTCAAGAAAAGGTGTAAACACAGAAAAAAAGCATTCTTTGATGGTTATGGGGGCAGAGAGGGATGGGGAGGGGAAATCACTATTTAATAGGCAAGGATCAACTTTGATGAAGGGGAGGACAACACACAATACAGGGGAAGTCAGCACGACTGGACCAAAGCAAAAGCAAAGACGTTTCCTGGACAGATCCAAACATTTTGAGGACAGAGTAGCTGGGGCTGGGGCCTAGGGACCATAGTTTTGGGGGACATCTAGGTCAACTGGCCTCACACAGTTGATTAAGAAAATGTTCTACATCAGACTTTGGTGAGTGTTGTCTGGAGTCTTAAAAGCTTGTGAGGGGCCATCTAAGATACATCAATCGGTCCCATCTCATTCGTAGCAAAGGAGAGTGGAGAAAAGCAAAGGCACAAAGAAAATACTAGCTTAAAGGACCAAAGGACCAAAAGAACCACAGACTCCACCAATCTGAGACCAGAAGAACTGGATGGTGCCCAGCTACCACCAATGACTGCCCTGACAGGGAACACAACAGAGTCCTGGACAGAGCAGGAGAAAAATGTAGAACAGAACTCAAACTCATGTAAAGAGCCCATACTTAATGGTCTGGCAAAGACTTGCAGGAGCCCCCAAAACTATGGCCCGCAGATGTAAACCCAGAACTGAAACAATTCCTGAAGCCCACATATCAGACAAAGATTAGACGGGACCACAAAACAAAAAATTATACTCGTGAGGAAGGTGCTTCTTAGTTCAATCAGATATATGAGACCAAACGGGCAGATCTTGGCCAAAAGCAGGATGAGAAGGCAGTAAGGGATAGGAACCGGTTGAATGGTCACAGGAAACCTGGGGTGGAAACGGAGAGTGTGCTATCACGTTGTGGGAATTGCAAATAATGTCACACAACAATATGTGTATAAATTTTGAATGAGAAATTAACTCAAGCTGTAAACTTTCACCTAAAACACAATTAAAAAAAAAAAAAGCTGTACTTAGTTTCTGTTTTATCATTATAAATTTTAAACTACAGCTCTTGCATTACTCAGGCAATTGAATAACACAGTGCTACATAGCATTTAACATTACAATAAACTAATCACAAGAGACAATAAATTTGATTAGAGTAGAAAACTTAAGAAATCAATTGGGAAGGAAGTATAATTTGTCCAACGGCCAAACTTTCTTTAATTCTAATGCAAATTGAGTAGGAATGAAATAATAGATATTTACTTTTTATGTGAGAAATGTGGGTTTGATACATCACTTCCAGAAAGGGCACTTGGTTTCCCTTATCGTATATTTCTTCTTTTGTATCGTGCAGTGACAAGACATTACATAAGATGGCAGTAGTAGATTACGAATCTGCCCTCTCAGAGTGACACTTTCCAGAGACCGAGCCAGTGAGGTATAAAAACACGATTATATAATAGCTATCTTGTATATATTATTGTCCTTCATTTTCCACCCTCTTTTTCAATGGACGGAAGAAAACTTCTAATTTTAAATTTATGTACATTTCCAAAGGAATCATGTACAATGTTATGTTTTTGTTCATTTTTCTCTGCCTAGCTCCCTAAAAACTAAAATTTTGCTTATTTTTCTGGTATGACTGCTTATTTTAATAGAGTAAGCCAAGATTTCTTAGAATAGTTTAGCATCTTAAGAAGATAAGAATTTTATTGTCTGCTATAAACTCCCTAAAAGGAGTATATTTCCAGAGATTAACTCTTCCATTTTTAATATTTCCAAGGATTATTGGTTTGGATTGTTTCTTAGAGTATGTCATTATTTTAAATCTTAGAAAATTGATATGAGACGAACTAGATTTTCCAGGAAGTGGTTAGATACAAGAGATTGACAGGAAGCTTTATGTTCTTTGCTGCTTCCAAAAAGAATGAACGCATAGCATCTAATCGCTTTGCATTAGAAGCCCACAAGTGAAGATGGCCCATAAGCAATGAAGAAGGGAATTTTCTGATATTAAGTTTGTATTAATCATTTCTGAAGCAACTGCTTTATTCTTTAATATCAGTACATAAGCATTAGGGAACCATCTGAACATGGATGACTGGACACACCTGTCAGCTAAACCAGAAAACATAGAATCCATACATAATCTATCTAGAATCCTTACATGGATTTGTTATTATTCCTGGAAGGGTGAGGTCCATAAACTAATGAATAAATTACCACAGGAAAACACTTTATTGCTGACAAATGGGACCTTGTTCAAATATTACTCCTCTTATATTAAGAAAACTGCATTTTAATTCTCCCACGTTAACTTTCCAGAATACTGAGGGGCATGACATTTTTTCTAAGTACATGAACACTGAGGATTTGGGATTTTCTTTTTTTAATCCTGTTCTCTTGGGATAAGGTCCTTGGGCAAATGATTTGCTCTCAACTATTAACGGAAAGGTTGTCAGTTTCAATCCACCCAGCAGTACTGCGAAATAAGAGCCTGGTAATCTATTTCTCAAAACTCAGCCAAAAACACTCTATGAAGCACAGTTCTACTCTGTAGCACATGGGGTCACTATGAATTGGAATCAACTCGATGGCAACAGGATTGCTTTGATTTTTTTTCCTCTTGGGATAAAGTAAGTGGTATAGCTTTTCTTTCATACCATGCATATAAAGCCAATATAAAGTGTTGACCCAAAATGCAATTAAACGTTTGAAGTTACAGGTATATTACAAATCTGTTATGTAACTAAATTTTGGTACCTGAAAATTGGTAGATCTTAGAACATGTCATTTATCAAGTGTTATAAACCATAACTTAAGAGGAATTGTAGGACATGATTGCTATTATTTTAAATCGGAGTTATGAAATTTTATTCTTATTGTTTTCTGACCATTCAAACCTTATATGTAATTCATTTTAAACTGCAATACAGTTTACTTCTACTCCCATCTAGTATATGTTGACGTTTATTATTTCAAGCGTGTGTTAATACTTTTTGATCTTTTGTCTTCCTAGTCACTTTATTTTTCTTTAAACATTTCGTAATTTTACAAAAAAATTATTTTAATTTGATCATATTGTATTAATACTTTGCTGAACTTTGCTAAAGAGTTTGCAATAAAAAATTTTTGGGATATGAAATTTGAAAATTTTTACTTTTTTTTTTCTTGATTTAAGAAAATGTATTGTTGTATAAAGTATTTAAATCAATCACCAGAGGAGAGCAAATGACACAATGGTCTTTCGTTCACATCAGCCAGATTCAATTACTATCAAGACTTTGCCACACTTGCTTCTTCTCTCCCCTTTGTGTTTCTTTCTAAAGCTTTTAAAAGCAGATCCCATATATCACACTGTTTCACCCTTCCACACTCCTATACGCATCTCTAAAAGCTATGGAGATTTTCTTAGTCAAGCACAGTGTCATCATCCCACCTTGGGAACGTCTTTCATGATCCCGACGTCTTTAAAGAGTCCGGTCTGGTTATTTTTGGGTTCGTTGATGTTTCCTCATGATTTGACTTAGGTTATACAGTTTTGGGAAGAATTGCACTGAAGTAATGGTGTGTTCTTTTTAAAAAAATTTTTTTTATTGCACTTTGGATGAAGGTTTACAGAGCAAACTAGTTTCTCATTAAACAGTTAATACACATTGTTTTGTGACATTGGTTGCCAACCGATGACATGTCAACACTCTCCACTTCTTGACCTTGGGTGCCCTGTTGCCAGCTTTTCTGTTGCCTCCTGCCTTCTTGTCCTTGCCCTGGGCTGGTGTGCCCATTTAGTCTCTTTTTGTTTTATGGTCCTGTCTAATCTTTGGCTGAAGGGTGAACCTCAGGAGTGTCTTCAATACTGAGTTAAAAGGGTGTTCAGGGGCCATACTCTCAGGGTTTCACCAATCTCTGTCAGGTCAATAAGTTTTTTTTTTTTTTTTTTTTTTTGTGAGTTAGAATTTTACTGTACATTTTTCTCCAGCTCTGTCCAGGACCCTCTATTGTGATCCGTGTTAGGGCAGTCGGGGTAGCCGGATACCACCTAGCTGTGCTGGACTCAGTCTGGTGGGTGCTGTGGTAGTTGTGGTCCATTAGTCCTTTGGACTAATCTTTTTCTTGTATCTCTGGTTTTCTTCATTTTCTCTTGCTCCAGACAGGTGGAGACCAGTGGAGTATCTTAGATGGCCGCTCACAAGCTTTTAAGACCCCAGACACTACCCACCAAAGTAGAATGTAGAACATTTTCTTTAAAAATTGTGTTATGCCAATCAGGCTAGATATTCCCTGAGACTATGGTAGCCACAGC
Organism: Elephas maximus indicus; assembly: GCF_024166365.1. Classification (NCBI taxonomy): domain Eukaryota; kingdom Metazoa; phylum Chordata; class Mammalia; order Proboscidea; family Elephantidae; genus Elephas; species Elephas maximus. The sequence continues at coordinate 142,184,203 of NC_064819.1, read as the reverse complement.
CCTCAGCTCAGTAATTCAGTTCCTCAGAGGGGTTGGATGTGTCTCTGGAGCTTCCATGACCTTGCCTTGGACAAGTTGTGCTGGCTTCCCCAGTACTGTGTACTGTCTTATCCTTCACCAAAGTTACCACTTATCTATTGTCTTGTTAGTGTTTTTCTGTACCCACCTCTCCCCTCCCTTGTAACCATCAAAGATTATTTCTTTTTGTGTGTAAACCTGTTCATGAATTTTTATAGTAGTGATCTCATACAGTATCTGTCCTTTTGTGATTGATTTATTTCACTCAGCATAATGCCCTCCAGATTCATACATGTTGTGAGATGCTTCAAAGATTCATCACTGTACTTTATTGTTGTGTAGTACCCCATTGTGTGTATGTACCATAGTTTGTTTATTCATTCATCTGTTGATGGGCACCTGAGTTGTTTCCATCTTTTTGCAACTGTGAACAATGCTGCAATGAACATGGGTGTGCATATGTGTGTTTGTGTGACGGCTCTTATTTCTCTAGGATATATTCCTAGGAGTGGGCTTGCTAGATCATATGATATTTCTAGTTCTGGCTTTTTAAGGAAGTACCATATTGTTTTCCAAAATGGTTGTATGATTTTGCATTCCCATCAGTAGTGCATAAGAGTTCCAATCTCCCCTGCAGCCTCTCCAGCATTCATTATTTTCTGTTTTTTTTTACTCTTGCCAGTAATGTTGGGGTGAGATGGTATCTCATTGTGGTTTCGATTTGCATTTCTTTTATGGCTGGTGACCGGGAACATTTCCTCATGTATCTGTTAGCCACTTAAATGTCTTCTTTGGTGAAGTATCTGTTCATATCCTTTGCCCAATTTTTAATTGGATTATTTGTCTTTTTGTTGCAGAGGTGTTAGGTTTTTCTGTAGATTGTAGAGGTTAGAACTTTGTTGGATTTGTCATAGGCAAAATTTTTTCCCACTCTATAGGTTCCCATTTTACTCTTTTGGTCTTTTGATGAACATAAGTGTTTAGTTTTTAGAAGATCCCAGTTATGTAGCTTGTCTTCTGGTGCTTGTGTTTTGTTAGTTATGGTTTGTATCCGTGTATTAAGGCCTCTATTGTTAACCCTGTTTTTTCTCCTATGATCTTTATAGTTTTTGGTTTATATTTAGGTCTCTGATCTATTTTGAATTGGTTTTTGTATATGGTGTTAAGTATGGGTCCTGTTTCATTTTTTTTGCAGGTGGACATCTAGTTTTGCCAGCACCGTTTGTTAAAACAACTGTTTTTTCCCCATTTGATTGGCTTTGGGCTTTTGTTGAAGGTCAGGTGACCGTAGATGGCTGGATCTACATCTCAGTTCTCAGTTCTGTTCCTTTGGTCAATGTGTCCGTCATTGTACCAGTACCACACTGCTTTGATTACCGTAGCTGTGCGGTAGGTTCTGAGTTTAGGTAGTGCGTGTCCTCCTACTTTCTTCTTCGGTATGCTTTACTTATCTGGGGCCTCTTCCCTTTCCACATAAAGTTTATGGTTAGTTTTTCTATCTCTTTAAAGAATGCTGTTGGTATTTGGATCAGGATTGCATTGTATTTGTACATTGCTTTAGGTAGAATTGACATTTTCACAATGTTGAGTCTACCTATCCATGAGCATGTTATGTTTTTCCATTTATGTAGATCTTTTAGTTTCTTACAGTAGTGTTTTGTAGTTTTTTTTGTATATGTCTTTTACATCCCTGGTTAGATTTATTCGTAAGTATTTTATTTTTTTAGGGGCTATTATAGATGGTATTGTTTTCCTGATTTCCTTTTCATAGTTCTCTTTATTGGTGTATAGAAATCCAATTGATTTTTTATGGTTATGTTGTATCCTTCTACTCTGCTGAGGAGTTTTTTACTTCTTAAAAGAAACTGCGTTCTATTTATGGTTGGTCCTACCTTCACAGTTTTTATATTCAGATCACTACTTTTTTTTATTGAGCATACCCACTGTGTTGATATACCAATTCTTACCCATGCAACCTTAGTGAGCAACACGGTTCCACTTATGTTTTCCCAACAAGTTTCCACAAATGAATATCCTTCAGTATCACTTATAGTTCTTATCTGGGTATCTTTTCATAGTAGAATTATCTATCATCTGCTGCCATTTATTTCAGGGCCAGAAATTGTTTCCACAAATTCTGAATGAATTTTCTGTTGTATAGATAGCTATCTGCAGGACTCAGCTTATCAATTAAGCTAGGTACTAAATACTGCATGAACTCCAGAGCTCCTATTCAGTTCTTGTCAGTGACTAGTGACCTTTTAGCAAGGAACACAGTTGAGCAATAAAGTGCCATATTTGGGAAATGGTGTGGTGGCAGTGTGTGTGTCTTCCCAGGAAGTTGTCCCATTTGCTAATTGTTCAATTGATAGAATTCTCAGGGAGTAACACAAAAACTCCTCTTCTTCTTTGGAACACCTCTGCCCCAGGCCGCAGTATCATCATTGTCATGAACTCCAGTTTCAGGGAAGGTGATTTAACCCCCACTTTAGTCCTTGTGGAAACCCTGGTGGTGTAGTAAAGTGCTACGGCTGCTAACCAAAGGTCGGCAGTTCAAATCTGCCAGGCACTCCTTGGAAACTCTATGGGGCAGTTCTACTCTGTCCTATAGGGTCGCTATGAGTCGGAATTGACTTGATGGCACTGGGTTTGGTTTGGTTTTTGGTTTAGTCTTTGTGCCTTTCCTTGCATATAAACTTGGTCAAAACAACAGCAACAACAACATCAACAACAACAACATCAACAATAACAACAATAGAAGAGTCAAGAGATGTGATGGAAATTCAGACAAAAACACAAAACCAAAGAACGGAACTCTGCATATCAGTAGGGATACAAATTTTCTCTTATTGAAGGAGGATTCTATGAAAACATGTGGGGAATAGTTTCTTATTAATTCCCATTTCAATCCAAAAAAAAAAAAAAAGAAAATAACTAGTTTTTTTTTTTTAAACGATAAAAGTCATCACGCAGAGAAAGAAATATGAGAATCCAACTACTTAAAGGAAAAACAGTCTGCGACCTCATTGAGCTGTCTTCAGTATAAGCCCTTATGTTGCATATGGGAAAAGATGGTCTGAGTAGTTTTCTGACCATTAGTAGAAGTTTTGATGATGATAATGATGCAGCTGCTGATACAGGGCTACAATTTTTTGAGCATCTGAAACCCAATATTCATTATTCCAATCCCCTTATCTGCCCTGCAAGGTAGAGAGTATCTCCATTTTACAAAGAAGTAAGCCAAAGAAGAATTGATGCTTTTGAATTATGGACTTCCAGAAGCATAAACAAATCTATTTTGGAAGAAATACAGGCAGAATCCTCCTTGGAAGTGAGGATGGTGAGACTTTGTCTCATGTACTTTGGACATGTTATCAGGAGGGACCAGCCCTTGGAGAAGGGCATTGTGTTTGTAAAGTGGAGGTCAGTGAAAAAGAGGAAGACTCTCATTGAGGTGGATTGACACAGTGGCTGCAACGGTGGGCTCAAACACAGCAACCATTGTGAGGATGGCATAGGACTGGGCAGTGCTTCATTCTGTTGTACATTGGATATGAGTCAGAACTGACTAGATGGCACCTAACAACTACAAGAACAACAAACTGTGATTCAGGAGGTTAAGTAACTTATCCAAAGTCATACAGCTACTCAGTGGAGGAACTGAAAGGTGAACCTAGGACTGCAGTCTCCAAAGATTGTGACTTTTGTGCTACAGCAGGAGTCATATAAATTTTGTTTGGAAAGAATGTTTAAAGAAAGGATCAGTTTCTGAATGAGTTAATATTTTTAATTCTTCAGTACTTGTGGAAAATTATACTGTCTTGTTTTTCTCCTTTTAAGAATAAGGGAGTAATGTGTCCAAATGAGTATAAGTGACCTTTCTAAGCATCTGACTATATAATATTTTTTGAGATAAAATTCAAAACTATATTCCTTAAAGAGTTACAGTGAAGAATTTACTTGATTAAAAAAAAACAAAACAAAACAAAACAAAACTATCCCATTCATTGGTAACTAATCCAAATTTTAGTCATATGCTCCAGAGTGATTCTACAGTCTTTTTATGTGTCATGGTAAGACATTCAGACTCAAAGTTAGTGATTTATGGATAACAACAAAAATGATATCTCTATCGCCAAGAAAAAATAATCACTTTCCAAATATTGAAAACATTATGCACAAGAACCAGTTTCTGTATTTAGAAAAACTAGTCTGATACTCACTACCTCTCTGATCTTGGACAAAAACTCAATCTCTCTAAGCCTCAGTTCTCTGGTCTAGTAATAATATGAGGATTGGATGAAGTAATAAAAGTAAAAGCACTGAGCGCAGCGCCTACCGCCAAGTAAGTAAATGTTAGTTTTGATGATTACGTTATTCAAAGGTACATCCCAAACGACCTGGTTACAGAGAGTACAAGCAGAGGCATATTCCACAGGGGGAAATATAAAAAGTAGCTTTTGGGACACACCTTGAACTTCAGACAATAACAGGAACTGGAAATATCCGGTTTAAAATGTGTGAGTATAGGTGCCAGAGTTGATAAGAAAGTATTTGGTCCTTCGCACTCACTACGATAGATTCCACAATTGCAGAACAGCAGCACGTCACAGAGAAACCAGTGTCACACCAAATCAAATGAACGGTGTGGTAGATTTGGGCAATATATCCTGTGTTAGTATTAAATGGCAAACTAAGCCATGGTCAGTATGCATTTTAATCCTACAGGCGCTCTAGGCTCTTAAACATCAAAGCTGAGTTCCATTCCCATTAGTTGTTGATACAGAATGCTCAGATTCATGGGGTTCTTGCCTTGTCAGTCAGAAAATGCTAAAGGAACAGCATGATCTTAGTGCTGATCTCAGCATGAGAAAATCACTGATATTGGACAGTTTCAGCAAACTCATTATTCTTTCATCTTTCTAGTCTTAAAAAAAAACAACTTATACAACTGCAAAAAAACTAAAAACCAGTTTGTCAAGGTCTAAAGCTCAAACTCAGTCAACGCTATCAACGCTGAAAATACGTGAAATGATTAGTGTGGCATTTCCTCAGAGTTTGCCTGGGAAGTAAGTAACGCTAGGATGCCCCATCTGAAATGGGCAAGGATAAGCTTGTGGTTTGAGGAAATGGCACTTTGGGTATTAAATGCTAAATCCCTGACATGCATCTTGAAGTGCAGAAAATTCCTCAGGTCTTTGGTACTATGAGGAATTGGGGATATCTCTCTTTCTACAGTGGCTTCCTGGGTAAGTGTGATTGTTAAGGTTGTATCTCAGCTTGTCTGGGCCATGATTCTCGGTGGCTTGGCAGTTATGATGTAGTTTGGCAGTCGTATAATGATGTGCTCACTTCCATGATGAGATCTGATATAATGTGATCACCTCTGTGATGGAATCTGCTGCAAATAGCCAATTAGTTGAAAGAGGATGTGGCCTGCATTCAATATAAGTGGACTTTCTGGCAAGGCTTTTGGGCTTTTGCTCACTCTGGATCTTGCAGCTGGCTCCTGTTCATCTGACCTCTGGCAGCCAAGCACATTGACCACTGGCACCACCCAGGGACTTAACCCAAATATCAAGTATTATTTTTAAAAAAGCAACCTGCCAATCTTGGGATTCGTTAGCTTCCACAGTCTGTGAGCCAGTGGCCTGCCAGTTTACCTGCCAGTCTTGGGATTTATTGGCTTCTGTAGCCTGCGAGCCAGAGGCCTGTTGTCTGACCTGCCAATCTTGGGTTCCCCAGCCCCTGCAGCTATGTGAGTCAGGAGAAGCCTCCAGCCTGACCCACGGACTTGGGGCTTTCCAGCCTCTACAACTATGTGAGCCATTTCCTTGATATAAATCTTTCTGTCTACATATAGATGCTTCACTACTTTTGCTTCTCTACGGAACCCAATATATGACACAGATTAAGACACTGAGAATATCTCAATTTGCCTATGAGAAAGACTCAAATTAGCAACAATGTTAGGAGCCATTTTTATTGAGATCAGAGGAGTCCTTTGTGGAGACATGAGTCCTTTTTTATTAAGTTTATGATTATTTTCTTATACTAAAATTTCTACCTCTGTTGGGCCACCAATTTGAGTTTCACTGAAGGAAAAACCAATGAAATCAGTAGACTTTAATTAAATTCATGTTTCGGTAGTTGGCCTCGAAGGAAGAAGAGGTGTTTCCAGGCACAGAAAGCAGACTGAAGAACAATCTGAAGGTGTAAAAGCACCGTGTGTGCTTGGGAAATGGCAAATAGTCTGGTTTGGGAATAATGTCCTGGCTGGGGTATTGGAGGGAGGCCAGTAAAAGAGGAAAGATGGACTTCTAGATCTCTAGAACAAAAGCATCTTCCAAACAAAAGGCACCTCCAACTTAAAGGGCTTCTCAGTTGTCTGCGCTTTTGCTGTTCTTTTTCCTTACAACTTCTTCCTATAAATTCTATGTTCTTGGTAACTGAATTGCTGTGGTGACCCTGGCCTTGAGTGGCAGTATTGGCTAACAGTAATCTTACAAGAAGAAGCCTTAAAAACCTATATTATTGTTATTATTTTATAATTATTTCATTTTACACAATGGACTGTGCTCACATTTACCCTCTACCAGAACTGGGCTTCTGCTCTTCTCTGCCTGTCCTATCCCTTACTCACCTTCCCAGCTCTGGTTTAAATGCTGTTTCTTTTGTGAAGCCTCCATTGTCGTTAGGGGCTGTTGAGTCAATTTTGACTCATAGCTACCCCATATGACAGAGTAGAGCTGCCTCCTAGTATTTTCTAGGCTGTAATCTTTATGGGAGCAGATTGCCAGGTCTTTCACTAACAGCTGCTAGGTGAGTTCAAACTGCCAACCTTTTGGTTAGCAGCTGAGTGCTTAACCGTTGCACCACTAGGGCTCCTCCAGGCTCCATTATAATCCTATAAATCATGCCCACACCTACCTTGCTGTTCCTATATTTTTCTTTTACTCTTTTACCTGAGACTGTCTTGATCCAGTGCTACCTTTGACCCTCAGATTCTGATTTCTTCTGGCTTGGCTCCTGATGCTCTTCTGTTTGTTCATTTCTTTCTGATGGTTTATATTTGATGGAGTCTCTCTCCTGGCTTTCTGGCATCAGGACCAGATTCTGCTCCCACTCTACCTGTGCCTTTCCCAGGGTTCTAGCCACATCAGTTTTGCAAAACTAATTAATCCCATAACTTCCTAATGACGCTCCTGCATCCTGTCTTGTGGTATAATCTTGCTTTTTTTCTTTTTAGTTCTCTTTCTCTCCCTCTTCCTCCCTTCTTTTCTCATGGCTAGACAATAAGTTCCTCAAGGGCAGGACATAATTTATCTTCCTACTTAACAGTCTTACATATAAAAACATTAAAAAAAATTTGTTGATTTGAAGTTTGTTCAAGAGTTGACATTTTGATTTCGTGATTTATCTAGTAACTCAAAGTACTGCGTTTCTTTTGCTTTTTCTTTCTCACTCCCCATTAAAATACTGTGTGCAACTCTAAAATTAAAAAAAAGAAATGGAATTGTTCCTTTGCCTTCATTCTTGATGCCTGGATGGCACATCCACAGAGATTACTTTCTTTTTTTTTAAATAACTTTTATTAAGCTTCAAGTGAACGTTTACAAATCCAATCAGTCTGTCACATATAAGTTTACATACATCTCACTCCCTACTCCCACTTGCTCTCCCCCTCTTGAGTCAGCCCTTTCAGTCTCTCCTTTCTTGACAATTTTGCCGGCTTCCCTCTCTCTCTATCCTCCCATCCCCTCTCCAGACAAGAGTTGCCAACACAATCTCAAGTGTCCACCTGATATAATTAGCTCACTCTTCATCAGCGTCTCTCTCCCACCCGCTGACCAGTCCCTTTCATGTCTGATGAGTTGTCTTCGGGGATGGTTCCTGTCCTGTGCCAACAGAAGGTCTGGGGACCATGGCCGCCGGGATTCCTCAAGTCTCAGTCAGACCATTAAGTTTGGTCTTTTTATGAGAATTTGGGGTCTGTATCCCACTGATCTCCTGCTCCGTCAGGGGTCCTCTGCTGTGCTCCCTGTCAGGGCAGTCATCGATTGTGGCCGGGCACCAACTAGTTCTTCTGGTCTCAGGATGATGTAGGTCTCTGGTTCATGTGGCCCTTTCTGTCTCTTGGGCTCTTAGTTGTCGTGTGGCCTTGGTGTTCTTCATTTTCCTTTGCTCCAGGTGGGTTGAGACCAATTGCTGCATCTTAGATGGCCGCTTATTAGCATTTAAGACCCCAGACGCCACATTTCAAAGTGGGATGCAGAATGATTTCATAATAGAATTATTTTGCCAATTGACTTAGAAGTCCCCGCAAACCATGTTCCCCAGACCCCCGTGCTTGCTCCGCTGACCTTTGAAGCATTCATTTTATCCCGGAAACTTCTTTGCTTTTGGTCCAGTCCAATTGAGCTGACCTTCCATGTATTGAGTGTTGTCTTTCCCTTCACCTAAAGCAGTTCTTATCTACTGATTAATCAATAAAAAAACCCTCTCCCACCCTCCCCCCTTCGTAACCACAAAAGTATGTGTTCTTCTCAGGTTTACTATTTCTCAAGATCTTATAATAGTGGTCTTATACAATATTTGTCCTTTTGCTTCTGACTCATTTCACTCAGCATAATGCCTTCCAGGTTCCTCCATGTTATGAAATGTTTCACAGATTCGTCACTGTTCTTTATCGATGCGTAGTATTCCATTGTGTGAATATACCACAATTTATTTACCCATTCATCTGTTGATGGACACCTTGGTTGCTTCCAACTTTTTGTTATTGTAAACAGAGCTGCAATAAACATGGGTGTGCATATATCTGTTTGTATGAAGGCTCTTGTATCTCTAGGGTATATTCCCAGGAGTGGGATTTCTGGGTTGTATGGTAGTTCTATTTCTAACTGTTTAAGATAACGCCAGATAGATTTCCAAAGTGGTTGTACCATTTGACATTCCCACCAGCAGTGTATGAGAGTTCCAATCTCTCCGCAGCCTCTCCGACATTTATTATTTTGTGTTTTTTGGATTAATGCCAGCCTTGCTGGTGTGAGATGGAATCTCATCGTAGTTTTAATTTGCATTTCTCTAATGGCTAATGATCGAGAGCATTTTCTCATGTATCTGTTGGCTGCCTGAATATCTTCTTTAGTGAAATGTGTGTTCATATCCTTTGCCCACTTCTTGATTGGGTTGTTTGTCTTTTTGTGGTTGAGTTTTGACAGAATCATGTAGATTTGAGAGATCAGGCGCTGGTCGGAGATGTCATAGCTGAAAATTCTTTCCCAGTCTGTAGGTGGTCTTTTTACTCTTTTGGAGAAGTCTTTAGATGAGCATAGGTGTTTGATTTTTAGGAGCTCCCAGTTATCGGGTTTCTCTTCATCATTTTTGGTAATGTTTTGTATTCTGTTTATACCTTGTATTAGGGCTCCTAGGGTTGTCCCAATTTTTTCTTCCATGATCTTTATCGTTTTAGTCTTTATGTTTAGGTCTTTGATCCACTTGGAGTTAGTTTTTGTGCATGGTGTAAGGTATGGGTCCTATTTCATTTTTTTGCAAATGGATATCCAGTTATGCCAGCACCATTTGTTAAAAAGGCCATCTTTTCCCCATTTAATTCACACTGGTCCTTTGTCAAATATCAGCTGCTCATACGTGGATGGATCTATGTCTGGGTTCTCAATTCTGTTCCATTGGTCTATGTGCCTGTTGTTGTACCAGTACCAGGCTGTTTTGACTACTGTGGCTGTATAATAGGTTCTGAAGTCAGGTAAAGTGAGGCCTCCCACTTTCTTCTTCTTTTTCAGTAGTGCTTTGCTTATCCGGGGCTTCTTTCCCTTCCATATGAAATTGGTGATTTGTTTCTCTGTCCCCTTAAAATATGACATTGGAATTTGGATCGGAAGTGCATTAAATGTATAGATGGCTTTTGGTAGAATAGACATTTTTACTATGTTAAGTCTTCCTATCCATGAGCAAGGTATGTTTTTCCACTTAAGTATGTCCTTTTGAATTTCTTGTAGTAGAGCTTTGTAGTTTTCTTTGTATAGGTCTTTTACATCCTTGGTAAGATTTATTCCTAAGTATCTTATCTTCTTGGGGGCTACTGTGAATGGTATTGATTTGGTGATTTCCTCTTCGATGTTCTTTTTGTTGATGTAGAGGAATCCAAGTGATTTTTGTATGTTTATTTTATGACTTGAGACTCTGCCAAACTCTTCTATTAGTTTCAGTAGTTTTCTGGAGGATTCCTTAGGGTTTTCTGTGTATATAATCATGTCATCTGCAAATAGTGATAACTTTACTTCTTCCTTGCCAATCCGGATACCTTTTATTTCTTTGTCTAGCCTAATTGCCCTGGCTAAGACTTCCAACATGATGTTGAATAAGAGCGGTGATAAAGGGCATCCTTGTCTGGTTCCCGTTCTCAAGGGAAATGCTTTCAGGTTCTCTCCATTTACAGTGATATTGGCTGTTGGCCTTGCATAGATGCCCTTTATTATGTTGAGGAATTTTCCTTCAATTCCTATTTTGGTAAGAGTTTTTATCATAAATGGGTGTTGGACTTTGTCAAATGCCTTTTCTGCATCAATTGATAAGATCATGTGGTTTTTGTCTTTTGTTTTATTTATGTGATGGATTACATTAATGGTTTTCTGATATTAAACCAGCCTTGCATACCTGGTATAAATCCCACTTGATCAGGGTGAATTATTTTTTTGATGTGTTGTTAGATTCTATTGGCTAGAATTTTGTTGAGGATTTTTGCATCAATGTTCATGAGGGATATAGGTCTATAATTTTCTTTTTTTGTAATGTCCTTACCTGGTTTTGGTATCAGGGAGATGGTGGCTTCATAGAATGAGTTGGGTAGTATTCCGTCATTTTCTATGCTTTGGAATACCTTCAGAAGTAGTGGTGTTAACTCTTCTCTGAAAGTTTGGTAGAACTCTGCAGTGAAGCCGTCCGGGCCAGGGCTTTTTTTTGTTGGGAGTTTTTTGATTACCGTTTCAATCTCTTTTTTTGTTATGGGTCTATTTAGTTGTTCTACTTCTGAATGTGTTAGTTTAGGTAGGTAGTGTTTTTCCAGGAATTCATCCATTTCTTCTAGGTTTTCAAATTTGTTAGAGTACAATTTTTCATAATAATCTGAAATGATTCTTTTAATTTCATTTGGTTCTGTTGTGATGTGGTCCTTCTCGTTTCTTATTCGGGTTATTTGTTTCTTTTCCTGTATTTCTTTAGTCAGTCTAGCCAATGGTTTATCAATTTTGTTAATTTTTTCAAAGAACCAGCTTTTGGCTTTGTTAATTCTTTCAATTAGTTCAGCTCTAATTTTTATTATTTGTTTTCTTCTGGTGCCTGATGGATTCTTTTGTTGCTCAGTTTCTATTTGTTCAAGTTGTCGGGACAGTTCTCTGATTTTGGCTCTTTCTTCTTTTTGTATGTGTGCATTTATCGATATAAATTGGCCTCTGAGCACTGCTTTTGCTGTGTCCCAGAGGTTTTGATAGGAAGTATTTTCATTCTCGTTGCATTCTATGAATTTCCTTATTCCCTCCTTGATGTCTTCTATAACCCAGTCTTTTTTCAGGAGGGTATTGTTTATTTTCCAAGTATTTGATTTCTTTTCCCTAGTTTTTCTGTTATTGATCTCTAGTTTTATTGCCTTGTGGTCTGAGAAGATGCTTTGTAATATTTCGATGTTTTGGACTCTGCAAAGGTTTGTTTTCTGACCTAATATGTGGTCTATTCTAGAGAATGTTCCATGTGCGCTAGAAAAAAAAGTATACTTTGCAGCAGTTGGGTGGACAGTTCTGTATAAGTCAATGAGGTCAAGTTGGTTGATTGTTGTAAGTAGGTCTTCCGTGTCTCTATTGAGGTTCTTACTGGATGTCCTGTCCTTCTCCGAAAGTGGTGTGTTGAAGTCTCCTACTATAATTGTGGAGGTATCTATCTCACTTTTCAATTCTGTTAAAATTTGATTTATGTATCTTGCAGCCCTGTCATTGGGTGCATAAATATTTAATATGGTTATGTCTTCCTGATCAATTGTCCCTTTTATCATTATATAGTGTCCTTCTTTATCCTTTGTGGTGGATTTAAGTCTAAAGTCTATTTTGTCAGAAATTAATATTGCTACTCCTCTTCTTTTTTGCTTATTGTTTGCTTGATATATTTTTTTCCATCCTTTGAGTTTTAGTTTGTTTGTGTCTCTAAGTCTAAGGTGTGTCTCTTGTAGGCAGCATATAGATGGATCGTGTTTCTTTATCCAGTCTGTGACTCTCTGTCTCTTTATTGGTGCATTTAGTCCATTTACATTCAGGGTAATTATAGATAAATAAGTTTTTAGTGCTGTCATTTTGATGCCTTTTTATGTGTGTTTTTGACAATTTCATTTTTCCACATACTTTTTTGTGCTGAGGCGTTTTTCCTAGTAAATTGTGAGATCCTCATTTTCATAGTGTTTGACTTTATGTTAGTTGAGTCGTTACGTTTTTCTTGGCTTTTATCTTGAGTTATAGAGTTGTTATACCTTTTTGTGGTTACCTTATTATTTACCCCTATTTTTCTAAGTAAAAACCTAACTTGTATTGTTCTATATCGCCTTGTATCACTCTCCATATGGCAGTTCAATGCCTCCTGTATTTAGTCCCTCTTTTTGATTATTGTGATCTTTTACCTATTGACTTCCATGATTCCCTGTTATGTGTATTTTTTTTTTTTTATTTAATCTTAATTTGTTTTTGTGACTTCCCTATTTGAGTTGATATCAGGACGTTCTGTTTTGTGACCTTCTGTTGTGCTGATATCTGATATTATTGGTTCTTTGACCAAACAATATCGTTTAGTATTTCTTGTAGCTTTGGTTTGGTTTTTGCAAATTCTCTAAACTTGTGTTTGTCTGTAAATATCTTAATTTCGCCTTCATATTTCAGAGAGAGTTTTGCTGGATATATGATCCTTGGCTGGCAGTTTTTCTCCTTCAGTGCTCTGTATATGTCGTCCCATTCCCTTCTTGCCTGCATGGTTTCTGCTGAGTAGTCTGAACTTATTCTTATTGATTCTCCCTTGAAGGAAACCTTTCTTTTCTCCCTGGCTGCTTTTAAAATTTTCTGTTTATCTTTGGTTTTGGTGAGTTTGATGATAATATGTCTTGGTGTTTTTCTTTTTGGATCAATCTTAAATGGGGTTCGATGAGCGTCTTGGATAGATATCCTTTCGTCTTTCATGATGTCAGGGAAGTTTTCTGTCAGGAGTTCTTCAACTATTTTCTCTGTGTTTTCTGTCCCCCCTCCCTGTTCTGGGACTCCAATCATCCGCAGGTTATCCTTCTTGATAGAGTCCCACATAATTCTTAGGGTTTCTTCATTTTTTTGAATTCTTTTATCTGATTTTTTTTCAGCTATGTTGGTGTTGATTCCCTGGTCCTCCACATGTCCCAGTCTGCATTCTAATTGCTCGAGTCTGCTCCTCTGACTTCCTTTTGCGTTGTCTAATTCTGTAATTTTATTGTTGATCTTTTGGATTTCTACATGTTGTCTCTCTATGGATTCTTGCAACTTATTAATTTTTCCACTATGTTCTTGAATAATCTTTTTGAGTTCTTCAACAGTTTTATCAGTGTGTTCCTTGGCTTTTTATGCAGTTTGCCTTATTTCATTTGTGATTTCTTGAAGCATTCTGTAAATTAATTTTTTATATTCTGTATCTGATAATTCCAGGATTGTATCTTCATTTGGGAAAGATTTTGATTCTTTTGTTTGGGGGGTTGGAGAAGCTGTCATGGTCTGCTTCTTTAAGTGGTTTGATATGGATTGTTGTCTCCTAGCCATCACTGGGAAACTAGTTTTTCCAGAAAATCTGCTAAAAAAAAATGCAGTCAGACCCCTATCAGAGTTCTCCCTCTGGCTCAGGCTATTCGGATGTTAATGAAGCCGCCTGGGGAGGGTGGGGGAGGGAACAGAGAGATAGGAGAGTAGCACCTCAGAATATAGCCAGAGTTGCTTGTCTTGCTTGGAATGACTATTATATCTGAGATTCCCATGGGGCGCGTCGCCTATGTGTGCTGGCTGTGTGGAGATTGCCCCCGGGGGGTCTGGCCCGCTGGAGTCATGGTCAGATCCTCCGCTTCCAGCCCCACGCCCAACTTCAAGGCTCCCCTACTGGGACAGTGCACTCTCGACTCCAAAATCAGTCGCTGCCTCCCGGGGACTTCTCGTCCCTCCAGCCGCGTGGCCGTGCCACTGCCGCGAACCAGCTGGGCCCCCTCCCGGGGTTAGTTCAGATGGGTGGAGCAGCTCCTCGTGCTTGTGTCGTGACCGAGTGTCCCGGCTGGGACGCTGTTCTCCCCGCTCCAATACCAGTCGCTGCCTCCCGAGGACTTCTCCTATCGGCTGCGTCCCACGCCGCCCGCGCGACCCAGCTGGGCCCCTTCCCGGGGTTAGTTCAGGGGGCTGGAGCAGCTCTCCGTATTTATACCGTACCTGTGTCCAGTCCAAATCCCGGCGAGACGGTTCCCCAGCTGGGACGCTGCTCTTCCTGCTCCAAGACCAGTCACTGCCTCCCGGGGACTTCTCCTACCGGCTGCGTCCCACGCCGCCCGCGGAACCGGCTGGTCTCCCTCCCGGGGTTAGTTCAGGGGGGTGGAGCAGCTCTCTGTGCTTGAGCCGTACCTGACTGGTACGCTGGCTCCAGGCTCTGGAAACAATCGCTGCTTCCCCATATTAGTTCGTTCTCCGTCTCTAAATCTGTGTTTGTTGTTCAGGGTTCGTAGATTGTTATGTATGTGATCGATTCACTTGTTTTTCCGTGTCTTTGTTGTAAGAGGGATCCGAGGTAGCGTCTGCCTAGTCCGCCATCTTGGCTCTGCCCAGAGATTACTTTCTATGTGATCATTTCCCCAGAGCCCTGAGGATGTTGTAGGAATTAAATGGGTTAATTCATCAAAGCAGTCAACAAAGTGTCTGGCACAGAGTAAGACTCACTAGCGGGTACTAGTGTTTTTAGTAATTAAAAGGGCCACAAATGTTACAGTTCTGTGCTTAGATGTGTAAACTCAAGGTAAATAACATCAAAAGGGAATGTTCAATTTTCATGAGTCGTTATGTAATACTTAATATTTTGTTCTTGCCAGAGAACACTGCTTATTTATTCTCTTCACCCCTATGGCCCGCGCTGGATTTCTCCGTATAACTTTTCATTCAAATTCTGTTTAAACATCAGATCCTCTGAGAAGCCCTTACTCAGCTTCCCAGTTCCAACCAGTCATGCTCAAAATGTCATTAGTATGTTATTTTATAAACCTTGGTCTCACTGTGTTGCAATAATTTGCATACCTAGCCACTGCTGGCTTCTGAGGCAGGAGTCACCCCTTGTCCATCTTTGGCCATCAATAACTGTTAGTTGTCTGAACTGTCATGTCTGATTTTTGACCACTCGGGAAGGCTGATAGCTCCTGCTGTAGCATATCCCTCATGATCAGTTTTTGGTGCTCAGAAAATATGAGCCAATTTAGACATTAGCATAAGGAACACTTGATAGTGCATCTCTGTTGGGAATCCTAGAAAATCCTAGGATTTTCTCAGCCGTATGTAAATAGAATCTAATTTGCTATTTATCTTAAATACCTTATTTCTGTTCTTACAATTCTGAAAAGCAAGCAGTGAATGGATGTGTAAAATTATAGATATTATTTTCTTGACAGATTAAATTGATGGAGTGCCATTTTTCTATCTACAAGCTGTGACTAACTTTACGTTCTCAAGTAACATAAACGTGACACAAGGACTCTGGAACTACGGACTTGAAAAATTGTTGATTGCAAACACATGTCAGTAAAAAAAATGTGAGCAAATATCCTAATATAGATACAATAATTTCTTCAAATATTAATTTAATTTAATGATACTTACTAGAGCTTACCATGTTCAAGGCATTTTGTAAGAACTTTATAAATTTTGACTAATTTTCCTCATGATAACTTGTGAAGTAGGAATTGTTATTATCCCCATTTCACATATAAAGAAACCGAGGCCTGGAGAAATTAAATAACTTGCTCCAGTTTAGATAGGTGGTAAGTAGCAGAGCTAGGATTCCTACCCAGGCCGTGTCACTCTGCAAGTGTGCTATCAATCAACGCACAAAGCTGCCTCTATAATAAATAAAAAAAAAAGTAAGTATAATAAATAGTTCTAATATAGTCTTACACAAAATAAACGTTAAAAATAAGGCAAAGGGAAACTGAACAGTATTTGAAAATGGCTGGCTAATTGTAAGGACTTCACGTTATCATTGGTTAACATCTCAAGGAAGAATATAGGCGTGAGATGGTTCTAATTAACGATTATGAATGTAAATCAATATTTCAAATTGTCATCTTGATAATTTTGGGTCTTTGACCAACTTTTTGTCTGATCTAATAGACCATCTTTGTTTTTATTTCAAAATATGGTCAATGGAGAACTTATACCAGGGGTAGAAGTTCCCAGGCTGCCATTTTCTTGTTCACTTATGTTTGCATCATTAGTATTATCTTCAAGGTGTGATGTCTTTGCAGGAATATTTGAAAGCAGTCTGTTCTTTTTGTGAATGTTAGCTTAGTTAAAACTTGACAATATAATTTCCAAATCCTCTTTAACTGCCTCTGAAAAACTGCTATAGCATGTAACCTACTGGTAGCAGAGAATAAATGTATGTGGCACCACTGCCTACCCTTCTGCACCTGCAACTCCCACACTTTCTTAGGATATTTTTTTCACTGTATGAGATGTGGGGTTGCTGATACACTTTCTGAGCAAGGATGTCTCCTATTTTAATTTTAACTTTTAGAAAAAATAAATAAAATAGAAATTCTGATATTTTTCTTTCCATACTTCCAAAAGATTTTCTTGGGCATCTCCTGGGGTGTGCATATCCTCCTTCATGTTAGAAATCCCTGAAATGCAGATGGAGAAGTCACCTGAATATAAAGAGTCAATTATGGAAACACAACTATGGTTTGGAGAGGTAAAGGAGGTCTTGCAGACGTGAAACTCAATAGAGTTGAAACAGAGATGTGGCCTACACATAAAGATAGATATTGTTGACATACTAAAAAATGAGAAAAATTTAAGTTGAAGTAGCTCTTTCCGTGAAAAATCTGTTTTTCTTTTCTCGTCAGCCAGTTGCTTCATGATTATGTTAAATCCTTAATCTTTTGGGTGAGGGCTATAGGCACATTGTGGAGTTAACAAAATGGGACACACCCAATTGCATCTTTACACTACGGGGCCAGGACCACTGTGCATTCCATGAGCTAATGAGCTGTGAAATATTATTCTTCTGCTAATTTAACTCAGGGAGGCAACTGGGAATCTGTCTGAAAAACTGTGAGAGAGATAGAGTGCTTGGCTCACAAATTAGTTCACTGAAGTACATGAGATTTTTCTTTGCAAAAAAAAAGCTGTCAAAAATGTTGTATGCAAAGAACCATTGCACATTTTAAATAAACCATTTCCAGTATATTTTGTTACTTAGTCACAATTTAAGTCCTTAAAGAAGAGACCATGTTTATAAAGTAATTAAATGATAATTTCCCTATAAATTGCATGGTTGTTATAGTCTTTTCCCTGCCTAGCCAACCTGAGTCAGAAATCTCTTTCACAAAAAACCAAAACCAAACCCGTTGCTGTCGAGTGGATTTCTGACTCACAATGACCCAACAGCACAGAGTAGAACTGCCCCATAGGGTTTCCAAGCCTGTAATCTTTATGGAAGCAGACTGCCACATCTTTCTCCCACAGAACTGCTAGTGGGTTCAAACCACTGAGCTTTTGGTTAGCAGCCAAGTGCTTAACCATTGTACAACCAGGACTCCTACTCGCTTTCAGTTTGATGTTTTCCACTTCTGACTTAAGACTTTATTTATACTGTTGTTGTTAGATACATAGAGACCCTGTGTACAACAGAACGAAACACTACCTTGTCCTGTGCCATCCGCACAAGCATTATGCTTGAGCCCATTATTACAGCCGCTGTCTTTTTTTGAGAGTTAGGAAATTCAGCTCAGAGCAATTAATAGGTCTGTCTATGTCCAAGTATATACATATTTGCATATATGTGTGGATAAATCAAGTCCTAAATCACAGGAAAGGTTAAAACTCTTTTTCGTTTGTTTAGATCTAAATAAAATAGGTAAATAACAATTTTAAGGAAAACGCTACCTTAAATACGATGTGTTCTTATCATCTCTGTAATGCAAAGATACTTTTATTATTTTTTTTTTATTGTACTTTAGATGAAGGTTTACAGAACAGACTAGCTTCTCATCAAACAGTTAGTATACATATTGTTTTATGACATTGGTTAACAACCCCGTGACATGTCAACACTCTCCCTTCTTGACCTTGGGTTCCCTATTACCAGCTTTGCTCTCCCCTCCTGCCTTCTCGTCCTTGCCCCTGGGCAGATGTGCGGCTTTAGACTTGTTTTGTTTTATGGGCCTGTCTAATCTTTGGCTGAAAGGTGAACCTCGGAGTGATTTCATTACTGAGCTAAAAGGGTGTCCTGGGGCCATACTCTCAGGGTCTATCCAGTCTCCGTCAGGCCAGTAAGTCTGGTCATTTTTGGGTGTTAGAATTTTGTTTTACAGTTTTCTCCAGCTCTGTTCGGAACCCTGTATTGTGATCCCTGTCAGAGCAGTCAGTAGTGGTACCCGGGCACCATCTAGCTGTGCTGGACTCAGTCTGGTGGAGGCTGTGGTAGATGTGGTCCATTAGTCCTTTAGACTAATCTTTCCCTTGTATCTTTAGTTTTCTTCATTCTCCCTTATTCCTGAAGGGGTGAGGCCAGTGGAGTATTTTAGATGGCTGCTCACAGGCTTTTAAGACCCCAGATACTACTTTCCTAAGTAGAATGTAGAACATTTCCTTTATAAACTATGTGTTGCCAATTTAGCTAGCTGTTGCCTGAGCCCTCAGTCCAGCAATTCAGTCCCTCAGGGAGTTTGGACGTGTCTCTGGAGCTTAGGGTTGCTATGAGTCGGAATTGACTCGGCGGCACTGGGTTTATGGAGCTTCCATGACCTTGCCTTGTACAAGTTGTGCTGGCTTCCCCGGTACTGTGTACTGTCTTACCTTTCACCAAAGTTACCACTTATCTATTGTCTATTTAGTGTTTTCCCATCCCCACTGCTCCCCTCCCTTGTAACCATCAAAGATTGTCTCACAAAGATATTTTTGATAGATGTTGGTCAATGCAGAATGAGTGGCATAATTGAATAAATTATATTTACAAATTAGACTATATTTGTAAAATGGATTCATTCTTCATTTTTACTAAATTTAGATTTTCAAGCAAAGAATATGCTGTTGTGTGCCCTTTAGTTGATTCTGACCCAGAGTGACCCTATAGGAGAGAGTAGAGCTGCACATAGGGTTTCCTAGGCTATAATCTCTGCAGGAGCAGATAGCCAGGTCTTTTCTCTAGTGGAGTGGCTGGTGAGTTTGAACGCCAATTGGGTTAGCAGCCTAGTGCACAACAATTGCACCACCAGGGCTCCTTTTTAGCAAAGAGTATAAGGCACAAATATTCCTTGAAATCATAGAGTTTAAAGCTCTTCTTATTCTCATTTGTTTCTCAAAGCAGTTCATGAATGTGAAAATCAAATAACATAATAAAGAAAAACTGCCTCTTCTTCCCCAGTCCCATTTCCCAGAGGCAACTTTTTTTTTTTTTTAGCTATTTCTTCTGTTATTTTCCTCCAGTTGATTTCCCATCAAGGTAAGATTCCCTGAACTGCCATCTTAGATTGCTGCTCCACACACAAACTGTAATAAATTAAATTTTTGGGTAATTTAGTGTTCAGTTTTTGCTTTATTATGATTGTGAGAATATTATTTACCATAAAACTAAGTGGTAGTTTATAGTAGTTTTTTCATAAAATTTTTTTCTTCAGAGTTAATAATGTCCTTTTTCCCCCCATTTCTTTTAGTTTTTTAATGTATCTATAATTTTTAAAAGGCTTTTATCCGATGCTTATCAATATTCATTTCCAAGTGTGCAGACATTTCAGATAGGCTCTTAATTTCGTAAGTTTTTAGAGTCTTTCCTCCCAGAGCCTTCCATACTCTGTTTTTCATCTGGACCAGTTTTTCCCTTGGCCTGTTGACCTTCTGCCATCTTCTCGGGACCTCCCTTTGCATCCTTCTTCTCTGTTGGCTCTACTGCTTCTTAGACTCTGTGTCTTCATCTCTTTTTTGGTTTATGTCATCTTTTTCTGAGATATACCCTCCTTTAGTTTCCTAGGAAACTAGGAAGACAACTTTTTTGATTTATCGCATATCTAAAACTTTAATTACTTTTCTCTCACATTTGATGAATACTTTGGCTGGATATTGTAGTTTACGCTGAAAATGTTTTATTAAGCATTTTGAAAGCATTGAATCATGTCATTATGATTATAGTCCTTTGTGACCTATTTTTACTCTGGAAGATTTTGGATTCTTTATCCCTGGTACTCTGCAATGTCATCAAAATGATAGGTGAAGCAAATAGGTCTTTTTTTTTTTTTTTTTTTTCATTGTACTGGGTATTCAGTGGGACTACTTACTTTGGAAACTCAGGTCTTTGAGTCCTTATACATTTCCTTATGCAATTCTTTTTTGTTGAATATCTCTGCTTCAGTTGTTTCTATTCCTGTTATTCAGATGTTGGACCTGATGGGTTGATCCTGTATGTTTCTTTTCTTAAATACTTCCCAAATTTTTGCTTAAACATTAAATTTTCTGAAAGATTTCTTCCACTTTATCTTCTGGTTTTTTACTTGGATTCCCTTCTCCCTCCACCCCCCACTCTCATATTTTCAATTTCCAAGTATTCTTTCTTATTCTTGGATCATTCCTTTTCATACTGTTTTTATGGATGTAATAGTTTCTTTTATCTTTCTGATAATATTAGTAATAAATTTTTCTTTTTAAATTTTCTATATGATTCCTCCAGGTTTCTTTATTTCTGTCTGTTTTGATCTCTCTTTCATTGTAGAGGCTTTCCTTAAATGCGTAGTGACCCTTTGCTGTCTGTTGGCATTTAAGAGTGCAGCACCAAGAAGATGATTGGGGTGGGTGGAGCTGAGTGATTGAGTGGTATTCTGGGATTTTCACGGTGGGATCCTTAAATGTCAATATTTGTAGGCCTTTGCTTTGAGTTGATAAGCTTCTTCAGAGAACATACTCCAATGTGATGCTTGTGACATACTAGCCTGGCTGCATTTAGATAGGAGAAGACAACTCAGGGAGTCTCATCTTTGCTTTTTGCTGTGGTTGAAATCCCCAAATCTGGAGACTTTCTGCTTCATATTTTTCAAAGAATTAACCTCTGCCAGGGTAGTCATGGAGTGGAGGTGGGAATGGGGTGTTTTCCTGGCTAAGCAAGGTAAGGAAGGGCCTAGTATACAGTCTGTAAACCAGTATCTGTATTCAGCCTGCATATAATTCCTACCTTCTGAAGTATCAGTTGTCTTGAAGTCCTTAGTGTCATAGGGATCCTTCAGGTGAATACACTCACCATCTCTCATAAGCAGCCATCTCTGCAGAGACTTCAGGTTGTAGCTTCTCCTTCCCTGTTAGGCCAGTTACCTTCATCCATGTGCTTTCTACATCCAGTATATCTGTTGAACTCTCACCTACTGATTAGTCTTCTGCTGTTCTCCTTGTCCTTGTAGTATTTGCCTTTTTTATTCCTTTGCCTTCTTTTTTGTGGTATCCCAGGAGGCAGGGAAGATAGTTATTTCATCGTGTTTAATTAGACATTGACTCTTTTTAAAGACTTTGAAGTACTCCCCTTTCACTGTTACTTCTTAGAGCCAAAGTTACTGCTATTCTTAGGCTATAAGCTCCCTCTTAGTGGCCTCAACAAGAAAATTGTTTATCCTATTTTTAAATTCCCTAAGGGCTTTGTAGGAAACCCTGGTGACATAGTGGTTAAGTGGTATGACTGCCAACCAAGAGGTCGGCAGTTCAGATCCGCCAGGTGCTCCTAGGAAACTCTATGGGGCAGTCCTACTCTGTCCTATAGCGTCGCTATGAGTCGGAATTGACTCGACAGCAGTGGTTTTTTTTTAAGGGCTTTGTAGCTTGGTAGTGTACACGCAGTATAATCTTAAGCTCTTCCGAAGTCAGTAATCCAATTATGTAAGGTATACCTATTAAGAGCTCTGTGTGTGCTATGTGTACTGAGAAATACTGGTGTACTGCAAATGGGTATGGCTGTGCTAGATATTGATCCTCTCAGTCCTTGGGCAGTTGCACTCGTTCTAGGCCTGTAACTTTATGCGTCCTGTCCATTTATCCTGGTGTGCCATATAAATGATGTCTATCATTTTCTATGTAAAGTATGGTATGGAAAAGGTTGGAAGAGCTGCTATAAAGCTATGTGGCAATTTTCATTTTAGGATTTGACACTTATTCAATCTATTTTATTATGAAATAGGGTTTATTCTTTGGTTAAAACATTACTAAAAGTGAAGAAAACAAATTATTAATGGAAAATAGTATAAAATTAAATAGATTTAGGGGTGGGTGAGTAACTAGATGAATTTAACATTTTTTTCCCACTTATCCTATAGTCTTTTGTTTATCAGTAGTAGAAACTTACCTCAAGTTGTTGTTACTTGCCATCAAGTCAATTCTGACTCATGACTACCCCAAATGTGCAGAGTAGAACTACAATTCATAGGGTTTTCACGACTGTGACCTTTCAAAAGCAGATTGCCAGGCCTTACTTCTGAGGCACCTTTGGCTGGGTTTGAACCATCAGTCTTTTTGTTAGTAGCCCAGGGCTTAACCATTTGCACCTCTCAGGGACTATTTTAAGGAATCAGGCTATGTCTTAAATCTAAAGGCAGAAAGTGCTAAGAGGCTTTATGGACTGGATCCAGGAACTAGAAAGGGGGCAAATGAGATTTGCCTTCTCTTCTTCCAGGTCATGTTGTCATTTGTCTTTGCTCTTCTCTGTGTATCTATCTCGCTCATCTTTCTTTTCCATAATCCTAGTTCAAAAGCCCAGCAGATACTGAACCATCTTTCAGCCTCAAGTCCTAGTTCCCAAGACAGAAACTAATTGGCCCACCTTAAACAAGGTTCTAGCCAATGGTGCCATTCCAAACAATGGCTATAGCTTCTTTGAAGAAACTAATCAACCAAAGTTAAGTAGTATGAACTTGGCTGTGGCATCCACCCCTTTCTGAGGGAGAAAGGAGGTTCTTAAAGAAAAAAATATGAATTAGGCAGATACTCCAAACATGTTCACTACAAACGTGAAGGTAATTATCTTTGCTTTATGCTACCTAGGGCATTTCATCACTACATATTTTCTATCACAGACATCTTACATCTTGAGAAATTATCAGAACTGCAAAATATTTCTTTTGGGAAAAATGATTTTTTTAGGGGAGAGCATATTAAAGTGAATTGTTTTAAAATATGGGTAACCAAGCTGGGTGTAAAAATGATGTGGTGGGGCATCTGATCTCCTCTGACTTTACAATGGGGGAGGAGAATCATTACCAGCATGAACAGCCCAAGGCTGATTCCTACGAAGCCGAGGTCAGGCAAGCCTCCTCTCTCCAACCATCTTACCAATTCTGACACTAGCCATCCCTGCCATGGGACTCTCTCCTTCTCTGCTATGTTCAATAATTCATTGCTATGGCCACACAGAACTCACAGACAATACTAACGATTTTGGGGTTCATTAGAGAAGTAACGGTACTACTCAGGACCAGGAATGACTACAGTTCTTTGATGAGGACAGCTTCTTCTTAGCTGTGCCCACAGGCGGGCCTCTTGGCCTTGCCTCTGCCCTGCTCAGGCAAGTGTTACAAAGCTTGTAGCTCCATGGGTCAGCAAATACCACCATAGCTGTTCCGTGCCCGTCTCCTAGTTTCTGCTGTCTCACACTGCTATTCTTGCTATTGTTGCGCCATATTATCTCTCACTGCTTTCCGTGCTACAGTACCCTCTTTTGTGTGTCTCCTTTTAAGCCTAGCAGGATAGTAAAACTGACTAATCCCCTCGTTAGAATTCCCATGGTCCCACCCCCAAAAGGGTGCCATGCACCTTATTTGCATTAGTAGAAAGCTGTCTAATCCCCTTGGTGGGCCATAAACACCTTATTTGCATAGTTTCACCCAATCATTTGGTGGGAGTTACAAGACCATGGTGAGAAAGGCCGCATAAAAACAATCCATTGCACTGCACTGGGTGAAACATTGTTTGGTTAAGTTGAAGTGTGGCAATATAATAAGGAAACTGATCATCTTTGTGTGTCTTGTACAGGGCTCTGAAGGCAGTGGGCTAAACAGATTTGAGAAGAGTAAGATGAGAGACAGGGGTGCCATTAAGCGTAATTGTCCATGACAAAATAATGAAGACCTGAAATAAAACAAATGAGTAGGGAATGGAGAAGAGGAGACTGAAAGAAGTGTATTAAAAAGGTGAACTGCTAGAAGATGTGTTATCGGTTTGAGGAGTAAGGGAAATGTTGAAAGCAAGAAGATGGCAGGTTTTTAAGTGGATGGTGGTGCCATTTGCTTAGATGGAGAAGTCAGGAGGGGAGGGGTTACATTTTGAAGGAGGTGATCAGCTTGGTTTTAGACATGCTGAGTTGTAGATTCCTGAAGAACATTTATCGCAGGTAGAAGAACCAAGTGGATATAAAAATACATTAATTTATAGCTAAAGAAAAATATTCCTACCGGGAATATAGACTTAGAATCAGAATTACATGTATTTTTATATCTAAGGATAGTTGCTAATGAAGAGATATAGAGAGAGGTTAAGAATGCTTGGAATATGTTCTTTTCTAAGTGCCCTTCATTTAAAAAACAATTATAGACTTAAAAAAAAACTTTTTATTTTAAAATAATTGTAGATTCACAGGAAGTGGCAAAAACAGTACAACGAGGTTTGTATACCCGTTGCTCATTTTTCTCCAATGGTTACATTTTATATAAGGATAGTATAATATCAAAACCAAGAAATTGGCATTGGTACAGTCTGTGTACCATTGTGTCACATATAGAGATCCATATAACCACCACTGCAATCAAGGTATTGAACTAACTATTCCATCACCACAAAGATCTTCCTCATACTGCCCCTTGACAGTCATATCTACCCTTCCCACACCATCCCTAATCCCTGGCAATTACTACTCTGTTTTCCATCTCTATACCTGTGTCATTTTGAGAACATTATATTAATGGAATCTTACACAGTCAGCGCATGAGCTAGCAATATACCGTCTCTTCCACAGCTTTTTTTTTTCTTTTTTGGAGGGGCATTTCATTCATATATTTCATAGATGTCTATTGCACATCTAAGTTCTGGGGTTACAGAGAAATCAGAAATGGAACTTTCCCTAAAATAACTTAGATATTTTCTATATATTTTTTTAAAGCTTGATGATTATTTTAACTAAATTTCATCTGAAATAAATGCTAAATGGTGGTGGCATTATTGGGGGCAGGTAGGTGAGAGAGAGCTGAAAGTTCTAGCTGTGTGGCTTGCCTCTACCAATAATGTCATACTAACCTCATACTCTGGTATATTTTTGCATTCATTAGTAAAAATGGCCATAAATATATGTGAGACATGTTACTCCAAAGAACAGTACTGTTAATAGTAATAATATCCATCAGCTTTAGAGCACTTTATTGAATGAGATCATTAGAACAACATTGTTAGAAAAGACTCCTTTTAGAGTCTTAAAGTCTACAAGCACAAGGGCTGGCTCATTGCATCCTTACTGCCAATCTGTGAGTGGAGTTTTATTGTAAGTTCACAGATAAGAAATCTAAAGCTCAGGGAGGTCAAGTGATTAGACACAAGCACGTCCCATGACAATTCAAACCTCCATGTAAAATAATGATTTTCATTAATGTGTTTAAATCAATATGTAGTTCACTATAACACAATTCCAGGGCAAAGAAGAGCTTGAAATTCAATGTAATAGATTTAGTTCATGAGGTGATGCTGTTGAGAGCCATGGTTTAGGTTCTGCTGTGCTTTTCACTGCTTTCAGCAAAAGGAGTTGACTAGGTGCCTTCATCAGAATCTCACACTTTAGGCCTGTTAGACCAATTATCTGGACCTTGGATATAGCAAAAGAGATCACTGGGTGTGCTTTTCATGAAGTGTGGGCTTGTACTGTTTCTTAACCATATATATACATACACATATATATAAAACTATATATAATATGTGACTTTATTTAACTTTATATATGTAGCAAAATATTATACTGACAACCCCATAGAAGCAAAGGTAAACATGTAGATTTTTGAGATGCAAGTAATTTCTATTTGTTGGAAAGGTGAACCCCAAAGGTTATGGTGTAGGAAATCTTATCCTAACTTTCCCTTACGGAATTGCTTATGAATACCAAGTTCAAATACCAAGCTCGAGTTTTAACATCTTACTGGTTCTCTCATTAAATAATGAATTAAAAAATCGTTAACACTTTATCTTATGTTTGCATGAGAATCATGATTTTACCTTATGAAAATTATTTTTTAACAGGTTGTTCCATTACAATTATACTTAGGTCTCTAAACAGTAAATTTCCTGAGGGCATAGTTTATGCCTTTGTTCAATAGTCTTTACTTTGTATTATTTTACATTTTCCTGATTCTTTATCAAAGTAAAAAAACCCAGATCCTTGCCTTCGAGTCAATTCCACTAATAATAACCCTATACGACAGAGTAGAACTGCCCTGTAGGGTTTCCAAGGACTGGCTGGTAGACTGGAACTGCGGACCTTTTGTTTAGCAGCCACAGCACTTAACAACTGTGCTACCAGGGCTCTGGTCCTTTTATCCATCAATCTCTAAATATCACTATATTTCTCAATGACTTAAATGTCAGTTTCTACTCTGAAAATGTAAGCTTCCTCAGCACCTGCCCTTGAATATTCAGCACTATTGGTGAAGAGAAAGGCTTATTTGGCATGCTAAGTGAAAGAGTTGATAAAGAAAATTTAAAAAAAGAAAAAAAATTTTTTGTTTTATTTCCCAATTGACTTTCCACCAATGCATGCAGCAAAATGTAGGGATGACATATGCCAAAAAAAACTCTCCCGTACCTTTTTACATAGGGTTGCTATGAGGCAGGATCCACTCAATGGCAACGAGTTTTTTTTTTTTTTTGGTTTTACACAGACCAACCACAAAGTCGGCTTTTCATAATTTTATATTTGATAATTAGTTTGTTCATCCATAATAAGAAATTAACAATGTTTAGATATAGTGTGTTGTTGTTGTTAGGTGCCATCAAGTTGATATTTGACCCATAGTGAGTAGAATTGCCCCATGGAGTTTTCTGGGTTGTAATCTCTATATGGAGCCCTGGTGGCACAGTGGTTAAGTGCTCAGCTGCTAACCAAAAGATCAGTGGTTCAAACCCACCAGCCACTTGGGAGAAAAATGTGGTCATCTGCTTCCATAAAGATTACAGCCTTGGAAATCCTCTGGGGCACTTGCTATGAGTTAGCAGTGGGTTTGGGTTTTGGATGGCAGTTATATATTTAAAGTTATTTCTTCTTCTACCTTGCAGCCCTCCTTTGATACCCACCTCTACAACCACCCCCCCACCCCCAGACTTTTACAAAGTATTAATAATTACTGCATTCTGGCCACAGCTTTCTTGTGAGGGATTGGGGTTGCCTCAGGTCCCCCTCAGTGGGGGTACCAGCTGCATTTCTGTCTTGCCCCCCTACCACTGAGGAAATGGCATGTTGGCAACAGCATTATTATTATTTCCATAAAAATTTTTACTGATGTATAGCATATACAAGGAGCTGTGATGGCACAGTGGTTAAGCTCTTGGCTGCCAACCAAAAGGTCTGTAGTTCAAACCCACCAGCTGCCCTGTGGGAGAAAGGTGTGGCAGTCTACTTCTGTAAAGATTTACAGCCTTGGAAACCCTGTGCGACAGTTCTACTCTGTCCTATAAAAAAACCACTGCTGTTGAGTCAATTCTGACTCATAGCGACCCTATAGGACAGAGTAGAACTGCCCCATAGGGTTTCCAAGGAGCGCCTGGCGGATTTGAACTGCCGACCTCTTGGTTAGCAGCTGTAGCACTTAACCACTACGCCACCAGGGTTTCCACTCTGTCCTATAGGGTTGCTATAAGTTGGAATTGACTTGAAGGCAACTGGTTATAGCATATACACAGAAAATTGCCAGTGTGCAGCTGGATAATTTTCACCCATTTAACACGCCCATGTAACTAGCACCTAGATCAAAAAACTGAATGTTATGCCCCTAGAAAACCCCTCTTGTCTGCTCTAGTCATTACCTCTCCCTCACAAATAACTCCCAAACTCACTTCTAGATTAGTTTTTTCCTGTTTTTGTATTTTTTATAAATGGAATCACACTGTATGTGCCCTCTGGTATCTGACTTCTTTTACCCAAATTGGTGTTTTTAAGAATCATTATATTCTTGAGTGAGGTTGCAGTTGTTCTTTCTCATAGCTTTATAGTATTCCATGTTGTGACTATACCCAGTGTCTTATTCATCTAGTGCTGCTATAACAAAAATACCACAAGTAGATGACTTTAACAAAGAGAAATTTATTCTCTCACAGTTTAGGAGGCTAGAAGTTTGAATTCAGGGTGCCAGCTCCAAGGGGAGGCTTTCTCTCTATGTCGGCTCTGAGGGAAGGTCCTTGTTATCGGTCTTCCCTGGTCGAGGAGTTTCTCAGTGCAGGGACCCTGGTTCCAAAGGACCTACTATTCTCCTGACTCTTGTTTCTTGGTTGTATGAGGTGCCCCTGTTTCTCTGCTTGCTTCTCTCTTTTAAGTCTCAAAAGAGATTGGCTCAAGACACAATCCAATCTTGTAGATTGAGTCCTGCCTCATTAACATAACTGCTGCTAATCCCATCTCATCAACATCATAGAGATAGGATTTACCACACAAAGGAAAATCATGCCAGATGACAAAATGGTGGACAATCGCACAATACTGGGACTCGTAGCCTAGCCAAATTGATACACACATTTTTTGATGACTTTTTTAATTCAATCCATGACACCCAGTTTATTCTTCCATTTTACTGGTGACAGACGTATCAGTTTAGCAGCATTGTTTTCATGCAGATTGATGAAGTCGATTGAGTATCCTCAGAAACACTGGTGAAGAGGACTGGACTTAAGCAAACATATAGGTAGGTATGAGATCAACTTGGACATTAAGGAAGGGTGACCTAGGAGGGCTGGAGAACCTGGAAACACTCTGATTACAGTAGTTTATCATTTTGAAAATAAATGCTGAGAGGTAACCTAAGAAATTCTATTAATAGATTTTACCTGTCTCTAAAAAGCAAACAAGCAAACCACAAATCAAAATCTGAAGAGACTTCGTTGCCATCTTGTTATTTGGGACTCAGTGTTGCCCAAGACTGAATAAAAATGAAATCTTTTTGAAAAATCATTAAAGAAAAAAACATCTGCTAAGTCTGGGGATGGAAGTCAAGAGGTCTAAGACAATGATTGCTGTGACTTAAAATAACTTTGTAAATCTGTTTACGTTTGTGGTTGTAAAATCATTAAAGATGTGGAGGGATCATTCAAGTCCTTCAGTTTTACTACACTGTACTTTGTGGGGGGATATTGTGAACTATAATGGTAATTGTAGGTTAAGAAATTTGCAAAGGACTTGACTGTCCCTCTCATATGTGACCAACACAAACCCGTCACCGTCCAGTTGATCCCAACTCACAGTGGCCATGTAGGACAGAGTAGAACTGCCCCATAGGGTTTTCAAGGAGTGGCTGGTGGATTTGAACAGCTAAGCTCTTAACTACTGTACCACCAGGATTCCCTCATATGTGAAGGGGTATATTAATTTCCTAGGGCTTCTGGATTAAATACCACAAACTGGGTGGCTTAAAACAGTATAAATTTATTCTCACAGTTCTGGAGGCTAGAAGTCTGAATGCAGGGTATTTGCAGGGCTATGCTCTCTCTGAAGTTTCTAGGGGACATTCCCTCCTTGTTTCTTCCATCTCCTGGTAGCCCCAGGTGTTTCTTGGCTCATGGCAGCAAAACGCCAATTCTGCCTCAGCCTTCATGTTTCTTTCTCCTCTGTGTCTCTTCTTGTCTTTTTATAAGGACACCAGCCACACTGGGTTAGGGCTCACCCTATTCCAATATGACCTCATGTTAACTAATTATATCTGCAAAGATGCTGTTTCCAAATAAGGTTACATGCACAGGTACTGGGAGTTAGAACTTGAGCATATCTTTTTAGTGGACATAATTCAACTCATAACAAGGGCTAATGTCACTTTCCTTTGAGATCCTAAAAAAAAGAAAAGAAAAAAAAAAACCCTAGAAAGGATTACTTTATCTGTATTTGTTTTCTAGGCCTGCTGTAACAAAGTACCCCAAACTGGTGGCTTATAAGAACAAATTTATCATCTCACGGTTTTAGAAGCTAGAAATCTGAAGCCAGGGTATCAGCTTTTTCTCCTAGCTTCTGTTGATAGCTGGATATCCTTGTCATTCCTTGTGTTGTGGATCACTCCATTCTCTGCCTCCAGCCTCACATGGCTACCTTCTCTCCATCTGTGTCTCTATATTTCTCCTATTTTATAAAGACGCCACTCATTGGATTAGGACTCACCCTACTACAATATGACTTCATGTTAACTGATAACAACTTCAGAGATCCTTTTTCCAAACAAGGTCACATTCACGGGTACCAGGTGCTGGGACTTCAACATTTAATTTTGGGATATAATTCAATCTATAACACTATCTTTGTCAATCGTGTCTCCTATACCTATTGTTATATTTACTGATGGATGCCGTGTTTTCATCCAGAGCTGCCTGATTTCCTGGACCACTCCTGACCAGGGCAGGAAGTGTAGCCACAGCCTCAGCCTGCCATCTGGTGCCATCTGCAAGAAAGTCTTATAGCCAATGAACAAGTTCTCACTGCTCCCAGGATGATCCTGGCTGCCCCTGTAGCCTTTGAGTTCAACATTCTCAACCATTTGTGTCTTTCTTCCCTGTTGGCATGGGTCTTGTAAGACTGGGCTTTTACTTCTGTTTCCTTATTTAACACTCTGGTTCATCATTAGAGTAGAAGCCTTGCCTGTAATTTGGTATCTGCCTAGTTCCTTCCAGTGTTCTTGCAAAAAGGCTTTGCTCTAGTCCTCTTAACTCCTTGCTGGGTCTGGATTTATTGTCAATTAGATGTTTTAAAGCCTAGTTTTGTGCTGAGAATGGGCAAATTGCCGGGAACCCAAAAACTACCATCCACCCCATCAAGAGTATTTCAGGGCTGGGACAGGAGTGAGGTGAGTGGGGCATTCACCCCAGATGCAAAATTAAAGAGAGCATCAAAAAACTCAGTGATCAAGATAAATAATATTTTAATGCAATATTTAAAAACTCAAGATTAATGCAAAAATCTATTATAAACAAAGTATCAAAATTTTAAAAAGGCAGGGTCAGTATTACTGATTTTTCCTTTTGCCTTAGGCTCCAAAATAACTTGGCTCAGCACTGGTGGACTGTGTCTGGATTCTCTTTTCTGTGGGGTTCATTTGATAGATTGAATTCTATCTGCTTGAAGGCAAGAAATATTCTAAAGATCTCGTCTGGGAATTCATTTCTGATTCAACAAATACTAGCTGAGTGTCTAATATATGCAAGGCTTAGTACTAAGCTATGAGCCCTGCCCTGAAATTGCTTCTAGCCTAGGAGGGGAAATAAGACATGTACACGGAATAGAAAATTGTACATATCGTATGAAAGGTCCAGAAGTATCGCTACAGTTCAGAGGACGGAGAGAACACTTCGGGCTGGGGCAATCAGAGAGAGCTTTTTTGGAAGAGGTATTGTTTCCTAGGGACACTAAAGATCTATAAGATTTGCAACAGCCGATATTTCTGCTAGAAAGGAGGCAAAACTATAGGAAAACTTGAGATGTGTTTAGAAGCTCAGTTTAGTTGGAGAGATGGGCATGTAAAAGGAGGTGATCAGATTGACCCAGGGTCACGGAGGACCTGGAATACCTTTTTGCTTTAGAGTTCTATACGCACATTTTTGAAGGCTTTATATTACCTCCATATAGAACACTTCGTTCTTTTAGGCTGGCAGAGAAAAAGAGCATGTCTACCAACAAGACAAACCATAAATAAAATTTATTGTCATAAAGATCGATTAATTAATATATCAATGTCTCAAAAACCCAAATAGCTGTTAGAAATAAGATTAGTACTAAAAAAGATGATAACACCCATCAGTGCAAAGTCCCTTGGGGGCCTCTCTGGGGCTAGCAATTAGCAAAAAGTGGAATTTCGAAGCTATCTAGAGGTCAAAGAGGTGGACGTAACATTATAAGCCCCATATTTTACCGGTATAAAAACCAGAGTTTCTTATTCCTTTTTTTGTTAGTACTTTGATTCCATTAGTCATATAGAGATTTCTTTGTTTCAGTGCTGGCTAATAGATTCTGACTAGAACCAGGGACCATGAGCCTCTGATTAACAAGCTTAGTGAAAAAGCTTTTTCTGATAAAATGCCTCTTGCTCAAATGTTTCATTGTAAGCAATATAGGAATTAGAATCTCCTGTGATAAAACGAAAGGCTGAGACTATCCTTTAAAACATCTGATTGAAAATAAAGCCAGATCCAGTTTTAGGAATGGAAACTGGTTGTCCGATTTAAACCTGGGCTGTACGTCACAACTCTCCTATTCTTTTTCTGTAACCATAAAAATGCCTTTCTCTGTTATTTCCAAAAACTTCTTGCAATACTTAGACTCCAAAAGTTAATGCTATCTTCTGGGTAAGGGTTTTATCAATATCTAGGGACGCTATGAGTTGTAATCGACCCGACGGCAGTGGGTTGGTGTTTTTTTTTTTTTTTTTTGGTTTAAGCTCTACTAACAAATTTATGTAAAGTGGTAAAAGCTCTTGGCTTGGTGGCCCAGCTATGTGTTTTAATTTTTCTTTATGTGAGTAAAGTATTGTGAGCCACTCTCTGCTTCCTAACTCGTTGGTCAAAGAATTAATAAAATCACTGACTCTAGCAAGACTTTTTTGTTTTAAATTTAGTGTTAAATTTTGGTTTTTATGCAGATTGAGTATTCCAGGTTCCAAACGTCCTTAGGGAGCAAAGGAAGGAAAAAAGCAGAACGTGAGCTGCAGACCAGGCAGCAGTTTATGTCTGTGTCCACGCCCCCACAGGAGTCAACAAGGACTTTCTCCTGTGGTTACTGGTTATTCTTAATAGGATTCACCTCTCCTGAGTGACCTTAGGGGAAAACTAAGCAAATGAAAGGGTTTTTACACTGGGATAACCTTTTAGACCAGTAATAAAGAGACGCCCAAGTGTTAAGAACCTTGTCTTAATTTCTTGATAGCTATTTGGAAGACTTGAGGGTACTGGGTTTGTTTTTTTTTTTTTGGTTATTTGGAAGACACTTTTATCGTTAGGAATGAAATTTTATTATCAGTTTAATTAAACAAAGACATCATTTATTGCTATCTTTCCTTACACATTTCTCTACTTCCCCCTACTTCTCAATAAAGAAAACACACAATACGTGAAGAAATAATTTTCTATATCGGTAATTTTACTCCAAATATTGAAAAGAAAAATTGGTTGTGAAAACAATGCTGCCCATCAAAAAGCTATACAGTCTCCATTGGCAGGTTGTGAAGGGAGGGGGATCCCCGCTGTTGTGAGAAGAGTTAGGTTTTGTGGATGGTCCATGGCACTCGAGGACATGTGTTGGCCAAAATGCATTTAATGCATAAAGTGGGGTTTCAAATTAAGATTAATCTATTTTTAAAATGTGATGGGGAAGGAAAAGATAACAAAACTTTTATTTATGCCCTTCTTGTTTTTTTTTTTTTTTCTTTTGCTCACAGTCTTGCTCCGCCCAGTGGGCACGATGGCTTACCCTTCATCCAAGTAGGCCCTTTCCACACATATCTCCTCTAGCAAGGAAGATAACACATGTATAACATACGACACGTAAGTGCTTTCTGTTTGTACCTTCTCACTTATTACATCTTTCTCGGTATGTGACTTCTTATTGGTATTTTTACCTTGCAGTCCTTATCTAGTCCATTTTAATTACCTTGGGCTGCTGGTGATAGCTTACATTTACTGAGTAGTAACCCCATGCCGGAAACTCTTGTGGTATAGTGGTTAAGTGCTAAGGCTGGTAACCAAAGGGTCGGCAGTTCAAATCTGCCAGGCGCTGCTTGGAAGCTCTATGGGGCAGTTCTACTCTGTCTTATAGGGTTGCTATGAGTTGGAATTGAGTTGACGCCACTGGATGTTGTTTTTGGTTTTAACTCTGTGCCAGGCACTGTGATAAGCATTAAGTTTTATAGCAACTCTGTGAGGTAGATACATTTACTCACCTTTTACAGATGAGGCGAACTGAGGCTTAGAGAAAATTAATTGATAGAGCTGAGGACGTTTACCTCTAGTGCTTATGTTCTTGTACTTGTGGGTTTCAGAGCTCTTCCTCCCTGCTTTGTCATAATGCACATATGAGTATGGGTGCCTTCTCAGTTTATATTGTATTTACATTGCTAATAGAGACTTATGTCACTGCTAATTCTTAAATGAGGGTAAATAGAGATTCTGAGTACTGAAGTATTAACTTGTTTATAATAAGAGTTTTCTTTAATAGTGTCTGTAGTTAGAGTCGTGTATAAAAAACTAGGCCAAATCATTTTCTTTTCTTAACTAATCAGAGTAATTACTGACTATACTTTAGAGTATATTTCTGAAGTAAAAATGATTTATAGCTGTGGTATGAACAAGCTCTTGAGTTTGATCAAAGAACGTTTTGCCTCTTTAAAAGTAAAGAATTAGCATCTTACAGAAATGTACAAAATGTGTACTTGATTTAAAAGTCAGATACTACAGCGAGGGAATAAGCCAATTGCTGGTTGAATAGATCCTAGGGCATTAAAAAAGCATCCAAAAATATTATACTTATCCGAAATAATTCAAAATAAGCAAAATAAAAGTTAATATTAAAATCAAGCTATTCCCATGTGTTCTGGAGAAATTATTAGGGCTTCATTACTTAACCCCATGCTACTACTTAATACCCTTTAAGTAAATAATGCCTGTCTCTTCAGGAGAAGTAGTCTGGGGTGAAATTTATTTTTATTATCACCTCAGTATTACTTTAACCTAAAATGTTTCTTATTGGACTTTGGGCACTATAGGTACACAGTCAATATGGAAATCAGTAGAATGTAGAGTTGAGGAAAGAGTAAATCCTTATTTAAGTTCTATTTTTTTCCCTCCACACAGGCTAGAATTTACACAAAGTGAGCATATTTTTCACCCACTTTTTATGGCAGTTGGGGGAGCCTAAATTCATCCTAATTTTAATCTTTTCTAACCATAGAACACATTTTTAAGTTCAGTAGTAGTAGTTGTTGCTTTTAATTATGAGAATTGAGGTGGATATTGTTAGCTACTGATGGAAACTATAAGCAGGCATCTAGGGGCACTGGGCAACCTTTTCAACCTACCTGACAAAGTACCTAACTCAAATATCCAAGTCTGTTAAAGTGTAAATGCCATCTATGTCAAAGGCAGAGTGGGTTGTTGCTACCCAGAGTTCTTAAGTTGTTCATTGACTAATCAAGCCCTTCTCAGTCCCTGATTCCCATGATTCAACAGGACCTGCTATTTATTTCTTGGCAATACTTATGTTTTGCTCCATGGTCATCTGGCATTAAATTTTGCTTTGGAGAAGAACATGGCAAGCTTGATATGTTTCTTTATATGTTACCAAACCCACTGCCGTCGAGGTGCTTCTGACTCGTAGTGACCCTATAGGACAGAGTAGAACTGCCCCATAGAGTTTCCAAGGAGCACCTGGCGGATTTGAACTGCCGACCTTTTTGGTTAGCAGCTGTAGCACTTAACCACGATGCCACCAGGGTTTCCCTTTATAGGTTACTTGATCTTTTTACGTAGCTATTCAATGGATTCTTCCTATCTCAGCCCTCAGGATACTGCTGCTCTTTCTAGCTACTATCTCTATATTCTTTAGAGTTCTCTTTACTTCTTACTAGCCAATCCCTCATTACCCCAACCACCTGCTGTAGTTAATAATTCCTTATATTAAACTTTCCCTGATCAAATTACTGTGTGGATTCTGTCTCCCAATGGACCCTGACTAATACATTTACTAAGATATGTCTTGGTGTTGATCATTCTGGTTTAGCTTCTTCAGAGACATGATGTGCTTTTTTTAATTTGTAGATTCAAGTTTTATTTTATATATGTATTTTTTTGAATGCTCCTTTTAATATTTGCCCATTTCCTTTATTTCCATTCTCTTCAGAGATACCAATTATATATATGTTAGATTTCACATGTCTTCCATAACTATCATTTTCTGTTTGACCTTTGTTTTCACTTCAGCTTTTTAAAATTCTTTCAATGTACCTCCATTTTTTTTTCATTACTCTTGTGGTCTTAATTTCTGGGATGGCGTTATTTTTCTTTCTCATTTCTTTTGTGCACTTGCAAACTTATCTTTGACTCTTGTTTTACCATGTCATTTTCGATCTTGCATAATTCTGTTTTGAAGTCCCACTTTATAGAGGCAATTTTTACTGTGTGTTTTATATTTGTGGTTTATATTTAGTTATAGTTTTCATCTAGCCCATGGCAACACTAATATGAATATTCTTCATTTGTAATTTGGTTTTCATGCTCCTTTCCTTCTGTTAATATCTTTGTATAAATCTTGTGCTGGCTTTTTATTTAATTGTTACACATCTTTAAATGAATTTGAGTTTCTCCCTTAGACCAGAAATTTCTATTTAATATCCTTATAAAAGAGGCTTAAGTGTATGTGCCTTCTATTAACCTTTATTTCACTTCAGCCAACAGAGATGAGCAAATTCAGGACTGCTCATAATGCAAAGTGTCTTTCTTCCACCCTGCTCCATCCTGAGGCTGCTTTGTATAAATATTCAATTCCTCAGTTATTCCCCCCGCCCATCCTTCTCTTAGTGCCAAATAAAGTTCTGCCACCATCCCACTGTTCCCTTGACAGGACGGTTGGTTTCATCCTCTGTATGTGCCATCAACTTTAAACTACTGGGCTTTTTCAGTTTTATTCGAGATTTGCAGACTTAGATGTCTTTTCTTGACAGCTTCCCACACCTTAATTTGATCTTTGTCGAACTGGCAGCCCTTCCTCTTATTGTGGCTGGAGATGGAGCTTGCATTTCTGTTTCCTGTTCTCCTTTGGAATAATTTCTAAGGGTGAACAGCTGTGTCTTTACTCTGATATTTTAATATTGAAATTTTGTTAGGATTTGTAAACTAAGAAATTTATGAACATAACCAAAGTTTTGAGAGATAAACATTAATTTAAGCTCATTTTGATATGCATTAATTTAACAAATACAAAAATTATTCAGTTCTGATATCATCCTTCAGTTTATACTGGTAGATGTGACCCAAGGAAATGTCTGTTCTGCTGTGTTCTCCATATCTCCTTGAGTTGTCTCAATTATTCTGAAATCCTTCACGTTCTCTATAATATCTTGCTCTGTGACACTTGCACTGGGCTTTTGTTTTCTCATTTTAGCACTCTTACTCTCTGCAGTCATTCCTCAGACAACGATTTTGTCAGTGATCAATGTTAATGTTAAAAAAGGCTTTGCTTCCTTTTGATATACTTTGAGAATTTCTGGCAGCCAAGTTCCCTTGTTAACTCAGAAATAGATTATGTGGATTTCTTGGCCCTTCAGTTCTCTTTGTAACCCAGGTTCTCTTTGTCTTGATTCTGCCTTTTCACACTAATGGCTGCATTTTCTGTGCTCCACCAGGATCTTCACTGTCTGCCACAATTAAGCTCTGCAGGAGCTACATCAATGTGAAGATTGTTTTAAACCTCTGCTGCTGAGAAGAGTCACTTCCTACATAGTGCATAAGCTGAGTATGGGATCCTCCACTTTGTAGCAACAAGATAATACACCTGTAATATGCGCTATTGGGAGCCCTACTGGCACAGTTAGTAAGAGATTAGCTGCTAACCAAAAGATTGGCAGTTAGAATCCACCACCTGATCCTTGGAAACCCTAAGGGGCAGTTCTACTCTGTCCTATGGGGTTGCCATGAGTCAGTCTCTTTGGCATATCCTGGAATAGCTTATAGAAGAGTGAAGAGGGTATTATCAGTTAACTATTTCCAGTTCAACATTATATAGATAATATTGCCTTTTCCAGGTATCAATTATACTTTTAACAGAATAATTCTGGTGATAATTCTTAATAAAAAGGAATGACTCTAGAGGTTGAAATTTTAGACTCTTTGGCAGGCTGATGGTGGAAATATTTTGGGAAGGATGGAAGTTTGAGTGTAATTATATTAAACAGGTAGGCAGTCAACCTCATCCATTTGTTAAATAACCAAACCAAACCAAACCAAACCTATTGCTGTCAAGTTGGTTCCAACTCATAAAAAATAGCTTTGTTAAATAGGAAATACTGAAATCCCAGGTCTGGGTTTTTCTTCCTTATGTTGATGGAATGTGGATAGACTGGGGAATACTTCATAAAAACAAACAAACAAACAAAAAAACCAAGGGCACAAAATATAGTATGCAAGGAAAGGATATGGAAAAATCCAATGAATGGGTTCATACTTACCTGGTAGCAATAATAGCCCTTCTAGGAAACTCTAGTCCTTGGGCTTTATAGCATGTGGAAGAGTTACAAAGATATTACACTGAGAGGTAATTGAAAAGGCTATTTTAGAAAGAAGCCACTTTTGTGCTCTTTTAGGTAACTGACACACAATGTAGCTTTAATAAATAGTACATAAAATGTCACCTCTAGGGAAAAACTGCATTTTAGATCTCCATTTTCCCTGCCACAGAAGAGAATGTGAAACTAGGCAGGAGAGATTAGGGTTTACATGGTTGTCCCGGCCATACATTTAACATGGGGCTGAACTGTTCATGGTAAATGTGTTCTGTTTTCGGGGAAATCAAAACAGTACTCTCACAGGTCATTTTCAGACTTTTACCAATATTCTGTTTTATCTTTTTTTAAAGAGTGTATGCATTGGCATATGGATGATTATGAGAAGCAGAAGCAAACATACAAAACCTCTGAGATTTAAAATACCAGATGTTAATATGCGAGATTTATAATACCAGCAGCTTAATAAGTCAGTAGCACCTAGAAGACTTCATAGGTAAAATGATTTCCATACATGAAACCTATTCCTTTGTAGAAGGCAGGACACATTTGATAAGGGGCGGAACTATCTATTACCTCCAGAGCTGGTTACATAATTTGCAAAACCCAGTGCAAAATGAAAATATAGAACGCTTCGTTAAAAAATTATTAAAAATTTCCAGACAGTGACAGCAGGGCATTAAACCGAGCACAGGTTCTTCTAAGTACAGGCCACATGCCCATGAAGCTGGCCCTGCCCATGGCTGTGCTTGCACAGGATGCCAGGAAGGCATTCTAACCCTCCAGCTATCTACCCATCTCCCTCCCTTTTCTATTACTGATGTCTGTCATTCTGTCTTTGATTTAAAGCCCTCTCCCTGGTAAGATACAATTGCCCCCAAGTTGTCAGTCACTATAATCTCAGTGGGTGTCTTAGTCATCTAGTGCTGCTGTAATAGAAATACCACAAGTGGATGGTTTTAACAAACAAATTTATTTTCTCACAGTCTAGTAGGCTACAAGTCCAAATTTAGGGCATCAGCTCCAGGGCAAGGTTTTCTCTCTCTGTTAGCTCTGGAGGAAGGTCATTGTCACCAATCTTCCCTTAGTCTTGGAGCTTCTCTGTGCAGGAACCTCCAGTCCAAAGGACGCATTCTGCTTCCAGCACTGTTTTCTTGGTGGTATGGGGTCCCCCTGTCTTTCTGCTCGCTTCTCTCTTTTATAACTCAAAAGAGATTGGCTCAAGACACACTCCAATCTTGTAGATTGAGTCCTGCCTCATTAACATAACTGCCGCCTATCCCATATCATTAGCATCATAACCAAACCAAACCCAGTGCCATGGAGTCGATTCCAACTCACAGCGACCCTATAGGACAGAGTAGAACTGGCCCATAGAGTTTCCCGGGCACTTATCAGTGGAGCTATGCTTGCTGACCCACAGAGCAAGAGAGCTGAATGCCTTCAGGCCAAAGTTCACTGGTCGAGTGGGGGTGCCTCTAGGCATTTACTTATGGAACTACAGAGCTTTGGAAAAATTGCCCAAATAGGGTAGATTCTTAGGCAGAGAGGCCTGAGGGGCTGAGAAGCCAAGAAACAAGGACACAGAAGCTGAAGAGACAAGGAACACAAGAAGCAGGAGATGCCTCAGTCTCAAAGGGTGTGGCCATGACCTCTGGGGGTTTCAGAGGGTGGAGCTACTACTCAGATGGACTAGGAGAATGGTGCACCTAAAACTGAGGGAACAGAGTTGTCATCCCAGTGGGCCTGGAAGGAGGAGCTGAAGCCTAGGGCCTAGGGGCCTCCACTCAGAATCTGGAGAGTGTGACCAATACCTAGAGTCTGGAGGACAGGGCTATTGTCTCAGGGAACAGATTATTTTCAAAGGCTTGAGGGCTAACGTAATGTGTTCTGCTGATTTGCTTGGTGCCTGTTATTTCTTCGTTCTTTCCAATTTGCCCCATTTGTAATGGAAATGTCTAGCTTGTGCTTGCTCTACCATTGTACGTTGGAAGCAGATAACTTGTGTTTTAGATTTCACAGATGAAGAGAAATTTTTTTGGATTTTGGACTTGGAGATGAATTAAGACTTGCTGGTTAAGTGCTATGGCTGATAACCAAAGGGTCGGCAATTCGAACCCGCCAGGCGCTCCTTGGAAACTCTGTGGGGCAGTTCTACTCTGTCCCATAGGGTCGCTGTGAGTCGGAATTGACTCGACGGCATTGGGTTTTGGCTGGGGTGATGTGATGAGATGAATATGTTTTATGTGTGGCAAGGACATGAATTTTTGGGGGCCAAAGGGTAGAATGTCATGTATTGAATTGTGTCCCCCCAAAATATCTGCCAGCTTGGCTAGGCCATGATTTCCACTATTGTGTGATTGCCCCTTATTTTGTCATCTGGTGTGATTTTCCTGTGTGTTGTAAATCCTATTACTATGATGTTAATGAGATGGATTAGTGGCAGTTATGCTGATGAGATCTACAAGATTAGACTGTGTCTTAAGCCAACCTCTTTTGAGATATAAAGGAGAGAGGCAAGCAGAGAGACATGGGGACCTCATACCACCAAGAAATCAGGAGGAGGAGGGTTCGTCCTTTGGACCCAGGGTTCCTGTGCGGAGAAGCTCCTAGTCCGGGAAAGACTGATGAGAAGGACCTTCCTCCAGAGCAAAAAGAGAGAGAAAGCCTTCTGCCTGGAGCTGATGCCCTAAATTTGGACTTGTAACCTACTAGACAGCGAGAAAATTAATTTCTGTTTGTTAAAGCATCCACTTGTGGTATTTCTGTTATAGCAGCACTAAATAACCAAGATAGTGGGTGTGAGTTTTGTAGATGATCACACCTGAAAGCAGGTTTTGTATATGTTAGGATAGATAGAAATCAGGGGTGGGAGAGACACTCCTGGTAGGAGGCCACGGGAAACTTCCAGAACATGGGATAAGGGTCTTGTGTAACTGTGGAGGTGAAGTGCCCTATGAAGGGAGGGGATCTCTGCAATGGCCTAGGAGAAATGGTTTGAAGAAAGTATTTTTTTTTTTTTTGTTTCACTATTTTGCATGGGTGTTAAGTCAGGGTGGATACTTTCAGACTGAGAAAATATTGGTGGACTAAACTGCTATGTGAATCTGGGTGTCTGCATGCATGTGCTAGCCAGTTGTAAACTGGTGGAATTAAGGATTTGCAGTCCTCTCCTCTAGCCTGCAAACGCAGGATTCTTCCTTTATGCCTCTAGTTTACTAGATCCTACACTAGTTTATTCACTTTTGTGCCTAGCAACTTCAAAGATGCTTCCTAAGAAAAGTTTCACCCTGCCTGACAGTATACTTGCTCTTTACCTCAGAGCAGAGGTGGGGTGTTTTAATGTGGGAAAACAAAGAGGATTTCAACTTTCATAACAAAAGGAATATGCCTGTGTGGTGTAGAAATCACGTTGATCTCTTCTATTAATAACATACTTTAGACACGTTATCAAGAGGGATCAGTCCCTGGAGAAGGACATCATGCTTGGTGAAGTATAGAGTCAGTGAAAAAGAGGAAGACTCTCAATGAGATGGATTGACATAGTGGCTGCAACAATGGGTTCAAACATAACAACTATCATAAGAATGGTGCAGGGCCTAGCAGTGTTTTGTTGTGTTGTACACAGGGTCGCTGTGAGCAGGAAATGACCCGACAGCACCTAAAACAACATAACATTAATAACACAGAAGGGCTGTATATCAGTTCTGTTTCCACTATAATGCGGTATAACAAACAACCTAAATACCTATTAAAAAAAATACCTATTAGCATATAATAATAAGCATTTATTTAGCTTATAAATCTGTGATATCCTCCTGGCCTGCACTGGGCTTTGTGGGGCTTGCTTATGTGTCTGTGGTCAGCTACACTGGTCAGCTAGGCAGCTCTGTTGTTCCTGGCTGGGGTTGCTCCCATGACCAGAGGTCAGCAAGCTGTTGATTGACCTAGATAACTTAGTCACATTTGGGTGAGTTGACTTCACGTCATGTGTCTTTTGTCCTCTAGTAGGCTAACCTTGACGCATTCTCATGACAATGGCAGAGGGCAAGAGACAAGCCCAGTCACAGAAATACTTTTATAAAGCTTCTGCTTGCATCTCACGTGCTAGCATTCTGTTGGCTCAAGTAAGTTGCAAGATCTGCGCAGTTGCAAGGATTGGGGAAGTGGACTGTTTCTTTTTAGGGAGCAGAACTAAGAATCACATGGCAAAGGAAGTGAATAAATGGGGGGGGCATGAAAAATGGCGGGATCATTCATATAGTAAACTTAGCACGGTTAGTAATTTGAGCACTTACCCGTGACCCTAATAGTCTGTCAAAAGCCCTGCGAAGACTATTGATATCTAGACCAAAAGAATGTGCTTAAGTGTTTGTTCCTCTAGATTTTCTAAGCTTTATTACTGAATCAAGTTGGATCATGCAGAAAAATTTACACCTATGTATCAGCTTTTAATTTGTTGTCCTTCAGTCCTCAGTCTACCATTGTTTTCCAGGCTTTGTGTTACTGGAACTGGATCCTGTAAATATTTTCCTTCACCAGTTGGCCTGATGTTAATTAAACTTTATCAATAGAGGGTTCTGGAGGGGCACTGTAAGGTGATAATAGCATGGCAGGAAGGCACTTTCCCTCTAAGCTGCAGTCCTGCTTCCTTTTTATTCATTGTGGAAGTCAGTGGATCAGTGTATGGATAGCCCATAGGCCCTCTCCTTAGTGGCTCTCATGGACCAGCTCCAGTTGCACCCTCAGACCACATCTTTCCTCCCAGTGGTTGCTTCAGTGGCAGATCTAGCCACTTCCTCACCTAGCTGGGACAGTTCTACAGACCAGATCCAGTTTGTGCCCTCTGGCAAATTTCTTTCCCATGTACGTACTATGTGTTCCTGTGGTAGCCCTGCCTTCTTTGAAGTCCTTAGTTCTTCATTGCCTGCTCTCGCTCAGCCTAATAGTTGCTTTTCTGCAAGTACTACTTCTGAATCCTTTAGAGGAGGAGTTGGCAAACTA
The DNA here is from genome assembly GCF_024166365.1 of Elephas maximus indicus. NCBI lineage: Eukaryota > Metazoa > Chordata > Mammalia > Proboscidea > Elephantidae > Elephas > Elephas maximus. The sequence goes on along the minus strand of NC_064819.1, from coordinate 142,140,417 downwards.
CAGCCCATGGGCAAAATAAGGTCATACCATTTTATACTTATCAAAAGAGCTAAAAGCTCAGGATTATGATAATATCTAGAGTGGTGGGATTACAAGCAAGTATTCTAATACATTGTTGGAGGGAATGTACTAACTTTTGGTAGGTCAATATAAAATACAGTAAGTAATTTTAAAATGCGATGTAATATGTAATGAAACTCTTAAATGTGCATAGAATTCTTCAATATTGCAACTGGAGGCTTGAATTTTTTCTTCAGTTCTTTCAGCTTGAGAAATGCTGAGCATGTTCTTCCCTTTTGGTTTTCTAACTCCAGGTCTTTGCACATTTCATTATAATATTTTGCTTTGTTTTCTTGAGGCACCCTTTGAAATCTTCTGTTCAGCTCTTTTACTTCATCATTTCTTCCATTTGCTTTAGCTACTAGATGTTCAAGAGCAAGTTTCAAAGTCTCTTCTGACATCCATTTTGGCTGTTTCTTTCTTTCCTGTCTTTTAAATGACCTTTTAAATCCTTTATATATGATGTCCTTAATGTTATCCTACAACTCTTCTGGTCTTTGGTCATCAGTGTTCCATGTGTCAAATCTGTTTTTGAGATGGTCTCCACATTCAGGTGGGATATATTCAAACCACCACAGTACGACAAACTGACAAGACAGGTGATTTTTTGTCTATTCTAGATAATTTGAATTTACATATAAATTTTTGAATCATCTTGTTGATTTTTAAAAAAAAAATCCTCCTGGGGTTTTGACTGGGATTGAATATAGATCAGTTTGGGGTAGTATTGATATTTTAATAATGTTGAGTCTTCCAATCCATGAATATGACATTTCTCCATTTACCTAGGTCCTCTTTAAGTTATTTCAGCAAGTGTTGGTAGTTTTCAGTGTAGAGGTCCCACAAATCTTTTATTAAATTTAATCTTAGTACTTTTTGTTTTGTAAGTGTATTTTAAATATAATTCTTCAATTGTTTGTTGCTAGTACATATAAATCCAATTTACTTTTGTATGCTGACCAAGCACCATACAGCCTTGCTAAATTCAATTGTTAGTTTAGTAGTTTTTTAAAAACAGGTTTCTTAGGAGTTTGAAAACTGTGTATATAATCATGTAATTTGTGAATAATACTGTTTTACATCTTCCTTTCCAATCTGTATCTCTAAGTTGCCCTCTAACCCATACTAGGTTTTTCATGCAATATCAAATAGAAATGGTGAAAGCATACATATTTACTTCGTTCCTGATCTTAGGAGGAAATTGTTCAAACTTTTTCTCCTTTACAATGATAATACTGTGAACACTGGTTAGATTTTTCCTGTATTAAGCCAGTCTTCCATTCCTGGCATAAAGCTCACTCAGTCATACTTTATTATCCTTTTTATATATCACTGGATTCAGGCTTCTGCTGAGGATTTTTGTTTCTATGTTCTTAAGGGTTTTGGTTTCTCAATTTTTTTCTTATAATGTTGTTATTATTTCATACTTAAATGTTTAATAGAATTCACCAGTGAGGCCATTCTGGCCTGGAGTTTTCTTTGTGGGAAGTAATTACAAATTCAATTACTTTATCAGGTTATATGAATTTTCTGTTTCTACTTGTGTCAATTTTGGTGTGCTGTGTTCTTGAAAGAATTTTCATCTAAGTTGTCTTATTTATTCACAAGAAGTTGCTCATAATACTCATTTATTATCATTAATATCTGTAGGAGAGTTATGAAGTCCCTGTTTTCACTTCTGATTGGGATATATGCTGCTGCTTATGGAAGCTTTGGTGAGTGGCTGTTTTTATGCAAGAGGTAATTTTAATATGGACAACCCTGGCCTTAAATAATTACTTCTCAGTCATTTCCTGCCTTAATCAAAAGCAAGATATTCAATAAAAGTGAGAGTTGCAAGCTTTCAACAAGTACTATGAGGGCATGCAATGCAGACCTCAGCAAGGTGATGATGGCTGCAGAAACTGGGAGAGGATCTCATTAAACTCTGACTACATTAAAGTCTCAAGCCTAATGGTGTACAGCTGTCACAATTTAATCTTGAACTATATAGGCTCTGGCTTTATCTGTGTGCTTGGTCAAGTGAGGTCTCAGAAGATGACAGTTGACCCCAGAGTTTTTCCATATGCAAGACTTTTAAAATATTAGGGCCTAGAAAAATTATGTGATGCTTTTTGTGTAAAAGTCTATAGGCCAGAACTTAAAACTACAACTGAGTTCCACTAGTGGCTCAGAAAATTGATGTGTGTGTTTCTAGCAGGCTGAGGTAGGCAGAGAAGACATGAAATCTCAGATCTGTTCTTCTTTATGTTATTTTCAAGTGCGTTCTGAGCCAGGGAGGACACTGTGGGCGCAAACTACTTGTATTGTGCGTGGCTTGTCAACAGGTTCATAGTGGATACTCTTCTCTCACATGGCCTTAGTTGGCTTTGGATTTGGTAAGTTCACATAAATTGCAAATTTAGAATTTAACATAAATTGTGACTTCATCCATAAGGTTTGAATAATAAACAAATATGCAACATCAAAGTTTCTGATTACTGTGAAGAGAAAGAATGAGACAGTCTCCCTCCCCCAAATCAACCTTGAAGAAACTATAGAATCAAAAGGGAAAAATGAATCCAGGGAACTAACAACAACAAACCCCATGAAAAAACTTTTGGGGAGACTGCAGTCTGTCTTCACCTACTGTGTATATAGGTGACTGAAGCCAAGGGTGGAGGATGACACTAAGAGGATTTGTTGGAGGAACACAAAGGATAAGATCAACAATAGCTCACAAATATGTAGAGGTTGATTGCCCAACCTAAACAAATGTGAGGACATAGACTTTACAGGGTTAAGCAATTTCATAGCAAGAGGTAGGGACTAGAGCATAGGACTAATATGTCTGCTCACAAGTGATGATGGAAGCTGCATTACGAGGCGGAGTCCACTGTTAATATAGTCATGAAGCGCCAGAAACTTGAGACTCAAAGGGGAAGTGGGAATGAAGAGATTTTGAATAATGTGTAAGAAAATCACCTCAGATAAGGCCTGGTGACTTGGTCTGACAACATTGTAAATTTCTTTAAACTTTGCAAGAAAGCAATGATATCTCAAATGCCAGTTTTCTGAGAAAGGAGGATTTTCTCTCTAGATATAGTAACCCCCCCCAAAACAAAAAACAAAAAACCCCAAACTGATTGCCATCATGTTGATTCCAACTCATAGCGACTCTATAGGACAGAGTAGAACTGCCACATAGGGTTTCCAAGGAGCGCCTGAATGTAATTTATTATTATTATTACGAGGATTAAATTAGAAGATGAAAGCAAAGTGCTTAGCACAGGGCTAGGGAAACAATGAGTGCTCAATAAATATCATTTAACATTGTTTTTAAGATCACTCTGAGGTAGAGGACCTTCCTTGAATGGCCAATTGAACTTGATAAAAATCTCTATTTTGTTGCTCATTTTTTTCAGTGTGACTATCAGAAGGAAAATTCTTATCATGGGGCAAGACGAAATAAATGATGTTTATGAAGATGATATATTCTTGTGTGGAAATCTATGAACCTACAAGCAAAAATACCCAGGAAATCCTTTTAGTGAATGAACATAAATGACATTGTTGGAGAGTCTTCGAGGCTGGTTGGGTAAAGGAGCATGGGTGATGAATTCTTGAAATACATCACAGAGAAAATGAAGGCAGAGGCTTTCCTTACTTGGATGTCTGTTGGTTGGCCCATTCAGTTAAAATTAGACCCTACTCTAATAATTCATTTTTTAAAAGGTATAAAAAAACCCCAAACCCATTACCATCTAGTAAATTCCAACTCATAGCGACCCTATAGGACAGAGTAAAACTGCCCCATAGAGTTTCGAAGGAGCACCTGGTGGATTTGAACTGCTGACCTTTTGGTTAGCAGCTGTAGCACTTAACCACTACACTACCAGGGTTTCCTTAAAAGGTATAGAGAGTGATAAAGTGAGTTGCTCTGCTGGTTCTAATTCTGGCCAATAAGGAAGAATTGGTGAAATTGAAATGAGGAAAACCTTGGGATACAGCAACTTTTTATTATGACAATTAAGAAAAAACTATAGAAAAGTTGAGTGGGTAATATAACAAATACTCATATACTCATCACCCAGATTTAACAAATGTTCACATTTTTCATCTTCTGATGTGCTAATACTGCAAAATGCCAATGTGGGAAATACTAAGCTAGCAATAACAGCTTGATAAGTCAAAAATAAAGAAATGAAGCCATTTATCAGGATAGCAGCCCCTCTTGATTTTACATCATACCTGATAATCATTTTTACAATTCCATTGCTCATCCTCTGTGGGTTCCTTTCTGAGTATTTCATGAGTTACCTTCATCTCTGTAATTTCCTTCTTTGAAATAAGTGGGTGGCTATTTATTATCAGTGGGATACGTGGTTCGTGAATAAAGAGAATTGATCAGTTGAGTGAAATACTTTGGATCTGAGTACCCCTTAGAGAGAAAAGGGAAGAAATCAATAATTTGATTTTTATTGAGATGGAAAGGAATGATTTTGAGAAATATCTGATTTAGTGATACAATATAATGGCAGGGTGACCTCTATTTCAAAATAAGTCTTGAATTTATAAATAAAATAATACTACACCTTTATATAATGCTCTTCCTTCCAAGAACTCAAAATTCTTTCATATTTATTTCTTCACTTATTTTCACAATAACTAAGTGATGTAGGCAAGAAAGGGTAGATATTATTTAATGATTAACATTCCAAAGGGAAAATGTATCTTTTGGAAATCTTATTTGAAAGTTGAGAGAATATATCCTACTGTCTCTTGCCAAGGATTGTGAACACCATAAAATATATAAATATAAATTTGCAGTGTAGGTATCCTTTTTTTCTTCTGAATTTATATATTGGTGCTTATAACCTGTAGAGTTGAAAAAATGTAAACACATAAAAATACTATATGCTTTGTTTTATGACTATAGATGGTGCAATATGTCACTACGGCTCTGAAAGCCAAGCGTTTGTCTATAGTAAACCCTGAAAACATTAAATCAAATTCAATATATGCGTTGGTGAAAGTGATACAGAGAGAAGAATGTTAGCAGGCTTGATAAATTCCTGTTAGATACAAATAAGAAAGATTACTAAAGCTATTTAAGACAATATTACTTTTCATGTAATTCTCATCAAAATGTTTGAAATAATATCTTTCACTGAAGAATATATACCAAAGTGTTATTAGTGGTAAATAATCTTTTTGAAGGGATTACAGATGATTTTATTTTCCTGCTTATATTTTCCTAATATTTTGCAATACTTTTATATTAAGAAGAAATACATGTTTTTTAAAAAAGAAATATCTTTGTGAACTCTTGGCAATTTACTTGTAGGAGGAATCCAACCCCAAACAGATTTACCAAACCATGGTATTAGAGACAATAAAGATTCTTTGTTGTGATTTTAAGTTATTGCCCTTATAATTTTTGTGTGTTTAAGGATTTAGGATTTTGATCTATCAATCATTATTCGTTAAGCACTCTCTATATGATTAACAGAAGCCCTGGCAGTACAGTGGTTAAGCACTTGGCTGCTAGCCTAAAGGTTGGCAGTTTAAACCCACCAGCTGTTCCTTGGAAGAAAGATGTGGCATTCTGCTTCTGTAAAGATTTACAGCATTGGAAACCATATGGGGCAGTTCTACTCTGTCCTATGGGGTCACTATGAGTTGGAATTGACGTGATGGCAGTGGGTTTTATGTGATTAACACATAAAACACATGTGTTGTGGAGGAGTCCCTTGGTGGTGCAAATGGTTAAGCAGCTGGAAAGGTTAGCAGTTCAAGTCAACCCAGAGGTGCCTTGGAAGATGGGCATGGTGATCTACTTCTGAAAAATCAGCCATTGAAATCCTGTAGAGCACAGTTCTACTCTGACACACACTGGGTCGCCATGAGTTGGACTTGATGGCAACTTTTTTAAAAATATATTGTGGGGCAAATATATGTAAATCATGAAACTTTCTCGTAATGAGCATATCGGCCTGTAAAGCCAAAATATATGCACACTAAAAATTAGAAAACAATCAAATGCTAAACTGCATCACTGAGAGGTCACAGAAGACAGAGATCAGGGCTGGAGCAGTTGGAGATTTTATGAAAAAGATGAGATTTGAGCTTGGCTTTGAAAGAAGTATGATTAAGGAGCTTTGAAAGTCAGGACATAGAGGAACTGAATTTTTATCTGGTATTTTTTTTATGCAGTAGGGATTTATCATCAGTCCTGATGAGGCAAATTATGGCAGAAATTATGTCTTAGGAGAATTAGTCTGGACTTTCTTCACTGAGTAAGGGAAGACTTGGGGAAGAGTGGCAGAGGTGGCTAGCTGTCCTCTGATTTCCCTTCTCTACCTCTTCCACATCATGAGATTTTTAATGGATATGTTGCACTCATTTCCCAGCTTTCCTTGCACTTAGGTATGGCCATGTGATTACGTTCTAGCTTGGGGGTTGCGAGGGAGAATGATATGTGAAACTTCCAAGAAGAGGCCCTTAAAGGAAGAGCTGTACTGTTTGACGTCCTGCTCCCTTCTTCTAGCCTGCTGCTATTATGGGCGAGAGAAATTATCTTCTTTTTTTTTTTTTTTTTTAAGTTATGTTAACTTAGGTTTCTATTTCATGCAGCTAAACCAATATCCTAACTAAAATGCAATTTGGTACCTGGAATTGGTGTACTGCATGTAATGGAAATGCAAACAGGTGCATTTATTTGATGGTTTCAATAGGTGCATACAGACATTGCAGAATGTAAACAGGGTGCCGTTTTTTATGACATGACACAACAGTGGTAAACATGTTGCCTGTGATACCTGAACAGGAAGATTTGGGCCAAGTGAACCAATAAATTCAGAGGAAATGATGGGAAAAGTTCCATGTCTGTTGGCTGCTACTTGCCTCTTTAAAAGTCTACAAGAGAGGCGAGATGTCAGTTAGATCTAGTTAGTTTGCAAGAAGAAACAGAAGGGAATATAACTGTGTGCAGGGACTCTGTGCCTTGTGGAAATCTCAAATGACTGAGAGTCTGGTAATTTGAGGCTTTGCAGGGTTGAAAAAGTCAACTGACTCTGTAATCCAGCTTCAAGTAATGATAGAACTGTCAGCCTCAGAAGAAGATAAGAATAGGGCCCTAAACTTTTTTCAAGCATCTCTGTCAGAAGATGGAAACCAGTCTAGCTGTAAAGATGAGATTCAGGGTGGTGCCTTGCCACCCAAGCCTTTTGTCTCAGTGGGCTTCAAGTAGCTGCTGGTATGCCTAGAGAGTATTCTAGGTAGAGCACAGAGGTCGGTAGGTAAAATGTTAGTCTTCAAGTCTAGAAAAAAATATCTCAAGGAAATCTTTGCCTGTGTTTATCCCCTAAAAACAAAAAGACTAGAAGTCTACTACAGAGCAAAAATTGCCCTTTGAGGAGTCCCATGTTGGGCAGCAATGGCCCGCACCTAGAACGTGACTATGCTTTATCATAGGAATGTAATTTTTTAAGGGATTGCCAAATAATTCACAAATCAAGCTGGCTAAAGCCTGGAATTTTTTTTTTTTTACCTCTAAAGCGACCTGCATACCTACAAACCTGGTGGGAAATGCTGTGAAAAATGTGTAGTCCCACTTCTGATGTATCCAGGGAGGATAATGAACAAGGAAGAACCTCCTAAAGGGGTGGGGGTAGCGGGGGAAGACCTTAGGGGAAAATGAACAAGCAGGCAGCAGAACTGGTGTCTTCTAGATTGGCTCATCGAGATGCTTACAAAATCTGAGAGTTTTCACAATATTGGCACAGCTGTTAGTGTTGTCAGGAGCTGTCGAGTCAGTTCTGACTCATAGCCACCCTATGTACAGTAAAACGAAACACTGCCTGGTCCTGCCCCATCCTCACACTCCTTGCTGTTTCAGCCCATTGTTGCAGCCACTGTGTCATTCCACCTTGTTGAATGTCTTCCTCTTTGTCGCTGACCCTCTACTTTACTAAGCATGATGTCTTTCTCCAGGAACTGGTCCCTCCTGATAACATGTTCAAAGTATGTGAAACGAAGTCTCACCATCCTTTCTTATAAGGAGCATTCTGGCTGTATGTCTGTCAAGACAGATTTGTTCCTTCTTTTGGTAGTCCATGTTATATCCAATATTCTTCTCCAAAACCATAATTCGGAGGCATCGATTCTTCTTTATTCACTGTCCAGCTTCTGCATGCATATGAGGCGACAGAAAATACCATGACCTGGGTCAGGGGCATCTTAGTCATCAAAGCGACATCTTTGCTTTTGAACACTTGAAAGAGATCTTTTGCAGCCAATTTGCCCAATGTGATGTGTCCTTTGGTTTCTTGACTGTTGCTTCCATGGGCATTGATTATGGATCCAAGTAAAATGAAGTCCTTGGCAACTTCAATATTTTCTCTGTTTATTATGATGTTGCTTATTGGTCCAGTTGTAAGGATTTTTGTTTCCTTTGTGTTCACCTTCAGTTTGAATTTGCATATGAGTGATTGATGGTCTGTCCTGCACTGGCCTCCTGGCCTTGTTGTGACTGATGATGTTGAGCTTCCATCATCTTTCTCCACAGATGTAGTCGATTTGATTCCTGTGTATTCCATATGGCGAGGTCCATGTGTATAGTAACTGTTTATGTTGTTGAAAAAAGGTATTTGCAATGAATAAATCGTTTGTCTTACAAAATTCTATTACATGATCCCAAGACATATTTTCCAACTACTGATCCTTCTTCTTTGTTTCCAGCTTACATAATCTAATCACCAGTAATTACAAAAGCATCTTGATTGTATGTTTGATCAATTTCAGACTGCAGAAGTTGGTAAAAACCTTCAATTCCTTCATCTTTGCCTTAATGGTTAGTATGTAAATTTGAATAATAGTCTTATTAACTAGTCTTCCTTGTAGACATATAGATATCATCCTATCACTGACAGAGTTATGCTTCAGGATAGATCTGGAAATGTTCTTTTTGATGATGAATATGATGCTGCTCCTCTTCAATTTGTCATTCCTGGCAGAGTAGACCATATGATTGTCCAATTCACACACTGTACATTCCATGTTCCAGTTATTAATTGGGTGCTTGCAGCTGTTTCTTCGCATTTTGTGTTGTGCCACATCAGCAGATGAAGGTCTCCAAACGACTCCATCCATGTCATTAAGTTTTACTGTACTTTGAGAGGCAGCTTTTCCCTAGTAGTATTTTGAGTGCCTATGGAAACACTTTTTTTTTTTATGGAAACCCTGGTGGCGTAGTGGTTAAGTGCTATGGCTGTTAACCAAGGGGTCGGCAGTTTGAATCTGCCATGCGCTCCTTGGAAACTCTACAGGGCAGTTCTACTCTGTCCTATAGGGTTGCTATGAGTCAGAATTGACTCGACAGCCATGGGGTTTGGGTTCCAACCTGAGGGGCTCATCATCAGGCACTGCATCAGACAGTGTTCCACTGCTATTCATAAGGTTTTCACTGGCCAATTTTTTTCAGAAGTAGACTGCGAGGTCCTTCTTTCTAGTCTGTTTGAGTATTGGAAGCTCCACTGAAACCTGTCCACCATGGGTTACACTGCTAGTATGTGAAATACTGGTGGCATAGCTTCCAGCATCACAGCCACATGCAAGCCACCTTATTCCGTTGAAGTGACAGATAAGTGGTGGATTGGCACAGTAGTATTTGACAACTGGTAGCTTTTATTTTTATTTAAATTTTATTTAAAGCTACCAAAATTTTTATGAATAAGGCATAAGGAATGGAGACAAATTGATGCATTTAAATTATGGTGTTGGTGAATGTCTTAGGCTTGGTTCTCTAGAGAAGCAAAACCAGTAAAGCACATAAATTACATATATATATATATATATATACATACATATATGAGAGAGAGGGAAAGAGACACAGAGAGAGATTTATATCAAGGAAATGGCTCACACTGCTGCAGAGGCTGAAGCATGGGTCAGGATAGGAGCTTCTCCTGATTCACATAGCCACAGGAGCTGGTGAATCCAATATCGGCAGGTCAGAGAGCAGGTCTCTTGCTCACAGGCTGTGAAGATTGACGAATCCAAGATTGGCAGGCAAGACCGCAGGCAAGCTGCTAGCTCAAGTCCCAAGAGGCCAGAGGTCAGATGAACAGGAGCCAGCTGCAGGATCCAGAATGAGCAAAAACCCATAAGCCTTGCCAGAATATCCACTTAAATTCTATGCGGGCCACACACCCAAGGAAACTGCCTTTCAACTAATTGGCCACTCATAGCAGATCCCATCCTGGAGGTGATCACATAATATCAAATCTCATCATGGAAGTGATCACGACATCATATGACTATCAAACCACTGAGAATCATGGCCCAGCCAAGTTGACATACATCCTTAACCACTGCAGTAAAACATATTGAATATACCAGGTACTGCCAGAAGACCAGAATGTTCCTTAGAAGCAAGGATGGTGAGACTTTGTCTCACGTACTTTGGACATGTTATCAGGAAGGACCAGTCCCTGGAGAAGGACATCATGCTAGGTAAAGTAGAAGATCAGTGAAAGAGAGGAAGACACTCAATGAGGTGGATTGACTCAGTGGCTGCAACCATGGGCTCAAGCATAGCAATGATTATGAGGATGACACAGGCTTTGGAGTCAGCCAAACCTGGATTAAAATCCTCACTTCACCACCTTTAAACTGAAAGATGTTAGGCAAGTCACTTGGCTTCTCAAAGGCCCAGTTCTCCTCTCTGTAAAATGGGGATAATAATACCCATTTGTGTTATTTGAAAATTAAATGAAGTAGTGTACGTGAAGGATTTAACCCAGTGCTTGGGACATAGTAAATAATAAATATAGGTCAGTATCCCCCTTTCCATTAAAGAAGATTGAAGCTTTCTTTGCCTGAATAATCTCACAAGCAGGACTAGTTTCATGACCTACGCAGTCACAGAAGGGCACCCTGTTTGGTGTAATGCTCTACTGTTACTGTCTTGAAATTCTTAATAATTTTATCTTTGAATTTGTGTCTTATAAGTGAAGTCTGGTAGGATACTGGAGCATTCATGTGATGGTTAAAATTGTGTGTCAACTTGGCTAGGTGATGAATCTCACTGTTTTGGCAGTTGTATAATGTGATCACTTCCCTGTTGAACTTTGATATGAGATCACCCCCATGATGGAATCTGCTGAGTGGTACCAGTGGGGGTGGGACCTGTGGCGGCTCACTGCCCCCTCAGCCTTCGTCTCTCTGCCCTCCACCACCTACTTCCTTCCTGCTTGCCTTGCCAAGGTTTTTGTCTTGTTCTGGATCCAGCAGTTGTCTCTTGTCTGACTTCTGGTTCTTGGGACTTGAGCTAGCAGCTTACCTGTTGATCTTGGGATTCATTGATCTTCTTAGCCTGTGAGCAAGAGTCCTGCTCCCCAACCTACCAATCTTGGGTTCACCAGCCCCTGCAATTTTATGAATCAGGAAAAACCTTGCATTCTTGCCTGCCAATCTTGGGATTTGTCAACCGTCACAGCCTGTGAGCAGGAGCCCTGGTCTCTGACCTGCTGATCTTGGGTCCGCCAGCTTCTGCGGCTGTGTGAATTGGGAGATGGCTCTATCCTGATCCATGAACTTGGGACGTTCCAGCCTCTACAGCTACGTGAGTTGTTTCCTTGATATAAATCTCTTTATCTATTTATATGTGTTACTGGTTTTGCTTCTTTAGAGAACACAGCCTAAGACATTTGGTACCAAGAGTGGTTCTAGAGAAACAAAATTGTAAGGATGTGTTTTCTAAATTTGTTCTCAAGTCTGGTTAGTCTTAAAGATGTTGATGATTCTGCTTCCAGTAGTAAAGAGAGCACTGCTAATCCATGGTGTGAGGTCACAATTCAAATATGCAAAATATCACTACCAATAGCTCAGGTATTGGTGAAAGGTGAGGCTCTGGGTGATTGCATTTATGATACCTTTCTACAATTTTGTCATAATGAGAAGTATAAGGAAGGTGGTTGGTTAGTTCTAGTTTTGCTAGACAAATAGGTGAAAGAGATGCACTCAGAGCTTCAGAGTCAAAGCTCAAGTGTTAATAAATGATCTCAAAGGTTCCACTTGTGCTTTGAAAGAAAGCCTTATTTCTTGTAGTAACAGCTGATATTGCCGAAAACCAAGCTCTAAGTCTTACTGTAAAAGTGGCTAAATTACAATGCCAGCTCAATTGGCAACCTTGAGAGAATTAAAGTCAGGACATTGATTGGGAAGAAATGGGATCCTGAAACTTGGAATGGGGCACATGGGCAGATAATCAGGAAGCTGGAGACACTGAGCCCCTAAATTCCATTGAATCACTCCTGCCAACAGAACCACTCCCATATGAAGAGATTACGTCATATTTGTCTGCTACACCACCCTGCCCAGAAAAACCATTAGCCCCTCTACTCCCATCTAATGAGAGTAGCCATAGCTGAGCTGCCTCTAAAGAGCACTTGCCTGAGTCATTGCTTGGGGCATCGCCTGAGGCAGATGCTTTACAAGACAATGCCAAATGTTCTCAAAACAATTCCACACTACTGATTCTGGCTTCTAGACCTATAACTAGACTTAAGTTCCAGCAAGCCCCCAAAAGTGAAGTATAAAGGGTGACCCAGGAGGAGGTATGCTACATTCCAAACAAACTACTTGGCTTTTCTAATATGTACAAACAGAAACCTGGGGAATATGTGTGGGAATGGCTATTAAGGGTGTGGGACAACGGTGCAAGGAACGTAAAGATGGATCAGAGTTCATTGATATGGGTCCACTAAACACAGATTATTCCTTCAGTGTTTCAGTTCGAGAAGTTAGGAGAGGATCTAATTGTTTGGTTGAGTTGCTGAAGCATGCTGGGGCCAATTTTAACTCAAGATGAAGTGTTAGACCTGCCTTGATGTACTGTAGAAGAAGGTATCAAAAGACTTAGGTGAGTTGGCATGCTAGAGTTGATTTATCAGGTTAGACCCACAGACCCTCACATGGAATGCCCAGAGAACACACCTTTTACCGCAACTGTGAGGAACAAATTTGTGGGGAGAGCTCCAGGATTCCTGAACACTGCTGTGATTACTATTTTATGTAAATCAGATTTGACAATAGGAACTGCCCTAAATGAATTAAGACACCTAACTACAATGGGGCTGATTGGACCCGTGGTAGTGGGGGCCAAGTGGCTGCACTCAATTGACAAAGGCAAGGTGGGCATGTTTACAGCGGAGTCAAAGCAGTAATCAGAATAGTCTGACTCGTAGGGACTTATGGCATTGGCTACATAGTCATGGTGTCCCTAGGACTGAAATAGATGGGAAACTTACTAAATATTTACTTGATCTGTACAAACGGATGAATTCTAGGTCAAGTGAACAGCAGTCTCACTCGAATTGCCAGAATAGAGAGTCACGGTCCCTCAGTCAATTCCCAGACTTGAGTGAGTTTAAAGACCCACAACCCCATGAATGAAGGGGAGGCTGAGTCCCGTTCAGGAAGGACTCTGATATACTGCCAAATGTTTATACTGTTAATTTCTCTCCCAGCCTTCCCCAAAGGGATTTACAGCCTTTTACAAGAGTGACTCTTCATTGGGGAAAAGGAAATAATCAGGCTTTTCAGGGATTACTGGATACTGGCTCTGAACTGACACTAATTCCAGGAGACCCAAAACATCACTGTGGCCCACCAGTCAGAGTGGGTCATATGGAGGTCAGGTTATTAATGGAGTCTTGGCTCATGTCTGCCTCACAGTAGGTCCAGTGGGTCCCTGAACCCATCCTGTAGCAATTTCCCGAGTTCTAGCATGCAAAATTGGAATAGATATACTCAGCAACTGGCAGAACCCCCACATTGGATCCCTGACAAATGGAGTAAGGGCTATTATGGTAGGAAAGCCAAGAGGAAGCCATTAGAACTGCCCCTACCTAGGAAAATAGTAAACCCAAAGCAATACCACATTCCTGGAGGGACTGCAGAGATTACTGCCATCATCAAGGACTTGAAGGATGCAGGGGTGGTGATTCCCACCCCATCCCCATTCAACTCACCTATTTGGCCTGTGCAAAAAACAGATGGATCTTGGAGAATGACAGTAGATTATCAAAAACTTAACCAGGTAGTGACTCTGATTGCAACTGCTGTTCCAGATGTAGTTTCATTGCTTCAACAGATTAATACATCTCCTGGTACCTGGCTAGTGCCTTTTCCTCCATACCTGTTACAGAGGATCACCAGAAGCAGTTTGCCTTCAGCTGGCAAGACCAGCAAGACACCTTCACTTGCCTACCTCAAGCTACATTAACTCTCCAGCCCTATGTCATAATTTAGTCCACAGGGACCTTGATAGCCTTTCCCTTCCACAAGATGTCACACTGGTCCATTATATTGATGACATTATGTTGATTGGACCTAATAAGGAAGAAGTGCCAATGACTCTGGACTTACTGGTAAAACATTTGCGTGCTAGAGGGTGGGAAGCTAATTCCACAAAAATTCAGGTCCCTCCCACCTTAGTGAAATTTCTAGGAGTCCAGTGGTGTGGGGCATGTCAAGATATTCCTTCTAAAGTGAAGGATAAGTTATTGCATCTGGCTGCTTCCCCAACTAAAAAGAAGGCACAGCACCTAGTGGGCCTCTTTGGATTCTGGAGGCAACATATTCCTTATTTCGGTGTGCTGCTCTGGCCTATTTATCAAGTGACTCAAAAAGCTGCTAGTTCTGAGTGGGGCTCAGAACAAGAGAAGGCTCTGTAGCAAGGTCAGGCTGCCATACGAGCCACTCTGCTACTTGAGCCATATGATCCAGCTGATCCAATGCTGCTTGAAGTGTCCATGGTAGAGAGAGATGTTTTTGGAGTCTTTGGCAGGCCCTTATTGATGAATAACTGTTCAGACCCTTAGGATTTTGGAGCAAAGCCCTTCCATCCTCTGCAGATAACTACTCTCTTTTGAGAAACAACTTTTGGCTTGTTACTGGGCCTTAGTACAGACTGAATGCTTAACCATAGGGCACCAAGTCACCATGCTGCCTGAGCTTCCCATCATGAACTGGGTGTTGTCTGACCCACACAGTCTTAAAGTTGGACTTGCACAGCTGTACTCCATCATGAAATGGAAGTGGTATATAAGAGATCAGGCCCAAGTAGGACCTGAAGGTACTAGTAAGTTACATGAGGAAGTGGCCCAAATGCCTATGGGCTCCACCCTTGTGACATTACCTTCCATCTCCCAGTCCATGACCAGCTGAAGTGCTTGCTGAGAGCAAAGGGACTACAGAATGGGTAATGGAAGAAGGTAGTTCTAAATACCAGTTACAGTCACGTGACCAGTTGCAGAAATGAGGACTGTAATTGTTATGAGTATTTCCAGTTTGTATGTGTGCATCAGATAGTTTTGTTTCCTTCACTTATAAAATATAAGATGTAAATGGGGCTAGTGCATTTTCAATTGTACATATGCTAGTTGTATCATGTTAGACGCAAGTATGACTTTGTAAAATTGTCTTTATTCAGAGATTATGTATGGTTTGGGTAGATGTGTACAGGTGTTAAGTTGACAAGCAGTAGACTATGATGGTTAAGATTGTGTGCCAACTTGGCTGGGCCATGATTCTCAGTGTTTTGCCAGTAGTATGGTGTTGTGACCACTTCCCTGTTGAACTTTGACATGTGATCACCTCCTGATAGAATCTGCTAAGTGGTACCACTGGGGGCAGGCCCTGTGGTAGCTCACGGCCCCCTCAGCCTTCATTTCTCTGCCCTCTGCCACCTACTTCCTTCCTGCTCACCTTGGCAAGGTTTTTGTCTTGTTCTGGACCCAGCAGCTGTCTCTTGTCTGACCTCCGGTTCTTGGGACTTGAGCTAGCAGCTTACCTGCCGATTTTGGGATTCACTGATCTTCACAGCCTGCAAGCAAGAGTCCTGTTCCCCAACCTGCTGGTCTTGAGTTCACCAGCCCCTGCATGAATCAAGAGAAACCTTGTCTTGCCTGCTGATCTTGGAATTTGTAGACCTTCACAGCCTGTGAGCAGGGACCCTGCTCTCCAACCTGCTGATCTTAGGTCCGCCAGCTTCTGTGGCTGCATGAATTGAAAGGTCTCTATCCTGATCTGTGGATTTGGGATGTACCAGCCTCTACAATTGCGTGAGCTGTTTCCTTGATATAAATCTCTCTATATATCTATACACATTACTGGTTTTGCTTCTCTAGAGAACCCAGTCTAAGACAATGCACATGAGCAGAGGAGGTATGTTTACTATGCATATCCACTGCTCCTTTCCATGCCATTCACATATAGTGCTTACGATGCCCAATGTGCACAGAATTGCAGTTAATCCATGATGCATTAGTGTTCAGTGAGACTCAAAGCACAGTTAAGTGTTGTTACATCTATGGCTTCGTAAACTGGGGAGCTGATAGCCCTAGCGGGCAACTAGAGCTTAATTCATGCAGAAAAAAGACAATGACATTCTAAGAAACATGAACAACTATGGAAACCTATCATATCCTTTTTTATTCATGTTACTTTCTTCTGTTAACCAATTACCTATGCTGAGAATGATGACATAGAAGGAAAGAGAAAGATAGGGTAGCCCAGAGTTCCTTTACCTTTCAGTCCTTTCTTATTCATCACTTAGCCAAAGGTAGAGAGTATTGGTAGAATGTGTTCATACCAGTGAGTGAAATAGAAACAGTTGAATAGACCAGTGGAACATAATCGAGAACCCAGATGTAAATCCATACACCTATGGCCAGCTGATCTTTGACTAAGGACCAAAGTCCATTAAATGGTGGAAAAGACAGTCTTTTTAACAAAATGGTGTTGGCAAAATTGGATGTCCATCTGTAAAAAAATGAAACAGGACCTATACCTCACATCATACACAAAAATGAATTCAAAATGGATCAAAGACCTAAATATAAAACCTAAAATGATAGAGATCATGGAAGAAAAAATAGGGACAATATCTGGTTTACATTATCTATTTTTTAGTTTGCAGGATAATTATTAACTATTATGTGGCACATATAATTCCAGGTGCTTGTGATTAAATAATAAAGAAGAAAACAGAGCTAACAGTTCTATAAAACCAAACCCAACCCACGCTGTTGAGTCTATTCCAACTCATAGCGACCCTACAGGACAGAGTAAAACTTCCCCACAGGGTTTCCCAGGCTGTAAATCTCTATGGAAGCAGACTGCCACATCTTTCTCTCGAGGAGCCGATAGTGGTTTCAAACCACCAACTTTCGACTAGCAGTCAGTTGCTTTAACCACTGTGCCATCTGGGGTTCCTTATGGAAAACGATATGGCACCTCCTTAAAAAGCTAGAAATAGAAATACCATATGATCCAGCAATCCCACTCCTAGGAATATATCCTTGTTGTTGTTGTTGTCAGGTGCTGTCAAGTCAGTTCTGACTCATAGCAACCCTATGCACAACAGAACGAAACACTGCCCAGTCCTGCCATCCTTACAATTGTTGTTATGCTTGAGCCCATTGTTGCAGCCTTTGTGTCAATCCATCTCGTTGAGGGTCTCCCTCTTTTCCACTGGCCCTGTACTTTACGAGCAGAGCATGATGTCCTTCTCCAGAGACTGATCCCTCCTGACAACATGTCCAAAGTATGTAAGATGCAGCCTCACATCCTTGCTTCTAAGGAGCACTCTGGTTGTACTTCTTCCAAGGCAGATTTGTTCGTTCTTTTGGCAGGCCACAGTATATTCAATATTCTTCGCCAGCACCACAATTCAAAGGCATCAATTCTACTTCGGTTTTCCTTATTCACTGCCCAGCTTTCACATGCATATGATGTGATTGAAGATACCATGGCTTAGGTCAGGCACACCTTCGTCTTCAAGGTGACATCTTTGCTTTTCAACAAGTGTTGAAAAGCAAAGGAATATATCTAGAGAAATAAAAGCCATCACACAAATAGACATATGCACACCCATATTCATTGTAGCATTATTCACAATAGCAAAATGAAGGAAACAACCTAAGTGCCCATCAACAGATGAATAGACAAATTATCATGCATACACACAATGGAATACTATGTAATAATAAAGAACAATGATGAATCTGAAAAACATCTCACAACATGGGTGAATCTGGAGGGCATTGTGTTGAGTGAAAAAGTCAGTCACAAAAGGACAAATACTGAATGAGACCACTATTATAAAAAATCCTGAAAAGGTTTACACACAGGAAAAAACAATTTTTGATGGCTACGAATTTTTTTTTTTTCATGAAGGAAGGGAGGGATGAGGAGTGGAAATTACTAACTAGATAGTAGATATGTGTTCACTCTAGTGAAGGGAAAAGATGATATAAAACATAGGGGAAGTCAGTACACCTTGACCAAAGCAAAGTCATAGAAGTTTCTGAGACACATTCAAACACCTTGAAGGATCAAGTTACTGGGACTGAGGTTTGGGGACCATGGTCTTGTGGGACATCTAGATCAGTTGGCATAACATAGTTCATAAACAAAATGTTCTACATCATACTCTGGTGAGTAGTATCTGGGGCCTTAAAAGCTTGTGAGTAGCCATCTAAGATACATCTGTTGTTCCCATCCCAAAACCAAAGACACAAGGAAAATATTAGTCCAAAGGACTACCTACCACAGCCTCCCGCAGCCTGAGCCCAGAACTAGATGGTGCTGGGCTACCACCACTGACTGCCTTGACAGGGATCACAATAGAGGGCCTCACACAGCGTGGGAGAAAAGTGTAGAACAAAATTCAAATTCACAGAAAAAGAGATTTACTGGCCTGACAGAGACTAGAGGAACCCCCAAGACTGTGGCCCCTGAGCACCCTGCTAACTCAAAACTGAAGCCACTCTAAAGTCTACCTTTCAAAGATTGGGCAGGTCTATAAAACAAACAATAACACATGTGAGGAAACTGCTTCTTAATTCAATCAAGTATATGAGACCAAATGGAAAACACCTGCCGAAAAGCAAACACGAGAAGGCAGGAAGGGACAGAAAAACTGGGCGAATGGACATGGAGAACCTGGAATGTAAAGAGAAAGGGGGAGAGTGGTGACACATTGTGGAGATTACAACCAATGTCACAAAACAATTTGTATATACATTTTTGAATGAGAAATTAATTTGCACTGTTAACTTTCACCTAAAGCACAATAAAATTTTTTTTAAAAAGTTGAGTTTTGTGCAACTTTTCACTCTTTTGCTAAGAATGAAATACATTTGGGGGGATGACCTACAAAATACTAATTGTGTAATTTCAGTTATTTTGGATATGAGTTAAATGCTCATATTAAAAAAGTATCTTTGCACAATATAAAGATGTACGGTAATATTCCTGCTAATAATATAAACTTTTTATTTTTCTTTACTTAGAATGACATCAAATAGCAAATAAAAGACACCATAACAAGCCAAGAGAGGGATCATAGAAGAAAGGAAAAAAGCTCTATAATCTAGTACCTTTAACAGCATTTTCCCCCTGAATTTTGAACAAGTGGCCCTGCAATTTCATTTTACACTGGGCCTCAGAAATTACATAGTCACTTCTGTTCATAAGAACATTTGCTGAATAACAAAGCCTGCTCTTTATCAGCACAGTCTGGAAAAATGATAGCCAGTAAGTTAGATTTGCAATTTTCTTTTATGATAGATGGAGACCATATCATAAAACACAATCTAATCTTGCTTTTAGGTAATTAATTGTTTTCACTGAATTGAGAGTTCAGGGCCAAATAAACCCGCATAAATGGGGGAAATGGAATGGGAAGAGACAGTAAAACTGTCATTCGGATTTTAGAAGGAGAAATTAAAGAACAAGATTGTGTGCAGGCGGTGCCAAATGTGAATGCCCTCTGGGACTGTTTTATACTTTTAAGAAAAGTTGTGTGTGAGTGTGTTTGGAAGGTTCTAGAATCTTGTGCTGCCCCAAGCTACTGCCACAGTCCTGATAGCCTGATAAACTCCAGCTGGCTGAAGACAGAAGGGAAAGACAGAATTCAATGGCTTAGTTTTTTTTTTTCTTGCCCGAAGCCAAGAGAAAGAATTCACATGAAGTTCATCACCTAATTAAAGACCAAAGAGTGACCCATGTCGCTAATTTGTAAAATTAGATGCATTTTTGTGTTTTTAAAAATAGAGCTTGTTATATTTAAAATACTGTTGATAGAGAACAGGCTATGAAAGGGGAAAGCAGACAAAATGAAAGCATTAACAGGAGAAAGCACGAAAGACTGCGGATCCTATAAGCAGGGTTGAAGGGGAGTTTCAAGCAAGAGTTTCAGGGAAGTTTTTCTTTTGATTACTTACTTCTCAAGAGACTGAAAGGGCGATGGATGGTTTCAGAACTCTAGTCATAGTGCCGGATTGTCTGATATTTGTTTCACCTTAAAAGTATTCAAAGGTCGCAGCAGTTTGTGGTTTGACCTTCTTAATGGGTAGCTGCCATTAGATGGCGCTGCTTGCATATTCATGCAAGACCAACGTTGTTTTAAAGAATATTATTTGTTAAGAATTAGCATCTCAAGAAAAGGATTAAAAAGTCAAATAAAACTAGCTTGGTTAATAGACATACATACGCAAGTACACACACACACACACACACACACACACACTCACAGCCAAACTCATTTCCCTTGAGTAGATTCCAACTCATAGTGACCCTATAGGACAGAGTGGAACTGCCCCATAGGGTTTCCAAGGTGCGCCTTGGTGGATTCCAACTGCTGACCTTTTGGTTAGCAGCCATAGCTCTTAACCACTATACCACCGGGGTACGCTAAAGCACTTCTTTATTCAGACATCAAAGTGCTTTGAATATGTGAGGCTGGCATATGGATAAACCTGAGCTCTATTTTTTTTTTTTTTGAGCTCTATAGGAAAGCTTAAAAGGCAAGATCTAACATATAAAGCAATCAAGAAAGTAAAATGTCTTAGCCTTTTTAAGATGCCACCACATCCCTTTTACTTTTTTTTCGCCTCTAATTGACGATTACCATTTATAGCCATTAATATTGCAGCGATTAGGAGCTCTGCTGCTAACCAAAAGGCCAGCAGTGTGAATTCACCAGCCGCTCCTTGGAAGCCCTAAGGGGGAGCTCTACTCTGTCTTACAGGGTTGCTATGAGTCAGAATCGACTTGACGGCAACGGGTTTTTCAGTGTTGCTGGTCAGTTCTTAATCTTCACTCATTGTCTGCAGTCTGTGGAGGGGTCTTTGCTTGATTTTTTTTTTTTTTTTTTTTGTCTGTTGGCTTTTTTTCTGCTCATTTGGCTGCTTTAGTAACTTGTATGAGATGCCAGAAGTAAGCAAGAAACAAGGTTATTTAAGAGCAAAAGATTTTAGGCTTTTTAATTGTTGCATTAATACCTTATTTTCCCAGGTCCCTTAAAAGTCTGTTAAGTTATGGAAATAAGGTCCTCTTTTTACTTGTTTTCCACAGGTGAAAACTAAAGCTTCAAAACAAAGAAGATGGATGAGGTTTGTAAATCTTTCAAATTGACAGCTGTATGAAGTAAAAAATGGATAATTAGCATTTTTTGGCGTACCTGTTTATTATGCATATATTATCACTCTTAATGACCACGACTTTGTTTCCTAAATGTTTCATAGTCATTGTTGTTGTTAGTTTCCTTGAGTTGATTCTGACTCATGGAGACCCTATGTATACAGAGTAGAACTGCTTTATAGAGTGTTTAAGGCTGTGACCTTTAGGAAGAAGATTGCCAGGCCTGTCTTCCAAGGTGCCTCTGGGTGGGTTTTAACCACCAACCTTTTGGCTAGTAGTCGAACACTTAACCATTTATGCCACCCAGGGACTCCTGCATAAAAATAGTAAACACAATTTATGGTGCTTACAATATGCAGACACTATTGGGCTTTACATGTATTAATCCGTTTAATCCTTGTAAGTACCCTATAAAGCATCTACCGTTATTCCTATTTTGTAGACAAAAATATGAAGCACAGAGGTGTTAGAAATATGCCAAGGCCACACACCTAGTAAGTGGTGGATTCAGGATTTAAACCCAGGTTGCTTAGTACCACCACATTATAGTCTTTCAAACTTTTATCTAGAATTTTATCATTTAAAATCATTTTTTCATGCCATTAAGTGATACTGTCTTCTAATGATATCACATCTGGATTTATGTCATTGCCTTATGGTTAAAATGCATATTTTGAAGATTAGAATAAGAGTAAAAATATTCAGTTTAAAATTTGCAAAGGTATGGAGAACTTGTCACTTGCTATTTGGGCTCTGAGAGAAAATGAAGGTCTAATTGTTGGAAACCCTGGTGGTGTAGTGGTTAAGAGCTACAGCTGCTAACCAAAAGGTCAGCAGTTTGAATCCACCAGGTGCTCCTTGGAAATTCTGTGGGGGCTGTTATACTGTGTCCTATAGGGTTGCTATGAGTTGGAATTGACTTGATGGCAATGGTTTTTTTTTTTTTTTTTTTTTATTATTATTATACTAGAAATGAAATTGATAACCTGTTGCTCTCCTGGTACTGGATTTGACTGCACTAAAATACCAGGCAGGAAGATTTGTTTCCTGTTGCTTCTCTATAGAGAAGGAGTTTACATGGTTTCATGTGACTGATAAACCAAAAAAAAACCAAGCCCAGTGCCGTCGAGTCGATTCCGACTCATGATTGATAGCAGTCAGCGATAGGAGAGCCTGAAGATAGAACTTGTAAACATATTACAGCCTACCAATATTTCTGAGCAGTTTGTCTTTTGGCAACTTGCCAAAAACCCAGAATAACAGATAAGAATGGAAAAGATGGAGGACTTCAATAAATATTTGTTAATTTGATTTTATTTAGGTCTAAATTATTTAATGAATATTATTTTCTTTTTTTATATTTTAGATGAAGGTTTACAGAGCATATTAGTTTCTCATTGAACAATTAATACACATTGTTTTGCGACATTCGTTGCTAACCCCACAACATACCAACACTCTCCCCTTCTCAACCTTGGTTTTCCCATTACTGGCATTCTTGCCCCCTCCTGCCTTCTCTTGCCCTTGGGCTGGTTTGCCCATTTAGTCTCATTTTGTTTTATGGGCCTGTCTAATCTTGGCTGAAGGTTGGACCTCAGGAGTGACTTCAGTACTGAGTCAAAAGGGTGCCCAGGGGCCATATTCTCGGGGTTTCTCCAGTCTCTGTCAGACCAGTAAGTCTGGTCTTTTTTTGTGAGTTAGAAGTTTGTTCTACATTTTTCTCCAGCTCTGTCTGGAACCCTCTGTGGTGATCTCTGTCAGAGCGGTCAGGAGTGGTAGCCAGGCACCATCTAGTTGTGCTGGACTCAGTCTGGTCAAGGCTGTGGTAGCTGTGGTCTATTGGTCCTTTGTACTAATCTTTCCCTTGTGTCTTTGTTTTCTTCATTCTCCGTTGCTCCAGACAGGGTGAGACCAATGGAGTATCTTAGATGGCCACTTGCAAGCTATTAAGACCCCTGACACTACTCACCAAAGTAGGATGTAGAACATTTTCTTTATACACTATGTTATGCCAGTTGAGCTAGATGTCCCATGAGATCATGGTACCCAGAGCCCTCAGCCCAGGAATTTGGTCCCTCAGGGAGTTTGGATGTGTCTGTGAAGCTTCCATAACCTTGCCTTGGTCAACCTGTGCTGACTACCTTCACCAAAGTTACTACTTATCTATTGTCTACCAAAAACTGAACCAAAGCCGGTGCCGTCGAGTCAATTCTGATTTATAGTGACCCTATGACAGAAACTGCCCCACAGGGTTTCCAAGGAGTGCCTGGTGGATTTGAACAGCCAACTGACCTTCTGGTTAGCAGCTGTAGCTCTTAATCACTATGTCACCAGGGTTTCCATTTATTGTCTAGTTAGTGATTTTCCTTCCCTAATAACCATCAAAGATTGTTTCTTTCTGTGTGTAAACCGTTTCACGAGTTTTTATAGTAATGGTCTCATACAGTATTTGTCCTTTTGTGATTGGCTTATTTTCACTCAGCATAATGCCCTCCATAATGCCTTCATCCATGTTGTGAGATGCTTTGCAGATTCATCATTGTTCTTTATCATTGTGTTGTATTCCATTGTGTGTATATACCACAGTTTGTTTATCCATTCACTTGTTGATGGGGACTTAAATTGTTTCCTTCTTTTTGCTATTGTGAATAATGCTGCAATGAACATGGGGGTGCGTATGTCTATTCATGTGACGGCTCTTATTTCTCTAGGACATATTCCTCAGAACTGGATTACTGGATCGTATACTATTTCCAGCTTTTTAAGGAAGTGCCATAACATTTCCCAAAATGGTTGGACCATTTTACATTCCCACCAGCAGTGCATAACAGTCCCAAGTTCCCTGCAGCCTCTCCGACATTTGTTATTTTGTTTCTTTTATTCGTGCCAGTAATGTCAAGGTGAGATGGTATTTCATTGCAATTTTGGTTTGCATTTCTCTAATGGCTGGTGATCGCAAGCATTTCCTCAAGCATTTGTTAGCCGCCTGAATGTCTTTTTTGGTGAAGTGTCTGTTCATATCTTTTGCCCATTTTTTAATTGGATTATTGTTATTATTTTTTTGTTGTTGTAGAGGTGTGCGATTTTACTACAGATTTTAGAAATTAGACCTTTGTCAGATTTGTCATAGCTAATTTTTTTTTTTTCCCAATCTGTAGACTCTCTTTTTACTCTTTTGGTGAAGTCTTTTGATGAGCATAACTGTTTAATTTTTAGAAGATCCCAGTTATCTAGCTTATCTTCTGGTGTTTGTGTATTGTTAGTTATGGTTTGTATTCTATTTATGCCATGTATTAGGGCCTCTGGCATTGATTCTATTTTTTCTGCTATGATCTATTATATAGTTACTATTTTTATATTTAGGCCTTTGATCCATTTTGAATTAGTTTTTGTGTATGGTATGAGGAATGGGTCCTGTTTCACTTTTTTACAGATGGACATCCAGTTTTGCCAGCACCATTTGTTAAGAAGACTGTCTTTTCGCCATTTGATGGACTTCGGGCCTTTGTCAAAAATCAGGTGATGGTAGGTAGATAGATTTACATCTGAGTTCTCAATTCTATTCTTTGGTCAGTGTATCTGTTGTACCAGTACCAGGCTGTTTTGACTTCCATAGCTGTATAGTAGGCTCTGAGGTCAGGTAGTGCGAATCCTTCTAACGATTACCGTTCTTGATGCCACTTTGGTTGTTTCTTGCTAAGCTTTTTTTTTCCTGATGATTAGCCTATTCTTCCTTCATGCATTTGAATATTAGTGATGCATGCTTAGGAAGAGAAGGTGATGAGATGGTAGTGGATACATGACCTTTTCATTGCTGTTACATCACATATGTATTCAAGCATATGTAATTGTAATTCTCCAAACCACGGTGGTATATAATTTATTATATTACCAGATCCGTAGGAAATTCTGTGACTAAAGAATAAGAGTAATTCTCAATGTTAGTAATACACCATCCAGTATGGCTAGCAAATGGGTTTTTCAGCTAATTAAGGATTAACTGTATCAGTTTGGAGGAAGACTCACTAACAACCTGTGATATGCAGATGACACAACTTGGCTTGCTGAAAGCTAAGAGGACTTGAAACACTTACTGATGAAGATCAAAGAATACAGTCTACAATATGGATTACACCTCAACATAAAGAAAACAAAAATCCTTACAACTGGGCCAATAAATACCACCATGATAAATGGAGAAAAGATTGAAGTTGTCAAGGATTTCATTTTACTTAGATCCACAAACAACGTCCATGGAAGAAGCAGGCAAGACATCAAATGACATACTGCAGTGGACAAATCTGCTGCAAAAGACTTCTTTAAAGTGTTTAAAAAAAAACAAAACAAAAACAGAGCTTGTCACATTGAGGACTAAGGTGTACCTGACCTAAGCCATGGTATTTTCAACTGCCACATATGCATGCAAAAGCTGGACAATGAATAAGTAAGACTAAAGAAGAATTGATGCATTTGAATTATGGTGTTAATGAAGAATATTGAATATATCATGAACTGCCGGAAAAGCAAACAAATCTGTCTTGGAAGAAGTACAGCCAGAATCTTCCTTAGAAGTGAAGATGGTGAGACTTTGTCTCTCTTCCTTTGGACATATTATCAGGAAGGACCAGTCAGAAGGACATTATGCTTGTTAAGGTAATGGGTTAGCGAAAAACAGGAAGACCCTCAACGAGATGGATTGACATGGTGGCTGCAACAGCAGGCTCAAACATAACAAGGATTGTAAGGATGGTGAATGGCTGGGTAATTTTTTGCTCTTTTGCACATAGGGCTGCTATGTGTTAGAACTGACTTGACAACAGCTAACAGCAAATAACAACAACAGCATAATTTTGAAGGAGAGTCAACTGTTGTGATTTTTCTAGAGGGAAATTTACCTATATGTATGTATCAAAAACTTAAAATGTTTTCTTCTTTGACCTAGTAATCTACATCTAGGAATTTATAATTAGAGAATATTGGAAACATGTGTATAAGGATGATTACCTAAATATGTGTTTATAACAACCTCAAGTTGAGAAACAACCATAGTGTCCTATAATAAAAAAAAAAAAAATTTTTTTTTTTTATAATAAGAATTTATTAATTAAATTGTGGTAATGGTCTAAACCAAAAAAAAATATGCAGGAGAAAAGTATTTAATGACAGGGAAAGATATTTACAATATATTTTAAAGTAATAAAAGCAGAATATAAAACTGTATGTATATTATAATCAAAATTTAGTGAAAAATACTAGAAAGTAAAAAGAATGGAAGAGTATGGCTTCAAATGGTTAACTTGTTTATCACTGGATGGTCAAGCTTTGTATCAATACACTCTGAGTCTTTTTACTAATAACTTGGCCAGCTTCCACTTTCAGATAAGAAGATATTGTGTATCAGACCAACTTTCCCATTAAGAACAAGTAGAAATGCTGAATAAATTACGAACTTTAAGGCCAGGATTCCCAAGAGAAAGAGAATGCATTGAGATATGCCTAACATTCTGCAATGCTTATCCCTTAAGGGATTTGTGAATTTGAAATCAGAAGTTCGGAGGTTGAGAGACTGAGCAGAAAATTATGTTTAAGAGGCTAAGAAGCTAAGTAGAGCTTTGTGGGAGAGACACATACCACAGGTTGTTAATGAGTATTCCTCCAATCCTGATGGTGTGTTCTTCTTCACATAGTCTAGCTTCTCGGATTATTTGCTCAGCATATAGATAGAATAAGTGTGATGAAAGAATACAACCCTCATGCATACCTTTTCTGATTTTAAACCATGCAGTATCTCCTTGTTCTATTTGAATGACTACCACTTGGTCTATGTACAGGTTCTGCATGAGCACAATTAAGTGTTCTGGAATTCCCATTCTTTGCAATGTTATCCATAATTTGTTATGACCCACATAGTTGAATGTCTTTGCATAGTCAATAAAACATATGGTCAAGATCTTTCTGGTATCCTCTGCTTCCAGACAAGATACATCTGATATCAACTGCAATGAGTATGTTTAAAATTTAAGTGATGTGATGGGAAATTTGAACTGAAACCACAAATTACTGTTTGGAAAAGGGATGTCTGAAAGTGATGAAGCAAAACTTGGTTCCCCTAACAATTAGGCTGAGGCCTGGGCCTGAGATACTGTTGAGCTTCTTTTCTACCACAGTTTTTGTAGTCTTCCAGGCAGGAGGGCCCTGGAGAGCTAAAAATAGATAGATGGATATATCGATATATAGATAGGTAAGTGGGTAGATGGATAACTGAATAGATAGGATAAGCTATTTCTGATTTTAATATAGATTAAAGAAAGAGGAAAAATGCAGTATCTTCCCTTAATGTTATTTACACAGAAAGGAAAACTAAGAGGTCTATGAGAGATTTACAATTTAGAAAAGTTTGGCTAGCGCTGGATAAATACAAATTGTGAAAATTATGGCTTTGTGTTAGAATAACCTGGAAGTTTTTACAAGAATTTGCCATTTTTCTAGGTCAAAACTGGTCAAATAGAGATCATTCTACTAGGATCAAGTCAATACTAACCCCCAGGCTCTGTATTCATTTTATATTGCTGTGTTAACAAATTACAACAAATTTACTGGCTTAAAAAAATTGCTTATTTATTATCTCACAGTTATGTAGGTCAGAAGTCTAGGTGGGCTTGGCTGGGTTCTCTGCTCAAAATCTCACAAGATAGAAATCAAGATGTTAGCTGAGCTGGGCTCTTATCTAGGAGCTCTAGGAGGGAATCTGGTTCCAAGGTTATTTAAGGTTGTTGGTCAAATTCAGTTCCTTGTGGTTGTAGGATTGAGATTTCTATTTCCCTGCCAGATGTCAGCTGGGGCCACTCTCAGGTCCTAAAGGTCATCTACATTCCTTTCACATGGCCCCTTCTACATTCAAGCTAACAATGCTTCATTGAATGCCTCTTATGCTTTGAATCTTTCTGACTTCCCCTTGCTACCAGCTGGAGAGTGTCTTCCACTTTTGAGGGATCATGTGATTGGACCACTCCCATCTGGATATCTTCCTGCCTAAGGTCCTTGGTGGTGCAATGGTTAACCACTTGGCTGCTAACTGAAAGGTTTGTGGTTCAAACCCACCAGTGGCTCCGTGGGAGAAAAGACCTGGTGATCTGCTCCTGTAAAGATTTACAGCCTAGAGAATCCTATGGGGGAGTTATACTCTGTTTTAAAGGGTTGCTATAAGTTGGATTGAGTCAACAGCACACAAAAACAAATGGTCAGCTGTGCCATACAACATAATTTAATGATGGGAGCCATATCTCAACATATTTACAGGCAAGACGTCTTTGGGGGGCCATTTTAGAAATTCTGCCTACCACAGGCTCCACCCAGAAATTCTCAGGTAATTGGTCAGAGGTGGGATTCTGGAAATTGATGTATTTTCAAAGTTCCTGGGGATTTTAATATACAAGTACATCTGAGGACCATTGCAGAAGGTTCCCTGATAAAACGGAAACAAACCTTCTCTAGAAGGGCTCTCTCTAGCACATTCCGATTCAGTAGATCTGGGATGGGACTAGGAACGTGGATTTTTAAATAAAACTTTTCATCAGGAAAGCTTTTGGCAAAAAATGATTAACAGACTAAGTATCAATCAATTATTAACTGAAATGATTTTGGCAACATTTCAAAAATGCTACCTGTGGGTTTAAAGCATAGAGAAAGTAGATGGGACATTTTTATAATTTCAGGAAAAACAAATAAATTCTTGAATATAATATATTGAGCCACGCTTATATCTTTCAGCCAGAACAAAAGATTTTTCTGCAGTTGCCTCATCTTCAATAACTTACTTAGTGGCTCTAATTAGTATTTAGAGTCTGCAGAGTTGCTTATACAAATTGTTGTTTGTTTGAAGATTTTAGCTTTGTAGCTCTATGAGTCTGATTACAGCTCTTTATGTAGGTAGAATTGTGAAATTGGTAGGCTATTTTTGGTGAGTCAGCTTTTATTTTCTTCCTTTGCTTCCTACCTCTTCTGTAATTTCCCATCCATCCTTTTTCAGATGACTTTTTTGTTGCTTACACCCAGACCTGAACGAGCTTTCAGAAAGTTCCACATATTCACCATTTACATGGGAGAATAAGTTCAAGTTCCATTATTTCTCTGAAGGTTAGCTGCATGGCTTTGTTTTTCCCTAAAGTTATTTCAGACACATGGTGAGAAGACCTGCTTTTGGGCAGCAGCATTTGATTGTGCCCTGCAGATCGTATCATCTAAGTTCCTTCTCTTCTACCTCTTCAGATATCCTGGCATGGGCTCTATTATTCTTATACTCTCACTTTTAAAGTTACTTTCCTTAAAGGGTTGCTTTAGGGAAGATACTAATTCACTTACTGCCAGCTAAAAGAATGTTAAATGCTATTATTGTACTATATTAAAAACATGGAATGTGATTGTTTGCAAATAAGGACAATAAAATAATGTCAAGTCATAAGTTTGAGTGGGTATTTATTAAACTTATCTTCCAGGCAGCTGGTAATTTTGAGTTTAGATTTTCACTAAATATAAACTTCACATTGGCAGTTTATATACAGGTATACCTCGGAGATATTGTGCATGGGGTTCCGGACTACTGCATAAAGCAAGTATCGAAATAGAGTCACACAAATGTTTTGGTTTCCCAGTGCATATAAAAGTTACATTTACATAATTAAGTGTGCAATAGTATTATGTCTAAAAAAATGTACATACCTTAGTTAAAAAATACTTTATTGCTAAAAAATGCTAACAGTCATCCGAGCCTTCAGTGAGTCATAATCTTTTTGCTGGTGGAGGGGCTTTGCTCGATGTTGATGGCTGTCGACTCATCAGGGTCGTGGTAGTTGCTGAAGGTTGGGGTGGATGTGGCAATTTCTTAAAATAAGACAATAATGAAGTTTGCTGCATCAAATGACTTCCTTTCACGAAAGATTTCTCTGTAAGCATGCAATGTGGTATGACACAGCATTTTACCTGCAGTAGCACTTCTTTCAAAATTGGAATTGGTCCTCTCAGACTTCACCACTGCTTTATCAACTAAGTTTATGTAATATTCTAAGTCCTTTGTTGTCATTTCAACAATGTTCACAGCATCTTCACCGGGAGTAGTTTCCATCTCAAGAAACCACTTTCTTTGCTCATCCATTAGAAGCAATTCCTCATCAATTTTTTATCAGGAGATTGGAGCAATTCAGTCACATCTTCAGGCTCCACTTCTAATTCGAGTTCTCTTGCTATTTCTACCCCATCTACAGTCTTGAACCCTGCACTGAAGTCTTGAACTCCTTGAAGTCATCCATGAGGGTTGGAGTCAACTTTTTCCAAACTGCTGTTCATGTTGATATTTTGACCTCTTGTGAAACGTGAATGTTCTTAATGGCATCCAGAAGGTTTTCAATTTACTTTGCCGAGATCCATCAGGGGAATCACTTTATGGCAGCTATAGACTGGGTTTTTTTTTTTTTTTTATAGACTTATGAAATATATTTCTTAAATAATAAGACTTGAAATTCAAAATTACTCCTTGATCCATGGGCTACGGAATGGTTGTTGTGATAGCAGCCATGAAAACAACATTAATCTCCTCGTACATCTCCATCAGAGCATTTGGGTGACCAGGTGCTTTGTAAGTGAACAGTAATATTTTGAAATGAGTCTTTTTTTCCCTGGGTAGTAGGTCTTAACAACAATAACAAAAAACCAAACCCGTTGCCATCGAGTCGATTCTGACTCATAGCGACCCTATAGGCCAGAGTAGAACTGCCGTATAGAATTTCCAAGGAGTGGCTGGTGGATTCGTACTGCCAACTTTTTGGTTAGCAGCCGAGCTCTTGACTACTGCACCACCAGGTCTCAATCAAAAAAAACCAAAACCAAACTCCTTGCTGTTGAGTTGATTCCAACTCATGGCGACACTAGAGGCCAGAGTAGAACTGCCCTATAGGATCTCCAAGGAGTGCCTGGTGAAGTCGAACTGCCGACCTTTTGGTTAGCACCTATAGCTCTTAACCACTACGGCACCAGGGTTTCCCAGGTCTCAACAGCTGGAGACTTTAAGCTGAAACCAATGCTTATTTACTATTCTGAAAATCCTAGGGCCCTTAGGAATTATGTTAAATCTACTCTGCCCGTGCTGTATAAACGGAACAACAAAACCTGAATGACAGCACATCTGTTTACGAAATGGTTTACTGAATATTTTAAGCCCATTGTTGAGGCCTGGAAAAAGAAAAAAAGGTCCCAACAGTGGGCTTATAGAGCACAGGCAGAGTAGACTTGGCATAATTCTTTTTTTTTTTTTTTTATTAACTTTTATTAAGCTTCAAGTGAACGTTTACAAATCCAATCAGTCTGTCACATATAAGTTTACATACATCTCACTCCCTACTCCCACTTGCTCTCCCCTTCTTGAGTCAGCCCTTTCAGTCTCTCCTTTCGTGACAATTTGGCCGGCTTCCCTCTCTCTCTATCCTCCCATCCCCCCTCCAGACAAGAGTTGCCAACACAATCTCAAGTGTCCACCTGACGTAATTAACTCACTCTTCATCAGCGTCTCTCTCCCACCCGCTGACCAGTCCCTTTCATTTCTGATGAGTTGTCTTCGGGGATGGTTCCTGTCCTGTGTCAACTGAAGGTCTGGGGAGCATGGCCGCCGGGATTCCTCCAGTCTCAGTCAGACCATTAAGTTTGGTCTTTTTATGAGAATTTGGGGTCTGCATCCCACTGATCTCCTGCTCCCTCAGGGGTCCTCTGCTGTGCTCCCTGTCAGGGCAGTCATCGATTGTGGCCGGGCACCAACTAGTTCTTCTGGTCTCAGGATGATGTAGGTCTCTGGTTCATGTGGCCCTTTCTGTCTCTTGGGCTCTTAGTTGTTGTGTGGCCTTGGTGTTCTTCATTTTCCTTTGCTCCAGGTGGGTTAAGACCAATTGATGCCTCTTAGATGGCCGCTTGTTAGCATTTAAGACCCCAGACGCCACATTTCAAAGTGGGATGCAGAATGATTTCATAATAGAATTATTTTGCCAATTGACTTAGAAGTCCCCGCAAACCATGTTCCCCAGACCCCCGTGCTTGCTCCGCTGACCTTTGAAGCATTCATTTTATCCCGGAAACTTCTTTGCTTTTGGTCCAGTCCAATTGAGCTGACCTTCCATGTATTGAGTGTTGTCTTTCCCTTCACCTAAAGCATTTCTTATCTACTGATTAATCAATAAAAAACCCTCTCCCACCCTCCCTCCCTCCCCCCCTCGTAACCACAAAAGTATGTGTTCTTCTCAGGTTTACTATTACTCAAGATCTTATAATAGTGGTCTTATACAATATTTGTCCTTTTGCCTCTGACTCATTTCGCTCAGCATAATGCCTTCCAGGTTCCTCCATGTTATGAAATGTTTCACAGATTCGTCACTGTTCTTTATCGATGCGTAGTATTCCATTGTGTGAATATACCACAATTTATTTACCCATTCAGCCGTTGATGGACACCCTGGTTGCTTCCAACTTTTTGCTATTGTAAACAGAGCTGCAATAAACATGGGTGTGCATATATCTGTTTGTATGAAGGCTCTAGTATCTCTAGGGTATATTCCCAGGAGTGGGATTTCTGGGTTGTATGGTAGTTCTATTTCTAACTGTTTAAGATAACGCCAGATAGATTTCCAAAGTGGTTGTACCATTTTACATTCCCACCAGCAATGTATAAGAGTTCCAATCTCTCCGCAGCCTCTCCAACATTTATTATTTTGTGTTTTTTGGATTAATGCCAGCCTTGCCGGTGTGAGATGGAATCTCATCGTAGTTTTAATTTGCATTTCTCTAATGGCTAATGATCGAGAGCATTTTCTCATGTATCTGTTGGCTGCCTGAATATCTTCTTTAGTGAAATGTGTGTTCATATTCTTTGCCCACTTTTTGATTGGGTTGTTTGTCTTTTTGTGGTTGAGTTTTGATAGAATCATGTAGATTTTAGAGATCAGGCGCTGGTCGGAGATGTCATAGCTGAAAATTCTTTCCCAGTCTGTAGGTGGTCTTTTTACTCTTTTGGAGAAGTCTTTAGATGAGCATAGGTGTTTGATTTTTAGGAGCTTCCAGTTATCTGGTTTCTCTTCATTATTTTTGGTAATGTTTTGTATTCTGTTTATGCCTTGTATTAGGGCTCCTAGGGTTGTCCCAATTTTTTCTTCCATGATCTTTATCGTTTTAGTCTTTATGTTTAGGTCTTTGATCCACTTGGAGTTAGTTTTTGTGCATGGTGTAAGGTATGGGTCCTGTTTCATTTTTTTGCAAATGAATATCCAGTTATGCCAGCACCATTTGTTAAAAAGGCTTTCTTTTCCCCAGTTAATTGACACTGGTCCTTTGTCAAATATCAGCTGCTCATACGTGGATGGATCTATGTCTGGGTTCTCAATTCTGTTCCATTTGTCTATGTGCCTGTTGTTGTACCAGTACCAGGCTGTTTTGACTACTGTGGCTGTATAATAGGTTCTGAAGTCAGGTAAAGTGAGGCCTCCCACTTTCTTCTTCTTTTTCAGTAGTGCTTTGCTTATCCGGGGCTTCTTTCCCTTCCATATGAAATTGGTGATTTGTTTCTCTGTCCCCTTAAAATATGACATTGGAATTTGAATCGGAAGTGCATTAAATGTATAGATGGCTTTTGGTAGAATAGACATTTTTACTATGTTAAGTCTTCCTATCCATGAGCAAGGTATGTTTTTCCACTTAAGTATGTCCTTTTGAATTTCTTGTAGTAGAGCTTTGTAGTTTTCTTTGTATAGGTCTTTTACATCCTTGGTAAGATTTATTCCTAAGTATCTTATCTTCTTGGGGGCTACTGTGAATGGTATTGATTTGGTGATTTCCTCTTCGATGTTCTTTTTGTTGATGTAGAGGAATCCAAGTGATTTTTGTATGTTTATTTTATAACCTGAGACTCTGCCAAACTCTTCTATTAGTTTCAGTTGTTTTCTGGAGGATTCCTTAGGGTTTTCTGTGTATATAATCATGTCATCTGCAAATAGTGATAACTTTACTTCTTCCTTGCCAATCCGGATACCTTTTATTTCTTTGTCTAGCCTAATTGCCCTGGCTAGGACTTCTAGCACGATGTTGAATAAGAGCGGTGATAAAGGGCATCCTTGTCTGGTTCCCGTTCTCAAGGGAAATGCTTTCAGGTTCTCTCCATTTAGAGTGATATTGGCTGTTGGCTTTGCATAAAAATAGATGCCCTTTATTATGTTGAGGAATTTTCCTTCAATTCCTATTTTGGCAAGAGTTTTTATCATAAATGGGTGTTGGACTTTGTCAAATGCCTTTTCTGCATCAATTGATAAGATCATGTGGGTTTTTGTCTTTTGTGTTATTTATGTGATGGATTACATTAGTGGTTTTTCTGATATTAAACCAGCCTTGCATAAAAATAGCTGGTATAAATCCCACTTGATCAGGGTGAATTATATTTTTGATGTGTTGTTGGATTCTATTGGCTAGAATTTTGTTGAGGATTTTTGCATCTATGTTCATGAGGGATATAGGTCTATAATTTTCTTTTTTTGTAATGTCTTTACCTGGTTTTGGTATCAGGGAGATGGTGGCTTCATAGAATGAGTTGGGTAGTATTCCGTCATTTTCTATGCTTTGGAATACCTTCAGAAGTAGTGGTGTTAACTCTTCTCTGAAAGTTTGGTAGAACTCTGCAGTGACGCCGTCCGGGCCAGGGCTTTTTTTTGTTGGGAGTTTTTTGATTACCGTTTCTATCTCTTTTTTTGTTATGGGTCTATTTAATTGTTCTACTTCTGAATGTGTTAGGTAGGTAGTGTTTTTCCAGGAATTCATCGATTTCTTCTAGGTTTTCAAATTTGTTAGAGTACAATTTTTCATAATAATCTGAAATGATTCTTTTAATTTCATTTGGTTCTGTTGTGATGTGGTCCTTCTCGTTTCTTATTCGGGTTATTTGTTTCCTTTCCTGTATTTCTTTAGTCAGTCTAGCCAATGGTTTATCAATTTTGTTAATTTTTTCAAAGAACCAGCTTTTGGCTTTGTTAATTCTTTCAATTGTTTTTCTGTTCTCTAATTCATTTAGTTCAGCTCTGATTTTTATTATTTGTTTTCTTCTGGTGCCTGATGGATTCTTTTGTTGCTCAGTTTCTATTTGTTCAAGTTGTCGGGACAGTTTTCTGATTTTGGCTCTTTCTTCTTTTTGTATGTGTGCATTTATCGATATAAATTGGCCTCTGAGCACTGCTTTTGCTGTGTCCCAGAGGTTTTGATAGGAAGTATTTTCATTCTCGTTGCATTCTATGAATTTCCTTATTCCCTCCTTGATGTCTTCTATAACCCAGTCTTTTTTCAGGAGAGTATTGTTCATTTTCCAAGTATTTGATTTCTTTTCCCTAGTTTTTCTGTTATTGATCTCTAGTTTTATTGCCTTGTGGTCTGAGAAGATGCTTTGTAATATTTTGATGTTTTGGACTCTGCAAAGGTTTGTTTTATGACCTAATATGTGGTCTATTCTAGAGAATGTTCCATGTGCGCTAGAAAAAAAAGTATATTTTGTAGCAGTTGGGTGGAGAGTTCTGTATAAGTCAATGAGGTCAAGTTGGTTGATTGTTGTAAGTAGGTCTTCCGTGTCTCTATTGAGGTTCTTACTGGATGTCCTGTCCTTCTCCGAAAGTGGTGTGTTGAAGTCTCCTACTATAATTGTGGAGGTATCTATCTCACTTTTCAATTCTGTTAAAATTTGATTTATGTATCTTGCAGCCCTGTCATTGGGTGCATAAATATTTAATATGGTTATGTCTTCCTGATCAATTGTCCCTTTTATCATTATATAGTGTCTTTCTTTATCCTTTGTGGTGGATTTAAGTCTAAAGTCTATTTTGTCAGAAATTAATATTGCTACTCCTCTTCTTTTTTGCTTATTGTTTGCTTGATATATTTTTTTCCATCCTTTGAGTTTTAGTTTGTTTGTGTCTCTAAGTCTAAGGTGTGTCTCTTGTAGGCAGCATATAGATGGATCGTGTTTCTTTATCCAGTCTGTGACTCTCTGTCTCTTTATTGGTGCATTTAGTCCATTTACATTCAGGGTAATTATAGATAAATAAGTTTTTAGTGCTGTCATTTTGATGCCTTTTTATGTGTGTTGTTGACAATTTCATTTTTCCACATACTTTTTTGTGCTGAGGTGTTTTTCTTAATAAATTGTGAGATCCTCATTTTCATAGTGTTTGACTTTATGTTAGTTGAGTCTTTACGTTTTTCTTGGCTTTTATCTTGAGTTATAGAGTTGTTATACCCTTTTGTGGTTACCTTATTATTATTATTATTTTTACCCCTGTTTTTCTAAGTAAAAACCTAACGTATTGTTCTATATCGCCTTGTATCACTCTCCATGTGGCAGTTCAATGCCTCCTGTATTTAGTCCCTCTTTTTGATTATTTTGAACTTTTACCTATTGACTTCCATGATTCCCTGTTATGTGTATTTTTTTTTTAATTAATCTTAATTTGTTTGTTTTTGTGATTTCCCTATTTGAGTTGATATCAGGACGTTCTGTTTTGTGACCTTGTGTTGTGCTGATATCTGATATTATTGGGTCTCTGACCAAACAATATCCTTTAGTATTTCTTGTAGCTTTGGTTTGGTTTTTGCAAATTCTCTAAACTTGTGTTTGTCTGTAAATATCTTAATTTCGCCTTCATATTTCAGAGAGAGTTTTGCTGGATATATGATCCTTGGCTGGCAGTTTTTCTCCTTTAGTGTTCTGTATATGTCGTCCCATTCCCTTCTTGCCTGCATGGTTTCTGCTGAGTAGTCTGAACTTATTCTTATTGATTCTCCCTTGAAGGAAACCTTTCTTTTCTCCCTGGCTGCTTTTAAAATTTTCTGTTTATCTTTGGTTTTGGCGAGTTTGATGATAATATGTCTTGGTGTTTTTCTTTTTGGATCAGTCTTAAATGGGGTTCGATGAGCATCTTGAATAGATATCCTTTCGTCTTTCATGATGTCAGGGAAGTTTTCTGTCAGGAGTTCTTCAACTATTTTCTCTGTGTTTTCTGTCCCCCCTCCCTGTTCTGGGACTCCAATCACCCGCAGGTTATCCTTCTTGATAGAGTCCCACATAATTCTTAGGGTTTCTTCATTTTTTTAAATTCTTTTATCTGATTTTTTTTTCAGCTATGTTGGTGTTGATTCCCTGGTCCTCCAGATGTCCCAGTCTGCATTCTAATTGCTCGAGTCTGCTCCTCTGACTTCCTATTGCGTTGTCTAATTCTGTAATTTTATTGTTAATCTTTTGGATTTCTACATGCTGTCTCTCATTGGATTCTTGCAACTTACTAATTTTTCCACTATGTTCTTGGATAATCTTTTTGAGTTCTTCAACAGTTTTATCAGTGTGTTCCTTGGCTTTTTCTGCAGTTTGCCTTATTTCATTTGTGATGTCTTGAAGCATTCTGTAAATTAGTTTGTTATATTCTGTATCTGATAATTCCAAGATTGTATCTTCATTTGGGAAAGATTTTGATTCTTTTGTTTGGGGGGTTGGAGAAGCTGTCATGGTCTGCTTCTTTAAGTGGTTTGATATGGATTGTTGTCTCCGAGCCATCACTGGGAAACTCGTTTTTCCAGAAAATCCACTAAAAAAAAAATGCAGTCAGATCCCTATCAGAGTTCTCCCTCTGGCTCAGGCTATTCGGATGTTAATGAAGCCGCCTGGGGAGAGTGGGGAGGGAACAGAGAGATAGGAGAGTAGCACCTCAGAATATAGCCAGAGTTGCTTGTCTTGCTTGGAATGACTATTATATCTGAGATTCCCGAGGGGCGCGTCACCTATGTGTGCTGGCTGTGTGGAGATTGCCCCCGGGGGGTCTGGCCCGCTGGAGTCATGGTCAGATCCTCCGCTTCCAGCCCCACGCCCAGCGTCAAGGCTCCCCTACTGGGACGGTGCACTCTCGACTCCAAAATCAGTCGCTGCCTCCCGGGGACTTCTCGTCCCTCCAGCCGCGTTGCCGTGCCGCCTCCGCGAACCAGTTGGGCCGCCTCCCGGGGTTAGTTCAGGTGGGTGGAGCAGGTCCCCGTGCTTGTGCTGTGACCGAGTGTCCCGGCTGGGTTGCTGTTCTCCCCACTCCAATACCAGTCGCTGCCTCCCGGGGACTTCTCCTACCGGCTGCGTCCCACGCCGCCTGCGCGACCAAACTGGGCCCCCTCCCGGGGTTAGTTCAGGGGGGTGGAGCAGCTCTCTGTGTTTATGCCGTACCTGCGTCCAGTCCAAATCCCGGCGGGATGGTTCCCTGGCTGGGACGCTGCTCTCCCCGTTCCAAGACCAGTCACTGCCTCCCGGGGACTTCTCCTACCGGCTGCGTCCCACGCCGCCTGCGGAACCGGCTTTTCCCCCTCCTGCTGTTAGTTCAGGGGGGTGGAGCAGCTCTCTGTGCTTGAGCCGTACCTGACTGGTACGCTGGCTCCAGGCTCTGAAAACAATTGTTGCTTCCCCGTACTAGTTCGTTCTCTGTCTCTAAATCTGTGTTTGTTGTTCAGGGTTCGTAGATTGTTATGTATGTGATCGATTCACTTGTTTTTCCGTGTCTTTGTTGTAAGAGGGATCCGAGGTAGCGCCTGCCTAGTCCGCCATCTTGGCTCTGCCCCCTGGCATAATTCTTAAGGGCCCTAGGATATTCGGAACAGTAAATGAGCTTTGGCTTCAACTTAAATTCACCAGCTGCATTAGCCACTAATAGGAGAGTCAGCCTGTCCTTTGAAGATTTGAAGCCAGGCATTAACTTCTCCCCTCTAGCTATGAAAATCCCAGATAGCATCTTCTTACAATATAAGGCTGTTTCATCTAGATACTTTGAAAATCTGTTGTTTAGGGTAGCTGTATTCATCAATTATCTCAGATAGATCTTCTGGATAACTTGCTGCAGCTTCTACATCAGCACTTGCTGGTTCACCTTGCACTTTTATGTTATGGGGATGGTTTCTTTCCTTAAACCTCATGAACCAACCTCTGCTAGCTTCAACCTTTTCTTCTGCAGCTTTCTCATCTCTCTCAGCCTTCACAGAATTGAAGAGAGTTACGGCCTTGCTCTGGATTAGGCTTTGGCTTAAAGGAAATTTGTGGCTGGTTTGATCTTCTATCCAGACCACTAAAACTTTCTCCATATCAGCAATAAGGCTGTTTTGCTTTATTATTCATGTGTTCACTGGAGTAGCACTTTAATTTCCTTCAAGAACTTTTCTTTTGCATTCACATCTTGGCTAAATTTAATGCAAGAGGCCTTGCTTTTGGCCTGTCTTGGCTTTTGACATGTCTTCCTCATTAAGCTTAATCATTTCTAGTTTTGGACTTAAAGTGGGAGATGTTTGACTCTTCCTTTCACTTGAACACTTAAAGGCGATTGTAGAGTTATCGATTGGCCTAGTTTCAATATTATTGTGTCTCAGGGAATAGTAAGGCCCGAGGACAGGAAGAGTGACCGGGTAACGGCTGATTGGTGGAGCAGTCAGAGCACACACAATATTTATTAAGCTTGCCATTTTATATGGTCGTGGTTTGTGGCACCCCAATATAATTACAATAGTAATATTAAAGATCACTGATCACAGATCACCATAACAGATATAATACTAAAAAAAAAGTTTGAAATATTGTGGAAATTACCAAAATGTGACACAGAGACATAAAGTGAGTGCATGCTGTTGGAATAATGGCACTGATAGATTACTTGATGCAGGGCTGCCATAAAACTTCAATTCGTAAAAAAAATGCAGCATCTGTGAAGCACAGTAAAGCAAAGCACAATGAAATGTGGTACGCCTGTATTCTTTAATGCTACTCATGGCCTGTATCTAGATTTAAAGAATTACTGTCTATGGCGTAATATATGCACCTTTTCATCTACACATCTATAAAAACCAAGTTAAAAGAGAAGACAAACTTTACATTTTGTAGGTCTAGTGGGAACTGTATTTGGTATTTTATTTTGCATGCATTAGCTCATTTTATCTTCTTAGACAGCCTAGAAAGTAAATACGACTGTCTCTGATTTACAGACAAAAACACTTGAGGCTCAGAGAATTTAAGTAACTTCCCAAGATTGCACAGCTAGTAAGCGGCAGATATAGGATTTTAACCTCTATACGTCTGGCTCCAAAAGGAGCCCTGGTGGCTCAATGGTTAAAATATTCAGTTGCTAAACAAAAGGCCATAGTTCAAACCCAGCAGCTGCTCCACAGGAGAAAAGGCCTGGTGATCTGCTCTCATAGAGATTATAGCCTAGGAAACCCTATAGGCCAGTTCTACTCTGTCCTATAGGGTGAATATAAGCCAGAATGGACTTGGCACAAAACAATAATATCTGGTTTCAAGTTCATATTTTAACTATACTGATACATAATTTCTTTGAAATTTCATGCCATTTTTTTTCATTTTAGCATCCACCCATCGTCCGTCAGTCTGTCCGCCTGTCCATGCATGCATCCATCCATCCAACAAACATTTGTTGAATAAATATTGAATGAATGATACTGGTTTAATATAAAAATCTGATGAGTTCTTCAGACTGTACTAACAAATTAGGCTGCTTGTGAAGATTTCAGTCCTGTGTGAGGCATGATTTTCTGTTTTATCATCATGTACAGATTTCTTCTTTCATCACGTGTCTCATGAATGTCTGCACTGTAGTCATTTTTCTGCTTAGTTGTGTCTGTATTGAATCCCCATTTAGGTCACTACTGAATTAAGAGTTGGTTCATTGACGATACAAGCTATTTGCATGACTAGGAACATTTTAAAAATTATTGTGTCATATTTTCCTGAAGCTATTTCAGGTAAATGTGTGTTGAATTATAAAATATTGATATAATAATTGTTTTTGGAGCTTTGGGGAATCCTTGTACTTGTGTAACTAGAGAAGCAAATGTATAGGTTTATGCTGCTAAGACTTTCATTTTAGATGAACTGCTCTTCTCAACTTGTCTTGCTTTAAATCTTCTATAAACAGTATGTTCACAAAAGGCAAAAGAATCAGAAGTACTTATACTTACTTAAGGAAATATCTTGAAAGCCTATTAAATTGGTGGTCAGTAGACTAATTGCTTATTCTATTGTTTTAAGAGCATTTGGTTTTAATGCTATGGTCTTGATTTCTTGATTTTCTATTGGCATGTAGGTTAAGATGTTAAACCTTTATTATTTGCAGTTGAAAGAGACTCATATATTACCAGGAAAGCAAGCTCTTCCTTAGTCTTTGAGACAAAGAAGAGACTAGTATAAAATATAGCTGTATTAAAACATGATGAGGAAATGAGAGCCAAACCATTATTCCAAAATTTTTATGTTGCTTAAAAGCATTTTTTGAGATGCCTTTTATAGAATTTTCTTCAGTCAGCTAATCAATCACACACAAAAATTAATTTCAGCATAATTAGTTTTTGATTTATTAAATTCTACTTCTGAAGAGAAATGCCCAAGTTGCTCTTGCAGGCAGTACAGGTAGGAAGAAAGAAGCAGACGGAAGTGGGTTTACTGGAACGGATATATTATGGAAGGTCAAAAGACTCACAGCAGATTATGTTCCGTAATAGGACTCAAAGTTTACAGCATTCATCAAGGCCATCAAGAATTTTTCTTGATAGCGTCTGGGGTCTTAAAAGCTTGTAAGCAGCCATCTAAGGTATTCCACTGGTCTTACTCTATCTGAAGCAATGGAGAATGTAAAAAGACCAAAGACATAAGGGAAAGGTTAGTCCGAAGGACTAATGGACCACAAGTACCACAGCCTCACCAGACTGAGCCCAGCACAACTAGATGGTGCCTGGCTATTACCACTGACTGCTCTGGCAGGGATCACAATAGAGGGTCCTGGACAGAGCTGGAGAAAAATGTAGAACAAAATTCTAACTCACAAAGAAAGACCAGACTTACTGGTCTGACAGAGACTGGAGAAACCCTGAGAGCATGGCCCCTGACACCCTTTTAACTCAGTACTGAAGTTACTCCTGAGGTTCACCCTTCAGCCAAAGATTAGACAGACCCATAAAACAAACAATAATACGTGTATATGAGACTGAATGGGCACACCAG
This sequence comes from Elephas maximus indicus, assembly GCF_024166365.1. NCBI lineage: Eukaryota > Metazoa > Chordata > Mammalia > Proboscidea > Elephantidae > Elephas > Elephas maximus. The sequence goes on along the minus strand of NC_064819.1, from coordinate 142,097,792 downwards.
CCCAGGGCCAAGGATGGGAAGGCAGGAGGGGACAAGAAAGCTGGATGAATGGAAATGAGGAACCTAAGGTCGAGAAGAGGAGAGTGTTGACATGTCGCAGGGTTGGCAACCAATGTCACAAAACAATATGTGTATTAATTGTCTAATAAGAAATTAATTTGCTCTGTAAACCTTCATCTAAAGCACAATAAAAAAAATGTGTTGGTGAGGGGGCAGCAACTCATTAAGAAGTCCAGTAGGGGCTACTCTGTAGTCCAGAGTTGACAGTAGGAGAGGTGGTCACAGAGCTGGCTGGTTACTTCCATGAGGGTGGTGGGGCCCCAAAGCAATAGAGATTGGTTAGCAGTGCTTAACCACCAGAAGCCAGGGGACTACAATTACCATAAAAACTAGTGAGGCTGGTGGGCAGCCAAGGGGACTTGATTTGTAGGGAGCTGTGGAGATAGTAGTGTAGTGGTTAAGTGCTACGACTGCTAACCAAGAGGTTGGCAGTTCGAATCCACCACGCACTCCTTGGAAGCTCTATGGGGCAGTTCTACTCTGTCCTATAGGGTCACTATGAGTCGGAATCGACTTGACGGCAGTGGGTTTGATTTTTTTTTTTTTTTTTTGTGAAGATGGTTAATACAGCATGGTATCCCTTGGAGTAAAATAAAGGCAGCCTTCAAGGGTGCTGCTTAACATTTATAACATCTGTGACATCTATTAAAAACAAAAAAACAAGAATGAAAGAGCAGGAGGCTGAGGGCAGTTGCCCTAGGAAAACCTTATGATCCCTCGCACAGGACAATTTCCCAGTCCTTCCCCAAAGAAACCTATGGCCATTTACTTGGGTGACTGTATGATGAGGAAAGGGGATAATCAGACATTTTGAAAAGAGTGGGGGCCTAAGGAGGCCAGAAAATACCTGAAGTCCTGACTAAAATCTATTGATTTACCCAGTGGTCATTTCCCTGATCACTGAATGGATAATTGGAATTGATATATCTGGCAGTTGGAGTAATCTCCACAATGGGTACTTGAGTTGTAGAGTAAGAATTATAGTATAGAAAGCCAAATTGAAAACCCTAAATGTGCATACTCTCATTCTGAGCAAGACAGTAATTAAAAAGTAATATTGCTTTCTGAGGGGATGGAGAGACAATTAAAGACCTAAAGATTACAAGGGTGAGGTTTTGTTGTTGTTAGGGGCCGTTGAGTAGATTCTGTCTCATAGTGACCCTATGTACAACAGAACGAAACACTGCCCGGTCCAGCACCATCCTCACAATTGTTGTTATGCTTAAGCCCATTGTTGCAGACACTGCGTCAACCCATCTCATTGAGAGTCTTCTTCTTTATCAATGACCCTCTACTTTACCCAGCATGATGTTCTTCTCCAGGGACTGATCCCTCCTGACAACGTGTTCTAAAGTACGTGAGATAGAGTCTCGCCATCCTTGCTTCTAAGGAGCATTCTGGTTGTACTTCTTCCAAGATAGGTTTGTTCTTTCTTTTGGCAGTCCATGGTATAATCAACATTCTTCTCCAACACCACAATTCAAAGGCATCAATTCTTCTTTGGTCTTCCTTATTCATTGTCCAGTTTTCACATGCATATGAAATGATTGAAAACACCATGGCTTGGGTCAGGTGCACCTTAGTCTTCAATGTGACATCTTTGCTTTTCAACACTTGAAAGAGGTCTTTTGTAGCAGATTTACCCAATGCAATGCGTCTTTTGATTTCTTGACAGTTGCTTCCATGGCTGTTGATTGTGGATCCAAGTAAAATGAAATCCCTGACAACTTCAATCTTTTCTCTGTTTATCTTGACATTGCTTGTTGGTCCAGTTGTGAGGATTTTTGTTTTCTTTATGTTGAGGTGTAATCCATACTGAAGGCTGTGGTCTTTGATCTTCATTAGTAAGTGCCTCAGGTCCTCTTCACTTTCAGCAAGCAAGGTCTTGTCATCCACATAACGCAAGTCGTTAATGAGTCTTCCTCCAATCCTGAAGCACCATTCTTCTTCATATAGTCCAGCTTCTTGGATTATTTGCTCAGCATTCATATTGAATCTGTATGGTGAAAGGATACAACCCTGATGCATACCTGTCTTAACTTTAAACCACACAGTATCCCCCTGTTCTTTTCGAAGGACTGCCTCTTGATCTATGTACAGGCTCCTTATGAGCACAATTAAGTGTTCCAGAATTCCCATTCTTTGCAATGTTATCCATAATTTGTTATGATCCACACAGTCGAATGCCTTTGCGTAGTTAATAAAGCACAGGTAAACATATTTCTGATATTCTCTACTTTCAGCCAGAATCCATCTGACATCAGCAATGATACACCTGGTTCTGTGTCCTTTTCTGGATCCAGCTTGAATTTCTGGCAGTTCCCTGTCGATATACTGCTGCAGCCGCTTTTGAATGATCTTCAGCAAAACTTTACTTGCGTTTGATATTAATGATATTGTTCAATAATTTCTGCATCGATGGGATTACCTTTTTTGGGAATAGGTATAAATATAGACCTCTTCCAGTTGGTTGGCCAGGTAGCTGTCTTCCAAATTTCTTGGCATAGATGAGTGAGTACTTCCAGCACTGCATCTATTTGTTGAAACATCTCAACTGTTATTCCGTCAATTCCTGGAGCCTTGTTTTTCGCCAATACCTTCAGTGCAGATTAGACTTCTTCCTTCAGTATAATTGGTTCCTGCTCATATGTTACCTCCTGAAATGGTTGAACATCAACCAATTCTTTTTGGTATAGTGACTCTGTGTATTCCTTCTATCTTCTTTTAATGCTTTGTGAGTTTTTTAATATTTTCCCCATAGAATCCTTCACTATTGCAATTTTAGGCTTGAATTTTTTCTGCAGTTCTTTCAGCTTGAGAAATGCAGCACGTGTTCTTCCCTTTTGGTTTTTTATCTCCAGGTCTTTGCACATGTCATTATAATAGTTTATTTTGTCTTCTTGAGCTGCCCTTTGAAATCTTCTGTTCAACTCTTTTACTTCATCATTTCTTCCTTTTGCTTTAGCTACTCGATGTTCAAGAGCAAGTTTCAGAGTCTCTTCTGACATCCTATTTGGTCTTTCCTTTCTTTCCTGTCTTTTTAATGACCTCTTGCTTTCTTCATGTATGATGCCCCTGATGTCATTCCACAACTTATCTGGTCTTCAGTCATTAGTGTTCAATGTGTCAAATCTATTATTGGGATGGTCTCTAAATTCAGGTGGGATATAATTAAAGTCATACTTTGTCTCATTGACTTGTTCTAATTTTCTTCAGGTTCAACTTGAACTTGCCTATAAGCAATGGGTGGTCTATTCCATAGTCAGCCTGTGGCCTTGTTCTGACTAATGATATTGAGCTTTTCCATCATTTCTTCCCACAGATGAAGTTGATTTGTTTCCTGTGTGTTCCATCTGGTGAGGTCCACATGTGCAGTCACCATTTACATTTTTGAAAAAAGGTATTTGCCATGAAAAAGTCATTGGTCTTGCAAAATTCTATCAGGTGATCTTGGGCATTGTTTCTATCACCAAGGCCGTATTTTCCAACTACCGATCCTCCTTCTTTGTTTCCAACTTTCGAATTCCAATCACCAGTAATTATCAATGCATCCTGATTGCATGTTTGATCAATTTCAGACTGCAGAAGTTGGTAGAAATCTTCAGTTTCTTCATCTTTGGCCTTAGTGGTTGGTGGGTAAATTTGAATAATTGTCATATTAACTGGTCTTCCTTGTAGATGTGTGGATATTATCCTATCACTGACAGCATTGTACTTCAGGATAGATCTTCAAATGTTCTTTTCGACAATGAATGCAACACCATTCCTCTTCAAGTTGTCATTCCAGGCATGGTAACATGTGGTTGTCTGATTCAAAATGGTCAATACCAGTCCATTTCAGCTCACCAACATCTAGGATATCAATGTGTATGTATTCTATTTTTGATGACTATCAATTTTCCTAGATTCACAGTCCATATATTCCATGTTCCAGTTATTGATGGATGTTTGCAGCTATTTCTTCTCATTTTGAGTCTTGCCACATCTGCAAATATAGGTCCCAAAAGCTTAACTCCATCCACATCATTAAGGTTGAGCCTACTTTGAAGAGGCAGCTCTTCCCCAGTTGTCTTTTGAGTGTCTTCCAACCTGGGGGGCTCATCTTCCAGCAGTATATCAAACAATGTTCCTCTGCTATTCATAAGGTTTTCACTGGCTAAATCTTTTCAGAACTGCCAGGTCCTTCTTGCTAGTCTGTCTTAGTTTGGCAGCTCAGCTGAAACCTGTCTGGCATGGGTAACCCTGCTGGTATTTGAATACCAGTGGCATAGCTTCCAGCATCACAGCAACATGCAAGCCGCCACAGTATGAGAAACTAACAGATACATTCGGGACAGGGTGATAGTCCCTATGATTTCTTCATTTAATTCACCTGTCTGGCCCCTGCAAAAACTGATGGATCCTGGAAAATAACTATAGAGTACAGAAGGCTTAACCAAGTAGTATTTGTAACTCTTGTGCTGGATGAGGTATTATTGCTAGAGTAGATTAAGAAGGTTTCAGGTACATGGTAGGCAAACATTGATTTGGTGAATGCTTTTTTTCCATTCCAGTTTGAAAAGATGATGTCTTACAGGACATCGATCCATTGCATCAACAGCATCATGCTGATTGGACAGAATGATCAAGAGATGGCTAGTATGCTGAAGGCTGTAGTAAGATATATGTGCTCCAGAGGGTAGGAAATAAATCCTACAAAGATTTATGGAGGTCTTAGTGGTTGAGTGGTCGGAGATGGAAAAGGATATCCTCTCCATCTCTTCAGTGGCCTGGAAAGGAAAGGACTTACAGCTCAGAGATAAGGTGATATGGGGAAAAGGCATGTGAATGGACATATGGGACTGGGCACAAAGAGTGAAAATTTTTGTATCAGAAAATAATGTCCACCAGAAAGCATCTGCCATGAAAGAGGCATGGAACAGCAAGCATTGAAGTTAGCTAGCCTTTATCATCAGCTACCCCAGAACTGGCATGATGGGTCTGTTTATGGCGTAGTCATAATGACAGAGACAGAGGCTACATATGGATCCAACAACATGGATTCCAGCTTATCACGGCCTGTGTAGCTACTGCTAACTCTAAATGTCCAATTTGTCAGGAACAGTGACCAATGATGAATCCCCAATATGGCTTTATTTTTCAAGGAGACTGTCTTAGTTACCAAGTGGTCCTGCAACAGAAATACCACAAGTGAGCAGCTTTAAAGAATATAAATTTATTGTCTCACAGTTCTGGAAGGTAGAAGTCCAAACCATGACCTCGGCTCTGGAAGAGGATCTTTCTTTGTTGGCAGCCCTGAGAGTTTCTTGGTATTCTTTGACCTTAGTTGGTATCTGTCTCCCATCCTCCACCCCATTTATGTGTCTATGTCTATTCTGCACTTTTTATAAGACATTTCTGAGTAATTAGACTTAGAACCTACCCTACTCTGACATGATCTCATTAACATAACAAAAGAAAACCAGAAAACCCATATTTCCAAACAGGGTCATATTTACAGGTACAGGGCTCAGAACTTCCACATCAGTTTTTGCCGGACACAACTCAATGTATAACAGAGACCAATTGGCCACCCAGTGGTAAGTTGACTACAACATTGGCCCTTTTAAATCCTGGAATGCTCAGTGGTCTGTCCTCATAGGGATATGTACCTATTCCAATGAATATTCCTTTCCTGCCACCACTTCATCTGGGGCATATCCTGCCCCACTTAATCTGGGATATATAGATTGCCTGATCCACAGGGATGGAATCCCATGTGGCATAGCATCTGACCAAAGGGCTCACTTCATAGTGAAGGAGGTGGAGGAACGGGCCAATAATCATAGGATCCATTAGTCATATCACATACTATTCTATCCAGAGGTACTTGGCTTCATAGAATGTGGGTTTGGCCTCCTAAAAACACAACTGAAGCTCTAGCTTGGAAAAAACACTCTGAGAGAATGCAGTCTATTTATTAAACCAGGGAGAGACTCCTATATGGTGCTATTTCTCCAGTAGGAAGCCTCATTTACCATCACTCTCAAAGAACCATTGTGGGGTTTTGTGCTTCTCATCCCTGGATCCTTCAAGGTTGCAGGTCCTAGTTTCTAAAAGGGAGATACGGCAAGTGTTCCTTTGAACTATAGGTCATGGCTCCTGCCAGGGAACTTTACACTCCTTGTGACCAAGGGCCATTGGCAAGTAAAAGATTCATTATACTGGGAGGGATAATTTACCCTGATCAAGGCTGCTTTTATACAATGGAGCATGGAGGAATAAGTGTGGAACACAGAAAGTCCACTTGAGCACCTCCTGGTACTTCCTGCTCCAGTGAATTTTAAATGGACATGTGCAACAACCATGACCTGAGAAGGGAATTATAACCAAGGGCTTTGACCTCCTTGGGATGAAGGTTTGGGTCAGTCTCCAGATAAGCTGACAAGAGCTGCAGAGGTGATAGCTAAGGATGAGAGTAATTTAGAATAAATAAATAAGGAGAAAAAGGAAGAGTACCACTTGTGACTCCCAATATCAACTTCAATGACAGAAGCTATTATTCATTCCACTAATCTCCTTATGAATTTTTTTTAAAGGAAAATAGGTCCACTGGGACCATGGAGAATAGACCTGCATGGTGCAAGGGTAATGGCCTTTACACTCCTTGTGACTAAGGGCTGGTGGCTATAATGGCCAACAGCGTGTGCCTTGACACTTCTAATTATGGGGTGTTTCATTCACCAACGGTTTCAGTTGCTACACTCTGAAATCCATTGCCATGTTTGCTTTGAGGCTGCCTTTCCTTTGGGCTACTGTTAGTCAATGACTGACTGTGTCAGGGATACTAAGACAATTCCATTCCTAGGAGTTACAGGACTCCTCTGACAGCTAATTTTGGACTGAGGACTCCCTGATGGCCTTGCTGAACCTTTTTTAGATTGCACAGCACTCTAGGATACTTCCACTAAACCTTTCCTCAGACCTACATTGTGGATTAATAGCTCTCCTAGTTTTACTTGACTTCCTCCCCATATTCTCTCATACAAGTGTTTCTTCTAATAATATACCAGGTTTTAGTAGTTACACATTGATTGAAAACCTGTCCCTGGGAGCTTAGAGACAAATACTCTACATCTGCACAGCCATCTGATTGATTATTCCTTGGCTCATTGGCCTGAATGTGGGGAATAAGTCTTCTATCAATAGGATTACTTCCATAACCACCTTGTATAAAGGAAATAGAGGATTATGGCTTTCTCATGCCCAAATTATCTTAAGGATTAAAAATAAATTATGTTTAATATGATTTCATATTTAAGTATATTTTATTATATTCTAATTATTGTAGATATGGTGATTTTTCTCTTGAATATGCTGATTACCTAACCAGAGACCTCAACCACTAATGGGAGACTATCTAAATATTTACATAACAAAAGAAGTAACTATTGGGTTTAGAGATTATGATGTTTATGAAAAAGAAAATATGATTTGGAAAAAAAGAACACATCCCATAGTTTTAGTTAATACAAAAGTAAGTGAGATTAAAAAAAATCTCAAAATATTTTCTTTTCTCTTTTAATTTGCTGGAGTAATCCTGAGCTGGGATTGAAGTCATCCATTAAATTTCATCCAAAGAGGATAACTTTTCCAGTAAATTCTCACTTTCCTTTCTGTAACCCTCATCTGAGAAAATATTTAAAGAGCTAGTTGTAGCCATGAAAACCCAAGCGTTAGCTTTCATTCGATGTGACTATATGAATTTCAAACATATGATACCCTTTTAAAAGAGGTTCTGCAGTCCAATCTTGAGATTTGTTACACTTCTAAATGCTTGGGACAACCAACGAAAGATAGTTTTATGATCACTTTGCATAATAAAACTCTCATTTTTTTTCTTCAGAATAAGGAAGGGAATTCAATCTTTCAGAAGCTACCTTTTATATGTCTACATTAGTGAAATATACAATATCACTTATCATTTACCTCTACTGTCACTGACTCTTGAAAATTCTATTTTAAACATGAATTTCCCCCCTCCTTCATTTTGCTTTACCACATTTATTCTTAGCTCTTTTACAACATCATGATGTATTGGTAATATACAAAAAAATTAGTTCTTGAAAAATGTAAATGCATACACATATACATGTATATATATATACACATATGTATCTAATTTCTGAAAATATGTATCACTGGAAGTATTATTTCAGTAAAGAAGAAAATAAGCCTAAGCTATCTAAGATGTGGGTGAGTCAATATTTAACCCTGTCTTTATTTTCTGATGATGAAGAAGACAATGATTTTATGATTTCCAAAACACTGCCTGACATTTTATCCTCCAAACTCACCTCACATAGCTCTCATTGTTTATTTCTTCCAAATGAGTTTATACGACTATTTGTACCTGTACTCTCTGTTCAGTTTCACTTATGTAAACTCACTTCTTATTTATATTGACTTAATTTTCACATGTCAATCATATTTTGAATTTGCCCTGTTGGAACCTGTATTTTATGAGAAATTGCTAGCAAATCCTTGTTCAGGTGAGTGGACACCTTTCATTCAATGCCCCCCCGATTCAAGCTCATAGTCTTCAATCAAATCATGTTACAAAGGAGGAATCTCAGGCACCTACTCCAATAGGAAGTTTTGATTGAAAGCTGCAGGTTAGTCTTTGAGTTGTCATTTTCTGTGAAGGTTTCCCTCATTTGTCCTTACAGCTTTACACAAGATTGATCATAATCTAAATCGCTTAGTCTAAGTCATTTAGTCACTTTTATAGGCCCATTTGAATGGTTGTGACCTTGTATTGAAAGTCCCTCTGCAATTGTGTTTGCTATCTGAGGTTATCTGAGGTACATGAAAGAGGCTTCACTGTCAAGGAGGGTTGTCAATAGGGCACAAATGTTTGGGAGTAGCTTGTGACCTTGGAAAATTTGGATAACCTTTCTGATGTTTAGTTTCCTCAACACTCTCCAAGATCGTTGTGAGAGTTAAAAAAAACATAGTGTATGGCATAGTGGTAAAGTGCTACAGCTGCTAACCAAAAAGGTTGGCAGTTCAAATCCGCCAGGTGCTCCTTGGAAACTCAATGGGGCAGTTCTACTCCGTCCTATAGGTTGCTATGAGTCAGAATCGACTCGAGGGCACTGGGTTAAAGTATTTAGCCCAGTGACAAACTCTCCTTCTCTCTCCTTCATTCCTCTCAATAGACCTCATATTGTGTATGCTCTGCATATATACGTATCTGCAGTATGAAATTGTTTACTCAGTGCTCACATGACTTGTACTCTGACCCAGTGGTACATTCTACACTGTTTCATTCGGATCCTGTTTCCTTCCTTACCTCACACCAACAATCTACCTCCTCTCTACCCCGCCTGGCCTAGAATTGCCCAGGATGTGTCCTGACTTGTGGTTATAGCATTCTCCTTGAAATCACTTCCGCCACCCACTTGCTTCTCACTCTGTCAGCTCCTTGTTTGCGTGTCCTCTCATGGGAGGCAATGAGAAATGAATTTACTGTTCATCCAATAAAGTTTAAATTTCACGGTCCCTCACTTGCAAGGCACTTTGCAATGCTCTGGGAGGAATTCTAGCAATGTTTTTATGTGGTTACATGCTTTTGTAAAATTTGTAAAGTAAGACATTTTAACCATAATATATTAAAATTGTTGTCTTTTTTTCACCTCTGTTCCCTCTCTATCTCATTTCCCTTCTTGTCAGGTAGGCTGGAGTGACTGGAAATTTTTGGGATCTGGCTAAGGGGAAGATGAGATGGAATTTTACTCATTCTGGGTTTAGCGGGACCTATATGGTTCTGTCACTTCTATACATAGTTAAGCTATTGTTAGCCCTTCTGTTGTAGGAATGACTTCCAGGAAAACTACTTCATCCAGAATCATAACCAAATGGGATATGATTGTATCTTATGGTGCCTGTGGTTGTAAAGCTGGAAAGAAACTTTTGTAAACCTGATAAAAAATAAATTTCCATCAACTTTTATTGAAAAAAGACCGAGCTATCATTTTATCCTCTCTAGAAAATAATATTACAAAATTCTCATATGAAAAAGTAATCAAAGAATGTTGTTGTATGTTGTTAGGTGCTGTTGGGTTGATTCTGACTCATAGTAACCTGATAGGACTGACTAGAACTGCCCCATAGGGTTTCCAAGAAGCAGCTGGTGGGTTCGAACTGTTGACCTCCTGGTGAACAGCTGAGCCCTTAATTGCTGTGCCACCAGGGCTTCCCAGTCCATGGTATATTCAATATTCTTTACCAACACCACAATTCAAAAGGGCGTCAATTCTTCAGTCTTATTCTTTGTTCAGCTTTTACATGCATATGAGGCAATTGAAAATACCTTGGCTTGGGTCACCCAAACCCAATGTCAGGCACTCCTTAGTCTTTAAAGTGACATCTTTGCTTTTCAACACTCTAAAGAGGTCTTTTGCAGCAGATTTGCCTGATAGAATGCATGTTTGATTTCTTGAGTGCTGCTTCCATGGGTGTTGATTGTGGATCCAAGTAAAATGAAATCCTGGACAACTTCAGTATTTTCTTTGTTTATCACAATATTGGTTATTGCTCCAGTTGTGAGAATTTTTCTTTTCTTTATGTTGAGGTGTAATCCATACTGAAGGCTGTGGTCTTTAATCTTCATCAGTAAGTGCTTTAACTCTTCTTTGCTTTCAGCAAGTAGGGTTGTGTCATCTGCATATTGCAGGTCATTAACGAGTCTTCCTCCAATCATGTAGTCACATTCTTCTTCATGTAGTCCAGCTTTTTGTTTTATTTGCTCAGCATACAGATTGAATGTTATTGTTGTTGTTAGGTGCTGTTGAGTCAATTCCGACTCATAGAGACCCTATGCACAACAGAACAAGACACTGCATGGTCCTGCGCCATCCTTACGATCGTTGTTATGCTTGAGCTCATTTTTGCAGCCACTGTGTCAATCCACCTCGTTGAGGGTCTTCCTCTTTTCCACTAACCTGGTACTCTGCCAAGCATGATGTCCTTTTCCAGGGACTGATCCCTCCTGACATATCCAAAGTATGTAAGATGCAGTCTCGCCATCCTTGCCTCTAAGGAGCATTCTGGTTGTACTTCTTCCAAGACAGATTTGTTCATTCTTTTGGCAGTCCATGGTATATTCAATATTCTTCACCAACGCCACAATTCAAAGGCATCAACTCTTCTTTGGTCTTTCTTATTCATTGTCCAGCTTTCACATGCATATGATGTGACTGAAAATACCATGGCTTGGGTCAGGCACACCTTAGTCTTCAGGGTGACATCTTTGCTCTTCAAAACTTTGAAGAGGTCCTTTGCAGCAGATTTGCCCAATGCAATGTGTCTTTTGATTTCTTGACTGCTGCTTCCATGGGTGTTGATTGTGGATCCAGGTAAAATGAAATCCTTGACAACTTCAATCTTTTCTCCATTTATCATGATGTTGCTCATTGGTCCAGTTGTGAGGATTTTTGTTTTCTTTATGTTGAGGTGTAATCCATACTGAAGGCTGTGGTCTTTGATCTTCATTAGTAAGTGCTTCAAGTCCTCTTCACATTCAGCAAGCAAGGTTGTGTCATCTGCATAACGCAGGTTGTTAATGAGTCTTCCTCCAATCTCGATGCCCCGTTCTTCTTCATATAGTCCAGCTTCTCGGATTATTTGTTCAGCATACAGATTAAATAGGTATGGTGAAAGAATACAGCCCTGACGCACACCTTTCCTGACTTTAAACCAATCAGTATCCCCTTGTTCTGTCCGAACAACTGCCTCTTGATGCATGCAAAGGTTCCTCATGAGCACAATTAAGTGTTCTGGAATTCCCATTCTTCACAGTGTTATCCATAGCTTGTTATGATCCACACAGTCAAATGCCTTTGCATAATCAATAAAACACAGATAAACATCCTTCTGGTATTCTCTGCTTTCAGCCAGGATCCATCTGACATCAGCAATGATATCCCTGGTTCCACATCCTCTTCTGAAACTGGCCTGAATTTCTGGCAGTTCCCTGTCGATATACTGCTGCAGCCATTTTTGAATGATCTTCATCAGAATTTTACTTGTGTGTGATATTAATGATATTGTTCTATAATTTCCACATTCAGTTGGATCACCTTTTTTGGGAATAGGCATAAATATGGATCTCTTCCAGTCAGTTGGCCAGGAAGCTGTCTTCCATATTTCTTGGCATAGACAAGTGTGCACCTCCAGTGCTGCATCTATTTGTTGAAACATCTCATTGATATTCCATCAATTCCTGGAGCCTTGTTTTTCACCAATGCCTTCAGAGCAGCTTGGACTTCTTCCTTCAGCACCATCGGTTCCTGATCGTATGCCACTTCTTGAAATGGTTGAATATCGACTAATTCTTTTTGGTATAATGACTCTGTGTATTCCTTCCATCTTCTTTTGATGCTTCCTGCGTCATTTAATATTTTTCCCATGGAATCCTTCACTATTGCAACTCGAGGCTTGAATTTTTTCTTCAGTTCTTTCAGCTTGAGAAATGCTGAGCGTGTTCTTCCCTTTTGGTTTTCCATCTCCAGCTGTTTGCACATGTCATTATAATACTTTGTCTTCTCGAGCTGCCCTTTGAAATCTTCTGTTCAGTTCTTTTACTTCATCAATTCTTCCTTTTGCTTTAACTGCTCGGCACTCAAGAGGAAGCTTCAGAGTCTCCTCTGACATCCATCTTGGTCTTTTCTTTCTTTCCTGTCTTTTTAGTGACGTCTTGCTTTCTTCATGGATGATGCCTTTGATGTCATTCCATAAATCGTCTGGTCTTCGGTCACTAGTGTTCAGTGAGTCAAATCTATTCTTGAGATGGTCTCTAAATTCAGGAGGGATATACTCAAGGTCATATTTTGGCTCTCGTGGACTTGCTCTGATTTCCTTCAGTTTCAGCTTGAACTTGCATATGAGCAATTGATGGTCTGTTCCACAGTCAGCCCCTGGCCTTGTTCTGACTGATGATATTGAGCTTTCCCATCGTCTCTTTCCACAGATATAGTCAATTTGATTTCTGTGTGTTCCATCTGGCATGGTCCATGTGTATAGCTGCCATTTACATTGGTGAAAGAAGGTATTTGCAATGAAGAAGTTGTTGGTCTTGCAAAATTCTGTCATTCGATCTCCAACATTGTTTCTATCACCAAGGCCATATTTTCCAACTACTGATCCTTCTTCTTTGTTTCCAACTTTCGCATTCCAATCACCAGTAATTATGAATGCATCTTGATTGCATGTTTGATCAATTTCAGACTGTAGCAGCTGATAAAAATCTTCTGTTTCTTCATCTTTGGCCCTAGTGGTTGGTGCATAAATTTGAGTAATAGTCGTATTAACTGGTCTTCCTTGTAGGTGTATGGATATTATCCTATCACTGACAGCATTGTACTTCAGGATAGATCTTGAAACGTTCTTTTTGACGATGAATGCAACACCATTCCTCTTCAAGTTGTCATTCCCAGCATAGTAGACTATATGATTGTCCAATTCACAATGGCCAATACCAGTCAATTTCAGCTCACTAATGCCTAGGATATCGATGTTTATGCGTTCCATTTCATTTTGATGATTTCCAATTTTCCTAGATTCGTACTTCGTACATTCCAGGTTCTAATTATTTATTAATGGATGTTTGTATCTGTTTCTTCTCATTTTGAGTCGTGCCACATCAGCAAACGAAGGTCCCAGAAGCTTTACTCCAACACGTCATTAAGGTTGACTCTACTTTAAGGAGGCAGCTCTTCCCCAGTCATCTTTTGAGTGTCTTCCAACCTGGGAGGCTCATTTTCCAGCACTATATCAGACAATGTTCCGCTGCTATTCATAAGGTTTTCACTGGTAATGCTTTTCAGAAGTAGAATGCCGGGTCCTTCTTTCTAGTCTGTCTTAGTCTGGAAGCTCAGCTGAATCCTGTCCTCCATCAGTGACCCTTGTGGTATGTGAATACCGGTGGCATAGCTTCCAGCATCACAGCAACACACAAGCCCCCACAGGACGACAAACTGACAGACACTTGGGGGACAGACTGAATAAGTACGGTGAAATATACAATCCTGACTGTCTTCCAAATTTCTTGACTTTAAACCACGCAGTATCCTCTTGTTCTGTTCAAATGGCTGCCTCTTGGTCTAAGTACAGGTTCCTCATGAGTACAATTAAGTGTTCTGGAATTCCCATTCTTTGTGATGTTATTCGTAATTTATTATGATCCATAGAGTTGAATTCCTTTGCATAATCAATAAAGTGCTTACCTGAACACCTTTCTGGTATTCTCTGCTTTCAGCCATGATCTGTCTGACATCAGCAATGATATTGCTTGTTCTATGTCCTCTTCTGAATCTGGTTTGAATCTCTGGCAGTTCCCTGTTGATATAGTGCTGCAACTGCTTTTGAATGATCTTCAGCAAAATTTTATTTGTGTGTGATATTAATGATAAAGCCCCAAAACCAAACCTGTTGCCGTCGAGTCGATTCCAACTCACAGCGACCCTATAAGACAGACTAGAACTGCCCCACAGGATTTCCAAGGAGTGGTTGGTGGATTTGAACTGCTGACCTTTTGGGTTAGTAGCCATAGCATGCCATAGCTCTTAACCACTGCACCACCAGGGCTCTGATGTTAATGATAGTGTTCAATAATTTCTGCATTCTACTGCATCATATTTCTTTGGAATGGGTACAAATATGGATCTCTTCCAGCCGATTGGCCAGGTAGTTGTCTTCCAAATTTCTTGATATAGACAGGTGAGTGCTTCCAGCACTACATCCATTTGTTGAAACATCTCAGTTGGTATTCTTTCAATTCTTGGAGCCTTGTTTTTCACCACCGCCTTCAGTGCAGCTTGGACTTCTTCCTTAAATACCATTGGTTCTTGATCATATGCTACCTTCTGAAATGGTTGAACATGGACCAATTCTTTTGTGACTCTGAATTCTTTCCATCTTTTGATGCATCCTGTATCATTTAATATTTTCCCCATAGAATCCTTCACTATTGCAACTTGAGGCTTGGTTTTTTTCTTCATTTCTTTCAGCTTGAGAAATGCTGAGTGTGTTCTTCCCTTTTGGTTTTCTGTCTCCAGTCTTTGCATGTTCATTATAATATTTTAGTTTGTCTTCTTGAGCTACCCTTTGAAATCTTCTGTTCAGCTCTCTTACTTCATCATTTCTTCTCTTCGCTTTAGGTGCTCTACATTCAAGAGCAAGTTTCAGAGTCTCTTCTGACATCCATTTTGGTCCTTTCTTTCCTGTCTTTTTAATGACCTCTTGCTTTCTTCATGTATGATATCCTTGATGTGATTCCACAACTCATCTTGTCTTTGGTCAATGGTCTTCAATGTGTCAAATCTATTCTAGAGATGGTCTCTAAATTCAGGTGGAATGTACTCAAGATCATACATACTTTGGTATTCATGGACTTGTTCTAATGTTCTTCAACTTCGACTTGAACTTGCATATGAGCAATTGATGGTCTGTTCCACAGTGGGCCCTTGGCCTTGTTCTGACTGATGACATTAAGCTTTTCTGCCGTCTCTTTCCACGGATATAGTCAATTTGATTCCTGTATATTCCATCTGGCAAGGTCCACATGTATGTTGTTGTTAGGTGCCGTGGAGTGGTTCCGAGTCATAGTGACCCCATGTAGGAACAGAACGAAACACTGCCTACTCCTGTGCCATCATCACAATGGTTATGCTTGAGCCCATTGTTGCGGCCACTGTGTCAATTCATCTTGTTGAGCGTCTTCCTCTTTTTCGCTGACCCTCCACTTTACCAAGCATGATGTCCTCCTACAGGGACCTCTTGAAAACATGTTCAAAATATGTGAGACGTAGTCTTGCCATCCTTGCTTCAAAGGAGCATTCTGGTTATGCTTCGTCCAAGTACTGTTCCACAGATATAGTTGCTGTTTATGTTGTTGAAAAAAGATGTTTGCAATTAAGAAGTTGTTCGTCTTGCAAAATTCTATCATGCGATCACCAGCGTTGTTTCTATCAACAAGGCCATATTTTCCAACTAGCAATCTTTCTTGTTTCCAACTTTCACATTCTAATTGCCAGTAATATCAGTGCATCTTGATTGCACGTTTGATCAATTTCAGACTGCAGAAGTTGGTAAAAATCTTCAAATTCTTCATCTTAGCCTTAGTTGTTGGTGCATAAATTTGAATAATATTCATATTACCTGGCCTTCCTTGTAGGTGTATGGATGTTATCCTATCACTGACAGAGTTGTACTTCAGGATGGATCTTGAAAAACACCTTTTGATGATGAATTGGTCTCTACTCCATTCCTCTTCAATTTGTCATTCCTGGCATGGTAGACCATATGATTGCCTGATTCAATATGGCCTATACCACTCCATTTCAGCTCACTAATGCCTATAATATTGATCTTTATGCATTCCATTTCATTTTTGATGACTTCCAATTTCCTTAGGTTCATGCTTCGTACATTCCACATTCAATTACTAATGGATATTTGCAGCTGTTTCTTCTCATTTTGAGCCAGGCAGCATCAGTAGACGAAGGTCTCGAAAGATTGACTCCATCGAAGTTATTAAGGTCAACTCTACTTTGAGGAGGCGACTCTGTCAGTTTTTCATACTGTGGTGGTTGGCGTGTTCTGTGATACTGGAAAATTTGCCACTGGTATTTTAAATACCAGCAAGGTCACGCTTGGTGGACAGGTTTCAGTGGAGCTTCTAGACTAAGGCAGACTAGGAAGAAGGACCTGGGAGTCTACTTCTGGAAAAAAATTGACCAGTGAAAACCTTATGGATAGTGCAGAA
Organism: Elephas maximus indicus; assembly: GCF_024166365.1. NCBI lineage: Eukaryota > Metazoa > Chordata > Mammalia > Proboscidea > Elephantidae > Elephas > Elephas maximus. Next base: position 142,080,925 of record NC_064819.1, on the reverse strand, counting down.
CATTGTCTGATATAGTGCTGGAAGATGAGCCCCTCAAGTTACAAGTCACTCAAAATATGACTGAGGAAGATCAAAGAATAGGAAGAAAAAATGTGGAAAAGTATAATCTCAGACAGTTAATAAGAATACTATATTGTTCTCTACATTTTAAATTTTTTGTGTTATATGTTAATATTTTTAAATTTTGTAACTTGTTATTTCTTTTCTCATTTTGAATAACCATTTATTTGCATATCTAATTTGATATTTCTCATTTGATATTCTTGTTCTTAGAAATGGTCCCTCAAATTGTTTAAACTTTGAGGCCCACAGACCCTGGGTTGCCTCCTGTGTCAACAAGTAGCAAGGTTGGGGAGACAGGGTGAGGGTGGATCTTATTGCTTGAATCTTGCACTGAGTTAAAGATTTGACAGAATTGCCAATGATAGTACCCTCTACAAATAGCTAATGTTAATTAACTGGATTGGGAGTGTGGACTTAAGAATATGATTTGTTTGTAGTAGATAGGATATGTTTTTTGTTTTACAGAAATTAAACATTTTATGTAATCAGATCTAGTAGTCTTTTTCTTTCTGACTCCTGTTTTGGGTCTTTCCTAGATAGGCCTTCACCAGAAGACTGTGAAGATATTCTATATTTTCTTCTGGCACTTTTATGTTTTTCCTCCTTTTTTAGCTTTTTAGTTCATCTGGAATTTATTTTCTATCTGGTGTGAGATACAGATGTCCACTGTATTTCCCTTTCAAATAAACCAAAACCATTTATTAAATAGCATATTTTTTTCCCCAATAGCAAGGAATCTTTAAAGTGAATGGGTTGTAATAGATTCTATTGGTTAACAAAAGGTCAGTAGACTGTAAATTTCTGGAAAATGTTGAATTAAAAAAATCTATTGGAAACTTGAGGAAAGTTGGTATGAATTTAAAGAGAAGATAGTACACTTTTGTCTAAATACTCCAAATATTGAAAGATAACTCTTATGGAGAAGCCACTGAATTGCTTCTGGTAAAATTTTGCTCCTTTTTCCTTTTGTTTCTTTTTTCTGGATGGTGATAAGTGGACAAAGGGGAATTTTTGTCCTTTTTTTAAACTTTCTGATTTTATTTTTTTAAAACTTTCTTCTTATTTTAAGTCTTCTTTATTAGTCCAAGGAAACCCTGGTGCCATAGTGGTTAAGGGCTATGGCTGCTAACCAAAAGGTTGGTAGTTCAAATCCACAAGTACTCCTTGCAAACTCCATGAGGCAGTTCTACCCTGTCCTATGGAGTTGCTATGAGTCGGAATCATTTGACGGTAATGGGTTTTGTTTTTGGTTTATTAGTCCAGTTTTTATGGATGATACGATGCTGTATTCTTTGATAAATACTTAATGAACTTTTTATTCATTAAATCTAAATAAGCTTTGAGTGGATTTTAGACCTTGTTAATTTGTTTGTCCATTTCTTACACTTATTTTGAATCTGTTGACCATTTAATTTTTTTTGAGATTTTTATTGTATTGTACTTGTATTTTGTTTTCAATTATTGAAAAAGGTTTAATTTAGTAATAAGAAAATAATTCTATTTGTTTTTCACAGATATTAAGTTTATCAAAGTTATTCAGAAAAGGAAAGTTTGGATCACCTTTACAGTTTATTGAGTTCCTCTCTTTTATCACAAATTGTTTATTACAACTTAGTGCAGGAAAGGAAACCCTGGTGGTGTAGTGGTTAAGTGCTATGGCTGCTAACCAAAGGGTCGGCAGTTCGAATCCACCAGATGCTCCTTAGAAATTCTATGGGGCAGTTCTACTCTGTCCTATAGGGTCGCTATGAGCCGGAATTGACTAGATGACACTGGGTTTGGTTTGGGTTTTGAGTGCAGGAAATGGTGACTAGAGCTATAGTTTAGTAGATTGCTAATTATTACCTTAGCTCTTGGCTCAAGAGACAATGTAAAATTTCTCATGCTTTAAAATAAATGAATATCTTAAACAGATATTTATTTAAAATAAATATCTGAAACAGATATGCTAGGGTCAATTCTCTCTTAATATTTATTTACTATGTAATATTTCACGTATCATTTTGAGTTGGGCATTTTTAAGATGTCTAAATTATTCAATAAACATATACTTAAAAAATGTAAAGTTATTATGATCTAAATTAGAATAATGATAAGGTTGTATTTTACTGCACTTAGCTTCCAAATGAGAGATGAGATAAAATACTGTAGAATTTTTTCCACATATTTTTTCTTTAAAAGAGACTCCTTGACATGCAATTTTTTTATTTGATCCTAGTAATTAAAACTTTTATTTGAATGTAATTTAATTGTCTATGCTATTTTATGCTAAGGAGCACTAAGTAATTTCCTGAGAAAATATATAAGTTTTCAGTTAGCTAAGAAGAAGGTAAATAAAATCCTGGATTTTTTACATAGTACATTTTAAAAAAAATTTAAGCTTTTTTTTTTTATAAGTGATGACAAGCACTGATACAAGGATCATTTGCAAAATTGTAACGTACCATACTAAATAAACAGATTCAATTCTTGGGATATATAGAGAGGAATTAGAGTTATGTTTCTTCATAAATTAATGAAATGTTCATACTCTAATACCTTAAAGACATGTATTTTCAAATGAAGTAATTAAGAAATGTGGTCACGAAGTCCATCCACATTGTTATTTATTTCTGGAATTCAATGGAAGGAAGGTACCAAACACTATTACTTTAATTTAGTGGCTGCTACAGTGCATAGAACCTAACAGAGTAGGCACCTAATAAATAATCATTAAATGAAAAAAAAAAGAATAAAGGCCTAATTTTCAGGTGGCACAGAACTTGAATGGTATAGAACGTTCTCTATGAGAAAAGAACTGCATTCCAAGTGATGCCTACATCCTTCCTGTTTCAAAAGAGAACAAGTAAAATGACCACACTGCCAGTGGAATCAGGTCGTTGTACAAAACATTAGGTATTACTTCATCAGGATAATAGATATTCCATAGAGTAATGGTTTCTAAATGGCAGATGATAGAACATACAGACATTTGCTCCAGTACTCAGGATCTTTAGTATGACATTTAAAACTGGTTTCTTTGCTGTACCCTTGATTCTAAAGAATGATCTATGCGAAATGTAGGTTTTCAAATGCAAAGCAGATGATTACATTTTTAAATCCCATTTGATATTTATCTTAGAATTTATCAAGTGCTGAGAAATTGATAACAATCATATTGCCATGTAATCCTCAGCTCGATGCTGAGAAGTGCTAAAGCCAATTTTAGATTACACTTTGAAATGATCATTTCATGCCTTCAAGGGTAAATCCTTCAGTTTATAGTACTTGGCTCTTACATCTTTTTTAGTGATTTTTTGGGGGAAATTCTATATTAGTAATGGGTGGATTCTAGTCTATAGAATATATTGTATTGGGAACACTAATTAAAACACTCAAATTAGCACATTACCAAAGTTATTAGAAAATTTTTCTAGAGCTCAGTTGTTTCAAAAATTTCAGAGTAACACACTAAAGGGAAAGCTTTATTAAAGCCAGCAAGCATACCTTACTTTTTTATACTTCGGGACTGTATTTATTTAGTTTATGAAATAGGCATAAGTTGAATTGTCATTCTCATCAAACATTCAGTTTATGAATAAATTATGCCTTTCGTACTCACCGGAGTGCTGAAGACACACTAAAAATCAAGTTTCGGTATTTCAAATGTCCTATGGTTCCATGGCAATGGTTTTTTTTTTTTTTAATGTTAGATATAGCTTCGATAACATTTTTAGTTGCTAAATATAATACATATAAAGAAAAAACACAAAACAAAAATGCTCAGTACCATGATACATCACAGAGCAAATATCCATATAACTACCCCTAAGTCAAGAAGGAGCTCTGGTGGCACAGTGGTTAAGTACTCAGCTGCTAACTAAAAGGTTGAAAGTTCAAACTCACCAGCTGCTCCATGGGAAAAAGATGTGGCAGTTTGCTTCCATAAAGGTTACAGCCTTGGAAGGCCTATGGACAGTTCTACTCTGTCCTGTAGGGTTGCTATGAGTCGAAACCAACTCAATGGCAATGAGAGGTCAAGAAAAAGAACATTTTCAGCACCCCCGAAGCCTACCTTGCACTTCTTCCAGTTATTATTCCCTTCCTGTACCAGAAAGGTAACCACTATTCTTTGTTTTTGTTGTTTTTTTTTTTTTTTTAACAGTTTAATACCTAAACATGAATCCTTCACACTATAGTTTATATTTGCCAGGTGTTTTTACTTTGGGTGGAGAGGGGCATTGTATCAATGGAATAAATCAGTATTTTTTTTGTGTGTGTGTCTCTGACTTCTTTTGTCAACATTATTTTTTGGTGAAAGTCATCTAATTTATGTGCAGTTCCAGTTTGTTCATTTTCAGTGCTATGTAGTATTCCATAGTATGAATATGCCTAAATTTATGTATCTATCTATTGCTGATGGATACTTGGACTGTTTCCAGTTTTTAATTTTACAATACTGATGCTATGAATATTCTTTTATATTCCTTTGTGGTGTATAATTGCTGAGTAATAGGTTATGCACATCTTCAACTTTAACAGATAATGCAAAACTGTTTCAAAAGTGGTTGTGTAATTGTTCTGGTCTACCAAGCACGTAGTTGTTAGGTGCCATTGAGTGGGTTCTGACTCATAGTGACCGTATATACAACAGAACGAAATGCTGCTTGGTTCTGCACCATCCTCACAATCGTTGTTATACTGAAGCCCATTATTGCAGCCACTGTGTCAATCCATTTCGTCATTGAGGGTATTCCTCTTTTTCCCTGACTGTCTGCTTTACCAAGCATGATGTCTTTCTCCAGGAACCAATCCCTCCTGATAACATGTCCAAAGTATGTGAGATACGGTCTCGACATCCTCACTGCTAAGGAGCATTCTGGTTGTACTTTGTCCAAGACAGATTTGTTCATTCTTTTGGCAGATCATGGTATTTTCAATATTCTTTGTCAATATCACAATTCAAAGACTTTGATTCTTCTTCTGTTTTCCTTTCGCATGCATATGAGGCAATTGAAAACACCATGGCTTGGGTCGAGTGCACCTCAGTCTTCAAGGTGACATCTTTGCTTTTTTAATTTTTTTTATTGTACTTTCGATGAGGGTTTACAGAACAAACTAGTTTCTCATTAAACAGTTGGTACACATATTGTTTTTATGACATTGGTTAACAACCCTACAACATGTCAACACTCTCCCTTCTCAAACTTGGGTTCCCTATTACCAGCCTTCCAGTCCCCTCCTGCCTTCTAGTCCTTGCCCTAGAGTTGGTATGCCTCTTTAGTCTTGTTTTGTTTTATGGGCCTGTTCAATCTTTGGCTGAAGGGTGAACCTCAGCAGTGACTTCATTACTGAGCTGAAAGGGTGTCCAGGGTCCATACTCTCAGGGTTTCTCTAGTCTTTGTCAGGCCAGCAAGTCTGGTCTTTCTTCTTGAGTTAGAATTTTGTTCTACCTTTTTCTCCAGCTCTGTCTGGGACCCTCTATTGTGATCCCTGTCAGAGCAGTCAGTGGTGGTAGCCGGGCACCATCTAGTTGGACTGATCTCAGCCTGGTGAAGACCCTGGTAGATGTGGTCCATTTAGTCCTTTGGACTAATCTTTCCCTTGTGTCTTTAGTTTTCTTCATTCTTCCTTGCTCCTGAAGGGGTGAAGCCAGTGGAGTATTCTAGATTGTTGCTCACAGGCTTTTAAGACCCCAGAACTATTCACCAGAGTAGAATGTAGAACATTTTCTTTATAAACTATGTTATGCCAATTCAGCTAGATGTTTACCGAGACCATGGTCCCCACAGCCCTCAGCCCAGCAGTTCGGTCCCTCAGGGAGCCTGGATGTGTCTATGGAGCTTCTATGACTTTGCCTTGTACAAGTGGTGCTGGCTTCTCCAGTATTGTGTAGTGTCTTACCCTTCACCAAAGTTACCACTTATCCATTGACTATTAAGTGTTTTTCTGTTCCCACCCCTCCCCTCCCTCGTAACCATCAAAGGTTGTTTCATTTCGTGTGTAAACCTTTTCATGAGTTTTTACAGTAGTGGTCTCATACAATATTTGTCCTTTTATGATTGACTTATGTCACTCAACATAATGCACTCCAGCATCTTTGCTTTTTAACGGTTCAAAGAGGCCTCTTGCAGCAGATTTGCCCAATGTGATGTGCCTTTTGATTTCTCGACTGCTTCTTCCATGGGTGTTGATTGTGGGTCCAAGTAAAATGCAATCCTTGACAACTTCAATCTTTTCTCCATTTTTCATGATGTTGTTTTTTGGGCCAGTTGTGAGGATTTTTGTATTCTTTATGTTGAGGCGTAATCTATACTGACGGCTGTGGTCTTTAATCTTCATCAGTAAGTGCTTCAAGTCCTCTTCATTTTCAGCAAGCAAGGTTATGTTGTCTGCATAACGTGGGTTGTTAATGAGTCTTCCTCCAATCTTGATGCTGTGGTCTTCCTCGTATAGCCCAGCTTCTTGGATCGTTTGTTCAGCATACAGAATGAATAAGTATGGTGCACACATTTCCTGACTTTAAACCACGCAGTATCCCCTCGTTCTTCTGTTCAAATGACTGCCTCTTGATCTATGTACAGATTCCTCATGAGTACAACTAAATGTTCCAGAATTCCCATTCTTTGCAATTTTATCCATAATTTGTTATGATGCACACAGATGAGTGCCTTTGCATAGTCAATAAAACACAGGTAAACACCTTTCTGGCATCCATCTGACATCAGCTATGATATCCCTGTTTCCACACCCTCTTCTGAATCCAGCTTAAATTTCTGGCAGTTCCCTGTTGATGTATTGCTGCAGTCACTTTTGAATGATCTTCAGTAAATTTTACTGGTGTGTAATATTAATATCATTCAATAATTTTTGCATTCTGTTGGATCACCTTTCTTTTGAATGGGTACACATAAGGATCTCTTCCATTCGGTTGGCTGGGTATCTGTCTTCAAAATTTCTTGACATAGACGAGTGAGCATTTCCAGCACTGCACCCTTCGGTGAAACATCTTAATTGGTAGTCCATCAATTCCTGGAGCCAATGTTCTTGCCAATGCCTTCAGTGCAGCTTGGACTTCTTCAGTACTATTATTGGTTCCTGATCATATGCTACATCCTGAAACGGTTAAATGTTGACCAATTCTTTTTGGTATAGTGATTCTGTGTATTCCTTCCGTCTTCTTTTGATGCTTCCTGCATTGTTTAATATTTTTCTGTAGAATCCTTCACTATTGCAACTCGAGGTTTGATTTTTTCTTCAGTTCTTTCAGCTTGAGAAATGTAGAGTGTGTTCTTTCCTTTTGATTTTCTATCTCCAGCTCTTTGCACATGTCTTTATAATACTTTACTTTGTCATCTTGAACTGCCCTTTGAAATCTTCTGTTCAGTTCTTTTACTTCACCATTTCTTCCCTTTCCTTTAGCTGCTAAATGTTCAAGAGTAAGTTTCAGAGTTTCTTCTGACATTCATTTAGGTCTTTTCTTTCTTTCCTGTCTTTTTAATGACCTCTTGCTTTCTTCATGTATGATGTCCTTAATGTCATTCCACAACTCATCTGCTCTTTGGTCATTAGCATTCAGTGTGTCAAATCTGTCCTTGAGGTGGTCTCTAAATTCAGGTGGGATATACTTAAGGCTGTACTTTGGCTCTTGTGGACTTGTTCTAATTTTCTGCAGTTTCAAGTTGAGCTTGCCTATGAGCAAATGATGGTTTGTTCCGCAGTTGGTCCCTGGCCTTGCTTTGACTGATGATATTGAGCTTTTCCATTGTCTCTTTCCACAGATGTAGTCGATTTGATTCCTGTGTATTCCATCTGGTGAGGTCCACGTGTATAGTTGCTGTCTATGTTGTTGAAAAAATATATTTGCAATGAAGAAGTTGTTGGCTTTGCAAAATTCTATCATTCCATCTCCAGCGGTGTTTCTGTCATCAAGGCCATATTTTCCAACTACTGATCCTTCTTTGTTTTCAACTTTTGCAGTCCAATCACCAGTAATTATCAATGCATTCTGATTGCTTGTTTGATCAATTTCTGACTTCGGAAGTTGGTAAAAGTGTTCGATTTCTTCATCTTTGGCCTTAGTGATTGGTGTGTAAGTTTGAATAAAAGCCATATTAACTGGTCTTCCTTGTAGGTGTATGGATATTATCCTGTCACTAACAGCATTGTACTTCAGGATAGATCTTGAAATGTCCTTTTTGACAATGAATGCGACACCGTTCCTCTTCAAGTTGTCATTTCCAGCATAGTAGATTGTCCTATTCAAAATGGTTCAATACCAGTCTATTTTAGCTCACTAATTTTTTTAATTCCTAGGATATCGATGTCTATGTGTTCCATTTCATTTTTTATGATTTCCAATTTTCCTAGATTCATACTTCCTACATTCCATGTTCCGATTATTAAAGGATGTTTGCAGCTGTTTCTTCCCATTTTGAGTAGCGCCACATCAGCAAATGAAGGTCCTGAAAGCTGGACTACATCCACCTCATTAAGATGGAGTCTAATTTGAGGAGGCAGCTCTTCCCATTGTATTTTGAGTGCTTTCCAACCTGAGGGGCTCATCTTCCAGCACTATATTGGACAATGTTCTGCTGCTATTTATAAGGTTTCCATTAGCTAATTCTTTTCAGAAGTAGACTGCCAGGTCCTTCTTCCTAGTTTTTCTTAGCCTGGAAGCTCAGCTGAAACCTGTCCACCAGGGTGACCCTGCTCATATTTGAATACTGGTGACAGAACTTCCAGAATCACAGCAACATGCAAGTCCCCGCAGTATGACAAACTGACAGACTCGTGGCAACTAGTAGTATGTGAATATTCTCGTTGCTGCATACTCATTGTCCCTCTACTTTTTAGAAATATTTTCTTCCAATATCTTCCAATTCTTGAATTCTTTCTCTTTTTAAAGTTATTGAAATACATGTTTCATTTTTATCTAGGGGAGCATTTCATTAAAAGTTTTGTTTTTTAAATTGCTATGAAATATAGATAACACAACATTTGCCAATTCAGTGCTTTTTAGGCATACAATTTAGTGATATGAATTACATTAATCATGTTGTACAGCCATCACCCATAATCATTGCCAAGTTTTCCATCACCAAAAATAGAAACTCGCTGCTTCCTAAGCAATTCTCCCGTTTTCCTCCCACCCTCCCACCTTTGTTAACCACTAGTAAACTTTGATCTGTATTCATTTGCCTATTCTCGTTATTTCACATAAGTGAGATCATACAATATTTGTCATTTTTTGATTGACTTATTTCACTTAGCATAATGTTTTCAAGGTTCATCCATGTTGTAGCATGTATCAGGGCTCCATTTTTTTATGATTGAGCAGTATCCCATTGTATGTATGTAGCACATTTTGTTTATGCATTCATCAGTTGATGAACATTTAGGTTGTTTCCACCTTTTGATGTTGTGAATCAAGCTGCAATGGACATTGGTGTACATGTGTCTGTTTGCATTGCTGCTTTCAAGTCTTTTGGGTATATGCCTATAAGTGGAATTGCAGGGTCACATTATAGGTCTATGTTTAACTTTTTGAGGAACTGTTTTCCACAGCAGCTGTACCATTTTGCACTCCCACCAGCAATGGATGAGGGTTCCAGTTTCTCCACATCTTTGTCAACATTTGCTATTTTCAATTTTTTTTTTTATCTCAACCATCCTAGTGGGAGTGAAATGGTATCTCATCGTGGTTTTTGATTTGCATCTTTCTAATGACTAATGACATTGAGTGTCTTTTCATGTGCTTATTGGCCATTTGACTATCCTCTTTGCTGAAATGTCTTTTCAAATCCTTTGTCCATTTTTTGATTGGGTTGTTTGTATTTTTGTTGTTAAGTGGTAGAAGCATTTTTTAAATATATTTTGGATATTAGATCCTTACCAGATACATGATTTCTGAAAAATTTCTCCCAATCTGTAGGTTGTCTTTTCACTTTGTTGATAAAGATCTTTGATGAACAAAAGTGTTTAATTTTTGTGAGGTTCCACTTATCTATTTTGTCTTTGGCTGCTCATGCTTTTGTTATCATATCTGATAATTCATCATTAAAAACTAGGTCCTGCTCCTATACTTTCTTCTAAGAATTTTGTGGTTTTAGTTTTCACATTTTAGGTCCTTGATCCATTTTGAATGGGGTTTTGTGTATGGTGCTTGAATTCCCTTTTCAGCTTTGTCTAACCATTGTTAAAGTCACCCATTGAGTTTTTAATTTTGATTTTTATATTCCGTATTCTAAAATTTTCTTAGTTCTTTTTATTTTTTCAGTTCTCTGCTGAAATTCTCAATCTTGCCCTTTATCTCCTTGGACATAAAGTAAGCAGAGTTATTTTAAATTTAATATCTGATAATTCAGTATCTGGAACTTCTATGAGTTTGTCCTGTCTATGGTTGCTGTTGAGTTTTGATTCATGTTGTCTTTTCTCCTTTTGGGTCTGGGTGTATTTAATTGAGTGGTGTATATTGTCCCTGCAATATTATTTGTAGAAATGATTGGAGGTCTAGAATGATATTATCTATCCCCAGAGAATATTTAAGCTTGTTACTGCAAGGAGAATGAGGGCAACAGCAATCAGGGATGACCTAAATCCAGACTCAGAGTTGAAATGATTGGAAGCTAAGCTGTAATCTGTGAGACAAATGGCCTGTCTACTTTCAGTTGATCTTTACTCCTTTACAACTGAAAGGTTGACGGTTAAAATCCACAAGCTACTTCATGGGTAAAAAGATCTGTCAATCTGCTTCTGTAAAGATTATAGCCTAGGAAACCCTATGGGGTAGTTCTACAGGGTCACTATGAGTCGGAATCGACTCGGAGGCACAGAAAAACAACAACAACAAAAGCAAATACTTTGAAGAGAGAGTTGTCAATTCTAAAACCGTTTTATTTTTTAGACTGGTCAGGAAAAAAATGTATTAAATACTTTCCAGAATAGTTGGCTTTAAAATCTATCAAAAAGTATATTGACAAACCTTCCCATGATAGAAACCTCTTAGAGAAGTTAGAGGAATTTTATTTTCTAAGTCACATATTTTGGACATGTTATCAGGAAGGACTAGTCCCTGAAAAAGGACATCAGTGAAAAAGGGTCAGTGAGAAAGAAGAAGACCCTCAATGAGATAGATTGCCAAAGTGTCTGCAACAATGAGCTCAAGCATAACGATAATGAGGATGATGCAGGACTAGGCAGTGTTTTGTTCTGTTGTATATAGGGTTGTTATGAGTCAGAACGGACTTGATGGCACCTCACAACAACAACAAAACAAAGTCACAAGGTAAGAATTCAGAAACCTCCCAGCGTTTGGTACTCCTACAGTGTCTGACATTTGATCATATTCTCCTTGTCCTTAGAGTAATAACACTGCTGAGGACTTCATTTTCCTTATCTCCTTTACCCTCACTGGCATTTTCTCCCAACATTCTTTCACCCTCAGAGTCTTAGCCTCATTGCCATTCTCTATTTGAATTTTCTCCCATGTTTATAATGTTTTGACACTTAATATTATATTAATTTATCTAACTTTTTTTGTATAATGCCTCTAGAAACTTAATTTGCTTTATCAAGGTTGTTGATTTTATAGGCACTTTAGAAATGTGTTTATTGTTATAGTTACTATTTCTACAGAAATATGTAACTACATTGGACTAGAACCATCCCTAAATTTCATGTGGTGATAAAAATATATTATTTCACCTTATTACTTTTTTTTCAGTGAGGCTTAAAATCTTTTATAAATGTTAATATTTACTATTCTTTGGTTATGATAATATTATCGAACATTTCCATTTTTACAAATACTAAGTAGCAGCAGGGGAAGTTCAGGGTATAATTTCAATGTACTGATCACAGCTAGTATTAGGCTTAGTCAGAACGTACAGTCACCTCCAGGGTATATTTTGAGGAATGCTAACAAAAAGTCCCTCTAATTGGAAATGCCCATCATCAGAAGAGTGAATTTAATCTTGGTTATCAAGAGTCTCTTTGGAGAAAAAATTTCCTCTGAGAGGGTTCACTATATCACGTCTTAATTGTTTAATGCTAAGTTAATCAAAGTAATAACTCACCTTGGTCATTATTTAGGAGAGAGGAGCATAAACAGGAGAATGAAAAAGACTTTAAATTCCTTTTACTAAGAACATGTTTTCAGTGACCAAGGAACACTGGGTCATCCTCCTCCAATTCCTTATTGTCCACTCTTTCCATTAAACCAAACTCATGTAACTATGTTAAGTTTCAATTAAGCTTTGATGAATCTCCTGTTGGAACAAGTGTAGAAAAGAACAGATATCTTGATAAAGTTAAGCACTTCCTGCACACACCAGCACTGATTTTCCCTGATGTTCTCACATCTTACTTACAATTCCTGTTGTAGCTGCTGTGAAAATTCAGCCTTACAACCATCATACCAATATTTCCTCAGACATCTCCCTTATGAGTCTGCAGGGAAGATGTTACATCTGTAGCATTTAGCATAATTGGCTGAGAGTGATCATCTACACACAGAGCCAAGGAAGCCACATCTCCTTTTTGGCGACGTTTATATGGAACTCCCACACGTTTTTCTCTCAGAACTTTTGCTGTGCTGCCATCCTTGTTTACACACATATCCCTTCTACCTTTCCTTAGCATCAGGCATCTATTGTGGTGTAATGCAGTTGTATGCAAGCTTTTCTTCAAGGATCAAACAGCCTCTACTGTTATAAGTCAGAGGACTGCAGGCCCCAAGCTGTGTTGTGTTTAGGAGACTTGGGAGCTTTAGTACTCCCTCAACTTTGGGCTTGCTGCTTCTTCCCTGAAAAGCCCCTTCTTCTGGATTGCAAATATTCAGTTATGTGCTTCAATTTTCCCAACGTGGCCCAGAGAGATTTGCTTCCCTCTTGGTACTTCCTTTTGTTCTTCAACTAAAAAATGTAGCAAATCAATGAGCCAAAAAATATGCTCAAATAGATTTAGTAAAAAATAAATCCATCCTCATTTAGTGAAACATCAAAATTCTTGCCTAGGTTTTTTTTTTTTTTTTTACTTTTGAATTGTTTTGGCATCAGGTATGCACAGCTGTTTCATTCATCTATTGGAGATGTCAAGAGAAGTCTGATGCCTCAAATGAGCATCAAGTATTTTTGTGTAGCCAAATTATCCCTTAGATCATTCAAATCTGGCTATGGTTGAAATGAGACTGAGCATATTTTTCAGGTTTTATGGTTTCCTGTTTCTAACATGAATAGGAACACTGTGAACAGCTGTTTGCTTCTGTGTCTCTGGTTCCTTTGTTTTCTGTTTACTGTATTTCCAGGAACGAGACAAGAACAAAAGGAAAACATGGAGTAGGTAATGTTTTGAAACTCCCAGCCATCTAACTTGGGAAACTTTAAGTTGAAATTTTGTTTTCCTTGTTAAAAAAATGTTCCTGGCTACAAAATAATATGTGTAGATTATGTCCATCATCATCTCTGGTACAAAGCATGGGCTTCATAAGTATTCATTAAAAAAAAAATTCAGTAGATAGCTATTGAGTGCTGACTATGTATTGTTATAGGCTCTCTATTTTGCTGTCAAAACCAAAGCTTCTGATTCAGTATCCTTATTTTTGAGGCCACTTTTAATGACTTTAAATAATAAAAAAGAGAATCACAGCTTTCAATGTAATGGGCGTCTCATAGATAATGCTGCCTTCACTTGTTTGGAGCTATTTAGATAGTCAGCTAATCAACAAAAGTACCAAAATCAGGGAGTGACGTCTGCAATCTATAACTATAACGAGCTCTATGAAATTTATTGACAATATAACTTAAAGTCTGTGATTCCAAAGCAGAAGATAGGAATAATGACTTCATTCCTTACTATTCAGTTATAGAATATGCCACTCAATGAACTCATTTTGAAGAGCAAATTGAAGATTAATAGACAGGATTCCACTCATAGTAAGTATTGTGGTACGTTTTGTTATTGAAAGAGGTCAAAGAGAGAGTTCTTTTAGAAACTTTTAGATCTGAATTGTCCTTGTAATGGGCAGATGATGTTCAAAAGCTGAGACCTATGACTGAAAATAGAGGAAAGCATAGTAGTATAATATGTGGTCTCTGGAGTCAGACAGCCAGGGTTAAATCCTGGCTGCTCTGCTTGTGAGCCTTGTGATCTTAAAGAAGTTATCCACCTCTCTGTGCATCAGATTACTTACTTATATTATAACTTTTATTTATGATGATGATGATTATCCAATCTGGGTTGTACCATTTACTAGCCATGTGAACTTTGGAAAATGGCATGATTGCTCTTTGCTTTAGTTTATTCATTTGTCTGGCTCGCAGTAAGTAGTCAACGCAAGTTAACTGTTATTAGCTTATGCTCTTTAATGTAATGAAGTGAAGATGACTTGAAGCACTTACTGATGAAGATCAAAGGCTGCAGCCTTCAGTAGGGATTACACCTCAACATAAAACAAAAACCTTCACAACTGGACCAATAAGCAACATCATGATAAATGGAGAAAAGATTGAAATTGTCAAGGATTTCACTTCATTTGGATCTACAATCAATGCCCACAGAAGCAGCAGTCAAGAAATCAAACAACGTATTGCATTGGACAAATCTGCTGCAAAAGGCTTACTTAAAGTGTTAAAAAGCAAAGGTGTCACCTTGAGGACTAATGTGCAGTTGGCCCAAGCCATGGTATTTTCAATAGCCTCATATAGATGTGAAAGCTGGACAATGAATAAGGAAGACCAAACAAGAATTGATGCCTTTGAATTATGGTGTTGATGAAGAATATTGGATATACCATGAACTGCCAGAAGAACGAACAAATGTGTCTTGGAGGAAGTACAGTCAGAATGCTCCTAGTCTCACATACTTTGGATATGTTATTAGGAGGGACTAGTCCCTGGAGAAGGACATCATACTTGGTAGAGTAGAGGGTCAGTGAAAAAGAGGAAGACCCCCTATGGGATGGATTGACATAATGGCTACAACAATGGGCTCAAACATAGCAATGATTGTGAGAATGGCACAAAATGAGGCAGTGTTTCGTTCTCTTGTACATGGGGTCGCTGTGAGTCGGAATTGACTCAACGGCACCTAAAGGCAACAACAACATGAAGAAGGGTGATGGGGACTATCTCTTGTTGGTTACATACTTCACGACAGATTCTAGAATAGGTGCTGCTTCAATCAGGGTTTCTTGGTTGCTAGTAATAGAAACCACTCCAGCTAGTTTTGCAAATAATGGTATTAGTATATGAAATAAACTAGCTAAAATTACACTGGGGGGTGGCTCAGTGGAAATCCTATTGGATTCAGGTCCCCAGCTCATATTGTCAATACTAGGCATGCCCACCAGGTGGAGCATCTGATTGGGGAGAATACCTCACGTTTGCCTTCTAGATATAAAGATGGCTAAAGTGTTTTTGGCTTCTACCTTTAGGAGGAGGGAACATAAGGCTGGTAATTTCTCAAACATAAGAAGGGTGTTTAAAAAGTGCTGAGCACTCAGACAATATAATAAACACTACAGGGTCTTCACATAAATTATCTATTTTAGTCTGTAAACTACGTGGTGAAAGGTTATGAATATACCCTTTCTATAGACAATTTTTTTTTATAGACAATGCAACATAGACTGAGATATAGTAGGGACATTCCAAAGGTCTCATACCTAATAAGCAGCAGATCTGAGATATAGGCCTAGACCTATCTGCGTCCAAAGTTCATACATTTTCTTTGATATCACTTTGTCTCCTCATTGTGGATGGGGAAATGCATTCTATCTTAACATCCTTAATTACCCCAGCTAAGGAAATTAAAATACTAGTTTTTAAATAGATAGGATTGATGTACAATATGGGTTTCCTTAAAAAAAAAAAAAAACCAGCTCCATTACCCGTGTTACCTGTTACTGCTGAGTCGATTCCAACTCATAGCAACCCTATAGGACAGAGTAGAACTGCCCCATAGGATTTCTAAGGAGCTCTTGGTGGATTGGTACTGCTGACCTTTTGGCTAGCAGATGAGCTCTTAACTACTGCACCACCAGGGTTCCCGCTCTAGTACAGTCTAAGCTAAATAAATCATCTTATTTTTAGTTATTGCTTGATCTCAAATGATTTTGGACGTTAATATTATAATCAGAACATGTTGATCCTTCAGGCATGGTTTTAATGTATTTTGGATGATGAAATTTTCCATATAGAAAAAAGGCCTGCTGTACCTACCTACAGGCCTGGTGAGGGTGTGAGAGTGAGTCCTGAGTGCACATGAAGAATGTAAAAACTATAGTCTTGTATTTCCTTTGTGCTCCTAGAGGCGTTTTTTGATGTCCTTAGAGGATCTTCTTATTAATTCCCTTTTTTGAGTACTCAAAACCAAAAGGACTGTGGAACCGACTAACTCCTTCAGTAAATGACCAGGATGCTGCAAGAGCACTAGGCCATTTGGCCAGTACTGTTTAGCCATCTCAGTATTTCCAAAAGGATTTAGTTAAAGGATTGGTGTGTTTGTCTTGCCTATTGGTTAACCAATGCATTTTGGAGGCAGCCTGGAAAGGGTATCAGGCTCAGGGACAGAAAGCTTCAATTCAAGACCCAGTCTAAGCACTTAGTAGTAGTGTGACCCTGGACAAGACCTTGACTTCCAGAGGTCTCCGGCTCATTACCTAAAAAAGGATAAGTGATATCCAACTTGCCTATTTCACAGGGGTTGTTGTAGTATCAAAAAAAAAAAAAAAAAAAAAGACCTCTTGCATGATAAAGTGCCTTTAAAGCATCAAAGTACTGTGCAAATTGGAAGTACTATTATGGGGCCGGATGTTGAATTCTGGCATTTAGAGAGGAGGAAAGATTCTCCTGTTTATGGTGTTGCCTTTTCGCCCAGTTTCTAAAGTGCATTTTATCCCAAATGGAATAGAGCAAAATCTTTGATAATGTGTCCTTTTACTAGTTGAGGGAGGGAGGAGAATTTGGCTTTTAGCATATCCTTTGAGAGCACCTCCAAATTGGGGCTTTAACTCTGCAAAAATGAAGATGAAGTTCTGAAAGGAATTTCTAAGAATAAAATTACTAAACGTGGTGGGATAGAACTGCTTTGCTACTACTACTAAGAAACACTTTTGGAACTTCACTATACCCTAAGTACCTACCTAAGATGTCTACTTTTGCAACATCCTTATAAGGTAGGTATTATCTCTGGTTACAGATGAGGAAACTGAGACTATATAAATAACTTGCATGTAGTAAGTGGTACGTACGGCTGTGATACAAATTCAAATGGTTTGAATCTAGAGCTTGCTCTCTTAACCACTCTGCTCCAACAAAGCAAAACAAAGCAAAAAACAAACCCTTGCTGTTGAGTCGATTCTGACTCATAGCGACCCTACAGGACAGAGCTGAACTGCCCCATAGGGTATCCAAGGCTGTAAATCTTTACAGAAGCAAACTGCCACATCTTTCTCCTGTGGAGTGGCTGGTGGGTTCGAACTGCTGACCTTCCAGTTAGCAGCCGAGCACTTTAACCACTCTGCTGCCATGACTCCTTACCACCTGCTTGCTGTTGTTGTTAGGTGCCGTCGAGTCGGTTCTGACTTGTAGCGACACTATGCACAACAGAACGAAACAATGCCTGGTCCTGAGCCATCCTTACAATTGTTGTTATGCTTGAGCTCATTGTTGCCGATTATTAATGGATGTTTGAAGCTGTTTTTTCTCATTTTGAGTTGTGCCACATCAGCAAACGAAGGTCTCGAAAGCTTTACTCCAACATGTCATCAAAGTCGACTCTACTTTTGAGTGCCTTCCAACCTGAGGGGCTCATCTTCCAGCACTGTATCAGACAATACTCTGCTGCTATTCATACCGTGCTAGCCTCCAGTAAAAGCATACAAACTACCATCTGCCAAGCTAAGCAAATGATAGCCATGCACTGTCTTAGCAAAAGCTTAAGATTTTTTGTGGCAGTTTTGTTAGCTGTTATCAGTTATTCCTGGATATCTTATTTGTAGATCTATATCAGAGTTTTGATACTTCACAAGACTCTTAGAATAAAAGTGGCATAGGCAGCAATAGGTTTTTTTGGAATCCAAAGAAACATGCCCGTAGAAGAAGAAGAAACAGTCTTTTCAGATTTGGTCTTTGAGGATGCAATTTTATCTCAATTACTTATTGAACTCTTACTAGGCCAGGTATTGTAAAAATATCTTTTTTTCAGTAATATTTAGTGATGTTGGAAGTCTTCTAAGAAAGGCAGCATCATGTCTGCACCATTGTACATTTGAAGGCAAAGGGGAATGGGTTAATCTGAAAGGCTGGACAACAAGGAGGAATTAGATTTAAGCACATTTAGGTCTTTGGTACCTGCCTGCTAACACGAGCAACCCCAGCACTCTGAACCCAGAGAGAAGAGAAGACACACTTACAGCAGGTAGTGTGCCACACAGTACCTTTCAGCTACCTCAGAGACTTTGGCTTGAGCCTTGCTTTTTTTTGAAGAACTCTACAATGGTGGAGAATCCCTGAAATACATGGTAAAACTTTATACAGTAAAAATTCCCTTAGTATTCTTCAGGGAGAGCACTACAGCTCAGAGGAAAGAAAAAACACACTAATGGACTTCTCTTGTTTACCTTTTAGGTCAACTTCACTCCTGATATAATCACCTGACTTTTGAGCCATTAATTTCCTCTAGAGAATTGTTGTGTATTTGCTTCATACTTTTGCCTCATATACACATTTTTTTTTTGCTTTTATAAAAACTAAAAAGGAATATTTCATGTTATTTCCTGTTTGCATTTAAGAAAAGGCAGTTTCAATGATGTTCAACTATCTGTGAAACATTTTACCAGAAGGTTGTTAATAAGAATGAGCATTAGTGATTTATTCATTTAAAATAAATAGAAGAAAAGCAAATGCCTGACTGGGCTCGCTGTGACACGATGGAAAACTTCTATTTCACATTCCTTCTGGATAGTGATATCCACTTGATCTACCACTATTTTTTCTTGTCTTCACCAAAATAGTTAGAAAAAGTAGTCTGCCAAGCTCTCTCCTTTCTTCATTTCTCATTTGCTGTTTAGCTCCTTGAAATATGGCATCAACGTCTACCACTACAGTGAAACCTGTGAGACCCAGAACTCAATGGGACTGTCTTGTTTTTCCGGGTCTCCAATTTTTCTGCTTTTGACAGGGTGCAACCTTACCACTTTTCTATCACTCTCTATTAATAGAAAATGTTTGAGTTTTCCTTCTCTGACAGGTTTCCACCTTACACAGATTCTGGCTTTTGCAAGTTTTACTGTACATAGAAATTTCCCTCTAGAAAGTCCACTTGCTAAATGATTATTTCTTTGACTTCATCTTCCTGCATCGATCTATAGCACTTAACAATGTTGACAAACTCTTCTACCTTAAAAGAGTAACCTCTTGCCTCTGTTAATCCTACTTTCTCATTTTTCCTACCCTAGTATTTCTTCTTCTGCTCTATTACTTTAGGAACATCTCCAGATTCTGGGAGAGGGTTCAGTTCCTATTGTACCTGAGGCTATTCAGGGAGGCATGGGAGGATAAGAACCTAAAGACATTCTGGTGCTTTCTTTGACCCTTCAGAGTCGAAAAGAAGCCTCATGGAATTCATGGAAGCTATCCAAGAACTGCTGCCCTCTTCAGCTTTTGGAGCTCCAGCCTAAATTAGCTTCTATTCCCCGTGAGCACTCGTGAGATTGCTAAGAACTTTCCCAAGCTCTGGAGGCAGCAGGAGCAATTGACCATCAGCTCTGGAAAACCATAAGACCAGCTTAGGTTCTGGTAGAACCCTTAGTGTAGTTTGTGTTCCTCACAGGCATGGTCTGATTCTTTTCTCAGAGCTGTCCTTTCATATGCGCATATGGACATCACCACACCACTTGCTGTAGAATTGATTCTGACTCATAGCGACCCTACAGGACAGAGTAGAACTGTCCCGCAGGGTTTCCAAGGCTGTAATCTTTACAGAAGCAGACTGCCACATTTTTCTCCTGTGGAGTGGCTGGTGGGTTCAAATTACTGATCTTTTTGGTCAGCAGCTGAGCCCTTAACCACTGTACCACCAGGGCTCCTTAAGATTATGGAAGAGAAGCTTAATAAAAGCAGCTCTCTTACTTTGATAAGACCTGAAAGGAAATTTAGTTACTTGTTCACCTACATGTTTCTGGCAGAAGCACCAATACCAGGAAAAGGGAAATAATATAATCATGTAGAATGCAGGAAATGCGACACATAACCAAAACCTTATTGACAACATAACCTTGAAAGGATAGATTACAGTAATGGACAAGAGTCTGAGAAATTATATTTTTAAAAAATCCTGTAGAGATATCATGTTAAGCTTTCTGTCAGTGCAGGAATGGGCTCAGAGCAAAATAAAAACTTGGGGTTTCTTACTGAAATATTAGTAAGAATTTCAAGACAGTGACAGCAGAAGCATAATCCAAGCATGTAACCTGTGCAACTGCAGAGGTCACATGCCCATGAAGCCCTTACTGCCTCTATGCCATGCCATGACTACTTACCAGAAATTTATTTGTGTGGGCTGGGCTAGCATATGGTCAAATTGTGATTATGGCAGAATTACCCTGAGATCACTGCTTCCCCTTCGTTTTCTTCTTGTTCCTACTTTAGGTATCAAATGACCTCACAATGTGTCTGGCCCTCTCCACAAAATCTTTGCCATCACTCACTATGCATGTCTAAGTCCTAGCACAAGGCTGGACCATGAGCCTCTTCTGTTAACTCCTATAACACATTTTTCTCTCTGTTAAAAGCTGGGCTTTGAACTGATTCATTCCAGTTTGAACCTCTGCTGAGAAATTTGCATTTCTAACAAATTCTCAGCTGATGCTAATTATTCCACCCCAGATATTCTGAATCGGAATCTATATTTTAATAAGATCCCCAGGTGATTTTCATGTATTACGCATTATGAACCAGTTTGAAGCCCTGGTGAAAAGGCAGTGGCTCTTTCTAGAGTTGACACTTTCAAAATGATTATGACCACAGTGTATTCCTTGTGAAAACGATATTTCTTCTACCTTCTGTAACACTAGTTTTCATGTTTCAGTCAGTCCTGAACTGCTGGCTCAAGAGGAGTATTAAAAAAGACATTAAAGACTTATGATCATTTTTTATATTATCTAAAAATCTCATAAAGCCATGTAGCTTTTTTAAATTGTTGGTTTATTGAAAAAACATTAATAATGATAATCAGTAAACTTGTTGCCTGCTTATTGGAAATAACCACTCTCTTTTTTTAAATTGTACTTTAGATGAAGATTTACAGAGCAAATTAGTTTCTCATTAAACAATTAACACACTTATTGTTTTGTGACATTGGTTGCCAACCCCACAACATGGCAACACTCTCCCCTTCTCGACCTTGGATTCCCTATTACCAGCTTTCCTGTCCCCTCCTGTCTTCTCCTCCTTACCCCTTGGCTGGTGTGCCTATGTAGTCTTGTTTTGTTTTATGGGGCTCTCTAATCTTTGGCTAAAAGGTGAATCTCAGGAGTGACTTCAATACTGAGGTAAAAGGGTATCCAGAGGCCATACTCTCGGGGTTTCTCTAGTCTCTGTCAGACCAGTAGTTCTGGTCTTTTTTTGTGAGTTAGAATTTTGTTCTATATTTTTCTCCAGCTCTCTCTAGGATCCTCTATTGTGATCCCTGTCAGAGCAGTCATTGGTGGTAGCCAGGCACTATCTAGTTGGGCTGTACTCAGTCTGGTAGCTGTGGTCCGTTAGTCCATTGTACTAATCTTTGCCTTGTGTCTTTGCTTTTATTCATTCTCCATTCCTCCAGACAGAGTGGGACCAGTGGAGTATCTTAGATGGTCGCTCACAAGCTTTTAAGACCCCTGAAACTACTTGCCAAAATAAGATGTAGAATATTTTCTTTATAAACTATATTATGCTAATTTAGCTAGATGTCCCCTGGGACCATGGTCCCCAGAGCCCTCAGCCCAGTAATTCCATCCCTCAGGAAGTTTGGATGTGTCTATGAAGCTTCCATGACCTTGCTTTGGTCAAGTTGTGCTGACTTCCCCAGTATTGTGTACTGTCTTACCCTTCACCGAAGTTACCAGTTCTCTGTTGTCTAGTTAGTGTTTTTCCCTCCCCACCCTTTCCCTCCCTAGTAACCATCAAAGATTATTTCTTTCTGAGTGTAAACCTTTTCATGAGTTTTTATAATAGTGGTCTCATACTGTATTTGTCCTTTTGTGATTGACTTATTTCAATCAGCATAATGCACTCCAGATTGTCTATGTTGTGAGATGCTTCACAGATTTCATCATTGTTCTCTATCATTGGTAGTATTCCATTGTGTGCATATACCATAGTTTTTTTTTTTTTTTTTTTTTACTGGGTTCACTGCTGATTTTTTTTTTTTAATAACTTTTATTAAGCTTCAAGTGAACGTTTACAAATCCAATCAGTCTGTCACATATAAGTTTACATACATCTCACTCCCTACTCCCACTTACTCTCCCCCTCTTGAGTCAGCCCTTTCAGTCTCTCCTTTCTTGACAATTTTGCCGGCTTCCCTCTCTCTCTATCCTCCCATCCCCCCTCCAGACAAGAGTTGCCAACACAATCTCAAGTGTCCACCTGATATAATTAGCTCACTCTTCATCAGCGTCTCTCTCCCACCCGCTGACCAGTCCCTTTCATTTCTGATGAGTTGTCTTCGGGGATGGTTCCTGTCCTGTGTCAACAGAAGGTCTGGGGAGCATGGCCGCCGGGATTCCTCCAGTCTCAGTCAGACCATTAAGTTTGGTCTTTTTATGAGAATTTGGGGTCTGCATCCCACTGATCTCCTGCTCCCTCAGGGGTCCTCTGCTGTGCTCCCTGTCAGGGCAGTCATCGATTGTGGCCGGGCACCAACTAGTTCTTCTAGTCTCAGGATGATGTAGGTCTCTGGTTCATGTGGCCCTTTCTGTCTCTTGGGCTCTTAGTTGCCGTGTGGGCTTGGTGTTCTTCATTTTCCTTTGCTCCAGGTGTGTTGAGACCAATTGCTGCATCTTAGATGGCCGCTTGTTAGCATTTAAGACCCCAGACGCCACATTTCAAAGTAGGATGCAGAATGATTTCATAATAGAATTATTTTGCCAATTGACTTAGAAGTCCCCGCAAACCATGTTCCCCAGACCCCCGTGCTTGCTCCGCTGACCTTTGAAGCATTCATTTTATCCCGGAAACTTCTTTGCTTTTGGTCCAGTCCAATTGAGCTGACCTTCCATGTATTGAGTGTTGTCTTTCCCTTCACCTAAAGCAGTTCTTATCTACTGATTAATCAATAAAAAACCCTCTCCCACCCTCCCTCCCTCCCCCCCTCGTAACCACAAAAGTATGTGTTCTTCTCAGGTTTACTATTTCTCAAGATCTTATAATAGTGGTCTTATACAATATTTGTCCTTTTGCCTCTGACTCATTTCGCTCAGCATAATGCCTTCCAGGTTCCTCCATGTTATGAAATGTTTCAGAGATTCGTCACTGTTCTTTATCGATGCGTAGTATTCCATTGTGTGAATATACCACAATTTATTTACCCATTCATCCGTTGATGGACACCTTGGTTGCTTCCAACTTTTTGCTATTGTAAACAGAGCTGCAATAAACATGGGTGTGCATATATCTGTTTGTATGAAGGCTCTTGTATCTCTAGGGTATATTCCCAGGAGTGGGATTTCTGGGTTGTATGGTAGTTCTATTTCTAACTGTTTAAGATAACGCCAGATAGATTTCCAAAGTGGTTGTACCATTTTACATTCCCACCAGCAGTGTATGAGAGTTCCAATCTCTCCGCAGCCTCTCCAACATTTATTATTTTGTGTTTTTTGGATTAATGCCAGCCTTGCTGGTGTGAGATGGAATCTCATGGTAGTTTTAATTTGCATTTCTCTAATGGCTAATGATCGAGAGCATTTTCTCATGTATCTGTTGGCTGCCTGAATATCTTCTTTAGTGAAATGTGTGTTCATATCCTTTGCCCACTTCTTGATTGGGTTGTTTGTCTTTTTGTGGTTGAGTTTTGACAGAATCATGTAGATTTGAGAGATCAGGCGCTGGTCGGAGATGTCATAGCTGAAAATTCTTTCCCAGTCTGTAGGTGGTCTTTTTACTCTTTTGGAGAAGTCTTTAGATGAGCATAGGTGTTTGATTTTTAGGAGCTCCCAGTTATCGGGTTTCTCTTCATCATTTTTGGTAATGTTTTGTATTCTGTTTATACCCAGTATTAGGGCTCCTAGGGTTGTCCCAATTTTTTCTTCCATGATCTTTATCGTTTTAGTCTTTATGTTTAGGTCTTTGATCCACTTGGAGTTAGTTTTTGTGCATGGTGTGAGGTATGGGTCCTGTTTCATTTTTTTGCAAATGGATATCCAGTTATGCCAGCACCATTTGTTAAAAAGGCTATCTTTTCCCCAGTTAATTGACACTGGTCCTTTGTCAAATATCAGCTGCTCATACGTGGATGGATCTATGTCTGGGTTCTCAATTCTGTTCCATTGGTCTATGTGTCTGTTGTTGTACCAATACCAGGCTGTTTTGACTACTGTGGCTGTATAATAGGTTCTGAAGTCAGGTAAGGTGAGGCCTCCCACTTTCTTCTTCTTTTTCAGTAGTGCTTTGCTTATCCGGGGCTTCTTTCCCTTCCATATGAAATTGATGATTTGTTTCTCTATCCCCTTAAAATATGACATTGGAATTTGGATCGGAAGTGCATTAAATGTATCGATGGCTTTTGGTAGAATAGACATTTTTACTATGTTAAGTCTTCCTATCCATGAGCAAGGTATGTTTTTCCACTTAAGTATGTCCTTTTGAATTTCTTGTAGTAGAGCTTTGTAGTTTTCTTTGTATAGGTCTTTTACATCCTTGGTAAGATTTATTCCTAAGTATCTTATCTTCTTGGGGGCTACTGTGAATGGTATTGATTTGGTGATTTCCTCTTCGGTGTTCTTTTTGTTGATGTAGAGGAATCCAAGTGATTTTTGTATGTTTATTTTATAACCTGAGACTCTGCCAAACTCTTCTATTAGTTTCAGTAGTTTTCTGGAGGATTCCTTAGGGTTTTCTGTGTATATAATCATGTCATCTGCAAATAGTGATAACTTTACTTCTTCCTTGCCAATCCGGATACCTTTTATTTCTTTGTCTAGCCTAATTGCCCTGGCTAAGACTTCCAACACGATGTTGAATAAGAGCGGTGATAAAGGGCATCCTTGTCTGGTTCCCGTTCTCAAGGGAAATGCTTTCAGGTTCTCTCCATTTAGAGTGATATTGGCTGTTGGCTTTGCATAGGTGCCCTTTATTATGTTGAGGAATTTTCCTTCAATTCCTATTTTGGTAAGAGTTTTTATCATGAATGGGTGTTGGACTTTGTCAAATGCCTTTTCTGCATCAATTGATAAGATCATGTGGTTTTTGTCTTTTGTTTTATTTATGTGATGGATTACATTAGTGGTTTTTCTGATATTAAACCAGTCTTGCATACCTGGTATAAATCCCACTTGATCAGGGTGAATTATTTTTTGGATGTCTTGTTGGATTCTATTGGCTAGAATTTTGTGGAGGATTTTTGCATCTATGTTCATGAGGGATATAGGTCTATAATTTTCTTTTTTTGTAATGTCTTTACCTGGTTTTGGTATCAGGGAGATGGTGGCTTCATAGAATGAGTTGGGTAGTATTCCGTCATTTTCTATGCTTTGGAATACCTTTAGTAGTAGTGGTGTTAACTCTTCTCTGAAAGTTTGGTAGAACTCTGCTGTGAAGCCGTCCGGGCCAGGGCTTTTTTTTGTTGGGAGTTTTTTGATTACCGTTTCAATCTCTTTTTTTGTTATGGGTCTATTTAGTTGTTCTACTTCTGAATGTGTTAGTTTAGGTAGGTAGTGTTTTTCTAGGAATTCATCCATTTCTTCTAGGTTTTCAAATTTGTTAGAGTACAATTTTTCATAATAATCTGAAATGATTCTTTTAATTTCATTTGGTTCTGTTGTGATGTAGTCCTTCTCATTTCTTATTCGGGTTATTTGTTTCCTTTCCTGTATTTCTTTAGTCAGTCTAGCCAATGGTTTATCAATTTTGTTAATTTTTTCAAAGAACCAGCTTTTGGCTTTGTTAATTCTTTCGATTGTTTTTCTGTTCTCTAATTCATTTAGTTCAGCTCTAATTGTTATTATTTGTTTTCTTCTGGTGCCTGATGGATTCTTTTGTTGCTCCCTTTCTATTTGTTCAAGTTGTAGGGACAGTTCTGTGATTTTGGCTCTTTCTTCTTTTTATATGTGTGCATTTATTGATATAAATTGGCCTCTGAGCACTGCTTTTGCTGTGTCCCAGAGGTTTTGATAGGAAGTATTTTCATTCTCGTTGCTTTCTAAGAATTTCCTTATTCCCTCCTTGATGTCTTCTATAACCCAGTCTTTTTTCAGGAGGGTATTGTTCATTTTCCAAGTATTTGATTTCTTTTCCCTAGTTTTTCTGTTATTGATCTCTAGTTTTATTGCCTTGTGGTCTGAGAAGATGCTTTGTAATATTTCGATGTTTTGGACTCTGCAAAGGTTTGTTTTCTGACCTAATATGTGGTCTATTCTAGAGAATGTTCCATGTGCGCTAGAAAAAAAAGTATATTTTGTAGCAGTTGGGTGGAGAGTTCTGTATAAGTCAATGAGGTCAAGTTGGTTGATTGTTGTAATTAGATCTTCCGTGTCTCTGTTGAGCTTCTTACTGGATGTCCTGTCCTTCTCCGAAAGTGGTGTGTTGAAGTCTCCTACTATAATTGTGGAGGTATCTATCTCACTTTTCAATCCTGTTAAAATTTGATTTATGTATCTTGCAGCCCTGTCATTGGGTGCATAAATATTTAATATGGTTATGTCTTCCTGATCAATTGTCCCTTTTATCATTATATAGTGTCCTTCTTTATCCTTTGTGGTGGATTTAAGTCTAAAGTCTATTTTGTCAGAAATTAATATTGCTACTCCTCTTCTTTTTTGCTTATTGTTTGCTTGATATACTTTTTTCCATCCTTTGAGTTTTAGTTTGTTTGTGTCTCTAAGTCTAAGGTGTGTCTCTTGTAGGCAGCATATAGATGGATCGTGTTTCTTTATCCAGTCTGTGACTCTCTGTCTCTTTATTGGTGCATTTAGTCCATTTACATTCAGGGTAATTATAGATAAATAAGTTTTTAGTGCTGTCATTTTGATGCCTTTTTATGTGTGTTGTTGACAATTTCATTTTTCCACATACTTTTTTGTGCTGAGGCGTTTTTCTTAGTAAATTGTGAGATCCTCATTTTCATAGTGCTTGACTTTATGTTAGTTGAGTCGTTACGTTTTTCTTGGTTTTTATCTTGAGTTATAGAGTTGTTATACCTTTTTGTGGTTACCTTATTATTTACCCCTATTTTTCTAAGTAAAAACCTAACTTGTATTGTTCTATATCGCCTTGTATCACTCTCCATATGGCAGTTCAATGCCTCCTGTATTTAGTCCCTCTTTTTGATTATTGTGATCTTTTACCTATTGACTTCCATGATTCCCTGTTATGTGTATTTTTTTTTTTTTATTTAATCTTAATTTGTTTGTTTTTGTGATTTCCCTATTTGAGTTGATATCAGGACGATCTGTTTTGTGACGTTGTATTGTGCTGATATCTGATATTATTGGTTCTCTGACCAAACAATATCCTTTAGTATTTCTTGTAGTTTTGGTTTGGTTTTTGCAAATTCTCTAAACTTGTGTTTGTCTGTAAATATCTTAATTTCGCCTTCATATTTCAGAGAGAGTTTTGCTGGATATATGATCCTTGGCTGGCAGTTTTTCTCCTGCAGTGTTCTGTATATGTCGTCCCATTCCCTTCTTGCCTGCATGGTTTCTGCTGAGTAGTCAGAACATATTCTTATTGATTCTCCCTTGAAGGAAACCTTTCTTTTCTCCCTGGCTGCTTTCAAAATTTTCTGTTTATCTTTGGTTTTGGTGAGTTTGATGATAATATGTCTTGGTGTTTTTCTTTTTGGATCAATCTTAAATGGGGTTCGATGAGCATCTTGGATAGCTATCCTTTCGTCTTTCATGATGTCAGGGAAGTTTTCTGTCAGGAGTTCTTCAACTATTTTCTCTGTGTTTTCTGTCCCCCCTCCCTGTTCTGGGACTCCAATCACCCGCAGGTTATCCTTCTTGATAGAGTCCCACATAATTCTTAGGGTTTCTTCATTTTTTTAAATTCTTTCATCTGATTTTTTTTCAGCTATGTTGGTGTTGATTCCCTGGTCCTCCAGATGTCCCAGTCTGCATTCTAATTGCTCGAGTCTGCTCCTCTGAGTTCCTAGTGCGTTGTCTAATTCTGTTATTTTATTGTTAATCTTTTGGATTTCTACATGCTGTCTCTCTATGGATTCTTGCAACTTATTAATTTTTCCAGTATGTTCTTGAATAATCTTTTTGAGTTCTTCAACAGTTTTATCAGTGTGTTCCTTGGCTTTTTCTGCAGTTATCCTAATTTCATTTGTGATATCATTAAGCATTCTGTAAATTAGTTTTTTATATTCTGTATCTGATAATTCCAAGATTGTATCTTCATTTGGGAAAGATTTTGATTCTTTTGTTTGGGGGGTTGGAGAAGCTGTCATGGTCTGCTTCTTTATG
This sequence comes from Elephas maximus indicus, assembly GCF_024166365.1. Taxonomy (NCBI): domain Eukaryota; kingdom Metazoa; phylum Chordata; class Mammalia; order Proboscidea; family Elephantidae; genus Elephas; species Elephas maximus. The sequence goes on along the minus strand of NC_064819.1, from coordinate 142,052,214 downwards.
TGGTTTGATATGGATTGTTGTCTCCGAGCCATCACTGGGAAACTAGTTTTTCCAGAAAATCCGCTAAAAAAAAAATGCAGTCAGATCCCTATCAGAGTTCTCCCTCTGGCTCAGGCTATCCAGATGTTAATGAAGCCGCCTGGGGAGGGTGGGGGAGGGAACAGAGAGATAGGAGAGTAGCACCTCAGAATATAGCCAGAGTTGCTTGTCTTGCTTGGAATGACTATTATATCTGAGACTCCCGCGGGGCGCTTCGCCTATGTGTGCTGGCTGTGTGGAGATTGCCCCCGGGGGGTCTGGCCCGCTGGAGTCACGGTCAGATCCTCCGCTTCCAGCCCCACGCCCAGCGTCAAGGCTCCCCTACTGGGACGGTGCACTCTCGACTCCAAAATCAACTCGCTACCTCCCAGGGACTTCTCGTCCCTCCAGCCGCGTGGCCGTGCCGCCTCCGCGAACCAGGTGGGCCCCCTCCCGGGGTTAGTTCAGATGGGTGGAGCAGCTCCCCGTGCTTGTGCCATAACCGAGTGTCCCGGCTGGGTTGCTGTTCTCCCCACTCCAATACCAGTCGCTGCCTCCCGGGGACTTCTCCTACCGGCTGCGTCCCACGCCGCCCGCGTGACCTGGCTGGTCCCCTTCCCGGGGTTAGTTCAGGGGGGTGGAGCAACTCTCCGTGTTTATGGCGTACCTGCGTCCAGTCCAAATCCCTGCGGGACGGTTCCCCGGCTCGGATGCTGCTCTTTCTGCTCCAAGACCAGTCACTGCCTCCCGGGGACTTCTCCTACCGGCTGCGTCCCACGCCGCCCGTGGAACCGGCTGGTCCCCCTCCCGGGGTTAGTTCAGGGAGGTGGAGCAGGTCTCTGTGCTTGTGCCGTACCTGACTGGTACGCTGGCTCCAGGCTCTGGAAACAATCGCTGCTTCCCCATATTAGTTCGTTCTCCGTCTCTAAATCTGTGTTTGTTGTTCAGGGTTCGTAGATTGTTATGTATGTGATCGATTCACTTGTTTTTCCGTGTCTTTGTTGTAAGAGGGATCCGAGGTAGCGTCTGCCTAGTCCGCCATCTTGGCTCCGCCCTCTATACCATAGTTTTTTATCCATTCATCTGTTGACGGGCACTTAGGTTGTTTCCATCTTTTTGCTGGTGTGAATAATGTCATGAACATAGGTGTGCCTATGTCTATTAGTGTGATGGTTCTTATTTCTCTAGGGTATATTTCTAGGAGTGAGATTGCTGGATCATATGGTATTTCTAGGTTTTTAAGGAAGTGCCATATCAATTTTCAAAACAGTTGTACCATTTTACATTGCCGCTAGCAGTGCATAAAAGTTCCAAGCTCCCTGTAGTCTCTCCAACATTTGTGATTTTCTGTTTTTTTTTTTTGAGTACTGCCAATAATGTCAGGGCGAGATGGTATCTCATTGTAGTTTCGAGTAGTGTATCTCTAATGGCTAATGATTGTGAGCATTTCTTCAGTGTCTGTTAGCTACCTGAATGTCTTCTTTGGTGAAATGTCTGTTCATATCCTTTGCCCATTTTTTGTTTTAAAGTCCATTTTATCTGAGATTGATATTGCCATTTCTGCTCTTATTTTGCACCTGTTTGCTTGTTATTTTTCCCATCCTTTGATTTTTAATAAATTTACACCTTTGTTTCTAAGATGAGTCTCTTGTAGATAGCACATTGATGGATCCTGTTTTTTAATCCATTCTGTCACTCTCTGTCTCTTTATGGGTACATTTAGGCCATTTATGTTCAGTATAATTATTGACAGGTGTGAGTTTATTGTTGTCATTTTGTAGTGCTTTTTTTTTTGTGGTACAGATGTTTTCTTTGTTCCTCTTACTCTTTGTGCTGAATTTCTTTTGTTTGTGGATTTTTTTTTCAATTTTTTGTATTTGTAGATTTTGTTTTTACTGAGACTTCATGTTTTTCTTTTTTATTTTGATAAGTAGGTTTTTTTTTTTTTTTTTTTAACTTTCTTAGTGATTACCTTGAAATTTACCCTTACCTTCCTAGGTTTGAACCAGTGTATTATTACTTGGTATTGCCTTGTCTCCTTCTCTGTTAGAAAGTTCTGTACCTACAACGTTTATCCCCTCTTTTATTGTTCTGACATTGTTGTCTTTTGCAGATTAACCTCTCTGACTTCCGGTTGTAAATCTTTTTTTTTTTTAATTTTTATTGTGCTTTAAGTGAAAGTTTACAAATCAACTCAGTCTTTCATACAAAAATTTACATACACCTTGCTGTTTACTCCTAGTTTCTCTCCCTTTAATGAGACAGCACACACCTTCCCTCCACTCTCTATTTTTGTGTCCATTCGGCAGCTTCTGACCTCCTCTGCCTTCTCATCTCCCCTCTAGACAGGAGCTGCCCACACTGTCCCATGTGTCTACTTGATCCAAGAAGCTCAGTCCTAACCAATATCATTTTCTATCCCATAGTCCAGTCAAATCCCTGTCTGAAGTGTTGGCTTTGGGAATGGTTCCTGTCTTGGGCTAACAGAAGGTCTGGGGTCCATGACCTCTGGGGTTTTCTAGTCTCAGTGAGACCATTAAGTCTGGTCTTTTTATGAGAATTTGAGGTCTGCATCCCACTGCTCTCCTACCCCCTCAGGGGTTCTCTGTTGTGTTCCCTGTCAGGGCATTCATTGGTTGTAACCAGGTACCATCTAGTTCTTCTGGTCTTAGGCTGATGTAGTCTCTGGTTTATGTGGCTCTTTCTGTCTCTTTGGCTCATAATTACCTTGTATCTTTGGTGTGCTCAATCCTCCTTTGTTCCAGGTAGGTTGAGACCAATTGATGCATCATAGGAGGCCCCATGCTAGCGTTTAGGACCCCAGAAGCCACTGTCCCAAGTGGGATGCAGAATGTTGTCTTAATAGATTTTACCATGCCAATTGACCTAGATGTCCCCTGAAACCATGGTCCCCAAATCCCCACTCCTGCTATGCTGGACTTTGAAGCACTCAGTTTATTTAGGAAATTGCTTTTGGTTTAGTTCAGTTGTGCTGACCTCTTCTGTATTGGGTGTTGTGTTTCCCTTCACCTAAAATAGATCTTGTCTACTATCTAATTAGTGAATACCCCTTTCCCTCCCTCCCTCCCCTCTCTCGTAACCATCAAAGAATATTTTCTTCTCTGTTTAAACTCTTGAGTTCTTATAATAGTGGTCTCATACAATATCTGTCCTTTTGCAACTGACTAATTTCACTCAGCATAATGCCTTCCAAATTCTCCATGTTATGAAATGTTTCACAGATTCATCGTTTTTTAACGATGCGTAGTATTCCATTGTGTGAATATATGTAATTTATTTATCCATTCATCCATTGATGGGCATCTTGGTTGCTTTCATCTTTTTGCTATTGTAAACAGTGCTGCAGTGAATATGGGTGTGCATATATCTGTTCGTGTAAAGGCTCTTATTTTTCTGGGATATATTTCAAGGAGTGGGATTGCTGGATCGTATGGCAATTCTATTTCTAGCTTTTTAAGGAAGTGCCAAATCGATTTCCAAAGTGGTTGTACCATTTTACATTCCCACCAGCAGTGTATAAGTGTTCCAATCTGTCCACAGCCTCTCCAACATTTATTGTTTTGTGTTGTGTCATTTTGGATGAATGCCAGCCTTGTTGGAGTAAGATGAAATCTCATTGTAGTTTTGATTTGCATTTCTCTAATGGCTAATGATCCTGAGCATTTCCTCATGTATCTGTTAGCTACCTGAATGTCTTCTTTAGTGAAGTGTCTGTTCATATCTTTTGCCCATTTTTTAATTGTGTTATTTGTCTTTTTACAGTTGAGTTTTTGCAGTATCATGTAGATTTTAGAGATCAGGTGCTGATTGGAAATGTCATAGCTAAAACCTTTTTCCCAGTTTGTAGGAAATCTATTTACTCTTTTGGTGAAGTCTTTGGATGAGCGTAGGTGTTTGATCTTTAGGAGTTTCCAGTTATCTAGTTTTTCTTCTGCATCGTCAGTAATGTTTTGTGTACTGTTTATGCCATGTGTTAGGGCTCCGAACTTTGTCCCTATTTTTTTTCCATGATCTTGGTGGGTTTATCATTTTAGATTTTATATTTAGGTCTTTGATCCATTTCGAGCTCGTTTTTGTGCATGGAGCAAGGCATGGGTCTTGTTTCATTTTTTTGCAGATGGATATCCAGTTATGCCAGCACCATTTGTTAAAAAGACTGTCTTTTCCCCATTTAACTGTTTTGGGGCCTTTGTCAAATATCAACTGCTCATATGTGGATGGATTTATGTGTGGACTCTCAATTCTGTTCCATTGGTCTATGTATCTGTTGTTGTATCAGTACCAGGCTGTTTTGACTACTGTCGTGGTTATAATAGGTTCTAAAATCAGGTAGAGTAAGGCCTCCCACTTTGTTCTTCTTTTTCAGTAATGCTTTACTTCTCCGGGGCCTCTTTCCCTTCCATATGAAGTTGGCGATTTGTTTCTCCATCTCATTAAAGAATGTCGTTGGGATTTGGATCAGAATTGCATTAAATGTATAGATCGCTTTTGGCAGAATAGACATTTTATAATGTTAAATCTTCCTATCCATGAGAAAGGTATGTTTTTCCACTTATGTAGGTCTCTTTTGTTTTCTTGCAGAAATGTGTTCTAGTTTTCTTTGTATAGGTCTTTTACATCTCTGGTAAGATTTATTCCTAAGTATTTTATCTTCTTGGGGGCTACTGTAAATGGTATTAATTTGGTGATTTCCTCTTCGATGTTCTTTTCGTTGGTGTAGAGGAATCCAACTGATTTTTGTATGTTTATCTTGTATCCTGATACTCAGTTGAACTGTTCTATTAGTTCCAGTAGTTTTCTTGAGGATTCCTTAGGGTTTTATGTGTATAAGATCTTGTCATCTGCAAATAGAGATACTTTTATTTCTTCCTTGCCAATCTGGATGCCCTTTATTTCTTTGCCTAGCCTAATTGCTCTGGCTAGGACCTCCACCATAATGTTGAATACGAGTGGTGATAAAGGGCATCCTTGTCTGCTTTCCTTTCTCAAGGGGAATGCTTTCAGGCTCTCTCCATTTAGGATGATGTTAGCTGTTGGCTTTCTATAAATGACCTTTATTATGTTGAGGAATTTTCCTTCTATTCCTATTTTGCTGAGAGTTTTTATCATGAATGGGTGTTGGACTTTGTTAAATGCCTTTTCTGCATCAATTGATAAAATCATGTGATTCTTGTCTTTCATTTATGTGGTGGAATATATTAATCGTTTGTCTAATGTCGAACCATCCCTGCATACCTGGTATGAATCCCACTTGGTCATGGTGGCTTATTTTTTTGATATGTTGTTGAATTCTTTTGGCTAGAATTTTGTTGAAGATTTTTACATCTACATTCATGAGGGATATAGGTCTGTAATTTTCTTTTTTTTTGTGGTGTCTTTACCTGGTTTTGGTATCAGGGATACGGTGGCTTTATGGAATGAGTTTGGGAGTATTCCGTTCTTTTCTATGCTCTGAAAAAGCTTTAGTCGTAGTGGTGTTAACTCTTCTCTGAAAGTTTGGTAGAACTCTGCAGTGAAGCCATCCCGGTCAGGGCTTTTTTTTTTTGTTGGGAGTTTTTTATATCTGTTCTTTTGTTGTGGGTCTATTTAGTTGTTCTACCTCTGTTTGTGTTACTTTAGGTAGGTAGTGTGTTTCCAGGATTTCATCCATTTCTTCTAGGTTTTCAAATTTGGTAGAGTACAGTTTTTCATAGTAATTTGATATGATTCTTTTAATTTCAGTTGGGTCTGTTGTACTATCACCCATTTCATTTCATATTTGGGTTATTTGCTTCCTCTCCTGTTTTTCCTTTGTCATTTTGGGCAATGGTTTACCAAGAGTGTTGATTTTTTCAGAGAACCAGCTTTTGGTCTTGTTAATTCTTTCAATTGTTTTTCTGTTTTCTATTTCATTTAGTTCAACTCTAATTTTTATTATTTGATTTCTTCTGGTGCCTGAGGGTTTCTTTTGTTGCTCTCTTTCTGTTTGTTCAAGTTGCAGGGGTAATTCTTTGATTTTGGCCCTTTCTTCTTTTTGTATGTGTGCATTTATTGATATAAATTGGCCTCTAAGCGCTGCTTTCGCCGTGTCCCAAAGGTTCTGATAGGAAGTGTTTTCTTTCTCATTGGATTCTATGAAGTTCTTTATTCCATCCTTAATGTCTTCTATAATCCAGTCTTTTTTAAGCAGAGTATTGTTCAGTTTCCAATTGTTTGATTTCTTTTCCCTGATTTTTCTGTTATTGATGTCTACTTTTATGGCTTTATGGTCAGAGAAGATGCTTTGTAATATTTTGATGTTTTGGATTCTGCTAAGGCTTGCTTTATGACCTAGTATGTCATCTGTTCTAGAGAATGTTCCAAGTGCACTAGAAAAGAAAGTATACTTGGGTGCTGTTGGGTGGAGTGTTCTGTATATGTCTATGAGGTCAAGTTGGTTCATTGTTGCATTTAGATCTTCCGTGTCTTTATGGAGCTTCTTTCTGGATGTCCTGTCCTTCACCAAAAGTGGTGTGTTGAAGTCTCCTACTATTATTGTGGAGCTGTCTATCTCACTTTTCAATGCTGATAGAGTTTGTTTCATGTGTCTTGCAGCCCTGTCATTGGGTGCTTGAGTATTTAATATGATTATATCTTCTTGGTATATTGTCTCTTTAATCATTATATAGTGCCCTTCTTTATCCTTTGTGGTGGATTTAACTTTAAAGTTTATTTTGTCACAAATTGATATTGCCACTCCTGGTCTTTTTTGATTGTTGTTTGCTTGAAATATCTTTTCCACCCTTTAAGTTTTAGTTTGTTTGTGTCTCTGAGTCTAAGGTGTGTCTCTTATGGGCAGCATATAGATGGATCTTGTTTTTTAATCCATTCTGCCACCCTCTGTCTCTTTATTGGTGCATTTAGTCCATTTACATTCAGCGTAATTATGGATAGGTATGAACTTAACTTAGTGCTATCATTTTGATGTCTTTTTTTTTTTGTGTGTTGTTGACAGTTTCTTTTTCCTGCTTAATTTTATGGGCTGAGTAGATTATCTTCATATATTGTTCTTTCCTCATATTCATTGTTGTTGATTTTGTTTCTGCTGAGTCTGTATTTTTTTCTTGTATTTTATTTTGATGAGTAGGATAGTTTGTCTTGTCTTTACCTCATTATTTACCCTGGTTTTTCTAAATTTAAACCTAACTTTTATTTTTTTGTACCACCGTATCTTCCTCTCCGTATGGAAAGTGTATGATTACATTTCTTTGTCCCTCTTTATTGTTTTAATGTTGTGTTCTTTTATGTCATAACATTGCTGTTACCGTGTTTTGAGCTTTTTTTTTTTTTTTTAATGTTGTTTTTTTTTTTTTTCATTTCCCTGTCTGGGTTGACTTCTGATTGCTCTACCCAGTGTTCTTTTCTTGGGTTGATTCCTAATATTATTTATTTTCTAACCAAAGAGCTCCCTTTACTATTTCTTGTAGTTTTGGTTTGGTTTTTACAAATTCCCTAAACTTCTGTTTATCTGGAAATGTCCTAATTTTGCCTTCATATTTAAGAGACAGTTTTGCTGGATATATGATTCTTGGCTGGCAATTCTTTTCCTTCAATTTTTTAAATAAGTCATCCCATTGCCTTCTTGCCTACGTGGTTTCTGCCAAGTAGTCTGAGTTTATTCTTATTGGCTGTCCTTTGTAGGTGACTTTTCATTTATCCGTAGCTGCTCTTAAAATGCTGTCTTTATCCTTGGTTTTGGCAAGCTCGATTATAATATGTCTTGGTGACTTTCTTTTCAGATCTACCTTATGTGGAGTTCGTTGAGCATCTTGGGTATATAGCTTCTCATCTTTCACGATATCAGGGAAGTTTTCTGCCAACAAATCTTCAACAATTCTCTCTGTATTTTCTGTTATCCCTCCCTGTTCTGGTACTCCAATCACTCATAGGTTATTTCTCTTGATAGAGTCCCAAATGATTCTTAAGGTTTCTTCATTTTTTTAAATTCTTTTATCTGATTTTTCTTCAAATATATTAGTGCCACGTGATTTATCTTTAAGTCCAGAAATTCTGGCTTCTACTTGCTCAATTCTGCTTCTCTGACTTTCTATCGAGTTGTCTTATTCTGTAATTTTATTGTTAATCTTCTGAATTTCTGATTGCTCTCTGTCTATGGATTTTTCCATCTTATTAAATTTTTCATTATGTTCCTGAATAATCTTTCTAATTTCTTCAATTGCTTTATCTGTGTGTTCCTTGGCTTGTTCTGTGTATTGCCTCATTTCCTTCCTGATGTCTTGAAGGGTTCTGTATATTAAGCTTTTGTATTCTGCCTCTGGTAATTCCAGGAATGCACTTTCATCTAGAAGAACCCTGGATTCTTTGTTTTGAGAGCTTGTTGAGGTGATTATGGTCTGTTTCTTTATGTGACTTGCTATTGACTGTTGTCTCCAAGCCATCTATAAGTTATTGTATTAGTTTATGTTTGCTTACTGTGTCATAGCTGCTTTTTTGTTTTGTTTCATTTTGATTTGCCCAAATGGGTTGCTTGAATGAACTAGCTTGATTATTTTTGCCTTTGGAGCTCTGACATCCTGTCCCCAGATGGCTAGAGCTCTTATCAGGTATATCAGTCTGGGAGTCCATTCACTTTTCTTGTGTGAATTCAACTCAGGTGTCCAGGTAGCTGTTTATCAAGTATGTGGTACTGGCTCTGTCCTACAGTCTTAGAGGGGCAGGGGTGATTGGCGTAGGTACCAGTATCTGGTTGCAGCAGGGGGTCACGCTCTGAGCGAGGCAGGGAGTTGAGAACCGACCCCCAAGTGTCTCTGAGGAAAGCGCATCCCTGTTCCCTAGAGCGTGCAGGTGGTTGGGTTTTGCAGATGGACAATGGCCACCCAATGCTTTTGGTTGTAAGGACTGGGAAGTACCAGTTATCCTCGGACCCCTGTCATGGGTGGCTGGTGACATGAATGGTGCCACCAGTTCTTAGGCCTCTGATGTGGGTGGGTGAAGACTGTTTAGTAGGCAAAGTGGTGTCAAACATCAAACACCCACCTCTCCGCTGCACAGCTAAAACAGTTGCAGTCTGCCAACAAGGGCCTATTCTCCTGAAGTAGGCCCACACAGGTCCATGCAAGGGGGAAAGTTATTCAATGTCCATGGACCGTTTATGCCTGGACAGGAGCCACTTTTGTCCTGAGCTTCCCAGGTTAGTATAGCTGGAAGATTATCTTTTCCCCCATTTGTGAATCTATTCCTTCTCCAAAGCCAGGAGAATGGCTTAGAACTCTCATCAGAGCCTATCTCAGGCCCAGGGAAATTGACAGCCACTGAAGCCAGCTTGGGCACAGGGAAGTACACACAAGCACTTAGCTTTTGCTGAGAGTGCTGTTCTCTGGTTCCGAAGGTATAAGTAAGCTGTGCAGCGGGCTGTTTCTCCCTGAGAAAACTGTGGCCAAAAGCTACCACCAGCCCACCGCAGTCACTCCCTGAGGGTTCCCGGTGAATCAGGTCCAGCAACTCCTCTCTGCTTCTGGAGCTGTCTGTCCCTCACCCCGCAGCTTAGTCCGTTTTCTCACCTAGCCTTTGATGTTCAGGGCTCCTAGCTTGTCATAAATATAATAATTTCACTTGTTTTTTTTGGTCTTTGTTGTAAGGAGGATCACAGAAAGCATCTGACTACTCTGCAGTCTTTGCCTCTCCTCTCAAACTTTTGGTTTTGAAGAGTCTTTGAGAGTTCATTTCCTAGACTGGTATCTGGCTTGTGCAATCTGCCTAGATTCAGGATGTGGTCTGATGTTTCTTCTCAAACCAAGGGACTCTCTTTAAAAATTCTTGTAAATTTTGTTTGGTTTTTACATATTCCTTTAATTTATGTTTATCTGGAAATGTCCTAATTTCATCATCATTCCTTTGCTTATTTTTTAATTGGCTTATTTGTATTTTTGTTGTAGAGGTGTTGGACTTTCCTAAAGATGTGAGAGATTAGAACCTCATCAGATATGTTTTAGTCAAAATTTTCTTCCCAATCCATAGGTTCTCTCTCTACTCTTTTGGTGAAGTCTTTTGATTAACGTGTTTAATTTTTAGGAGCTCCCAATTATCTAGTTTGTCTTCTGGTGTTTGTGCATTGTTAATTACGGTTTGTTTTCTATTTACGCCATGCGTTAGGATTGTTGGCCCATTTTTAACACAATGGTTTCTCCTCCTGAAATTGTAGTTCTATTTGTATGTCATGCCTCCCAGCATCCAGCCTTGCCTTTTGAATCTTGTTTTTTACTTGAGGAGCAGAGTGTTTTCTCAGCCTGGTTGTTCTTCATTTTTCATGTAGATGAGGGCTTACCTTATAGAGTGACTTCATATTTCACAGATACACTTGTAAAAAGTCAGTATCTCTTCTCCCCTATACTCTTTATTTATCAAAGCATTTACAGAAGTTTCAAATGACCATCTAGATTACTTAGATGCTTGCTTACTCACATAGAGCCAAAAAGTATATGTTAAATTTTTCTTCATATTGTAACACAGCAATTGCATTGTGTTCAAGCCATTACCTGAGGCTTCTTTATGGCTTTTTAAAAACAGTGCTTCTGACCCTTGATGTCCTTAAACTGTAGCTCTATTTTCGTCACTAAAGGAATGCTATATTTCTTATGGTAACATGACTGCCATTTAATAACAGACATTATTATCTTTAAAGTCATATTCTTATTATGCCTGAAGGCTGAGAAGACAGGTTGGGTATTTCTTAAGCAGTTCATTGCAAGAGAGTTCAAATTAAATGAGTTCTTATTAGAGAAACTTATGCTGGAGGTAAGTAACTATAATAAACACACTAGAGTATACCTCAAGTTTTTTTGACCACAAACTATGCATTCAACCCGGTGATCTGGTGCAGCTATGAATTCATACACACACATACACACACCTACCCCCCCCACACGACTGAAACAAAAGTTTTATGAAAGAGTTTTATATATGGTACCTTCCAATATTTTTTATTGTACTTTTTTTCTGTAAACATAGAGTAGGTATTTCTTTAAAATGTGCTGGTCAAAACTTATTAAATTTCTTCTACCCACTAGTGGGTTTTGATACAGTTTGAAAATCATTAATCTAGAATTTAGTATTTCTTATCCTGGGGATCTTGGACCCGTACAGTTTTATGTGTTTATGTGTAGATTTGTTTTTCTGGAGATAGTGTTCTTAGGTTTTTTCAGATTCTCAAAGGGTTTTTGGCCTTTATATAAGTACATAAAGACATGTTCATCAGGTCTATCATTTCAACTGTAATTTCTCTCCCATTTTTTACTGTGGTCACTTCCCACATTTTTTTTATTCTCTCAGCCCTCCCCATCCCAATCCAAGAGTTCCTCATGAATAGAGGAGTCACATACACTATTTATTTCACTACATGATAATGATAATAGTAACAATGAAAGCAATAACCATATGTTTAAAACATTCTATTTTTAAGAACTGTCTTGGGAACTTTAACTATTTTATCATGAATTCACAAAGTAAATGCTGCAGGGCAGATATTCGTATCCCTATTTTTCATATGTGGAAGCCGAGACTGAAATATTAATTTACCAAAAGTCTCACGGGATAGACAAGAGTTCTAGCTTAGATTCATGAGACCTAAGCGAAACATTACCTACTACCATGTACCTGACTTACAGGGAGACTGTTATTTTTTATAGGTGTGTATTTTTTAGTTTGGAAACCCTGGTGACACAGTGGTTAAGAGCTATGGCTGCTAACCAAAGGTTAGCAGTTCGAATCCACCAGGTGCTCCTTGGAAACTCTATGGGGCAGTTCTACTCTGTCCTATAGGGTTGCTATGAGTTTGAATCAACTCGATGGCAATGGGTTTGGTTTTGGATTTTTTAGTTGAATTAGGGATTGGGGTTGTGAATGAGATAATTTAGCCATGCATTGGTTAATATACTGGATGGAAAGGCATTTGGCCTAGTTTGAGTGTGGTGAAATGAGTTCCTTTACGTGAACTTTTCCCTTGGTTCTTTGGAAAAACAGCTTGAAAGATTTTTCCCCTAAGCCCTGAGGAGTTACCTTTGCCCTAGTTTCTACCCTAGAAGGCTTATTACTTTTGTCCAGGTTGATTGACATTTCTTGGGCAAGCTGTAAATAACTTGACTTTTTGTCTGTTCCTGGGTTCAGCCCGCCCTATGATTGGTATATACCTTGCAGACATTGGTCAATAAACCATGCAAATGAGGTAAATTGTAGCCTACTATGCAAACGAAATGTCTGTGGTCTACCAAAAGGGGATTGGTCAGTTTGTGGCCCTGGTGGAAATGCCATTTCTTGAAATTGACAAGAAGTTTGTGTATTTAAGAAGCCAGTCCCAAAGAGATTTTTTTGAGAGACAGAAAGAACTAGGTAGAGAAACAGCAAGAAGAACCAGAAGGAAGAAAGCAAAGAGGGAGAGGGGGTAAGGAACCTCCTAAAAGAGCTGTAACACAGGTCAAGAGCTGTAACAGTAAAGACAGTGACAGGGCCTGGAAGGGGCCCTGTGGCAGAGTTGGTGGTGACAGATGGCAGGGCCAAGAGGAGGCCTCTCCTGAGGGAGCTGAGAAGTCTGTCCTCAGGGGGCTGAGAGGAGGCCTGTCATCAGGGAGCTGAGAGGAGCTTGCTTGCATGGCTGGGAAGAGCTGAGAAAGCTGTCCTACACTGAAGAAGGGAGACTGCCTACATGCTTTCTGATCCTGATCTCGAGTTGTAGCCTGTTGATCCTAGTCCTGAGCTGTACCCTGTTCCTTAATGAATCACTTAACTGTAAGTATTGTCTGTGAGTTTTGTGTGGCCATTACAATGGATTATTGAAAGTAGAGAGTGCTGTGGGGGAGATGGATGGTGTCAGAATTGATAAAAATGCTGGAGGGTGGGGGCATATCTAACCTCAACCTCGTAAGGACTGGCCTTGGGCTGATCTTGATTCTCATTATCCCTTCATGAAGTTAGACAAGTTCTGTGTTACAACTATTACTACTCAAATTTACCCAGGGAAATTTGTGTAGAAATTGGTGAATTTCCCTCATTGTTGAATTACCCTGAAGGAGTTGATCAGCTGAACAGTCTCATGCTCAACACTTTTGATTCTTGGAGATTTCTGAAATTTACCCCTTTGTGTTAAAAGCTCATGGATCTATAACCTATGGAGCCAGTTTCCCACTTCTTTGAAGAGAGTTGCTGTCAGATGAAGGGAAGCATGAACCCTGCAGAGGATCTCTGAAACCTGCTCTTACCCTATAGCAGAATTTTCTACCAGACTAATATAGAACAGTGATTCTTAGGAGTGATTAAATAAAAAAACAAACAAACAAACAAACACAAAAACCCAAACCAAACCCATTGCTATTGAGTCGATTTCCACTCATAGTGACCCTAAAGGACAGAATAGAACTGCCCCATAGGATTTCCAACGAGCACCTGGTGAATTTGAACGGCTGGCTTTTTGGTTAGCAGCTGTAGCTCTTAACCACTATGCCACTAGAGTTTCCACTATGATCAAGAGCAACATGGAAATAAATAAAATTAGTAACAATTATAGCAAGGTAGTTCGATTCACTGCTCCTTAAACATGTGATTTCAGAACAATTGCTGATGCTTATGAGTGCTTCCTCTGTGTCAAATACTCTCCTAAGGCGAGTTAGGGAGTTTCATTAGCATTGTTCCCATGTACATATGGGGGAACTAAGGTAAAGGGACATTAGAAACTCACCCAATGATGCAGAGCTGATAAGGGGTGGAGCCAGGGTCCTAGAGGTTGTGCTTTAACCTCCAAGCTACATAACCTCTCAGCAGTATCTCCTGGGAAAGACATGACATTGTTAAGTGGTCTTCAGCTGGCATTGGTTTAGGTTTGGTGCCAGGATGGGTTGAATTCAAGCTATTTAGTTAGGAAAGACACTGTAGCTTATAATCAGTCCCCTGGGACACCTAGTTCTTCTTGAAATAGGCTGAGAATCAACACCAGAGCAGAACTATCTCCAGTGAAGCAAGTAGATTTGCTGTTGTTTTTTTGAGGCCTCTCACACTGCGAGATGCCTGCTCACAGATTTTTGATGTTTGTTCAGTGAAAAAACAAAACAAAACAAAACAAAACAAAAAACAACTAGTTCGGGATAAGTGAGCCTCCACAAGAAAAAGCACCTAGAAAAAAGGCTGCATTTTTATATACTGATGGAGAGAAGGCTACGCAGCTTTTTATTTTTCAAAGCCTCCACTTTTCATAGACTACCCAATGCTGCTTTCAAATCCGAAGAGAAAAAACAAGGCAGGAAGGAGAAGTAATTTAAATTATTAAAAAAAAAGAAAAGAAGAAGAAGGACAGAGAGCATGTTTTTTAGAACTTCAGATAAAAATTTTGTTTGAGGGAAACATTTCAGAGACAAGTGGGGGAAAAAAAAATCCCAACAACCTCCTTTTCAGAACAAAACAAGAGTAGTTTAAAAATGCAATTTCACAGAACTGTCAAATTTTAAAAAGTACCACAGCAAAGAATTTTCAAATTAGTCAGGGATGGGCATTAACTTTTATAAGAGGTTATAATTCTCAGTGACAAAGAGGAAGACTATCAACGAGATGGATTGACACAGTGACTGCAACAATAGGCTCAAACATAGCAACAATTGTGAGGATGGCTCAGGACTGGGCAGTGTTTCATTCTGTTGTACCTAGGGTCGCTATGAGTTGGAACTGACTTGATGGCTCCTAACAACAATAACAACAACAATATTTCCAAGAGACTAAGATAGTCCTCCATGTGTTTAATCCAAGCCTTTTTTTCTTTCTCCTAAATTGTTCAGATACAAAGAGACTACTGATTTGATGGTGGATCATCATAACCAGAGAGGCTTCCCTTTAACTAGAGGAAAAGAGGTTTATAATTGTGGGAATCTGGGTATTTTCTTCAAGCAGAACTCATATTCCTCCCTCAGTGTGGGAAAACCATTTTGTTACTCAGTATGTCACTAACAGTGCTGACGGCATTTCGATTGCTCTATAGAGAGATTATATATGTTGATTACCCACCATTCTCAGAATACATTCTTTGCTTTGTTTTTCTTCAGGGTTATTGTATGTCAATTTGTGCTTTTCATTTTCTTTTTTTTGGTAACCTATGTCAGACTGCAGCAAAAGTAGTTATCTAGTGTCTAGAATAATCAAAACTAGTGTTCCCCTGGAGACAAATGTATGACTGGCCTCTTGTGATATTTCTCTAGCCCTCTCTAGCTATGAGAAGTACTTTGGAATTACAGTGCACAGAGTTGTCATTCAAAAAGGTATGGACTGGGTGCACATCCAAGAAAGAGCGTTATATGAGTGAAGAGACACTGTGCTTCAAATGAAGGTTTGGGTTGTTTTTAGTGATAATAATTGCATGTCCCTGTAACTTGTTGTTGTTGTTTTTTTTTTCATTTTATGGGGACGGAGGGTATAGTAGGTAGTATAGGTAGAATATTAAGTCCAAAAAGCTTCATATTCTTAATAGAAAAAATATACCTCACTGTTGAAAGGGAGACCTTTCAACAGTGAGGTATATCTTGTACAGTTACTGACTATTGGGCAAACAATGTCAAATGACTAGATAGCACAAATGTCAGATTTTGGGGTGGTATTTATTGGGAGAAAATTCAGGGAGGCAAGAGGGATCATTGTATTACAAGGCAGTACACAGGGACCTGGCAGGGCTGGATGTCAGATTCCAGGAGATGGATTCCAACCCTTCAGCTTAGAGCTTTTCAGCTGCATAATTAAGGAAACACTAGTCAGGTGTGGGAATAGAATCGTGAAAGACTGTAACATAGTCTTGGTTCCCACTTCAATTTGCCAGTTTAGCATTCACGGTTCGGGGAGGTGCAGATGTTCCCTTGATGCAATATACCAAAAACTCATTGCCGTCAAGTCAATTCTGATTCATAGCAACTCTATAGTGACCCCGTAGGGCAGAGTAGAACTGCCCCATAGGGTTTCTAAGGCTGTAATCTTTACAGAAGCTGACTGCCACATCTTTCTCCCCAACATGGCTTGTGGGTTTGAACAACTGACCTCTTGGTTAATAGCCAAGCACTTAACCACTTGGTTAATAGCCAAGCACTTAACCACTGCACCACTAGCTCTCCTTGATGCAATATAGGGGCTGGCATTTAAGCCTTGTACTTGTGGCTATATGATATAGAGAGCTAGAAGCATGATTACTCACCTCATCGTTCATGCATTCTCCCCTGGTGTGCTCAGGGGAACTAGGCTCCTAGCTTTGAAGCTGATCATGATTGATTTCCATAAGCACTCACCATGACTGAGTTCCATGGAGATTTGTGGGAGACTAATTTTTTTCTGGGAGGCCAACCTGTAGGGGAACAGTTGTCTACAAATTAACCCTTACTTTTTTTTTTTTTCCACAGGACTTCAAAGATAGAGAAAGAAACTTTGGATACTAAGCAAAAAGATCAAGTTACCTAAAAGGGTAAAAAATCAGGATGGCTTTAGAATTCTACAGAGACATTAAAAACTGGGGTCAATAAAGTCTTTCCCTTCCATCCCCATTTGCAAAAATCTTGAGATGGATTTTTAAACATTTTCAAGTCAGGAAATTGAGGGAAGAAAGTACAAGCCAGGAGTACCTAGATCTTGAAGAGTAGGGCAATTCCAGTTTACATCTGGGTTACATGACCTACAGGATCATTCACAGTCTGGGTTCTACCAACTTCCGCAGCCCTATGTCTCATCACCATTCCTTTTACTATCCCACTCACTCCAGCCTCACCCAGTGATTCAGTTGTACTGAATTGCTTGCAGCTTATCTTCTGCACCGTGGTTTTAAGTCTCTAAATCCTCCATGCCTTTACACATGCTTGTTAGAATATTCCTCACCTCCATCCACTTTATAATCTAGTTTTGGATGTCATCTCCAAAGAAACTTTCCTGGACTTTTCAGTCTAGGCTGGTTCCATATCCTGTGTGCATCCAGGGTTCTCTGTGTTCTCCCCCTATTTTTGACATTTTCATGTATTTTTTGCAATTGTTTATCTGCCATAGACTGTGAGGTGCTGTAGATCAGAGACTGTCGTTTATTTTTATATCCATAAAGCTTATAATAGGGATTTAGTAGATATTCAAGAAAGATTAAATGAAGGAATTTTTATTGTGATAGTTCAAAATATGTTTATAACATTGATACTTCCTCATTATAAAAACTGAAGCAATACAAGAACATACAGAGATGGAAGGAATCATAATAATCATTCCAAATTCCATTATCCCAGAGTTACAATAATGAGTGTTAGCTGAATATCATTCTAGAAGTCTCGCTGTGATAAATATAGGTAGAAAAATGAACATGGTAGGCAGGATAATAGCTCCTCTCCAATGATGTCCATCTCCCAATCCCTGGAATCTGTTACTTTACAAAAAGGACTTTGCAGATGTGATTAAATTAAAGATCTTCAGATAGAGACATTATGCTGGATTATCTGAGTAAGCTCAATGTAATCACAAGGGCCTTAATTAGAGGAAGGCAGGAGGGTCAGAGGAAAGAAGGAGATGTGATGATGGAAGCAGAGGTCAGAGAGTCAGAGAGAGATTTGAAAATGCTACAATGCTGGTTTTGAAGATGAGGGAAGGGACCATGAGTCAAGGAAAGCTGGTACCCTCTAAAAAAAAAAAAAAGATTGGGAAAAAGCAAGGAAATAAACTTTCCTCTTGACCCTCCAGAAGGTACCAGCTCTACTGACACCTTGATTTTAGCCCAGTGAGACTAGTTTTAAATTTCTGATCTCCAGAATCATAAGATAATAAATTTGTGTTGTTTTAAGCCACCAAGGTTGTGGTAATTTGTTATAGCAGCAGTAGGAAACTCATACAATTGTACAAAGATATATGTATATAAATTAGGATCATTGTATTCATGTTGTTTTCATAAAGATAATTAAATTTAATTTTACTTGAATTAATAGAAGTAAAAGAAACAAGTAAAACTGAAGAAATCATTGAATGTCAGATAAATTTTTATCTGTGTATGAAATATGAGGTAATAAAAGTTTTCTTCATAGTTAAGAAAAAATTATGAGAATTAGTAAAACAATGGTGGTATTATCATTTTTGTAAAATGCCACTTTTCAATTTTAGACTGTTTGACTCTCTGTAATGAAAGATGAAGATTTTTTTTTCCCCTATACTTCTTCCCATTTATCTATCATAACCTTCTAATTTTTGTTCGTTACATCAAATTTTATCATTAATTATCCTGGTGAAGTTACACAGCATTTGCTTTCTGATGTTAACTATGATCTTTATAGTTGATTGGGCTTAACTCTCCTTTTAAACATATTCAACATGGACCCAAAATATTTTAATAACATTTTTTTCTTTCCTGAGTGCTTTATTTGGATTCAACTGTTGGTTGGCTGAACCGACCAACATCCCAGCAACCAGAGTCTTGTGCTTCCCTCTCAGTTATTCTCCCTCTCCCCAAATTGCCAGCATCTTGATTTTTAACACCATGTTTAGTTTAGTTCTTAAGCTTTATGTATATGGTTATATAGTATATATTCCTTTGTGCTTGGTGTATTTCACTTAATATTAACTTTGTAAAAGTCATTCATTTTATCGAGTGTAGAATAGTTCATTCTTTCTCATAACTGTATAATATTGCATTACATGGTTATACCACAATTTATTCATTCCGTGGTTGGGCGTTTCCCCTTATTTTTTAGCTTTTAGAAATAATATTGAAATGATAGTCTTGTACGTGTCTTTTCATTTACAAATATATCTATTTCTGTTGTGTATTTAGTTAAGGATTATAAGTGCTGGATCATAGAGTCTGAAAACATTTAGCTTTATTATTCCAAAGCACTTAATGCATGCAAGCTTCAGACTGCCATCTGATGTTTGGCTTGTCAGTCTTTTTTAAATTTAGCCATTCTTTTAGCTGTGTAGAGGTAGCCTACTGTTATTTTAATTTGCAGTTTCTTGATGTTTAATGCAGTTGAACACTTTTTCCTATGTTTACCGGACATTTGATATCCTTTCTTCTGAAGTACCTGTTCAAGCCTTTTACTGCTTATATATTCTTCTGTCTTGTTCTTAGTGGTTTGTAGAAATCTCTTATTTCATAGAAGTTCTTTATAGATTTTGGGATATGTTAGGTATTTGTGTTACACATTTTACGTCCCACTCAGTGATGTATTAATCTTCTTTCTCTCCGTCTCCCTTCCCTTGTCTGTCTTCCTCTCCTACATTATTATTCTCTCTGGCTATGTTTGATCTCATCTATGTTTTTTCTGTTTTCCCTTTGCTTCTTCCAGTCTCTGAGCTTTTATTGCTCATTTTCATGTTAGCTCCACAGACTAATGTAATGAAATTGCTTTTCTTTGTAAAGTCAAAGGGGTCTTCTACTTGCAGAGTGTGCTCTCATTTAATATTTTTTTGGGGGGTGGGTAAGTTATCAGTACAGAATCTTTGGACACTCTGAGGTAACTTTCGTCATGGTCCCCGCTGTTCCTTCTTTCATTTTTTTTGTAAGTAATTCTATATTCTGTTAGGTAATGTTAACTCTTTCAAAGTTTTTATTTATTTCTTTACATTGTTTCCTCCCCTTCTTTTCTCTGTCTGGAGTGGGCTGCCTATTAAGTTAGTTTAGAGAGAGAACAAATGACTTGAATTTGTTGCTCATAATTAAAGAGAAGACTGATGAACATAAGCAATGACTCTAGTTTCCCATCGTAGAAAGTGAATAATGGTGAGCTGTTCAAGTCCTATAATGATCATGAGTGCTTATATCAGCAAGAAGGTGCTATACTTAGACCACTAGGATACAGTGAAGCTGTTCAAACTGAGCCAATCCAACCAAAAGACGTCTGGTCATTTTGGACACTGAATTCTATTAGAAGAAATTGCTCATTGCATTTGATCTATCCCACTTTGATGTTTGCTGAAATGTGGTGGCAAAATATTGACAAATTTTTTCTTTTTTATTATTAAACCATCATAATTCCTTCTGCCTTGAACCCAATAAAATGTAATAATATTGATTGTGTGAGAACTTAGACTAAGCTCACTCTGAGAAAGTACACTTCCTTCTCTCCCTCTGATGCCCTTCAGGCAAATGACATAGGATATATCTCATGCACGTGAAAGATGATATCTGCCAGGAGAATTAGTCAGCACATCCTAGATTTATTCCCAGTCTCCTGTGAATGTGAAATGAGAGGAGCCTCTGCACAATCAACACTTTAGTGTCCGGTGGTTGAGATCTTTACTCTGCCCAAGAAAGGGACAGCCTGAATGCATTGGAAAAAGGGCTTTTTCACTGAAAGCGATCCTTCATGTCACTAAATTATGGACTAAATAACTAAACAATCTTCTAAATGACAGCTAACTTCAAATAAACCATTAGCTGAATTCACTTAATGAAAATGTTTCCTCTGAGATTTCCCGGTACTCTAAAAATTCTTCAGAAAACGAAGATGACAAATGGCAGACATGAAACTAGTCATAGTTGCTTCTGAACTTTGTTATTCTTTCTGGCTAGGTTTATTGTCATCTATGCATAGTGTTTGATGTTTAACAGAATTATAGGCACAAAGTTAAATATGTATTTTTTATTTAAAAATTTGACGGAGTCCTTTAATTCTTTCATTCATTCAAAAATATTTATGGAATGCCTACTATGTACCAGGCCTGTCCTAAACACTGAGCAACAGGGACTACGTATAATTCGTGATGGTTGATCTTTCTTGTAGTATACTTTCTGTCATATAATTTTATATTCCAAAGAACGTTTGGGACACACAATGAGTCAATGAAGTTTTCAAATGAGAGAAAGGGGAATTGTTAAAGATGCTTCCAGATTTTGCCTTTTCAGGGTGGTGAAGGCAAAGGACTTGAATGATTTTAATCGCTAGGCAAAGCTGAGGGTTGAAATGATTTTTAACCCAAGAATGTAAAGGTAATGAAACCAGTCTGAGAACAAAATTCTATGCTACCCAGGAATTAGCCTGACTTGATAAGGAATAGAACAGTGGGTTGCCCAATCACCAAAGGAGGTAAAGAGAGAAGGTGAGATAAACGGAAGTGGCATTTATTGAGCACCTTTCTTGGTGCTTCATCTTATTTAACCTGTATATAAAACTGTGAGATACGTGATATCCTTCTCAATTTCTTCATGTGTCAAATAGTTATAACCATGCTATTATCTAATACTTTGATATGATAATAATCTCTGAGGATGATTGTGATCACTAAATAAAATAAGGGCATACTTAGAGCAATTCCTGGAACAATGCAAGAACTCAAGTAGAAAGTAGATTATTGTGTGTAACAACATGTTTTGTGTGTAGTAGCAGGAAAATGAGACAAGAAAATAGGAGAGAAGAGAAAGTTGCAAAGTTGCACCTTGGGGCAGAAGAGGAAGCCAGGGAGAGAGTTCTGTTTGACTCTGCCTTGGCTTCTGCTTTACTGCCCAGGACAATACCCAGGAAAAAACTTGAAAATGGGAACAAATTGTTTAGGCCTTTCCTCTTCTCGTTTGGCTGCCCCTCCCCAACTTGTCTCAAGGTCCTGGCACAGCCCACTAACTTCCCAGAATATGTCATGATCTATCTGTTCCTGCAGCCCCACTATCCTCAGTTCATGTCTTTAAGGCTACTGCCCTCACCCCGAAATACTCTTGCCCATGTTCCATTCCTTCAGTAGTCAATTCACCTCTTTGTTAACTTGAGACATGACTTTATAAGTTATTATATTGTGGATTCTCTTTCAGAGAATACATTTACATTTAATTAGATAGCTATGGAGACCAAACCATAAATCAAAGGAGTGAGTCGATGAATGAGAGTTTTAGCTTCTGTGCCAGAGTGGTTTTACAGACAGCTTGGCTGGAGGTAGCCTTTCCTAGTGTTTGTCAGATCACAATGGCTTGCTACCTCCAGAAGCCAAACCCAAATCCTAACCCGTTGCCGTCCAGTCGATTCCGACTCATAGCAACCCTATAGGACAAAGTAGAACTTCTCTCATAGGGTTTCCAAGGCTGTAAGTCTTTACAGAAGCTGGCTACCACGTGTTTCTCCCGCGGAGTGGCTGGTGGGTTCAAACCACTGACATTTTGGTTAATAGCCGAGTGCTTTAACCACTGTGTCGCCAGGGCTCCTTGCCTGCTACTTACTATTCATTAAATTTCCTGTCTTCCAAGATCCTTCCAATGCCTTTAACAGGAGAATATCAAGTACACCTTAAAGACAGCCTGGTTAACCTCTGAGGTAGTCCAAATTTGATATTCGGGGGCGGGGGGAAACCAGAACAATCCTAGTCCTTATCATCCATTCATTCATTTTTTCACAGTGAAAGCTCTTTATTTTTCATAGATTGTGCTATGTCTACAGTTATTCAACAGCCTTCTTATGAAAAGAACAGAATTAGTCAACTGTCACTGCTTCAGGGGGGATGAATTTATAATATATTGTATTTTGGTGAACTCTTATAACCAGATGAATTATTTTTCATCCCCAGAAGACTGTCTTTATTAAATGGCCACTAGACACGTACAAATGCTAATACCTTTTTGAATTAGTCTTTTTGTATGAGTACTTTCCCTGTGGTTCAGGCTTTAGATCTATCTTCCAGTATTCAGCTAAAGAAGAAACTCTGGGTAAGTTTTTGCAATGCTTTAATTTTGCATTAGAGTACTCAGGTCATATTTCTCAGCTGGGGTTTGGGGACGTGCACTAAAGAAGTTGAAAATACATACACCATTAAACACTTTCTGATTTATGTAGCTTCGTACTTTAAAGCTTTCCAATCTCTATATCAACTTACTTGGTGAAGAGAAATATTGGCCTGGTTAAAGTAGACTTACTGGCTCACTTGGAAAAATGAAAAGGGGTTTCACTACTTCCCATGTCTTTTGTTCCTGCCTGCTATACAGCCTGCTATAAAAGTTACCTTCGGGTCTATCCTCTCCAGAATTAAAACTGAGAATATCACTTCTGTTTTAATCAGCAAAATGTGTGACTAACTAAAATCACACTCCTGCCATCATTAAAAGACTTTTGCCTAACCCATTAGTTTATAAGTAAGGTGTTGATTTTTACCAAATGTACTTTCTCTGGAAGCAAAAGCATCTTCGGGCACTTGGCTTGATAGCAGCCAGTAAGAATACTCTTTAAGGCTAAATCTGTGAATTCTAGAAGGTCTCTTCTAAACCTCATGTAGGAGCAAGCACTCCAAAAAACCTTGCTGGAAAAAGCCTTGCTTTATTCTTAGAGTTTATTTACAAATATGGCATAGAAGAACTCTGTTTTACCTAGATTTGGAATAGTTACCAGCAGCTTCTAGAAAGAAAATCATTCTAATAACAGTGGACTATAGTAGGACTTTCCTGAGGGCTAAAATGAAACTCATTAATTAGGAAGGATATGTGTGAATTTTTAGCAGTATTTTGTGTAGTTAGGTGTATTTTTTCTCCTTACATTGACTGAGAAGTCTTTTCGTAGGCGATTTTCAAGTTAAGATTTTATCATTGCTCTCTTAAGAGGAAATTAGTACAACTTTTCTGTTCTCCTGACAGCACCTCTGTAATTGGGTAAAAGCGTACTTCTACCCCACAACCACGGCATGTAGTAGAGCTTGAGGATATAATACATTGGAGGAATGACGAAAACGACCCCAAAACTTTCTTAGGCCACTAATGAACACAGTTCAGAGAAAACTGTTGTTAGAATCTACTAAAGGAAACCAATCAAAATTCTGTTTTTGATATTAAAATCAGAAAAAGGGAAAGGAAATATTGCATAGTTGAGTCTACTCAATAGACGCAATGATCAAGACACATACAGATTTTTATTTTGATGATAAGCACATTTTTCAGTCTTTAGTAAGATTGTTTTTCTGACCAAAATACAGGTTAGAGATAAATTGCTTTTTTATCTTTGCACATTTAGGTGTGCAGATTAGGTGCCCACAAGGGCTGCTGGCAAGGATTTTTAAGGCTGCCATTAGTAAGAGCACTCTTGGGCTCCTGTTTTGGTAGCCATTTAGAATGGTGTTGAGCAATATCAAGAAAAGGGATAATATCCTGACTTTCCAAGGAACATATGCTCCAGGGGCATGACTGACACACACCTGGCCTTTCTCATTTACACTGCATAGGTATCATGCTCCCTGGGAGATTAGCAGCCTATACTGTTTTGTTTCACTTTCATAGCATACTGGGTTATCTCAGTGCAATTACCAGATCTGGACCATAGTTTTACATGATAGTCAGCAAATGTATGACACACTAGAATACTCTTACATTTCACTGGTATATCATAGTTGTAATGTGCTTAAAATAGTTTGAACTAGCCAATTATTCCTCCATAGGTACCTGCTATGGGCCTGAAACTCTGCTAAGCCATATATATATATGTATATGTATATATATATATATATATAAAACCACTTAATGTTTATGACCCTATGAAAGTATTCCCTTTTTATATATGATGCATTGGAACATTCAGAGATGTTAACCAGCCTCTCTTAGATCATATAGCAGGTAAATCAGCAGAGGCATACTTTCCTGTGAAGCCGATGCTGTAACCTAGTGTACCTCTAAGTCCTTCATACTGGAATTGACTCGACAGCAACGGGTTTTAGCAAAAATTAACCTCCCCTCACCCCCACCCTGCAACTGCTGCCCTTGAGAGTGAGGGCTAATGGTTTTAGTATGTTGGCAGCACACCAGTTGGGCTCACCTCTAACCCAATAGTATTTTGAATAGTTAGGTGAATGTTTTTCTCCTTACATTGACTGAGAAGTCTTTTCTTCAGGTGTATGTGCATGCATGTGTGTGTGTGTGTCTGTGTATGTGTGTGTGCATCTCCTCCCCTAAGCAGTGCTGGAATCCCTGGGTAGTATAAACAGTTAAGCGCTCAAGCAGCTGAAAGATTGGCTCTTTGAGTCCACACAGAGATGCCTGGAAAGAAAAGCCTGGTGATCTACTTCTGAAAAATCAGCCGTTGAAAACCCTATGGAGCACAGTTCTAATTTAAAACACATGGGGTCCCCATGAGTCTGAATTGACTCGATAATAATTGGTTTTTAAGCAGTGCTACCATAGTTGTTTTTTATATGAAATTTATTGTCCTTGTTTAGCACTCATGTATGTGCGAGACTGATGTCGTTGCCAGGGCTGGATAGAACCTAAAAAAAAAAAAAAAAAAACTGGTGAACCTAGGGCTTCTAAATTTCTTCAGTCTCATTGCCCTCTGGTTACCTTGCTGGCGGCACTTCTTCCCACTCTGCTCTTCTTTCCCAAAGTTTTATCCATTCTTCTCCGTCCATTAGAACTACCGCATATATGGCATATACATTCTATATGTATCAGGAGGCAGCTGACTGAACTAATCCAATTCTAAGTTATAACTGCCTGATATTCCTTACCTTACCAGAGATACTTGCTTATGAAACAAAATTAATTTTTACGTGTTGGAATTTTAAGTAATATTTGGGTGAAGCTTTGGAACTGACCATTCAGCATTCCGCATCTTTGTGCTCTGGGGGCCAAACCAAACCAAACCGATTGCTGTTGAGGCAATTCTGACTCAAAGTGGGAGCACATAGGAGCAAGAAATCTTCATAGCCCTGTGCGTCTCCTTCTAGCTGCGACCTGTGCAGAAGATGACACAGAAGAATTGATGAAATTAGACACAGAAATCCATCTAGGTTTTTAGAAGGGACTCAAAGTAGTTTTCTGTCTGTTTCATTTCCCCAAATAGTTAACCCCTGACATACTTTGTAAGGCTTTGTAAAAGTATTAATAATTAATACTTAATACTTAAAGTAACTGGCCCACATCTCGTGCCCAATTGTGCTGCAGCACAAAACCAATGATACCCATTTTTTTTTTTAAATAACTTTTATTAAGCTTCAAGTGAACGTTTACAAATCCAATCAGTCTGTCACATATAAGTTTACATACATCTCACTCCCTACTCCCACTTACTCTCCCCCTCTTGAGTCAGCCCTTTCAGTCTCTCCTTTCTTGACAATTTTGCCGGCTTCCCTCTCTCTCTATCCTCCCATCCCCCCTCCAGACAAGAGTTGCCAACACAATCTCAAGTGTCCACCTGATATAATTAGCTCACTCTTCATCAGCGTCTCTCTCCCACCCGCTGACCAGTCCCTTTCATTTCTGATGAGTTGTCTTCAGGGATGGTTCCTGTCCTGTGTCAACTGAAGGTCTGGGGAGCATGGCCGCCGGGATTCCTCCAGTCTCAGTCAGACCATTAAGTTTGGTCTTTTTATGAGAATTTGGGGTCTGTATCCCACTGATCTCCTGCTCCCTCAGGGGTCCTCTGCTGTGCTCCCTGTCAGGGCAGTCATCGATTGTGGCCGGGCACCAACTAGTTCTTCTGGTCTCAGGATGATGTAGGTCTCTGGTTCATGTGGCCCTTTCTGTCTCTTGGGCTCTTAGTTGTCGTGTGGCCTTGGTGTTCTTTATTTTCCTTTGCTCCAGGTGGGTTGAGACCAATTGCTGCATCTTAGATGGCCGCTTGTTAGCATTTAAGACCCCAGACGCCACATTTCAAAGTAGGATGCAGAATGATTTCATAATAGAATTATTTTGCCAATTGACTTAGAAGTCCCTGCAAACCATGTTCCCCAGACCCTTGCGCTTGCTCTGCTGAGCTTTGAAGCATTCATTTTATCCCGGAAACTTCTTTGCTTTTGGTCCAGTCCAATTGAGCTGACCTTCCATGTATTGAGTGTTGTCTTTCCCTTCACCTAAAGCAGTTCTTATCTACTGATTAATCAATAAAAAACCCTCTCCCACCCTCCCTCCCTCCCCCCCTCGTAACCACAAAAGTATGTGTTCTTCTCAGGTTTACTATTTCTCAAGATCTTATAATAGTGGTCTTATACAATATTTGTCCTTTTGCCTCTGACTCATTTCGCTCAGCATAATGCCTTCCAGGTTCCTCCATGTTATGAAATGTTTCAGAGATTCGTCACTGTTCTTTATCGATGCGTAGTATTCCATTGTGTGAATATACCACAGTTTATTTACCCATTCATCCGTTGATGGACACCTTGGTTGCTTCCAACTTTTTGCTATTGTAAACAGAGCTGCAATAAACATGGGTGTGCATATATCTGTTTGTATGAAGGCTCTTGTATCTCTAGGGTATATTCCCAGGAGTGGGATTTCTGGGTTGTATGGTAGTTCTATTTCTAACTGTTTAAGATAACGCCAGATAGATTTCCAAAGTGGTTGTACCATTTTACATTCCCACCAGCAGTGTATGAGAGTTCCAATCTCTCCGCAGCCTCTCCAACATTTATTATTTTGTGTTTTTTGGATTAATGCCAGCCTTGCTGGTGTGAGATGGAATCTCATGGTAGTTTTAATTTGCATTTCTCTAATGGCTAATGATCGAGAGCATTTTCTCATGTATCTATTGGCTGCCTGAATATCTTCTTTAGTGAAATGTGTGTTCATATCCTTTGCCCACTTCTTGATTGGGTTGTTTGTCTTTTTGTGGTTGAGTTTTGACAGAATCATGTAGATTTGAGAGATCAGGCGCTGGTCGGAGATGTCATAGCTGAAAATTCTTTCCCAGTCTGTAGGTGGTCTTTTTACTCTTTTGGAGAAGTCTTTAGATGAGCATAGGTGTTTGATTTTTAGGAGCTCCCAGTTATCGGGTTTCTCTTCATCATTTTTGGTAATGTTTTGTATTCTGTTTATACCTTGTATTAGGGCTCCTAGGGTTGTCCCAATTTTTTCTTCCATGATCTTTATCGTTTTAGTCTTTATGTTTAGGTCTTTGATCCACTTGGAGTTAGTTTTTGTGCATGGTGTGAGGTATGGGTCCTGTTTCATTTTTTTGCAAATGGATATCCAGTTATGCCAGCACCATTTGTTAAAAAGGCTATCTTTTCCCCAGTTAATTGACACTGGTCCTTTGTCAAATATCAGCTGCTCATACGTGGATGGATCTATGTCTGGGTTCTCAATTCTGTTCCATTGGTCTATGTGTCTGTTGTTGTACCAATACCAGGCTGTTTTGACTACTGTGACTGTATAATAGGTTCTGAAGTCAGGTAAGGTGAGGCCTCCCACTTTCTTCTTCTTTTTCAGTAGTGCTTTGCTTATCCGGGGGTTCTTTCCCTTCCATATGAAATTGGTGATTTGTTTCTCTATCCCCTTAAAATATGACATTGGAATTTGGATCGGAAGTGCGTTAAATGTATAGATGGCTTTTGGTAGAATAGACATTTTTACTATGTTAAGTCTTCCTATCCATGAGCAAGGTATGTTTTTCCACTTAAGTATGTCCTTTTGAATTTCTTGTAGTAGAGCTTTGTAGTTTTCTTTATATAGGTCTTTTATATCCTTGGTAAGATTTATTCCTAAGTATCTTATCTTCTTGGGGGCTACTGTGAATGGTATTGATTTGGTGATTTCCTCTTCGGTGTTCTTTTTGTTGATGTAGAGGAATCCAAGTGATTTTTGTATGTTTATTTTATAACCTGAGACTCTGCCAAACTCTTCTATTAGTTTCAGTAGTTTTCTGGAGGATTCCTTAGGGTTTTCTGTGTATATAATCATGTCATCTGCAAATAGTGATAACTTTACTTCTTCCTTGCCAATCCGGATACCTTTTATTTCTTTGTCTAGCCTAATTGCCCTGGCTAAGACTTCCAACACGATGTTGAATAAGAGCGGTGATAAAGGGCATCCTTGTCTGGTTCCCGTTCTCAAGGGAAATGCTTTCAGGTTCTCTCCATTTAGAGTGATATTGGCTGTTGGCTTTGCATAGGTGCCCTTTATTATGTTGAGGAATTTTCCTTCAATTCCTATTTTGGCAAGAGTTTCTATCATAAATGGGTGTTGGACTTTGTCAAATGCCTTTTCTGCATCAATTGATAAGATCATGTGGGTTTTTGTCTTTTGTGTTATTTATGTGATGGATTACATTAGTGGTTTTTCTGATATTAAACCAGCCTTGCATAGCTGGTCTAAATCCCACTTGATCAGGGTGAATTATATTTTTGATGTGTTGTTGGATTCTATTGGCTAGAATTTTGTTGAGGACTTTTGCATCTATGTTCATGAGGGATATAGGTCTATAATTTTCTTTTTTTGTAATGTCTTTACCTGGTTTTGGTATCAGGGAGATGGTGGCTTCATAGAATGAGTTGGGTAGTATTCCGTCATTTTCTATGCTTTGGAATACCTTCAGAAGTAGTGGTGTTAACTCTTCTCTGAAAGTTTGGTAGAACTCTGCAGTGAAGCCGTCCGGGCCAGGGCTTTTTTTTGTTGGGAGTTTTTTGATTACCGTTTCAATCTCTTTTTTTGTTATGGGTCTATTTAATTGTTCTACTTCTGAATGTGTTAGGTAGGTAGTGTTTTTCCAGGAATTCATCCATTTCTTCTAGGTTTTCAAATTTGTTAGAGTACAATTTTTCATAATAATCTGAAATGATTCTTTTAATTTCATTTGGTTCTGTTGTGATGTGGTCCTTCTCATTTCTTATTCGGGTTATTTGTTTCCTTTCCTGTATTTCTTTAGTCAGTCTAGCCAATGGTTTATCAATTTTGTTAATTTTTTCAAAGAACCAGCTTTTGGCTTTGTTAATTCTTTCAATTGTTTTTCTGTTCTCTAATTCATTTAGTTCAGCTCTAATTTTTATTATTTGTTTTCTTCTGGTGCCTGATGGATTCTTTTGTTGCTCAGTTTCTATTTGTTCAAGTTGTAGGGAACAGTTCTCTGCTTTTGGCTCTTTCTTCTTTTTGTATGTGTGCATTTATTGATATAAATTGGCCTCTGAGCACTGCTTTTGCTGTGTCCCAGAGGTTTTGATAGGAAGTATTTTCATTCTCGTTGCTTTCTATGAATTTCCTTATTCCCTCCTTAATGTCTTCTATAACCCAGTCTTTTTTCAGAAGGGTGTTTTTCATTTTCCAAGTATTTGATTTCTTTTCCCTAGTTTTTCTGTTATTGATCTCTAGTTTTATTGCCTTGTGGTCTGAGAAGATGCTTTGTAATATTTTGATGTTTTGGACTCTGCAAAGGTTTGTTTTATGACCTAATATGTGGTCTATTCTAGAGAATGTTCCATGTGCGCTAGAAAAAAAAGTATATTTTGTAGCAGTTGGGTGGAGAGTTCTGTATAAGTCAATGAGGTCAAGTTGGTTGATTGTTGTAATTAGATCTTCCGTGTCTCTGTTGAGCTTCTTACTGGATGTCCTGTCCTTCTCCGAAAGTGGTGTGTTGAAGTCTCCTACTATAATTGTGGAGGTATCTATCTCGCTTTTCAATTCTGTTAAAATTTGATTTATGTATCTTGCAGCCCTGTCATTGGGTGCATAAATATTTAATATGGTTATGTCTTCCTGATCAATTGTCCCTTTTATCATTATATAGTGTCCTTCTTTATCCTTTGTGGTGGATTTAAGTCTAAAGTCTATTTTGTCAGAAATTAATATTGCTACTCCTCTTCTTTTTTGCTTATTGTTTGCTTGATATACTTTTTTCCATCCTTTGAGTTTTAGTTTGTTTGTTTCTCTAAGTCTAAGGTGTGTCTCTTGTAGGCAGCATATAGATGGATTGTGTTTCTTTGTCCAGTCTGTGACTCTCTGTCTCTTTATTGGTGCATTTAGTCCATTTACATTCAGGGTAATTATAGATAAATAAGTTTCTAGTGCTGTCATTTTGATGCCTTTTTATGTGTGTTGTTGACAATTTCATTTTTCCACATACTTTTTTGTGCTGAGGCATTTTTCTTAGTAAATTGTGAGATCCTCATTTTCATAGTGCTTGACTTTATGTTAGTTGAGTCGTTAACGTTTTTCTTGGTTTTTATCTTGAGTTATAGAGTTGTTATACCTTTTTGTGGTTACCTTATTATTTACCCCTATTTTTCTAAGTAAAAACGTAACTTGTATTGTTCTATATCGCCTTGTATCACTCTCCATATGGCAGTTCAATGCCTCCTGTATTTAGTCCCTCTTTTTGATTATTGTGATCTTTTACCTATTGACTTCCATGATTCCCTGTTATGTGTATTTTTTTTTTTAATTAATCTTAATTTGTTTTTGTGATTTCCCTATTTGAGTTGATATCAGGACGATCTGTTTTGTGACCTTGTGTTGTGCTGATATCTGATATTATTGGTTTTCTGACCAAACAATATCCTTTAGTATTTCTTGTAGCTTTGGTTTGGTTTTTGCAAATTCTCTAAACTTGTGTTTGTCTGTAAATATCTTAATTTCGCCTTCATATTTCAGAGAGAGTTTTGCTGGATATATGATCCTTGGCTGGCAGTTTTTCTCCTTCAGTGTTCTGTATATGTGGTCCCATTCCCTTCTTGCCTGCATGGTTTCTGCTGAGTAGTCAGAACATATTCTTACTGATTCTCCCTTGAAGGAAACCTTTCTTTTCTCCCTGGCTGCTTTTAAAATTTTCTGTTTATCTTTGGTTTTGGTGAGTTTGATGATAATATGTCTTGGTGTTTTTCTTTTTGGATCAATCTTAAATGGGGTTCGATGAGCATCTTGGATAGATATCCTTTCGTCTTTCATAATGTCAGGGAAGTTTTCTGTCAGGAGTTCTTCAACTATTTTCTCTGTGTTTTCTGTCCCCCCTCCCTGTTCTGGGACTCCAATCACCCGCAGGTTATCCTTCTTGATAGAGTCCCACATAATTCTTAGGGTTTCTTCATTTTTTTAAATTCTTTTATCTGATTTTTTTTCAGCTATGTTGGTGTCGATTCCCTGGTCCTCCAGATGTCCCAGTCTGCATTCTAATTGCTAGAGTCTGCTCCTCTGAGTTCCTAGTGCGTTGTCTAATTCTGTTATTTTATTGTTAATCTTTTGGATTTCTACATGTTGTCTCTCTATGGATTCTTGCAACTTATTAATTTTTCCAGTATGTTCTTGAATAATCTTTTTGAGTTCTTCAACAGTTTTATCAGTGTGTTCCTTGGCTTTTTCTGCAGTTATCCTAATTTCATTTGTGATATCATTAAGCATTCTGTAAATTAGTTTTTTATATTCTGTATCTGATAATTCCAAGATTGTATCTTCATTTGGGAAAGATTTTGATTCTTTTGTTTGGGGGGTTGGAGAAGCTGTCATGGTCTGCTTCTTTAAGTGGTTTGATATGGATTGTTGTCTCCGCGCCATCACTGGGAAACTAGTTTTTCCAGAAAATCCGCTAAAAAAAAAAAATGCAGTCAGACCCCTATCAGAGTTCTCCCTCTGGCTCAGGCTATTCAGATGTTAATGAAGCCGCCTGGGGAGGGTGGGGGAGGGAACAGAGAGATAGGAGAGTAGCACCTCAGAATATAGCCAGAGTTGCTTGTCTTGCTTGGAATGACTATTATATCTGAGACTCCCGCGGGGCGCGTTGCCTATGTGTGCTGGCTGTGTGGAGATTGCCCCCGGGGGGTCTGGCCCGCTGGAGTCACGGTCAGATCCTCCGCTTCCAGCCCCACGCCCAGCGTCAAGGCTCCCCTACTGGGACGGTGCACTCTCGACTCCAAAATCAGTCGCTGCCTCCCGGGGACTTCTCGTCCCTCCAGCCGCGTGGCCTTGCCGCCCCCGAGAACCAGTTGGGGCTCCTCCCGGGGTTAGTTCAGATGGGTGGAGCAGGTCCCCGTGCTTGTGCCGTGACCGAGTGTCCCGGCTGGGACGCTGTTCTCCCCGCTCCAATACCAGTCGCTGCCTCCCGGGGACTTCTCCTATCAGCTGCGTCCCACGCCGCCCGCGCGACCTGGCTGGTCCCCTTCCCGGGGTTAGTTCAGGGGGGTGGAGCAACTCTCCGTGTTTATGCCGTACCTGCGTCCAGTCCAAATCCCTGCAGGACGGTTCCCCGGCTCGGACGCTGCTCTTTCTGCTCCAAGACCAGTCACTGCCTCCCGGGGACTTCTCCTACCGGCTGCGTCCCACGCCGCCCGTGGAACCGGCTGGTCCCTCTCCCGGGGTTAGTTCAGGGGGGTGGAGCCGCTCTCTGTGCTTGTGCCGTACCTGACTGGTACGCTGGCTCCAGGCTCTGGAAACAATCGCTGCTTTCCCGTATTAGTTCGTTCTCCGTCTCTAAATCTGTGTTTGTTGTTCAGGGTTCGTAGATTGTTATGTATGTGATCGATTCACTTGTTTTTCCGTGTCTTTGTTGTAAGAGGGATCCGAGGTAGCGTCTGCCTAGTCCGCCATCTTGGCTCCGCCCCCGATACCCATTTTAAGAACTGATTTAATTTACATAATTGGGAGTCCTCTTTGTCTGTAACTCCATACCTTCTCCCTGTATACTCAGGCTTTGTGCCCTATAAATCATAGTGTGTATAAAATGACCACGTGCCTGGAATCTTGCATCATTAGAGGAAATAATGCTCTGAGGCAGCGTTCAATCAGACTTACCAAAAACCAAACCTGTTGCCATTGAGTCAATTCCGACCCTGACAACTCATAGAAGCATCTTAGTAGAGTTATAAGAGCATGGGCTTTGAAGACAGTCACCTGGTTTTACTCCTACTTTTGCCACTTATCAGGCAATGTGCGATCGTGAACACATTTCTTAACCTTGCGTCACCCAGGGATCTCTATAAAGTAGAAATAATGTATTACTTTCAGGACTGTGTGATGGTTTGAATAGTACAATGAATGTTAATTCCCTTATTTATACTGTTCATACTCAGGCTGTGGGATTTCTCAGAACTGGCTTTGGCATACACAGAATTAGCTTACACGTTTATTCATTTAACAAATGTTTAAGTACTGAGTGCCAGGCAGAGAACTTGATTGAGAAAGGACCTAAGCTGACTTCAGGACTAATTGCATTTCAGTATTGCTACATATTTGCTGGCATTTTCTCTGTGCTTTTGTTTGTATGGTAAAGTACTAGCTGACCTGGTTTTGAGCTTGAATGCTCCATGCCTAAGTTTTTCTTTCCCATATATGTCCAATCCTGCCTTCAGGGTTATGGAGGAGGTGTTAACATACATAAGACAGGCCTTTCCCTGACAGAAGAAGAAGTGTGGTTTTGAATGTGCTCTCTGTCTGACCAGAAATTTCAGAGCAGAGTTTTCTTGTCTTCCAACCAGCTTGGTAACCACTCTTCTAATTAGTTTTATAAATGTATTTTGGGGTGAGGCAGGAGAATTTGGCATTGAAGTCATGATTTCCTGCTTTGTCTTCCACAATGTAGGATCCTGGATCAATTTTCTAATCGTAGCGATCCATTTTCTTAATGGAATAAAATAAGATTAAGAGACGTTAAGTGGCTTGAAGTGTGAAGCTATAAGTCAGGGCAGAATCAGATTAGCAGCGTCTATTAGATTCAAAGTTAGAAAATACTCCTTGTGTTTTAAGCATAATTAGGTCAGGACTATTTTGGTAATTACTTCCAGGATGCATAATTGAATGTAAGGTCAGTGATGAGTATATAACTCCATAACATGCTTCACTGGAAAACACTCTTTATTCTCCATCCTGTACCACCCCTCAAAGAATGTATAGCCTAGACCCGAAGATAAAGAAATAATCTACATTAAAAAAGTAACTGCTGACAGTTTATCATCCAGGCTGATTACACAGCTGGATAAAACAACCAGTGATTGAAAAGGCCAGAGGCATTTAAAAGAACAAAACAGAAGGCATCCATAATTACTGGGGGAAAAATGTAGCCTACTGCAATGTGGCCCGCCTGACTGGTAGGAGTATTTTAGGTCCAGATACAGCAATCAGAGTTTATCTTTGAAACAAGAAGTTATACCAGACCAAGGAAAGATTACTTTGTAGTGCCATGAGGCTGCAAGCTGAAGTTTTAGGGGTTCATTCACCAAAACAATTATTTATTGAGTACTGACTTTTTCCTTGCCAGTACTGAGTCTTGATGATATAAAAATGGACACAAAATCTGTGCTTCACAAGGTAGGTGGGGAAGGAGTTCAAGATGGATAACTATTGGATAAAGACAAGTACTTTAAGAGAGTTATGTAGAAGGTACTAGAAAAACAGAGCAGATTACATGCTCAGCTTTTCTCCAGTAGGACAGAGATGACCTCAGAGGGGAGGAATTGTTTGAGTTAAATCTGGAAAGCTGAGCTGGGGTTTTGCAAAGGTAGAAGTGGAGAAGGGCGTTCCAGTCGGAGGGAAGAACATGTGCGTAGAGTTGTGAGAGATCATGTTCAGAAGACAGCGAGTAGTTGAGAACGGGTGGAACACAGGGGCACGTGGGGCAGGATGGCGAGGCTATGAGACAGGCGTGTAGTTCCTGGAAGCTTATCATCATCCAAAAGTGAGCAGAGCTTTTTCATCCCTCAAATTCAGTAAGTTCATTAAAAAACAACTCATGATTTTAGAATTATTTCCTAAGCAAAATAATTTGAAAGTGCAGATATTATACTAATTGCATTTTAGCTGGAAGAGATACTTTCCTGCCTGTTTTTAATTCATTACAGTAGAATCGAATTATAATATTTGGTGCATCTGTAATGAATTGTGAAAAATTCCTAGCTATAGAGGCAAAAATAAAAATCAGAAAAAGCTTTTGCTGCTCTGGACTTGCTTAATCATCTAGAGGCTGAGACTAATATAGTTCCAATCCAAGGAAGGCTTTGAGGAGTGCTATTTTTTTTTTTATTTTAGGTGCTAGTGGAGCATGGAGTAGGAGGCACAGAGGTGGGAATGAGGTATGATGACACTGCTTCTTAGAGGATGTGGCACATGGGTTGGGTCTTAAAACAAGAGATTTTCAAAAGACAGGTCTGTGGGTAATGGAGTTGGGAGAAAATTACCTGGGCTGAGAGATCCTCATTAGCAAGACAAGTACGGGTGTGGAAAAATTCACGGTAGATTCAGAAATGTGTAGTAGTATGGTGGGGCTGGAGAACAGGTGATGGGGCTGTGGGAAATTATGAGAAAAATCTTTAAAAGCCATATATTCTATTGTATAGTTCATTTATTCCAATGTTCTTTGTTTCACAAATACTTAATGAGCATACAAGTTATATAGGGCATTTGAAATTTAGATACCAAGAAGACAAGACATGGTCCCTGCTCTTAAGAAGCAATAACAATGGGAAGCCACAGAAGGTTTCTGAGCAGGGGAGGGTAACCACACTATCCCTCTAGCTACCCCTCCTGGTTGAATTATCCATTGTCCTCTCCCCCACTACACCTGTCATCATTCTTGTTTACTGCGACATTCATGTAATATTTCAACACCATTTACTCTACTCTCTCAGTTCCTTGGATTCCTCACAGCACAGTTCATCTAGTCATTCAGAGGAAAGACCTTAGATTGATGCTAGGCTTCTTTATCTCGCACACCACATCTAAATCTTCAGTGAATTCTATAAGCTTTGTTTTAGTATGTCCTCTGGCTCTACCTCCCTAATCTAATCACCATTAGCTCTTGCCCAGAGCACTATACCTGGACTCTCTGCTTCAACTCTGGTCTCTTCCAGTCTTTTCTCAATTTAGGAGTGCAAGGGATTCTTTGAAAATATTAAGTCAAACAATCTCAGTCCTCTGCTCACTACCCTTTCAAGGCTTCCAATCACATGTAGGACAAGATACAAAGTACTTACCATGGTCTTTAGAGCCCTGCATTCCCTGCCTTCTGCCTCTAATCTTTACCCTCATCTTCTTTACTGTCCCTGTTGCTTACTAAGTTCAGGACATTGGCTTTCTTGCTGTTCCTTGAACATACCAGCATGTTCTCATGTAAGGTTATTTGAACTTTCCTTTCTGGCATGCTATTCTCCTATATATACACATAGCTTGCTCCTGTACTTCCTTTAGTGTTCTGCTCAAACATTACCTTCTCAAAGAAGCCTTCCTACACTAAAATATCTGCCACTATGCTGATCTATCCCTTGTGTCATTTTATTTTTCTTCAAAGCACTTAAATAGACAAACCAGTTGCTATTGAGCCAGTTTCAACTCATGACAACCACATGCAGAGTAGAACTGCTCCACTATGTTTTGCAAAAATGGTGGTGCAGTAGTAGCAGACCTCCTCTAACTTCGCAAGGGGGAGGAGGGAGAATCAAGATCATCAGCCCAAGGCTAATTCCTATGAGGTGGAGGTCAGAAGACTTACCTCCTCTCTCCAACATTTTTACCAATTCTGATACCAGCCGTCCCTCCCGCGGCACTCTCCACTTCTCTGCTGAGTTCTATAATTTGTTGCAATGGCAACACAGAACTCACAGACCATATTCGCAGTTATGGGGTTGTGCTGTAGTGAATTACTTAAAATGGTCCTTCTAGCCAAAGTTTTTTATTTTTAGCCATAGTCTTTGTAACTCCCAGAAAATGACTGGGTGGGACTTTGCAAATGAGGTGCTTGTGGCCCACCGAGGGGATTAGATAGCTTGCTGATAATGTAAATATAGTACATGACACCCTTGTGGGGGTGGGACCATGCAAATAAAGTGTATGGAACCCTAACGAGGGGATTGATCAGCTTTGCTATCCTGCTAAACTTAAAGGGATATGTGGGGAGAGAGAGAGAGAGAGGAGCTATAACAAAAGACAGAGAGGCAGCAGAGGCAGGAACCAGGACAGAGAGGCAGAGCTGTAAGACTGGAGATGGTAAGAAACAGTGCAAGAGAAATGGCTACAGCAGAGGCAACAGAACCAGGAGACTGGCAGGAGACTGGCAGGAGATGGTGCAGTGGGCTTCTGAGCTCGTGGAATGAAAAAGCTGAGCACCTTCAGGCACAAGGCTTACTGGTGGAGTGGGGTGCCTCTGGGCAGAGCTGAAACAGCTTTGTAAGATGTGCCTGAGCAAAGCAGAGGCCAGGCTGTGGGGCTGAGAGGCCAGAGAGGTATGCCTGTGGGCAAGGCTGAGAAGAGGCTGTCCTGGTTGAAGAACTGTATCCTGAGCATTCCTGAACCTGAATTGTAACCTGTTACTTCTCTAATAAACCCCATAACTGATTATGGTCTGTGAGTTCTGTGTGGCCATTGCAGTGAATTATCGAACTCAGCAGAGCAGTAGGGTGCAGTGGGAGGGATGGTTGGTGTTAGAATTGGTAAAAAGTTAGGAGGAGTGTTATGGATTGAATTGTGTCCCCCCAAAATGTGTGTCAACTTGGCTAAGCCATGGTTGCCAGTATTGTGTGATTGTCCACCATTTTGTCATCTGACGTGATTTTCCTATGTGTTGTAAATCCTACCTCTATGATGTTAACGAGGCAGTTGTGTTAATGAGGTAGGACTCAATTTACAAGATTAGGTTGTGTCTTAAGCCAATCTCTTTTGAGATATAAAAGAGAGAAGTGAGCAGAGAGACATAGGGACCTCATACCACCAAGAAAGCAGTGCCTGGAGTGGAGCTCATTCTTTGGACCCGGGGCTCTTGCACTGAGAAGCTCCTAGTCCAGAGGCAGATTGATGACAAGGACCTTCCTCCAGGGTCAACAGAGAGAGAAAGCCTTCTGCTGGGGATGACACCCTGAATTTGGACTTTTAGACAACTAGCCTATGAGAGAATAAACTTCTGTTTGTTGAAGCCAACCACTTGTAGTATTTCTATTATAGCAGCACTAGATAACTAAGACAAAAAAAAAAAAAAAAAAAGACAAAGGTGGAGGCATATCTGACTTCCACTTCATAGGAATGAGCCTTGAGCTGTAAATCTTGATTCTCCTTCCTCCTTGTGAAGTTAGAGGAGGTAAGATACCTCTGCTGTGTCATTCTTACAAGGGTTTATCAAGTTACAACTTGGGATCAGGATCAGCAGGTTAAAACTCAGGATCAGGATCAGGAAGCATGTAGGCAAATTCTCCCTTCTTCAGTACGGGACAGCTCACTCTGTTCCTCTTGGCTGCTCGGGGCTCCTCTTGGCCCCCTGAGGACAGGCTTTCTCTCTTAGCCCTCAGCCCCTGTTTGGGCCTGGCCTCTGCCCTGTTTGGCCAAGTGTTACAAAGCTATTTAGCTCCGCCAGTAAGTGCCTAGAGGCACCACACTCCACCAGTAAGCCTCCTGCCTGAAGGGACTTAATTGTCTTGCTCCATGGGTCAGCATGCCCATAGTAGCCACCTTCCTCTGTGGGCTGGGAAGCCCACTGCACCATCTTGTGACACTCTTCTGGTTCTGCTGCCGCCATTTCTCTGCCACTGCTTACTGCCATCTCACTGTCTTGTGCTGTCTCTGGTGTCACAGCTCTTTCTCTGTCTCTTGGGTCTAGGAGGTTCTCAGTGCAGGGACCCCAGGTTGAAAAGATGTGCTCCATTCCTGGCTCTTTTTTCTTTGTGGTAGCGAGGTCTCCTTTTCTGCTTCTAGGATTGGCTTCTTTTAAGCCTAATGGGATGGCAAAATTTACCAATATCTCTTTAGGGTTCTGTACACCTTATTCACATGGTCCCACACCTGCAAGTGTTCTAGGCACATTATTTGCATTATTAGCAAGCTGTATAGCTACCTTAGGCACCTTATTTGCTTAGTCCCACCTGATCATTGTGTGAGAGTCGCAAAGACTATGACTAGAAGGGCTGTATTAAGTTATTCACTGCATCACAGGTTTTCAAGGCTGTGACTGTTCAGGAGCAGGTTGCCAGGCCTTTCTTCTGAGATGCCTCTGGGTAGGTTCAAACTGCTGTGTGGTCAGTAGTAGAGTGCTCAACCATTTGTACTACCCAGACTTCAAACACTTAGCTAAATAATATTCTTATGCATCTATTTTCTAATTTGTCTCCTTCAACAGAGTTAAGCCCCTTAAGAACAGAAAACTTGGCCAATGTTGTCGTAGTGTCTAGAACATTATCTGCATTGTACAAGATTCAGGAGAAATGCACTCGGTAACAAAGGAAACTTTTTTTGGGTTTACTGCTGAAATGTAAGGAATAATTAGGATGAATTACAAGGAGGAAGTAGGATTGAAGGAGGGCTTTTTTTAAAGTAGGTGAGATTTAAGCATATTTACAGATTGAAGAGAAGCTGTGTGATGGAAGATCATGGAAGGACTGATTCATCTTCAATGGTCCTTAAGTGAATGAGACAAAGAAAAGGGGAGAGGAATTAATATATCACAAATTTCTCAACTGGTTTGCCTCAGCCACAAATGGCTTAGTTTTGCCAAGACACTGACCACTCTAGCCTTTGGGGTGGTAACTGGGGCCTAGATGATGGGTCATCTACAGCCACAGGTAGCCTCACCTGTTTACCCTAGTGGGCCACACAAGTGTGATCAATTTCTACTTACACCACGATGTGAAAAAACCTCGGAGGTTCTGGTGTAGAGAAAGAGTAGGAACATTTTCTTCAAGTCTTACAGAAAGGGTGAAAGCATAGGGTAACAATTTAAGGAATGTGGTGAAAGGGTCAAAATGTATACATCCAGTCCTTTGGTGGAAAAAAAGGGTGAATTATTGGACTCACTAGTCCACTTTTTTTTTCCTGTGCCCTTCATTCTCCCTCCTTCTTTTACTCCCTCCCTTCACAGATTACTGATTGAATGTCTCCTATCTTGCTTCTCTCTGTACTGGTTAACTAGAGACTCATACCTCAGGATGCAGCTCAGGACTTACCTCTTTTAGGCATCTTCTCTGAACCTCCCAGGCTGAGTTCGGGGCCTGCTCATGCTCTCATGGTGTGCCGTCTGTATATCCATCATAGTTTCCCCCATGTTGTGTTGAAATGACCTGTTGATACTTCTGTTTTCTCCATATGTCCACAGCATCCCCTAGGGCCAGGGCTATGTCTCATTGGTCTTTATAGCCTGACTATCTAGCTTGGACACTGGCACAGAGTATGTGCTCACTAAATAGTTGTACTGAAACTGTAACTAGGTGAATAAGACACAGTTTTTGTCATTAAATTGCCCACTGATTCTCTGGGGTGACAGATGGATAAACTAACAATTGTGTCACAATGTGGTAAGAGATTTACCAGTTATATAAAAATGTATAGCTGGAGTCCAGCAGTGGACACATCCGGAGCTGGTGAAGCATTGGGGCAATTGTGCCTTTTCCCTGGTGAATTTGAGCAGAAAGTATATTCATTTAGGAAAGGAAGGATATTGACTGTTGAGAAGTTAAATTGTAAAGTCATAAATCCCTTAGAAATCCTCAGATTGAAAGATGCTATGATGTTGTTGCTGTTGTTAGGTGCCGTCGAGACGGTTCCGACTCACAGCAACCCTATGGACAGTAGAACGAAACACTGCCCTGTCCTGCACCGCCTTCACCATTGCTGCTACGCTTGAGCCCATTGTTGTAGCCACTGTACCAATCCATCTTGTTGAGGGTCTTCCTCTTTTTCGCTACCAATCATGATGTCCTTCTCCAGGGACTGATCCCTGTGAGGTGTAGTCTTATCATCCTTGCTTCTAAGGAATTTCTGGCTGTACTTCTTCCAAGACAGATTTGTTCATTCTGTTGGCAGTCCATGGTATAATCAATATTCTTCGCCAACACCACAATTCAAAGGCATCAACTCTTTCTTATTCCTTGTCCAGCTTTCACATGCGTATGAGGCAATTGAAAACACCATGGCTTGGGTCAGGTGCACCTTAGTCCTCAAGGTGATATCTTTGCTTTTCAACACTTCAGTGAGGTCTTTTGCAGATGCTTTGTGCCCAAGGCAATGCATTATTTGATTTTTTGACTGCTGCTTCCATGGGTTTTGATGTGGATCCAAGTAAAATGAAATCCTTGTCAATCTCAATCTTTTCTCCATTTATCATGATGTTGCTTATTGATCCAGTTGTGAGGATTTTTGTTTTCTTTATGTTGAGGTGTAATCTATACCAAAGGCTATGGTCTTTGATCTTCACTGCTATAATAGTGAAGTATTAATCTCAGAACAGTGCCTGGCAAGACTAGTTTTCATGTACCTTAAGGCATATCACTCAGTCTGTTGACACCTACAAAGCTTCCTCCTTGTGAAAAAGGGGATATAAAAAAGGTTACCTAATTTATTATTCTTTTAATGTTTCTGCAAAGGCTACTTTTCTAAGTAGTAAAGGTCAGATTGATTAAATAAGACAGTCGATGGACCTAATAACAATTAAAATGGACAAGCTCTTAACTCCCTTGTGCTTAGGGAATGTTAATTGTTGTGAATCATCTTTGTTGGAACTACTGCAATTGTTGTAAGTGCTTCATAATAACTTCAGCTGATCTGTCTTCACACCAGTCATGCTGACTCATCTGTACTGACACAGTACAGTGTGGCAAGTGTTCATTGTATGTATTGTGGAGGCATTTTGGTTCAATGAAGAGGCATGAATTTAGAAGCTGGATCAACCTGTGTTATCTCATCTCTACCTCAAATAAGCTGAATAGTCTTGTGAAAGTTACATAAAGTCTCTT
Organism: Elephas maximus indicus; assembly: GCF_024166365.1. Lineage (NCBI taxonomy): Eukaryota > Metazoa > Chordata > Mammalia > Proboscidea > Elephantidae > Elephas > Elephas maximus. The sequence goes on along the minus strand of NC_064819.1, from coordinate 142,009,878 downwards.
AGGTTTGTTTTCTTTCTTGTGGATTCATGATACTTGGAAATTTAATATGTAGATTTGTTTTGAGAATGAAATAAGATAGCATATGAGGGGCTAACAGAATATCTGGAAAATAAGATGAGTTTAAGAAATTTAAGTATCTTTTTTCCTATAGCTAAGAGTTTTCAAGTCAGAATTTTCCAGCATAAGTATTTCAAACTTAATCTAGATATTACATTAAAAAATTTATTGCCATTATGCTCAATACCTCATGTTTCTATAATGATAACACTATGTTGTTGTTGTTGTTAGGTGCCATTGAGTTGGTTCCTACTCATAGCGAACCCTATGTACAATAAAATGAAACACTACATGATCCTGTGCCATCCTCACAATCCTTGTTATGTTTGAACCCATTGTTTCAGCTACTGCGTCAATCCATCTTGTTGATCTTCCTTTTTTTCGCTGACCCTATACTTTACCAGACATGATGCGCTTCTCCAGGGACTTGTCCCTCCTAATAACATGTCGAAAGAACATGAGACAAAGTCTTGCCATCCTCACTTCCAAGGAGTACTCTGGCTATGCTTCTTCCAAGACAGACTTGTTTATTCTTCTGGAAATCCATGGTGTATTCAATATTCTTTGCCAACACCATCATTCAAATGCACCAGTTCTTCTCTGGTCTTCCTTATTCATTGTCCAGCTTTCACATTCATATAAGGCGATTGAAAATATCATAGCTTTGGTCAGGTGCACCTTAGTCCTCAAAGTGACATCGTTGCTTTTTAACTCTTTAGAGAGGTCTTTTGCAGCAGATTTGCCCAATGCAAATACATTGTTTGATTTCTTGACAGCTGCTTCCCATGGGCACTGCTTGTTGATCCAAGTAAAATGAAATCCTTGATAATGTCAATTTTTTATCCATTTATCATGATGTTGTTTATTGGTCCAGTTGTAAGGATTTTTGTTTTCTTGATGTTTAGGTGTAATCCATACTGAGGGCTGTAGTCTTTGATCTTCATTAGTAAGTGCTTCAAGTCCTCTTCACTTTCAGCAAGCAAGATTGTGTCATATGCTTATCATAGGTTGTTAATGAGTCTTCCACTAATCGGATGCCACATTCTTCTTTGTATAGTCCAGCTTCTTGGATTATTTGCTCAGCATACAGATTGAATAAGTATGGTGAAAGAATACAACCCTGACACACAGCTTTCTTGATTTAAACCATGCAGTATCCCCTTGTTCTGTTTGAACAACTGACTTTTTGATCTATGTACAGGTTCTACCCGAGCAAAATTAAGTATTGTGGAACTCCCATTTTATGCAATGTTATCAATAATTTATGACAATCCACACGGTCAAATGCCTTTGCATAGTCAATAAAACACAGGTAAACATCTTTCTGGTATTCTCTGCTTTCAGCCAAGATCCACCTGATGTCAGCAATGATATCTCTCGGTCCACATCCTCTTCTAAATGAGGCTTGAATTTCTGGCAGTTCCCTGTTAGTGTACTGCTACAATCATTTTTGAATGATCTTCAGCAAAATTTTACTTATGTGTGATATTATTTTTGTTGTTTGATAATTTCTGCATTCTGTTGGATCACCTTTCTTTGGAATGGGTACAGACATGAACCTCGTCCAGTCGATTGGCTAAGTAGCTGTCTTCCAAATTTCTTGGCATAGGCAAATGAGTACCTCCAGCACTGCAATCATTTGTTGAACATCTCCACTGGTATTCTGTCATTCCTGGAACCTTGTTTTTCAGCAATGCCTTCAGTGCAGCTTGGAATCCTTCCTTCAGTACAGCAGTTCTTGATCATATGCTACCTCCTGAAATGGTTGAACATCGACCATTTCTTTTGGTACAGTGACTCTTGTTTATTCCTTCCATCTTCTTTTGCTGCTTCCTGCGTCATTTAATATTTTCCCCGTAAAATCCTTCAAAATTGCAATTACAGGCTTGAATTTTTTCTTCAGTTCTTTCAGCTTGAGAAAGGCTGAATATGTTTTTCCCTTTTGGTTTTCTAAGTCCAGGTCTTTGCATATTTCATTTTAATTTTTACTTTGTCTTCTCACGCCATCCTTTGAAATCTTCTGTTCAGCCCTTTGACTTTGTCATTTCTTCCCTTTGCGTTAGCTACTCTACATTGAAGAACAAGTTTCAGAGTCTCTTCTGACATCCATTTTGGTCTTTTCTTTCTTTCCTGCCTTTTTAAAGCCTTTTTGCTCCCTTCATGTATGATGTCCTCGATGTCTTCCCACAACTCATCTGGTGTTTGGTCATTAGTGTTCAATGCATCAAATCTGTTCTTGAGATAGTCTCCAAATTCAGATGGGATATACTCAAGGTCTTATTTTGGCTCTTGTGGAATTGTTTTAATTGTCTTCAACTTCAACTTGAACTTGCATATGAGCAATTGATGGTCTCTTCCGTAGTCAGCCCCTGGCCTTGTTCTGACTGATAATATTGAGATTTTCCATCCTCTTTTTCCACAGATATAGTTGATTTGATTCTTGTGTTTTCCATCTGATGAGTTCTACAGTCACCGTTTATGTTGTTGACAAAAGGTATTTTAATGAAGAATTTGTTGGCCTTGCAAAATTCTATCATGCAATCACTGGCGTTGTTTCTATCACCAAGGCCATATTTTCCAACTACCAACCCTTCTTCTTTTCTAACCTTTGCATTCTAATCATCAGTAATTATCAATGAATCTTGATTGCATGTTTGATCAATTTCAGACTGAAAAAATTCTTCAATTTCCTCATCTTTTGCATTAGTGATTGGTGTGTAAATTTCAATAATAGTTGTATTAACTGGCCTAGCTTTGTAGATATATGGATATTATCTAATCACTGACAGTGTTGTACTTTAGGGTAGATCTGGAATTGTTCTCTTTGACGATGAACATGATGGCATTCCTCTTCAGCTTGTTATTCCTGGCATAGTAGACCATAAGATTGTCTGATTCAAAATGGCCAATATCAGTCCATTTCAGCCTAGGATATCAATCTTTATGCATTCTACTTCATGTTTGACAACTTCCAATTTTCCTAGATTCATACTTTGTAAATTCCATGCTCCTATTATTAATGGATATTTGCAGTTGTTTCTTTTCTTTTTGAGTCATGCCACATCAGCAAAAGAAAGGCCCTGAAAGCTTTACTCCATCCACATCTACTTTGAGGAGGCAGCTCTTCCCCAGTCATATTTCGAGTGCCTTCCAACTTGAGGGGCTCATCTCCCAGCACTATCTCAGACAATGTTTGTCTGCTATTCATGAGGTTTTCACTGACTAATTTTTTTTTTTTCAGAAGTAGGCTGCCAGATCCTTCTTCTTAGTAATTCATAGTCTTGAAGCTTTGCTGAAACTTATCCACCAAGGGTGACCCTGCTGGTATTTGAAATACCAGTGGCAAAACTTCCAGTATCACAGCAACAGGCAAGCCACCACAGTATGACAAACTGACAGACGTGTGGTGGGATAATACTATAAAAGCTAATATTTATTGGATATATATCATGTTAGACCCTGTGCTAAATGGTTGATCTGAACAATCTCATTTGTTTCTTATTTACTTAAGTTTGATTTTAGAGATTAAGAAAATGAAATTTAGAAAGGTTAAGTAAATTTGCCAAGGTAAGTAAACTGCAGGGTCAGGATTCATACTTTCAGTGTCTGAGTCCAAAGATATGTTCCTAATGGTTGCCTCCTAATATAACATTCACTTGCTGTCTCTTCTGTTCTTCCACCATTTTTTTTTAATTTTTAAAACTTTTATCATGTGTTTTAGTTGGAAAGTTTACTGTGCAAAGTAGTTTCTCACTCAAAAATTTACACAAAAATTATTTTGTGACATTGGTTGTAATCTCTGCAATGTGTCAGCACTCTGCCCCTTTCCCTTTACACCCCGGGTTCACTGTGTCCATTTGTCCAGGTTTCCTGTCCTTTCCTACCTTCTCATCTTTGCTTTTGGGCAATACTCAATTGATCTAAGAAGCACATTTCTTACGTTGTGTTATTGTTTTTCCATAGGTCTGTCTAATCTTTGTCTTAAAGGTAGACTTTGGGAGTGGCTTCAGTTCTGAGTTAATAGGGTGCATGCGGACCATAGTCTCAAGGGTTCCTCCAGTCTCTGTCAGACCAGTAAGTCTGGTCTTTTTTTGTGAATTTGAATTTTGTTCTACATTTTTTCCCTGCTCTGTCTGAGATCCCCTATTGTGAACCCTGTCAGAGTGGTCGGTGTCCTACCACTTTAAACTCTACTCCACCAGATTAAGCATAAAGAAGACTATGCAGAGACAAAAATAATTTTCTGTTTTTTTTGTAGCTCAAAGTCAAAGCCAAGGAGAAAGAGCAGAAAGGAAAGGACATCACTGCAGGAAGGACATTTCTTTCAGTGTTCAGTGGTAGTGAGAGGACCTTTGGAAATCTCCGTCAGAGGACTGGTCATTGTGGTCATTCTAAGCTTAAAGACTGTCTCATGATAAAATGGTTGGGCTGGTGGTTGGCCATCAGTCCTGGGTATTAAGCCTCTAGCAACTTACCGACCACTGAGAATTAATTTTTTTTTTTTTTAGTAAAATTAAGTCACTGAGTTTGGGTATGACAGTATATTCCCAGGGTCACAGAATGTCCATCAAGGTTCATCTGTATCTATCTAAAGGGAAATCTGGGGTCCAGGGTAGAGGGATGTTCTCTGTACACCTAGACACTTGGCAAAGGTTTTGAGCCCAAGGTTGTACATACTATAATGTCTTATTTAAATACTGCTTTTACTCAATTAAAAAAGAAATCCAATTTCAAAGAGGAGAAACTAATATTATCCACAAGCATTTACACCAGCAAGCAGTCATAAAATCCAGGCACTCTGTGGGGTTGTGGTCCCCAACAGTCACTTTCTAACCTGTGCAACACAGTCAAGTGTGATGATTGTTGATATGCACTTGAGTTCTTGAGGACCCTTACATTAAACACTCAGGTCAGGGAACACGAAATAAAGGGCATTCAAACACAATGCCCTCAGCTTGAACTCCATCTCAGGAAGATACCCCCTCTGTCTATCTTTCTGGAGCCCTGGTGGTGCAGTGGTTATGAGCTCTGTTGCTAAACAAAATGTTGGCAGTTTGAATCCACCAGCTGCTCCTTAGGAACTCTATGGGGGCAGCTCTACTCTGTCCTGTAGGGTTGCTATTAGTTGGAACTGACTTGATGGTAACAGTTTTTTTTTTTAAATTAATCTATCTATCTATCTATCTGTCTGTCTGTCTGTCTAATCTATCTGTCTATCTACCTATCTATCCATCTATCTATCTATCATCTATCTATCTATCTATCAATCATCTATCTATCTATCTATCTATCTATCTATCTATCTATCTATCTATCTATCTATCTATCTATCTATCTATCTATCTATCTATCTATCTATCTATCTATCTATCTATCTATCTATCTCTATCATCTGTCTGTCTGTCTGTCTGTCTGTCTGTCTATCTATCTATCTATCTATCATCTATCATCTATCTCTCTGTCATCTCACTATCTCTCTATAGCTTTAGATTGTGGCTTGAATTTTGAATCTGGAAGGGATGAGTGAGTACATTTTATACATTTGAAGTTAAGGCCCTTTGAATGGGCTGCATGATAATTCATGCAAAAAGGCAAACCAACAAATCATTGATTTTTTTTCTCCTACATTCCATTTACCTTACTATCTCATCCTAAGCCTTGTTTCCTAATCTATCCTTTTAGCAGCAAGGCTTTGCTGTGAATAGGAGCTGAATCCCTGGAGCCTGTAGCTTTTGTACACAATGTTGGAGAAATTTTGAATTGGTTGAAATTAAAGCTGGGATTTTTTTTTTTTTTTTTTTTTTACTGTGCTCCTGTTCCTCCTGCCTCTGCTCCTACTGATTGCCATTGATGAAGGGATAAGACTATTGAACATACCATGGACTACCAGAAGAATGAACAAATCTGTCTTAGAAGAAGTACAGCCAGAATGCACCTTAGAAGCAAGGATGGTGAGACTTTGTTTCACTTACTTTGGACATGTAATCAGGAGGGAGTAGTCCCTGGAGAAGTGTATCATGCTTTGTAAAGTAGAGGGTCAGTGAAGAAGAGGAAGATCATCAATGAGATGAATTGACACAGTGGCTGCAACAATGGGCTCAAACATAGCAGTGATTGTGAGGATGGTGCAGGACAGGGCAGTGTTTTGTTCTGTTGTACATCAGGTCACTATGATTTGGAACCAACTCCATGGCATCTAGCACTAAGAACTACAACAACAAGAAGAAAGGGCTACCATTTGATTACTATGCAAAAAGGCAAGCCAAGAAATCACTGATTTTTCCCCAATTACAGCATTATTGTATAAACAGCATGGGGGCAATGTCTGACCTCCTCTAACTTCACAAGGGGGAAGGAGAATCAAGATCAATAGCCCAGGGCTGATTCCTATCCGGTGGCAAACAGACAGGCTTCCTCTCTCCACCATCTTTACCAATTCTGACACCGACCATCCCTCCCGTGACAATCCCAATTTCTCTACTCAGTTCGATAATTCATCGCAATGGTCACAGAGAACTCACAGACAGTACTCATGATTACAGGGTTTATTAGAGAATTCAGGCTCAGGAACATGCAGGATAGAGTTCTTCCATCAAGATAGCCTCTTCCCAGCCATGCTCGCAGGGATGCCTCTCCCTAGACCTAGGCCTCTGCCCCAAGGCACTCAGCTTTCTCTCTCTGTGGGCCAGAAAGCCCACCATGCTCTCTCCTGCTGCTGGGTCTCCCCTGCCACCAGTTCTCACTGTCTTCAGGGTTACAACTTACTCTCTCTCAGTCTCTTGCTTCCAGGAACTTCTCAGCACAGGGATCCTGAGTCCAAAGGATGTGCTGGCTCCTGGCTTTCTTCCTTGGTAGTGGTATCATCTCTTTCCCGCCTTGGGGGTGTCTCATTTCAAGACCCAGCAGGATGGCAAAACTGACCAATCCTTTTGGTTAGCCACAATTACCCTGTTACACAGCTCCACCCAATCACTTGGGTGGAAGTTACAAGACCATGGCAGAAAGGCCACACAAAAGCAATCCATTACACCACAATTACTATGTATATAAGTCTTAGCATAATTCTAAGAGGGAGGCATATAATTTCCATTTACAGTGAAAAATCTGAATGTTAAAGGACTTGCCCAAAGTCACACGTATAGTGAGAGTCAAAGCCAGAATCCTAACCTGCATCTACACAGATCTCTTAATTGATGAGTCTGCTTTTTGCCAGCTCTGGTTTTCTTCAGTTTTGCCAACATAGGAATTTTGTTGCTATAAGATGTTTTTGAAAATGTAACAAACCAATAACTCCTGGAAAATAATGCTTTACTCATCCTACCAGGAAATTAATTCCAAATATCAGTGAATAAATATCTCTCAGACTGATGATGAAAAGAGCGAAATTAAATTTTTATGGTGTTTACTGAGCAAGTACCCACTTTCATGCATAAAAGCACCTTTTTTTCTTTAATTCTATCTCAAGTTAATGAGTTGTTGAATAGCAGTACAGCCCAGGAGTGGTGTTGGGTGGGAATTTTGATGTACTAGATAAGGTAAATTTGCCAACAGTGAGCATACATGCCTACTTCTCTGGCTATATTTCCCCCGCCTCAGTTAAACGATGTTTAAAAGGAAACATTTCTAAATGTTTTTTGTCAGTGATTGAGCGATAGCTGGCCACTTGCTCCTCCTGGCTCTAGGCTTTCTATTTTGGAGCAAGCTTGGGAATAAATGACACCATGACATGGGAACATTTTCCAGAAACTGCATTTCTCGCTTTGTTATTAATCTCAGATATCTAAGACAGAAGTCCTAATGTGGAAGACAGGGAAAAATAGGGAAGGCAGTTTGAGTGGATTGAGATCAATTTATTTAACATAATAGAATTTCTATAAGCTGAATTTCATGAGTTTGCATTTTTGCTGGCAATAATTCACAATAATAGAAAGAATCCCAGCACAAGACTTATATAGCGTATAAGAAAATATATATCCAAAGTAAGGTACTTGCTAAAATGAGAGAAAATTGATTAGATTAAATCTGTGTTTTAAATGCTGAGTCAGGGCTTATATTTCTTCTTGGAATCTTTCATCATTTGAACCATTGTGGTGAAAGATATCAAAGTCATAGATATGAATAACAAGTTTGCTTTAGCAACTAAAATCCAAGTTACAGGGAACTCAGTGGGATCATTTGGTATATGTTTCCTATTTATGTAACTAAGGAGGTTGAGGTTTTCAAAGGATCTCAGTAGTAGTTTATTTAGAGTAGTTCATTTTTTGTACTAGAGGATGAAGATGTCTTTGGTGTTAATCTGTGGACAAAGGTTCATTTAATCAATTATAATTAGGATCACATGCATTGAAATAGCTTAGCTCTAAGAAAAACCTGTTTGTTTTTCTCTGTAATAAAATATGCAAAATTAGAATGTATTCTTCAAATATATTTGATGATTATCTATGTTTTTAAGACCAAATTTTGGCTTCATATCATGGAAAAATAGCAATTTTATTTTTATTCTTAGTTTTAGAAATATTGAATTAGAAATGCAGAGAAACACCATGGTTCTGGCAGGCCACACACAGCAGGTTGAAGAGATTGTTTAGTATTAAATTGAGAAGAGGAGAAACATAACAACAGCCAAAAAATATGTGTATGTTACACAAATATGCATATAGGCATATATGTGTATGGGTATGAATACATGGGTACATATATGTGCAAAGATAGATGTATCTATAGGCATATGTACATACAGGTATGTGTGTGCATGCATATATATCCATATATATATAATAAACCACACAGGGGACACAGTTATGTATACTTCTTAGATATAACCAAACACCTTGCAGGATTGGTTTTCTGGATTTGAAAGCTTAGGAATATAGGCTATTGGGACAACTCAGTTAACTGGCATAATATAATTCATAAAGTTCTACACCCCAATGTAGTGAGTAGCGTGTGGGATCTTAAAAGCTATGAGCCATCTAAGATACAACTATTGATCTCTACTTGTTCGGAGTAAGAGAAAGAAGGGAACCCAAGACTCAGAGAAGGAAGTAGACTACAGGCCTAACAGTCTGCATGAATCACAGCCTCATCTACCCTGAGACCAGAAGAACTAGATAGTGCCTGGCTACCACTACCGATGACTCTGATGCAGGGCCATGATAGATGGATCTTGATAAAATCGGAGAAAAATGTGGAACAGAACTCAAATTTTAAAAAGTCCTGATTTACTGGTCCAGTTGAGACTAGAACACTCCTTGAGACTACTGTCCTGAGATACTCTTTAAACCTTAAACCAAAATTCTCCCTTGAGGTCACCTTTTAGCTAAATAACAGATTGGCTCATAAAATGAAGAGTAGCACCTGTGAGAAATGAGCTCCTTTAAAATAGCATCTCTATGACACCAAATGGTCAAAAATTACTCAAAAGCAAAGATGAGAAGATAAGGAGGTAGGGAAACTAGAATACTGGAAATGGTACAACCCAAATGGAATGAATGAGAACGATGACACGTGAAAAATATAACCAATATCACTGAATAATTTGCTTAGAAATTGTTAAATGGAAATCCAATTTGCTATGTAAATGCAATAAATATTACTAAAAAAAAAGAAAAAGAAGAAGAGGAGAAGCAGCAATCCCCTTCCTACACAACTGGAAATTCTTCTGCCTTTCAAAATCATCAAAGCAAAATTACCAAAGCTTCAATTTCTTATTTTCTGGTTACATCATGCTTTTGTTTAATTCTTTTTTCTCCCTATCACACAGGGTTGCAATTAGAGTCAAATGAAAAATATGGATGTGAAAGTTCTTTGAAGATTGTAAAACACTGTACAATTGCATACTTATTAAGAAAACCTGAATTTAGAACATAACCCCACACTCTGACAATCCTCACAGCAATTTTAAAGAACTTTTTGTAGTTCTAAACTTTTGCAGTTCTAAGTATTTGGCTTGAGTGTAACTACTAATTACTAATATTTAGTAAGGCACAGCAGAAGATAATGGTGAAAAGTAGATTTGGACTCTCATGCCAGCTTTTATCAATCCAGTGCTGTAATGAGGCTGAGCCCTGTCTCAGTTGGGAGAGAATACTGTGATTGATTAGTAATGTCTGCAAAAAGTTGCAAGGGGTGTGGATCTGTAGAATACAGATCTTGCAATTGTTCTCGCTAGACTAATTATTGGAAAAGAGTGCCTCAGATTCAGTGAAAATCATCAACATTGAAAGTAAGAGTCTGCCTATTATTTCTACTCAACAGATTATACTTTCCTATGTTCATTATTTAAAAACAACAACAAAAACACAGTTGTGGAATTGATTCTGACTCATGGCAATTCCATGTATGTTAGAACAGAACTATACTCCATAGGGTTTTCAGTGGGTGATTTTTCAGAAGTAGATCATCAGGGTTTTCTTCTGAGGTGCCTCTGGATAAGCTAAACCACCAGTCTTCTGGCCAAGGGTGTTAACCATTGCACCACCTATGGACTCCATGTTCGTTACTATGACTTGAAAAATCTCATTCATAACAATCTTACCTCCTTTTCAACTCATGTCCTGATCTACAACACTTAGTTTCAGAGAATGTAGCCAGTGCTGGTCTATTACCCTTCTAGAACACATGAGAACTTCTGAAATAGAGTTCTAGATGCTTTTAAGAAAAATTATCATGATTTAAATTTAATTACCAATTGGAAATGAAATATACCAAATATTAGGTCAGAATTTTCCTAAAGATAATGTAGTTCTTTTGGACAACAAAGTCTGAATCTCTAGATGTCTTTCTCTCCAACCCCGTGACTGAAGGTTAGTGTACCTTCTTTGGTAGGACTGTTTAGCTGAGGATCAGAACTCCAGTCTTTCAGAACCTGCCAGAAACATCATTGATGATGAGGTGGACTTGGCTGGATGCTTGCCAGCCTGGACTATTAACAAATCCTAGTCTAATGGAAAAGAAGAAGCTGCAGTCCCTTTTGCTTGTATGGTATCTTCTGTTCTGTTTGTCCGGTGCCCTTGTCATCTTCCTTCTGATCTCTCTATCTCTCTCTCACTCACCTCAGGGTCTGTGAGGATCCCTTTGCCCAGTCAATTTTTTGTAAGCCTCTTCCCTCTCATATCTTTTAACTCTTTCTCTCTATAGTATAGCATTCTCCTCCCCAACATATATACACATTTATCTAGCACATAATTAATATCAGTTCAAACGAGGATAAAGTATCATTTTTAAAAAGTAATAGATCCCAAATTGATAAAGCTTTTAAAGAAAAAAGCTCTTTTAAGTAATTTATTCAGGATTATTCTGTCATGTGGGAGTTTTCAGTCAGTCAACTGCTGTTGCAGACTTGTTTGTCCCAAACTGCAAATTACCTTTTTAATTGTTCATGGAATGCAAATGAAGTGGCGATCTTTTCCTACCAGATGTGCTGGATAGGCATGAGGGCACAATCATTTTCTTAACCAATATTTTCATCAAGAACCTATTCAGACTCTTAGAATTGCTCCCTACTTCCAATGTGATTGAACTGTGAAACATCGCCAGTGGCAGGTTCTTGTCCTTAAGTGATCTTAAAGGTCTGGAAACAAAGATGTTAGGAATATTACAAAGAACCTTAAATTGTGCCTTGATCTTGTATTGAAAGGGAAAAACTATATTTATGTTCTGTTACAGAGGACCTCGTGATTTACATATTTGAATAAGAATCAGGATGCATGTGCTGCAGAAGTCCCTAATAGGACAGCACTCTTCCAGGCGATTTCTATTTAAGTGCCCCAGTTCCACGGGTTCAGCAGGAAAAAAAAAAAAGCCATGTCAAAATTAAACAATGTGGAATTTAGAGATGATTCCCTTTTTTTCTCCTCCATCAACCGCACTACGACACAGGTGTTGCTCAAGACTTGTTGCTGTGTGCCGTTGAGTCAATTCCGAATCATAGCAACCCCATAGGACAGAGTAGAACTGCGCCATAGGGTTTCCTAGGCTGAAATCTTTACAGGAGCTGATCATCAGATCTTTTCTCCAGTGGAGCCGCTGGTGGGTTCAAGCTGCCAACCTTTCGGTTAACAGCCGAGCACTTACCCATTGTGCCTCCTGGGCTCCTTGCTCAAGACATAAGAAAACTAAAAACATTATAAAGAAAAAAAATAATGAAAAATCATTGAGCGTCACTTGTTTCTTTAGTTGTGGTAAGTGGGAGACTATGCTGTGGAATGGATTGATAACTGTACTGAAAATCTGGAGAGTGGAATTTCTTCTCAAGTGTGTGACTTTCTTTGTTTCTGATCTAGGAGCACTGCATAGTGTAAAATGAAGGGGATTTAAAAAATGATCTCTAAGTCCTTACCAGTCCTAAAACAATATGAGTCTATGAAAGCTACCAAAAACCAAAACCAAACCCACTGCCGTTGAGTCGATTCCGAGTCATAGCGACCCTATAGGACAGAGTAGAACTGCCCCATAGAGTTTCCAAGAAGGGCCTGGTGGATTTGAACTGCCGAGCTCTTGGTTAGCAGCCATAGCACTTAACCACTACGCCGCCAGGTTTTGATATGAAAGCTAAGGAAATGGAATTCTTGTGATGATGCCTCCTCAGAGGAAACCAGAATTGTATTTGCTCTATTCTCTTCTCAGTCCTTCTTTTTTTTTTCTCCCTTCCTTTTTCGCTCTTCCATCTTTTGATAACTGGTCTTTTTTGTTGACCATTCTTTGGCATGCTGTCACTTCTTGTAATAGGTATCCATTTCTGTGACTGTAGTAAAGAAAAGAACTCTCTTTCTTCCCACCCATGTAGAATCCCTTCTGTCCAACTGCTTCACTGTAGTGTTGGTTTACTGATTGTCCACACCTAGGAATGGTGAAAGGGGCCACTTCTGCCTTGTTCCTGATCTCAGGAGAAAGCATCCAGTTTCTCACCATTAAGTATGATGTTAGCTGTAGGCTTTTGTAGATGTCCTTTATCAGGTTGAGAAAGTTCCTCTCTATTCCTAGTTTGCTAAGAGTTTTTATATTTATTTGTTGTTTTTGGCCATTCCTGAATGAAAGAGCCAACTACAAGTCCTGTGTTCATGGTCAGGCCATGTGGACTGAAAATCTTTAGATTGTGGTGGCAGATAGAAGACCAGGAAGGCGAAATGCCCTGTGGTTCCTCCCCCTCCCCCACTACCAATAAAAAGAAAATCTTGACAATAACAAAACAAGGAGTGCCCTCCTATGATGATAACTTTAATTGAGACTTTTATGTAGATTACTTCACTTTTTAGAGACCATGTCTGTGGCTTCAACATGTGGCAAACACGCTGCGGCAAGCATGGGGGTAGGGGAGAGAGGGATGGGTGGCAGACACATACAGGCCTTTTTCAGGCAGTTCTTGAGTTACTTTCCTGTATTTCTAACTTTTCTCCTAATTATATTTCCATGCCTTTTGACCAGGGGATCTTAGTCCCTATCGCAAAGATTTGTCGTGAAGGTATGTGGAAAATATACCCCATGGTATCTGGCAACCAGTAAGTACTCAACTACTGGATTTGTTGAGTAGACAGATATGCCACATTAAAGAGAAGGGAAATTAGCTATCATTTTTGAAGGGAGGAGTATCAAATAATTTATGAATATTTTAAAACTACCACATCATTTCTAGTAGCTTATTGTAAATTTCACACAATTTTCTATGGACATGATCATATTGTCTGGAAGTAGAATTTTGTTTCTTACTTTCTGATCTGCATACATTTTATTTCTTTTCTTTGCCTTATGAAACAACTAGGACTTCCAGTAAAACGTTTTAAAACATTTTGAAGTTAATTTACTATGAGACACTAAACTTCCACTATTTGCAACTTTCTTTTTTGAGAAAAATGAAATGTTACATGTTGTGAACATATCAAGTTTTACCATTTTCTTTTTCTTTCCCAAAAATTATTGGTAAACAGTTCCATTGTGTTATTATCAGAATTTTTAGTAAAAAGAGTCCTATACCAACTGCATAAGAGAATTCTACACTTTAATTGTTCAGTAATTCTCTCTTTTACAAATACAGTCTTTCTCTAATTTGTGCATTTAAAGATTCATTTAGCTAAAATATTTTTTGACAGCCTACCCTGTAGAGATACAGCACAACCAACACCAAAAATATCCTTATTTTCATGAAGTTCACTGGGAGCAGATACTAAGTGTCTCAGTCATCTAGCACTGCTATAACAGAAATACTACAAGTGGATGGCTTTAACAAAGAGAAATTTGTTCTCTCACAGTCTGGGAGACTAGAAGTCTGAATTCAGGGTGCCAGCTCCAGGAGAAGACTTTCTCTTTCTCTGTTGACTCATGGGAAGGTCCTTGTCAGTAATCTTCCCCTGGTCTAGGAGCCTCTGAGCGCAAGGGCCCTGGGTTCAAAGGATATGCTCCCCTCCTGATTCTTCGTTCTTGTTGGCATGAGGTCCCCTTTCTCTGTCTGGCAAAACATCCACTTACCCTTCAAGGTCAAGCCTAAAATTACCTCTCCATGGAAGCCTGCCATGACTTACCTGAACATAATTAGTTGTTCCATTACTATGTTTTTGTATAAGCTTATGTTTGTGTATATGTATCTCAAATTTTTAACCTTGGTTATATTTCTTTGTACCCTCAAAAAATTTGTACCCTACCAGACTATAAATTCCTGGAGAGCATCTTAGTAAACCTAGATTCAAAATGTGCTGAATGAATGACTTCTGAATTAGAAATTACTATCATCTCTATCACTTCTGGACCTTTACTTTGTTGAGGGCTTCACATGTGTTATCATTTAATCATTATATGATTCATAAGCCAGGGACTACTGTTATTCCGTCTTTACGCAGGAGGAAGCTGAAGTTTAGGTAGTTTAAATAACTTGCATATGGTGAAGTCACATAGCTAGTGAGAAAAAGAGCTGGGATTGCAAGGCTGGCCCGTCTGATCCCAACCCTGTGCACTGAACCACTGCACTATTTGCTTCATTGATGCCTGTCTGACAGCTCTGTTGAAGTAATGAGCAGTTAACAAGGAAACTATGAATAAAAGTTGTGTTTGCTAAAATAATATAGTCTATATCCCTCTGTCCTAAATTATTGTCACAGGACTTCAGAAGTAATAATAAGCATTAAAAAAAAAAAAAAAAAATTAGGCTACAGTCCTCAGGTGCTCCAGGTGTGCCCAGTGCCTTTTGACCTCTGGTTAAAAACCAAACAGGATAGGAATGCATTTTTTGTTTTTAATTGATAAGGATATCTCTACTATATAATTGTTATACAGGCAACCACAGAAAAATATGGTTTTGTTCAACTAGTGGCTCTGTTAAATCCTCAAGAGACTTTGTCAAAAATAAATATCCCAGGTGCTAAAGGAGATATTTCTAGCAGGTCTGTTGGTGTCGAGTCACCCCGGGACTCATGCTTTTGCAGGCGTTGCCAGCAAACACAAATGTATACCAGATCAGATGTGATACAGAACTTCTGATCCCATTGTTAGTGACTGGAACCCAGACCAGTCTTGAATGATTTCTCTTGAAATTTATTTCGGGGGAAAAAAAGGTAGCAAAGAGCAGATGTAGACATGTCAGTGGACAAAATTTCTTCTTTTTAGTCTTGTAAGTACCTGCTAAGTCTGAGCGGAAACAATCAAAGTTATTCTTGAGTCAGTGCCTTGTTAGTAAGGCAGCAAGACAGATACTTGCTGAATGTGGAGTGGCATTTTGATGATGAGAAACTTGACATGTCTTATAATGCTGGTCTCCTGAAATAATGTGATTCAAGGAATCCTCTGTGGTCTGTATGTGATCTCAGCCCCAATGATGAGATATGAGGATGCCAAAATGGGTAACTTTCCTATTCATAAATCCCTTAGTCTCAAATAAAGGAGACTAATCATTTACTTAGTGTGGTGGTTAAAGTTGTATGTCAGCTTGGCTGGGCCATGATCCTCAGCGGTTTGGCTTGCAAACACAGGTGTTGACTGCAATGATTCCAGAAGAGGTTTAGGATAGAAATTATGATTACTTCAAATCATTTTTGAAAATTTCTGCCATAATCAAGGAGTCCTCTGTCTGGAATATCAATGCAAAATCGTTAGGGTTGTCATAGGCTGTGTTCTCTAGAGAAGCAAAACCAGTGCAGCATATAAATATATAGAGAGAGATATATAAAGGAAATGGCTCATGTGATTGCAGAGGCTGGAAAGTCCCAGGTTCGTGGGTCAGGCTGGAGGCTTCTCTGGCCTCAGGTAACCACAGGTGCTGGCAAATCTGAGATCAGGAGATCAGATAGGAGGCCTCTGGCTCACAGGCTATGGTGATGGATCCCAAGATCAGCAGGTAAGATGGCAGGGAGGCTGCTAGTTTAAATCCCAAGAAAGGTAGGTCAGATGAACAGGAAGCAGTTGCATCCAGAGTGAGCAAAGCCAGTGAGCCTTGCCAGAAAGTCTGCCTATGTTGGATGCAGGCCACACACCCAAGGAGATTCCCTTTCAACTGACTGGCTGCTCACAACAGATGTCATCATGGAGGTGATCACATTATATCAGATCTCATTACGGAGGTAATTACATCATTAAAAAGTTGTCGAACAACGTCATAATTGCCAAACCACTGAGGATCATCGCCCAGCCAAGTTGACATACAACTTTAACCACCACACTAAGTAAATGATTAAAAAAAAAAAAAAAAACAATAGCAGTCACTGATACGGAACACCAGAGTGCTATGAAAGTGAACCAAGGGTGGCCTATAGATGGCCTTAGCAGAGGGGTGTTCAAAATGTCTCGTTAACATCATGCCTCTGGCCAACCAAAGGCACTTTGAGGAATAAGCTTTTCTGGAGAAGCTTGACCTTTATTTAAGATTTTAAAAGTTAATATTCTGTCAGTTAGCATTAGAAGATTTGAAGAATTTTGGCATGATGGCAAAATGAAAATGTATTTTAATTCAGAACCATCTTTCTTAATTTGAAGAAGACTTTAGTGAAGTCATAACATTATTGAATTGGAGTAGAATTGAATAAGTTGAATTTGATTTATTTTTATAGTGCCTAGTAGTCTTCCATGAATAATGAGGGCATTTGTAACTAATAACAGATTTAGTGCTCAGTCACGCTGGAGTTGGCTAGACATACTAATACTGAGTAATTACCTTTTTGTAAACTTGTTCCTTGATTATAAGGTATATTTTTTAAAAAGTACCTGACTGGATATACAATTCTCTGTAAGAATAGCTCATTGGGGGGTTAGATAAAAACAACTTTGAGTCTAAATTAAAGAAAATGGCCCTAGTGAACGCTCTGATGAGCCATGAAAGATAATGCTAGATCACAAAGACTTCTTGTCCTCACCCTTTTCCTTTAACATATGTCCTAATGTGCTTATACTCTTTAAACATTATGTCTATCTGAGGATACTTACCCTTTGGCTAGAAAGAGACAGTGCAAAGTTACGCTAAATAAAATATGTGACACCTACATGAAAAGTTGCCTTAGACAACAAATATTAAATTCATTTATCTATCCATACACCTTGGGTCCCAGATTTAGCACTGATGGGTGCACTTCACTGGATGAAATTTTCAGACAAAATCCTTAAAAAGAGCCAAAAAGATTAACTGTAACATCAAAGGGCTTCTTAACTAGGGCTTTTTTTTTTTGCCAGAAAACAGACATGAGTCTCTCAGCCATCATTCTTGACAAGGACAAGATAATAAGAGGACATATGTGCTTTCCATAGACAATGGTTAAAGGTAAAAGAAATGAAGCTTAGAGATGAAAAGGAGAGGGATAGCACCAACAATTAATGAGTGTTTGCTATATTCAGGTTCTTAAAAAATGAATAGTAGCTAGTAATGGCTAAGCAATTATTATATGGATTGTTTTATTTCATTCTCCATGACAAGCTATACAGAAAGTGTTATTTTTATCTCCAATTCATGCCTGGGTAAAATAATAGCTTGCAAGGTTAAGTAACTTTTCTGGATTTGTAACACAGACGTCTGATTCCAGTGCCCTTAACCACTGTGTCAATTTGCATGGGATGCCTTATTTATTTCTCATAATGCACTTCTGGGGCTAGATATTGTTATTCCCATTGTTAAGATTAGAAAACAGACTTGGAGAGTTAGATAACTTGCCAAAGACCACATAGCTAGTAAGTGTGTCATTTGATTTTAAACCTAAATCTATGGAGTAAATTTATAGCAGATTATTTAACATGGAGGGAAAATACATGCATTTAGAAGAGACATTTATATACTACGTATATTAGAAAGGAGGAATCTACATAAAATAACTACATAGAAGAGGTTTTTGTCTTTTGTATTTATCTTTATGTTCTAAGACATAAATGATGACATATTAATGCTGTGGAAAAGAATGATGTGGGAAATGTTTTCAGAATTGTTTCCCATCTCCCTAAGAGCTTTCTTTCTAGGATGAAGCAGTTACAGCCTGATCAATCAACTTCACGGACACCATTTTGGCCACAGTTACTAGTAGGCAGGATTACTGTTCTTAAAGAAAGTTCTTATATCCAGAGAGAGGTTTCTCTCTTCTATTTCTCTTCCATTTATTTGGGTGGATGACTTGACCCAGGTTCTGCTCACAACTGAGCATGCTGGCTTTTATATCTACTTCTTATTCTTTTCAGCAATCAGAAAGTAGTAAGATGCCAAGTGTTGGATTCAGACTTGAGAGAAGGTAGAGTATCTCAATTTGAACTTGAACTGTAGCCATGTGCTCCACCCAAGCTTTTACTAGAGCTCAACATTAAGTTACATCAAGTACTAGCTTAGATATTATTAAAATGGTAATTTTGTCCCCACTTGGCTGCTGTCATTGCGTTAACCTCTACCAATACACTTTTGGAAACCCTGGGGCTGCAGTGGTTAAGAGCTACGCTGCTAATTAAAAGCTCAGCAGTTCAAATCCACCAGGCGCTCCTTGCAAACCTTGTGGGGCAGTTCTACTCTGTGCTAGAGGGTCGCTATGGGTCAGATTCGACTCGATGGGGAAGAGCCCGGTTTTGGTTTAATATGCTTTTGGGTGGAGGTGGGTTAAAGATACAAAGGGTGCAGGATTTTATTATTCCTGTGTCTCTGGCTGAAATACCGATCAATAGCAACAAAACCCACTATTAACCCTAGGACAATGAATCCTTGCATTCATTTTGGAAAAGGAAGGTCCAACTAATGAAGGTTTTTTTTTTTTAATAATAAATATAGTTGAAATCTTTTAGGAAATAGGAAATGTTGATTCATTTTCAGCAACTTCTACTGAATTTCTATTTTAATCTCTGGAGAAAAATTGCAAGCTATTTACTGACATATATATATTGATCTAGTTACTATTGTCATAACATTGATTATTTCTTTATATATCAAGAAATTCTAACAAATGTAGGTATTTAAAGAAATTCTCAAACAAGAAGAGAATATTACTATTTGTGTTGATTCTGAGGACAGAGGGAGTACTAGTAAGTGGAAATGTAAGGGGTAGATTTTGTGCCCAATATGAGAAATACAAAGCAAACAATAGAGGGGCTGCCTGTAAAGATAATTGTGCAGGTCGCGTTCCCTGGAAGCAGTCTTTGAGATAGAGTTTAGTGTGCAGGGCATTTATTAAAGAGTGCTCCTGGAAAGCCTGTGGAAAGCAGGGGGTTAAACAAATTTTAGCAGAAGTCAAGCTACAATAGAAGCCCAATGGCCCTGCATAATTGCTCTCAATTGGGCTAAGCCTTTCAACTCCCACATCAATCATTGGCCATGGATGCCTTGAAAGGGGCGTGAGCCTGTGCAAGTTGGCTCTATGTAGCCAAGGCAATCCCTGGAGAAGGCTGTTTATCAATAGCACTCCCAGCAGCTGGGAAACAAGTCCTCTATTGAAGGGTGTCTGGGTAGCACATTGACACGCCCACCACAGTTAGTGAGTTCCCCGTGCCTGGTCACGGTCAAGTAGAACCTTGATCATCCACTGGAAAAGCTGAAGAAGGAATTCTTGTACTGGGGATGGTTACTGGACTTGACCTTTAGGTCTTCTTCCAACTCTGTTTTTCTACCAGTCATTAAAAATTGAAATGACTTGACTTAGTGATGCTAATCTAGTCTCATGAATTTTTTTTTAAATAATATTTTATTAAGCTTTTTGTGAAGGCTTACACAGTAAGTTCCCATTTGACAATTTCTACACAAATCGATGACATTAGTTACGTTTACCACAATGTGTCAACCTTCTCTTTAATTGTGTTGTTTGTTCCATTTTCAGTACTCTAGTTTCCCTGCCCTCTTATCTTCTCATCTTTGCTTTTGAGTAATTGTTGAGTAATTCTGGTCTCATACAGATGGTTTTTAAGTAGTGCACTGATCTTATGGGCAATCTCCTCTATTTTGTGTGCCACTTAGCTATTTCACTAAAAGGTGATTTGGGTATAGACTTGGTTCTAGGTTTAAAGAGTGTCTCAGGGTGATAGTTCCAGGGAGTTCTCTATTTTCTACTATTCCAGTTTGTCTGGCTTTTTTTTTTTTAAAGAATTTGAGTTCTGCTCCACATTTTTCTCCCATTCTACCTGGGATCGTTTATTGGGACTCCTGTTAGAATGGTCAGTGCTGGTAGCCGGCCACCATTTAGTTTTCTCCTCTCAGGGTAGATGATGTAGTGGCTCCTGTAGACTTGTTTCTTCTCTGAACTTTTGGTTATCTTCTTACTGTTTTGCTCCTGGTGAGTAGAGACCAGTGGTTGTATCTTAGATGGCTACTTGCAAGCTTTTAAGAACCCAGACACTACTCACTTCACTAAAGTACTTGAGAGCATGTCCTAGCACAGAATGCAGATCAGGATTCTTGTGAACTATGTTATACCAATTGACTGAATTGTCCCATGAGACTATGGTCCTAAGCTTTCAAACTCAGAAAACCAATCTTGGAAGGTGTTTGGTTGTGTCTAACAGCCTCATTAACTTCTGAATGGATATTTTACTGATAGAAATTTGACACACTCCAAGTGGGGGGAAAAAAAACCCATCAACCTTACTTCTTACTTTAGTACCTTTTTAACATCAAGCAATAAATAGGATTTAGGCAAAATCGGAGTGCCACGCCTTAATGAAATTGCTGAACATTAAGGAGATCACTGAGAAAATAAAGAAGGGACTGACTTTCTGGCAGAATACCTCAGAATATACTGTATTTAACTTATCACCATGCAGTGTGATGTTTTCTGCATGCTCTAGTAAAAGAAATTAAAAAGTGAATATGCAAGTTTACCTTTGTAAGTACATCACATTAATCCCACTTCTCTCAGTGGAGATGGGGACAGGTTTGCAAATTTAGAGAAGGTTGGAAATGGGGAGGCTAAAGTCATAGGAAGACCAGAGACTTCAAAACTGACACATTTGTACCTTGTGGTTGGGCAGCAACTGCTACATAAACTTATGAACTACGCTTGCATATTTTTTTGAAGAAAAATTTTGCTCTACAAGTTAAACAGAATGAAAATAACTAGTTTTATTCAAAACTACCAAGTACCAAAACTACTGTATATATATGTATATAGTTTTGAATAAATACCAAAACTACTATATATATAGTTATTACATTCATGTGCCTTCCATTCTATTTTTCTTTCACTCATTATTTATTTATTTGTTTATTTAAATTTATTAAGCACTTAATCAGTGTTGGCTCCTGCCTTCAGGGTGCTTCCTGTCTAAGTATTGGCTTCCCTTGAAAGGCAGGAGTGTTAGGGATAACCAATGGGGAAGCTCTTGCCTTTTACTTAGGGAGGGTTCATTTATTCATTCACTAATTCAGCTAATATTTTATTAGTCACCTACTAGATACTGATAGTCACTGTGTTAAATGTTCAGGTTTCAGTGATGAACAATGCACAGTTCACATCCTTAAGGAATTTAGATAAGAAAATCAATGACTACAGTGTTCAAATACAGATGTTATAGATACAATTTTTAACATACTAGGCTGCTAACTAAAAGGTTGGTGGTTCAAGTCCACTCAGAAGTACCTTGGAAGAGAGGCCTGGCTATCTACTTTCAAAAAATCAACTATTAAAAACCCTATAGAGCACAGTTCTCCTCTGATACACAGGGGCCACTGTAAGTCAGAATCTGGTGGTGGTGGTGGAAATGTACCAGAGATGCTGAGTACACTCTTCCTGATCCACCAAAACCAAATCCACAGGGGATTAAAATCAGTAAGTCACGTCTAAGTTCCTGGTACTTCTGTCCAGAGCCTAAGTGCACGAATTTTAAGAAGAAAGTGGAGAGTCAGCCTTTGAGTCTTATTTCCCCAAAGCATGTCTGTCCCTCTTTATGTCTTTTATTCTAGAAAGTCTCAATGTTTACATTTTCCAATGATCAAGGTGATTTGAAGTTAAAGATAAAATACAGAACTCGACTTAAAAAAAATTTTTTTTTTCACTTCATTGAGTTTACCTCATAATGGTTGTTGTTGTCAGGTGCCTTCCAATCAGTTCCAACTCATAGCCACCCTATGTACAACAGAACAAAACACTGCCAGGTCCTGCCCTATTCTCATAATTGTTGTTATGCTTGAGCCCATTGTTGCAGCCACTGTGTCAGCCCATCTCACTGAAGGTTTTCCTCTTTTTTGCTGACCTTCTATTTACCAAGCATGATGTTCTTCTCCAAGGACTGGTACCTCCTGATTACATGTCCAAAGTATGTGAGATGAAGTCTTTCAATCCTTGCTTCTAAGGAGCGTTCTGGCTGTACTTCTTCCAAGACAGATTTGTTTGTTCTTATGGCAGTTCATGGTATAGTCAATATTCTTCACCAACACCGTAATTCAAAGACATCAATTCTTCTTTGGTCTTCTTTATTCATTGTTCAGCTTTTGCATGTGTATGAGGCGATTGAAAACACCATGGCTTGGGTCAGTTGTATGTTAGTCTTTAAAGTGGTATCTTTGCTTTTTAACGCTTTAAAGAGGTCCTTTGCAGCAGATTTGCCCAGTGCAATGCATTGTTTGATTTCTTGACTGCTGCTTCCATAGGCATTGAAACTTTGTAACAGCTTGTACAAACGGTAGGTGAAATACTGATGGATGGTTCAATATTACATTAATTTCCGCTATTGGCAGTAAATGAGAGGAAAGACCTGGTGAACTGTGTCTTCAGGCCTGGGACCATATCTGTTTTGCTTGGTTTGACTCGTTGCTTTAAGTTAGAGAAGTCCCTACAAAATCTGCTCAATTTTCTATTCTGCAAAATAGATATAACATCTCTTGTCACCTGGGAAAGCACAGCAAATGAATTTTATCATGTAATAATATACTTTGAGGTCTTGGGAAAAAAGGTTTGATTCAAGAAGAGATTATTTGGCTTTGATCTTTGAAGATTAAAAAGTACTAGAAATTATTTAGATTTATACATGCTATGTATGTAAGATATTTTATTCATCAAAATTTCTGCTAAATCATGGAAATTTTCAGGTGTTAGTGAAAGTATTTGTGCTTTAAAAGCACATTTAGGAACTCCAAATTCACATTTATCTGGGTCTCTTTTCCTTTGAAATGTGAGCTTTTTGAACCAAGTTTACAAATTTTCTAAAAGCAGAAGAACTATTTTTAAACCTGAAGCATATTCTTTTATATCATATTAAATAAGAGATAAGTAAGATTTTGCATACTTGATTTTGAATGAAAGTTTCCCAAATTTTCTTTCTTCTCTTTTGCCTTCTATCACATCTGTCTTCCTTGTACTCATCCTGTTTTCTGTAACGGAAATTGTGTTTTACCACAAAATCCTCCATCGAGTCACTTGATTATACTTTTGTCAGTGTCAGCCTTTCCATTGTTTTTCCTCTTTTTGTGCTATGACAGTAATCCTTCCTCTTTGCTCTAACCAGGTCTGTCACATTTCCAGCCCCTTAGTCATTTGAGCTTTTTCTCCCATCCAAGCACATTCCCACTGCCTCACGTTATATTAAAAACACATTTCTCTAAAGTTTGAGAGTCTTCTTAAAAAAAGGACAGTTATAGATAGTGTGATGGTTGCAAAATATGATGAATGCAATTAATATCACTAAATTGTACGTGTAAAAATGTTGAAATGGCAAATGTTTATGTATATATATTTGCCACAATAAAATTTTTTTTTAGTTTGTTCGGAAGGAGCAATAAGAGGAACCCATAAAGAGTTTTAAGAAGAAGACAGATGCGATTTGAGTAAATGTTTTTTAAAAAAATCACTCGAGAATGGACTTATGTGGAAAAGTGTGGATGCAGGAAAATTAGTTTGTCTGTGAAATGCTGGTGGCCTTAACTCTTGTTATTATTGGGTTAATGGTACATCAGCCACTTTTTATGCCTCTGGATCTCAGAGGTAAGTCCTTATTCAGGTTCCAATGCATTTAGCATCAAGGTGGGTCCCTTTTGAAACACATGATCCTCATCTGACTGGAGTTGGAACCTCATTGTTGTGTAGATTGAGCTTTCTGTTAGGTGATACTTCCTGGAAGTGTTAGTTTTGTAAACTTGCCTTTTTTTTCCCCTTTATTTATGTAAGATAAGGCTTGCAAGCATAATTCTGGCTTTCCTGTGTGATAGGTAGGGAACCCTGATGGATTTGTTTTGGTTTTTCTGTGTCATATGTGGGAAACCAGATGTTCCTCATGTAACTTAATGGAAAAACACCCTCAATAAATTAATTATCTAGCTTTCTTTGGTATATTTCCAGGAGACCTGGTAGCGCAGTGGTTAAGCATTCGGCTGCTAACCAAAAAGTCCCCTGTTTGAATCCACCAGCCACTCCTTGGAAACCCAATGGAGCAGTTCTACTCTGTTATTATAGGGTGGCTATGAAATGGAATCGACTAGATGGCAAAGGGTTTTTTTTGGTATTGGTATATTGTCATACCACAGGTCAGTGGCACCACAGTGCTACTTATCTCGTTGGTGGGATTTCTCAAAATCCGTATTACCAACTGCAGTGGGATTGATTACTTTCATGTGACCTTTCTAGCCATGCTCTTGTAACTTCCACCTAAGCAATTGGGCGGGAATGTGTGATAGAGTAATTGTGGTCCACCAGAGGGATTGGTCAGTTTTGCCATCCTGCTGGGCTTGAAATGGGCCACCTCAGAAGTGGGAAAGAGAAGATTCCACCACTACCAAGGAAGAACAGCCAGGAGACAGCAAGTGTCAGCCCAGGCTGAGTAGCTCCTGGACCCAGGAGACAGAGAGTGAGCTGTGACCCTGAAGATGGCAAGAAGCGGTGGCAGAGACCTGGCAGCAGGAGACGGCACAGTGGCCTTCCTGGCCCATGGAGAGAGAAAGCTGAGTGCCTTTGGGCAGGGGCCTAGGGCCAGTGAGTTGTGTGCCTGCCAGCATTGCTGGGAAGAGGCTGTCCTGATGGAAGAACCGTGCCCTTGAGTGTTACTTTCCTAATGAACCCTATAATCGCATGGTCTCTGAGTTCTATGTGGCCATTGCAGTGAATTATCGAATTCAGCAGAGAATTAGAGGGTGCCATGGAGGGATGGTTTGTGTCAGAGTTGGTAAGGAAGGCGGAGAGAGGACACATGTCTGATCTCTGCCTCAAAGGAATCAGCCTTGGGCAGCTGATCCTGATTCTCCTTCCCCCTTGGGAAGTTAGAGGAGGTCAGACACCACCCCCATACCGGTTTTACACCAACCAAAAATCTAAACACTCTCATTTAGTAAACGTGCATTACAATATTGAAAGCACATGCCATCAAACAAACAAATAAATAAATAATGATAAGGAGAAAAAAAAAGAGTGGGCACAGAGAAGACAGACAAACTGGAAGGGCTTGAAACGTGTTTAACCAAAACCAAACCTGTTGCCGTCGCGTCGATTCCAACTCATAGTGACCCTAGAGGACAGTGTAGAACTGCTCCTTTAGGTTTCCGAGGAGAGGCTGGTGAATTTGAACTGCCAACCTTTTAGTTAGCTGCTGTAGCTCTTAACCACTGCACCACCAGAGCTCCTGAAATGTGTTTAGAAGACAAAAAGGACCCCGTGATCAAATGGATTTAGAGGTGAAGGGTGGGAAAGATGAGAATTCAAAAATCACTTTGATTATTTTAACTTTCACCTTAGCCGTATAAGGCTTTATTATTACCCCCATCTTATAGATGAGAAAACTGAAGCACTAAGGAGAGAAAAACCTAGTAGGTATGGACATGAGTATCAAGCCCAGGCAGGTAATCATAGAACACATATTGACCACCATGCCGTACTGAACAACATATGTGTTATATCTTTCCAGGTGTGATACTTGATTTTAAACTTTCCGTTTCAGCACGTTCTCATTTATCTTGGATTAAAGACATAAAACAGCTTCAAACTGAACTTTTTTTTGTTCTAATAAGTTAGAAACAAATGTTAAACAAATTACTTGGTCCCTGAGATTTATTTAAAAATCTAGCTTCCAGGATATTTTTTGTGGTCAACACTGACTCAGTCTGATATGTACTTAATATATCTACTGTAGTATGCAGTGTATATTAATAACTCTCAAGCATAATGAAATACTGAAGTTCCTGATGATTATCAGTGAGAGGCTATGTTTGATTTAACCAAACCCGTTGTCCTGGAGTCGATTTCGACTCATAGCGACCCTATAAGACAGAGTAGAACTGCCCCATAGGATTTTCATGGAACAGCTGCAGGATATGAAATGCCGATTCTTTGGTTAGCTGCCGATCTATTAACCATTGTGCACCAGGGCTCCATGTTTGATTTAGGAGGATTTTATTATTAACTATTATATTTTGTTCTAGGACCTTGAAAATTGCTAATTAATTGGTATAGTCCTTGGGAACATTGTGTACAACCCCTCAAGTACTCTGGCCTCCTTAGAGACCAGGAAAAAATGGGAATTGCCAAAATTTCAGATTTTTAAGACAGCAATGCAACAAATTTTCAGAAACATATATCATGTACTAGATACTAGGACAATTAGGGAAATAAATAAGATGGAACCTCTTCCTAGAAGGGTAGAAGAAGCTTATATTCTAGTGTGTGTGTGTTGGGGAGGGGAGAGGGTCTCTTGCGCTCTCTCTGGCTGCCTGCAGGCCTTTGCAGGAAGATGGCTTCATCATGACTTTGTTGACATGAGAACAATAAATTTCACTGAGTTAGGTTAATACCTAATGAAAAAAAATTGGCTTATGAGTCAATGCATTTTGATTGTATGTACATGTTTTCCTCTATTTCTTTGCAATTGAAAATATATATTAAAATCTGATGTCCAAGGTTTATAGCACTATATGATTGGGTGAAAAAAATACATGTTTTGTGCAGGAATGTGGAGGTGTAGAGAGGTTGGTTCTCAAAGCAAGTCAGATGGGAAGTGGAGATAAAATTTTAGAATAGAAAATGTGTATATTGTTGTCTCAGCTAGTAGAGGTTATATCAAGTAGGCATCAAAATTCTAAGGGCATTATAGATGGAAAAGTATTATAATTCTGCTTGTTTCCAAGATACTGGATGTGTCTCATTGTTCCATGTTCTCTTACATTTTTCAAGTAAACGTTAGGAAAACCTTCAATAATGAGTTTAAAATGATAAGCAAATCATTTCAGTGGAATAAGACACAGTATTTTTCCTGCAAAATAGGTTACTTTTTTTTGGAAATCTATGCCTCAATTTCAGGTATAAAAGTACCTTTTAACCCTGAGACCAGAACAACTAGATGGTGCCTGGCTACCACCACTGACTACTGCTATGACCAGGATCAAAATAGAGGGTCAGAGTGGGAGAAAAATGTAGAAAAAAAAAAAATTAAGTTCATAAAAAAAGGACCAGATTTACTGGCCTGACAGAGACTGGAAGAACCCTGAGATGATAGCTCTAAGAGACCCCTCTGACTTGAAACTGCACCCATTCCTGGAAACCACCTTGCGGCCCAGCAATAGACAGGCCTATAAATACGCAATAACACCCAAAAAGGATGTACTCTGTAGAACAAACAATTATATGAAACCAAAAGGGCAACATTTGCCCAAAAGTTAAGAAGAGAAGGCAGGAAGTGCAGTAAAACCAGACAAAAGGAAATGGGGAAACTAGGGGGCAAATGGGGACAAAGTTGACACAGTGTGGGGATTATAACCAATGTCATGGAACATTTTATGTACAATTTGTTGCATGGGAAACTAATTTGCTCTGTAAACTTTCACCTAAAACACAATATTTAAATAACAACACCAAAACACTAAATGCTATTAAAAAAAAAAAAGTCTTTTAATTTAAGAAACACTGAAACCTTTCCTTTATTCCATTTGCTTGTTTAGAAATATGGCCTCTAGTGCTGAACATCTGAGTGTACAATGCTGGGGGAATGTATTTACAAAGATTTTTTTTTGAAATCCAAGTGCAAATATGGTTTGTCAAATATAAATCTCTATTTAATTTAGTGACACAGTAGTTTGACCAAATGATTTATTGTTTGTTTCACTGAATAAAACAATAAATAATTGTTTTACCCACATGGTCATAAGATTTAGTGAGTGCTTCAATACGTTTAGTATTATCAATTTTACTACGTAGGCTTTTATTCCTAATCTTTCCTCAGAGCCAACATTTATTTAGTAAACATAACTTATGAAGGAAAGATTTATCCAGATATTTGATATTTGTTTTTCAGTGTTTGAACCTTTAATCCATAATGTTTCTCATATTTATTTTCTAAATTTAAATTACAAAATTATATTTGAATCTATTTTTGGCTCTTACATCATTAATGTTACATAATAGAATTACTTTAAATCTTCAAAATTAGTAGCACCACTCATTAGACAAACCATGCAAGCACACGCTGTTGTTGTTGTTAGGTGCCGTCGAGTCGGTTCTGACTCATAGCAACCCTATGCACGACAGAACGAAACACTGTCCGGTCCTGCGCCATCCTTACAATCGTTGTTATGCTTGAGCTCATTGTTGCAACCACTGTGCCAACCCACCTTGTTGAGGGTTTTCCTCTTTTCCACTGACCCTGTACTCTGCCAAGCATGATGTCCTTCTCCAGGGATTGATCCCTTCTGACAACATGTCCAAAGTATTTAAGATGCAGTCTCATCATCCTTGCCTCTAAGGAGCATTCTGGACGCACTTCCTCCAAGACAGATTTGTTCGTTCTTTTGGCAGTCCATGATATATTCAATATTCTTCGCCAACACCACAATTCAAAGGCGCCAACTCTTCTTTGGTCTTCCTTATTCATTGTCCAGCTTTCACATGCATATGTTGCCCTTGAAAATACGATGGCTTGGGTCAGGCGCACTTTAGTCTTCAGGGTGACATCTTTGCTCTTCGACACTTTGAAGAGGTCCTTTGCAGCAGATTTGCCCAATGCAATGTGTCTTTTGATTTCTTGACTGCTGCTTCCATGGCTGTTGATTGTGGATCCAAGTAAAATGAAATCCTTGACAACTTCAATCTTTTCTCTGTTTATCATGATGTTGCTCATTGATCCAGTTGTGAGGATTTTTGTTTTCTTTATGTTGAGGTGCAATCCATACTGAAGGCTGTGGTCTTTGATCCTCATTTGTAAGTGCTTCAGGTCCTCTTCACAGTCAGCAAGCAAGGTTGTGTCATCTGCATAACGCAGGTTGTTAATGAGCCTTCCTCCAATCCTGATGCCCTGTTCTTCTTCATATAGTCCAGCTTCTCGTATTATTTGTTCAGCATACAGATTAAATAAGTATGATGAAAGAATACAACCCTGACACACATCTTTCCTGACTTTAAACCAGTCAGTATCCCCTTGTTCTGTCTGAACAACTGCCTCTTGATGCATGTAAAGGTTCCTCATGAGCACAATTAAGTGTTCTGGAATTCCCATTCTTCTCAGTGTTATCCATAGTTTGTTATGATCCACACAGTCGAATACCTTTGCATAGTCAATAAAACACAAGTAAACATCCTTCTGGCATTCTCTGCTTTCAGCCAGGGTCCATCTGACATCAGCAATGATATCCCTGTTTCCACATCCTCTCCTGAAACCAGCCTGAATTTCTGGCAGTTCCCTGTCGATATACTGCTGCAGCTGTTTTTGAATGATCTTCAGCAAAATTTTGCTTGCATGTGATATTAACGATATTGTTCTATAATTTCCACATTTGGTTGGATCACCTTTCTTGGGAATAGGCATAAATATGGATCTCTTCCAGTCAGTTGGCCAGGAAGTTGTCTTCCATATTTCTTGGCATAGATGAGTGAGCACCTCCAGTGCTGCATCTGTTTGTTTAAACACCTCAATTGATATTCCATCGATTCCTGGAGCCTTGTTTTTCACCAATGCCTTCAGAGCAGCTTGGAATTCTTCCTTCAGTACCATCGGTTTCTGATCATATGCCACCTCTTGAAATGGTTGAATATTGACTAGTTCTTTTTGGTATAATAACTCTGTGTATTCCTTCCATCTTCTTTTGATGCTTCCCGCGTTATTTAATGTTTTCCCCATGGGATCCTTCACTATTGCAACTCGAGGCTTGAATTTTTCCTTCAGTTCTTTCAGCTTGAGAAACGCCGAGCATGTTCTTCCCTTTTGGTTTTCCATCTCCAGCTATTTGCACATGTCATTATAATATTATACTTTGTCTTCTTGAGAGGCCCTTTGAAATCTTCTGTTCAGTTCTTTTACTTCATCAATTCTTCCTTTTGCTTTAGCTGCTTGACGCTCAAGAGCAAGCTTCAGAGTCTCCTCTGACATCCATCTTGATCTTTTCTTTCTTTCCTGTCTTTTCAGTGACCTCTTGCTTTCTTCATGGATGATATCCTTGATGTCATTCCACAACTTGTCTGGTCTGCGGTCACTAGTGTTCAGTGCATCAAATCTATTCTTGAGATGGTCTCTAAATTCAGGTGGGATATACTCAAGGTCATATTTTGGCTCTCGTGGACTTGCTCTGATTTTCTTCAGTTTCAGCTTGAACTTACATATGAGCAATTGATGGTCTGTTCCACAGTCTGCCCCTGGCCTTGTTCTGACTGATGATATTGAGCTTTTCCATCGTCTCTTTCCACAGATGTAGTCAATTTGATTTCTGTGTGTTCCATCTGGCGAGGTCCATGTGTATAGTCGCTGTTTATGTTGGTGAAAGAAGGTATTTGCAATGACGAAGTTGTTGGTCTTGCAAAACTCTATCATTCAATCTCCAGCGTTGTTCCTATCCCCAAGGCCATATTTTCCAACTACTGATCCTTCTTCTTTGTT
This sequence comes from Elephas maximus indicus, assembly GCF_024166365.1. Lineage (NCBI taxonomy): Eukaryota > Metazoa > Chordata > Mammalia > Proboscidea > Elephantidae > Elephas > Elephas maximus. Next base: position 141,978,618 of record NC_064819.1, on the reverse strand, counting down.
TCCAACTTTTGCATCCCAATCGCCAGTAATTATCAATGCAGCTTGATTGCATGTTCGATCAATTTCAGACTGTAGCAGCTGATAAAAATCTTCTATTTCTTCATCTTTGGCCATAGTGGTTGGTGCGTAGTCGTATTAACTGGTATTATCCTATCACTGATAGCATTGTACTTCAGGATAGATCTTGAGACGTTCTTTTTGACGATGAATGCAACACCATTCCTCTTCGAGTTGTCATTCCCAGCATATAGACTATATGATTGTCTGATTCAAAATGGCCAATACTAGTCCATTTCAGCTCACTAATGCCTAGGATATAGATATTTATGCGTTCCATTTCATTTTTGATGATTTCCAATTTTCCTAGATTCATACTTCGTACATTCCAGGTTCTGATTATTAATGGATGTTTGTAGCTGTTTCTTCTCATTTTGAGTCGTGCCACATCAGCAAATGAAGGTCCCAAAAGCTTTACACTATCCATGTCATTAAGGTTGACTCTACTTTGAGGAGGCAGCTCTTCCCCAGTCATCTTTTGAGTGTCTTCCAACCTGGGAGGCTCATCTTCCAGCACTATGTCAGACAATGTTCTGCTGCTATTCATAAGGTTTTCACTGGCTAATGCTTTTCAGAAGTAGACTGCCGGGTCCTTCTTCCTAGTCTGTCTTAGTCTGGAAGCTCAGCTGAAACCTGTCCTCCTTGGGTGACCCTGCTGGTATGTGAATACCTGTGGCATAGCTTCCAGCATCACAGCAACACACAAGCCCCCACAGTATGACAAACTGACAGACAGGGGAAAGCACACACTAGTTGACAATTATCTACAATGCCGGTTGCATCCTAAGATACTGAATAGAGTATAGGTTTGGAATTTTTTCTGCAGTAGTAATCCAGCCAACATATGGAAGAGCAAATGGGATAGCTTTGCACGTGTGGATCTTTTCAATACTAAAAACCTAAATATACACTGATACCTCGATTCCTCAAATGAAGACAGTGATAGGGGAAAGACATTGTATACCGCACAAGTGTGCATTCACAAAGTGAGGCAAGGGTAGCCCTTCCAATCCAGTGTCTGACAGAAACATACTCTTGAATTTAGCAGTTGACTTAGCAGTTACCCAGCACCAGTTAAGTCTTTTGTAATAGAAATAATCTATACCAACTAAAATCATCAAACTTCCTACCTTATTGTTCCACCTGGTTTTGACATCTTTTACCAAGAAGAAATAAGGAAGATGGTTTGTATTTCTCTCAGCACAGCACCCCTTACCAACTGGTGTGCCTTCTCAAAATACTGTTTATTTTTATAGTAAGGATATATTTAATGTTTCCTTTTTCTAGAGGTAAATTTCAGTCTCTCATTTGGTCTTGAGTTCAATGTGTTCAACTGTAAAACATATAGCTATGGTGATGCCTATTCCTTTGGGATATCAAACATCTTCTTAAATCATCTTGTCAACCTCTTAAAACGAATTTATTATTTCTGGAAAATCAAACAGAATTGGTAATTATATACTTCTCATTTTTCTTTTATGGTCCTGATGTAAGTATTGTAGGTATAAAATTTCTTCTGGGATATGACATGGATTGGGGCCTGGCTGAGTGGAATACAAGTATACATTTCATGTAAGCAAAAGGTGGCTCTGCCATTGGATTTGCAGCAGATACTGTTGGTACCATACCTGGATCTCTCCATTAGATAGGTGGGCCCAACTCACAGCTGCTATAAATGTTCCCTAACCAAGATCCTGACCCCCTTTTCTCCAGGTGGAAAACTCTGTGGTGCCATTCATACATAAGAGCTCCTTATGGGATCAGACTGAGGCTAGACTTCAGCTGAAAGCCTATTTTTGCTTAGCTTCTTCCCCTGCCCCATTCTGCCTCCTTCACTTCCATCCTTAAAAAACTCTTGCACCAGAATCTCTGTCTAAGGCTCTGCTTCTGGGGAACCTGACACGAGGCAGGATTTGAGTGAGTGGCAATTCTCTTTTACTTTCCCCACTTTGTCCCTTCTTACCTCAGTACCCTAAGGCACGGATCAGTCTGGGGAAAAGAAAAACATTTCCTATTTGTCTTCTGGCCTTTCTGTCTCTTTGAAACTGGTAAGAGGTGGAGACTCAACCTGTAGGTTTTATCTGTTGGTCTGGTGTCAGGACAATTTGGTCATTCCTTTTTTTAGCAGTGTTGATCTTTGTCTTGAGTGGGTTAGTGGTTGGTTGGAAATATGCTACCTAGCCTAAATTTCCCCTTTCAAATTTTCCTCTAGTAATTTCTAGGTCTTTAGATCGGGTGGTCTGGAGCATCAGAAATACTCTCTAGGGCGGAACCAATCTAATTCAACCCCCAGATTGGTAGATGGTAGGGGAGTGGAGGTTGCTGCAAATATGTCTGAGAAATCCATATATCTACCTCCTGTTGGAAAAGAAAAATGATCTGTGCTTCCATTTCTTTTTCCAAATTTTTAGCACAGGTTTCATTTAGAGTATGAGAAGCAGGGGAGTTGGGGAAATGCAGTTCCTAGGCTTTCATCCTCTGTGACACAGAGAAGAGCCTAGAAAAAGATGGGGAGTGTGATATTTGCCAAAAGAACCCAATGTTCAGCAAAACCTCCCTTTTCACTCTGGTAAGTACATTTGACCAAGGACGGATCCATCTGCTTTGGAGAACTAGAAAGAGGGGATAATTTGGCATACTGAATATGACTGATTTAAGTTGGCACTAATATTTGATAGGACTCTTTGGGTGATGTAAACGATTAAGTGTCCAACTGCCAAAAGGTTGGCAATTCAAACCCACCCAGAGGCACCTCAGAAGACAGGCCTGGTGATCTGCTTCTGAAAAGTTGCAGCCTTGAAAACCCTATGCAGTAGTTCTCCTCTGCACACCTGGAATCGCCATAGGTCAGAATCAACTCAACAGCAACTAACAACAACAAAAACTAATATTTGGTATCAGCTGTCTGGCTTAAGCAGTGAAAATATTGAGTTATAAATAAAAACAAACCCAATGCTATTTTAAGGCATGAAATTTTGATTTTTCATAAAGTAAATGTAGACAGTACAAAATTATATAATTTTATAAGATATGATTTTATTAAGTTTATTTAGGTCAAAAAAGATACCGATCTTAAAAATAAATTAAAGACATGGATGACTACATTTGAGACTGATTTTGGATCTGGTTCATAGGGAGAATTTTGTGATAAGAAAAAAGAAAATTTAGTTGTCAGAGCTGTATAGTTGGATGTAAATAGATTTCAGTTAGTACTCCTAAAAAATGTAAATGGTAACAACAACCAAAAAAAAGAAAAGAAAAATAGAGGTAGAAGCAAAAAAAAAAAAAAAAAAAAGAAATCATGTTTTCTTATTTATAAAATATAAGCATGTTTTAAATATAAGATTTAGAAAAAAATGAAAAATTTTTTTCTTCCATTTTACCAAATATTCACTAAGGAATAATTTTTACTATCTGTATAAACATTTAATGATGTCACCCAAAGTACAGGCCCATTTCATTGCTTCCTTTTATAATCAGCTCCAAATGTTTTTGGTTTCTTTAGACTCGTTAAACCTAGTATGTTCAGTCATATGAATTGCCTATTTTAAGTCACACAGAATCTCCCCTAGTGAGGCAATATGCTCCTCTAATCAATTAATCTTGTCCTTCTTAAAGATCTATCCCAAAAGGGCCTTTCTTCCTATTTCTAGGGGCCAAGCTGCTTTAAGTTCTCTCAGGAAGTATCTCTCCTCTGCAGGTACCATCTTACTTCAGTGTCTATTCCACCATCTCCTTGGTTTCTTAAACCGTTCTCCTCTTTACTATCTATTGGGTTCCACCTATTCTCCTCCTTGGTCTTTGGCCTGGTTAGTTGGTCCAATTTTTTTTTTTTTTTTAATTTTCCTGCATATGACTGGCTTGAGACACAAGCAAATGGATATGGGAATAAAGGAAAGTAACCATCGCTGATCTTCCTCAGGCTCAAGAATCAATTCAAGCATCAGTAAGATAATCAGCTAGAACTTTTACACTTGTAAGAGTGAAAAAAGACTTTTGAAGCTTAAAAGTCCGACTTAAGAAAGCCCAGTGTTTAGGAGGATATAGCTAATTCAGACCAGACTTTTCATCCAAAGTTTAGGCAAAAATAATGCAAATTTGACAGACCTAAAGGAAGGTGGGAGGATGTACATCATGTGCACGGGCTAGTAGAGTCTCCTTGCAAAGAGTCAAATGATCTAGCATTCCAGTCCTTAGCAATATTCTATTGTAGTGTGTGTGTGGTTGGGGGATGATTGAAACTTTCCAGAAACTGAGAGCAGGGGAGAGCTGTGAAAAAAGCCCTCCAGGGTTGACACGGCAGGATGGTATGTTCAGGGCCTCTACGCTACACAATTGCTGAGGGTGCTGTTCACACTGCCCTTCATATAAATAGTACCTCCTGGAATATGCCTTTTTATGCTATCAGGCAGGTGGCTTGGGGTAGGTTCACAAACTTCCATGGACCCAGAGTGACGCTGGGGAAGCAGAATGAACTTAGGGACCTAGGAGAAGAACTAGCCAGTCTTGGGGGTCATTAGCCAAGATAGCAAAGGCATATGAGGGAGTCTCCATACTTGAGGGGACTTTAGGATGGGATCAAGAGATGACATAGTGAACTACATTATTAGTAGACTGCAAAATGCTTGGTAATAGGGTGGCAGCATGATTTATGATAAGGACAAAATTCCACTCTCTCCATCCCAGATGCTTTAGGACTACATACAAATGATCAAACTTGAAGAAAGTGGGTGGGTGAACAGAAAATTCATTGAGACTTCTGCTATCTGATGCATTGGAGGCCCTAAATAGAAATTAAGTTTAGTGATTAAAAAATTAAAGAAATTTCAATTCTTGCATATCTCATTTTGAAAACTGACATTATGAACTGACAAGAAATCAGCAATAACCTTCTTTCTGGTGGGACCTTCTTTGTGAAGCTAGTAGGACAGAGAAGGGAATTTAAAATTAATAAAAGATAAAATCCACCATAAGGAGCCCTGGTGGCACAGTGGTAAAGCAGTCGGCTGCTAGCCAAAAGTTTGGTGGTTCGAACCCACCAGAAGCTCTACAAGAGAAGGACCTAGTGATCTGCTCCTATGAAGATTACAGCCTAGCAAACCCAGTGGGGCAGTTCTACTCTGCCACATGGGTCACTATGAGTCAAAATTGACTGAATGGCACCTAACAACAGCAATCCACCATGGTGGTTAAGAGTCCTTTTGTCCTCTTGCACTAAGGAGCACAAATATCAATATCTCAATAATATTTGTAATATTCTTAAACATGCAAAGAGGAAAAAGTAGCATAATTGTTATGGGATATGAAAGAGTAAAAAAGTTGATCTGGAGTCAGCTGATGATAAGAATGTTATCATAAAAAATTTGAAAACAAAATTACACTCGTATACCAAAGTTACTGCCCTAGGGATTAAAGATTTAACGTGAGATAAAAACCAAAGACATAGGAGAAAATATGAATGAACATGTGTTTGGCCTTGGGATGGGAAAACACTTCTAAGCGTAAAACAATGGAAAACATCATAAAGAAAACAAGATAGATGGAAACAAAAACTCTTCTATATATAAAATATATAATACATGTGTTTGTCACAAAGTGTATATTTACTATAAATAGTATAAAGAATTGATATCCTTTATATAATGTTTAAATTCAATTTAAAATACCAGTAGAAAATGAGCAAATTAAAAAGAAATTCAAAGAATTCATAGATATAAGGAAAATTTTAGCATTATTAGTAATTATAGATAAGCAAATTACTAAAATGATATACTCTATTTGGCAAATAAACTCATCAAGGTTTAAAACAACGATGCTTGGTATTGACAAAGGCACAGTGCCATGAGTACTCTCATCCACTGCCATTGGGAATATGATTTGAGATACCTATTTTGTACATTGTGGACTGTATCCCTAGTAACCAGTACAGGTCTTGGCATGATTGATGCTCAGTATGAATTTGTTGGATAATCAATGTTTATACAAATCTTTTTTGGCAAAAAGTATAAAGAGCCTTGAAATTTTTGTAGGATTTTCCATTAATTCCAGTTTTTAGGAATGTACATTGATGAACAAACAACTGTTGTGTATTCTTTAGAAATGAAACTGTTGGCAATACTAACCAATTTTTCCTCAAACAGGAGTATAGGAGAAAACAAAGGCACAAGACTTTAATTCTCAGTGAATTCATACCACTTGGTAAAGTTACAGAATCAGATTGTTGATGTCATAGACAGTGAGTGAGTTAATCCTTACTGTGCTGATGTGTGACTATGATTTAGTGGAGGAAATTCAATTTTCTACAGCAAACATTTTAATAAATACAATTTCCTACAACAAACATATAGTAAGTAAATTTAATTTCTTACAATAAACATGTAAAACCAGATTTACAGTATTCATAGCATCAAGGGCAATTGTTGTATTCCGTAGATGATAACCATGAATCTTTTACTTAAATCAGAGTATTACAGGAGATCTTTTTTTTTTTTTTTTTTTGCCTGTCTCAACAATCAATCTAACCAAACTCAATTTCATGATGAGAAGGTACAGAATGTGTGTGGATCTAATGTAAAACAGAACCTCCAACCCAAGCTGCTAATGTTCTCTTCTTTGTACCTTCATGATACCTTATTTAGAAAGTTCTTCAACCTTATTTCTACCAACAACAAAGTGGATTGTCTAGCCCAATGTTTTATGTTCTCAAACAATTTTCCAGTTATTTCTTGTGAAATATTGGGTTATAGTTTCAAATAAAGTGGTGACTGAGGCAGAATCAAAGTATGAACTTTCAATTTTATAATTCCACAACCTGAAACAGAAATAACTTATGTACAAAGATATTCATCACATTATTATTAGTAATAGCAGCAACAGAAGGCAATTTAAAAGATGAAAATAGAAAAAAAAAAAAATATGGTGTATACATGATGGAATGCCCTGAGAGTATTAAAGTAGTGTAAAGGCCTGAAAACATGCTACCATGTAATGTTAGGCGAATAAAATAGGATATAGAATTATATTTGCAGTGATCTCGTTTTTATTATATGTAGATGAAAAATAGGATGCTAACACATTAAATTACTAACAGTGATTATTAGAGGGAGGTAAATGTGGGTGATTTTTTTTCTTTTATTTTTTGCATATTCAAAAATTTTTATAATTGGAGCATTTATTTTTAGATTCTTAATTTCATTAATAAAAAAAATTAAAAACCCACAAAAATGAGTTTTAACTTAGATGCATAAATTAGGACAGTTCAAAAACAAAAGTTGTGAAAATAGGAGGCCTAAAGGAAATATGAACAATAATTGATTAAAATAAGTAAAAACTATGACCTAAGGAATGGGTACATCATTACTTACATTTTGAATACAAAGAGATGTCTGAGATTGATACAAAGGGTAATTTACATCTATTTATATAACAGGCTTCTCTATTTTGCCTTCCAAAAATCGGATTATTTCCACTTATGACAGTTCCTTAAGTCCAACCAACTCACCTTTGATAAAGTAGTTGAACTCTAGCTAAGCATCACAGACTTCCTAAGACTAGACGTGGACCTTTAAAATAGGGGTGACGATTTACACAGTGAGCATCAACGGGAACATTTTATGTACCTAAAATAGAAAAATCACAACTCGCCTTGATAAATTAAGAATCTAGTGGGGAAGTCATATTCACAAACACAATGAATATCATATCATAGCAGAAATGTTATGGAAGTAATATATTTCATATACACGGCCTTCAGAAGATCTGGTAGAATATTTTACATGAACTCACAAAGTAAGGGGAAGAACGGAAAGGTATGGGCAAAGGCATGGAATTGAGAAATCCATGGCAAGTTAAGAAAAATGATAATAAAAAAATAATAAATATTTATGAAGTGCTTACTATTGTTACATGTCAGGTAATCTTTTGGCACTTTGTGTGTAGTAGAAGATGAAGTGTAAAGATAGGGGGCGCCAAACGATAAACTCTATGCTACAGATTAAGGGTTTTGGGAGAAGGGACATGGCACAGAGGCAGATGTATAACATTGGAAATTCAAAGGTCACAACTTCAAATATCATCCCTTATAAACCGTGTGATCTTGGCAAGTCTATTACCCTTTCATAGCCTTAAAATGTGGTGGTTGTTATGTGCCGTCAAGTTGATTTTGACTCATAGTGACCCCATGTGACAGAGTAGAACTGCCCCATAAGGTTTTCTAGGCTGTAATTCTTTTCATTGGGTCGGTTGATGGGACCTAACAACAGCAACAACAAATCATTTTGGGGGTGGATCACCAGGTTTTTCTCCTGCAGGGCTGCTGGGTGGGTTTGAACTGTCAATCTGTCCATTAGCAGCCAAGTACAGAACTATTGCACTACCAGGGCTCCCTCTTAAAATATTAGCCTGTAAAATTAGTATAATAATATTGATAGGACCGTAGGCATTTTCATCCAATGCTTATAAAAATGCTTTGAAAACTAGTTCTATACAGACTTTAAGTGTTCTTTATCATTGGTATGATGATCTGACCTTTGTTTTAATAAACTAATTCTCTGGCCAGTTTGGAGAATGAATGAAAGAGATGACAGACTGGTAGCAAAGTACAATCCGGGTGTTGCTGTGATAGTCCAGGTGTGAAAAAATGAATGCGTGAAAGGTATAATGGCATGCCAAGTGAAAAGTAGAGTACTGAAAAGAGGAGCAAGAAAAGAGCACAATCTTGAGGAACACCTTGATGTACTTGGAAGAAGGAGTAGGAGAGACCAGAGAAGGAGATTCAGGGTCACTGAAGCCTGAGATAAGAGTTCCAAGAAGAAATATAAGTTTAATATTGTTAAATGTTTTAAATGAAGCAATGTAGGGTAAGAGTCAACACTCTCAGATCTGACAACGATGTTCCTAGTGATTCTTAAGAAAGTTTCAGTGAAATGATACAGATGAAAACTCAACTAGGGGTTAGGGTGAAAGTGGGCAATGTAGAATAGGGAGCTTCAGGGTGAATTATTCTTGTTAGCAGAAATGAAAGGGGAGAGTTTGAAAGGCAAGGTTGACGGACAATTTATTTAGAGTTGGAGAGCCTTTAGTATATTTATAGACAAAAGGAGAAGCTATGGGGAGGACAGGATGGAAGGTGATGAAAAAAGAGAGAAGCTATGGGACAAATTTCAGAAGTGAACGTGAGCAAAGGAATTTATTCTTACAAGACAGGAAAAAAAGAACAGAGGATTGGTAAAGATTTACAGACATTTTTAGGTAAAAGAGAAGAAAGTTGAGAGATTGCATATCAGAGAGCAGCACTGGTCATCTCAGTGCAGTTACTATTACAAAGCCATAGTTTGAGAAGGGTGGACATATTTGGAAAAGCCAAGGAGTGGATGCATTAGGAGTCAGTTAGTGATAGGTAGGAAGGTTACCAGGAGAAAAATCAATGAAATAGGAGGAGAAAAAATTTGGAAAATTCAGGCACTATATTAACAAAAAGTATTATTGTTTCTAAATCTTTCCCGTAGCAGCTTTTCCCAGAGTCCTGGTCATCATCTTGCAACATAAAATACTAAGTGTGCTAGTAATCAACTATTTACGAGGCATCTACTGGCCTTTAGCTTACCTGTGGTTTCCAAAGCATCTTTTTATTTCATTTTATGTTTTGTCCGTCTCTAGCTGTGTATCACCTCAAACCCTGTGCTTTGTTGGTTTGGCTTCCAAATTTATTCAGGCTAACATTGCAGACATTTGTAGTTTTTCAGGCAGATTGGCAATATCTTTGCTCCATGAAATCTATATTCTTTTTCTAAATCCAAGATTCCCCTCTCTAACTGACTTGTACCATTATTTTCAACTCATTTCTCCATTCATAATCCAAAAGAGAAGCTGAAAATTGCTGCACAAAGGAAGCTTAACTGTGAATTATTGCTTTAAACTCTGTTTTCTCTGAATTTCCTGTATTTTAGTTTCCAAGCTCTTGCTCTGGGGAGAAATGGAAGCATTGTTGATTTGTTTCATTATTATGTATGGTGCCAACACAGATGGTATATAATGTTATGTCTTTTTCTAAGTTGACCATTAATTCTGCTTCTTACAGATTCTTCACTATATATCTCGAGGTTAGTGATAAGATCTCTGTCTACGTCTTCCACCAAATATCTTTTTGACCTCCCAAACACTAATTCCTAGTAGTTTCTAAGCTAAGTTTCTATTTTGTAAATATCTTGTTTTCTCTGCCTGGGATGGCATTCTGTACGTGTTCTGCATGGAAAATTTCTGTACATCCTTCAAAGCATGTATCAAATATCTTTGTACTTTTAAAAAAATTTTCTAACCTCCATCCACCCTAATCAAAGATGATTTTTTACCTTTAATCTAGTACTGATCATTTTATATGCCTTAGTTTAGGACTTCCTGTACCACACTATAACTATTTGTTTGATGTTTGAATTCTCAATAAGCAGTGAACTCCTGTAGAGCAAAGATAGTATCTTATACATCTTTGAATCTCTAATGCTTAGGACTTAGTGGCTACTCTATTAGTATGCTTTTTAATTGCGTGAATGCATTAGCATTCCCTTAAGCACAGAAAAGAGGTTCTCAAGATATTCCATGAAGAAAGGATTTTGCAGTCTTGTGTACGTTTGTGAGACATTGAAAACTCCCATCACCCTCTTGGGGATTTGGTACATCAAAACCTCTCATAAATCTTACAAAAAAGCTTACTTCTTCTTAATGCAGTATCTCCCAAACTTTTTGTTCAAGTAGTACCTATTAACGTCCCAGCAGGCTAGAGCAGGAGTTAGGAAACTTTTTCTTATAAAGGATCAGATAGTGAATACTTTAGGCTTTGCAGACTTTATGGTTTCTGTTGCAATCATTCAACTCTGCTATTGTTGAAAATTTGTGGAAAACAGCCATAGACATTGCATAAACTCATAAGTGTGTCTGTGTTGCAAAAAAACTGTATTGGCAAAAACAATAACAAACCAAAAAACTAAAACAAAACAAAACAAAACCGTATTTACAAAAACAAGCAGGGGCTGAGTTTGATTCACTGGTTGTAGTTTGCTGATTCCTGAACTAGAGTTTCAAGGAACACACTTTGGAAAGTACTGAGTTAGCTCTGAGACAAATGGCAAAGTCATACTCCAACCAATATGAAGTCCCTAACTTAAAACTGCATTTGAGAGCTCCGAAAATGTCCTCGCTTTACCTGTGCCGTCCTTCAACCAGCTCCTATTCTCTGAGCATGCCCTTCATATTTCTACACAATTATGTTGTACAGCCAAGTAAGGGCTTATCGAGGCTAAGCATAGACCTATTTTCAGTGAAGTTAATTTCTTCAGAACATTTCCCTTGGGGCTATTACTGTGCTTTCTAAGGTGAAAACTGAAAAAAAAAAAAAAAAAAAAAAACCTGTATGAACAAACTCAGGCTGCTATTTCAAAGAGACCCCAGGATGTTTCTCTCCCCTCTAGATTATAGACACGCTTTACTGGAGGAACTTTTAGAGATAATGCCTTAGGCAAGACCCTCACAAGTTGCAATGATTTCAATTTCTGGTAAAGCAAGATGAAAAGAAAGCCTGGTACAGGAAATGATTTTGGGTCGGTAGGTTGAGCAGTTTTGTCAAAACAAAGCGCATAGTACAATGTCTACATTGATTAGGCTTTGGCCCAGCCAGAAGAAAGGAAGGTCTCCAGTTAAAACATATATCAAATTAATTTGACCAAACTAAGATGAGTAATTCAATTGTTTTTACCAATTTGTTCTCCTGGTTTCAGCTAAATAAATTTTCTTTTTTTGGGTATATACCCTTCAAATAGTTAAGATCAATTATTCAGCCCCAGGGTGAATTATTACTCAGTTGAGGTCTACGTACTTAGCTTCTTTAATCTGTAAATCTGTAGGTACAAATCAATATTTATATTTCCCTCATTACTTTTTTCAGCTCTCTCGTGGATCTTTCCATTTAATTTCCATTTTTGTCACACTAAGATTCCCAAAATTAAATGTAGTATTCTATGGTTTTACAAAGAGGGGCCATTATTTTGTGGGCTTGTGATATGTTATTTATTTGAGTCCCAAATAACTGTGGTGTTTGCTTCATTGCTATCTCTCACTGCAGATTCATCTAATTTAATGTCGCAAATCAATTCTGATTCTCTTTCACATGACTGATTTTCAGGTCTCTCCGTGCTTTTAAAATTAGTATATGTGCTGCTGAAGGGGCACTCAAAAATAGCTTGTTGCCAAATTTCGTGATCCCATCTAATATTTGTATTTTTAAAAAGTTAACTGATTTCTTCTGCAACTGTAGTTAAAACCTCGTTGAGTTGGCCAGTACTAACTTGGAATTTGTGAAAATCAGTTTTCATAATGAAAGGGGAATCCAGATTCATTCTAAAATCAATATATTCTTCCTTCCTCCTCCCTTTTTTATTGTGCTTTAAGTGTAAGTTTACAGTTCAAGTCAGTTTCTCATACAAAAATTTATACACACATTGTTATGTGACCCTAGTTGCCCTCCCTACAATGTGAGAGTACTCTTCTCCTTTCCATCCTGTATTTCCCATGTCCATTCAACCAGCTCCTGTCCCCTTCTGCCTTCTCATCTTGCCTCTGGACAGGAACTGCCCATTTAGTCTCATGTATGTACTTGAGCTAAGAAGCACACTCTTCACCAGTATCATTTTATGTCTTATAGACCAGTCTAATCTTTGTCTGAAGAGTTGGCTTTGGTAATGATTTTAGTTCTGGGCTGACAGAGAGTCCAGGAACCATGTCTTCTGGGGCCCCTCCAGTCTTAGTCAGACCATCAAGTCTGGTCTTTTTACTAGAATTTGAGTTCTGCATCCCACTTTTCTCCTGCTCCATCAGAGACTCTCTGTTGTGTTCCCTGTCAGGGCTGTCATTGGTGGTAGCCAGTCACCATCTAGTTCTTCCAGTCTCAGGCTGATGGAGTCTCTGGTTTATGAGGGCCTTTCTGTCCCCTGGGCTCATATTTTCCTTATGTCTTTGGTGTTCTTCATTCTCCTTTGCTCCAGGTGGGTTGGGACTAATTGATGCATCTTAAATGGCCACTTGCTAGCGTTTAATACCCCAGATGCCACTCACCAAAAACCAAAGTGGGATGCAGAACATTTTCTTAATAAACTTTTTAATGCCAATTGACTTAGATGTACCCTAAAACCATGGTCCCCAGGTCCCCACCCCTGCCACTCTGTCTCTTGAAGTGTTTGGTTCTATTCAGGAAACTTTTTAGCTTCTGGTTTAGTCCAGTTGCGCTGACTTCCCCTGTATTGTGTGTTGTCCTTCCCTTCACCTAAAATAATTCCTATCGAACTATCTACTTAGTGAATACTCCTCTCCCTCCCTCCCCACCCTTGTAACCGTCAAAGAATGTTCTTCTGTGTTTAAACCTTTTCTTGAGTTCTTATAATAGTGGTCTCATACAGCATTTGTCCTTTTTTGGCTGACTAATTTCACTCAGCATAATACCTTCCAGATTCCTCCATGTTGTGTTTCATAGATTCATCGTTGTTCTTTATCGTTGTGTAGTATCCCATTGTGTGAATATACCATAATTAGTTTATCCATTCATCCGTCGATGGGCACCTAGGTTGTTTCCACCTTTTTGCTCTTGTGAACAGTGCTGCAATGAATATGGGAGTGCATATATCTACTCATACGAGGGCTCTTATTTCTCTAGGACATGTTCCAAGGAGTGGAATTGCTGGGTCGTATGGTAGTTCTGTTTCTAGCTTTTTAAGGAAGCACCAAATCGATTTCCAAAGTGGTTGTACCATTTTACATTCCCACTAGTGGTGTATAAGTGTTCCTGTCTCTCCACAACCTCTCCAACATTTATTATTTTGTGTTTTTTGGATAAATACTAGCCTTGTTGGGGTGAGATGGTATCTCATTGTAGTTTTAATTTGCGTTTCTCTAATGGCTAATGATCGTGAGCATTTCCTCATGTATCTGTTGGCCACCTGAATGTCTCCTTTGGTGAAGTGCCTGTTCATATTCTTTGCCCGTTTTTTCATTGGGTTATTTGTCTTTTTGTTGTTGAGGTTTTGCAATATCTTGTAGATTTTAGAGATGAGATGCTGATGGGATTTGTTGTAGCCCAAAATTTTTTCTCAGTCTGTAGGTTGTCTTTTTACTCTTCTGGTAAAGTCTTTGGATGAGCATAATTGTTTGATTTTTAGGAGCTCCCAGATATCTAGTTTCTCTTCCAGTGTTTCTGCATTGTTAGTAATGTTTTGTATATTGTTTATGCCGTGTATTCGGGCTCCTTGCATTGCCCCTATTTTTTCTTCCAGGATCTTTGTTGTTTTAGATTTTATATTTAGATCTTTGATATGGGTGAGATATGGGTCTTGTTTCATTTTTTTTGCAGATGGATATCCAGTTATGCCAGCACCATGTGTTAAAGAGAATGTCTTTTCCTTATTTAACATACTTTGGGCCTTTGTCAAATACCAGCTGCTCATAGGTAGATGACTTTGCATCCTGATTCTCAATTCTGTTCCGTTGGTCTATGTATCTGTTGTTGTACCAGTACCAGGCTGTACTGACCACTGTGGCAGTATAATATGTTGTAAAATCAGGTAGTGTGAGGCCTCGCATTTTGTTCTTCTTTTTCAGTAATGCTTTACTTATCCAGGGCCTTTTCCCTTCTTACGAAGTTGGTGATTTTTTTCTCCATCTCATTAAAAAATGCCATTGGAACTTGGATCAGGATTGCACTCTGTCTATAGATCATTTTGGGTGGAATAGACATTTTCACAATGTTTAGTCTTTCTATCCATGAGCAAGGTATGTTTTTCCACTTATGTAGGTCTCTTTTGGTTTCTTGCAGTAGAGTATTATAGTTTTCTTTGTATAGGTCTTTTACATCTCTGGTTAGATTAATTCTTAAGTACTTTATCTTCTTGGGGGCTATTGTAAAAGGTATTGATTTGGTGATTTCCTCTTCGACATTCTCTTTGTTGGTGTAGAGAAATCCAACTGATTTTTGTATGTTTACCTTGTATCCTGATACTTTGTTGAACTCTTCTATTAGTTCCAGTAGTTTTCTTGTGCATTCTTTAGGGTTTTCTGTGTATAAGATCATGTCATCTGCAAATGGAGATACTTTTACTTCTTACCAATTTGGATGCCCTTTATTTCTTTTTCTAGACTAATTGCTCTGGCGAGGAGCTCCAGCACAATGTTAAATAAGAGTGATGATGAAAGGTATCCTTGTCTAGTTTCTGCTTTCAAAGGGAATGCTTTCAGACTGTCTCCCTTAAGACTGATGTTGGCTGTTGGCTTTGTATAAATGCCCTTTACTATGATGAGGACTTTCCCTTCTATTCCTATTTTGCTGAGAGTTTTTATCATCAATACATGTTGGACTTTGTCAAATGCCTCTTTTGCATCAGTCGATAAGATCTTGTGGTTCTTGTCTTTTGTTTTATTTATGTGATGGATTACATTGATTGTTTTTCTAATGTTGAACCACCCCAGCATACCGGGTATGAATCCCACTTGGTCATGGTGAATTATTTTTTTGATATGTTGTTGAATTGTATTGGCTAGAATTTTGTTGAGGATTTTTGCATCTAAGTTCATGAGGGATATAGTTCTGTAATTTTCTTTGTTTTGTGGTGTCTTTACGTGGTTTTGGTATCAGGGATATGCTGGCTTCACAGAATGAGTTTGAGTCTGGGATTATTCTATCCTTTTCTATGCTTTGAAATATCTTTAGTAGTAGTGGTGTTAAGTCTTCTGTGCTGCTTCTGAACTGTCTCTGCCTCCCCCTTCCTTTCAGTCCAATTCCTCAACTTTGCCTGTGATATTTGGGGCTCCTAGATTGCCATATATAATCAATTCATTTGTTTTTTTGGATCTTTGTTGTAAGAGGGACCACAGGAAGCGTCTGACTACTTGGCCATCTTGGCCTCACTTCCTCTAAAACTCAACAGATCCTTCGTTTACTTTTATAGCCCTTGGTCATTTGCTGCCTCAAACCCAATTATCACCATGAACCTGACTTTTTTTTTTTAATTGTACTTTAGATGAAGGTTTACGGAACAAGCTAGTTTCTCATTAAACAGTCAGTACACACATTGTTCCATGACATTGGTTAACAACCCCACAACATGTCAACGTCAACTCTCCCTTTCAACCTTGGGTTCCCGATTACCAGCTTTCCTGTTCCCTCCTCCCTCCTAGTCCCTGCCCCTGGGCTGGTGTGCCCCTTTAGTCTTGTTTTATTTTATGGGCCTGTCTAATCTTTGGCTGAAGTATGAACCTCAGGAGTGACTTCATTACTGAGCTGAAAGGGTGTCCAGGGCCATATTCTCAGAGTTTCTCCAGTCTCTGTCAGGACAGCAAGTCTGTTCTTTTTGAGTTAGAACTTTGTTCTACATCTTTCCCCAGCTCTGTCCAGAACCCTCTATTGTGATCCTTGTCAGAACATGAACCTGACTTAACATTCAAGGATTTTTTGTTTGTTTCTTCCCTCCTAGAAAATTAACCTAAACTTTGAAGTAAACTCTATTTTGTTCCAGCATTCCTCTTCCTACGTTATGCCAAAATTAGAGCATAGCATACATTTAAGATTTGCTCAGTTTTCAGAGAGTGGAGAAACCCTGAGAGTATGGCCCTGGGAAACCCTTTCAGATCAGTAATGAAGGCACTCCTAAGGTTCACCTTTCAGCCAAAGATTGATCGGGCCCATAAGACAAAATGAGACTAAAGGGGCACACCAGCCCTGGGGCAAGGACTAGAAGGCAGGAGGGGATAGAAAAGCTGGTAATAGGGAACCCAAGGTTGAGAAAGGAGAGTGTTGACATGTCATGGGGTTGTTAAACAGTGTCGTAAAATGATATGTGTATTAACTGTTTAATGACAAACGAGTTTGTTCTGTAAACCTTCATCTAAAGTACAATAAAAGTTAAAAAAAAAAAGCATTAAAGAAAAAGATTTGCTCAGTTTTCACTCCATGCTGCTTTTAAAAATAGTATTGTTAACTTATATTCAAATGAAACATCGCAGTTTACTTAGGGCTTTCCCTTCTCTTGCCTTTTTTGGTCCTCCCAGCAATCTCCTAACAACAAGCAGGTAAAACAAGATATCACTACCTTTGTTTTTATAAACGAAGTAACAGAGGCAGGGCTGGAGTAACTGCTTTTCCCAGAGCCATGGAGTAAATAAATGGTAGTGCAGAGCTGACATCTGGGTCTCCCGTTACTCCAGACACACAAGGCAGACAATTTTCAATACCTGTTTCTTCACTTCTGCTTTTAAAAAAATTGATCTTTAGAGAATCACTAAAGAGCTGTGGGATGGTTAAGTGTTCTGCTGCTAACTGAAAGGTTGGTGGCTCTAACCTGTGCAAAGGCTCTTCAGTAGAAAGCTGTGGTGATCTGCTTCCCTGAAGATTATATATAGCCTAGGAAACTATTTTTTTAGGAAACTATATGGGGCAGTCCTACTCTGTCACGTGGGGTTGCCATGAGTTGGAATTGACTTGATGGCATCCAACAATAACAGGGAATCTCTAATACAGTACCTGTTTTGAGATTGTAATTTTCAACATCATAATACCTTTCAACATTCCATATATAATAGACCCTTTATCTATCTATCCATCCATCCATCCATCCATCCATCCATCCATCCATCCATCCATCCATCCATCCATCCACACCCACCCATCCATCCACCCATCCATCCACCCATCTATCATCTATCCATCTATCATCTGTCTATCTATCTATCTATCTATCTATCTATCTATCTATCTATCTATCTATCTATCTATCTATCTATCTATCTATCTATCTATCTATCTATCTATCTATCTATCTATCTATCTATCTATCTATCTATCTATCTATCTATCTATCTATCTATCTATCTATCTATCTATCTATCTATCTATCTATCTATCTATCTATCTATCTATCTATCTATCTATCTATCTAGACTTTCTCTATAGAATCTGGTCTAGATAGATAAATAGATAGATAGTTAGATACAAAACAAAGAAACAAACAAACAAACCTGTTCCTGTTGAGTCGATTCTGACTCATAGTAACCCCATAGGACAGAGTAGAACTGCCCCATAGGGTTTCCAAGGAGCGGCTGGTGGATTCGGACTACTGACCTTTTGGTTAGCAGCCAAGCTCTTAACCACTGTGCCACTAGGGCTCCAGATAGATAAAAAAGTTAACTGATTTCAAATATTTTGTGCCTAGAATTCTAATTTTTCTTAGTGCTTGCCTATTTCTTCTCATTAACAGTATTTATTGTCCCCTATTAGATTTATTCCCCTTCTTTAGACCTACCTGTAGTAGAGCCAGGCCACAGAGAAGTTTCTAAGCCCGTTCATGGCACCAGGATGAAGGAAAGAACAGAGAATTGGAAATGGTCTGAGTTGTCCTACCTTGCAGTAATATTACCCCCATGTGAAAAGCTGATTCTATCTATATACCAGACTCTGACTAATCATATTTTTCTTCTTCCTCTTTGTGAATGCTGAGAGTTCAAAACTGTTCACTCCAACACTCTGCCACCTCCTGGTGTAGTGGGAGGGTTCAGCTCCTCCTTTATAGAATTCGAGAAAAGAGAGATAAGTGATTCCTTTCTAATGGCAAGCTATATTTCCTTCTGGGTATCTTGTCTTGGCATCTCTGTGATTCTCTATTTGCCTCTTATGCCATCTGCATTGAAATCAGCTTTCTAGTCCTGGACTCCAAAGGCTTCTCCACTTCACATTCACAGGCAGCTCTGTGAGTTAGGGAGAGCACCCTAACTAGCTGTCATGGATTGAATTATGTCCCCCGCCCCCAAAATGTGCGTATCAATTAGGCTGGGCCATGATTCCCAGAATTGTGTGATTTTCATATAATGTAAATCCTGCCTGTATTTGTTAATGATGGATGGGCGGCAGTTGTGTTAGTGAGGCAGGACTTAATTTGCAAGATTGCATTGTGTCTTGTAGCAATCTCTTGAGATATAAAAGAAAAAAAGCAAGCAGAGACACAGGGGGACCTCATACCACCAAGAAAGCAGCATCAGGAGCAGAGCGCATCCTTTGGGCCTAGAGTCCCTGCACCTGAGGAGCTCCTTGACCATGGCAAGATTGAGGACAAGGACCTTCCTTCAGAGTTGAGGTACAGAGAAAGCAAATCCCTGGAGCTAAAGCCCAGAATTTGGACTTTCAGCCTACTTTACTGTGAGGAAATAAATTTCTCTTTGTTAAAACCATCCACTTGTGGTATTTCTGTTATAGCAGCACTAGACTACCAAGACACTAGCTATGAGTATGCAATGTGGGGTCAAGGAACTTAATTTTCTGGGCTTGAGTTTTTCATTTGTAACATGATTTCCAACTTTCTCTCTGTAACTATAAGGAGAGCAATTGCTCTTCTCATCCTCATTTTCTGCCTTCTTGGTAAATGAGATAGTTGCCACTTTTTTCCCCTTCACTTTAGACTCTGATCCATGCTATTTCATCATCATGACTTAGCTTGCTCCTTCATCTCTGTTTTTCAGACCCACTCCTGCATCAGCCCTGGAAAACAATTTGTCTCATGGAGCACATTCTTTGGTTTCCCTTCTATACTGAGGCTTCCCTATTCATGGAAATATTAAATTTAAAAATTGGCACAAAGAAAAAAGTGAAACAAAAAAGTAAAGGACCAGAAAACATTATGGCAAATACGAACCAAAATCTACAATTTATTTTTAAATTATCTGGCTTAAATATGCCCTGTATATGTAGCAGGGATGTTATGGCAACTTGGAATGAAGCTCTAAGAGGTCAGGATATTGTATTTAACTCAAATAGTAAAATAGAAAAAAAATCTTAAAAGTTTGGAGAAGCGTGGTTTTAAACTTTTATAAATTTAATGTACAGAAATAGAAAAAATGAGACACCTCACTCCAAAGAAGTAGAAAATGTAGATTTCATTTCATGTAGCAAAACCTTGGAATAAGATTAGAGTACAAATAAGAAAGAAGGTGAAAATGGATTTTGAAAAATATCTGGCAGTGTCCGCCACACCTACAAAAATAACTTGATTGACTGCAAATTCTAAGGTGTAGGATGAAAATGTCAATACGATGATGATCTCCAACTAGATAAACTATTGGCTATAATGATCAGTTATTGTGTATCCAAATGCATTTTATGGGAGCTGTGAAATGTGTGGTTTATTTCCACTAATCATAATGAAGAGAACCACACACTATTTTGATGAATAGTCTTTATTGTGTTTTTGGTCTGTGATGAAGAAAGCAGCTATAAGACAGAAAAATATCCCTTAATTTGGTCTCTAGTACAGAAGACGATAGATTTTTTTCTCTCTAAATTCTGTTTAATACAGAAAGGAATCCAATAACATCAGCTCATAAACATTTGTTTTCTTTTTTCCCCCAGAATATGTCTTATATTTGTTCCCTGATTTGGACTTTATGCGTACTTCATTTTGACACTGGAACATGATATTTGATACAGAAACATCCACCAGAATAATATTATCCTCTCTGCAGAACCATGAAAAATCTCGTCCCAAAGCAAAACTCTTTGGAAATATACCATTTCCTACCCTATTCCCAACTGACAGAGCCTAAAAATATAGATTGCAAAACATAGGAAACAAAGATCTGCCTCCAAGCAAATACCTTGTATGCATTTATTTACATTCTGAATTTAAACTTCCCATTTATTTACAATAGAGCAAAGCTTTGGAAAGCAAAAACCCTTGACTCTCTGTTTCCCTTTAAATATACTCTGATTTTATTGGAAACTAGTGATACAGTATGATATTTTCCATGTAACAGTAGTAGCAGATTCTGTGATAAAATTTGGATTATTAGAATAATGGTTTCTTTGTATTCTCTACGTATCTTTTACACACAAAAAAACTGGAACAACTATTTAAACTTGGAAAGGGTATATGGAATTCAGGAGAAATAAGTAAAAATGGAAATTGGTGTTTCATTCATTCATTAATTCTTCAGAGTTTTATTTAGTTCTTTCTGTGTGTGAAGCATGGTGATAAGAATGATTGGAAAGAAAATGATGAAATAGATATACAGCCTGCCTTTCAAGTTGACGACAGCCTAATTAGGATTAGGACAGGTGGAGTGGGGGTGGGAGAGCAAAATAAAAACAAAAATTTGAGCCTAACTTGTATCTACCATCGTAAGTACAAACAGACGTATCTGACAAACTGGTGGGTTGGCTGGATGTCTGTGTTAGGAGGAACTGTGAGACCTTTTGGAAGTGAGCTTATTTTAGGAGGAAGCCAGACTCACCTGGTAGTGAAACCTTGGTTGTCCTGCAGGAGAAAATAATTTCAATGTGACAGATTCGTTTCTGGTTCAGCCTACCTTGTACTCATGTCCGTAATCTAGGAAGACAAGCCATGAGTAGGCAGCATACATGCTGCTTTTACTAAAAACTGAAGCCCATGAACTAATAATTTGGTGGCCCTATTTTTTTATATCCAAGGGTAATACCAAAGGGGCTTAAAGAATTTTCTCTCTGTTGTACATGGAACATCAGGCAGCTGGTACCTTAAGGGCCCCCAGGTAAACTCAGCTGGTAACTGGTGGGAACCAGAGAAGCAGCAGTGGTACAAAGGAGGAATAATGTATATTAGGGCCAGCAAGGAAATGTTGCATAGTACGTGCCTAGATTAGGGACATTCAGAAACAATTGGTGGTGGTGATAGTAGTCACATGCAAAACTCCTTTGGAGGCAAGTGTGTGTTGGTAGGAAATCGTAAATATCCTAAAAAAGCCATGGATAGAATGCTATGGAAGTTCCCTGAATAGAGAAAGTACCAGCTAAAAGGAGCAATGAAAACCTCATACAGAAGGTAATCTTGAGCTAGGACCTGAGGGATATTTAGAATTTGGGTATTCAGGATTAGAGACTTTGAGCATTGGATTAGATGTTCAGGTAAGTCAATGCAAGTGTTTCAGGAAGATACAAGGAGAATCAAGCAATTTGTTTCAGATGTGAAGGAGAAGAAGTGGGAGAAAATGCCAAAGAGTTAATTGGGGGAGAGGTTATAAATAGAAGGAGTTGTTAACATGGTCAAGTGTTCCAGGAAGAAAAGGAAAAAGACTGAGAGTAATATATTAAATTTCGTTAAAAGACCAAAAAACCAAAACCAAACCTGGTGCCATGGAGTTGATTCCAACTCATAGTGACCCTATAGGACAGAGTAGAACTGCCTTATAGGGTTTCCAAGGAGTGACTGGTGGATTCGAACAGCTGACCTTTTGGTTAGCAGCTGAGGTCTTAATCACTGCACTACCAGGGCTTCTAAGAAAAAAGAGAACTGGTGAAAACACTGCATTAAAAATTGAAAAGTACTGGTCAACGAAGAAGTGTAGGTAATGGATTTTTGAAGGAAAGTCTAATGGCTTTTATTTATTATCATTCTGAATAGTTATTTCTTGAATTTCAGAGTGGCAATGATGAAGAGTGACTAAGTGACAACTATAGATTAGGCAAGGATTTAGGCCAGTTGTCAAAGCCAATGTTCTTACCTCCAGATGACACTGTTTCTTTAAAAGCAGTGCTGTATTAGTTCTTGCCATTTAATAGTCCTTGTCCCACCTATCCAAATAGTGAGGTAGCATTTTAAGACCTAGCAGAAAGAGTGAAGGTGAGGCTCTAAGTTTAATTTAGTAGTAACTAAATTTAACTAAAGTTTTAAAAATAGCTGCTTGAGGGCATTCACCTTATTTAAATAAAGGGAGTTACAACCTGAAAGAAGCGCTGCTGGTGCAGTGGTTAACAGCTCGGCTGCTAGCCAGAAGGTCAGCATTTGGAATCCACCAGCTGCTCCTTGGAAACCCTAGGGGGCAGTTCTACTCTGTCCTGTAGGGTTGCTATGAATCAGAATTGACTTGATGGCAACAGGTTTACATCCTGAAATATTGTCCAGTTAACTTGAAATAATACTTTCTGAAGGGGGCCTACTCTAGTGTGAAGGAGACTTGGTTATACTTAGAAGATTCAAGTTCTAATCCCAGTTCTTTCACTATGTTGCCATAGTTTAAGTTTAGTTTTCCAATGCCTCTGGCTCGGTGTCTATTAAATATATGCTACTATCCACACCCAAACCAAAAAAACCTGTTGCTGTACAGTTGATTACAGCTCATAGCAACCCCAGAGGATAGGGTAGAACTGCCCTTAATGTTTTCGAGGCTGTGTGTGTGGAAGAGATGGAGGGAAGATAAAGCATTTTTTGGAACAAAGCAGAAAATTAATGATAATTAAATATTTATATCATTTTATGGAATTAGCATCCCATATGGTGGATAGTAAAGAGCCCTGGTGGTTAAGTGCTCAGCTGCTAACTGAAAGGTTGGCAGTTGGAACTGCCTAGTGCAAAAGGTCATTTGATTTCTTGACTGCTGCTTCCATGAGCTCTGACTAGGTGGAAAATGCCGGTAGCTGAGAGATTCTGCAGAGGCACCTTCCTTACATAATGTGGTCTCCTGTAGCCTGCTGTCCACTCCTCAGGCCACAGGAAGGGACTCTCAGGCCCCACCCCTATGTAGAATCTGTCATACGTTTTTATCTAGTATGTGGCAATTCACCGCCCAGGCCCACAGCTGCGTATGGGACGAAGTGATAGATTTCAGATTTGAAGAATAGAGAGTAGCATCCTGACTGCTAGGCCCAACTTTGTTTTCTTTCAGGCAATTTTGAAATAAATGAATTATTTGAGCATGCTGAACTTTGCTCAAATGGAAAAGTAGTATAGTTTTAGTGAATCTGACTATTGAACTTCCTTTTTCATTAATTTCCCTTTAAAATAAGCTTGTTGTTAAAAATAGATAGCATTTATAGTGAAGATTACATTTTTGTATTTTAGTCAGACGGTATTACTCATCAACCAGGTCAGCTGAAAAGCAAATAGGTTGATTCTAGTCTTCTGTATTCTAAAATGTTTTATTCATCAACCACATTGCAATTCTAGTAAGAGGCATTTTCTAAACAAGGTTATTTGTGATGCTGAGCTTTACGGGTGGCTTCCTGAGAACTTCTCAGACCAAGGTATATTTTATGTTTACTTGATGATGATAATGAAACAGACTTCTTTTCTCAAAACTCTGATTAAACACTTTCAAAATTTGACATTAAATAAACTTCCTAATTTATTCCATTTTTACTTCAATTGTGGATTCCACAATAGTTTAAATGTGAATAATATGACAGATATATTTAATAGTGATACTTTAACATTGAACTTCTCTTATATTTATGCCTAAAAAGCGTCTTAGATTCTTCCATGATTGTCTATCACACATTGAGCCTGATGCTAGGAAAAAATTTTGGATCGATATAGATGTTGGTCTAAGTTTATTCTCATGGAGATATTAATTCAAAGTTACATTCATCATCTTTGGCCTTGTGTATCTGATCTATGATGACTCAGTTTCATTGCTATTTACAGTTTTCAGTTCAGCTCAGTAGGGTATTATTTGGAAATGGTTGATGCTTTTTAAAATACTCTTAAAAATTTTTTATACGGGCACTTTGTAAAATGAATGTTCTTATCTAGTATGTAATTATACCATACAGCTGTCAAGTAGTACATTAAGTGACTGTTTAATAACACGGTAACAATATACTATTATGCACTTCTTGCTTACCTTATAGTTAGAGTGTAATTATTTATGTTTAAGGTGAAGAGCAGCACTTACTTTCATGCATAAGCAGCTTCGTAACGGAGCATAGAAGAGTTATTCTACAGTCACAGTACTAATCAGTGTATGGATCATTGTTAAACCTACAACCCAATTCACAGATCAATATGCCAATTAGGCTTCCAGGAAAATGAAGAGTTGGCCTAATTTCTCAGTTTCCTGATGTCCTAACTAAATTTTAGAAATCCATCCATATTAGTAGACATTAAAAGCTTTTGCAACTGTTATTGCTTTTTCCTTTCTTTATATATCTGATTACCCATTTTTTTTTTTTTTTTTTTTTACTACTCATGGTGTATTCAACTGTAATACAAGATGCACATGCCTGGAAGAAAAGCAAATTATTTTCATTAGGGCCAGCTAGGATGTGGCAACCAAATCAATAACAAATTTTAATGGAGCACCAATGATTTTCTTAATTGAACAAACTTTCACGGGTATTCTGTCTGTAATGTCAAGATAGGACTTGGAAAGCAGTAACTGCTCATAGATTCCTCCCTTTCCTTTAGCTCTTCCGTTCTTTTTCATGACTTTATATATGTAGTCAACTCTTGATTATCTATAAATACCAGATTGGATCTAATGAGAATCTTTGGGCTGCATCCTATACTGGGTGAATGTTGTCCCATCCCAAATTCAAGTCCAGAATGTGAATTTACCTGGAAATAGGGTCTTTGCAGATATAATTAGTTAAGAGAAGGTCATGTTGGATTAGGGTAATTCCTAAATTCAATGACTGGTGTTTTTATAAGAAGGCCATGTGAAGACAAAGACGGACACAAAAAGGGAAAAAGTTATGTGACTATGGAGGCAGAGATTGGAGTAACGGGTCTCTAAGCCAAGGAACAATAAAGATTGCTGGCAACCACCAGAACCTAAGAGAGAAGCAAGGCACGGGTTCTTCCTCAGAGCCCCCAGAAGGAACCGATCGTGCCAACATCTTGATTTCAGATTTCTAGTCTCCAGAACTGGGAGAGAATAAAAGCCACTTACTTTGAGGTTGTTATAATCTCATGCCCCTACTTTCTAACTATACTGTTGACCACCCACCAAGATAAGTTCTGGGCCACTGTCAATTGGGAAATATCAGCAGGAAGAGGAGTAAGGAAATTATAAATGCTTGGATGCGTATGAGTTTTGTGCTTGAGTTGAGCTGACCAAAACTACAAGTAGTGAGCTGCTAATCATTCTGAAATTCAAGCATAATCTGAATATTCTAGAGATACTTTAGAAAGAATTTCTGCATTGGCTGTGATGTTGAACTTCTGTTGTTGTTGTGTGCTGTCCAGTTGATTCCGACACATAACGACTCCCATAGGACAGCGTAGAACTGTCCTATAGGGTTTCCTAGGCTGTAATCTCTATGGAGTGACCTTGCTAGTATTTGCAATTCCAGTGGTATAGCTTTCAGCATCACAGCAACACGCAAGCCACCACAATATGACAAACTGACACACGGTATGGCAAATTAACAAGACAGGTTTCAGCAGAGCTTCCAGGAGAAAACAGACTAGGAAGATGGGCCTGGCAGTCTACTTCTGAAAAAGCTAGCCAGCGAAAACCTTATGAACAGCAGCAGAACATTGTCTGATATAGTGCCAGAAGATGAGTCCCTCAGGCTGGAAAGCACTCAAAATACTACTGGGGAAGAGCTGCCTCCTCAAAGTAGAGTCGACTTTAATGACATGAATGGAGAAAATCTTTTGGGACCTTCATCTGGTGATGCAATATGACTCAAAATGAGAAGAAACAGTTGCAAATATCCATTAATAATCAGAATAAGGAATCTATGAAGTAAGAATCTAGGAAAACTGGAAGTCGTCAAAAATGTAATGGAACACATAAAGATCTATATCCTAGGCATTAGTGAGCTGAAATGGACTGGTATTGGCCATTTTGAATTGGACAGTCATATAGTCTACTATGCTGTAAAAGAATAAAAAAAGAGGAATGGCAATGCATTGTCAAAAAGAACATTTCAAGCTCTATCCTGAAGTACAGTTCTGTCAATGTTAGGATAATATCCATACTCCTGCAAGGAAGGCCAGTTAATATGACTATTATTCAAATTTACACACCAACTACTAATGCCAAAGATGAAGAAATTGAAGATTTTTACCAACTTCTGCAGTCTGAAATTGATCAAATATGCAATCAAGATTCATTGATGACTATTGGTGATTGGAATGTGAGTTAGAAACTGGGAAGAAGTATTGGTAGTTGGAAAACATGGCCTTGATGATAGAAATGATGCTGGGGATCACATGACAGAATTTTGCAAGACTAATGAGTTTTTCATTGCAAATACCGTTTTCCAACAACATAAATGGTGACTATACATGGGGACCTTGCCAGATGGAATGCACAGGAATCAACTACATCTGTGGAAGGAGATGATGGAAAAGCTCAATATTATTAGTCAGAACAAGGCCAGGGGCCAACTGGGGAACAGACTATCAGTTGCTCACATGCAAGTTGAACTTGAAGCTGAAGAAAATTAAAACAAGTCCATGAGAGCCAAAGTGCAACCCTGAGTATATCCCACCTAAATTTAGAGACATCTTAAGCATACAGTTGATGCATTGAACACTATGACTGAAGATCAGATGAGTTGTAGAATGACATCAAGTTCATCATACATGAAGAAAGCAAAAGGTCATTAAAAAGACAGAAAAGAAAGAAAAGACAAAAAAGGATGTCAGAAGAAACTCTGAAACTTGGCCTTGAATGTAGAGTAGCTAAAGCGAATGGAAGAAATGACAAAGTAAAAGAGATGAACAGAAGATTTCAAAGGGCAGCTTGAGAAGACAAAATAAAGTGTTAGGATAAAATGTGCAAAGACCTAGAGTTAGGAAACCAAAAGGGAAGAACACACTTGGCATTTCTCAAGCTGAAAGGACTGAAGAAAAAATCCAAGCCTCGAGTTGCAATATTGAAGAATTTTATGAGAAAATATTGAATGACACAGGAAGCATCAAATAAAGATGGAAGAAAGGCACAGAGTTATTGCACAAAAAAAAAAAAAAAAAAAAGTTGGTCGACATTCAACCATTTCAAGAGGTAGCACGTGATCAAGAATCTATGGTATTTAAGGAAGAAGTCCAAGCTACCTTGAAGGCATTGGCTAAAAACAAGGCTCTGTGAATTGACAGAATAGAAATTGAAATATTTCAACAAACAGGTGTAATGCTGGAAACACTCACTCATCTTTTAGCGATGAGCTGCCGGTGTTTATAAGAGAAAAGCAGGAGGACAGGTGAATTAGGGTGAGAAGGGGTGATGATGACAAGATGATAGGAGATGATTATTTGTGGACTAGGACTAAGACAGAAGCCCTGGGGGCACAGTGGTTAAGAGCTTGGCTGCTAACCAAAAGGGCAGCAGTTTGAATCCACCAGCTGCTCCTTTGAAACCCTCTGGGGAAGTTCTACTCCATCCTATAGGGTTGCTGTGAGTTGGAATTGACTTGACAGCAATGGTTTTGGTTTTTTAGGACAATGACAATTGAGAGCAAAGGGCCCAGTTTCCTGAAGATAGGATGCAACTCTAGGAGTGCTCACTTGTCTATGCCAAGAAATTTGGAAGACGGTTACCCAGCCAACTGACTGGAAGAGATCCATATCTCTACCTTTCCCAAAGAAAGGTGATCCAACAGAATGTGAAGATTATTGAACAATATCATTAATATCACATGCAAGTAAAGTTTTACTGAAGATAATTAAAAAACGATTGCAGCAGTACATCTACGGGAAGCTGACAGAAATTCAAGCCAGGTTCGGAAGGGGACATAAACTCAAAACAAACCTGTTGCCATAGAATCCATTCTAACTCATAGCCACCCTATAGGACAGAGTAGAACTATCTCATAGAGTTTCCACGGAGTGCCTGATGGATTCAAACTGCCAACCTTTTGGTTAGTATCCATAGCACTTAAGTACTACGCCACCAGGTTTTCTAGAAGGGGACGTGGAACAAGGGATATCATTGCTGATGTCAGATGGATCATGGCTGAAAGCAGAGAATACCAGAAAGATGTTTATCTGTGTTTTATTAACTATGCAAAGGCATTTGACTGCGTGGATCATAAATTATGGATAATATTGCAAAGAACGGGAATTCCCAAACACTGAAATTGTACTCATGAGAAACCTGTATAGAGGCTAAAAAGCAGTCGTTTGGATAGAACAAGGTGATACTGCGTGGTTTAAAATCAGGAAAGGTATGTGTCAGGGTTAAATCATTTCACCATACTTATTCAATCTGTATGCTGAGCAAATAATATAAGAAGCTGGACTATATGAAGAACAGAGCATCAGGATTGGAGGAAGACTCATTAACAACCTGTGATATGAAGATGACCTAACCTTGCTTGCTGAAAGTGAAGATGGCTTGAAGTACTCACTGAGGAAGGTCAAAGGTCAATGTGCTGAGCCTTCAGCATGGGTTACATCTCAACATAAAACAAAAATCTTCACAACTGGACCAACAAGCAACATCAATGATAAATGGAGAAAAGATTGAAGTCAAGGATTTTGTTTTACTTCGATCCACAATTAACGCCCATGGAAACAGAAGTAGAGAAATCGAAAGATGTATTGCACTGGGCAAATTTGCAGCAAAAGACTTCTTTAAAGTGTTAAAAAGCAAAGATGTCATTTTGAGGACTAAGGTGGTCCTGATCCAAGTCATGGTATTTTCAATTGCCTCATATGCATGCAAAAGCTGGACAGTGAATAAGGAAGACCGAAAAAGAATTGATGCCTTTGAATTATGGTGTTGGTGAAGAATATTGAATATATCTTGGAATGCCAGAAATACCAACAATTCTGTCTTGGTAGAAGTACAGCCAGAATGCTCTCTAGAAGTGAGGATGGCTAGACTTTGTCTCTTGTACTATAGTCATGTTATCAGGGGAGATCATTCCCTGGTGAAGGATATCATGCTTGGTAAAGTAGAGGGTCAGTGAAAAAGAGGAAGTCCCTCAATGAAATAGATTGACACAGTGGCTGCAACAAAGGGCTCAAATATAGCAACCATTGTGAGGCTGGTGCAAGATTAGGCAGTGTTTTGTTCTGTTGTACATAGGGTCGCTATGAGTTGAACCGACTCTATGGCCCTTGGCAACAAATCTTTATGGGATCAGATCTTCAAGTGTTTTCTCTCATGGAGCAGCTGGTGGGTTAGAACCTACGACCTTTCATTTAGCAGCCGAGTGCTTAGTCATTGCACGACAGGGTTCCTTTGATATAAATAACAATATCTTATATTTGCATAGCTAGTTATACTTTTTCAAGATTCTTCCATATATTTTCCAATTTGATCTCATAACAATGAGGGGAAGTGCTACCTAGAAAGTATTATGATTTATTTCCACACATGAACAGCCTGAGGATCAGACAGATGAAATGACATGGCCAAGACTAACAGTAAACCAAAAAACCCCAACCCATTGCTGTCCAGTCAATTCCACATGGTGAGCCCATGTGTTACAGAGTAGAACTGCTCCATAGGGTTTCCAAGGCTGTGCCCTTTCAGAAGCAGATTGTCAGGCCTTTCTTCTGAGGCATCTTTGGGTGAATTCCAACTGTCAACCTTTGTCTAGTATTTGAGCACTTAACCATTTGCACCACCCAGGGACTCTGGTTCTGTGACTAGTAAGGCAGAACTAGGATTTGGCTCCAGGCAGTCTGACTTCCAGAATCTGTCTATACTTCCTGACAATGAGTTGTCTTCATTTGATTTAAATTTCCTTGCCTTCCAATTTTCCCAGCCCTTTGCTTCTCCTGCTTCAGTATGACTGCTAGCTTTTTGGTTTCTTCCCTTTTTTGTTCTCCTTTCCCGTTCTTCCTTACTCTGTCCAATGCAACAGTGTACTTACCATTGACAGGAGTCAGCCCCCTTGCCCCCTCCACCTTTCTCTCTTTGGCCAGACTCAATACTAGGTCACTGACCACTTCCTCAGCTGCTCTTTCTTACAAGCCAACCCCTGTGGGGGTAACTCACAAAATTGTATTGAGTGAATGCATTAAAAATTCAAGCTCTATAACCTTATCTGTACTTGCTCTTGCTTAATAAACTGTTTATCCAATCTCAATTACCCTCTTTCATCTCCCTCAGAACAAATGCACCTAAACTTTTCCACATTCCTTAAGTCCTCAACATCCCTTATGCCCCCTTCCAGCAGATGAACTCAGTTCTTATTTTATTGAGAAATAAGTGTGTTATTTAACCTCTCTCAGCCTTAAAATTTTCCTATCTCTTTACATTCTCTCTTTACTTTCCTGTCTCAGAAGAAGGATTCTTCTGTTTTAAGATTGACTTAACCTGTGCTTTTGGTCTATGCCCATGTAAGCTCTTTCTAGGAAGTTGTTTACCAATTATTCTTTGCTGATTTTCCACCTTCCAACCATCTGTTATTGCCAAATAGCAAAGTAACACATTGAGTCACCTTTACTCTGGGAACAAAACAGAGCAGAACCCTCTATACCTTAACCCTTGTGCACCTCATTGTCTTTCTCATCTTTTAACTTCACTTCCCTGGCAATCTTTTAAAATAGTAGTTACCCTCACTGTCGCTTCTTAACATCATTTCTCTTCATTCTCTGCCATAAAGCCAAGGACAATTGGCCTAAGGCCTTCACTCCATGTCTTCTTTTGCCTAGATCTCATTCCGATCTCTCTTTGGGCTTCAAAAACTGGGAATATTGGTCCTCATAAGTTGTCAGAAGTCCCAGCTCATCTTACTGCCCCAGATGCGTGGGTGAAGACAGAATAGAAAAGAGACACTCCAACGAATGCCAAAGGAAGGGCCACAAGAAGGATCTCTCAAATGTAGGCAGTCCACATAGAAGTAAAATCTTTTAAAATCTCCAAAGTCTTTTCCTCTGGTGCAGAAGAATAGCAGTATCTCGGCCTTCACACTAAGTGATGAAACCCAAAACAAAACCAAACCTGTTGCCATTGAGTCAATTCCAACTCCTAGCGACGCTACAGGGCAGAGTAGAACTGCCCTATAGGATTTCCAAGGAGCAGCAGGTGGATTCAAAGTGTGAACCTTTTGGAAACCTGAACTCTCTCTTTAGATAGGAAAGTACCACTGGTCCAAGGTTGTTCCAAACCTAACTAGCCCTAGACAATAATAGATCATCTGCCCAAGAATCTACTTTAATGTTCAGTGGATAACTGGGTAACTTTAGACTATGTCAGGTCCCCAAGTCTTGTTTTGGATAGGCTCATTATTTCTGAAAAAGCACAAGCAGGTAGTCCATTTGGAATTCTGAAGAATATAGGTATGAGTGAAAAGGGTAGGATAAAAAGCTCTCATTTTACCCAATACACTTTGCCCTTTTGGGGCCTTCTGAAGCACAGCTTAACCTCCATGTGTCCCTTACAATCAGGCTGAAGCTATCCTCCACCGGGATTTGCCTGAAAGAGCACCTTTGCTTGGCTTCCATTCTATTATTTCCTACTTCCCCCAGTTCCTTACTGATTTCTCCTGGGAGCACTTTCTCAATAAATCATTTCTACCTCGGTCCTCGTTTTAAGGTCTACTTCTGAGGAATCTGACCTAAATTGGAATATCAAAGTCATAGATATTTTTGAGTAATATTTTGGAAAAATTCCATGTTTTAGAGGGAGATTTTATAAAAAAAGAATCTAATAGTTCTTTTATCATATAATTTCAATTATTTAAAACCTATCGTTCTCTATTTGAAATGCTATGGGAAAATGAAAATGAAGGATAAAGTAATTTAGATATATTCTAAGTTTTGATGAATCCCATTTATAGGCAAAATCATTTAAATATTTAATCTACCATAAATGCAAATGTTTCAGTTTTTCCTAAATAGGGTTTATGAATCTATGAAGATATATATTTTTTCACTGTACTTTAGATGAAGGTTCATAGAAAAAACCAGCTTCTTATTAAACCGTTAGTGCACATATTGTTTTATGACATTGGTTACCAACACCACGACATGCCAACACTCTCTCCTCTCAACTTTATGTTCCCTATTACCAGCTTTCCTGTCCCCTCCTGCCTTCTAGTCCTTGCTCCTGGGCTGGTGTGCCTCACTAGTCTTGTTTTGTTTTATGGGCCTGTTTAATCTTTAGCTGAAAGGTGAACCTAGGGGTGACTTCATTACTGAGTCAAAAAGGTGTCTGTGGGCCATACGCTCGGGGTTTCTCCAGCCTCTTTGAGGCCAGTAAGTCTGGTCTTTTTTTTGTGTTAGAATTTTGTTCTGCATTTTTATAAAAATATTTTTTTAAAGCTGAAAAATTCCAGTAATATTACATGACAGTGTGTGCAACCAAGGCTGAGCTCAATTTCTTTATAAATATTTATGTTGTAGATTTATCATGGATAAACATCTAATTGATTTTGTGTATAGACACTACTTTCAAAAAACTTGCTAAAATTTATTAATTCTAATAATTTGCCTATGTATCTATCATGTTGACAACTATATCTGCAAATAATTTTGTTCCTTTTCAAACTTATACATTTTGTTTCTTTTTCTTATCTTACTACACTGATTTGGACTTTGAGTAGAAAGTTCAATATAGGTGGTGACAGTGGACATCTTTGTTCTTTTTCCAGGTCTTAAAGGAATACCTTCTAATGTTTCACCATTAAGTATACTTTCCTTTGTAGATACCTTTTATTAATGTAATAAAAAATAATGTTCCTTTTATTTCTAATGTGCTAAAAATTATAAAAATTGCAAACGGGTATTGATTTATTGAATTTTTTTGTACATGTATTGAGAAGGTCATTTTTTCCCCTCTCATTTTCTAATGTAATAAACTATATTAATAGATAGCCTAATGTTAAATTATTTATTTATTTAATTAACTTTTATTAAACTTCAAGTGAACGTTTACAAATCCAATCAGTCTGTCACATATAAGTTTACATACATCTTACTCCGTACTCCCATTTGCTCTCCCCCTATTGAGTCAGCCCTTTCAGTCTCTCCTTTCATGACAATTTTGCCAGCCTCCCTCTCTCTCTATCCTCCCATTCCCCCTCCAGACAAGAGATGCCAACACAGTCTCAGGTGTCCACCTGATATAATTAGCTCACTCTTCATCAGCATCTCTCTCCCACCCACTGACCAGTCCCTTTCATATCTGATGAGTTGTCTTCGGGGATGGTTCCTGTCCTGTGCCAACAGAAGGTCTGGGGACCATGGCCGCCGGGATTCCTCTAGTCTCAGTCAGACCATTAAGTTTGGTCTTTTTATGAGAATTTGGGGTCTGCATCCCACTGATCTCCTGCTCCCTCAGGAGTTCTCTGTTGTGCTCCCTGTCAGGGCAGTCATCAATTGTGGCCGGGCACCAACTAGTTCTTCTGGTCTCAGGATGATGTAGGTCTCTGGTTCATGTGGCCCTTTCTGTCTCTTGGGCTCTTAGTTGTCGTGTGACCTTGGTGTTCTTCATTTTCCTTTGCTCCAGGTGGGTTGAGACCAACTGATGCATCTTAGATGGCCGCTTATTAGCATTTAAGACCCCAGACGCCACATTTCAAAGTGGGATGCAGAATGTTTTCATAATAGAATTATTTTGCCAATTGACTTAGAAGTCCCCTCAAACCATGTTCCCCAGACCCCCGCCCTTGCTCCGCTGACCTCTGAAGCATTCATTTTATCCCGGAAACTTCTTTGCTTTTGGTCCAGTCCAATTGAGCTCACCTTCCATGTATTGAGTGTTGTCCTTCCCTTCACCTAAAACAGTTCTTATGTACTGATTAATCAATAAAAAACCCTCTCCCTCCCTCCCTCCCTCCCCCCTTCGTAACCACAAAAGTATGTGTTCTTCTCAGTTTTTACTATTTCTCAAGATCTTATAATAGTGGTCTTATACAATATTTGTCCTTTTGCCTCTGACTAATTTTGCTCAGCATAATGCCTTCCAGGTTCCTCCATGTTATGAAATGTTTCACAGATTCATCACTGTTCTTTATTGATGCGTAGTATTCCATTGTGTGAATATACCACAATTTATTTACCCATTCATCCGCTGATGGACACCTTGGTTGCTTCCAGGTTTTTGTTATTGTAAACAGAGCTGCAATAAACATGGGTGTGCATATATCTGTTTGTGTGAAGGCTCTTGTTTCTCTAGGGTATATTCCTAGGAGTGGGATTTCTGGGTTGTATGGTAGTTCTATTTCTAACTGTTTAAGATAACGCCAGATAGATTTCCAAAGTAGTTGTACCATTTTACATTCCCACCAGCAGTGTATAAGAGTTCCAATCTCTCCGAAGCCTCTCCAACATTTATTATTTTGTGTTTTTTAGATTAATGCCAGCCTTGTTGGTGTGAGATGGAATCTCATGGTAGTTTTAATTTGCATTTCTCTAATGGCTAATGATCGAGAGCATTTTCTCATGTATCTGTTGGCTGCCTGAATATCTTCTTTAGTGAAATGTGTGTTCATATCCTTTGCCCACTTCTTGATTGGGTTGTCTTTTTGTGGTTGAGTTTTGACAGAATCATGTAGATTTTAGAGATCAGGCGCTGGTTGGAGATGTCATAGCTGAAAATTCTTTCCCAGTCTGTAGGTGGTCTTTTTACTCTTTTGGTGAAGTCTTTAGATGAGCATAGGTGTTTGATTTTTAGGAGCTCCCAGTTATCGGGTTTCTCTTCATCATTTTTGGTAATGTTTTGTATTCTGTTTATGCCCTGTATTAGGGCTCCTAGGGTTGTCCCTATTTTTTCTTCCATGATCTTTATCGTTTTAGTCTTTATGTTTAGGTCTTTGATCCACTTGGAGTTAGTTTTTGTGCATGGTGTGAGGTATGGGTCCTGTTTCATTTTTTTGCAAATGGATATCCAGTTATGCCAGCACCATTTGTTAAAAAGACTATCTTTTCCCCAATTAACTGACTCTGGGCCTTTGTCAAATATCAGCTGCTCA
This sequence comes from Elephas maximus indicus, assembly GCF_024166365.1. Taxonomy (NCBI): domain Eukaryota; kingdom Metazoa; phylum Chordata; class Mammalia; order Proboscidea; family Elephantidae; genus Elephas; species Elephas maximus. The sequence goes on along the minus strand of NC_064819.1, from coordinate 141,942,914 downwards.
TACGTGGATGGATCTATGTCTGGGTTCTCAATTCTGTTCCATTGGTCTATGTGCCTGTTGTTGTACCAGTACCAGGCTGTTTTGACTACTGTGGCTGTGTAATAGGTTCTGAAATCAGGTAGAGTGAGGCCTCCCACTTTCTTCTTCTTTTTCAGTAATGCTTTGCTTATCCGGGGCTTCTTTCCCTTCCATATGAAATTGGTGATTTGTTTCTCTATCTCCTTAAAATATGACATTGGAATTTGGATCGGAAGTGTGTTATATGTATAGATGGCTTTTGGTAGAATAGACGTTTTTACTATGTTAAGTCTTCCTATCCATGAGCAAGGTATGTTTTTCCACTTAAGTATGTCCTGTTGAATTTCTTGTAGTAGAGCTTTGTAGTTTTCTTTGTATAGGTCTTTTACATCCTTGGTAAGATTTATTCCTAAGTATCTTATCTTCTTGGGGGCTACTGTGAATGGTATTGATTTGGTGATTTCCTCTTCGGTGTTCTTTTTGTTGATGTAGAGGAATCCAAGTGATTTTTGTATGTTTATTTTATAACCTGAGACTCTGCCAAACTCTTCTATTAGTTTCAGTAGTTTTCTGGAGGATTCCTTAGGGTTTTCTGTGTATAAGATCATGTGATCTGCAAATAGTGGTAACTTTACTTCCTCCTTGCCAATCCGGATACCTTTTATTTCTTTGTCTAGCCTAATTGCCCTGGCTAGGACTTCCAGCACGATGTTGAATAAGAGCGGTGATAAAAGGCATCCTTGTCTGGTTCCCGTTCTCAAGGGAAATGCTTTCAGATTCTCTCCATTTACAGTGATATTGGCTGTTGGCTTTGCATAGATGCCCTTTATTATGTTGAGGAATTTTCCTTCAATTCCTATTTTGTTAAGAGTTTTTATCATAAATGGGTGTTGGACTTTGTCAAATGCCTTTTCTGCATCAATTGATAAGATCATGTGGTTTTTGTCGTTTGTTTTATTTATGTGATGGATTACATTAATGGTTTTTCTGATATTAAACCAGCCTTGCATACCTGGTATAAATCCCACTTGATCAGGGTGAATTATTTTTTTGATGTGTTGTTGGATTCTATTGGCTAGAATTTTGTGGAGGATTTTTGCATCAATGTTCATGAGGGATATAAGTCTATAATTTTCTTTTTTTGTAATGTCTTTACCTGGTTTTGGTATCAGGGAGATGGTGGCTTCATAGAATGAGTTGGGTAGTATTCCGTCATTTTCTATGCTTTGGAATACCTTCAGAAGTAGTGGTGTTAACTCTTCTCTGAAAGTTTGGTAGAACTCTGCAGTGAAGCCGTCCGGGCCAGGGCTTTTTTTGTTGGGAGTTTTTTATTACTGTTTCAATCTCTTTTTTTGTTATGGGTCTATTTAGTTGTTCTACTTCTGAATGTGTTAGTTTAGGTAGGTAGTGTTTTTCCAGGAATTCATCCATTTCTTCTAGGTTTTCAAATTTGTTAGAGTACAATTTTTCGTAATAATCTGAAATGATTCTTTTAATTTCATTTGGTTCTGTTGTGATGTGGTCCTTCTCGTTTCTCATTCGGGTTATTTGTTTCCTTTCCTGTATTTCTTTAGTCAGTCTAGCCAATGGTTTATCAATTTTGTTAATTTTTTCAAAGAACCATCTTTTGGCTTTGTTAATTCTTTCAATTGTTTTTCTGTTCTCTAATTCATTTAGTTCAGCTCTAATTTTTATTATTTGTTTTCTTCTGGTGCCTGATGGATTCTTTTGTTGCTCAGTTTCTATATGTTCAAGTTGTAGGGACAGTTCTCTGATTTTGGCTCTTTCTTCTTTTTGTATGTGTGCATTTATCGATATAAATTGGCCTCTGAGCACTGCTTTTGCTGTGTCCCAGAGGTTTTGATAGGAAGTATTTTCATTCTCGTTGCATTCTATGAATTTCCTTATTCCCTCCTTGATGTCTTCTATAACCCAGTCTTTTTTCAGGAGGGTATTGTTCATTTTCCAAGTATTTGATTTCTTTTCCCTGGTTTTTCTGTTATTGATTTCCATTTTTATTGCCTTGTGGTCTGAGAAGATGCTTTGTAATATTTCGATGTTTTGGACTCTGCAAAGGTTTGTTTTATGACCTAATATGTGGTCTATTCTAGAGAATGTTCCATGTGCGCTAGAAAAAAAAGTATATTTTGTAGCAGTTGGGTGGAGAGTTCTGTAGAAGTCAATGAGGTCAAGTTGGTTGATTGTTGTAATTAGATCTTCCGTGTCTCTGTTGAGCTTCTTACTGGATGTCCTGTCCTTCTCCGAAAGTGGTGTGTTGAAGTCTCCTACTATAATTGTGGAGGTGTCTATCTCACTTTTCAATTCTGTTAAAATTTGATTTATGTATCTTGCAGCCCTGTCATTGGGTGCATAAATATTTAATATGATTATGTCTTCCTGATCAATTGTCCCTTTTATCATTATACAGTGTCCTTCTTTATCCTTTGTGGTGGATTTAAGTCTAAAGTCTATTTTGTCAGAAATTAATATTGCTACTCCTCTTCTTTTTTGCTGATTGTTTGCTTGATATATTTTTTTCCATCCTTTGAGTTTTAGTTTGTTTGTGTCTCTAAGTCTAAGGTGTGTCTCTTGTAGGCAGCATATAGATGGATCGTGTTTCTTTATCCAGTCTGTGACTCTCTGTCTCTTTATTGGTGCATTTAGTCCATTTACATTCAGTGTAATTATAGATAAATAAGTTTTTAGTGCTGTCATTTTGATGCCTTTTCATGTGTGTTGTTGACAATTTCATTTTTCCACATACTTTTTTGTGCTGAGAGGTTTTTCTTAGTAAATTGTGAGATCCTCATTTTCATAGTGTTTGACTTTATGTTAGTTGAGTTGTTACGTTTTTCTTGGCTTTTATCTTGAGTTATGGAGTTGTTATACCTTTTTGTAGTTACCTTATTATTTACCCCTATGTTTCTAAGTAAAAACCTAACTTATATTGTTCTATATCGCCTTGTATCACTCTCCATATGGTAGTTCAATGCCTCCTGTATTTAGTCCCTCTTTTTGATTATTGTGATCTTTTACCTATTGACTTCCATGATTCCCTGTTATGTGTATTTTTTTTTTAATTAATCTTAATTTGTTTGTTTTTGTGATTTCCCTATTTGAGTTGATATCAGGACGTTCTGTTTTGTGACCTTGTGTTGTGCTGGTACCTGATATTATTGGTTTTCTGACCAAACAATATCCTTTAGTATTTCTTGTAGCTTTGGTTTGGTTTTTGCAAATTCTCTAAACTTGTGTTTATCTGTAAATATATGAATTTCGCCTTCATATTTCAGAGAGAGTTTTGCTGGATATATGATCCTTGGCTGGCAGTTTTTCTCCTTCAGTGCTCTGTATATGTCATCCCACTCCCTTCTTGCCTGCATGGTTTCTGCTGAGTAGTCTGAACTTATTCTTATTGATTCTCCCTTGAAGGAAACCTTTCTTTTCTCCCTGGCTGCTTTTAAAATTTTCTGTTTATCTTTGGTTTTGGTGAGTTTGATGATAATATGTCTTGGTGTTTTTCTTTTTGGATCAATCTTAAATGGGGTTCGATGAGCATCTTGGATAGATGTCCTTTCGTCTTTCATGATGTCAGGGAAGTTTTGTGTCAGTAGTTCTTCAACTATTTTCTCTGTGTTTTCTGTCCCCCCTCCCTGTTCTGGGACTCCAATCACCCGCAGGCTATCCTTCTTGACAGAGTCCCACATGATTCTTAGGGTTTCTTCATTTTTTTAAATTCTTTCATCTGATTTTTTTTCAGCTATGTTGGTGTTGATTCCCTGGACCTCCAGATGTCCCAGTCTGCATTCTAATTGCTCGAGTCTGCTCCTCTGACTTCCTGTTGCATTGTCTAATTCTGTAATTTTATTGTTAATCTTTTGGATTTCTACATGGTGTCTCTCTATGGATTCTTGCAACTTATTAATTTTTCCACTATGTTCTTTTTGAGTTCTTCAACAGTTTTATCAGTGTGTTCTTTGGCTTTTTCTGCAGTTTGCCTTATTTCATTTGTGATGTCTTGAAGCATTCTGTAAATTAGGTTTTTGTATTCTGTATCTGATAATTCCAGGATTGTATCTTCATTTGGTAAAGATTTTGATTCTTTTGTTTGGGGGGTTGGAGAAGCTGTCATGGTCTGCTTCTTTAAGTGGTTTGATATGGACTGCTGTCTCCGAGCCATCACTGGGAAACTAGTTTTTCCAGAAAATCCGCTAAAAAAAAAATGCAGTCAGATCCCTATCAGAGTTCTCCCTCTGGCTCAGGCAATTCGGATGTTAATGAAGCCGCCTGACTGGTACGCTGGCTCCAGGCTCTGAAAACAATTGCTGCTTCCCCGTATTTGTTCGTTCTCCGTCTCTAAATCTGTGTTGTTCAGGGTTCGTAGATTGTTATGTATGTGATCGATTCACTTGTTTTTCCGAGTCTTTGTTGCAAGAGGGATCTGAGGTAGCGTCTACCCAGTCCGCCATCTTGGCCCCGCCTTCCGTTAAATTATTTTAATGGTTTAACTTTGTCTTGGTATATTATATATTTTACTTGCTGAATATTTACATTTGCTGGATTTTGCTTGCTAGTATTTTAGGACATTTTCTTGGTTTTAAAATATAAATATTAGGTTACTGGCAGAATTGGATAGAAAAAAAGAAGAAAACAAGTTGATTTAGCTAGTAAAGAGAGGAATTGCCTTAGGAGAAAGATTGTGATTCCCAGAAGGTCCAGTGCATATACAAAAGGTAGAAGGAGTAGCTTCTGCGTTTAATTGCCTTTAAAGAGATTACTTAAAAAGAGATATTTTAATTGTTACTAGATCCTGGAGGTTGTATAAATTAAAAATTTGTGTGTAAAAAGCAATCACAAAATCCCAATAGCATGCAATAACTACTTACTCTTCTTGGTCTATAGGTCTTCTGGGGTTTAGTTGATCTAGACTGGGCTTAGTCAGACAGCTTTACTTTATGCTGTAGGTCTGTGATTTAGCTGGGGCATCTCTGCTCCAAGTATGTACATTCAAGGCCCTGGACAGAAGGGGTTTTGGTTACCTGGGAGAAGCTTTTCTCATAATGATAGCAGAAGTGCATGAGAACAAGCAGATACCCCTTAGGTCTCTTAAGACCTAGGCTTGTAACTGGCACAGTGTCATTTCTACCCCGGTGCCATTGGCCATAACAAGTCACCTGGTCAAACTCAAAGATGCCTATAATGAAGCAATGGCAAGAAGAACTGGACCAATTACTCAGTCCAGCACAGTGATTTGTAGCAGTCAAGAGAGACTAGGATTGGGCAGAAATAGAAGTTGAATTTTGATGCAGTTGCCACAAAGTTCTTAATGGATCCCATAGGGAGCTCTGGAGCAGGTGGGCCCTTCAGAGTGTTCCCAATTTGAGGCAAGGATGCTGGGACTTTGTAGTCGTACAATGAGCAGTCATTGGATATTGGCTGCCTCCTGAGATGGGCCATAACTTGGAAGAAAGCTTCCTTCAGTTGAGGGCCATTCCTGTAGAAGTACTAAGCTGTGAGCCATAGGCAGGTAACATTCTTAGCACCTGGAGAAGTGAGTGCCTTTCTCTTGAGGGGAGATCTGGACAGTTGGTATCCCGTGGCATCCACTCTAGGAAACTAGATCTAGAAAATGTTTGGGAGGCACACTTTTGAAGGTGTAGGTCAATGGTTCTCTCATTATTGAAAATGCTTGAAAAGTTAAAAAAAAATTTTTATACCCAATCCTACAAAAACAGGACAGTGTTTTAAGTCTGCAGAGGTGTACCTAAGTGAAATTTGTGGAAGTCATCTATTCTTTTTTTTTTTTTTTTTTAAGATTCAGGAAAAAAAAAAAGATTAGTAATACAAGGTAAAAGGAAGGGATGCTAAATTTTCTTAGATGCTTGTTACAGTGACACAGCAGCCATCTCTCTACAGGTGTTGCTTCATCGTGTCTACTGTGGTTCCAAAGAAGATATTTTGCATTAGGGGGCTGTCATGTACTCCGGGGAGGGTTCTCCAGGTCTCTCTAGGGCCACATTTAGGGCTAACGAGAGGGAGCTAGGTTTCACTGTGGGAGACTATACGGTCACTCTGGTTTAGAGTGCTAGCTCTGTGCATCTCCCTTTTTTCCCCTCTCTGGCTCCACAGAGCACAGAGTACAGAAAGAGCCGTTTTCTTTCTCTCTTACAGTGTTCTCACCTAGAGCCACAAAAGAGGAACAGCCCTTTCAGAAGAGCTATTTTTTCCATTCTTATCCTCTCTCCCCCACTTTTCATTTCTTTTCGAGGGAGAAAGAATGAATTATATGATTCGTGAAATTGAGGAAAATACTGATCACAAATTGATTAGTCCCTCCTGGACCTAATTTTTCTTAGTCCTTTAATGCCTCAAAGGATGAATGGATGGCCATCCTCTTTTTTTTTTTCTTCCTGTTTCCATGTGCTTGGAACACCTGGATCATCAGGTCCACTTTCAAGAGGTAGGTCTGAAGGACCATTGCTTTTGAACTTACACTCAGGAGAATTCTTGGAAAACAGATGTACAATAGTTGCAACACTGCTGGCAACTGGCTCAGTGAAGGCCTATTTGCAGACCCAACTCTACATGAAAGTGGCTTGAGGGTTACATTTGGAGGTGGAAGGATAGGGAGACTGATTATGGCTGCAGGCCCATGCTAAATTCCATTTTGACCCCCATCTAGCTCCTACACTGACCTATCAATTGGCTTAAAAAAAAACCTGGGAAAGTCAAAGGGAAGGTATATGAGCGGCTCCTCAGAGACCAGAACACATGGTTTATTAGCTGATGAATGTTGAGCAATCTCATCCCTTGAGAGGTATTTTCTGCAGTGGCATAAATCTAGAACATTAATCTTCATTGTAGCTTGGGTAAAACATTCCTCCAGTGAATCCACCAATCTTTCTTTTAATTTCACATTCACCATTTTACTTTCTGAACATTAGTTTAACTTTACATGTACCTTGTTACCTTGAAGAAGGGCTTCTTGTACAGGAAAAGTCTGACCTTCTAGACAAAAATCAGATAGGAATTTCCCCAATTCTAATGAAAAATTTGGCCTATTTTCAACATTAAAAGCTGTGGAAATTCTGATCATCTCTGGGTCTACTGATAGGAGAGACTGAGAACAAGACTAAGCTAGAATTTCCTAACTTCATCGAGGTAATGTTGCCTTGAGAGACCTCTTGGAAACCACACTGGGTGGTATCACTGAACCATTTCCTTACCGTAATAAACCTCTTTCAATCTTTCCAGCTGTGGTAGCCCTTGGGTGAACTCTCGGAGTATAGAATTTGGATAATTTAATATACGGATTTCTCATATAGGCACTTTATCTTTCAAAGGCCCACACAAGCACCAAGTCTAGGGCAAACAAGCTAGGTTAGGGCAAACAGTTCAAATCACTTGTTAGTTGGCTTCCCAGCAAACCAGTCAGAAAGCAAGCAAGGGAACTTGATTAAGCAGTAACGGATGGTTAAACCATTTCACCTGCTGTAACACAACTGCTCTTTCTGTTTTTACACTGACAGAGCTGACGGATTAGGTTGAAAACATTTCAGGCATCTTTATAACTAGGCATTCACCAACTTCACCTTTCTCCCTCACTTCTAAGGCAATTTGGGCTGTTTGAAGACCCAATATCATACTGCCCCCAGAACTCTCCTGATATCTTCTAATCTCTTAGTCAATTAAGATACTTTGTTCTTTTAATGGGTAAAGAATAACCCATTAGTTCTTAGACTGCTTATACAATATTTTAGTAAAAGGTTGGCAGTGCGAATCCAGCAGCCACTCCTTCGAAATCCTATGGGGCAGCTCTACTCTGTCCTATAGGGTCGCTATGAGTCAGAATCGACTTGTTGAGTCAGCAACTGGTTATTCTCACATGTTCAAGCAGGAGTTCTGTTGACTATTATTACCTCTCTCATCCTTCCTTAGTGAGACTGACTCACCTGTAACCCTTGCGCCACAAAGGAGAAAGTTCTAAAGTTGCAGTGGAAGAATGTATGATTCACAAGAAGTACAACATTTGGGAATACAATGATTCCTTTAATTTAGGGAATAAAATGACTCTATAATTCAGTTATGGACTCGTGTTCTAAAGTGATGTAGGCTGATTACGCAATAGCTTCCTGATATGCCAGTCTAAAAACATAATGTTTTAGCATTCTTCTGTTCTTGTGATGTATGCATACCATAGAGTCAACTTCTCTTGATTTCTTCCCCTGTTCTCCCCAACTTTGTTTTGGGCTTCTCTATGTCTGTTCTGCACACTTACACTTGCCTCCTATTTAGACTTCCTTTTCCACTCTCTTCTAATTCATTTGACACATTGCTGCTAAAGTCATAATTCCAGCTCTTTGTGACTTTGAACAAATCACGTCGAGGTTAATAGCATAAACAACAATCATTTTATTATACTAACAAATTTTGTGAATTAGGAATTTTGACAGGGTTTATTGTGTTGACTTACCTCTGCTCTTCGATGTCTGGGGCCTCATCTGAGAATAACGACTAAGGGTTACTCAAATGGCTGGAGGCTTCCTTGTTCACATGTCTGGCTTCTTGGCAGGAAGCCTAAAAGGCCAGGCTCAGCTGGGACTGTTCATAGGAGCACCTACATTTACCTCTTCAGCGTGGTGTACTCATGGTGTACTTGGAGTTCTCACATGATGGTTGGCTTATTTCAGAGTGAGCATTCCAAAAGAATCAGATGGAGGTTACATGGCCTTTTATGACCTCCCTTGGAAGCCAAATAGTACTACTTCTGCCATACTCTGTGGGTTGAAGAAGTCACAACCCTGTCAAGACTTAAGGGGAGGGGACATAGATGCCATGTCTTTCTGGGAGGAGTGTCAAAGAATTTATGGTTCTTTTAACAAATCCACCACAGCAATTTTATAAAACATAAATCTGACCAACGGACTTCCCTGATTAAAATACATCTGTTTCTCCCTCAGCAGTAGAATAAATTCAAACCTTGACATGGATTAAAAATATTTACAATTAAGCTACAATCTCACTACAGACAAAAACCATAAAAAAATAGTACCAAATAAAAATAAACTCCGTATGGTAAAATGTCACAGACAAAGTTAAAAGGCAATAGATAAATACAGGGTAAGTCAATATGTAGAGAGTTCTTCAAAGTTAATAAGAAGAGGACAATATCTCACTAAATAAGTGGGCAAAGGATATGGAGAGATATTCCTCAGGAAAAGAATATACATATAATTAAATGTGCATATGAAAGGCTAACCATTCTCTCTGCTAATTGAAATGCAAATTAGAAAAGAAAAGATGCCTTTTTGCTTCAGCTTGTTTTAACTTAACATTGGGAAAGCTTTAAAGAGTTTTGCTGAAGCTCTGGGGGAAATGAGCATTTCCATACACTGCCTTTGATAGAACACGTTGGAATTAAATTTCTGGAGGACATTTTGTCCGTGTGTATCGAAAATCTGAGAAAATGTATGTGTTTCCATGATCTCATGATTTCAAATTCAGTAATTTATCCTCAGGAATACTTGCAGAGATGGACAAAGATATACATGCAAAGATGTTCCTTGCCACAGTTATTTTATAAAAGCAAAAACTGGTAATGTCTCTCTATGAGGAATTTGCCTAACACATTATGATGCCCTGGTGGCACGGTGATTAAAGCACTTGGCTGTTAACCAAAGGGTCAACTACATAAAAATTAATTCTAGAGATATGGAAGTATCTTGGATTGGATGTGGCACTACCATTATCACCTTCACTCTGCCCCTGACTTGCAATGTGACCTTGGTCAATTCATTTTACCTCTCGAGCTTAGATTTGGAAACCCAAATCTAAATCAAACCAGGAATCCCCACTGGTTTAGTCAATCTGGTTTCTTATTCAGTTTTAGAATCACAGAAGAAAAACTGAATTCCAGAACACTTAATTGTGCTCATGAGGAATCTTTACATAGATAGATCAAGAAGCAGTTGTTTGGACAGAACAAAGGGATAATGATTAGTTTAAAGTCAGGAAAGGTGTACGTCAGGGTTGTATTCTTTCATCATACCTATTTAATCTGTATGCTGAGCAAATAATACGAGAAGCTGGACTATAAGAAGAAGAACAGGGCATCAGGATTGGAGGAAGGCTTGTTAACAACCTGCGTTATGCAGATGACACAACCTTGTTTGCTGAAAGTGAAGAGGACCTGAAGCACTTACTAATGAAGATCAAAGACCACAGCCTTCAGTATGGATTACACCTCAACATAAAGAAAACAAAAATCCTCACAACTGGACCAATGAGCAAAATCGTGATAAATGGAGAAAAGATTGAAATTGTCAAGGATTTCATTTTACTTGGATCCACAATCAACACCCATGGAAGCAGCACCCAAGAAACCAAAATATGCATTGCATTGGGTAAATTTGCTGCAAAGGACCTCTTTAAAGTGTTGAAGAGCAAAGATGTCACCCTGAAGACTAAGGTGCACCTGACCCAAGCCATGGTATTTTCAGTTGCATCATATGCATGTGAAAGCTGGACAATGAATAAGGAAGAAGAGTTGGCCCCTTTGAATTGTGGTGTTGGAGAAGAACATTGAATATACCATGGACTGCCAAATGAACGAACAAATCTATGTTGGAAGAAGTACAGCCAGAATGCTCCTTAGAGGCAAGGATGGTGAGACTGCGTCTTACGTACTTTGGACATGTTGTCAGGAGGGATCAATCCCTGGAGAAGGACATCATGGTTGGCAGAGTACAGGGTCAGTGGAAAAGAGGAAGACCCTCAATGAGGTGGATTGACACAGTGGCTGCAACAATGAGCTCAAGCATAACAATGATTGTAACAGTGGCTCACGACTGGGCAGTGCTACCTCCTGAAATGGTTGAACATCAACCAATTCTTTTTGGTACAGTGACTGTCTGTATTTCTTCAATCTGTTTTTGATGCTTCCTGCGTCATTCAATATTTTACCCATAGAATCCTTCAAAAATGAAATTCGAGATTTGAAATTTTTCCTCAGTTCTTTGAGCTTGAGAAATGCTGAGCATGTTCTTCCTCGTTGATTTTCTAAGTCCAGGTCTTTGCACATTTCAGTATAAGACTCTTCTCTGTCTTCTCGAGCCACCTTTTGAAATCTGTTCAGCTCTTTAACTGCATCATTTCTTCCATTTGCTTTAGCTACTCTACGTTCAAGAGCAAGTTTCAGAGTATCTTCTGACATCCATTCTGGTCTTTTCTTTCTTTCCTGTCTTTTTAATGACCCTTGCTTTCTTCATGTATGATGCCCTTGATGTCTTTCCACAGCTTGTTAGTCTTTGGTCATTAGTGTTCAATGCGTCAAATCTATTTTTGAGGTGGCCTCTAAATTCAGGTGGGATATACTCAAGGTCATAGTTTGGCTCTAGTGGACTTGTTCTAATTTTCTTCAGCTTCAACTTGAACTTGCATATGAGAAATTGATGGTCTGTTCCGCTGTCAGTCCCTGGCCTTGCTTTAACTGATATTGAGCTTTTCCATCGTCTCTTTCCACACGATGTAGTCGATTTGATCCCTGCATATTTCATCCAGCGAGGTCCATGTGTATAGTCACCATTTATGTTGTTGAAAAAAAGTATTTGGTATGAATAAGTTGATGGTCTTGCAAAATTCTATTATGGGGTCTCTGACATTTTTCTATCACCAAGGTCGTAGTTTTCCAACTTCCAATCCTTCTTTTTTGTTTCCAACTTTTGCATTCCAATCATCAGTATTTATCAATGGATCTTGATTGAATGTTTGACCAATTTCAGACTTTAGAATTTGGTAAAATTCTTCAATGTCTTCATCTTTGGCATTAGTGGTTGGTGCGTAAGTTTAAATAGTCATATTAACTTGTCTTCCTTGACAGACAAGTGGTGGAATCTACTTCTACTACTCTAAAACCTAGAGTTAAATAGGTTGAGCTTTCCTAATGAATAGGTTGTATAGGCTGCTATGGGGAATAATAAAAGGCTGCCTTATTTTCATTAGCATCAAGTATCCTCCTTCAACACTAAATACACTATTAAAGACTTGCACTCAAATCTCAAGATAAACAACATATTTAATTGGTGGGTGTTGCTATTTTTTAAAAGTAATTGTTTTCGACCGGTTGTTCTCTCTCTGTGTAATTATCTTCTGATATTTGCTTATCATCTGCATGCTTTTCAGATATCATATTAAAATGTTGTCTCCTCAATGAGGCCTTCCCTAACCACCTGTTGGAAAAGAAATAGAAATAAAGGAACATGCCAATGTTCTTTTGGGTCTTGATTAGCTGATTTAATTATTGACCGTGACCTCCCTCGGTGGCACAAATGGTTAAGCACTGAGAAGATAATCAAAAAATTGGGGGTTAGAGTATACCCAGAGGTGCCTCAGAAGAAAGGTCTGGCAATCTATTTCCCAAAAATCTGCTATTGAAAACCCTAAGGAGTACAGTTCTATTCTGACACACTTAGGGTTTCCATGAGTTGAAATCCACTAGAAGGCAATTGGTATTTTTACTTTTTTATTGAGCAAAACAAATAATCTGAATGCATGCAGTTAGCCAGCACGTGGCTACAAAGCTTTAGTGGATTTTCAGCTCTATTAAATGGAATCACAGCTACATTTGTTACATTTCACCCTGCTTTTATTACAGGTGCCCCCTTCTGAGCCCAGAATAGGGCAAAAATTCAATTCTAGAGTAGAGTAGGGCAGATATTCAATTTGCATCAGTAGTTAAATTGAATTTATTCTCATGTCCTGCTTTTCGTAATTCTTTATCAGGCTTACTGTGACATTGTGTAATTTTATAATTCTTCATTAGTCCTTCTACAATTGCCCCTGACGTGTATCTAGACATATGATTAGTCACATTTTTTAACATTCCTCGGTAATATTAGATTAAGTTTTGTATCCCACATACTTAAAATAGCCAGATAGTTTTTCTCATATGACTTTATGTTAATTTTCTTCATTGAACTTTTTGTTTTCTGGTGTATTTTTTATTTGGCAAATACATGAAATACACAAATATGTGTATTACTCTCTATTAGGTGCTAACCTCAAGTGTCAATCAACAGATGCATGAATACAATTGTGAGTCTACGTTGAAGCTGTAAATTCCAAATCAAAAATAGAGATAACTACACCTGTAGAATGTTAGATATATTTAACTTATATTAAATATATATATATGTATATGCATTTAGATATATTTAAATTTGCTGATAATACATAACTCAAGGAGAACATTTGTTTGCCGGTACCAAGTAAGAAGAAATAGCTTTTAAACACTAATTACTGAATGGAGCATTTGATATACTCTCTGAAAATTAACACTGTGAAACTCTTAATATATTTGTGAAAGGTAAATATATTTTCATTTACCAACAACTATAATCAAGATAATAAGCTTTTCTGAAGCTCTTAGAAATATAGCAATTACTTGACTGTGCAACGTGAACAATCCCAGCATTTGCTGATTGCTTTTCCTTCCTTGGAGTAAGATTCATTCTTAGCTAAATAACTGATACTAAATAATTCACTTAGTTTCAAAGACCATGTCTGACAGAAAAGTGAGATATAATATTAAGTTTATTTAGCTTTTGGTAGAGCAGAACTGGGGCAAATGAGGGGAAAAATAAGGGGAAAAAGTCTTAAAATTTCTGGCTGGACTCTTATGAAGCTATTTTGGACCACTTTGCCACTGTATTTATTTTACTTTCTCTTCCCAGTGCTGATTGAAGATTTTGCTGTCTGCTTTTGAGTCCTGTGTTAGCCATGTTGGTGGTGAGGGAATTTTGCTGGCAAAAGTACAGCCTTTGTTTTGTTCCACTTGTATTTCTTCATGTCCATTCTCAGATGCTGTGACTGAATGACTAGAAAATTGGGCCTTTTGGAAAAATTTAGATCCACGCAAATAACATCTGCAATTGGAAAATTATTCTCTTCCGTGCTCATATGAGAAATAAGTGTAGAGAATTCAGGCTTTATACAGGCTTTTCAGAAACAGCAGTGTGTTTCGATATAAGTTGCAAGATAAGCACATATATAGATTTTCCACACTGTTAATACACGCTGGGCATAAAGGAGATGCCAATATAATAGTAGTATTTATTTGCTTTTTAAATATATTTGGATTTATAGCTTTACTAATGATTATAGAGTCATTTTATGGCAATAATTTACATATATATATATATATTTGTTGTTGTTAGGTACCGCCAGTTGGTTCCAACTCATAGTGACCCCATGTACAATGGAACGAAATATTGCCTAGTCCTGTGCCATCCTCACATTCCTTATTATGGCTTGAGCACATTGTTGCAGTCACTGTGTCAATCCACCTCATTGAGGGTCTTCCTCTTTTCAGCTGGCCCTCTACTTTACCAAGCATGATGTCCTTCTCCAGGGACTGATCCCTCCTCATAACTTGTCTAAAGTATGGGAGACGTAGTCTCACCATACTTGCTTCTAAGGAGGATTCTGGTGTACTTTTTTCAAGACATTTGTTCATTCTTTTGGCAGTCCTTTCAGTATTCTTCACCAACACCACAATTCAAAGGCGTCAATTCTTCTTCGGTCTTCCTTACTTATTGTCCAGCTTTCCCGTGCATATGAGGCAATTGAAAACACGATGGCTTGGGTCAGGTGCACCTTAGTCTTCAAGGTGACATCTTTGCTTTTCAACACTTTAAAGAGATCCTTTGCAGCAGATTTACCCATTGCAATGCATCTTTTGATTTCTTGACTGCTGCTTCCATGGGTGTTGATTGTGGATCCAAGTAAAAGGAAATCCTTGACAACTTCGATCTTTTCTCCATTTATCATGATGTTGCTTATTGGTCCAGTTGTGAGGACTTTTGTTTTCTTTATGTTGAGGTGCAATCCATACTGAAGGCTGTGGTCTTTGATCATCAATAAGTGCTTCAAGTCCCCTTTGCATTCAGCAACCAAGTTGTATCATCTGCATAATGCAGGTAGTTAAAGAGTCTTCCTCCAATCCTGATGCCCCGTTCTTCTTCATATAGTCCAGGTTCTCAGATTAATTGCTCAGCATACAGGTTGAATAGGTATGGTGAAAGGATACAACCCTGACACACACCTTTCCTGACTTTAAACCATGCAGTATTCTCTTGTTCTGTTCGAGTGACTGCCTCTTAATCTATGTACAGGTTCCTCATGGGCACAATTAAGTGTTCTTGAATTGCTATTCTCTGCAATGTTATCTATAACTTGTTATGTTCCACCTAGTTGAATGCCCTTGCATAGTCAATAAAACAAAGGTAAATATCTTTCTGGTATTCTCTGCTTCCAGCCAGGATCCATTTGACATCAGCAGTGATATCCCTCATTCCATGTCCTCTTCTGAATCCAGCTTGAATTTCTGGCAGTTTCCTGTCGATATACTGAGGCAGCTTCTTTTGAATGATCTTCAGCAAAATTTTACTTGTGTGTGATCTTAATGATATTGTTCGATAATTTCCACATTTGGTTGGATCACCTTTTGTGGAACTAGGCATAAACATGGATCTCTGTCAGTTGGTTAACCAGGTAGCTGTTTTCCAAATTTCTTGGCATAGAAGAGTGAGCACCTCCAGCTCTGCATCTGTTTGCTGAAATATTTCAATTAGTATTCCATCAATTCCTGAAGCCTTGTTTTTCCCCAATGCCTTCAGTGCAGCTTGGACTTCTTTGTTCACCACCGTAGTTTCCTGATTGTATGCTGTTTCCTGAAATGGTGGAATGTCAACCAATTCTTTTTGGTATAGTGACTTTCTGTATTCCTTCTATCTTCTTTGGATGCTTCCTGTGTCATTTAATATTTTCCCCATAGAATCCTTCAGTATTGCAACTTGAGGTTGGAATGTTTCCTTCAGTCCTTTCAGCTTTAGAAATGCTAAGTGTGTTCTTCCCTTTTGGTTTTCTAACTGCAGGTCTTTGCACATTTCATTATAATACTTTCCCTCCTTGAGCTGCTCTTCGAAATCTTTTGTTCAGTTCTTTTACTTCATTATTTCTTCCTTGTGCTTCGGCTACTTGATGTTCAAGGGCAAGTTTCAGAGTTTCTTCTGACATCTGTTTTGGTCTTTTCTTTCTTTCCTGTCTTTTTAAAGATCTCTTGCTTTCTTCATGTATGATGTCTTCATGGCATTCCACAACTCATCTGGTCTTCGGTCATTAGTATTCAACCCATCAAATCTATTCTTGAGATGGTCTCTAAACTCAGGTGGGATATACTCAAGGCCATATTTTTGCTCTCGTGAATTTGTCCTAATTTTTTTTCAGTTTCAACTTGAACTTGCATATGGGCAATCCATGGTCTGTTCTGCAGTTGGCCCCTGGCCATGTTCTGACTGATGGTATTGAGCTTTTCTGTCATCTCTTTCCAGAGATGTAATCAATTTGATTCTTGTGTATTCCTTCGGGTGATGTCCGTGTGTATAGTTGCTGTTTATGTTGGTGAAATAAGGTGTTTGCAAAGAAGAAGTTGTTGGTCTTGCAAAATTCTATCATAGCTCATCGGTTCTATCACCAAGGCCATATTATCCAACTACTGATTCTTCTTTGTTTCCAACTTTCGCATTCCAGTCACTGGTAATTATCACGTATCCAGATTGCATGTTCAATCGAATTGAACACGGTAAAGTTGGTAAAAGTCTTCAATTTCTTCATCTTTGGCCTTAATGGTTGGTGTATAAATTTGAATAATGGTCATATTAACTGGTCTTTCTTGTAGGCATATGGATATTATCCTATCACTGACAGCATTGTACTTCAGCACAGATCTTGAAATGTTCTTTCGACTATGAATGCAATGCCATTCCTCTTCAAGTTGTCATTCCAGATATAGTAGATGATATGTTTGTTGGATTCAAAATGACTAACACCAGTTCATTTCAACTCACTAATGCCTAGGATATAGATGTTCGTATGTTCCCTTTCATTTTTGATGATTTCCAATTTTCCTAGATTCATACTTTGTACATACCACATTCTGATTATTAATGGATGTTTGCAGCTATTTCTTCTCATTTTGAGTTGTGCCACTTCAGCAAATGAATGTCGCAAAAGCTTGACTCCATCCATGGCATTAAGGTCAACTGTACTTTGAGGAGGCAGCTCTTCCCCATTAGTATTTTGAGTGCCTTCCAACCTGAGGGACTCATCTTCTGGCACTATATCAGACAATATTCTGCTATTCATAAAGTTTTCACTGCCTAATTCTTTTCAGAAGGAGACCACTGGGTCCTTCTTCCTAGTCTGTCTTAGTTTGGAATCTCAGCTGAAACCTGTCTGCCATGAGTGATCCTGCTGGTATTTGAATACAGCATCACTGCAACAAGCAAGCCCCAACAGTATGACAAACTGACAGATGCATAGAGAATATATATGTGTGTGTATATATATATATATTTATATATATTTATAATATATATATATACAAAAAAAAAAAAAAAAAAGAACCCAAAAACCAAACCTGTTGAAGTCAATTCCAACTCATAGTGACTCTGCAGGACAGAGTGGAACTGTCCCATAGGGTTTCCAAGAAGTGCCTGTTGGATTCGAATGGCCAACCTTTTGGCTAGCAGCCATAGCTCTTAACCACTACGCCACCAGGGTTTCCATATATGTATATATATATATACGTTTAAAAACAAACCTGTTGCAGTTGAATCCATTCAGACTCAAAGCGACCCTATAGGACAGAGGAGAACTGCCCCACAGTGTTTCCAAGGCTGTCATCTTTACAGAAGCAAACTGCCACATCTTTCTCCCAGGGAGTGGCTGGTGGGTTTGAACAGCCAAACTTTCAGTTAGCAGCCAAGCGCTTTAAACACTGCATCACCAGGGATCCTAGTGTCACTATTAAGGCCTGAGAAAATATTGATCTTTATATTTATACACATTTCTGCTTGGCATCCATATAGAAATTAAAGAATTACCTGAAGAACAACTACCGATTCTTTATTTTGCCTCTAAAAAGTTAACTAAATTACTGGAAAAAAAGAGGGAGTCTGAATGGATTGTTTGTGTATTGAAGGGAGAAGTTACAAATACCTCCTTTGATGACTGGGAATGAAGAGAAACTTGACTTTTTCATAGAATTTTGGGGTTATCCATTGTGAAGTGAATAAAACAAAAAAAATTTAAATGTCAGTATGCTGTTGTGGAAATCATTTTGAAGAAAGACGATCTAAACTAAAAAGAAGAGAAAAACAACAGAACAAAACATTGCCAAACACAAAAATCTGTTATGTTTTCACTGCTTGAGGTAAAGAGACTAGCTTTTACACTTTTATTAATACAAAGCAATTATTTGGTTACACAAATAATTATCCCTATTTCTTTCTTTTTTTTAAATTTCTTTTTGTCTAAGCAATCTCAGATACAAACTAAAGAGCAGCTCAAAACAGAGAAAAACTGCGTTTGCTAGATTGTATTGAACCTTCATAGTAATCAGAGAAAGGGAAAGAGTAAGAAAGAGAAAAGGGAGAGTTAGAGGAACAAAGAAGAAAGAGAGAGAGACTGTCACAAAGGGAAGAATGGTAGGCAACAAGGTGTTCTTTCTTTCCAGGCTTCTAACTAGGAGCATCAATAAGTATTTCCTGGGAGTACATCTGAAGCATCAGAAGAAAGCTGTCACTGTCAGAATCTGATATTTATTGAAGGAGAGGAAAGGAATTTGGCGATCGGCCCATTGTATTAGAAGCCTCAGTCATTCAGTTAAGACAAGTGGTAACCTTTAAATGAAACTGCGATAATTTAGAAGCTGACATTTGATTTCCCCCTGTACCCAGTCTCCACCATAGTTTGCTGCCTCTAAACAAGCAGTGAATTGTGTTCAGCTGAAGGTCAGGGTGCAGAAAAAGTGTCTGCCAATTAAAGTAGAAACTGCATTCCAAAAGTTGGCAGGTAGTCCAGTTAATTGAATGGAAAATTGTTGAGAAAAGATTGAAACTGCTTTTATGAACAGAACATTGAAAGGCAACACCATGAAAGGCCACAATGTTTCTTAATTGACACATTAAATCCCCGTGGGACTTTGGTTTAGCCAGTATATTGGACAGTACTGTCAAAAGTCACCTTTCTTCATTAATATTTTTCTTTAATACTACTTTTTGATTTTGCCAGTACTTCAGTGTGGCAGTATTTGAGTGTTCTCATCAGGTATAAATGTTGGTGCCTCTATTCCTGTCTTCCTCTCTTTGTGTGCTCTAGGCGGCTACTCTGTTTCCACCTATACACTGCTGACTGTTGATCTGTTTACTGAGAAATCCTTGACTTGGGCCCTGGGCCCCTTCTCCTCTTGCCTCCTTAGGGACCGCCCCCATTTTCATCACTTTCCCCTGTCTCTTCAGGTTCTTCCTCATTGCTAGTTTCCTTTCATAAGCATTTAAATTTACTAAAATCTCTCCTGTATTAAAACAACAATAACACAAAACAAATTAAAAAAAAAAAATCTTCTTTTACCCTACTTTCAGCTACTACTCTGACTGACTTCTCCTTCCCAGCAAACTTTTTGAACGAGTTGACTCTGCTGTCTTTATACTTCCCACTCCCTTTTGCAGTGACTGCAGTGTGGCTTCAGAGGTCACCTCTCAACTAGAAGCAGGGTGTGCTTTGTGGTCGTGAACCCAGGATAACTGCACAGGGTTCTGTGCTCAGAAGGGGACACCTGCACTTGTAGTTTTATGCTCTGTGGAGGCCATCTTGAATTTTTTCCTAATTATCTTTGAATTTGTGTTTTGTAGGTGAAATATGATGGGACAATGGATTATGCTTTGGAAGGGGGGTTTGGTGTGGCCTCCCTGGGAGTGGCTCTTGGCAGCCTGCTCCTACTCTTGCTCAGCGACTGCTGCCACCCTCAGCCCAGGTGGCAACCAGGTGTCAGGGGCGGAGGCAGAGACTTAACTGGGGGTGCCCTGGGCCTTGCATGTGTGCCCTGGGCGCCACTTGAGGTAGCAGGCCAATTACCAGTTTCTGTTGGCCATCACAAGGAAACCCTAGTGGCCTAGTGTTTAAATGCTATGGATGCTAACCAAAAGGTCAGCAGTTCAAATCTGCCAGGCGCTCCTTGGAAACTCTATGGAGGCAGTTCTTCTCTGTCTATAGGGTCGCTATGAGTCGGAATCGACTCCACGGCAGTGGGTTTTGGTTTTATTGGCCACACAGTTTCCACTGCCAGCTGTGACAGATCATTCACCAATTTAACACTAATTGCCCTAGGCACTATTTTCTGTAGTTAAGCCCATGAGTAGCTGGTGACCAAAGGCTGTATTTGCTTTGCCCTCTGTCCTTTAGGATGGGATTAGGAAGCAGTTCTACTTGTTACTAGTTTCTTCCCATTAGTATTTACATTTACCAAGATCTCTCCTCTATTAAAACAACTACAACAAAAAGCAAACAAAAAAACTTCCTCTTGTCCTATTTCCAGCTAGTGGGCTGTCAGAACCTTGGTGAGTTGGGAGGAGGTTGTAGACGGCGACTTGGCAGCGGCCTGATGTCAGCCCTACATCCAGGTAACTGGTGCCTTCAGGCAGGGGTACTGCAATTCCATGGGGATTGCCTGGTGGCTATGGGATGAGGCTGCAGGCCCATTGAAAGGGGAGGTTAACTTTCCTGCCCCTGGCAGCTGCATGCTCATTATGCATAGAGTCAAACAAATTTTGTAATCGGCCTTGATTGGAAGCCGTTCCCCTCAATGTCACAGGTGCCCTATAGGCTGCTAAATTCAGTGGATCCTCATGCAGTTTGTCTTCCCTAACCTCTCAGGGGGAACCCTGGTGGCATAGTGGTTAAGTGCCACAGCTGCTAACCAAAAGGTCAGCAGTTCGAATCCACCAGGCCCTCCTTGGAAGCTCTGTGGGGGTGGTTCTACTCTGTCCTATAGGGTCGTTATGAGTCAGAACCGACTCAAGAGCAATGGTTTTTTTTTGGAACCTCTCAGGAGAAACCCTGGTGTCGTAGTGGTTAAAGTGCTAGGCTGCTAACCAAAAGGTTGGCAGTTGAACCCAACAGCTGCTTGGCGGGAGAACGATGTGGTAGTCTGCTTCTGTAAAGACTGTGGCCTTGGAAACCCTCTGGGGTAGTTCTACACTGTCCTATAGGGTTGCTATGAGTTGAAATCAACTGGATGGGCAGGGGGGTTGGTTTGGTTTAACCTCAGGAATTTTACCATCTTTGACCACTCCTTCCTCCCTAACCCTGTTCTACCCTGGGCTTCAGTTGCCACCACGGTGTCCCTGGTTCTTCTCCTCTGTCACTCTGTCGGTAGGATTTACAGAATTTCTGACCTCTTGCTTACCGGTTAGTGATTTTGGTTTTGGTCTGAAAATCTCTGCCGTTCACATTCACACACTTCTTTTTCCTAGTGTTCATTTCACTATGTGCTGACTGCCCAATCCACATCTTCCGCTCAGACCTGAGCACCGGCCCTGGCTATGCCACTGCATCCAGCAGGATAAGGTACTGACCGTGTTTTATTTTCCTTCCTGTCCCACAGGACACACACATTCTAATTTTTTAATCTTTCAAAAAAAAAATTATTGCGTTTTAGGTGAAAGTTTATAGTGCGAGTTAGTTTCTTACTCAAAAATTTATACACAAATTGTTTTGTGACATAGGTTCCAATCCCCACAATGTGTCAGCACTGTCTGCCTTTCCCTTTCCACCCTGGGTTCTCTGTGTTCATTCATCCAGTTTTCCTGTCCCTTCCTGCCTTCTCATCTTTGCTTTCAGGCAGGTATTACCCATTCGGTCTTGTATACGTGATTGAACTTAGAAACACATTCCGCATGTGTGTTATTTTTTGTTTTATAGGTCTTTCTAATCTTTGGCTGAAAGGTGGACTTCGGGAATGGCTTCAGTTTTGAGTTAGCAGGGTGTCCAGGGGCTATAGTTTCAGGGCTTCCTCCAGTTTCTGTCAGAATAGTAAGTCTGGTCTTTTTTTTGAAAATTTGAATTTTGTTCTACACTTTTTTTTCGCTCTATCTGTGACCCTCTACTGTGGTCTCTGTCAGAGTGGTCAGTGGTGGTAGCTGGGTACCATCTAGTTCTTCTGGAATCAGGCTAGTGGAGGCTGTGGTTCATGTGGTCCTTTAGACTAATATATTTCCTTGTGTCTTTGATTTTCTTTATTCTCCTTTGTTCTGAATGTGATGGGACTAATAGATATATCTTAGATGGCTGCTCACAAGCTTTAAAAACTCCAGATGCTACTCACCAAAGTAGGATGTAGAACATTTTCTTTATGAATTACGTTATGCCCATTGACCTAGATGTCCCCTGAGATCAAGGTCCCCAGCCTCAGCCCCAGTAACTCCGTTCCCCAAGGTGTTTGGATGTGTCTGTGAAGCTTCTATGACTTTGCCTTGGTCAAGTTTTGCTGACTTCCCCTCCGCTGTGTATTAGGACACACGTGTTCTTCCCAGGTAGCTGAGAAATTTATTTTTTCTAACAGCTGCTGCTTAGTCAGCACTTCCTAAAAGCTAGGCATGGTGTTTATATACTTTAATTCTAGGACTTACACTTATACATCAAAATATTACTATCTACATTTTATAGATGAAGAAATAGATCCTCAGAGAACTTAAGAAACACTCCTAGGGTCATATAACTACTAGATTGTTCTTCAAATATTGGTTAAATGAGGTAACTACTAGAATGTTCTTCCCTTCACTTTCTATAGTTTAATATTGAGCAGATGTTAACCTAAATATACCCCAGGGGGAAATGCATCCTTCTCTCATCAACATTATACCCTTTTTATCATCAGAGGGCTTGTCACTATTTGTAACTATGTATTTATGTCTTCTATGCTTGTTTTTACACAGCAGCATGTATTTCATTTTTTCCAGTGCCCTCCACTGCATCTAAAACACAGTGGATTCTCAGTAGCTGTTTGTTAAACAAGGAGATCTACACTGAAGCTCATTTCAAAGGGAAATATCTCTGTATTTTCCCCACTCTCTTCTTGTTTATGCTGTCTCCATTTGGAGGGCTGGACCGACACTGAAGAGGTACATTTGGAACATTTAGCAATAAAACCACTACAGTGCTTAAAAGCCTATGAATCCCAGTTGAGAGCTCTCTGCTTCTTTTGACCAGCTCTCTGCTAGTTAACTTACAGATCCACCAGGCGAGGCCTTGACACCATCACACTTGGTAGAGTGCTGCAGGGAGACTGGGCACTCCATGGAAGTTAGCACACTGAAATGCTCCTCGACTTGCTTTAGAAGTCAGCACTTTACAGAAAGGAATGGAGGGTTGAGAGGCGTGGCAGAGCTCCCACTTCAGTAAGATGGATGATGGTGCTGGGTTTTGCTGAGGTTAAGGTTGAAGGAAGTGCTGGACCACGACAGGTCACTGAGGATGAGGCAGGCTGCCTATGCATGTCCTGCTGCAAAAGCTCGAGGAGGAGTGATTTTAAAGAAATAGAGGCTTAGCTTCTGAAGCATGCAATCATGCCAGCAAGATTGCTAGTAGGTAAATATATTCTCAGAATCTTTTTGGTAATTGCTTTTCAATTTGTTACTATTTTTTTCACCCCAGTAACTTCAAACATTGGTAGCTTGTTTTATTTTTCAAATGCTCTTAACAAACATGGTGATGAGCCTTAACGGCATTTGTGATGACAGTGGAAGATCTTGCTACACAGTTTTATTAATGAGGCACAGAATGCCTTAAATCTTATGATTTAAATAGAAAAGTAGTTTGCCTCCTCCATTCCCTCCAAGGACTTTGACTTGGAAGGATTCTTGGAGTAAACAAGTTTGCCTTCATGCACAGACCACAAGGTTGGGTCCCCATTTGTGACTTGATATTTAGTTTTGATTAATTAAAAGAGCAGAGCTTTAACTTTGACTGTTGGCGATTTTTGCTTGCTCCAGTTCAGCCTGCGGTGTGTCAGGCACTCCTTGGTCCGTGGCTTGGAATGCTGCTGCAGACGGTTTTGAGGAAGCTGCCCAGCCTGCTGCCCTTTCTTTTGGGGCCCCAGTCTCCAGCTCAACAATGCAAGGTGAGCCAAGTATACCATCTCTGGAATCACTTCCTCGCTTGCCTTTTCAGTCCCTGAAAGTGCTGCTGCAGGAGTTGTGGTCATCGACCCAAGAAGCCCGTGATTCAGAGTGAAAAGTATCAAATGCTATTAGAGGGCTGCCTGTCTCACTGCCCAGCCCTCTCTACAGACAGAAGGGGGTTCCTGTCAAGTAAACTTGTTGAAAATTACCCATTGTTGAAAACAGAGATGCCAGTGATTTCCTAAGAGCTCCTGAAAACTGAATCCCATCCCTGGTCTGTGTCCCTGGCTTTATCACCTGCCCAGAGATCAAAGGAGTCAGGATTTAAGCAACTGACTCTCTTAGTATGCTATTACTATAAATCCTTTATTTGACTTCCTTCTGCCTAAGATTAAAGGCACCCGTCTGCTTCTAAAACCCTGTTATTTCAACTTTTAAATCATACCTGTCAGGATTTCTTAAAGCCTGCTGCATTAGAAATACCTAGGGACTTTGGGGACGCTTCCTGGCCTACTCCTATCTATCAAGACAGATTCAGAAGGAGTGGGGACTAGGAATTTTCATTTTTAACAAGTTTTCACAAGCTCCATGAACATTTGAAACCCACTAAGGTGAATAAGGCACAATGCGTGGCATAAGGTAGATGCCCAATAAGCAGTAACTCTTATATGTTAACCCATTGTTATGAAAACTAATAGGAAATCGGTGGGGGAAAAAAAATTAACCCTTTTTGAATCCTGCAGAGAATTCTGCTTGAGGGTGTGCTTTCTTTAAGCAAGACAGCTAGCTTACTGCCCCTAAATGAATTATTTGATGATAGAATTTAAAATTTCAAAAAAGAAAGGTAGCCGGCAAAACTTGCAATTGAGTGCTGAGGAAAACTAGCAAACACCAAAGGAACTTCTAAAATGACCGCAGGGGTTCTTACGTATTTTTTTAAGGGGAAACTGCAAAAATGTTCCTTTATCATACAAAGAAAATTACATGAAAGTGTAATCATAAAAACCGGTTTTTAAATGCTATCATTACATGAGGAAATTATTCAACACACTTTCTCTTGTTCTGTGTATTATTATATTTTCAAAAGGCATATAATAGAGAAGATCAGGGGGTGGGGTAGCATAGAGGATAAAAGAAATGAGCATAAAGGCATAGAATAGTAAAAGTTTAGTCTCTCCCATTTCTTGGAGTTCATTGGAAGTTAGACGTCACAGGGTTAAAAGAGATATCCAGTAGTGTCTATTAAGGAGACTATTCCCCCAGTTTAGTTACAAAAAGTAGAATATTTCTTAAAATAAAAAACATGAGAGAGGTTGTTTTGAAAATTATTTTTGTTTTTGTCCCTCTATGTGTGTGCCATGGCACAGTGGTTAAGAGCTTGGCTGCTAACCAAAGGTCGGCAGTTCAAATCCATCAGCCTCTCCTTGGAAACCCTATTGGGCAGTTCCATTCTGTCCTATTGGGTCACTATGAATGGGATAAACTCGACCGCCACAGGTTTGGTTTGGTTTTGGTTTAAGTGTGTGCCTCGGTTTACTTACTTCCTTAAAATGTATTATCTGGCTTTTATGGTTATGTTAAAGAGGATAAAATGTTCTACAGAGCTAAATGACTGTGTTGGTGGCTTGGGTATTTCAGTATTTCTCTCCTTTATACCTGTAGAAGTATTTGCTTTTTTCCATGCTTTTGTGGAAAAGAAGAATTGGGTTGTAGAGATAGGTGGCCTCTCTGGTGATATGCGCCTTAAGACTCAAATGACAAGGCCTACCAGGAGAACCTTCAAATGAGGCTTTTCACCATCACGAAACATTAGAATTTTTTATACCAAGTTTCTAAATTCTTGAGACTTTGTAAAATATGTGCCTCTTTTTGAATTAAACCTTGTTAAAGTGATGCTAAAAATCATAATTTGTGCTGGCGCTGTTTAAATGTTGGATTATAAACAACCATTTAGTTTTTCACCCTATTTTTTCTTTTATCAATGCTTACTGAAATTCTATTGAAAGCTTAATATGAAATATATAAAAACCTGTTTTCTCTTTGTTACAAATGATATTAAGAGACTTAGCGAAAGGAAAAATGAAAATTCAATGGTTAAAAATATTGTTTATATTATCAATGGATTTAATTTGCTGATGATTTTTAGTGTGTTTCCCATTAACAGCAGTAACAAAGAGACCTCTGGGCTCAAAGAAAAATATACTGAAAATTAAAATCTCAGGACAAGAATGCTTAAATGATAAAAAAAAAAAAAATTATAAAAATCCATAATACACTAAAAATGTCATTTTTTAATCTAATTGACATTATCCTGAGGATATTGTGAAAGTATTTCATGCCATTAAAACAAAGTAGGTAAATAGTTTCTCCAGCCGGGAATCTGATTCCCTGAATATTCTAGAAATATTTTAGGTCTTGTTGATGTTATGTTGTTAGTTGCTGTCAAGTCCGTTCTAACTCAAAGCGACTATATGTATAACAGAACAAAATGCTGCCCAGTCCTGTGCCATGCTCACAGTCGTTGCTATGTTTGAATCCATAGCTGAAGCCACTGTGTCAATCCATCTTGTTGAGGTCCTAGGCAAACATAATTTTGACATTTGTGGTTTTAACAAGGTTTAAGACAACCTGGAGATTCACAGCATTGAGTAATTTGTTAATCTGCTGAGGCATAAAACTCTTTCTGGTACCAGTCAGTTAGTGGGTTAACCTAGCCCAGCATTCACATTTCATTCAGGTTGAGTTATCTACTCATTGTATTTATGCAGATGTGAGCCTTGGGAAGTCTTGCAGTATTTTAGTTCATGAAAAATAGTCTGAAATGAATGCCTGTGGGTAATATAAACATCACCATCTATGCCTTACACTTAAAAGGGCACGTGACACT
Organism: Elephas maximus indicus; assembly: GCF_024166365.1. Lineage (NCBI taxonomy): Eukaryota > Metazoa > Chordata > Mammalia > Proboscidea > Elephantidae > Elephas > Elephas maximus. Next base: position 141,915,992 of record NC_064819.1, on the reverse strand, counting down.
GTTCATCAATTTTTGTAGGTATTGTAGATTTAGGTAAGTTCATGGTTAATACTACCATAGTAACGGTATAATGTAAAGTGGGGTAGAATTTATTTGGTGGCAAAATTTATTTTAAAAGCTTTATACATGACTCATTATTAGAGTCAGTTAAATTGTTCAGTTATAATTTACTACCTTAAAGGAGAAAATTACATGTTGTAAAGGTTGTTCATGCTTACATCTGGGAACCGGAAAATGTCTTTGAAGATATTTATCATAATATGTGTCAGGGGCTTTAACAACTTTCCATAAGGAAGTAGCAGCATATTTGAATAAAGCAGAAACTCAAACTTTCAAGAACTATTTTTTTTCCTATAAGGGTGTTTATAAACACTGTGATGCTTCCTGGTGGAAGGCGGGGCATTGCGATGTTGTGGTGAATAACCCCAGGTTAAAAAAAAAAAATATATATGTATATATTTTTTTACCCCAGGTTACTGAAGTTTTAAGATATAGTACCTTAAACCATTTCTGAGAGGAATTTCTATCATCTGGCATTTGTGGTAATTACTGAGATCTTCACACCAGCCATTCCTGGACAGGTCTGGATTACCCAATAAACAAGGTGATCGAAACTCATGTTTTGTATTTACTTTAGTACTTTGACCTTTAAATACCTGTTTGATACACATATATTTTTTTCTTTTAGAAAGTTGTGTGCCATCCACTTAATTCTGACTCATAGCATAAAACTCATACAGTAGAACTGTCCCCATAGAGTTTCTAAGGCTGTAATCTTTATGGAAGCATATTGTCACATCTTTCTCCTGTGGAGCGGCTATTGGGTTTAAGCCACTGACCTTCTGGTTAACAGCCAAGTGTGTAACCACTGTGCCACCAGGGCTTTTTTCTTCCCTTTTTAGGAAGTTACTTCTCCCAAATAAATTGATTGAATTGAAACATTTTTGCTCGTTTCACATAGGACTAGCAGATCAGCACAAAATGGTGCCATTCCCTCGTCTACATAGCAGGGATATGGCCAATAAAGAATTGGATATTGGTGGAAATCTGTAATAGACTGCTGCTACAGGGACTCCCACCCTTGAGGAAATGAGTCCATCCCATGTCCTGCTGTGCAAAAACCATTCTTAGAGGACCTTTAGTCAAGAGTTAACTGTGGCTTTATTTTAATGATGATTTGCTTTATCTTCATCTTCGCCTTTCTTTATCTTGATTATTTCATCTGTCAAAGCCCTTAATATGGTCATGTCACACTACATATATTCAATAAATTTTTTTTGAATGAATGAGTGATACTAGAAGGTCTAGATTTTGGAAGTTCAGATTAAAGGTGAGAGAGGGACCTCTACAATGGGTAAATGATGGTCTGTTAGTTAATATTGAGTTTGCCTTTTGAGTAGTTTAAAACTTTTTTTCTCTAGGTGGAGGAAAAAAAAAACCCCATCTTTTTGTAGAGTACTTTCTTTATTGGATTATATAAGCCTCTCTTTGTATGACATGATTGGTAGCTTTTTTTATTCTTTATTGATTTCCCAAGACTCTTAAGCTGGAAGGCACTAAATGAAAACAATTGAAACAGCACAGTTCAAACTTGCTTTCTGGAACACAGACTCTGAAAGTTTAAGATGATGTATGCTTCTGAGGACAATGTCTCACATGCATGTTTGTATTATCAAGACCAGTTTAATTGCTGAGTTCTTTATGACCCAGAGGGCTTTCCTTCAATCACATCTGTATGAAATATACCACTGCTGTTGAAAGATTACAGCTATTTGCTTGAAACATTTCCTTTACAGTCAAGGGAAAGAGCTGAGAGAAGCTGGAGCAGACTGAGCTGCTTTGGAGCAGTTACTTCGGGCAGGTTCTATCAGACATAGAAGGGGAGCTAGGGGACAGTGCCAACTTCAGGAAACATTCAAAAGAAAACATTTAAGGTCTTTTCAACTTATGTTTTCTCCACTCTCTAAAGGTATAGGATTTTTACCCTGATCTTTGGCTCTCTACCCACCTCTCCTCTTCAACTCCAAACAGCTCTGTCTTTGACCTCTACCCACAGCTGCTTTTTTGGGGAAAAGCTCAAATAGCTTTCACTCATTTTAGCTTCCTTTTAAACCTTTCGTTCTCTGCTCTGCCCTTCTCTTGCCTTCTAAATAAAGCTTTCAGCAAGATATATAAAGAAAAGGAAGCAAATTTGGAATTCAAATAGACTCTAAGTTCAAATTTTGACTTTTTTTTCTCTTATTAGCTCTGTAGGCAAGTAGTATCAAGACCCATAGTTACTGGACGAAGTTCTGCTGTTATTTATATACATAGCAGCAATAGCTGGAAGAAGTTATCAACTCAGTGTATTCCTAGAATCTTGGTTGCAGCTACTTATAAATACACTGAATGCCCAATCTTGTTTGCAGCTACTTAGAGACACACCAGATGTCCAGAAGAGTGCAAACAATTCTTACATATCCCCTTAGGGTCACCTCTTAGAGCTAGTTTCCCTTCATGTGGGCCCTGGACCCCCTCATGCCTCTTTGTCTCTCATCCTCCTTCGTTTTCGTGCCTTCTCCTCAACTAAGTTCTGTTCCCTCTAGCCAAAGCTCATTTAAAAAAAAAAAAAAATTTTTTTTTTTTTTTTTACCTCTAAGAAAATCCAGGTACCGTGAATCTTCACATTCTTCAGCGTAGAGCAACTATAAAAGAAGTACAGTATTCTCTTACTACTATTGATCTCTTTCACAGGCTTGTTTTGATGTATTACTATACATAAGGAACCTCTACCCTCCAGAAGCAAGGATGGGAAGTGACTGAAGAGATAAAGGAAACAGAGAACAGCAGACCCAATAGTGCATTTGGACTGGGGGTAAGGAGATGGGATAAGACAGATGTGTGAAGGGGTACCAAGCCTGGTCCTGCCACATGTATAAAGCACCCACATTCAAGAGATAGTCTAAAAGAAAAAAAACATACCTCATGGCCACCTTTGCAAGTCAGGTATTAGCAAAGGAATCTAATTAAACAAAACTTCTACTAAAGGATTAGAGTAGGGAGTGTAATGGGAAGAAGGAGGGACAGGGCAATTTGCTCTGTATCAGTGCAATCATGTGAGTGCCAAGTGTGAGCAGGGTGGTGAACAAGACAGACAGCGCTCTGCCTTTTTGAAGGCTATAATCCAGAAGACTCAAGGAATCTTTAATCAGTATGGTGTGTGTCTACTGGGTGAAGACATTTAAGTGTATTGTGTCTGTCTTAGTCATCTAGTGCTGCTATAACAGAAATACCACAAGTGGATGGCTTTAACAAAGAGAAGTTTATTCTCTCACAGTGCAGTAGGCTAGAAGTCTGAATTCAGGGCGCCAGCTCCAGGGGAAGGCTTTCTCTCTCTCGGTTCTAGAGGAAGGTCCTTGTTATCAGTCTTCCCTTGGTCTGGGAGCATCTCAGCACAGGAACCTCGGGTCCAAAGGATGCACTCTGCTCCCACCACTGCTTTCTTGGTGGTATGAGGTCCCCCTGTCTCTCTGCTTGCTTTGCTTTTTTATATCTCAAAGAGATTGGCTTAAGACACTATCTAATCTTGTAAATCTCATCAATATAACTGCTGCTAATCCATCTCATTTCATCATAGTGATAGGATTTACAACACATAGGGAAATCACATCAGATGATAAAATAGTAGACAATCATAAAATCATACAGTGGAATCATGATCTAGCCAAGTTGACAGATATTTTGTGGGGACACAATTCAATCCATGACAGTGTTCTACAACAGCTGGGTCATTTTGGAGTTCATGTAGGAAATCTCTATGTCCTTTACTATTAATCCTGAATTACCAGACAAAAATAGGTGTCAGATTTTTTCTAAGTTTTATTTAATTAAGATATTCTACTTTTTAATTTTTAATTAGGATATGTGCTTAGCCTTTATCATTTATAGTGACTTTGATATAATTTCCTATGCTGGACTTAGAGCGACAATTTTCCTAGGCAATATTTGTTGAGTATGATAAAATTGAAGGTCCCTTTCATAAATTACTTATCTGTGGCTTGTGCTTTTTCTTTCTTATTGTAAAATGTTTTCACTTACTCTCAATTTTTTCTTCTTTTTTCCTTTTTTTAAAAAAGATGATCAGTAGCATATCTTTATGCAACTAAGGAAGTTATTCTTTGAACAGTCAGGAAGTGTCAGAAGATACAGACTTTAGTGTACAAAAGTGGTCAAATTGCCTTAGGAACATGAGAAAAGACATTGTGAAGCATTCTATCTGAGGTCTATGACTATAGTTTTCAAAGATTGCTGTAAGATCTCTGTCTCTCTCTGGAATACAAGCACTGTAATCCATCCCACCCCACTTTTGCCCCTATCTCCTCAGGAATAGGAGTTTCCAAAGAGGTATTCTTCACAAAGCAAAATCTTCTATAATGATTGGCACTTTACATAAAAATAGGGAATCTGTGCTTATTCCTTTATTAATGGAGGAAATGTAGTTTAAACCCCAATTTCTACAACAGCTTGGGAATGCTTAATTTTCCCTAATGATGAAAAAACAAAAGTTTTAGGTGAGCGCTTAGAAAATTGATATGATCATAAAAAAATCTGAATAATTATCACTTTCAAGAGTTCTTCATAAAGAATAATAAAACCATAACTATGAAAGACTTCTGCCATGGTGTTGATTTAGATATTTATTATCACCTATTTGGGTTGATGTGCCAACTACCATGCTAGCTGATATATACAAAAAGATGAGGAAATTGTTCCCATCCATGAGAAGCTAAAAAGACAGGTATTAAAAAGAAAAATAAAAACAATTAGATAAAAATACGGCATCTGTTGTAACATGACATGGATAAAATGATGAAAGAGAATAGATTTTAAAAGTGCTTATGTATAGTCATGGGGTAGCTTAGACACTGAATGCCTGGGTCAATGCATACTACTTTAAAAGAGAGCACATCAAATGGTATATGAAGCATTTAAGAGGAATTCTGCATAGGAAATGACAAAGGAAAGTCAAAGATGTTAACGTGCTGGCTCATGCAGGATCATTTGTCAAACCATTCAGTTGTAAACATGTTGGGCAGGGTATGAAATGCCAAAGAAAGATGCTAATGTTAATCTAAGGACATTTTGGAGGAGACAAAATCTGATAAATGAACTGGAGTTCACCAGCACATATCCTTTAAGGAAACACTGGAGTGGAAAATGCCACTAATATTTCTTGCAGCAGTAGTGGAAACTTTCTTGAAATGGTAGACACACTCAACTGGATTTGGATCCCAGCTCTGCTGCTTATTTTCTCTGCAACTTGCTTAACTTCTCTGAAACTCAGTTTCCATGCCTCTGCTTACCACCCACTTCATAGAACTTTTGTGGGTATTTGTTCATTCACAAGTCTACTGGGCATCATGCTAAATGCTTCACTTAATCTAATTCAATCTTCAATATCATTATTAAGCAGATATTATTATCCTAATTTTACAGGTGAGGACACGAAAGTAATTTGCCCAAGAACAACTGCCTACTAAGTTGTAGAGGCAGGAATGGAATCCCAGTCTATCTTGCTCCAAAATCCAAGCTTGTAATAGCTATGTCCTCATTTGACAAACTTATAATGCATAGAGGCATTCAAAAAACTGCTAGTTCTATTAAATTAATCATCCAAATTTTATTTAGCACCTACTGTATTCTAGGCTTTCCTCCAAAAATAAAGGTAAACAAGAACATATGAATGGAGATTTCAGTGTGATTGAAAAAATGATGTGATCTGCTATTTGTCAGAATAGAGAATGATAGACTGAAAGGTCAGACCTCATCTCTCATGGAAGTAATTTTGAAACACTTGGTAATTTTGCTGATGGTTATAAAAAAAAAATTTTTCAAGAAATCAAATTAAGGAATAATTTTTCAGGCCTAAAATCCCACTTATACAACATTAAAAAAGATTCTATGAATATATAGCTATAAATATGCAAGCTACAATATGTGGAGTTTGTAGGTTTATTTCAAACAATGAGAATTCTAAAGATGAGTTCTAGAAAGAATAGAGTTTGTTATATCTACATTATCTATGTCTACATGTATATCTGTTGTTGTTGTTAGCTGCCATTGAGTCTGCCCCTGACTCATGGTGACCCTATGCACAACAGGATCAAATACAATAGGATCAAATTGTTGTAATTTATAGGGTTTTCAATGGCAGATTTTTTGCAAGTAGAGAGCCAGGGCTTTCTTCTTAATCTGACTTAGTCTGAAAGCTCCACTGAAACCTGTTTAGCATCACAGAAACACTCAAGCCACCACTGACAGATGACTGGTGGTGGCCCTTGAAGTGGATTGCCTGGGAATTGAACCCAGGTCTCCTGCATGGAAAGAGAATTCTACCACTGAAGTATTACTACCATCTTTCTATACCTCTGTCTCTACCTAAACCTATATCTATCATCTATATCATCCGTATCTCTCTAAGACAGTGTCAGAATTATGTAGGAAAAAGTTGTGAAGACCTGTTAACATATATCTGAGTTTAAGATAAAAATAGCAGTGCTAATAAAGAATTTTGGGTGTTACAGTTGAAGGATAAACAGGAGTGGGTCAACCAAGTAATAGTTGAAAGGGTGGTCCAAGAAAAGGGAACAGCATAGAGGGAACAGCATGTTTTGTAAAAGGCATGAAAATGTGAAATTAGCATAGCAAATGCAGGCAACTACAATAAATTTGCTATCACTAGAATATGAAGAACAAGGCACTTGTTAGGAAGTGAGCTGCAGAGGCAGAGAGTATATTGTAATTTCATTAGAGGAGATTTACACTGCTGGAATTTTCTTCATTGCATAGACATTGCACTGCAAAGTAGCAAATAGCAACAGAAATAGCCAGAAGCATAGACATAGAAGCATTAACATTGATGCTGGGACTATACTGGAACAATACAGACAAGAAGAGGATAGTGATAGAAAAAGACATCAAAACACACACACAAATGACAAACGAAGAGGATTCATATAAACACTAGTTTGGTTATTATCCTCAAAACTCCTGGTTAAGATCTTTGCTCCTTACTATGGATGGACTGATGATTAACACAATGTTCCTATCATAGTTACGAGTATGTAATATTTTCAATTACATGTGCATATATATACACACATATATCTATTTGTTGAGCATCTACTATATTAGAGACACTAATACTAGGATCTTGGTTTACTATGATGAATAAAAAATGGATCCTGAAATTTTAAATACAGGTGAGGAGCAACAAATGGACCAGGTGAACCCAAAAAAGGCGTGTAATTGCCTGTTTGGCTCTAAAGCATGTGGTTTTGTTCCTTACCTTTCTAGCTCTTCCTGTCCTGACTCATGGCTTTCATGCTCCTTTGATTTTAGCAATCTACAACTCCAGGTGAGAGATGGTTTCCCTTACCAGTTCAGCCTGCAGGATCTTACTTGGAAAGTGGTCCCTAGTTGTCCATTGTGGGGGTGGGGGGGCAGACAAATGACTAAATAAGTTTCAAACTTATTTAACACTCCCAAATAAGGACATGAGGTTTTGATGAAAGCCCTTATTATATTTAGCATGAATTTCCTAAATGCTACCTTAATATAAATTATACTGCATTTTCTCAGATATATAATTACAAGGATTCCGTTTGTAACTTGTTCAGGTGAGACTGAAAAAATGAATTATGCACCCAAATCCTAGATGATATAAATCTAGAGAAAGGATGAAGGCATTTTTCCCTTTTAATAATGAGCAACATAGCTCACATGGATCAATTTTAATTGAAGAGCTGGAATAATAAACCAATTAGCAAAGTCAGCTATTTAAGAGTCAGACATATTCATTTTTTCTGCCTTTACTTGCATTGCTTTTTAAAATACTGAAAATTGTTGCTATCTCATTTAAAAGTAGATTTTTCAACCAGATGAATAAGAATTGATATCCAGTAAAAAATAATCTAAAATGTATGTCATTTTGATGATTAGATTATTTTAAACATTGAACTGATAATTTAATGTTTTAAATTTTTGGTCATAACATTGATAAATATTTTACATATACATCTGGCAGTGGTTTTTTTATATATACTGAAAATGTTTGCTTAGTTTGAAAATAGAAGAAAAGTCACTTCAGGAGAAAGCAATGTTACATAATATGGTTAGAAAAAACATCCTCTGGCTTAAATGATATTTTTTGTATTAACGGAAGAAAACATTAACACAGCTCATTCCGAAACTAAGAAACAGCTGGATTCTTAAGGTAGAACATAACACATCTGTTCTACAGCTTTGCTGCAGGATTATATTACTCAATATGATGACTTTCCAGATAAAACTTCCCAATTGATTTATCCTTCTAAATATATTAGATTTTCTTTTCAGAGAATATTCTAGAAAAGCTTTATTTTCAAATTCTTCCAAAGTCATCACTTGATTGTTAGTGATCAATCATTCCATGTGTTTTTCTTTTACCAAATAATATTTTAATTTTCTCTAAAAAAATGTAGCAACTTGTCACAGATAACTTTAATCATTTAAACATGTTTGATTAAGCACACAAGAAGATGGCCATTGTTGTGAGGCACATGTCACAGGAAAAAAAGTGGCCTTGTGTTCAAATGGGATGTGTATACTGATTGCAGATGGTTTTTTTTTTTTTTACTGCAATCGGTTTCCAGATTAATCATACTAAAATCCTAGTTCACTGTGCCACATATCCACTCAAAAACAGGCAAAGACTGTCTTTGATTATAAATAAGAAAGACCAAAGAAGAACTGACGCCTTTGAATTATGGTGTTGGTGAAGAGTATTGATTATACCATGGACTACCAGAAGAGCAAACAAATCTGTCTTGGAAGAAGCACAGTCAGAATGCTCCTTAGAAGGATGGTGAGACTTCATCTCACATACTTTTTTTTTTTTTTTAATTTTAATTGTGCTTTAAGTGAAAGTTTACAAATCCAGTCAGTCTCTCACACAAAAACTTATACACACTTTGCTACATACTCCCAATTGCTCTCCCCCTAGTGAGACAGCCCACTCCCTCCCTCCACTCTCTCTTTTCGTGTCCATTTTGACAGCTTCTAACCCCCTGTACCCCCTCATCTCCCCTCCAGAGGATCAAGTGTCCACCTGATCCAAGAAGCTCACTCCTCACCAGCAGCCCTCTCCAACCCATTGTCCAGTCCAATCCCTGTCTGAAGAGTTGGCTTCGGGAATGGTTCCTGTCTTGGGCCAACAGAAGGTCTGGTGGCCATGACCACCGGGGTCCTTCCAGTCTCAGTCAGACCATTAAGTCTGGTCTTATGAGAATTTGGGGTCTGCATCCCACTGCTGTCCTGCTCCCTCAGGGGTTCTCTGTTGCGTTCTCTGTCAGGGCAGTCATCGGTTGTAGCTGGGCACCATCTAAATTTTCTGGTCTCAGGCTGATGTAGTCTCTGGTTTATGTGGTCCTCTCTGTCTCTTGGGCTCCTAATTACCTTGTGTCCTTGGTGTTCTTCATTCTCCTTTGATCCAGGTGGGTTGAGACCAATTGATGCATCTTAGATGGCTGCTTCATACCGTTTAAGACCCTAGACACCACTCTTCAAAGTGGGATGCAGAATGTTTTCTTAATAGATTTTATTATGCCAATTGACTTAGATGTCCCCTGAAACCATGGTCCCTAAGCCCCTGCCCCTGCTATGCTGGCCTTCGAAGCATTCAGTTTATTCCAGAACCTTCTTTGCTTTTCATTTAGTCCAGTTGTGCTGACTTCTCCTGTGCTGTGTGTTGTCTTTCTCATCACCTAAAGTAGTTCTTATCTACTATCTAATTAGTGGGTACCCCTCTCCCACCCTCCCTCCCTCCCCCCTCTCATAACAATCAAAGAATATTTTCTTCTCTATTTAAACTATTTCTTGAGTTCTTATAATAGTGGTCTTATACAATATTTGTTCTTTTGCAACTGACTAATTTCACTCAGCATAATACCTTCCAGTTCCTCCATGTTATGAAATGTTTCATAGATTTCTTACGGTTTTTTATCGATGCGTAGTATTCCATTGTGTGAATGTACCGTAATTTATTTATCCATTCATCCATTGATAGGCACCTTGGTTGCTTCCATCTTTTTGCTATTGTAAACAGTACTGCAATGAACATGGGTGTGCATATATCTGTTCATGTAAAGGCTCTTATTTTGTCTCACATACTTGAATCTGTTATCAGGAGGGACCAGTCTGTAGAGAAGGACACCATGCTTGGTAAAGTAGAGGGTTAGTGAAAAAGAGGAAGACTCTCAACGAGATGGGTTGACACAGTGACTGCAACAATGAGCTCAAAAGCAACAACAATTGCAAGGATGGCCCAGAAGTTTCCTTCTGTTGTATATAGTGTCACTATGAGTTGGAACCGACTCGATGGCACCTAACAACAACATCTTTTGATTATTGGATACATCCACATTCTTTTATGTGACATTCAAGATTTTCTGAAACCTAGTTCCAACATAGCTTTCCTGTCAATGTTCACTATCTAGGGACAAACATAAATGTTTGCTGTGGTAGTACATCATAGAAGGTGGGGATTGAAGTGAGTTGAGACCTGGCTCAAGATTCACAAGCAGGACAGGAGCAAGGCAGGAAACAGATCCTACACTAATGAATTGTTCTGGAGGTGGAGTAACTAGGTAGCCTTTGAGAATGCCCAGCCATCTTGGTCATAGTTCTGGAACCAGTTGGTGGAAGATTCAGTTGGGAAGAACCTCTGTGCAGAAAAGACTCCAGTGGTAAATACCAGAGAACTGAGGATGAGGGATTAGAACTGGTTCAAGCTACTAGTTTGAGAGTAATATCAGGTTCTAGTCTATAGGAGGAAGTGTTGGACAATGTAGCTAATCAGAGATAAAGAGAAGAGGCAAGAGACACCCCCCAAAGGAGGTAAAGGACAGAACAGGTGCTTGGGTTTCAACCTGAAGGCTAGGATCAGAATCTTACTGGTAGAAACAGAGCAGTAGTATAGGATCCCAGTGATCATGAAAAGTTACTGGATTTTTGGGTCTGGCTTCTGCATTGGCTTAATTTTAAGTTCCATCAGTAGAAGGGCTTAATGCGATCCAATACAAAAGCCTACTGACAAGCAAAATTTATAGCCACCAAACTTTTTAAGACTAAAAGAGCCAATGAATCGACAAGCACTTACTAAGGTCTTACATACAATGATACGTGGAAAGAAGTTTTAATGTACCGTATCTATACTTGAGTAAATTCTTGCCTTAGTCAACACTGGCTCAGGGACTAGGGTAGGACTGAACACTCCAGAGACGAATTTTCAGAAAAATCAGATGTGGAAAAACAAGAACATCAGAGGAAGGAGAAATGACCAGAAGCTGAGGTTTCCCACCTTACTTCCTACTCTTCCCAAATGCCAACTGACTGTGAGATAACATTTGCCTGTTGTTCCTAGAAGATTCTCTGTACATGCATTCTCCTTTTCCCCATACCTCTATCCATTTTGCGTGGTACTTTCTCTAAATAAAATGTCCTTCCTAATGGTTAACAACTGGATTTAATTCCACAACATAAATTAAGCAAATCCTTCATGCAAAGCATTCTGCTACAGAGATGAAGGGACTCTGTACCTGTTCTTGACAAGCCGTCTAAATTCGACTTGTCTCTAAAATCTACCTCCTGGATCACTTACTGTTTGTCCTTGAGCTTTTTTAACCAGAATGACTTCAGGCATTTTATAGTTTTAGGTATGTGTTGATATTAAACTCGCAACCACGCCCCTTCCCTGCCACTGGAGTGGAACTTACTTAAGTATAGATGTTGTTGCGGGTGCCGTCGAGTCGGTTCCAACTCATAGCGACCCTATGCACAATAGAACAAAATACTGCCCAGTCCTGAGCCACTCTTACAATCGTTGATATGCTTGAGCTCATTGTTGCAGCCACTGTGTCAATCCACCTCATTAAGGGTCTTCCTCTTTTCCGCTGACCCTGTACTTTGCCAAGCATGACGTCCTCCTCCAGGGATTGATCCCTCCTGACAACATGTCCAAAGTATGTAACACGCAGTCTCACCATCCTTGCCTCTAAGGAGCATTCTGGTTGTACTTCTAATACAGATTTGTTCGTTCTTTTGACAGTCCATGGTATATTCAATATTCTTCCCTAACACCACAATTCAAAGGTGTCAGTTCTTCTTCGGTCTTCCTTATTCCTTGTCCAGCTTTCACATGCATATGATGTGATTGAAAATACCATAGCTTGGGTCAGGCGCACCTTACTCTTCAAGGTGACATCTTTGCTCTTCAACACTTTAAAGAGGTCCCTTGCAGCAGATTTACCCAATGCAATGCATCTTTTGATTTCTTGACTGCTGCTTCCATGGGTGTTGATTGTGGATCCAAGTAAAATGAAATCCTTGACAACTTCAATCTTTTCTCCGTTTATCACAATGTTGCTCATTGGTCCAGTTGTGAGGATTTTTTTGTGTTGAGGTGCAATCCATACTGAAGGCTGTGGTCTTTGATCTTCATTAGTAAATTCTTCAAATCCTCTTCACTTTCAGCAAGCAAGGTTGTGTCATCTGCATAATGCAGGTTGTTAATGAGTCTTCCTCCAATCCTGATGCCCTGTACTTTTTCATATAGTCCAGCTTCTCATATTATTTACTCAGCATACAGATTGACTAGGTATGGTGAAAGAATACAACCCCGATGCACACCTTTCCTGACTTTAAACCAATGAGTATCCCCTTGTTCTGTCCGAACAACTGCAAAGTTTCTCATTAGCACAATTAAGTGCTATTTGGAGCCCTGGTTGCACAGTGGTTAAGAATTCGGCTGCTAACCAAAATGTCAGCAGTTTGAATCCACCAACGGCTCCTTGGAAACCCTACGGGGGAGTTCTACCCTGTCCTATAGGGTCACTATGAGTTGGAATCAACTCGACAGCTAAGTATAGATATTGTGCATTAAAACATCTTTCCCAAGTATCATTGTATGTAAGACCTTAGTAAGTGCTTGTTGATTTATTAGCTCTTTTAGTCTTCAAGTTTGGTGGCTATAAATTTTGCTTGTCCCTAGAGTTTTGCATTATTAGATTGTGTTAATATCTATTGAATTTTGTCAGATATTTTAAAAGCCAATTAAGAGAGTTACATTTTAGAGAAAAGTTCCTTTAACTGTGAAAACAGAGGCTCTGTAGTAAACAGTTCTACCTTCAAGATGATATTTATTTATGTCTTTATAATTAATGTAGGGGATGCCTTAATTTTATGATCTAATTGGCACGAGTTTGCTTTCTAGGCCTAACAGTCTACTTAAAACCTGCGGCCCTACAAAGTTGAGAATTACCTAGTCTTTGCATGTGTAATTAAATAGCATGATCTTAATACAGTGTTAATTTGATTTTTTGTTGTTTTGTTTTATTGCCTGTAACATTATTTATTGCCTGTAATGTTAAACTCATGAGTTAGCTTACATTAAAATTTTTAACAATTATTATAATTAGATATTAAAGGAGGCCTGCACAGTCATTAATGAATTATAAAAGAGTTTAAGAAAGAAATGGAGACTCAGATAAACACCTTGGTGAGCTATGGAAAAATTATAATTGGGGAAATATAATCCAACTAGAAGCTGGCTGTATGGGATTCAGTACATAATGCAAAACAATTATGCTGGCCTTCTGAAAAATTATACTTTTTTTTTTCAAATTTAGAATTTTTCCTTAATAATTAATTGTCCTGGTAGTTGAGGCTAGATATTACCAGTACTATTGAATTTGGGTGAGATACTTTCCTTGATAACAAAATATGACTAGTTTTTTAGGTACAATATAATCTTTGAATAGACTTTTCATGGTGTGAAAGCAGTCTGAAAAAATTGTATGACAAAGTTATTCCTATTGGTTGCTGTTATATATAGAATATTGGATAAAACAATCTTCATTGAAACGATGCTCTTTCAGTCCCTTCCACCATAGCTGTGTATATTGTATCTCTCTATACTTTTCTGCAAACTCCAATAAAGGCTCAGGCATAGCACTATTTGAAGGTAATTCATGATACTTGATTTTTACAATAGCTCAGTAAAGATGTCTCCATATTTTTGTGATGAATCCTAGACCAACATGTATATAGCCCCATTTGTCTTTTCAGATGAAGCCTTATTTTTTGAAAATCTCATTTGGACTTTATTCCACAAAAAGTGCTGCTTCAATTTGCATTCTTTTTTATGCAGATAAGTATAGCTGCATATGCTTTATAACAATTATTTCTTTTTGAAATAAAATTGCTCTTCCAGACTCCTATTGTGCCTCTTTCTTTTTTTCTTCTCTCTGTTTATCTAGCAGCTGAGTGGAGGAAGGGATGCTTCTTTTCTCATTTGAGACAGTACTTTGTATTTATTGGGTACTTAAGCGCTCAACTGCTAATCAAAAGGTCGATGGTTTGAACCCCACCAGTGGCTCCATGGCAGAAAGATGTGGCAGTCTGCTTCTGTAAAGATTACAGCCTTGGAAACCCTGTGGGGGCAGTTCTACTCTGTCATATAGGGTCACTATGAGTTGGAATTGACTTGATGGCAGCAGGTTTGGTATTTTTTAAAAATCTTATATTCAGGAGTGTATGGACCATCAACTGCCTGCTATATGCTAGAAAAAGGCAACCCAAATGTGAGGCATGTACAGAATAGGAAGTACTATAATGCGTCATGTTGTTAGGTGCTATGCGGTCAATGTGACCCCATGTGACAAGGAGAACTGTCTCACAGGGTTTTCTAGGTTATAATCTTTATAGGAGCAGATTCCCAGGTCTTTCTCCCACAGAGCTGCTGGGTGGGTTTGAACTGCTAACCTTTGGGTTAGCAGCCAATTACTGAAGTACTTGTGCAACCACGGTTCCTTGGAAGTCAGTGCGTCATTACCTTTAAACCATTACCCATTGCCTTTGAGTGACTGGGACTCATAACGACCCTATATGACAGACTAGAACTGCCCCATAGGGTTTCCAAGGAGCAGCTGGTGGATTCAAACTGCAAACTTTTGGTTAACAGCATTAACTCTTAATCACTGTGCCACAAGGGCATGTCGTTGTTGTTGCTAGGTGCTGTCAAGTTGGTTCCAACTCATAGAGACCCTACATACAACAGAACGAAACACTGCCCAGTCCTGCACCATCACCATGATCAGTGCTAGAGACTATTGTTGCAGTCAATGTGTCAATCCATTTCATTGAGGGTCTTCCTCTTTTTTCACTGACCCTACACTTTACCAAGCATGATGTCCTTCCCCAGGGACTGGTCCCTCTGATAACATGTCCAAAGTATGTGAGATGAAGTCTCATCATCCTCGCTTCTAAAGAGCATTCTGGCTGTACTTCTTCCAAGACAGATTTGTTCATTCTTTTGGCAGTCCATGGTATATTCAATATTCTTCATCAACACCACAAATCAAAGGCGTCAATTCTCCCTCAGTCTTCCTTATTCATTGCCCAGCTTTCCTGTGCATATAAGGTGATTGAAAACACCACAGCTTGGGTCAGGCGCACCTTAGTCCTCAAAGTGACGTCTTTGCTTTTTAACTCTTTGAAGAAGCCTTTTGCAGCAGATTTGCCCAGTGCAATGCGTTGTTTGATTTATTGACTGTGGCTTCCACGGGCATTGATTGTGGATTCAGGTAAAATGAAATCCTTGACAACTTCAGTATTTTTATAGATATAATAACTACTATTTATTGAATGCTTTCTATGTGGCAGGAACTGTACTACATTTTCTCATTTAATTTTCATATCAATCATTTAGGTGTTATCCATATTTCACAGATATAGACCCTGAGGCTAAAGTCAAGCGACTTGAGTAAGGTCACAGTGCCAGCAAAAAGCACAGTTATAGGGCTTTAGAAATTGCAAAGCTATTTTAAGTTCCTTCTTTAAGGAGGGATGGTCTTTTCTCCAACCCTCAAGATCACACCAGGGTAATTGACTCTTAGACTTTGAAAAAGAGATACCTTGCCTGATCTTTCACATCAATGTATCTTCCAACCTCAAGTCTGACTCTTCACCCGTTACAAAGCTTAGGTGCTTCTCTCTCTTGCTTTTCCTATGCTGGCTACTCATGCCCGTGGATTCATCATGTTCTTTTCCCTTTGTGGCTTTCTCTGCCTTTCGCCTTGCTTTTGGCTTCCCCTTTCCTTCTGTTCTCTTTAATATCTTTGTCTCTAGAGAATTTTTGTTTGCATTTATGTTATCCTACCACAAAAGAATCCCTTCTTACTTATCTCTAAACATAAATATGAGAAATCCAACCCTGGTTTTGATGCAGTGGGTGAAGTCATGATTTGAGGGAGTCCAGTAGAACAACTTTATACAGAATGAAAAAAATTCTTTTGTAATTTGAGAAATCACTGCCTAGTTTTAGTCTCAAATGTTAAGGTTTCCTATGCTCATTTACTTGATGGAAATAAAAAATATCTTAAAAATAAGTTTAAAAGAATTGATGATTATATCACTAGTTCAAAGTCAGCATGCTTTAAACCAAATTCATGATCTTCCCCTACCCCACCAACATGCTTCCCCTTTCCTGTATAGACGGCTTCACTAGCTTCATACCTACCTGCATTAGAAAACCAAACCAAACCCACTGCCGTTGAGTCAATTCTGACTCGTAATTACCCTATAGGCAGAGTAGAACTGCCCCATAGAGTTTCCAAGGAGCGCCTGGCAGATTGGAACTGCTGACCTCTTGGTTAGCAGCCATAGCACTTAACCACTACACTACCTGGATTAGAAGCATCAGTAATTATCACTTTCTTTTTGTCCTTCACCCTAACGTTTAAGGTTTCTGTATCCCAAACTTAACTCCCTTTTTCATTCTTAACCCCATTTGTGCTACTCTGTCTTGGTGCAGCATTGTTCTTTCTTTCTCTAACTATTATAATTATCCCTTAAATGACCTTTGTCTCAAACTGTTGCTTCTTCAAATAACCCTCCATAGTTATACTTTCAAAATTGACTCGATAGAGCATATCACTCCCTTACAGAATTGCTTTATGTAGCTCACTGTCTTAGGCTGGGTTCTCTAGAGAAGGAAAACCAGTAGAGCATATAAATAAATAAATATATGTATATATATATATAGAGAGAGAGAGAGAGAGATTTAAATCAAGGAAATGGTTCATGTAGTTATAGAGGCTGAAATGTCCCAAGTCTGTGGGTTAGGATAGAGGCTTCTGCTGATTCACATAGCTGCAGGAGCTGCTAAACCCAAGATCTGCACATGAGAAAGCAGGGCTCTTCCTCACAGGCTGCAAAGATCAACAAATCCCAAGATCGGCAGGCAAGACTGCAGGTAAGCTACTAGCTCAAGTCCCGAGAAATGGAGGTCAGATGAATAGGAACCAGCTGCAAGATCCAGCAAAAGCAAAAAGTCCTGAGCCTTGCCAGAATGTCTGCTTATATTCAATGCAGGCCACATCTCCAAGGCAACACCCTTTCAACTGATGGGCTACTCAGAGCAGATCCCATCATGGGAGTGATCACATATCAAATCTCAACAGGGAAGTGATCATAACATTATACGACTGCCAAAACACTGAGAGTCATGGCCCAGCCAAGTTGACACACAATCTCAACCATCACACTCTCTTTTGCCTACAGAGCAATTAAAGTACAAACTCAAACATGGCTTACAAGGTCCTTTCCAGCCATGCCCAGTCTACCTTCTCAGCACCATCTTCCTTTTTATTTCTCATACACCATATGTTCTGGCCTACATTGAACTTTCTATCATTCCAACAAGCACTTTTATCCCTCTCATTCTCCATTTAACAACTACCTACCCACAATGACCTAAGATATCCATAAGCTCAAAAAAGGGCAGAGAACTAATGAAATCAAGTGATAAGCTCCCAAACACATGTAGCGAGGTCCCTGAACTTGTTATTAGTTGTTGAGTTGCGTCAGACTCATGGTGACCTTATGTACAACAGAACCAAGCATTGCCTGATCCTGTGCCATCTTCATGATCCATTGGTACTTTTGAGTTCATTGTTGCAGCTATTGTGTCAATCCATCTTATTAAAGGTTTTTCTCTTTTTCGATGACCCTCTGCTTTACCAAACATGATGTCCTTTTTTGGTGACTGGTCTTTCCTGAAGATGTGCCTAAAGTAAGCAAGTTGAAGTCTTACCATTCTCACTCTAAGGAGCATTCTGGTTATGTTTCTTCCAAGACTGGTTTGTTCATTCTTTTGCAGTCCATCATATTCAATATTCTTTGCCAACACCACCGTTTGAACTGGAAGAGTGGTCAGCAAAACCTTCATTACATAATGTTTGTGAATAAAATTTAAAACTCTCATGGACAGGCTAGACTTTAGATCCTTTAAGCAATATTCCACTTGTTTTGAGCCTGATGAATTTGCCAGCCCTTGCCAGCAGACTCTCCTTACGTGTCCTTGTCCTCCCCTCCATGACTACCGGCAGAAGTCCTGCTTTAAACCAGAGATAATTCCCTCTCTCTCCATTCCCTTGTTTTATTCCTTGTGGCTATGTTCCACCTTCCACATCAGAATTCTTGGATATATATGCTAACCAGGACTGAGTCCAAGTTCTCTAAGTTTGTAAAGGACATTTGGTTTAATAAGATAACTTAAATCGGTTTCTTGAGGCTTGAAAGTTTTCTTTGTTAAAAGTTATCCCTCACACTTTTAACGCTACCTCTTATCGCTTCTCCTTCCATCACCCCTGCTCTCTCAAAACTAGGGCCCTATCTATGGCAAAGTAATTGCAGGAACAGAATGGAGCCCTGAAATACCTCCCTGCTTCCCTCCCAGCAGCCTTTCTGTCTAGATAATTGCAGTAGAACTTGCCGAATGAGTACAGATGAAATTGTATATAAGACCCTATCACAACAATAGCACTTCAGATGCTTGTCAAACTTGGGCATATTCTTCTTATTCCTTTTTGCTGACTTCTGCATTTATATGTATTTTGGTAATTTGAATAGAAATTTGTTTAGGGGTGTTTACAGTGTCCGAACGCCAGATGTTTATTTATTCATGGGCATGCTATCCAATTCAAAATGCCATTGCTGTTTTCTTTACACCTCCAAAAGAAACCAATTATCTCATCTTAACTTTTTTTCTTTTAATGCTATTTTCAGTCACCGGGAGGAATGCAAAGCCTGTGCTAGTGAATATTCTAGTTTAAGCCTTCTCTTCAATCTTTGAAGGTTTTGCTCACCACTAAGGTAGTTTTTCCTGCTCTGCCCCCTTAAATCCATTTTCACATCGTTCTTTAATGGCAGTTTTATATTTTAAGGGCAGGAGTCATGGTATCATTCTTCACCCGAGTCTAGTAACTATCAGGTAGAGATAATACCCCAGGCAAAGGTTATGGCTCATTTATCTTTACATCTATGGTGCTGAGCACTAGCTTCTGATACATGGTGGGCTTTAAAAATTGTGGGCGAAATTCATGGATCAGAGGCATTCCAGAAAGGGTGTAAATATTTGCACTTGCATCAACAGTTCAAATGTGCTTTACTGATTCATCACCAGTAAACACCGAGTTTTCCCATTTTAAAAGTCTTCCTGCTTTGATACAGGAAAAAAAAAAAAAAAAAGACAGATTACATTATTCCTGTAAAGGTATAACAATTATTCGTATGTTAAATGCCCATTTACATTTATTCTTTATAAGCTGTCTAATGGGTTTTGGGTATTCATTGCCTTTGATACATTTTCCATATCTAATATTGATTTATAAAAGCCTTTATATGTTAAAATGTTATTGCTTTGTTGTATCTGGTATCTATTCCTGTTTCTTTTTCCTCAAGTCTCTAGGTGCTTACAGTGGGAACTATTTCTACTATCTGCAATTTCGCTCACCTCCAGTTTTCTTCTTTCCTGTACCTTATATTTTGCTTCCGTTAATTTTCTTCTTGCATGTCCATAGTCTATGCCCTCAGCATACTCATTTCATCTGTTAGAGCACAGACAGAACATACTTTCATCACTTTTATGCAAACATGTAGTCAATTTTTATTAATAGTACTCCACACAAGGCAATCTTCATTAATTCAGATTATACTTCTGAAATTATGTTATTTCAGACAGTGATTGGATGGGGTAGAGGAAAAACTCACATTTACTGTCTACAATACTACCAAGAACTATGCTCTGTTTCACCTTATTTCACTTAAATTTTCTACAAATAGCATGAATTCAGCAGTATTATTCCTGTTTTTCCAACGTGAAACCTGAGATTCACAATGTTAGATAATTTCTGGAAAGTCACACACTTTAAAGAAACCCATTCAGTTCCCAATGCAGACATTTATAATTTTTGTTATACTCCCTCCTTGTACTTTAAATGATCAAATGTCAATTTTCTCAATTAATAGTGAGAAAAAGATTGTTCAGAGTATATTTAAATTGCTTTAGACATATAAACAATTTTCTATGGTTTGTGGGCATTTCTAAAGTCCATTTTTTCATAGAATGATGCCAGTACAAGTATTACTTTATTGATTAAATCAAGGTGCCCAAAGGACTTATAAAATGTAGTTTAATTACAGGCCTTTGCTGTATCTGAAAATATTAATACTACTTTGCTTGAAAATATCCTGAATCCCTCTTTCCTCAATTTAGGCTGGCTCTACCCTCTTGTCTGAATAAGTGAGCTCTCACCATGCCACTTGACCACTATAGGTAGCCCTGCTCAGAGTTGAAACATAAGGAAGCCAAGTATATTTTGGGGGTAGGTTTAAATTCAAATTCCATTTCCCAATCTGATATGAAATAATTGTAAAGTCTAGAAAAATGCTTAATAGAATATGTCCCATGCTGTTTGGACTACGTTCAATTTTACTTAACTAGATGGCCTGGATGCTACACTCCTCAGTAAATGGGCAGATATTTCCTCAGGTTTTTCTCAACACATTTTATTATCTGGATTCACTGAGAGATGAAGCCTACAGGAATTTAATTTCTCCCCATCTCTAAACCCATGCTCTGTGAAAATAATCTATGGTATTTCCTTAAACTCATTTGAGTCTTTTGAAACTATTTTCAATCAGCTTAAGGCACAGCACAATTAAACAAACTTAACATTGCTACATCAATAAAAATACATGATTATAGTCCTATTTAGAAATAATCCTCTTCACTAAAATGTAAATCAGAATCCCTGAGGATAAAATAGAACTTCAGGTACTATAGGATTAGTTTAGTTAGTTGAGGTTTTAATAATTCTTAGTCCTGGGCACACAGAAGCACAAGTATATTCTAATTTTCTATAAGGAAACTTGTTTATACTAGGTGTTTTTCCACTGTTCTTAGAGGTTGATATGCTTCCCTGGAAAACTAATGAAAAGAAACTAATGAAAGAATCCTAGTGCTAGAAAGACATTTGAATTTTAGTGAGCTATTCAGTAATATGTGTTTGCTTATTCAATGTTTTAATACTTGTTTTTCCTTTAACACTGAAATGTAAGTGTTACATGCAAATATTTAAATGGTTCACAATCTTTCCCTTTTCTCCTTAATACATGTAAATGATGCTGTATCTCAGCACCCATTAAATGATACTTATGGCATTCAAAGTTATTTAAAGTCCCTCCAAAAACAGGCTATCACATTTTGCCCCATTTTATTTTATGGAAGCATAAAATGGAGCTAATAAAGCTCACAGGTTGAGTCTGGACAAATGCACATAAACCATGACAGATGTTATCATAGTTAAAATGCTCGCATTGCTGGTGGCAAGCTTACCTCATTCTAATCTTCTTTTTTAAATCAACACGTGCTAATATAATGACCCTCAGCATAACTATATATATATATATATTTTTTTTTATATATATAGCTAGGACCTATAAAAAAAAAATTTCTTTTTTTTTTGGGGGGATTATATCTGAAAAGCTATTTTATGTCAAATCTCTCACCTGGACAACGGCA
Source organism: Elephas maximus indicus (assembly GCF_024166365.1). NCBI lineage: Eukaryota > Metazoa > Chordata > Mammalia > Proboscidea > Elephantidae > Elephas > Elephas maximus. The sequence goes on along the minus strand of NC_064819.1, from coordinate 141,894,052 downwards.
ATAGCCTTCTAACTGATCTTCCAACATCTATTTTTGTTCCCAAAGATCATTTCCCATACATCAGATAGAATGAACTTTGGAAAATATCCATCAGATCAAACCTTCTCCTTGCTTGAAATCCTCCAATAGATCGCAGTTAGAATATTCTTCAAACTCCTTGCAACCACCTATTAGGCCACACAGGATCCAGTTTGTGTCCACAACCCAAACTTCTTTTCCAGTGACTCCCTCTCACTAACTCTGCCCTGCCCACTCTGACTTTTTGGATCTTCCTGTAAATAGGCCAAAACCCAGCCCATTCCTAGCTTTTTAAAGTTGCTGATGAATCTGTCTTTGAATCCACACATGACTCACTCCTTCAATTCATTTAAGTTTATACTCAAATGTTATTCCCTCAGGGAAGCTTTCCCTGACCACCCATAGAAAACAATTCTTGCTTCCCCATTATATTCTTCCTTCTTAAACCAAACAAACAAACCTACTGCTGTTGAGTAGATTCCAAATCAAAGCGACCCCCTAGGACAGAGTAGAATTGCCCTATAGGGTTTCCAAGGCTGTGAATCCTTATGGAAGCAGACTGGGACATTTTGCTCCTGCAGAGTAGCTGATGGGTTCGAACCACCAACTTTTGGTTAGCAGCCCAGAGCTTTAACCACTGTGCCACCAGGGCTCCTCCTTCCCTCTTACCCTGATTTATTTCTCTATCTAACATTATTTATTGTTAGTTATTGTCTGAAGCTATATCATATTATTGTTTGCTCGCTTATTGTCTGCTTCCTACTAGAATGTAATTACCTTGAGGGTGGGGGGGGCGGTGGGTAACCACTCTATGTCCAGAGCCCAGAACAGTATATAGTGTAGATTGGGGGCTCAGAAATTATCTGGTGAATGAACGGGTCATTCCCATTGAAATAAAATAAACAATGTTGCACTCTCCTGAATCACAAATTGATATTCTGGGCCCCATTTTTTTACTTCTTTAGGGTACTCTCTCACCCAAATTATCCTCTTATATGCTCTTATTCAGTTTCTATTTGAAAGTTTTTTTATCCATTGTCAGATAGTCTCAGTTAGAATCATTTTTCAAGAACTTGCTTTCTAAGACTATTGTTTTTTTAACTTTAAAATAGAAATAGTAATAAAAATTACCTTAATGCTATTGTGAAAATTTATTGTGGGTATTTCTTTATTCTTATGCTACTCAACCTCTCAACAGCATCTGACAGGATGGTAGTGGTGAAGATGATGAGGTGTAATTGGATTCTGAATACGATATGAACGTAAAAACAATGGAATTCCTTGATCATTGTGGGAGGTGAGAGAAGGAGAGCTCAGACCTTTTGTTTTTACTTTTATGTCCAAATATGTCTGGACTATTGTCTTAGTTACCTGCTGTTGCCATTACAAAAAGTATCATAAGTGGGTAGGCTTTAAAAAGAAAGAACAGGAATTTATTATATCACAGTTTTGGAGGTTAGAAGCCCAAATCAGTCTCTAGCAGAGGGTCCTTCCTTGTTGTTAGTCCCAGGAGTTCCTTGGCATCTGTCTTCTCCCTGTGTATATGTATGTCTCTCTGTGTCTATTCTGCTTTTTTTTTTTTTTTTTTAAATAACATATCGTTGAGAAGGGATTAGGTTTAGAACCCATCCCACTCTGGTATGACCTCACTAACATAACAAAAGAAAACCCCTATTTCCAAATTGGGTAATTATTTACAGGTACAGGGCTTAGACTTCAGTCTAACTTTTTTGGGGGACACAATTCAATCCATAACAATTATATTCTTTCTCTTCTGCTTTGTTGCCACCTATCAAATCCAAGTGCTTTTCTTGTCTAGGGTATAACCATCCTCCTAGCTGTTCTCCCTTTGCCTTGTTCTGTTATGTTGGCCTTGGTCTATAATATTTAAGGTATAACAGTTTAGGTGCTTTTACTGCTTCTAGACTCCCCTTCCTCCAGTCTATCTGCCTGTTCTTATCAAAGGAATCTTCTTAAAACAGTAGTTTTTGTCATATTACTTCATGCTCAGCAGCCCACCCTTTTATCAATTTCAAACACTTAGGTCTGGCTTGTAAGTCCTTTACCACAGATAGTGCTTCAGATGAGTCTGTAAAAGTAACTCAGATGAGAATAGATCCCATTTATCTGGAGATGCACTCAATTTCCTAGTTTGCACTCTGTTAAATTTATAACACTGCCACTAGACATTTGGTACTAATTTTTCGATTTTTCTTTTTGGGTTGTAAAGAGACTGTCATTCACTATGTTCTAAATTGATGAACTTTTCACAACTGTGAGCTGTGTGGACTTTTCAAAGTTATCTGAACAAATTAAAACACTGTTGTCTACAGTGAAAAAGGTAGGGAAAAAGACTGAATCAATCTTGGATGTATATTTTATATGGCAATTTTAAAAAATAAATTTATGTTTCACACGGGCAAATCAATCATTATTTTTGCGTTGGAGACCTGAACTTTAATTTTTTTTTTTCATATCCCTTGTTGTTGTTAGTTGCCTTCAAGTTGGCTCTGACTCATGTACAACAGAACAAAACACTGCTCAGTCCTGTTTGAGTCCATTGTTGTGGCTACTGTGTCAATCCCTCTCATTGAGGCTTTTCCTACTTTTTGCTATGAATAAAATTGTCAAAAAATAGGAAAAAGTTGAAGAAAATAAAGCTCTACATTATGCTTAAATTAATTAAACCAGAATTTATGATTTTTTCATTTTGTTCATATTTTCATGCTTCAGTATTTTAATATATCCATATTATTCAATTTTTTTCAAAAATGCATTTTTGAGTTATATTTTATTCTGTGATATATAGAGAATGGATTTTAAAATTTTATTTATTTAGTTTTCTCCTTTGAAAAAATTCATTTGCCTATAAGTCTGAGTCTGAAGAAAGAACTACTCTTTCTGGTAGAAGGATTATTGTTTCTGCCCAGTGCTTAAAACAGTTGATTAGTCTTCATTATCCTTTTGAATTAAGCCTAAGAAAGAGATGCTTTTTTGTAGTTTTCTCAGCAGGTGAACTACTCAGATGTTTTACAGTCTTCAATGCTGGTAAAAGTGAGATGGGCTAAGTATTCGTGCTCTTCTTCAATATTTGTTGAGCACCTATTATGGCCTCATGCCTACTTTAATTCTACGGAAAACAAAAATGATGCAATTCATCCCAACTCTCCAAAGTCATAGATGAAAGTGACTAAATAAATCATAAACCTAATAATAACAATAGATAAATAATGCAGACAATAAGTGCAGAGAGGGAATCTTTGTTTTCTGGAATGAGCTTTGAAGAATAGGTAAGGCGGAAGGCTCCTGTGATGATGGTTCCAGACACTTCAGTGCATCTTTTATGGGAAGTTTCCTATAGGGTCTCTGTGAGTTGGAATCCACTCGATGGCAATGGGTTTTTTTTTTGGTCTTCCCAAATATGGCATTTACCCTTTCTGGGGAATGGCTCCATCATATAGTTATATGTAGTTCCCGACTTATGACGTATTCAAGTTACCATCGACCGTCCTTTTTTTTTAAATACATCTCATCACTAATAATATATTGCAATGTGTAATTTGCTGATGTTATCATTCTCAGATGTTCACTCACAGATGTTCAATTTTATGATTTGCTGTTCAAAACACTGCCAGATTTAGAAAAATACTGACAATAAAAGGTAACAATAATGAACACTAAAAAAAAAAAATAATAACCCAAAACAAGGTATTCAACTTATGTCAGAACCGACTTACTAGGAAGTTATGAGAAAGGACCCTGTCTTAAGTCGGGGACTAACTGTAGTTATCCAAGTGAGAAACCACTTTTCTACCCTAATTGATTCTATGTCTCCTTGGTAATATCCTTTCTTTGTATCTGTGTTGTCAATGCCTTTGTTCTGACATTTACATTTTTATAAAACAGAGACCTGGTATGTCACTATACTACTAAAAATTCTTCAGCAACCATTGACTCCCACTGTGTGTGTGTGTATGTTAATTTCTTTTCAGTAAAATGGAAGCTGAGTTCAATGCATATTATGCTTCACTCTGGAATAGCCTTCTCTCAGCTCTGAGAAACCACTTGCAGTTTCCCAAACATGCCATGGGCTCTCTTAACTCTGTGCATTTGCAAACACCTTCCTGTTAAATCTAGATAACTCTTATTCATATTTTAAAATTCAGCTCAGATGTCCTTTCCTCCTAATCAATCTGGTTTAGTTAGTCATCAGTTTTGTGTTCTCATGTTACTTATTTCCTGTTATAGTCTGTTCACACTGCCTCTCCCATTGGTTCCATCTGTGGAGTCTTTGTCTTTCATGTGTTTTTCAGTGCCTAGCTGAAAGACTGAGTTTTTGTTTGCTTTCTTTTTCCATTTTTATCTTTTCTGTTTCAAAATTATACATTCTGTTTCTCTTATTACTTATTCTTGCAATATCCTCATATTCTCTAAGTATTATAACTTTATCCTAATTAAAATATTATATCGTAATCATTCTCTCAAAGAAAACATGGATCATAGAATACATACACTCCAATCATCAGCTCCTGACTTTGGACTATTACTACTCAGTATTCGTTCTTTTCCTCTTCAACCCCAAAGTTGGATATCGCTTTGCCTTAAAAAAAAAAAAAATTCAGAGAGTGTGTTATTGAGGATTATGTACATATTTACCAGTTATTTTGGTCATCATTCCCTCATGCATCTCACACTTCTTTTTGGTGTCATTTTTCTTCTTCCAGGGGTGTTCCTTAATAGTTCTTTATTGTAGATCTGCTGAGAGTAAACACTTTCAGTTCTTCATCACCTTATTCTAATCAATACATCACAAGTGATCTACTTGGTTACAACAGCTGTTCTATCTGTATCACAGTAGTACCAACCACATATGGTTGATGTGAATGTTCAAAAGCATCATACATCTTAAGTACCTGGTGCATAGTTTTTGGGTGATATTTTTGTTATTAAAAATATGAAGAAGTGTCCTTTACATTTATTGACTTCTATTTAAAATGTTTTACCTTTAATAGTATATGGGAATTCTCTCCAAGGTAGATTTTTTTTCTCCCCAGACATTCCTATGTTGCCTGGAAACAACCACTGGCTTCTTAGAATAAAAAATAAAGTCAACAATAGTTTCTAGACAACAGAGGCTTGCTAATACTTGGATGAAAACACTTGCCTAAAAATTAATCCCATCTCTGCTATCAGTTATGAGGTGCTTTAACAAACACATGTGTAATGATTGTTTATTGTCATTTGAGAGAGTGCACTCACTTCACAAGAGCAGAAAGAATCTGCAATTAATTAGCAATTGATCGCAACAGCATGTCATCCTATACAATTTATACAACACCTGCCCTGATTATTTTTGAATCCATGAAGGAGAATAAGCACAGAAAATTGGCATTTGAAAAACAAGCAACCTAATTAAAAGACTATCAGGGACAGCAAATGGAATAGAAACAAATCAGGAAAAATACTGTTTGCTAAGTGACGGATTATTAACACAAAGCCAAAATGCTAGTGCCTAAAATAACTTTATTTTTCAAATATATGTTCAAGGCATAGCTTTTGTCAGAGGCTCGATTCAGCAAGTTTAGCTATTCTTTTTAGTTGCTTAGGGGTACCTTTGGAAGATCAGATCCCATCTCTGTCTTCCGTAAATCTAGAGTGTGTCAGGAAGGCATGACAGGATATTAAGCAATTAACATAAAGACAGAAGCTATAAGCAGGACTGGGTTCTTCAAGAAAAGCTTCATATCAGTGATGGCCCTTAAGTTTCCTTTTAAACGAATAGGAAAGAGATAAATATAAAGTGGATGGTGACTACATATTATTGTCATCTTGCATTTTTGTAATAGATACTATCTGATATTTGTGTGTATTTATAAGGATGGAGGAAACTATAATTCTATCAGGGATTTCAAAGCTTCTAGGATATGGTAATATTTCCTACCGATAAATCTCTTAATTTGGAAACTTTGTTCTAGGCCTTTTAAGGAATTTCTGATGAAGTAGTTTCAAACTTTTAGATTTATATATTGTAGAAGGTAAAGACAAAGCCAGCTATACAATAATATCTATGGAAATCCTGAAAGTTTAAATCTCATTTAGTTTCTTGGACAACTTTCTCTTTATTTTGAGCAGTGTTCCACACTCATAGTTCATGCATATCCATAGTCACATCTCCCAAAACATCTTGGGCCAAACATGACATTAAGTGAAATTCAAAAACTGAGGCTCAGAAAAAAATGTGAAAAACATCAAGAAAACCAAACCCACTGCCATCGAGTCAATTGCAACTCATAGCAACCCTATAGGACAGGGTAGAACTGCCCCTTAGAGTTTCCAAGGAGCACCTGGCGGATTTGAACTGCCGACCTTTTGGTTAGCAGCTGTAGCGCTTAACCCACTACACCACCAGGGCTTCCAAAAACATCAAGAGAGGCTTTTATTTCTTATGTTGTTATGGAATAGAGAAAGAATAGGTGGGTTGCTTCATGTCAATGGTATAATTCTGATTAATAATAAAGAGAATAGATAATTTTTTTTTCTGTCTTTTCTAACAAGGTTTAGTATTTTTGGAAGGGAATACTTTTTATGAGAGATGAACTAGCCTATGCTTGAACAAATCCATCGATGGTAAGCTCGCAGCCTCTTGAAGTGGTTCATTCACCTTTAAGGAAAAAAACATTGTAGAAGAAGGCAGTGAATGAGGCTAAAAATGTGTGAAAAATGTAAAGAAGAGTAGGAAGAGAAGAGGAGAGGAAAGAGCTGAACGGTTATGCTTTTCTAAAAGAAGCAGCTTTCATTAACATAGGCTTGGAGTTTAATGTTAATCTTAATCAAGAATCTAGAACAAAGTAGTACAGAGATACACTTTATGAAATTAAATGTAAGATTCTAAATTTGCTTCCAAGTACAAACTTCACAAATAAAGAATTTTGGCAGTATCATAAATGTGGGAGAAAAATGTGGAGTTGAAATTGAGAGTAAGATCAATATGAGTTAACAATATGGTTTGTCTGAAAAAAGCTAATGATGCAATCTTTGCTTTAAAATTGTCTTCTGGGAGATAATTTTCCTTGTTAGAAAATACAGAAGTGTAACAAAATTTCTATTTTCTTTCTTCTTCTTTATTGTTGATCAGAATTATACCACTGACCTCAAGTAGTTCTTCTGTCTCTTCTCTGTTTGCTTTATTGCTAAACAAAATCACATTAAGCAGTTACCATCACATTGATCCCGACTCCTGGTAACCCCATGAGTGTCAGGGTAGAACTGTGCCCCATAAGGTCTTCAATGATTGATTTTTTTGGAAGCTGACAACTAGGTCTTTCTCCTAGGCATTCTCTGGGCGGACTAGAACTGCCAACGTTTCAGTTAGCAGATGAATGCATTAACTGTTTGCACCACTCAGGGACTCCACAACCATATTAAAAAAAAAAATTAGACTACATTAAATGAAAGGTAGTGTCTAGAATTGGGGAGTGATAGTCTCCCTGTCATCTGTTCTCACAGTAAAATGTTTAGGCCACGCTTTGAGTATGGCACTCAGCTATGGAAACCAAATTATCAAAGCTTATATGAACAAACCTAAAAGCATCTCAGAGAATAGCTAGGGAGATAAAAGGACTTAAAATCCTGCCCTATGAAAGATGATGGACAGAAAGAGAAGATACTGGAAAAACACGATATTGAATATAAACACCTGATACTTTGTCATGTGGGAAAGGGTTTAAATTTGATTCTAATGACCCAGTGGAAGCAAAAAGGAGAGTTTTTTTTTTTTTTTCTCAACTTGAGGAGAAAATCATAAAATTCCAAGTTATCTAAGAATCAATAGGATTCTTCAGGAGAAAGGATCTTCCCATCATTGGACATATTTTTGCATAGGCTGGACTGTCACTCACCAGGAATGTGGTAGAGGTGATTTAAGCATGAAAAGTGTGGTCAGAAGTGATGAGGAATTTGATCCTTTTAACCTTGAAATTCTGGAGATGGTGAACAACTTCATATTTTAATGCTTTTTTTTTTAATTGAACTACTACTTTTCAATTAATATGACTACTTTCTTTAGTAAATCACATGATTATTACATAATTTATTCTAAGAGCACTGCCATTCTAAATAGGACAATTTCCTGTTTAGTGATATGGTGACTTTAACAACCCAAACTAATTCTGGGGTAATGTTTGCTGAAACCAAAGGAGATAGCCACTTGCACTGGGACCACTTAATAAAATTTGAGGCCAAGGTTGGGGAAATTCATTCTGTCTATATCACTGGTTCTTAACAATGGTGATTTTGTCCCCACCCCAAGAGAAGTTTGGAAATATCTTGAAATATTTTTGGTGGTTACAGCTAGAGGGAGTGCTGGTGGCATCTAGCAGTTAGAGGCCAGGAATGTTAGACTAAATGTCCTACAATGTGCAGGGTAGCTTCTCATAACAAAGAATTATCAGGCCCAAAATATCAATAGTATTGAGACTGAGAAACCTTTGTCTATATAAACCCAAACCCAAACCCATTGCCTTCGAGTCGATTACAATTTATAGCAACCCTATAGGACAGAGTTGAACTTCCCCATAGGGTTTCCAAGCCTGTAAATCTTTACGGAAGCAGACTGCCATGTCTTTCTTCTATGGTGGGTCAAAACTGTTGACCTTTTGGTTAGCAGCCAAGTATTTAACCACTGCACCACCAGGGCATCTCTTACCTATACAAGAGGGCCTCCCCCCTACCCATTTTATTTTCTTTCTTTATCCATAAATCTTCTTTTTTATCTGTTGGGTATTTATCTATCCAATCATCCATCCATCCATCCACCCACCCACCCATCCATCCATCCATCCATCCACCCCCCACCCCCCACCCCCCACCCCCCACCCATCCACCCATCCAACCACCCACCCACCCATCCATCCACCCATCCACCCACACACCCTGACAGGAAACACAAGGTTGTCTGGCAAGTCTGCCCATCTTCCTCTCAGCCAATGGAGAGAAAGAACTTTACTCTGAAGTGTAAACAAATCCTCTCTAGGGAAAGGAGGGGAACTCTAGTACTAAACCACCTTGAAAGGTAAACAAATGGCTCTGGGGAGAGTTAAGACTTTATATCTCTCCAGAGGTCTCTATTTTTAGGGTTGCTATTCAATCATCCTTCAATCCTCTAGCAATCTGCTCAGAAAGCCTTGACCATGCAGAAATGTGAAAATATCTATGGAGCATTGCTTTCCTACATTAACCAGTAGTTAACTCCCTGTCTAGCCCTCCCTCATTTAATTCTCTCCTTTTCCTCCAATCATCTCTTTCTAAGAAGTGGGCATTATCTTAGCTGCCTTTCTCATAGCAGTTAGAGTCATAGAGAGTCAGAGAGGAGGGTGATGCTTGCATCAGCTTCTGAACTCTTTTTTTTTTTAATAATGGTAGATATGTGTGTGTATATATACATATAACACCAAACCCCTTGCCGTCGAGTTGACCCTATAGGGCAGAGTTGAGCTGGCCCATAGAGTTTCCCAGGAGCACCTGGTGGATTCAAACTGCAAACCTTTTGGTTAGCAGCCATAGTGCTTAACCACTATACCATTAGGGTTTCCATAATATATATAAACATGAAAAAAAAAAATTTGCCATTTCAACATTCTTCACATGTACAATTCAGTAACATTAATTATTTTATCATATTTTTCAACCATCACCGTTATCTGTGTCCAAATTTTTCCATCACCCTTAACAGAAGCTCAGTGTGCCCTAAGCAATAAGTTCCTCTTTTCCCCCTCCCTCTTGTGCACCCCTGGTAACCACTAATTAACTTTGGTTTCTATATACTTACCTCTTCTAGATATTTTATGTCAGTTGGGTCATACAATATTTGTCCTTTTGTGACTGACTTATTTCACTCAGCATAATATTCTGAACTCTTGAATTTACTTAAAAACAAATAAAATCCTCCAAACTAATTTCATTGTTTTATAGAAGTCTGTGTGGCTAGCCTACTTTATTTGGCTTGTCACGAAATACAGTGATTTTCACAGATTATGTTTTAATGCACTTTGGACAATAGATATATTCCTGGAAATATATGCAAAAATTCAATTTTTGTAAACAGAATTACATCATAAATGCATGAAGGGAGCACTATGTTTAAAGGAATTTTATGATGAATCCTTTTGTAAAGTGTTTTCCAATGTGAGTAATAAATTCACATTACTTTTCTTTTACTTTTTTGTATAAGATAGAATCAATCTTTAAAAGGCAAATTGTGCATGAATATATTATTATAATTGTGAGGGTAGGCCTTTTGTGGGAATATCATAGAATTTTTGAACCAACAGAACAAATTACAGATTTAGGAAGGGAAAAGGATAAGAGAACATTATTTCTGGCAAGGTTGGCTGATTTTTCTTTCAAGTTTTATTATTTATCTAAATATTGACGTTCAGATCCAAAATTGATGAGTAAAATGCATTAAGCCAAAATTGAAATCTTAAAAAAATTCATGGAAGTTTGAATTGAGCAATGTCTTTGGAATCGCAAGATACATGACAGAGAAGCAGGCATGGTGTGGCACACTGCAGGTGGTACAAATGGTTAAGTGCTGGGGTTGATGGCAAACAACAACAAACATTAACTGAACCGAATTAAGAAAAAAATATTTGAATAAATTTTCTAAGCTAACACTTATATGTCCATTTGTATTATTTTCTGTGTTGACCTACATTTAACTTATTTTATGGAAGCACAAGGGAGTCCCTGGGTGGAACAGTTGGCTAAACACCTGACTACTTGCTGGAAGGTTGGCAGTTGGAGCCCATTCAGACATACCTCGGAAGTAAGGCCTGGTGATTTGCCTCCGAAAAGTTACAGCCTTGAAAACCCTATGGAGCGATTCTACTCTGCACACACAGTGTCTCCATTAGTTGGAATTGACTCGACAGCAAGTAACGTCAACAACAACATGGAAGCACATAGAAACAAACTCAAAGAAACTTCTGAATTATTTTCTGTTTGTCTATCTCTTGGATGCTCTTAATTTTGCACACTGAAAGCTATCCTATATCCTGTGATTATTTTAATTGATTCAGAACTAATAATATTTGCAATTAAAACAAAAGTCCTCCAACTTTGGGCCATTGTGCCACTCTTGAAGAGAGTCTCATTGTTCATCATGTCATTGCTCCAATCTGCCCTGCTCACCACTGTGTGTTTGCTTTTAGGGCTTGTGAAGCTTAGCTACAGCGATTTCTGAAGGATTCAGGGCATGTGGGGGTTTATTTTAGACAGTCTCTTCCCAAGTCCTCTGGATTGTTTTGGAAAAAGAAATCTAAAATATATGACTTTTATTTTTTTTAACACATACGTTCTTAAAATACAAACTTTATTTCGTTTCACTCCCTATATTACAACCATGGTTTTTTTCCTGACAGGATTCTTCATTTTAAGCAAATAGCTGTAAGGTTAATCATTTATTAAATCACCCGAGGCTGGGAACATCTGTACCTATCAGAGAACTACCTGCTTTGTTGGAACTTTTAGAGGGTTCTAATAATTTTCTTTCTTGACATTAAGCTGTTTCTAGGCACATATACAGAATTATGTGTAATTTTTAGTGTAAAATACAGGCAGACAACTTGCATGTGTTAAAAAAAAAAATTAATTCCCACAATAACCTAGTGAAATAGATATCCTTATCTCAGGAGGAAACAGAGATGTTACCTAACTGATCGTGAACATTGCTCACTTAGGGCTGGGAAGTTCAGGGACAGCACAAAAAGCCTGGGTTGGCATCTTGGCCATTGTGAGCCCTGGACATCCTCCGGGTACAAGCCTCAAAGGGGCCAAGGGGTGCATGTGGGCATAAGGATGGTGACGTCCATGGTGGGACTGGAGAGAAAACAAGACCCTCTGTGTAAATCAAGACTGGAACAGATGCAGTAGAAGTCAGTTTTCTACAACTAGCTTAGCCACAGGAGAGGGGAATGAGGGAGATATGTGTACATGAGGTAATACTTCTGGTATTTACATTCAGAAGTCTAAGGATGAGCTAATTACACTGCTTTAGGAAGAAAAAAATTTTATGCAGGAGTTGCATTTTTTTTTTTTTTTCTGTCTGTAGATAACCAAACTGGGGCAAGTGACTTTAAATTTAAATTTTGCCTAGACTCAAGGAAAACCTTCTAAACATCAAAGTGTGATAAGGCCACTCATTTATTTGTTCAGTCATTCAATCAACAATATTTATGAGCATCCAGTATATTTCTGGTAGTGTTTTAAGAACCAGAGGTACATTGGTGAATAAAGCTGTCAAGGTCCCTGAGGCTCCTGGGACTGACACTGGTTTATGTATGTGTGCACACCTGTGTGTGCCTGTGGAGAGACAACAAACAAATGTACAGCTGAGCAGGAGAAATGATCAGAACTATATAGTTAAAGAACCTTGGGTTGTATAATAAAGAATGACCCTGGGCTACTATTGACTGGCTGAGAAATGGTATTTAATTCAAGATCTGAATGATAAGGAAATAGCAAAAATGGAGTTTGAGGTGGTGCATGTGGGGGCCCTTAGTACAAGGACTCCAAAGCCAGACAAAACAAGGTTGGTGAGTTTGGGAAACCTGGGGCTGGTGGAGGTTGGGTGGTAAAGTGGTAGGAGAGAAGTTTGCAGAGAAAGAGACAAGGACCGACCCTTGTAGGGCTTGGATTTTATTCCAAGTGTGATAAGAAACCTCTGGAAGCTTTTAAGCAGGACTCTGAAAGATTGCAGTTTGTTCAGTCTCCTTACCTAGAAAATTCTATGTAGTCTATCTTTTTGCAGTGTTGAGGAAAATAATAGCCAGCCACATATTAAATTCTCAATAAATATAATGCATATTTATTCATAATTGTGCCTATATTTTTAAACAGCAATATCCCATAGAGGCTATAAAGCTGGTATCCTGGAGATTTAGACTAGTAAAAATGCTAACTACTTTTTATTGGATGCCTACTGTATGCTTTATATTACCTAATTTAATCTGTATACCCTCTTTCTGCAGAGAAAGAGGGTGAGAAACTTGCTCAAGGTCACACAGCTAAGAGAGGCAGAGCCAGAATTTCTTGGCTTTCCTGGCTCTGAAGATAACACTCTTTCTTCTATGCCATGCTGCCATGTGGGCAAGATGTGCCTTGCATTCTCTTGATAACACGTGGTTGTAGAAGATGACCTCTTTCCAAAGGTCTACTGGCTTTTATTGAGCCTGGATTTTATGTGCAATTTGGCACATAAAACAGAAATCACAAAAAAGTCTACAGTAATTTATTTTGAGCATAGCCATGTTTGACTGAATGAGCCTGGAAAGTCATATTTATAATTCAGGGATTCTGTCCTCTACATATCTCCATTTCCTGTGTAGGCACTGAGAGGAACATAATAATAATAATAATAATAATAATAATAATAATAATAATAATAAAATAGTAACTGATGAGAAAGTAGTGTTATTATTGTAATTGCTATTATTAAATGGTGTACTGGGAGATGGATGCAGTAATAAAAAGAACATTTCTTCAGCTCCCTAAATGGATGCATACTGTAAGAAAGAACTTTTCCAAGGCGGCACCAGCACATGGAAGATGACTTAATGAAGGGCTTTGTAGTGGGGAGTTGAAGCAGGCCTAAGGCAGGGAGATTGTGTACTGAGAGCTTTCATCAACTGGAGAAGCCAGCAGAGGCCATGAGCATGCTACTTAGCTACTCCTGATGCAGGTGACATGAGCTTTCTCTACGGCTAAGCTTTTATCTTCACCACTGCCTTTCTGTGGGGAATGTGAGAGCCCTTGATGCTACTGGGCTTTGCTTTGACAGTATTTGGAAGGTTATTGAGTTTCTGTCATCTTTAGAGATGGAGAGATACTGGCAAAGAAAAATAAGGCAGATGGCTGTAGTTAATATGAAAAAAAAAAGATTTACTCTGGTCAGCCACTGCTTCTCTATCATTAAATCAGTTGCAGTAAACTGCTTTACTGTGATTCCTATTTCTTGTCTGAATTATAAATATCTTTCCAATGAAACAATTCCATTAGTTACTATAACTATTTCTAGTTAAGCTTACTGTAAACTTCTGAAGCTTTTTAAGCATCTGGCAGGTACAATGCATAAAGTAAAAATTTGATCTATATGCACAAATGTGTCTTCTCTTCTTATCCATCTTCTTTCTCTCTCCCATTAGTATAGTATCAGCAGTTGGATTTAGAAGATTCTGAGTGGTTTATGCTTTTTTAAGTGCTTCCTATTGTCTTAGTTGTCTAGTGCTGCTATAACAGAAATATTACAAATGGATGGCTTTAGCAAAGAGAAATTTATTTTCTCACAGTCTAGGAGGCTAGAAGTCCAAATTCAGGGTGCCAGCTCCAGGGGAGGGCTTTCTCTGCCTGTTGGCTCTGGGGGAAGGTCCTTGTCATCAATGTCATCAATCTTCCCTGGTCAAGGAGTTTCTCAGCACAGGGACCCTGGGTCCAAAGGACACGCTATTCTCCTGGCTCTTGTTTCTTGGTGGTGGAGGTCCCCATGCCTCTCTGCTTACCTCTTTTATATTCAAAAGAGATTGGTTTAAGGCACAACTTAATCTTGTAGATTGAGTCCTGCCTTATTAGCATAACTGCCTCTAATCTGCCTCATTAACATCATAAAGGTAGAATTTATAACACATAGGAAAATCACATCAGATGACAAAATGGTGGACAATCACACAATACTTGAGAGTCATGGCCTAGCCAAATTGACACATTTTTGGGTGACAGAATGCAGTCCATGACACCTATATACCAAACACTATTCTAGGTTTTTTAGGGAACAAAAATACAAAGATCCCTGCCCTCATTGAGTGGTGGTGGGTGCACTTGTATGGTGATTGATGGTAAACAGTAAACATAATAAAGTAGTAAATGATATGGTTCTCTAGAAGGTAATAGTTGCTATTGGAAAAAGAAAAAGATGAGTAAAGACTTGAAAGAGGTGTGGTTATGCTGCTTGGTATGTTTAAATAGTTATATATATCTTTATTTCAAAATGACTATATGTTCATGTTCAAGGTAAAAGGAAATGCTTACTCTCTATGCCATAGAAAAATGGGTGAATTTGTATGACTGTTTCTGCAGAAGTTATTAAAGCAGTCTTCACAGGAGATCGTTTTCCTCTTGGCCAACTGCATGCCTCAAATAAATTACTTGTAATGATCAGATGTCACAAAAAGGGGTGCTGGTTTCTCTACTGCAGGATAGACACATCTTGATGCTCCCCCTTTTGTTCTGAGTATTGTATATTAGCTCTTATTAAAACAAATAGTGAAAACAAACACAAAAACCCAACAACCTCCTATTCCCAAACTTTGATGAGAGGAACTGAAACTTAGAAACATGTAACTTTAAGGCAGTAGAACTCCTTGGAGATTGTTCACTCAAACCCTGTTGTGTCACATCTGGATGTTCTGACTCCTGACCAGTGCTCTTTATTAGGGCTGATCTTCTACCTGTAGAAGGAAGGACATGGTCCTCAGAGGGGAACTCTAACATGCCTGAAAGATGTGCCCTAAACAGATCTTGGGTCTTTAGTTGCCAGGGTGCTCAGAAAAAAGAGCAGCAAAGCCAAACACCTTATTTTCCAACACACAACTTCTTGAGAGACTGAGGGATAATTTGTTAACTGCTTAGAGACCAAACCTGAGCTCCAAAGAGACCTATCACTATAATAAACAAGCCTGCACTTCTTACAAAAGTTCTCAGATTGAGGTTACCCACTGTCAAAACACTTTCTCTCTGAGGGACTTGCCCAGAGTGTGATCCTCAGAGCAGCAGTGATGACACCACCTGGGGGTGTGTTAGAAGTCCAGGATCTCTGGCTGACCCCAGACTTATTGAGTGGGATTCTGAATTTTATCAGGATCCTCAGGTGATTCATGTGGACAGTAAAGACTGAGAAGCACTGGACTAGGGAAATTTTTCCAGAAGCTCTCTTGACCAGGGCACAGCAGCCTCTTGCTCTGAATGTTAACTTTGAATCTGAAATGAAGCTTCACGTCAGCAGTCTCCCCTATCCGTGTTCTGTCAAAACCTTACTAACTGTGTCTTTCAGTTTGTTGTACTGTGGGGGCTTGTGTGTTGCTGTGATGCTGGAAGCTATGCCAACGGTAGTCAGATACCAGCAGGGTCACCCATGGAGGACAGGTTTCAGCTGAGCTTCCAGACTGAGACAGACTAGGAAGAAGGACCCTGCAGCCCTCTTCTGAAAAGCATTAGCCAGTGAAAACCTTATGAATACCAGCAGAACATTGTCTGATACAGTGCTGGAAGATGAGCCCCCCAGGTTGGAAGGCACTCAAAAGATGACTGGGGAAGAGCTGCCTCCTCAAAGTAGAGTCAACCTTAATGATGTGGATGAAGTAAAGTTTTCTGGACCTTCATTTGCTGATGTGGCAAGACTCAAAATGAGAAGAAACAGCTGCAAACATCCATTAATAATTGGAACCTGGAATGTACAAAGTATGAATCTAGGAAAATTGGAAATCATCAAAAATGAAATGGAACGCATAAACATCAATATCCTGGGCATTAGTGAGCTGAAATGGACTGCTATTGGCCATTTTGAATCGGACAATCATATAGTCTACTATGCTAGGAATGACAACTCGAAGAGGAATGGTGTTGCATTCATAGTCAAAAAGAACGTTTCAAGATCTATCCTGAAGTACAACGCTGTCAGTGATAGGATAATATCCATATGCCTACAAGGAAGACCAGTTAATATGACTATTATTCAAATTTACACACCAACCACTAGGGCCAAAGATGAAGAATAGAAGATTTTTTCAGCTGCTGTGGTCTGAAATTGATCGAACATGCAATCAAGATGCATTGATAATAACTGGCGATTGGAACGTGAAAGTTGGAAACAAAGAAGAAGGGTCAGTAGTTGGAAAATATGGCCTTGGTGATAGAAATAATGCCAGAGATCGAATGATAGAATCTTTTAAGACCAACGACTTCTTCACTGCAAATACCTTCTTTCACCAACATAAACGGCGACTATACACATGGACCTCGCCAGACGGAACACACAGAAATCAAATTGACTATATCTGTGGAAAGAGACGATGGAAAAGCTCAATATCATCATTCAGAACAAGGCCAGGGGCCGACTGGGGAACAGACCATCAACTGCTCAAATGCAAGTTCAAGCTGAAACTGAAGAAAATCAGAGCGAGTCCATGAGAGCCAAAATATGACCTTGAGTATATCCTGCCTGAATTTAGAGACCATCTCAAGAACAGATTTGACGCATTGAACACTAGCAACTGAAGACCAGACGAGTTGTGGAATGACATCAAGGACATCATACATGAAGAAAGCAAGAGGTCATTGAAAAGAGAGGAAAGAAAGAAAAGACCAAGATGGATGTCAGAGGAGACTCTGAAACTTGCTCTTGAGCATCGAGCAGCTAAAGCAGAAGGAAGAATTGGTAAAGTAAAAGAACTGAACAGAAGATTTCAAAGGGCATCTCGAGAACACAAAGTATTATAATGACATGTGCAAAGAGCTGGAGATGGAAAACCAAAAGGGAAGAACACGCTCGGCGTTTCTCATGCTGAAAGAACTGAAGAAAAAATTGAAGCCTCCAGTTGCAATAGTGAAGGATTCCAAGGGGAAAATATTAAATGACGCAGGAAGCATCAAAAGAAGATGGAAGGAATACATAGAGTCACAATACCGAAAAGAATTAGTCAATATTCAACCATTTCAAGAGGTGGCATATGATCAGGACTTATGGTACTGAAGGAAGAAGTCCAAGCTGCTTTGAAGGCAGTGGCAAAAAACAAGGCTCCAGGAATTGATGGAATATCAATTGAGATGTTTCAACAAACAGATGTAACACTGGAGGTGCTCACTTGTCTATGCCAAGAAATATGGAAGACAGCTTCCTGGCCAACTGACTAGAAAAGATCCATATTTATGCCTATTCCCAAGACAGGTGATCCAACCGAATGTGGAAATTATAGAACAATATCATTAGTATCACACGCAAGCAAAATTTTGCTGAAGATCATTCAAAAATGGCTGCAGCAGTGTATCGACAGGGAACTGCCAGAAATTCAGGCTGGTTTCTGAAGAGGACATGGAACCAAGGATATCATTGCTGATGTCAGATGGATCCTGGCTGAAAGCAGAGAATACCAGAAAGAGGTTTACCTGTGTTTTATTGACTATGCAAAGGCATTCGATTGTGTGGATCATAACAAACTATGGATAACACTGCAAAGAATGGGAATTCCAGAACACTTAATTGTGCTCATTAGGAACCTTTACATAGATCAAGAGGCAGTTGTTCAGACAGAACAAGGGGATACTGATTGGTTTAAAGTCAGGAAAGGTGTGCGTCAGGGTTGTATTCTTTCACCATACCTATTTAATCTCTATACTGAACAAATAATATGAGAAACTGAACTATATGAAGAAGAATGGGGCATCAAGATTTGAGGAAGACTCATTAACAACCTGCGTTATGCAGATGACACAACCTTGGTTGCTGAAAGTGAAGAGGACTTGAAGTACTTACTGATGAAGATCAAAGACCACAGCCTTCAGTACGGATTACACCTCAACATAAAGAAAACAAAAATCCTCACAACTGGGCCATTACACTGTAGTTTAAATGCATCAATTCTTCTTTAATCCTCTTTATTCATCATCCAGCTTTCCCATACATTTGAGGCTGTTGAAAATATCATGGCTTGAGTCAGGCACACATTAGTCCTCAAAGTGATACCTTTGCTTTTTTAACTCTTTAAAGAGGTCTTTTACAGCAGATTTGCCCAATGATATATGTCCTTTGATTTCTTGACTGCTGCTTCCATGGGCATTGATTGTGGATCCCAGTAAAATGAAATCCTTGACAACTTCAATCTTTTCTCCATTTATCATAATGTTGTCCATTGATCCAATTTTGAGGATTTTTCTTACCTTTCTGTTGAGGCTCTAGTTTTTGATCTTCATCAGTAAGTGCTTGAAGTCTTATTTACTTTCAGTAAGGTTGTATCATCTGCATATCGCAAGTTGTTAATGAGCTTTCCTCCAATCCTGATGCCTATTCTGCTTCATTTAGTCCAGTTTCTCAGATTATTTGCTCAGCATACAGAATGCATAAGTACGGTGAAAGGATACAACCCTGACACACACCTATCTTGATTTTAAACCACGCAGTGTCCCTCTTGATCTGGGTTTTTTTTTTTTGTTAGTTTGTTCCGTTCAGATGACTGCCTCTTGGTCAGTATACAGGTTCTGCAAAGCACAATTAAGTGTTCTGGAATTCCCATTCTTCATAATGTTATCGTAATTTGTTATGATCCACACAGTCGAACGCCTTTGGATAGTCAACAAAGCACAGGTGAACATCCTTCTGGTATTCTCTGCTTTCAGCCAAGATGCATCTAACATCCACCATGATATCCCTTGTTCCATGCCCTCTTCTGAATCTGGCTTGAAGTTCTGGCAGTTCCCTGTTGATGTACTGCTGCACCCATTTTTGAATTATCTTCAGGAAAAGCTTACTTACATGTGATATTAATAATATTGTTTGATGATTTCTGCATTCTGTAGGATCATCTTTCTTTGAAATCGGCACAAATATGGATCTCTTCCAGTCAGTTGGGCAGGTAGTTGTTTTCCAAATTTCTTGGCATAGATAAGTGAGTGCTTCCAGCATTGCACTCATTTGTTGAAACATTTCAACTGGTATTCTGTCAATTCCTGGAGCCTTGTTTTTCACCATTTTTTGTCTTCAATGCAGCTTGGACGTCTTCCATCAATAAATAGCGTTGGTTCTTGATCATATGCCACCTCCTCAAATGGTTGAATGTCAACCAGTTCTTTTTGGTACAGTGACTATTTATTCCTTTCACCTTCTTTGGATGCTTCCTGCATCATTCATCATTTTTCCAGTAGATCCTTCAGTATTGCAACTCGAGGCTTGAATTTTGTCTTCAGTTCTTTCATTTCTAGAAAAGCTGAGCGTGTTCTTCTTTTTTTGTTTTCTAACTCCAGGTCTTTTCACATTTCATTATAGTACTTTACTTTGTCTTCTTGTGCCATCCTTTGAAATCTTCTGTTCTGCCTCTTTACTTCATTTCTTCCCTTTGCTTTAGCTACTACTCTACGTTCAAGAGCAAGTTTCAAAATATCTTCTGACATCCATTTTGGTCTTTTCTTTCTTACCTGTCTTTTTAATGACCTTTTGTTTTTTTCATGTATGATGTCCTCCATGTTATCCCACAACTTGTCTGGTCTTCCATCAGTAGTGTTCAATGCATCAAATCTATTCTTGAGATGGTCTCCAAGTTCAGGTGGGATATACTCAAGGTTGTACTTTGGCTCTGGTGAATTGTTTTAATTTTTGTCAGCTTTAATGTGAACTTGCATGTGAGCAGTTGATGGCCTGTTCTGCAGTCAGCCTCTGACCTTGTCCTGACTGATGATTTTGAGCATCTTCATTGTCTTTTTTCACAGATGTAGTCAATTTGATTCCTGTGTATTCCATCTGGCTAGGTCCATATGTGTAGTCACTGTTTACATTTTTGAAAAAAGGTATTTCTGATGAGTAGGTCATTGGTCTTGAAAAATTCTATCATGCAATCTCACCATGTTTCTATCACCATGGCCATATTTTTCCAACTACTGATCCTTCTTCTTTGTTTCCAACTTTTGCATTCCAATCACCAGTAATTATCAATCATCTTGATTGCATGTTTAATCATTTTAGACTGCAGAAGTTGGTAAAAATCTTGGACAAAACCCTGAGAATATTGTCCCTGGATACTGTTTTAACTCAGTACTGAAGTTTTTCCTGAAGTTCACCCTTCAGCCAAGGATTAGACAGGCTTATAAACAAACAATAAAACATGTAGTGCAAACATGTATATGAGACTAAATGGGGACACCAGCCCAAAAGCAAAGACAAAAAGGCAGGGAGGCTTTACGAATGGAAATGGGAGACCCGAGGTCAAAAAAGGGGGAGTGTAGACACATCTCAGGGTTGGCTACCAATGTCGCAAAATAATACGTGTATCGAGTATTTAATAAGAACCTAATTTGCTCTGTAAATTTCCACCTAAAGCACAATTAAAAAAAAAAAGAAGTTGATAAAAATTTTCAATTTCTTCATCTTTGGCATTAATGGTTTGTACTTAAATTTGAATAATAGTTGTATTAATTGGTATCGCTTGTAGGCATTATGTATGTTATCGTATCACTGACGGCATTGTATTTCAGGATAGACCTTGACTTGTTTTTTTTGACAATGAATGTGATACTGTTCCTCTTCAATTTGTCATTTCTGGCAGAGTAGACTGTATTATTGTCCAATTCAAAATGGCCAACACCAGTCCATTTCAGCTCACTAGTGCCTAGGATATCGATCTTTATGTGTTCCATGTCATTTTTTAAAACTTCCAATTTTCCCAGATTCACACTTCCTACATCCCTTGTTCCGATTATTAATGGATGTCTGCAGCTGTTTCTTCTCATTTGAGTCATGTCACATCAGCAAATGAAGGTCTGGAAAGCCTTACTCGATCTATATTGTTAAGGTCTTCCTTAGTCATCTTTTGAGTACCTTCCAACCTGAGGGGCTCATCTTCCGGCACTGTATCAGACAACGTTCTGCTGCTATTCATAAGGTTTTCACTGGCTTTTTTAAGAAGTAGATTCCAGGTCCTTCTTCCTATTCTTAGTCTGAAAGCTCAGCTGAAACCTGTCCACCATGGGTAAATCTGCTGGTATTTGAAATACCAGTGGCATAGCTTCCAGCATCACAGCAACATACAAGCCACCACTGCATGACACAAATATGGGTGTTTTCAATTATTCATAAAGACTTAAAGGATATGAAAGTTTTGTAAAGGGCAGGAAGTTCAGTGTTAGAAGGGCCAGATGCAATAATGCCTTATGTTTGCACAGAGCTTTTCTCCAAAGAGATCAGTAGTTTGCTCCATATCCCTGCCAACCTTCTGACCTAAGGACTTTTTTGTTAATAAGGAAAAGATTAAAGAATTGAAGAGAAAAAAATGCATTCCTGTATTTAAATGATCGAATGAAATGGTGACTGCAGCTGAGTCCTCAGTTAAAAACCTTAGCAGTCAAATGTGAACCAGCCAAGATTAGGAGGCTTAACTCTCTCAAGCAAATCTGTAAGCGGTGGATCAAGGTCCGCTCTGTATCAGGGATGATTGTAGGTGATGTTTAATGAGCAGATGATATGTCTTCCTGAAACAGATTCAAAAGCCTTTGAAATGTAAATTACCATTCACTTGCCTCTTTAAATCTCAGCCTTTCTATGTGATTGTGTGCTTCAGACTCAGGTGCCAGAAAGAAGAAGACATTCTAGCAGCAGAAGGAAGATTGCAGGGCTCTGTGAAGCCTTGGACTGCTGAGGAAACGACATAAACCATGAACAGCAGCGCAAGCTCATTCTTTTCTTTGAGACATGCACAGAGAGAGTGTCTTGGGGAAAGACACAGGAATCTGGTGCCCTTCAGTTCTTATGATTTCTGAACCACATTTAAGTCCTTAATAATTAAGCCAAGGAAGAAAAGGTCAGGTGTGTTCTCCAATAAGGATGAAAAGGCACCTCTGAAACTCCACTTGGCAATAAAGTACCCAGGAGGGGCCCCAAATCCTATTGATGTTTCACTGTACCATCACTGGAAAAACTCATGGTGGAGACCTGGGGAGCATCCTACCAAGGAAAACAGCGTTTTACCTAGAGGCTCCTGTGTTTGTTCAGGATTTGAGAGTAGATGCAGAAGTGGCTTCAGGTCATCTAAGGATGATCCCGGAGTCAACACTGAGCTCCAGGTTAGAGGAATGAATGTCAGTTTTCTGATGCATCTCCTCAGGGGTTGTCTGTGTCCAGGGTAGCTCAGAGCAGCCCTGACTTTCAGTGGCCTCTCTGAAGCTGAATAGAAGCTTAGAGGAAAGAAGGGAGGGAGTAGGGAAGGGGCACCTGAACCCAGTGGCCAGATCTCCTATGTATCCTTTGGGGTCTTCTTGTTCTCCTGATTCTCTCCAGAGCTGGCACTATATATTTGCACTGGCCCAAACAGGCCTACAAATTATGTTCCTAAGACATGTCAGTGCTACCAAAGTTATTTGAGAAAAGGGGTTAGCAGCATGAGAATTTCAGTTTTCATTTGTTGGAATCCAAATGGCTGCCCAGATTGCAGTTTCTTGTTTACACCATTACTGTGAGGATAGGATCCTATCATGTCCTCTATAGATGATACTTCACTGTCAGTTATTCAGAAATGCTGATAATTAATACTATTGAGTCTAGTATCATCACATATTGGAATACATTTATTTTGTCCATAGGTTTCCATTCTTATGGCATTGGGAAGGGAAGGGAAAGGATGAGACAGGTAAAGGGAGCAAAAAAGTTGTATGTTCTGGAGTGATTTGAAATTTCTCTTGGCTGTTAAATGATCACAGTTGGGGCAATCATCCAAATGTTGATGTTCTTCTGTGAAATACTTTCCTGGATTGTCCTGTTTGTAGATCTCTGTCATGTGACTCCTCTCTGGAGACTGTCTGTTGAGATCATCTTGGGGATACCTTGTTCCTTTCGGTGGCCCCTTTTTCCCATATATGGTCCATGGGAAACAAGCACATTCCTCTGATGTTGGTGGGAGTGCAGTTCCTTCCCATTGCCATCCTAACCCTCTGTCCTCTTCTCTGCAGGGAAAACTGCAGTAATCCACCTGCCTAATAACAGTCAGTCACAACCTGTGACCCACAAACTTCAGCTCTCTACATAGATGTCAGAAGCCACCTTCCTTGGCGGTAGGTCTGGAAAATGACCTCCTCTCCTTTGCTATTAATAGATGGGAAGACTTAAAGTGCATGATGGCTAAGCATTCCAAAACTAGTTCTCAGTATCCTCTCATGTTCTGCATAGATGATATTTCACTGATAATTACTCAGAAATGCTGATAAAACATGAAAAGTCAAATTTAGTATTGTATTGCACTTAAATATAGATACATTTTTTTTCTTTAGTATGTGGTTACTCAGTGAACATTACACAGTGATGCTTGATGAATACTCACCAAATATGTAGAGGATATAGCGAAAGAACTTTTCCTTCTTTACTTCTGTCCAGAGTGCCAAATGCACTCGACATCCTAAGTCATTTGTTGGGCATAATGGAAGGTTTTTCTGGGGTATTTATCTATCCAGTTTCTGATGCCCACATACTTGATATAGTCATTGTCTAAAATTTTATTCATTAATTTGGTCCATAGCTACTCATACTTAGTGTTACATTGTACAAACTTACATTTTCTATTCTAGATCATGAAAAATAACTCAAAGTTCTTATATCATAAATAGTTACTTGAGAGAAAAGTATAGAGGATCAAAAATGGAATGGTCTGAATCCTTAAACAGAAGTTCTTTTGACCCTGTCCTTGATGATAGAAAGAACCATATGTCAGATCTGTTAAGTCAGCTGTTGTCAAAATGTTGTTCCCCAACCAGCAGCATCAATGTTACCTGGGAACTTGTGAGAAATGCACATTCTCAGGTCCCACCCCAGACCTCTAGAATCAGATATTCTTGGGGGTGGGGCCCAGAAATCTGTGCGTTAACAAGTCCTCCAGATGATTCTGATACAGTTCAAGGTGAAGAACCACTGGCCTGAGCATTCATTGATGACCAATGTTGAATTAACAACACTTTTTCCTTGAACTCTTAAACTTGGACATGGCCCAATCCCACAGCAGAACTGTGGAGTCGTAACCATCATCTAATTCTCAAGAAATGCATGGTTCTGGTCCATAAGGGCAGTTGCTTTTTGTTGATTTATTGAAAAGAGTTTAGTTTGAGTGGTTGAGTTTAACCCACCTGTAGGCGAGGCCTCTAAATAAAAAAAAATATAACATACTCTAAAAAAAAAAAAAAGACACGTTTTTTTCCCCTAACTACATAGCTGGATTTGCACTGCACATATGCCATCCCTAATCAAACAGATGGTATTTGCCTCTGGAGCTTCATTAACTGTTATTTGTTGCAGGTATTTTCACAAGGGGGTTTCCTGGGCCTGTAAGAAAACGCAGGTTTTGACAACTGTTCAATAAACTCGATTTACAAATACACAAAGTTACAAACTGAGAACATAATTTATTAACTTTCACCAGGTTTTATTTATTAACTTTGACCAGGTTTTTCCAAATCTTTCCTGGGTGGTAAAAAGCAATTTATCAAACCTCTTTTCAAGGGGAATTCAAATTATCCTTCACAAACTTTGCCTGGTTAGTCTAAGTGAGAATTGTTTTAAAATAAATACTTTTACAAGTGACCTAGGGGATACTTGCAGAAGCCTGGTATAATCAGGATTCGTTCAGAAACATCAAGATGGGAACCTACCATTATTAAATGATTGTTTTCTTTCAAGATGCTTTTCATTCTTAGGGGAGAAACACTTCATTTTATACTCTAATATTTCTATAAGTTTTACTGGAGTTCTTTCCTCAGGTCACATCATAGAAGGATATTAAATAGGTTTTATGACTCTGGCCTTCTGGGTCCTCACATTGTCCCAGAGTCACAAAGTAACCTGAAGTGTTTTCTTCTTATTGATTTATTTATTTGTTTTGGAGGGAGGAAGATGGATAACTGTACGAACTATAGACTTCGGTTATCTTCAGTAGTAAGCACTGACTCCTTTTGTTTTTCTTGTCTGTGCTTAATGGTTTGGAGCAATCTTGCAGTTGTCAGGGATTGTCATTTTCAGAAAAGTCAAAGGCCATGCATGAAAGATTAAACGAACTTCCTCAAGAGTCGGTTTCTAAGATATGGAAATGAGCAGAACTTCTCGAACCGAAAATGTTTGAACTGATTCCACTTATTGTAATTTCAGATACATGGAAACTCATTGGAGAGCTTTCTGATACTTAATGGGTTGTAATGCTTTTTGTTGTTGGTGTTGTTGCTATTATTGTTATTCTTGTTTTTGTTAGAGGCTTGTATAATTTCTACATGCTTAAGAGCCAGAAGATCTTTTGACTCAAGATTAAAACAATGAGCATTGCTTAGTCACTGCAATGGATGTAGCAAGTAGTTTGCAATGGTATATGTGAGACTTTCACTAGTGAAGAGCAAAATGAAGTTATTGAAATGTGTGACTTTAGGGGAGAAAGTAAAAAAACAATGTCTCCTTGACAATTTGAGAATGGGCATATTTGTCAAAGGCAGATGAATGGAAAAGACTTGATTATTACTTCAATCATTATACTGCTGGAATGGTCTTGTTGCTACTTAGGACAGTTAATTATTCTAGGAATCTGTCTAGATATATTTGGTGAAAACTATGTTCCCAAAGGAGCCCTGGTGGCACAGTGGTTAAGCACTCAGCTGCTAACCAAAAGGTGGGTGGTTTGAACCCACCAGCCACTCTATGGAGAAAGACGTGGCTCCATAAAGATTTACAGCCTTGGAAACCCTACGGGGAAGTTCTACTCTGTCCTTAAAAACCAAAAGTCTATTGCTGTTGAGTCGATTCCGACTCATAGTGACCCTATAGGACAGAGTGGAACTGCCCCATAGAGTTTCCAAGGAGTGCCTGGTGGATATGAACTGCCAACCTTTTGGTTAGCAGCTGTAGCTCTTAACCATTACGCCACCAGAGTTTCCACTCTGTCCTTATAGGGTTGCTTTTAGTTGCAATTGACTTGATGGCATACAACAACAACATATTCCTAAATCTGATTAGGATTAGACCTGGCCTTAATTTGAGAGTTAACATTGAGGTAACCTCTGTGGAGATGGATCTCTGAAGGCTGCATTGTGCCCAGATTGGGAACTGTATCAGCAATCTTTGCACCCATTTTCTACAAGTCAACTAGTCTATGCACAAAAACAAGCACACACAGTTTTGAGATAACAAAGCCATCAATTTATTGCTTCTCAACTCCAAGTTTACCCCTCAATACAGGCTCTCTGATAGTGGAGAGAAATCCTTGAGGTATCTCTCCATCACAGTGCATACAATATCAAGCTTTATAATTAAAGGGCACTGAAGGGTCATGACAGGAAGAAGGGGTTTTGCCTTTTCCTGTTGCTCCACAGGGCGGTGGGGGTCGTGGTGTCGGTGGTTTGGTATGGAAGTGAAAACATCTAGTGGAGCTCTTTCCCAGCAAGAGGCCCACAATGTGGGGTTCCTTAGCAACCTCGAAGCCTAGTCCTGGCGATAACATTTTGTGCCCCTTTTGACTTGGGAACTGGTACCCAAAGGTTTCCTGCCTGCCCCAGCTCCCAAAGCCTTCCCACCTGCACTGGCTCCTAGATCCTCTCTGTGGCCTAAGGGTTTTAAACCCGTGTGCATGCACATGCCACTGGTTGCTGGTTCCCTGCTCCCCACCTGCACTTGGAGGGTTGCGTCCTGCTGCCCAGTGGCCTCAGACCACCTCTGGGCTGGCAAAACCATTGAACTTCTCTGCTATCCAGTAGGTGAAATGGAACCTTCTCCATAGAGGTCTGAACCCCTTCCAAGTTTGTTCTTCCTTGAGCACTCTCCCTCAGCCCAAGGGTACCATATAGAGTTTCCTTGTATTTTATAGTTACTCTTCCATCATAGTTTAATCTTTACATTCAACTTACCCTGTTTAATCCACCATGTAGTTTCTGTTTCCTGCTTGGACCCAGGCCAAATCTCAGTTGTTCACATGGGCATAAAAAAGTGACTTCTAGGTAGCATCTGATTTGAAATGAGAGATGCTTTTATGGAAATATGATGAGCATGATGTCTATTTTGGTTCACTAGACATTTCAAGTGATGATGCTAGAGATGGTTTGCAGGTGGGTTCTCCATGGGACAATTCTATGGGACTAGTACCTCTCTGGGTGTGTCTTGTAGAGAGGGCTAATGGAGTTTCAAAAGCAATACCTGGAATGATGTGACAACTGTGAATGATAAAGAACAGGACAAGATAGTTATTCATCCAGTAAGTACTTAGTGAGTGCCTATTAGGTGCCAGGTACTGCTAGGTACTGAAGATACCACAGGAAAAACAACAAACAAAAATCCCTGCATTTGTTTTTACTTGGATCTTTGCTTCACATTATCTTTTGCTACCTGACACTTCAAGTTGATGCTTCTCATTTTGTACTAGATATTCTTGTTATTGACGGACTGAGGCATTTCCCATAACTGGTTACATAGGTACTAGAAGGCGGGGCAGGGCTGGGGCTATGAATTATATGCAACCAGCCATTTTGAAGATAAATTTAAGAAAAAACACCTTACTTTTGAACAAACATTTCAAAGAGATTTTACCACTTTCAAATGAACAGCAACAGGTGAGTGGAAAATTAGTCTTAGGTGTTGTGTGAAATTGACTTTGAATTTCTCATTAATTAAGAGTCCTCAGTGACCTGGTTGTTCTAATCACACTGGCTAGAAAATTTGATCTTTGGTCAAATGAAACAAGCAGCTATAAGAAACTCAAATGAGGCCTGGTATGGTCTCTGAAAGAATTAATGTTACAATTACCTTCTGTCCACAGGGAGACTCAGGGAAGGTGGGCTTCACTTCTTGGATTCTTGCAGTATTGTCAGGTGAAAGTACTGCAACCATCTGGAGGTCTGCCTTTTTAGATAAACAAACCCAAAACCAAACCTACTGCCGTCGAGTCGATTCCGACTCATAGAGACCCTATAGGACAAGAGTACAGCTGCCGCACAGAGTTTCCAAGGAGTGCCTGGCGGGTTTGAACTGCCAGCCTCTTGGTTAGTAGCCATGGCACTTAACCACTATGCCACCAGAGTTTCCTTTTTAGATATGAGGGGGACAAAATCTGTAGTCAGGTCTCTAGGTGGCATAAATGGTTAAGTGCTCAACTTCTAGTCAAAAGGTTGGTGGTTCCAACCCACCGAGAGGCGCTCATGGAAGACAGGCCGGCCAGTCTGCTTCAGAAAGTTCACAACCTTGAAGATGCTATGGAGCGATTCCACTCTGCGCACATGGAGTCAGCGTGCATTGGAATCGACTTGGTGGCAACTCACAATAACAACGGCATCATAACTGTAGTCTGTGGTTTGATGACACAGCATTTTAACAGGGTCCTGTGTGATGACTAGTTATTTATTGGTGTTTAAATCGTTGGCTATATACTTCTGTTAGAGAGGTTCACGTGCCTCGATGGAAGATAATCAGGGCTTTTTTTTTTTTAAAGAAAGAAATGGAAGAATATTTTAAGGTTCTTTTGTTTGTAATTCAAATGGCCTGAGGTGGAGGGTGCACTGCTGTTCTAGACTTTTCATTTCTTTATTTTTACACCCCCATCTGGGCAGGTACAGTCCCACGTCTGCTGTTTTGCCTTCTGTCTTTTTCACTTCACTTTCCTCAGTGTAGGAAGAAGGAGAGTTGTCAATGAAGAGGAGATCCTCTCTGGATAGTAGGGAAGCAGAGATCTTTTTTTATTTTTTTCCCCTGCAACTCAGCTTTCCTACAGATAAATCTCAGCTAAAATAATTACTACCTCTTTTTCCTGCACTTTTTGAAGTTTAATGATACTTGATGCTTGCGGAAACACTGTGATTCTTTGAATGAGGTAATGATAGTTAAAATCATGTCTACCTTTCATGGAATGTACATGAAAAATATCTATTTCCTTGAACTGATATTTTCATGTTCAAATTCCATGATTCAGAATTTAATCCAAAATACCTTTTTAAATGATACCACAGAGCCAGCAAATTTAAAAGTGTGCAGCGTTTAAATGAGTAGCAGTATTTCAATAGGGTTGTTGTAAGATGCTTGAACTGTGAAATCATTTCATATTGTGAATTTGATTAATGAGCCTATTTGGCATTTAAAAGTGAAAATTCATACTATGTAGCTTGTTTTGCTGTAAGAATAATTAAAGAAAATTTAAAGAATAATTTTATTAACTTTTAATGTTAGAACCATAATTTACCTATTATTAAAACAAAAAACAAAAAACCAAACCCATAGCTACTGACTCATAGAGATCCTATAGGACAGAGTAGAACTACCCCACAGGGTTTCCAAAGAGGGCTGGTGCACTTGAACTGCCAACATTTTGGTTAGCAGAGGAACTCTTAACCACTGTGCCAGCAGGGCTCCTAATTTACCTATATATAAAAAAAAAATATATATAGTAATATTATATTCTCAAATGGTGCTGGGTTTTTTTTTTTTTTTTTTAATATTATGTTTGGGAGCCCTAGTGGCGCAGTGGTTAAGTGCGTGGCTGCTAAACAAGAGGTCAGCTATTAGAACCCACTAACTGCTCCTTAGGAGAAAGATGTGACAATCTGCTTCTGTAAAGATTTATAGCCTTGGAAACCCTGTGGGGGCAGTTCTACTCTTTTTGTCGCATCGCTTTAAGTTGGCATGGACTCGAAGGCAATGGGTGGGGGTGGGTGGATCTTATCTTCCATTTTTACCTTCCTTTTAGTTGGGCTTGAGTGCAGAGCTTGACATATTATACAGGGTCAGTAAAGGGGAAGCTACTCTTCCTTCCCTGTTTTCCTCCAAATGACAGTCTTGATATGCAGAGCTCAGGAAGTGCATCATGCAATGCAGTTATTTGGAGAATAGAATAGGATAACCATGCCTCTGGAATAGCAGGACTTAAAGGGTCAGGGTCAGAAAAACGTCTATTCTATTGAGGCAATATACTGCAGAGAACAGAGGACTCATCCTAGAGACCTTGATTCTAGTTTCAGCTTTGCTAGTAACCCACTGTGTGAACTCAGGAAAGTCAATTAACCTCTTTGAGCCTCAGTTTCATCATCTGTAAAGTGAAGGGATTGAATTAGGTGACCTCTTAGCTGCTTCCAGTGATCAAATATGATTCCATTTCTTTTGGGGATTTAGTTTTCATGTCTGTGAGATTAATATTAGCCATGTGCAAACCAAGGGAAAGGCATGTTCACACTATTTGCTAGCCTCAGATTTGGTAGTCAAACTAGTCATATTCCAGGCTCTGTAATTTTTATATATCAAAATAGAAGACCTTGCTTCACAACTCTGACACTCAAAGTAGCAGCCAAGTAGCACAGATTGCTTCTCTAGAAATTAGGTGAAGAAAACAGATGATTTCAGCTGTTTATCTTGGCTTCTGGGACAAGGCAGTTGTATCTGGTAGCATTAAAAAAAAATTGCTCTTAATTTCTTCAACTGGAAAGAGATTTGGTCAGAACAGCAGTGAGAGGATGTTTTCTTGAATCCAGTTCAACACCACATATTGAGCCTCAAGGTCCACAAACTACTTTACCCATAAACCTGAAATCCCAAAGTCTCTAAAAAACCAGAATTCATTCAGTGGCAAAGCCTGACCTGCACTGATACGAGGCTCTGCACATTTTTTTTTTTTTTATCCCATTTACTGAAGATACTGCAGTGTGTGTGGTTATGGAGTGCCACCCCAGAATCTGCAAGGAATGTTCTGTGAGATGCGGTTCATGGGCTGTAACACCATTCTGAGCTCTGAAAAGTTCTGAATTCCAAAATGCATCTGGTACCAAGGGTTTGGTTAAAGGATGTTGGACATGTATGTGGCAAGATTGACGGTAGGTAGGAGGGTGGCGAAGAGGAACTGGGTGAAATGCAAAGGTAAATAGTGCAAAGTCACTGTTCTCAAGTAGTTCCAGACGTAATCACTAATACAATGTGATTTTAGAAGAGATGTGGATAATATGTAAGGGTGCTCAGAGAAGGAACAATTATTTCAGCTGGGATTTCAGGGCATATCCTAAAGGAGGGGATATTTGAATTGAATCTGGGAGGATGAGGATGAGTAGGTGTTTCCCTTTCACAGGGAAAGGCATTCTAAACATCAAGAAGAGACATTCTTGGTGTACTGAAGGTCCCACAGCTTCTCTGTGGCTGAATTAGAGAATCCACACAGAGAATGTTAGCAGGGGTAAGTGTCTGAAAATATGGCTGTAATTATTATTCTGTAACTCGTATGCCATCTTAAAAACCACCCATAGATCCCCACTTAAGCTGTATTTTACAGAGCCAGACCCTGAGAAGGGTATGCATATATAAATGCTTTGTTTAGGAAGCACTCCCAGAGAGACCTGTAAGGGTGTGGGGGCAGCTGGAAAGGTTAGGACAAGAAGCCTGGCAATGGAAACTTCTTCTCAGGCAAAGTTCCAGTAGTGGCTTCCACTTGATCTTTCAGAAAGATGCTAGAGTGAAAGGTAAGCCTTAGATAATCCTGCACATGTCAGTGGTTGGCTAAAGACCTGAGAATGTGGGGTGGAATGGTGATGCAAATTTTCCAGCAAAAGCAAGTGCTGAAGGAGAGGTGGTGGGTGAAGTGCACTAAAATGGTGAACAAAGAACTGAGAGGATAGAGCAGAGCACCCAAATTTGCTTCCACAATGCCACTCACTGACTCTTTATTGCAACGCAGGCTTTGCACTGAGTACTTCAGATAATCTTCTCATTTACTTCTCTCAACATTCCCACAAGGTTGGATGTATTTCCTATTTTACAGAAGAGAATTCTGAAGCTCGAAAGGTCAACTAGATTGGCTAGTCTAGTTAGTTGAGGTCTGTGTCCACCTGGTCACAAATCCCCCACCCATCACACTGGTGGTGGTATCTGTGGACAGCAGGGCTCTTTAGGTCTTCAGGGCTCCCTGTCTACCTCCACTTTCCACCTGAGCAGCTCTATGTCATCTCTAGAAATTTATGTAGAATTTCTCTGAAGAAATTTTGCTGAAGTTTAAAAAGTCTAGAAACTTCTGCAAATAATGGCAAGCCAATAAAAGTATTTAAGGAAAAGGAGAGTTTGATGTTTGAATTTTAGTTCTAATTGATGTACTCCAGGGCTCCTGAAAAGTTTTTCATATTACAACAAAGCAGAATAGCCTCTCTTATTTAAGTTTGCCTCTATTAAGATGATCAAATCAGGATCAATGCTTATTTTGCCACTACTTTTGTTGCATTTTATTTTTAACTTGGAATTCCTTTAGAGCTTTTTTGGAACAAAATTCAGTTTTAAATTGTCTGTTAAATAGAAGGGGCCCTGGTGGCTCAGTAGTTAAGAATTTGGCTACTAACCAAAAGGCCAGCAGTTTGAATCCACCAGCCATTCTTTGAAAATCCTATGGGGCAGTTCTGTTCTGTCCTATAGGGTTGCTGTGAGTTGGAATTTATTTGAAAATGGGTTGGATAGAAAGAAATAATTGATTCATTTAATTGCCAAAAGTTCTGAATAGTGCCCAGATAAATTCTAGTTCTGTTCTGAATAGTGCCTAGATAAATTCTAGTTCTGTTCATTTCTGGTAGTTTTTTGACTAGTCTACAGTAGGATAGCCAGAATGGACCCCACATTCTGAATTATGAATGCAGCTAGGCTTTTGGAGGTAAAGGGGCACATAAATCAAAGTACTAAGAACATTTCTTACATTCTCTGTCTCTTCCCTGCTTTCTCCCTTCCTTTTTCTCTCTCTCGTGCACACACACACAGAAGTCAAAGAGCTCAATTTTATTTGTTCATTCATTTAACAAATATTTATCGGAAGTCTATTATATAAAAAAAGCAGGCAACAAACGAAACAGCTAGGATTTCTGCTTTCATGGCATTCACAGTCTGGGAGAGAAGAATGAATTATTATGGTTATACCTCATTGCTGTTGTTGCAAACAAAACAAAACGTAAGCCCTGGCATTTGAGAGTGGGGCAAAAGAGATGTTTCTCTAGGACTTAGTCATTTTACATGTTTAGCTGCTAAACAAATAAATCTCCTAAGAACTGAATTCAACAAGCATTTATGGGGCACCTTACTATCTAAAAAAAAAAAAAATTTTTTTTTTTTTTTACTATCTGCTCAGCAGTGTGAGCACTGTTAAAATGAGGTACAGCAATTTTTTGTTGAATACAATATGTATGAAAAGCAAAAACCCTATGAAAAATATTTTTGAGTAGTGATGATCTCTTAAAATTCCATTAAATGCAAAAATTGAATTCACAAATGAATCTTTAAAAAGAAAAAAATTCCCATAGACACCATAAATTGTACAAGATTTTTTTACATTGTTATTACAGGATGGGCCTTTATTCTTGAAAATGAACAAACAAACAAAAAAAACACTTTGGGAAGAGTAGTGGCTTCTAGTGGCTTCTTTATCCGTGTGCTGTTACTCCTGTTAGAGTTATTTCAGAAATATTACTTTATCATCTGCAAAGAACAAGAGTTAGCTGTATCGCAAGAGTTTCCACTTTAAATACTCATGATCTTTTAGCTATACTTCATTCTATCACTTCTCTCTAGAGAGAGGAGAGACTAGTCTCTCTTGTTGTGTTTTATCAGTTGTATAATTATTGATGAACCAAGAGGAAATAAACATTACTGAAAAATAAATCTGTTTCTCTGTCTTTCCCCCAGATTGCCTCTCAGATTCATCGCCAGCAACAGCACGCTTGACTGCAAGAATC
The DNA here is from genome assembly GCF_024166365.1 of Elephas maximus indicus. Lineage (NCBI taxonomy): Eukaryota > Metazoa > Chordata > Mammalia > Proboscidea > Elephantidae > Elephas > Elephas maximus. Next base: position 141,859,543 of record NC_064819.1, on the reverse strand, counting down.
GTGATGTTCCTGCCAAGTTTGCTGGACCGGCTCTACCATGACACCCTGAGGAGGAACTTGGATTCCAAACCATTGAACAGTTGGGACAAACTATTTTCACTACTATGTTTAACAGAAAAGAATACGAGCTTAAAAGAGCTTGAAATATATTCTCAGAGTCTATGTCATCTTTTCTAACTTCTCCAACCAAAAGAAGATCTTTTGTGCTCATTGGTATTGCCATCCTCTTCCCTGTCCCACCCACCATGAGCTCCCATGCCCTTTACACCATATTATGCTGGGCAAATCCTGGCTTCTCTTACCATTTGGCACTGCCAACCCAGGTATTGAATTTGTTTTCTCTTCACCTGTTTAATGCCAACCTATCCTCAAAGTGATAAATCAAATTTTACCTAAATAACTGAACTTGTTCTGCTATTTCCAGGGCACACCCAATTCTCATCTTTATAAACAGACAAATTTAACATTTTCCCAAAGTTTTTCCTGTAAGTCAGTTTTATTTTTTTCAATTATATAAGGGCAGAAGTCATTTTTATTCTTTGAGTTTATATCTTAACAACACAGGTACTTCATCTGTGTGACATGCCATTGTGTGAATTCATTCAACCTATGGAAAAAAAATTCTTTCTAGTTTTCAGTCAGGTTGTGTATAAGGCATGTATGCATGGGTGCACGTGTGCGTGCGCACACACACACACACACACACACCCCAATGCTATAAAATAAGGCATAGCTCTTGTTCGCCAGGATTTTATACTATAGACAAGGAAAGAAACATAATATGTGTAACAAGACTGTCATATAGGTACAGAATTTATTTATTCATTTACTCATTACTAGCATTTCTCAGTTGGTCAACAATGCACTTACAGCCCCTATAGTTATGGAACTTATTGTCTATAGAGCTGGGGGTGTCAGAATAGTTGCAGAGAATCCAATGAGGCAGGATGGGTCTCTCTCTGGCTCTCCTTGAAAGAAGAAAAATAAGAAAATGAGCAATTATGAAAGGGATCGAGTTCTATTTCCTACACCAAAATCAGAGACTGGCTGTATAAATATTTTTCATAGAGAAAAAGTTGAGAATATAAAAGATCTGGTGCTAGCAGCTACCTCCAGAAGGGAATGCAAAGAAATTACAGTAACGGGAGGTATGGGAGCAAAAATAGAAAGAGGGAGATAGCAGCAACATGAAAAGTGTCTTTAAGACTCAGCTTCTGTATTAGAGACTTTTCAGTGTTGGCAGGCTAAATTCAGAAGCAGCGAAGCCCAAAATTCTCACACATTTGCAGGAGAATAGTTATCTCAATCCTCACTTCCCTTGTATTTTCTTCCCATTGCAAAGTGGTTTCTGCCTCCACTATTTTACAGAAATTGTTCTTCATAAAGTCAGCAATGACATCCTAATTGTCAAATGAGTATTTTCAGTACTTCTGCTATTGGACTTCTCTATTGAATTTGATTCTGCTGATCTTGGTTTTCTTTTTGAATCGGAGTCATTCCTTGGATTCTGTGATACTGTATACTCTATTTCTCCTCATGGACCCTTAATTTAATTCTTATTATGTCTGTCCTTCTTTTATCAACCAGTATATTCTCTCCATCTATGTGCTTTTCTAGGCTTATCTCATCTGCTGTCGTGGTTTTAAGTACTACCCATATGCTTATTGTTGATGAATTCTTTCTTACATTCTCACTGTTCACTTGATGCCTTCATCTGAATGTCTTATAATTCCTTCAAACTCATCATAACCCAAACAGAACTCTATATTTGCCCTGTAAAATGGTTTCTCTTTCAGTCTTTATTTTGACTGGTGTTAACATTCCACTTTGTTCTTCTAACCAAAACTTAGGAGCAATTTTTGAAGCTTTCTCTCCTTTACTGGCTGCATCCAATAATTCCTAAGTATTTTTCAAATATGTCCCCCACTTTGTTTCTCTAGTCCTTGTTCTAGTTTGCTTAAACTTTTGCACTGAATTCCTAGCTGTTCTCAGGGCATCCAGTCTTTATTTACAGTCAACACCATTTTATGAACTGTGAGATGAATACTCATTTCCCTTCTTAAGACCTTCAGTATCTTTTCACTGTCCACAGGGTCTTTCTTTTTACTGTGGAATAAATGGTCCTCCAGAACTCAGCCCCACCTACTTCCAGTCACCTCATCTGTCTGATCAGCACCTGCTAAGCAGCGTGTGGCTGACTATGTGATTCTACAAGCTTGGTGTCTGAAATGTCCTCACCACTTCACTTCCTTGACTAATTCCTGCTTATTATGTCTACTGGGGACTAGCCCTGAGTTTTTGATAGTCGTGACCCTCTGGAAATCTGGAGTTATTTAATAGAACATGAAAGAAGTCAGGGGGCATTTTTTTGCCCTGTAGAACAGTTTCTTTGAGAAGATTCTGTGAGAAGATTATTAGTAGACACATGCTGTTCCACACGCCCTATATCCGGGCAAAGACTGGATTCAAGTCATGTAGAGAGAAATATTCACAAATATTCCATCAGAAAGCTTCCCCATTTATACCCCAATAACTGTCCCTTCTCATTATCATGATAATGTGTTTACTGAAAACGGGTAGAAGGAGAGGTTTCTGTTACTATCTTTCCTAGGATATTGTCTTGTCGGTTTCTAATCCAGATGGACCTCAGGCAAGTTTTGTGGTGCCCCCTCCTCCATGCCAAACGTTTAAGTCCTAAATTAGATTTTATATACTGGAAGTGTACATTCTTGCTTTCCCACCTTAATCACTGGCCACAAGGAGCTGAGATTAAATGAGTGACTTCAGATCTCAAAAGATCAATTAGCTGAAAATGAGGGAAACATGCAGCCCTCCATTTATAGCTCTTCAGCTGTAAGGTCCCTGGGCAGAGACCAGGAAATAGGTGATAGGTAAAATGTTTTACCAAGTTATTAGAATTCTTTATAATTAATATTAGGCTCCAGTATATTTATTCCTATGAATCGATGTCTCCCAGAATAGTTTCATGGGTTCTCAGACTAAGTTTTGTTTACCAATCCTTATCCCAGCTGGTATTTTGAGAACAACTCTATTATTGCACTTAAAATATTTAATTGCCTTTCTTTGTTTATACCTCTATCTCTTCTCCTAGCATGAGCTTCTTGAGGACAGAAACAATGTCATATTTATTTCTATTACCCCCAAATCTAGAACTGTGCCTAGTAGATGCTTAATAAAATGTCTGAGTGAATTAAAAAAAAAAAATTGTTGGTTGCGATGAAGTTTAGGTTTTAAAGAATCTAATGATTCCCAATATCTACGTAGGAATAAATAGACTCAATCTATGTATCTATATCTATAGCTATATTTTCTGATAATGAAGTTCTTACTGTCATATTGAGGCAAGAGTTTCTGTATTTCAGCTATTCTCAGGGGTCCTGAGAACGGGGAAGTAAATCTTCTAGAAGTATTCCATGAAGTTAACAACTTAGGAGAATTCAGTAAAGATTGAATGGGCTAGGATGCTGCATGATGCATATGACAGTGAGCTGACTCCCAGCATACGTGAGGTTCCTCTGAGAAGGTGAAACTGGAAATCGACACCCAATGAATTAGATCAGAAGTACACAAATCAGCTAAGGAGACACTAGAATGACTCCTAAGAGAGTGAAAGACATGACTGAAACCTGACTGAAGATATATCTGAAGGGAGTTGATACCAAGCAAAGGAAGAGCAGGACTGAAATGGAAATGTAAAAATGGTAAATCATGGCCCATACCATGGTAGTGATCTGATAATCTCTTCAGAGAAAGAGGGTGTTGGGCTGGGAGCAAACCTCTCAGGGAAAAATGGCAGGGATATCTCTTTTGTGAAGATGAGTGTTTCAGGCTGTCTTAGTCTGATGCTATTATAATTTCACACATAATAAAATATAAGGTGCTATGACATTTGGTAATATGGGCAGTTCACAAATGAAGAGACAAATTGTGATATCAGGGAGAGGAACATGTCACGAAGGAGGCATGATGGGGTTGATCATTAGAAATTAGGTAAGATTTTTGTACTAAGTGGTACAGAACCAAACCCAAAACCCACTGCCGTCGAGTCAATTCCGACTCATAGCGACCCTATAGGACAGAGTAGAACTGACCAATAGAGTTTCCGAGGAGTGCCTGGTGGATTCAAACTGCTGACCTCTTGGTTAGCAGCCATAGCACTTAACCACTACACCACCAGGGTTTCCAAGTGGTACAGAAAGATAGGGAAAATGGCATGAATGGAGAAGGCAGGGCCACAAGTGGTCCAGACCAGCAGGACCATACTTGTAACAAGTGGGAGGATGGTACTAATGATCAGATGGTACACTTAGTGTGTGGGGAGATTTATACACTGGTCAAAGGTGTTTGATCATTATTATTTACATTACAGGGGACATTGCAGGTAACTGAGGCCGGGATCAGAGCTAAGATCTAAGAAGTCCAGATGTGGTTAGGTACAGAATAAAATGGGAAATGGAATTAGGGAAAGCTACTAAGGGCCATGGGTTTTTGCAATAGAGCCAGTGAGAAATGATTAAGGTATAAAATAAACAATGGACAAGAAAGAGTGTTGAGTAAAAGGAGACCAGAAAAAAGCATCAACAAATGACGACAGATCTTTATCACCACTCAACTGTTCCAGCTTCACTTTGGATCAATAGAATACCTGTGAATGACAACTCTGAACCCGAGAAGCACTAGTTGCAGCAGTGTGTAGGAATAAAATTCCGGATGAGTGCACTTTGCCTTCAAGAGTCCTGAATTTCCGTTACCGTTTATGTCACTCATGAGAGGGTCATATCACTGAAGTATTCATTCTAGACAGTGACAATGCCTTGAATTTCAAGAAAACGCCTGTTTTCTTTCTCCGAGTTCAGGAGAACAACTGCTTGTAGTTTTTTTCCTCACTCAGTAGGATGTACCGATCATCAGAGGTCCATCACAAGAACACCAGGCACTTCAGCAGAACACAAACATGAAAATACACAGAAGGTTTTGGGCTGTGGGGAGTGACCCACCCAGCATGACAGCTTGGAGAAAATTGCACCATCACAGCACTGAAATCTACTTTTTCTGGAAGATTTTCCTGAGTCCAACAACATCCAAATCTGACAGTGAATTTCGCTCCAACGAGAACACAGCGCTAAGGCTGAGAGAGAGTGAAACTGGATCTCAAACATCAGCATGTTATTCATTAAAGCATAAATTTGTGTGTGATAGTAACATGTATGGGATTGTATCATTTTCCAGGAGGCTAAGTGTTTTACATGTGAAGTGTTGGACACGAAGAGGCTAAACATTTGTTTTTCAAATTGAATTTCATTTTTGCCTGGCTCTGCAGTGGGTCTATAACCAGTTGCTACTGAGCCTATTCCAACTCATGGTGACCCTATGTGTGTCAAAGTAGAACTGTGCTCCATAGAGTTTTCAATGACTGATTTTTCAGAGGTAGACTACCAGGCTTTTCTTCTGAGGCACCTATGGGTGGATTCAAGCCTCCAGCCTTTCAGGTAGCAGCTGAGTGCTTTAACTATTTGTACCACCCAGGAACTCCCGTTGGTCTATAGACAGAACTCCAGCAATCAGCATCTCAGCTCAGAAGCAGTTTAATTGCATCCCCTTTGAGCATGTAATATCTGCCGGAAGGCTGGAGTGAATCCAGGCTTCTAGTATGTCCAGATTTTTTTTTTTTAAGAATATTTTTAATATTTAAAAATTTACTGGAAGCTAAGTTAAAGAAGGAAACCCTGGTAGTGTAGTGATTAAGTGCTACGGCTGCTAACCAACAGTTCAGCAGTTCAAATCCACCAGGTGCTCCTTGGAAACTCTATGGGGCAGTTCTACTCTGTCCTATAGGGTCGCTGTGAGTCAGAATTGACTCGACGGCAGTGGGGTGGGGTGGAGTAAGTTAAAGAAAGAAATGTTGAAGGCAAGGAAACTTATCAAACTAGTTTGTCCATCATAAAATCTCCAAAAGATAAGAAGAGAAAGGACATTTTTAACTGTTTTTTATAAAATGTTAGCAGAAAGATAATTTTAATAACTCTCTTACCTGTTTCATTTATGCCTACCATCTCCTCAGTTAGGGTCACAGACATTTATTTCACTATTGGAGATGAAATTTAACTAAAAAATCTCTGGGAATAGTAGCTAGGTGATGAATTCCTATCATGAATGATCCGGTTTGGATGAGGGAGGGAAGCGGAAGTCGGCAGAAGAAGAGACAAGAGTAATGGAATCCAAATGGGGAGAGCTATGTTAGAAAGTGCTTTGAAAGGGGTGGCATACGATGCTGAGAGTGAAAACAGCTGACTGTCTAGGGCCATCCCTGGGTGCACATTATTAATTTTCTTTGACATTAATGATTTATAAGGTAAGCCTTCAGGACTTAAACGTACTGGAGAGATCCTGAGAAAAACGGGCTTTTACTCATCCAGGTCTCTTCCTGCAATGTCTGTGTGTGTTGCTTGCAGGTCATGTTGCTAGGTTAGCAGACAGAGAACAAATTTAGGATTTAGTTTTGCAAGTTTGTACATAGAGTTTCTTGGGCTTCATTCAGGAAGAATTTCATATTGAATTCTTGCTTTAAATTAGGAGACACTGGCCCCTGGGACTTAAAATTGCTCTGCATCCTCATGGTTCCTCTGAAGAAACAAGAGAGTCATTTACTGTCACAAGAGCTCACTCTAGAAATGACAAGTCCAAAGCAGCAGCCTGGATAGTTGTCTGTGACCCTTCAAGGGATGCAGGTTTGGCCCCATGTCATTCGTCATTCTCTTAATGTATATCCTCTGATTTGGGGATAGAAAGGTGAGCCTCAAATTTAGCTGCTGACCTCATTCTTGGCTTGGCATCGCTAGTAAAAGCTAAAGATTTCTGGGTGCACTTCACCCCTTTCTTAAAGGAATACTAAAAGAAGAGTGAAAGGGGGCAGGATTTGTTCAGAGTTTCGCAGGGAATGGTATTTCCTTTATTCTTTTTTTTTTTTAATTTATAGTGATAATAGTACTTTTCTGCATTTGAACTCCTCCCGTGGCTCTGACAAGGCTCCATTTTAAGTGCTTATTGGGGTTTGGAAATCTACAAGCATTGGCCCATTGTCATGCCAAAGTAGGAGCTCCTTAGACAAAAGATCTGAGTTGTTTTTCTGCAAATGAAACGTCAGCTTGGAGGTTCCTCTCCACTTGTCTGAAATTGTCACAGGGGAAGTCAGTACTGCACGTGTGGAATGTAGACAGAGTAATCAGGAACCTCCATGCAGAAATTTGACTTATATGCACCTATACTAGACTGTTATTATGGAGAAACTTAGTTCCCTGTAAACTCTTACTGATGGTACTGAAGAAAGGTCCAAGCTGCACTGAAGGCATTGGTGAAAAAGTAGGCTTCAGGAATTGACGGAATACCAACTGAATTATTTCAACAAATGAATGCAGTGTTGGAAGAGCTCACAAGTCTATGACAAGAAATTTGGAAGACAGCTACCTCGCCAACCAACAGGGAGAGATTCATACTTGCACCCGTTCCAAAGAAAGGTGATGCAACAGAATTCAGAAATTATCAAACAATATCATTAATACCACACACGTAAAATTCTGCTGAAGATAATTCAAAATGGTTGTAGCAGTACATCGACAGGGTACTACCAGAAATTCAAGTGGATTCAGAAGAGGATGTGGAATGTGGGGTATCATTGCTGATGTCAGATGGATCTTGGCTGAAAGCAGAAAATACCAGAAAGATGTTTCACTGTGTTTTATTGACTATGCAAAGGGATTCAACTGTGTGGATTATTACAAATTATGAATAAAATTGTAAAATAAGGGGGAAATTCCAAAACGCTTAACTGTGCTCATGAAAGGGTTGTGCTTAGATCATGAAGCAGTTGTTCAAACAGAATAAGGAGATACTGTGTGGTTTAAAGTCAAGAAAGGTGTGTGTTAGAGTTGTATCCCTTCACCACACTTAATGTGTGTGCTGAGAAAATAATTTGGGAATCTGGACTATATGAGGAAGAACACAGCATCAGAATTGGAGGAAGACTCATTAACAACCTGTGTTATGCAGATGACAGAACCTTGTTTGCTGAAAATGAAGAGGACTTGAAGCACTTACAGATGAAGATCAAAGACTACAGCCTTCAGTATGGATTATAACTCACATAAAGATAACAAAACGCCTCACAATTGGACCAGTAAGCAACATTATGATACACGGGGAAAAGATTGAAGTTGTCAAGGATTTCATTTTACTTGGATCCACAATCAATGCCCATGGAAGCAGCAGTCAAGAAATCAAAGGATGCATTGCATTGGGCAAATCTGTTGCAAAGGATCTCTTTAAAGTGTTAAAGCAAGGATGTCACTTTAAGGGCTAAGGTTTGCCTGACTCAAGCCATGGTGTTTTCAGTTGTCTCAAATGCCTGTGAAAGCTGGACAATGAAAAAGGAAGACTGAAGAAGAATTGATGCGTTTGAATTATTGTGTTGGTGAAGAATATTGAATGTACCGTGGATTGCCAAAATAACCAACCAATCTGTCTTGGAAGAGGTGCAGCCAGAATGCATGTTAGAAGCAAGGATGGTGAGACTTTGACTCATATATTTTAGACGTATTATCAAGAAAACCTACTCCCTGGAGAAGGACATCATTCTTGGTAAACTAGAAGATCAGCACAAAAGAGGAAGACCCTCAATGAAATGGATTGACACAGTGTCTGTAACAATGGACTCAAGCATAACAATGATTGTGAGGATGGCATAAGACTGAGCAGTGTTTCATTCTGTTGTACACAGGGTCTCTATGAGTCAAAACCTACTCTATGGCACCGAAAAGCAACAACAAACTCATAAAAATTATTTTAAAAATTTCTGTGTGTGGAAAAAGCAAAATTTTGGCCTTATAATAATATCAAAGATAATTTGAACATGTATTTGGGAGGCTTTCAAAAAATTAATTTTTGAGATATAACCAGAAATATCTACCAGAGATGAGAGGATGAGGGAGATCAACTGTCACTTGGTCCTGGTGGAATAAAAGAATGATCCAGAGCTGATTTTAGAGTCTATGAAAGAAATGGATCATTTTGATGAAAACTCCTGGAATGTGTATGAAATTGAACAGCAAAGTAGGAGAAAATAGAGCTGGTCAAGTGTTTGTTTTTCTCAAAGCTGGAAAAACACATTTGAAAGTTTTGTAACCAATTGTAGGCCTGGACTAATTTAATGTGGATGGTAGTGGTTATTCCTCTGTTCTCTGGGAAAAGTCCTTCCATTCCCTTGGATTAGTTACCTACTCTAAATATAGTTACCATTTTAGAGTGGATTTTTGTTTGGGAATATTTAGCCAATTATTAATCAGTTGCCAGGGCTTTAGGACTATTAATGCAGTAAATTTGCTAACCACTGTATCCCCAGACCCAGAACAACACCTGGCACATATCAGGCATTCAATAAATATTTGTTGAACAAAATGAATTAAATTGGCAGAAAGAGGCAACTACATCTTTAGTGTGTATAAGTTTAATCTTCCCAATAATACATTGGGAAGGGGAGGAGTAGGGTTTCTGAGCATTCAGAAATGCATAAAGACATTTTTAAAGAAAGAGAGAAATCTATAGACAGAGAAATTAGGAGGATTGAAGGATGGAGAAAGCCACAAAGACAATTTTGCCCTGGGGTTAGGGAGTTGTTCTTTAAATTCTATACAAGACACAGTTGACCTAGAGAATAGGTTAGAGCAGAGGTTTCTAAATTTTCTTGGCTCCGAGTTTCCTTAATGTCACAGTGATTTTTTTTCATAGTGCCCCTTGTCCAAAAGAAACGCCAAATAGTTCCATTTATTAAGTGGATAGATAAGGCTGGTGCCATGCTCACTACAACTAATGGTGATCTTATGTACAATGGAAAGAAACGCTACCTCATCCTGTGTCGTCCTCACAATTGCTGGTATGTCTGAATCCATCATTGTGGCTATTGTACCAACCCATCTCACTGACTTTCTCCCTCTTTGGCCTTCTATTTCACCAAACATGTAGTCCTCCTCCAGTGATTGATTGCTCTTAATGATGTGTCCAAAGCAAGCAACTTAGACAATGTTCTGTTGTGATCCATAAGATTTTCCTTGGCTAAATTTTGGAAGTAGATCATCAGGCCTTTCTTTGTAGTCTGTCTTAGTCGAGAAGTGCTGCTGAAACCTGTCCACCATGGGTGACCCTGCTGGAATTTGAAATACGAGTGCCATAACTTCTAGCACCTCATGTCACAGTCCCACAAACTGACAGACGGGTGGTTAATGTAGTAAGTAGCTATGTCTAAACAACTTAATGAGTATCCAAGTTTTAAGAACTTAAGGGCTATTTGAATAAATAAAACACGTAAGTTGAAAGAAAAAATAACATTTCTATTTCATTCTGAAATAGCCACAATTACTTACTGATAGGATGTGTATGCCTGTTAAGTGTTGCATATCTTCTCAAATTTTGGTATTATCGATACCCTCATTTTCCTTCCCACACTGACTTTCATGCAGTACTTGGTTTTTAGTCTAACAACTGCTGAAAATCCAGCAATTTCATTTCAAAATGATGTTTCAAAAGGAATGTAGTGATCTAATGTTAAAATAGTTCACCCTTGTGTCTGACAGGTATCAGTGGTTTGTGCACGTCCCTCAAAAATTTTAAATATCCCACAGCACATCGTGAGTTTGCCACGACATGCCAGTCCCTTGATGCACGATTTGTAAACCACAGAGTTATCGAGATGAAAAATATAACTGATAATAATACTGCCATGATCCAATTACTTCAAAACAAAGACGATAATGTAAGGGGGCAGAGAAAATAGACTAATGGGAACAGAACAACCAGAAAGGTAATATTGAGAAGGTTCGTGCATTGTGAAGAATGTAACCAATGTCGCTGAACATTTTGTGTAGAAATTGTTAAATGGGAACCTAAACTGCTGTGTAAACCTTTTCCAAAAACACAATAAAATATGTTATGAATTGAATTGTGTTCCCCCAAAATGTGTGTCAACTTGTCTAGGCCATAATTCCAAGTATTGTGTGATTGTCCATCATTTTGTCGTCTGTTGCGACTTTCCTGTGTGTTGTAAATCCTACCTCTATGATGTTAATGAGGTGGGATTAGCAGCTTTTATGCTAATGAGGCAGGGCTCAATGTGCAAGAGTAGATTGTCTTAAGTCAATCTTTCTTGAGATCTGAAAGAAAGAAGCGAGCAGAGAGACAGGGGGACCTCATACCACCCAGAAAGTTGTTGTTTTTGTTAGGTGCTGGTGGGTTCCATAACAAATGAAGCACTTACTGATGAAGATCAAAGACCACAGCCTTCAGTATGGATTACACCTCAATGTAAAGAAAACAAAAATCCTTACAACTGAACCAAGAAGCCACATCATGATGAACAGAGAAAAGATAGAGATTGTCAAAGGATTACATTTTACTGGGATCCACAATCAGCACCCATGGAAACAGTAGTCAAGAAATCAAAAAATGCATTGAATTGGGGAAACTGGCTGCAAAAGACCTCTTGAAAGTGTTGAAAAGCAAAGATATCACCTAGAGGACTAAGGTGCACCTGACCCAAGCCATGGTGTTTTCAATCACCTCATACGCATGTGAACGCTGGACAATGAATAAGGAAGATAGAAGAATAATTGATGCCTTTGAATTGTGGTGTTGGCGAAGAATATTGAATATACCATGGACTGCCAAAAGAACAAACAAATCTGTCTTGGAAGAAGTACATCCAGAATGCTTCTTAGGAGCGAGGTTGGCAAGTTTACATCTCACATACTTTGGACGTGTTATCAGGAGGGATCAGTCTCCGGGGAATAACATCATGCTTGGTACAGTGGAGGGTCAGTGGAAAAGAGGAAGACCCCCAATGAAATGGATTGACACAGTGGCTACAACAATAGGCTCAAACAAAGCAACAATTGTGAGGATTGCGCAGGACCAGGTAATGTTTTGTTCTGTTGTGCATACAGTCTCTATGAGTCAGAATCAACTCGATGGAACTTAACAACAACAGCAACAAAATCTTGTTAATGTAGACATTGAGCTGTGGGGTTTGGGTTTTCGATAGTAGTGATAAAAGCAGTAGCTAGCATATTGAAACTTCTTTCTTGCCAGCCACTGTTCTAAGCACTTGCATGCATTATATTTTTAAATATTCTCAATAACCCTAAAACCCATTGAAGTTGAGTAGATTCAGACTCACCGTAACCCTACGGGACAGAACAGACCTGCCCCATAGGGTTTCCAAAGAGCGCCAGGTGAATTCAAACTGCTGACCTATGAGGTAGGAATTATTATTCCTCCTTTTTGTGGAAAAAGGACTTAGAAAGAAGACAGAAATTAAACTTGCTTATGGTCATTTCTTATGGTCACAGAAACCCTGGTGGTGTAGTGGTTAAGTGCTGTGGCTGTTAACCAAAAGGTCGGCAGTTCAAATCCACCAGGCGCTCCTAGGAAACTCTATGGAGCAGTTCTACTCTGTCCTATAGGGTCGCTGTGAGTTGGAATCGACTTGACAGCAATGGGTTTGGTTTTTGGGTTTTGTTTGAGTGGGGCAAGTCAGAGGGCATGCTCTTTTTGTTTCCTTTTTTTGCTTGTATGTTTTTTAATAGTGAAAAATACAGCAAGTGTATAGCATATGGTGAGAGCAATTTGTGGGTTTGTGCACTGAGTATTTTTTTTTCAAAGTGCTCTTTAAGCATTCATCTTACTCGTGCGGTGGCCCTCTAATAGTCTGAAGGCCTCACTACGCAGATCCTGATACGGGGGCTCCTCTGGTTTGACTTTGGTTTGGACACAAATTGTTGTAGCTTTCCTGTTTACTAATTCTGGTAGTCAATGATAACCTACCATGAAGTCCCCATCCCTTACCTGCCAGTGACTCCAGGAGAACTCCTCAAGGGCACCAAAGCCTCTGGACATGGAGAACAGGCCTTCATATGGCGGCACAGGAATAGCGCAGTCTAATAGTTTGTGCTATGTTGGCTGCTTAGTTATTGAGTCATGTTACAGGCTCTGACTTCATTAGAAAAAAAATGTTAAAATGATTTACATTGTGGCTAGCCTATTATTATTTTTTACTTTAGATGGCAGTATTATATACTTTCTTCTTTGTTTCCAGCTTTCACATGCCAATCACCAGTAGTTATTAAAGCATATTAATTGCATGGTTGATCAACTTCAGACTGCAGAAGTTGGTAAACCTTTTCAATTTCTAAATCTTTGGCCTTAGTGGTTGGTGTGTAAATTTGAACAATAGTCATAATAATTTATCTTCCTTGTAAACATATGGACATTATCCTATCACCGACAGCATTGTATTTCAAGACAGATTTTTTTTTGACAATGAATGCAATGCTGTTCCTCTTCAATTTACCATTCCCTGTATAGTAGGCCATATGACTGTACTATTCTAAATGGCCAATACCAGTTCATTTCAGCTCACTAATGCCTAGGATATCGTTCTGCGTGCATTCTATTTCATTTATGATAACTTCCAATTTTCCTAGATTTATACTTAGTACACACTATGTTCTGATTACTAATGGATGTTTGCAGCTGTTTCTTCTCATTTTGAGTATTGCCACATGAGCAAATGAAGGTCCCGAAAGCTTTACTCCACCCGTGTCATTAAGATCGACTCTACTTTGATGAGGCAGCTCTTCCCCAGTCATATTTTGAGTGCCTTCCAATCCGAGGGGCTCATCTTTCAGCACTTTATCAGACAATGCCCTGTCACTACTCATAAGGTTTTCACTGGCCAATTTTTTTCAGATTGCCAAGTTCTTCTTCTAGTCCAAGTAAAGTATTATAATGGAGTTAGAAAATCAAAGGGAAGAATACGCTTGGCATTTCTCAAGCTGAAAGAACAGAAAACAAAATTCAAGCCTCAAGTTTCGATATTGAATGATTCTGTGGGCAAGATATTGAACAACGCAGGAAGAATCAAGGAAAGATGGAAAGAATACACAGAGTCACTGTACCAAAAGGGATTGGTAGGTGTTCAACCATTTCAGGAAGTAGCATATAATCAAGAACCAATGGCACTGAAGGATGAAGTTCAAGCTGCCCTGAAGGCATTGGCGAAAAACAAGGCCCTAGGAATTGACAGAATATGAACTGAGATGTTTCAACAAGCAGATGCAACGCTGGAAGTGCTCATTGGTCTATGCCAAGGAATTTGGAAAACAGGTACTTGGCCAACCTAGTATAAAAGATCCATATTTGTGCCCATTCCAAAGAGAAGTGGTCCAACAGAATGCAGAAATTATTGAACAATACCGTTAACATCACACGCAAGTAAAGTTTCACTGAAGATCATTCAAAAGTAGTTGCAGCAGTACATCGACAGGGAAATACTAGAAATTCAAGCCAGATTCAGAAGAGGACATGGAATGAGAGATATCATTGCTAATGTTGGATAGATCCTGGCTGAAAGTAGAGAATACCAGAAAGATGTCTACTTGTGCTTTATTGACTATGCAAAGGCATTCAACTGTGTGGATCATAACAAATCATAGATAACATTGTGAGGAATGGGAATTCCAGAAGACTTAATTGCACTCATGAGAAACCTATGCATAGACCAAGAGGCAGTCATTTGAACAGAGCAAGGGGATATTGCATGGTTTAAAATCAGGAAAGGTGTTTGTGAGAGTTGCGTCCTTTCACCATACATATTCAATGTATGCTGAGCAAATAATAGGAGAAGCTGGACTATGTGGAAGAAGACTCACTAACAACCTTCCTTTGGTATGCGGATTACACAGCCTTGCTTGCTGAAACTGAGGAGGACTTGAAGCACTTACTAATGAAGATCAAAGACTACAGCCTTCAGTATGAATTACACTCCAACATGAAGAAAACAAAAATCCTCACAACTGGACCAATAAGCAACATCATGATAAATGGAGAAAATACTGAAGTTGTCAGGGATTTCATTTTACTTGGATCCACAATCAATGCCCATAGAAGCTGCAGTCAGGAAATCTAATGGTGCATTGCCTTGGGCAAATCTGTTGCAAAAGACATTTTTAAAGTGTTACAAAGCAAAGATGTCACTCTGAGGACTAAGGTTTGTTTTTTGGTTTTGTCACTCTGAGGACTAAGGTACGCCTGATTCAGGCCATGATATTTTCAATAGCCTCAAAGGCATGGAAGTGCTGGACAATGAATAAGGAAGACAGAAGAAGAGCTGATGCCTTTGAATTATGGTGTTGGTAAAGAATACTGAATATACCATGGTGAGGTGGATTAATTACTTTTGTGTGTGGCCTTTTGGAAACCCTGGTGATGTAGTTGTTAACAGCTATGGCTGCTAACCAAAAGTTTGGCAGTTGGAATCCACCAGGCGCTCCTTGGGAACTCTATGGGACACTTCTACTCTTACCTATAGGTTTGTTATGAGTTGGAATTGACTGGATGACAATGGTGTTTTTTTTTTTTCCTCTAGCCAAGGTCTTGTAACTCCCACCCAGGTGATTGGGCGGGACTGTGTGTTAGGGTAATTGTGGCCCACCAATGGAATTGGTCAGTTTTACCTTAAAAGAGAGCCAATTCCAGAGCAGAGAGGAGGATCCTATAAGCATCAAGGAAGAACAGCCAGGAGTGGAGGGTGAGTCCTTTGAACCTGGGATCTCTGCACAGAGAAGCTCCAGAAAGTAGGATACAGACAGAGAGAGAGAGACAGAGAGAAAGAGCAAGACAGTGAGAAGTGGTGGCAGCAAAGACCCAGCAGCAGAGACCCGGCAGCATGACATGGTGTGGTGGGCCACTGAGAGAGAAAGCTGAGTGCGTTTGGGGAGACGTTTAGGGGCAGGGAGAGGAATGCCTGAGAGCACAGCTGGGGAGAGGTTGTCGTGATGGAACAACAATATCCTGAGTGTTCTGAGCCTGAACTGTAACTGTTACTTCCCTAATAAACCCCATAATTGTGAGTATGGTCTATGAGTTCTGTGTGGCCATTGCAATGAATTATGGAACCCAGTAGAGAGTGCTGTTCGAGGGATGATTGGTATCAAAATTTGTAAAGACGGCAGATAGAGGAGGCATGTCTGACCTCCACCTCATGGGAGTCAGCCTTGTGCTAGTGATCTTGGTTCTCCTTCTTCCTCGTGGGGTTAGAGGAGGTCAGACACTGCCCCCAAGCCGTTTTTACACATGGACTGCCAGAAAAACAAAGAAGTACAGCCAGAATGTTCCTTAGAAGTGAAGAAGTTTATGTACTTTGAACATGTTACCAGTTCCTGGAGAAGGGCATCGTGCTTGATAAAGTAGAGGGTCAGTGAAAAAGAGAAAGACCCTCAATGAGATGGATTTACACAATGGCTCCAACACTGGACTCAAACACAGCAATGATTGTGAGAATGGTGCAGGATCGGGTGGTGTTTTGTTCTGTTGTACGTAGAGTCTGTATGAGTTGGAAACAACTTGAGACATGTAACAACAACAACAATTACACACGTACTCCTCACTATCTCATTGTTCAACATTTAACAATTACAATAGTGAAAAATCTACTATCTGACTATTTTGACCATTAATGACATACATCTGAGAGTAATGCTGGATGTAATGGTTAAGGTTATGCGTGAACTTGGCTGGGCCATGATCCTCAGTAGTTTGGCAATTATGTAATGATGTAATTTGGCAGTTATGTAATGATGTAATCATCCTCTATCTTGTGATCTGATGTGGGCATCCTCCATTTTCACATAATGTTGATTTTCACATAATGACCTGGTATTCTAACCTAACCATGTTAATAAGTGAGGATTGGGTGTATTGTGAAATGACAACAGATTTTGCAGTAATAATTATTGGATTGAGATCAAACTCTTCCATCTCCAAGCTGTGTTACCTCAGGTAAGTTGGCTAGCATTTCTGAACTTCATGTTCTTTGTTAGTAAGTTTATAGTGAATATGTACTTTATAGAATTGTTATGAAGTTCCAATGAGGTAATGTTAAAGTGTATTAAAGAGTTTTTTAAGACACTAAAGTATTATACAAATATTCGTTATTATTATTGTTATGATATAATTCTGTAAAAATGTTACATGCAATTACTAGATAGTCCTGTAATTCTATTTCATGTTACTTCATGCTAAATGTTTAGTCACTGAAACAAAAAATTATATGACTCATTCTCTAATTGTGGGAGTGTTATAATTTAACGCCCTGGCAACTCTTTTACAATAAGGTAAACATTCCCAAGTCTAAATGCACACTGGATTGACAATTATTTCTCCAAGCTATGTTTTGAGTTGGTAATTTAATTTTACACAGGCTCTTAACAGCAGGATTTACATTATATATGTCAGCTTAAACACATGGCTATCGACACACTCACACCATCACAGAAATGCCCACAGTGAAAATGCATCTTAAGAAAGCTCCCTTATTCCAAGGGACTTTCACCAGAACCAGTGTTCTCAAAGGAGAGTCAGATTCTTTGATCCCTTTCAGTCCTTCAGGATGTAGAACTTTCGTTTACATCAAAATAAATTCTGAAAGTTAAATAAGGGAAAAAAGTAAATGTCTTTGGTCCTTCCAAATTACCAAATGCCAATGAATTTATTAAACATTTTAGAAAGGTCAAGTTATTATTTCCATTTATCAAATCAAATCAAGTTCTTCAGCTTATCTAATAGATTGTGGTCATGGATCTGAAGACTTTAGAACATATCATTTGCCAGTTAAGGGTTTATTTCAGAATTTACTTCTTATTAAGTGTAAAAGGACACTTGATTTGCTATGCCCTCCCTGATCCAGCCTTCCATTTAAAGCTAATTATAACATTTATATGACAATTATCAGATATGTCTTGGGATTGCTAAAATAATAATCATTCCTTTGTACAGAGTGATTTATTTTGTTTTTATAAAGAAAGAAAGATTCATTAGGATAGGGTAGAAGTGTAGTAAGGGCATTGTGATAGGAACTAAACCTGAAATTCACTAGAGCCTGGGTCAGTTTTCTCGGCATGTGTCTTTTTTTGTACTGTATGGCACCATTTCTATGAACTTCTCAGTGTTCTTTTGTTCCTGAAGAACAGTTTCCTGGACTCTACTTATACGTCTCCCATCATGGCTTCTTTAAGTGGGATTCTCTGACCTAGGAGTTCACATCACATAACAAGGAAACAGCCACCACTGATTGGCCTTTATGCTGTTTGTCCCAATTTCAAATTCTTGGGAGAAAGAATGTCATTGGCCCAGCTTGGTCTCTTCATTACTAGTTGTTATGTAAACTTCCCAATAGGCTACGACTCTGAACAAAGGTCCTGGTGCAAACATGATTTCAGGGACAGATGGTGATAGTTGTCAGAGAAGGGAGGTTGGGCAGAATAATCAATCCAAAATTACAATAACATAAAAAGATTTTAATTATAGAAATACTTCATTATTATCTCAGAAATATTAGCATGCAAAAACTCAGGTATAAAAAAATCTGGAAGGATTATATGCATGTATAAACCCTGAGAAACATTCAAGAGGAGAAAGCTCTTTATGATTGCCTGTGATTTTAGTTTGCACTGTGTGAATTTGGTATTTATAGTAGACCTCACTGAAGACCATTGGAATTTGCAAAACTCAGCCTCAGTATGGTCCATTGCTGATTAAGTTCATAATTCTTTGTTGCAAGAATTCGGATTAAACACAGTGTAATTCTCTGGGTGTAAACTATAAAGTAGATGCATTTTTGAAAGCATAAGCACCTGATTAACTATGTTTTAGCATCACTGCAGCCAATGCACTTTTAAGGACTTGAGTTTGTTTTATCAAATATGTGTGCAACTCTGTAATATATATGGCATTATGCCACAGATTATCAAAATATGCATATTTAAGAGCACAAATGTTAAAGCAATTATGCAAATTTTAAAATCATTTCACATAAATTGGACCAGGATCATTTCAGACAGTAGTTATAAAAGGAAGAGAAAAATCAATTGTAGTTTTTTTTTTTTTAACTTAAAAAATGCATCTATTTATACATGGCAGATTTATCACATGTGTTTCTATCGTCTCTTCCCTGCAATACTACTTAAAGTACGGTCAGGAAAATTTTTAAGAAAAGGGCAGATATGAGAGAGATAAAGCTACAAACTTAATTGCTTTCAAGTGGAATACTATTGAGAAGTGAGCCTATTTCCTGCACAGAACCCTAAAAAGATTCTGGGAGCACTGGTTATGCCGTGGAGGCTAAAGTGAGACTGGAGACTAAAAACAGGGGGAAGGAGGAAAGTCTGCATAAGGGAGTTAAACCCCCAGATTTTCTTCCTTCACTGGAGACCAGGTGGCTCTCCCCCAAGCAGGATACCAGTAGTTAATTTTCAGAGGAAACTGACCTTGAGAGGCACTGTACACCAGACACAGCAAAATATGGGAGTAGTAAATATTAAGCAAACTAAAAGAAATACATACAGTGTAGGGGAAAAAAGGCATTTAAGCAAAAACCACAGCTTGCTGTAATTGATATTCTCAAAATGAAATGTTGCATCCGTTACAAACGAAAAACAAAAGCAAAAAGTAAGATGTTCATATAAAGAATCAAAGAATAAGAAAGAGTTTCAGGAAATTAAATCATTTAGAAAATTCCAATAAATGTTGAGGAAATTTCTGGGAAAATAGAATCAAAAGATAAATGGAAAAGAGAAGAAAAGGGCTAAGAGAATCAAATGATCAGTCTAGGAGTTCCAGCATCTAGCTAATGCCAAAACAAACAAAACAAAAACCAAACGAAACCCATTGCCTTCGAGTTGATTCCAACTCATATTGACCCTGTAGGACAGAGTGGAACTGCCCCACAGGTTTTTCGAGGAGTGGCTGGTGGATCTGAACTGCTGATCTTTTGGTTAGCAGACGCACTCTTAACCACTGCACCAGCAGAGTTCAATCTAGCTAATAGATATTACATAAAAAGAGAGCAGAGAAAACAGGCTAGGAAATCACTCAAGAAGTGGATTATGAAAAATTTATTGAAGTACAAGCGTCTCCAGGTTAAAGAACACTGCAAGAGCCCAGCAATAAAGATCCTGCAACAAAATACATTTTTGTGAACTTTCAGAATATCTGGGCAAAACAGGGTCCCAACACTTTTCAGAGATAGAATTAAAAAAAAAAAAAAGGAAACATGGTTACCTACAAAAGACCTGAAATGAGAATAGCACCAGAATTCTCAAAAGCAAAAGCAACACTGAGGTGAGAATGTGTTGGAGCGATACCTCAGTATTTTAAAGGAAAATAGTTTTCAACTTAGAATTCTACACCTGGCCAAATTTTATGCAAATATTTGTATACAATAAATACATCTCAAGAATGCAAAGAATCATTCTTGATTCTTGTGCTCTTTTAAACAAAGTTACTAGAGGAAAGATTTCAGCAAAATGAGAAAAAACTAGATGACAACATGGACCTCAGGGAAATGAGGTCCAATTTTTGAAGGAAAGTCATAAGTTTTTGGCTGGGCAGAAGGTTTAAAGAGCAATCAGACTAAACTAAAGCAAGTATATGAAG
The DNA here is from genome assembly GCF_024166365.1 of Elephas maximus indicus. Lineage (NCBI taxonomy): Eukaryota > Metazoa > Chordata > Mammalia > Proboscidea > Elephantidae > Elephas > Elephas maximus. The sequence goes on along the minus strand of NC_064819.1, from coordinate 141,838,987 downwards.
AACTCTGAGAGAGAAAGGTCTTCAAAGAAAACACTATAGCCCAAGTGTTTAACCATTTGGAAATTGCTTAAGTACTTGGATTTTGCTATTTGTAACTGAAATGCAATATTCATCTTGCCAGATTGTTGTAGGAATTAAGAAACATGTATGTAAAGGCCCCGGAATAGAGTAGTGTCATTTACTGAGATAAGGAATGCAAGAAAGGGCCAGTTTGGGCAGGGAAGGTTGGGCAAATAGAGTAAAATACGAGCTGCATTCAACTTTTCTACAAATTTTATTGAGACCTATTGGACTACAACCCCAAGCACAATGGTTTCTTTCCTTCCTCCCTTCTTGCATTCCTCTGTCCCTTACCCTTCTTTTCATCTTATTTTTAGTTTGAAAATGGTACATTTTAAATTCGGTAACCTAGAATCTTTACGGTTTTACAACTCTTAATACTGTGGCATTTCCCTATACGTCCGAAATGGTTTTTGGCATCCTATTTTTAATTAGTCTCATGGTTTGAGTCCCAGGCTTTTGGCAGAGCAGTGGTGAGATGATACCAAGAGTAGTGTGGTTAGCGAGAGAAATACAGAGGGAGAACACAGGAACTGATGAAGAAGATGAGGAGAGCAAATTGAGAAATTCAGGAAGTTGAATGAAAATCAGAACAATATGTTTTTAACTGCATATACAGGAATGGGAGGAAACCGTGGTGGCGTAGAGGCTAAGAGGTACGGCAGTCAACCAAAAGGTCAGTATTTGAATGCACCAAGGCGCTCCTTGGAAACCCTATAGGGCAAGCAGTTCTACTTTGTCCTGTAGGGTCACGAGTCAGGATCTACTCGATGGCCATGGGTATACACAAGTATAAGAATGGGATTAAGGCTTGGTGGGAAAGTTTGAAATCTTAGCTTGTGACATTTCCTTAAAGCTATCAAAACCCTTCATGCTTTCATTAGAATTTCTATAAATCTCTTCAGGACCCCCTCCCCCCCTACAAAAACAAAACATTGCCCTTGAGTCAATTCTGACTCATAGTGATCACTGGGACACTGTAGCACAGAGTATAACTGCCCCATAGGGTTTCCAAGGCTGCAATCTGTACAAAAGAGATTGCAACATCGTTCTCCTGAGGAGCAGCTGGTGGGTTGAAACTACAGACATTTTGATTAGCAGCCGAGCGCTCAACCACTTCACCACCAGGGCTCCTTTCTTCAGGACCAGAAATACGAATTAACTACAAATGTACTGAGAAGCAGTTGGGGAAAATTTGCTGTAACAAACAACTTCACCATATACCAGAGAAAAACTTTTAGAGGTAAATGACAATTATTCTTTCATTACTGCTACTCACAATCTGTCATCAGCCTGATTTTATATGTATCCATTGTTCTGTGGTTAAGAGCTTGGCTGCTAACCAAAATGCTGGCAGTTCAAATCCACCAGCCACTCCTTGGAAACACTATGGGGCAGCTCTACTCTGTCCTATAGGGCCATTATGAGTTGAAATAGACTCAATGGCAATGAATTTGGTTTTGGTGTATTGTTCTATAGTTCATACTTCAGGCTGAAATAATAAAGTAAATCAGTTATTTAACACACTTTACCAGATACTATATTTTTCAGTAAGCTCTCCATTGAGGAAACACAACTTAGATAAAACAATTTCTTCCAAAGTATTATTTATGCCACTACTTTGATGAAAAGGACAACATGGGAGAAATCCACTGGTGCCATAAGAAACTGAGAGCAAAGGGCCTGTGGGCTGAGTAACTACTCTCCTTATGACAACATTATGATACATTGCATTGGCTGTCTCGGTTGATAACATTGACTATATGAGAATTAAGTGCTAGTGACATGTTACTTAAATACACTTACGGTTAGACATGTGAGAGACAATAGTACCTGCATCAACCTTTACCTGCAAAGCCACGGCTCCACTGAAGGGGCAGAGTCATATTTGTGACACTGATTCCTTGACATCAGCTGAGTGCACACAGTGAATTCTGAAGGTTTTTCTTCTCTTCCTTTTGGCATCCTTCCCCATCTGTCCTGGTATCCCTGTCTTCCTTTTCCTGTCTTAATTCTACCTCCTTTTTTTCTTTTTCTCCAAGAAAACCTCTAGAGCATGTCCAGTTCTCTATGTGATCTGCACACCATGTTTAGTGCTGAGTTAAAGCTTGCCTTCATGTAAGCAGTAAGGAAATTACACTTGCGAGATTGCAGGTTTTGAATCAAATTACACAGTGAGTGCCATTTCTTAAAGCAAAGCTTGAGGGGCTTTTGTGAATAAGTTCGTCTGAGTCAACAGCTAAACAGTTATTTGGCGTGCGCTGAAAACTCTTGCTTTCTTTTCTTGTTCAGGGAAAGGGCTATTAAAGAGATTAATAAACACTGGTAAACGTTATCCTACTCCCAAGATTTATTCAATGATTCTCCATTCCCCCTGGCTGAGCTGGCAGCTTTTGTATTTACTTTTCTAAGTGTGTGATGCACAAGAAGGCACTACCTAGTAGAGTGAAAGATGAGAATTTGGCTAAAAGGAGTTTACTCTAATTATAGACTGTAATTATAGGAAGTGAAAGGATAGATTGGAACAAAAGAGTAAATATACAAGAAGAGATTATAAAGGGAAACATGGCAAAAGTTGGAAATGGGTTCAAGAAGGATTGGATTTGAAAAAGAATAGAAGCACATACTTCTCTTAAAAGGATGATATGAAAGAATAGTTGGACTTGCAGATAAATTTTAAAGTGTGGAGTAACTGTTTTGAAGAAATTTATATTGATGGCTCCTATCTATGGCACCTTTCCCCTCCCCCAATCATCATTGTTACTCCATAAACCTATTTTCTTCATAGCATCTACTACTAGCTTAAATGATCTCGTTCTGAATATTTCTTTAGTTATCTAATATCTGGCAGCCCCTCTAGAATGTAAACTCCATCGGATTAAGAAACTTGGCTGTTTTGTTCATACTGCATTCCTACCATGTACATGGCATATATTAATGAGCTTTGTAAATATTTAGGTGAATGGACATTGTCAATGACCTTTCACATGAGAGCAAGGAAGAGCATGTTAGAAGACTAAAAATGGTTTAGAACATACACGTTCCCATTAGTAAATACTAATATTCGTGGTATTAATTATAGTTACCACTAGGCAAAGTGATTTGCATATACTAAGTCTAATATTCACAATCACCTATGAGAAAACTGTTACTATGCCCAGTTTAGGATTAGAAAATTGGAGCTTAGAATGCTGAAGTTAAGAAGCTGCTAATTAGTTTGGCCATGTGTTGATTTTTATTTGGCCAGCAATAACTAAACAAATTTTTGACCAGTATTTATGATTTAGTTTTTATTAAAAATAAATTTTTAAAGTATCCACTTACATGGTAAAATAATTTTCTTCATATTGTCCAGGAAACGTAGAAGTTGGAGTAGTGAAGATAACAGTCTCCCAGACTGCAGATGAATTAGCAAGGGTTGGATTTAGTCAGGGATTGTAGGGGTGGGATGTGTGTGTGTGAGAGAGAAGGGCAAAGTCTCACGTATCATTGCAAAGAGCTATAGTGACTCACTTTGGGACCCAGATCAGGTAGAAAGACAAGTAAACTAGGAAAAATCCAGTAGACTGTTGCTATTTGAAAATATTTCAATGGGAAGAAGTGAGCAAGAAAGGTTCATTCATTGTTTCCTCATGTCTCATCAATTTTCCAGCCTGACTTCAGTCCCTATTTCCCTACGGCAACAATGGTTTCCATTGTTCCCATTATGTCATTATGAAGATATGTCCTTCTTATTAGTTATCTTCATACAGAATCTATCTTTAGCATTAAACACTGTTGATTGTATCTTTGTAGAATCTTCTCTTCATTTATGTGTTGCTGCATTCTATGGTGGCATAGTGGTTAAGAGATATGGCTGCTAACCAAAAGGTCAGCGGTTGGAAACCACCAGGTGCTCCTTGGAAACTCTATGGGGGGCAGTTCTACTCTGTGCTGTAGGGTTGCTCTGAGTCAGAATTGACTCAACAGCAGTGGGTTGTTTTTTTTTTTTTTTTTTGGCCTTCTGTTGATTACCTCCTATTTCTGACCACTCTTTTTTACCTTAGCTTCTCTTTCATCTCCTCTTAAGATGTAGGAATTCCACAAGAGTTAGTTATTTCTTCTGACTTTGTACTCATTTGCTGAGAGTTTTCTATTTTTAAGATTTTCCCAAGTCAGACATGATCCCTCCAATGTCCATGTGCCATTAAACATCTCCTTATTGATGTCCTGCTAATAATTCAAACTCAATATATCCAAACTCAAATGCATTTCTTTCTTGACTTCCCTTCCCTCCTGTGACCTCAAAGTTGACATCCTTTTGGTCACATAGAACAGAACCTTTAGGGTTATGCTTGACTTTTTTCTCTACTTCCTTTTTTTTGTCCTTATCCAATCTCTCATTGAGAACTCTTAAGTCCTCTTTTGAAATGTTTCTCAAATGAATTTCTTCTCTTCTGCTTTTTTTAATCATGTATTACTGCTTTCGCTCCAAACTAATCTCTTTGCTTCCAAAGTTTTCCCTCTGTTATTCTATATTTCCTTGCTTTCCCCCCGCCCCCCCATCTTTCTTCCATACAATGACCTTAAATTGTTCCCCATTGTCTACCAAATAAAGTCAAAATTCATTATCATTGTATTCAGGGCCTTAATCTAATTTCCTACGGCTTTCCATTCCAGCTCCACTTTTTACTATACGTTGTGTTCTAGACTCTATTTTTATATAATCACTGTTCTTTTTTTTTTTTTTTTAATCTGAGCATTTACTCTTTAGCTTCTGTTCATCGTTTTTCTCCTGACTTTCACTGTGAAACACTGCACATGCTTCCGGACCCAGCTCAATTATTACTTCTTCCATGAAGTCCCCCCGACCCATTTCCTACCAATGACATCACTACCCTTTCCAGATGCCAAGGCATTTTCATTTGTACATTTCCTGGTGCTTATATTAGAGAGATATGCAGTTTAGTAGTGAAAAGGAAGGCAGGTTCAGTGGCCAGAATTACTAGCTGTGTGGCTGCTGACAAATCACTTAATCCTCCTCTTTGTTCCTTTACCTATTTTATAAAATAGGTACTTTTACTCATTTTATAAAATGAGATTATTAACACCTACTTTACTGAGTAAATAGTATATATAAAGCTCTTAGAAAAAATGTCAAGGTCATAGTAAGTGTTCAACCAATGTTATTTTATCATCATCATCATCATCATTGCTCCTTGGAAACTGAGGGAAGGCAAGTCAAGGAAGAAATGCATTTAAGTTTGGATATATTGAGTTGGAATTATTAGCATATTAGCATAGTGGTTAAGTGCTACAGCTGCTAACCAAAGGGTCAGGAGTTCGAATCCACCAGGCGTTCCTTGGAAACTCTATGGGGCAGTTCTACTCTATCCTATAGGGTTGCTATGAGTTGGAATCGACTCGACGGCACAGGGTTTGGTTTTTGGTTTTTGTATTATGATCATTTGAATAAATGAGCATCTGCATTTTCCAGTGGACTTTGAGCTCCTTGATGTGGAGTACATATGTCTTCTTTATTTTTTATCCTAGCCTAATAAAGACAAGAGACAAACAAACACTAAAGAAAATTTCAATAGAAATAATAAAAGTGAGGATATCGAACAGTAGCTAACCTGAAACAGATCTATGTGACTTTTTTAAACAGAAGCCCTGGTAGCACAGTGATTAAGAGCTCAGTAGCTAACCAAAGGTGGGCAGTCTGAATCCACCAGCCACTCCTTGGAAACCCTATGGGGCAGTTCTTTCTACTCTCTCCTATAGGGTTGCTTTGATTCGGAATTGACAGCAACAGGGTTGGTTTTTTTGTTTTAGCTGATGACTTTGATGACAAGTAAAATGAATTTACATCCCACTAGCTGAAACTGGGGACCCTGGTGGTGCAATGATTAAGAGCTCAGCTGCTAACCAAAATGTTGGCAGTTTGAATCCATCAGTCAGTCCTTGGGAGCTGTATGGGGCAGCTCTATTCTGTCCTCTAGGATCTCTATGGGCTGAAACTGAGAGATGGTGGTGTGGGTAGACCAGAAGCAAGCTTGGTTTTAAGGAGAAAACACCTGGATCAGGAATTTTTATTTGATAAATGTCTTCAATTACCCCCATCCCTCACAATAAAAAAGTTTATAGAGTTGAACATGTTAAAGTTGTCTTAACTTGGGTTACAAAATATGCCTCAAAGAAGCCACAAAGTAACTTTCCTTTAAAGTACAAGATTTTGCATGTTTGGGTGCTTCATAGTGACATAATGAAAATAGCATAAAAAAAAAAAACCAAACCCACTGCCGTCGAGTCGATTCCGACTCACAGCGGCCCTATAGGACAGAGTAGGACTGCCCCACAGAGTTTCCAAGGAGCGCCTGGCGGATTTGAATTGCCGACCCTTTGGTTAGCAGCCGTAGCACTTAACCACTATGCCACCAAGGTTTCCAAAACAGCATGGTCTATGAAAATTCGTAACAAAATGAGAACCTGTGTTTTGAATGTGCTCTTAGAATTTCTTTCTTGCCATCTTGTCCTAGATATTAGGTTTGCAGATATTTGAATTGTACCATTATGCTTTAAACAGTTTGTGATTCTGTCAGAAGTCTTATTCGTGAGGTTATTAATTCAAGTATGTTGTCAATATTTTTGCATTATTATTAAAATTAATGAGTCTTAGCTTATCAGGGGTGATGTTTTATAAATGTATAGTCAGGTATCAATGAGAGAGTTAACTATAAATGGAAATCAATCTTTTAATATGAATTAATAAGCTGAAGAAATTGATTTTTCATTGCTTTTTCTACTTCATTACACACGCTAATGCTTTAAATGAAAAGCTATCTCATGCTCTTTAACATATGATCAAATCATTTGTCAAGTCAGGTCACATATAAAAAACGTCCTTTGAAATCTTCATTAGTCTTGTTTAAATGTAATTTTGGCCAGACTTACCACTTTAAATTTTTTCATTCTATATTTGAGTTCTGGCTTAGTAATTCAAAGTCCTTTAAGCAACAGAAAACTCAGCTCACATCTGGCTAATGGCTTTTTTCTTGTTTTTGTTGAAGGTGGTCCTTGGGGACAGCTGTGAAGTACCCCTAAGATCTTGTAAATATGAGTAATGAGATTGTCCTCTGAAAACTAAATTACAGAATCAATAGATAGTGGATCAGAGCAGAGATATGTAGTCACCTGGAAAAAAAAAATAGATTTGCTGCAGGCCAGAGCCAGACTTGACTGAATACATAAATAAATCTAAAGGAAAAACAACAGTTAAAGCAGATGTTATTCAGCAATGAAATTAAGAAAAGTTGACCCAGGGTAGCAAACATTCGCTATGTCCATTCTAAATACAGGAAGGACTCCTTGGCTGATGGCTTTAAAGGCAAGCATACCTCTACCTCGGACATCCATGTGTCAGGCCATTATTTGAATTTTATACCTCGAAAGGACCCTTCCCATCAGAATTTGACTTTCCATGAAGGGCTGCCTTTGGGGGAGAAAGAGCTCATTATGCTGATGTTTGAGTGTGTCAGCGTATTCCTGTTTATTAATTAATGAATTAGCATTTTTATTTTAAACATCATTCCCTGACTATTAGGTGAATAAAGCCCACCCCCTTGCAAGATGGATTAACTCTCAATGTGCTGCTATTTAGGTTTTTAAGCTTATGTCTGATGGCTAGAACCAGTTGCTTGGTGATTTTGCCACAAAAAATGCAACTCTGAGACCTGAGGTAGAGAGAGAGAGAGACCGTCACCTGCTTTTCTTTCCTGGTGAGACTCAATTCACTATTTTCTTTGAAACTTCTCCATGTAAAATCACAGTGGAACTTCTTAAATTCTTTTCTTATTGTTGTTCTGACTTGGAAAACGTTACTCAAAACTTGAACTAAACTCTGTTGTATTATTTTTTTGCTGTAGTCAATTCTTTATCCAGGCAATGGATCAGTGGTTTATTCAATATGTAATAATGAGGTGGGTTAATAACAGACTGTTATAGTAGTTTTCACTTTCACCTAAGAGTATTTTGTGCGTATGTGGAGAGGCAATCAATAAAAGTGAAGAGCCTCTGTCGATAAAAGCTGTTAGAATGATAGCCTTTTACTTTTGGTTAGTATTGTAGAATTTTAAAAGCAATTTCACATTAATTCTCTCCTGATCTTTTCAATAACTGTGTGAAGCAAGTAGAGAAGGTATTATTATTTTCAATTTGTAGATTAGGAAATTGTGGCACAGAGAATTTAAATGACTAGCCAGGCACATGACTAAGAAATGACAGCCAGCACAATCAGATATGCCTCTGAACACTAATCCAATGCTTTTCCAATTATGCTATTCTGCTTCGAAGATAAAATTAAAGACAAATTTTTAAAAATCTTTCAAATGTTTCCAAAAGCTAAAGGTTGAATAAACCTCATTTTTACAAAATGCCCCTCTATTTGACTAAATTGTGATGAGAGAAAAAAATACAGTTAATCCATTTTGAAATATTTATCGTGTACCTACCATGTATCAGACACTGAACTAGGTACTGGAGGTATATGGGGGTACAAGGTAGAAAGGGTACCAGTCTTATAAAACTGTCAGTTTAATGAAGAAGACAGTTGTTATACACATAATCAAACAAATGACCATGTAAGTGTGATTATGAGACTTTGAGAGACTTTCCCTAGCAAGTGATATTTAAACTGAGGCCCTTTTGAGATGAAGTTCTCCAAACACAAGGTGGGTGCAACAAGGGAGAAATCTTTGTCTAAAAATCCTATCAAATATAACTTAATCACCTTAAACAAAAACAGAGAAAATAGAATTATTCTTACCACAAGTTTTGTTCATGTCCTGATTCTGGCACAAGAGAGATGGAGGGTGGGAAGAAAAAGAAAAAAGATGGTGTTTTAAATGAGACGATCCTTGATAATTAATTACCAAGTCTTCTTGGTATTCATTATCATAGTTTAACAAAATCTTTGAATATAAAAGCACCACAAGATTCAGGGATGCCTTATAAGATATTGTGTCGCAGTAAAAATGATTAGAGGTCCAAACTTGATTGTCTTAATAAGCTACTTAATCATTCATGACAGACAAGAGAAGCCACAAAGGACCACAATTCTAAGGCTTTCAGTTTTCAGCTTTAAAAAGCTCATTAGTAAGGCAGGAAGTTGAAAAACAGGGTATAAAACTATTTTATTCAGAGGTCTCAGTTATTGTTCATCTACACTGGTAGAGTCACTTTGTATCAACTTCTCATTAGCATAAGGAACATTTTGAAGGAGTCCCCATACAGAGATAATACGCATCATTATGTGAAAACGAAATTAGAAAGAGATTACTTTAAAAATCAAATTTTGACAAGGAGAGACTAAGTACCTTTCATTGTAAATAGCAGTAAATAGAGCCCAGACCTTGATTAACTAGAAGATTGAGGAATGTGTTATTCTGGTCACTTATTAAAAATATTTCTAAAATAAACTAACCTTATCATAAATATCTTTTTAAGACTGTATTCTTTCCAACTACAAAACTAATACTTGCTGGTTTTAGAAAGCTGGAAAATAAAAATAAGGTTTCATAGAAGAAACAATAATATCCAGTGTATGAATTAAAGTAATTCAACAATAAGAAAGACCAAAGGAGAATTAATGCATTTCAAATTATGATGTTGGTGAAGAATATTGAACTTACAATGGACTGCTAGAAGAACAAATAAATCTGTCTTGGAAGACGTACAGCCAGAATGTTCCTTAGAAGTGAGGATGGAGAGACTTCGTCTCATTTACTTTGGGCATGTTACAGGGAGAGACCAGTCCCTGGAGAAGAATATCATGCTTGGTAAAGTAGAGGGTCAATAAAAAAGACGAAGATGGTCAATGAAATGGATTGACACAGTGGCTGCAACAATGGGCTCAATCAGAGCAACAATTGTGAGGATGGTGCAGGACTGGGCAGTGTACCTAGGCTCACTATGTGTTGGAGCTGACTCAGAGGCACCTACCCCCCCGCCACACACACCCCCAACAATGAGGTACCAGTTTAATATATTTTCTCTAGGTCTTTTAAGAATGTATACAAATACTTAAATATGTGAAAACAATTTGACAGAATCCTGTATATAATATTTCAGATTTTATTTTACCAGTTATATTATGAACATTTTCACAAAATTTTAAATATTTTCGATATAATCTTTTTTTATTTCTGCATGCTGTTTTACCATATAGCTGTGCTACACATTATTTAACCATTTTCTTATGCCAGGTATCTTGAATGCACTTTTTTGTTGGCATTCATAAATAATGCTTCAGTGAACATTCTTGCATAAGGTCTTGTTATCTTTTTTAATAAAAGGAAATTACTGATTTAAAGAGCATGAATGCTTAAAAATGTATTTATATGGCATAGTGAATGACCACTTGCATTCAATTTTGTTAAAATGAAAGCAAATAAATCTAAACTGCTACAAGTGTTGTTGTTGTTAGTAGGAGCCGTCGAGTTGGTTCTGACTCATAGCGACCCTATGTACAACACAAGGAAACACTGCCTCATCCTGTGCCATCCTCACAATCCTTGCTATTTTTGAGCCCATTGTTGCAGCCACTGTCAATTCATCTTGTTGAGGGCCTCCCTCCTTTTTGCTGCTCCTGTACCTTACCAAGCAATTTTATAATTGAATGAACAATATTGAATGAAAGTGCCCATTTCACTACATCATATAAACCTTGAAAATTATTCATTAAATAATTGGATCAGTATGGTGGGCTGAAGAGATATGTTTGCATTTTTCCCCACCTGTAATCCTTACATTTACAGAACATTTATTTGGAACAACAACAACAACAACAACAAAAACCTATAATATCACTGGCAAAAAAGAAAGGAAGCTATCAACAGACAAGACATTTTCAGGAATTCCTGAAAGTAAGAAAGAAGATAGCATTGGGATCTCAGGAAAATGAAAGAAGAGAAAAATCATGGCCCGAAACAAATGCAGGGAAAAACTTAAAGAAGTGGAAGCAATTCCAGTAATACTTCGAGATTAGAGTCAACACATACAAAGACAAGTTCTGGATATGGAGGAATTATCAACTTAATTAAAAGATTGTTTATCTATTTGAACTCCTATTCCTTTAGACCTGCTTGCTAAAGGTAATATGTCCGGAGAGAGCTCCTAGAGGAGATGCTTGAGTCTGAGAGAGAGAACAGACACGTACATCTTCTCAGAAAGGAAAGCATTTCAGCGTTCTCCATGCCCATTCTGAGTCAAGGACTTTTTATTTTAGGCTTCATAGGTTGGTCTACAGCTTATCTACGCCCTCCAAAGACATGCTCAACACAGAGAAAATACTCATCCCTCCATTCAGGGGGAGACCTATTGAATAACCAGAGTATTACAAGTGCCGAATATAGACCTTTTGATGTTCACTACCAGCCCACAAGATTCCACTCATCTGCTTTCAATAATTTTCTTTCTGTTCTTCAGATTAGATTATTTCTATGGACCTCTCTTCAAATTTATAGCCTCTTTCTTCCGTCATCCCCATTCTGCCATTAATCTCATTCAGTGCATTTTTAAATTTCACATATTATAATCTAAATTTTCCATTTTGTTCCTTTTTATATTTTGTATTGTCTGCTAAGATTTTCACCATTTCATTCATTTTGAGAGTCTTTTTCTTTATCTCCTTGAGCACAGTTGCTTTATAGTTGCTATTGTAGTTTCTTTGAAGTCCTTCTCTGATAATTACAACATTTGCATCATTCCAGGCTTGGCACCTCTTGATCATGACTTCCCTTGAGAATGGATCACATTTTCCTTGTTCTTTGTATGTTGAATAATTTTGGATTTTATCATGGACGTTGTGATTTTTATATTGTGTAGATTCTGCACTCTGTTATAGTTCTGTGAAGGTTGCTGACGTTTTTGTTTTAGTCAGATGTTAACCTAGTTAGATTTTTACTGTATGCTCCATTTCCCACTCTGTGGTTCAACCTAAGTTCAGTTCTTTAATCTTTTGCTCAGCTGTTTGAATCTCTGCCGTATATGAATAATCATGGGACAAACTGAAACTTTTGGGGTATTCAAACACAGAGTTAAGGCATCCCTTTATCCAGCTTTCACCCCTCCAGGACTCAGATTCTACCTCCTACCCCACTGTTCAGTGACGGCCATGGCTGCCCTCGCTTGCTGTTTAATTTCTTCCTGTTTGCATTCTTTTTTAAAAAAAAAATTTTTACTGTGCTTTAGACGAAGGTTTACAGAGCAAATTAGTTTCTCCTTAAACAATTAATACACATATTGTTTTGTGACATTGGTTGCCAACCACATGACATGTCAACACTCTCCCCTTCTCTACTTTGGGTTCCCCATTACCAGCTTTTCTGTCCCCTCCTGCCTTCTAGGTGTGCCCATTAAATCTCGTTTTGTTCTATTGGCCTGTCTAACCTTTGGCTAAAGGGTGAACCACAAGAGTGACTACAGAACTGAGTTAAAAGAGTGCACGGGGGCTATACTCTGGGGGTTTCTCCAGTTTCTGTCAGACCAGTAAGTCTGGTCTTTTTTTGTGAGTTAGAATTTTGTTCTACATTTTTCTCCAGCTCTGTCTGAGACCCTCTATTGTGATCTCTGTCAGAGAAGTCAGTGGTGGTAGCCAGGAACCATCTAGTTGTGCTGGATTCAGCCTGGTGGAGGCTGTGATAGTCATGGTCCATTAGTCCTTTGGACTAATATTTCCCTTGTGTCTTCAATTTTCTTCATCCTCCCTTGCTGCAGATGGGGTGGGACTAGTGGAGTATCTTAGATGGCTGCTCATAGGCTTTTAAGGCCCCAGATGCTGCTCACCAAAGTAGAATGTTTTCTTTATAAACTATGTTATGCCAATTGAGCTAGATGTCCCCTGAGACCATGGTCCCAAGCCCTCAGTGAAGTAATTTGGTGCCTAAGGGAATTTGGATGTGTTGGGTTCTGGGTCTACGAAGCTTCTATGACTATGCCTTGGTCAAGTTGTGCTGACTTCTTACTCCTCACCAAAGTTACCACTTACCTATTGTCTAGTTAGTGTTTTTCCTCCCAAACCCTCCCCTCCTGAGTAACCATCAAAGACTGTTTCTTTCTGTGTGTAAATCTTTTCATAAATTTTTATAATATTGGTCTCATGCAGTATTTGTCCTTTTGTGATTGACTTATTTCACTCAGCATAATTCTCTCTAGATTCATCCATGTTGTGAGATGTTTCAAAGATTCAACGTTGTTCTTTATCATTGTATAGTTCTCCATTGTGTGTGTGTACCATAGTTTGTTTACCCATTCATCTGTGGATGGGCATTTAGTTTGTTTGCATCTTTTTGCTATTGTGAATAACGCTGCAGTGAACATGGGTGTGCATATGTCTATTTGTGTGACAGCTCTTATTTCTCTAGGATTCTTACCTATTTGGAGCCAGCCCGTGGGGGCAGGGTGAGCCCTGGCAGCAGTGAGATGGTATCTCTCTGGCTGGGTGAAGCACCCGTGGCCCATTGGAAAGTGGAGGAGGCCACTTAGAGGGGAGAAAGGAGGGGGGTGGAAAAGCATGTATCCCTGGTTATTGGGTGTTCTGTCTCCTGTTGGGAGTTCCATAAAGTTGTCTTCCCGCACTCCCCGTCTGCCACACTTGGTGGCTGAGATCCAAGATGGCATTAGCTAGTAGGGGACCTCCACTCTGTAGCTCTTCTCTTTCTCTGTTCTCTGTCAGTTTCTCATTCCATTCAGTGCTTGACTGAGTTCTTTTTCCCTTTATTTGATGCTTAGGGTTCCATTATTGATGTTTGTATCTATTTTACTTAGTTTTTCAGGTCTTTGCTATAGAGGGACAGCTTGGTGCTTTTGTCTAAAGCGTCATGTTGGCTCTTCCTCTCCTCTTTTATTTCTTAGGATACATAGATACCACTATTTCTTTCAGAGTTTAACTGCCTACACTGGCCCTTCCACCTTCATGGCAAAGAACTGTCCCCCCCCCCCCCCACACACACAAAAGAAGAAAATTCACTCTGGTTGCTTCTCTAATTTTGACTTCCTTCCATAGTAGACTAGCTTTTATTTATTCTTTAGACTTCTAATGCAATTATTTTGTATTCTTTCTAGAATTTATAATTGTTATCAGTGGAATGATTGGCCTAGACATAGGTTATATCACTATAACAGTAACAAAATTCTGTTCCTTAGTTTTTATCTCTAGCATAATGGCATGACAATTTTTGCATGCTTGCTACTTTTCAATATCTCTTTTAATTAAGTTTATTGTAAAAGGTGGTTAATTGAATTGGATACTAAAAAATGATATAAGAGAATGAGTTATATATTGACATGGAATTATCTCTACAAAATGTTATTGAGTAACAAAAGCAACTATCATTTATTTCAAAATAAAAAAAAATTATTGGTATATGTGTATCTTTTAATTTTAGAATAAATGTAATGCCATGTTTGATAAATACTTTCTGATTATTCATCTCTTTCTCATTGTTCTTGTATATGCAGGCATATTATTTTCTTCTAAATGAATTTTAAGAGGATGTTGTTATGTGACCATTGTTCCATTCTTCACATTTTAAAAAATGTAATTGGATACTGTCATTATCTTTCTTAACACTCTTCAATAGTGTCCTTTAAAATTCATAATAATGATAAAATAATCATAGATAATATTTGTAGAACTGTTTCTAAAGGGTAGACCCCATGTCAGCATCTTATTTCATCTAGTCCTCTCAAGCTAAGTTATAAAAATGTCCAACCTGCACTGAAGGCACTGGAGAAAAACAAGGCTTCAGGAATTGACAGAATACCAACTAAACTGTTTTAACAAAAGGATGCAGTACTGGAAGTGCCCTCTCATCTATGCCAAGAAATTTAGAAGACTGCTACTTGGCCAACTGACTTAAAGAAATCCATATTTGTGCCCATTCTAAAGAAAAGTGATCCAACCAAATGAGGAAATTATTGAACAATATCATTAATATCACATGCAAGTAACATTACGTTGAAGATAATTCAGAAACGGTTGCAGCAGTACATCGACAGAGAATTGCTGGGAATTCAAGCCAGATTCAGAAGAGGATGTGGAATGACAGATAGCATTCCTGATGTCAGATGGATCTCAGATGAAAGCAGAGAATACCAGAAAGATGTTTACCTGTGTTTTATTGACTATGCAAAGGCATATGATTGTGTGGATCATTACAAATTACTGATAACATTGTGAAGAATCGGAATTCCAAGACACTTAATTGTGCTTCTGTGGAAACTGTGCATGGACCAAGAGGCAGTTGTTCGAACAGAACAAGGGGATATTGCGTGGTTTAAAACCAGGAAAGCTGTGCATCAGGGTTGTATCCTTTTGCTATACTTGTTCAATCTACAGATTGAGCAAAAAATCTGAGAGGCTGAACAATATGAAGATGACCACAGCATCAGGATTGGAGTTAGACTCATTAACAACTTTCAGTATGGATTACATCACAACATAAAATCCTCACAACTGGACCAATAAGCAGCATCGTGATAAATGGAGAAGATATTTAAGTTGTCAAGGATTTCATTTTACTTGGATTCACAATCAACACCCATGGAAGGAGCAGTCAAGAAGTCAATTTGCATTTCATTGGGCAAATCTGCTGCAAAAGACCTCTTTAAAGTGTTGAGAAGCAAAGATGTCACTTTGAGGACTAAGGTACACCTGACACAAGCCATGGTGTTTTCAATCACCTCATATGCATGTGAAAGATGTACAATGCATGAGGAAGACCGAAGAAGAATTGATGCCTTTGAATTATGGTATTGGTAAAGAATATTGAATATACCAAGAACTGCCAGAAGAACCAACAAAACTGCTTGGAAGAAGTGCAGCCGGAATGCTCCTTAGAAGTAATGATAGTGAGACTTAGTCTTGCTTACTTTGTACATGTTGTCAGGGGGGACCAGTCCCAGAAGTAGGACATCATACTTGGTGAAGTAGGGCATCATACTTGGTAAGGTAGAGAGTTAGCAAAAAAGAGAAAGATCTTCAACCAATATGGATTGACACAGTGGTTGCAACAGTGGACTCAAACACATCAAGGACTGTGAGAATGGTGCAGGACTGGGCAGTGTTTTGTTCTGTTGTGCATGGGGTAGCTATGAGTCCGAACCCACTCAAGACAACAACAACAGAGCCTGACTGCTTTAATATCCTCTGGAGCTGCACTCAATATCTGGTAGCCCTAGATAAATTAAAATTGTGGAGTTATAGGGACACTAAAGTGCTCCTGCCTTTGTTGTTCTCTGACCCAGAGACTCCTCACTGTATCTCAGGAGGACTTCACCTAAAGGATATATGAGCTTCCCTCTTCTCCTCTTCCCAGATGTTTTTCATGCCCTCTTCTCCTTCTGGAAACCCTGGTGGTGTAGTGGTTAAGAGTTACGTCTGCTAACCAGAAGGTCAGCAGTTCAAACCCACCAGGTGCTCCTTGGAAACTCTATGGGGCAGTTCTAATCTGTCCTATAGAGTCACTACGAGTCAGAATCGACTCGATGGCAATGGGTTTTTCTTCTGGTAACTCACTGTGCCAGTTGTTTTCCTCTGGCAGAACTTCTACTGTGTGGGATCGCCCCTTGTATGAGGCTGTCATTGTGTCAGCCCCAATAAATAGCTTATTCTTTCTCTCCCATTAGGTTATACACTTAATGAAGACAGGGAAGTGTCTTTTACAAAGTTATATCTCCAGAGCTTATCACATCTCTTTGCAATTAAGGGACTTAGAAATATTTAATTAGAAATATGTATTTGAATTAAAAAAAAATCCATGTCACTAAGACTTATGCTGTAATTATATTAAACATAGACACATATTTGGGAAATTTTGATATTTTTCCTTATTCTGTCTTCCTATCTGAGAACATAGTTTCTTTCCTCTTAGCCAAATTTATGTCTATGCTTTTCAGTAGATTTTGTAGTTTCCTTTATTTTGACTCCATGCATTTCTTATTAAGATTAATCTAAGATTTCTGATATTTTTCATTGTCTCTGTGATAATCTTTTAGTATGTGTCTTTTCCATCTGATTGTGGATAATTTTAATTTATTTTTTGTTAAATACAGTGTAGTGAAAATTATTCAAACTTCCACTGAGTCCTTGCTTTCCATCAGATTTTGAGTTTCCAGATTTCCCTTATAACTCTGAAAGTGTTTGGATCAAATATCAACTGAGTCTGAGTAAGAATGTCATAGCAGGATATGCAAGGGCAAGAATTTTAATCAAAGTAAAAAATATTCTGGGTATTAATATTTTGAATAAATCCCCTATCCAAATTGGTTTTGATGATTTTTATTTTTTCCCTGCAAGTAGCGTTTTGAATAATAAAAGTATCTGCTGGCTGGCCATTTCAGTTCTGGTTAATCAAAATTTGGCTGAAATGAATTTGTAGGATTTGGACCAGAGATCATTCCAACTGACAAATAAATGTAAATATAGAAGACAGTTCTTTATTTACACATACCTAATTAACAAATTGGGTATGTGTGGCCCACAAATTTCATGCAGTCTCTCTGGGGCTTTATTTTACCAGTTCTGCTGCAGTTCATATGATACTATTAGAACATTAATTAAACAATGCATTCCGAATTTGCTCATGTAGGGCTCTTTTTAACAAACCTTGGTGGAATAACAGAAACCTTGGTGGTGTAGAGGTTAAGTGCTATGGCTGCTAACCAAGAGGTTGGCAATTCAAATCCAGCAGGTGCTCCTTGAAAACTCTATGGGGCAGTTCTACTCTGTCCTATAGGGGGTTGCTATGAGTTGGAATTGACTCCATGGCAATGGGTTTTGTTTTGTTTTGTTTTGGTGGTGTAATGGTTAACAGCTTGGCTGTTAACCGAAAGGTCAGCTCTTGGAACCCACCAGCGGCTCTGAGGGAGAAAAGACCTGGCAATATGCTCCCATAAAGATTACAGCCCAGGAAACCTATAGAACAGTTCTACTCTGTCATATAGGGTCACTATGAGTCTTTTTATGAGTCAGAACAGACTCGGAGGTGCACAGCAACAACAGGCCTCTTTCTATGTCTTCTCCTATCGCTACTCTTAATCAAGGACTTTTTACCTCCTTTTTTTCTTTATTCTCTTTTATTTTTACTGCAGTAGCAAGTTCTTCCTCCAGGACATTTTATTCTACTACAAAATAAAAGCCCACATCAAAAATACAAAATAAAAGCCCACATCAATTTACCCCTAAATATTTAATATCTTATTAGTTTTCAAAAAAAAAAAAAAAAAATCAGACTCCTTAGTATCCATATAGTCTGAACCAAGGTATTTTCTTATTTTATTTTCTGTTTTCAAATACGTCTCCTAGGATTTCTGGAGGGCGGACACAATCATTTTTAAAACACTAACTATAGGGCAGATGAGTTATCTTATTTAATCCTTACAGTTACTCTTTAAAGCATCATTTCTATTTCATAGAAGAGAAAATGAAGGCTCAAGGAAGTTAAGTGACTTCCTCAACTTCATATGTTTAACATTCTTTATGAACGTTGGAATTTATTTTCACTTAGATTCAAAGTTTGAAAACCTACAAATTAGAGCTTCATATGGGTTAGCAAGCATACTCTTAAAAATACACACATTCCTGTTAAGAGGTTAAGAGATATTAAATACTAATGTATGAATTAATGCAGGAGGATTGCTGTCCTTTCATAAAATTGAATGTATGTTGAGAGATGGATCATTATTTAATTTTTCAGCATTAAATACTTTGGGAACTGGAGAATTAGGGTAACATGATGGCACTGGACATTGGAAAGAGGTTGGAGAGATATATGAAAAAGGGCATTGTGAGTAGCAAAAAACCAAATTGACTGCTTCAAATTTTTTTTTGCTGGGAATAACTCTGTATCAGGAATACAAAGACATTTTCTCCTCTTTCTTTTCCTTCTGATACTATCTGCCCTCAACTGCTGGCATTCAAGACTCTATTGAGTTCTTTAGTATTACAACCCTACGGCCTTTTTCAATCCAGTCTTAAAACTCAAGCAATATTTATGTTATTTTCACATTCTAAAAATTTTACTTGAACAAATTAGAAGGTTACATTGAACAGCTGAGAAGAGCCTATATAGTACTAACACCTCCTTGACTCATGACATTTATTTTTACTTGTGCATATAATTTTTAGAGACTCTCTTTTCTCCAGATCCGGTATAAATTATTCTATGTACTACCTTGTGACTTAATTGTATGACTCAGAACATTAAATGAGCGTTTATACCCCAGGCCCTACAGTGCTATGGTTCTTTGATATTATTGCTAGGATGCAAGTCTGTTTTAGTCCAATGACAGTCACAAGCTTCATGACAGACATCGCAGTATTTACAGAATCTACAACTCTGTCCAAAATGCATGTGGAATCAAATTGAAGAGGCCAGTTAATGTCAAAGCCAAATGACAGATGTCTCTCAAGCCGTTGCCTTGTGCTCAAATCGATGGTAGATTCAAAGCCAGCTCAGCATTTCCCAGAGCCCAGTGTTCATCAGGGCTCTGTCAGTACAGTTTGATTAATATCTTCAAAGGAAAGGTGGAGGCAAACGGTTGATTAACTTCAAGCATTTGTCACTGGGACCTAGCTTGGAGTGGTCCTGTGATGGATGTCACAGGGAAACCTCTTTGTATCTGCCAGTTAGAAAAGCACTTGTGAAAGTGTTTAATGGTATAGGAGAATCCTCATTCTTCACCTTCAGATTGCCTGATTTTCCCTGGGCAACGTGAATATTCCCCAAAGGGAAGTTTGGAACACAGAGGGAAGAAGGAAAATTGCATTCAGTTTGACTTACCTCTGTTTAGCTTTTCCAGAGACCATTTTTCTCTCCGGTCATTTTACAAAGTAAAATGCATACATATATTTGAGTGAATAACAGGAATGGGGAACAAATTTAGGATTTGGATTCAGCAGACTCAGATTTGGGTCCCAGCTCTGCCAAGTTACCTGCTTGTTCTAAGTTTGATCATTCTCATGACTACCCTTTGTCAAACGTGGACCTGTATCAAGTCTGAACTGCAAGGCACAACATTGCTTGCAAAACCATCACAAGACGGTGATGAAGCAGGTCGAAGAGGTCCTGCGCCAGCTGCATGCGCGGGACAAGGAAAAGCAGCCTTGGGATATGGCGGAGACTCAGAATGCAGCCTCGCATCCCACACCGGACCTGAGCCCTAGCGAGAGCCCCTGCCCTTGCTAGGCCTTCGCCAAAGTGAACAGAGTCAGCCTCCGCTTCCCTGCCAGCATCGCGGGTCTGCAGGTGGATAACGAGATTGTGCAGTTTGGCTCTGCAAATGCCCAGAACTTCCAGTGGCTGCAGAACGTGGGCAGTGTGGTGCAGCACAGCGACGGGAAGCCGCTGAATGCGACAGTGAACAGAAGAAAGGAAAGACCCCAGTTTAGGCTTGTCCCAACACGCTGGGCTGCAACGTTATTCCTTTGCAAAAACGATTGTCCCTGGGGAATCCTAAGAGGAAAACTTCTTCCCATGCCTTGGACTTGGGTCTAGTGGGACTTCCTTGTTCTCTTCACTCTCTGAAGTTTATGGATCTGGACCTGGTGGGAAGTCTGAACTTCTAGGGGGTGGAAATGCTGTGGCAGATCAATGTAATCTGTTTGTATTAAGGCATTGTTCAAACCTGACTTGTGCTTAGCATCTTTTATAAATCAGGCCCTGCCCCTCACGAATAAAATGGGAATAATCAGGCCTTCATAGGATTTTAGGAGGAGTAAAAGAATTAGTGTATGTGCTAATGATTGGCACATAGCACGAAGAGCTTGGTAAAGGTTGAAGAGAAAAAATAAATGTACATTTGTGTACCCAACCCAGTGAAACCCAGTGCTGTATGTATACATTTATAAGGAACTAAGGCCAAGAGATTCTGGCCCACTCACTGGTTTATCACTCTGATACATGTCAAGGCAAGAAGAGGCTGTTTTCGGAACTATTTTTATAAAAAAATTACAAATAGTCAACCAGACAAATTTTATTACACATATAAAAAATAAAAATAGTTCTTTTTTGATAGAGCATTTCTTCACTATTACATATACACTACATTAATGAGTACTCTGGCATGAAGAATGTCAAAACTTATGGCTCTTGTTTTATTTGAAAAGCATTAACCATGCTGCTGTACTGGGGAGACTTTGCCATCCTTTTGGGGTAATTAGTTGACTTTTGAAATAGTACAATATGATAATGACATTTATAAACTATGACTCTTAAAAAATAGTCTTCTGTTCCATTCAAAATCTAAAAATATTACTTGACGTTTGCTATACAAGGTGACAAGCTTCTTATTTGTTAATTTAATTGGGAATGTTTGAGAATATTTTTATTCTCAAAATATTCTACTCTGCTGTTAAAGAATCAAGTACTCATCTGTAGGACCACCTCAGCCCCAGAGGATGATTCCCTTGGCAAAGATGCTGGGCCATGTAGGATTTATCTCACTCAGGAGCACTGAAGTTCCTAATGCATCCCAAGGAGATGGCGCAGCACCAGATAGTAGGAATTATATAGTCTTTGCCATGGAAATGGAGAATGTACCATCCCTGGAATTAGCTGGCTACAGTGTTCAGTGTGTCATGGGTAAACATGAAAAGGAAAAGGGCAATGAAAAGATAGGAAATAATGAGAACATGCGTGTACCCACACATGCATGCACACACTGTGAAAAAGAGACAGAAGAATGGAGGATGAACACAGAGGACAAATAGTGGGGAATATGAGTAGTCACTGATATTTGAAATACACTCTTGGAATATTAGGAATTCTTAACATAACATTTATTCTTTTCACTGTTCTTATCTTGTTTGGAGGAGAACATTATTTTTAAAGGAAAACTGTGCCTGGGAAGTTATCGAGCCCAATAACTCCTCATTAGTCCCAGCCCTCAGACAGTGGCCTGGGCAAAGGAGACATGGTTAGATGTGTAAGTGGTGGGCCACTTCCCCCCAGGATGCAGAACTGGGGAGTGTGGGGGTGGTGCGGAGGCAGCATCTCCTAAGGAAGAAGGAACTGATATTTTTTGTGAAGTGGCCATCCAGAAGAAGTGATTCCACGTGTAAAGCCACCAGACAGAAAGGGGAGCAACCTCATGAAGGTAAGAATGTGAAGCAAGGTGTTGGGGGCAAAGCTTGAAGGAATGGTCCTCACGAAGTATCATAGCGTAACCGGCTTTTTGTGGTAGCCCTCTGGTTCTTATTTCCAGGATTATTGTGCAAGAATCATAATTACATTAGCTCTCTTTGCTCCATGGTATAAATACGCTGAGGGGGTTTTATCCTGGCACAACAGTGCTGGATGAAGGATGAGGGCCAATTACGTTTGATCTCATTCATGTAAGAGAGGATTCCTTGCATTTTAAATAACCATCTTCTATAGCCCAAGCTCCCATTCGTTGATTGATTCTGGAGGCTGATAATCTTAAATAGCTTATTTTGGATTATTTTCTAAACAGTTTCCAGTCTGTTTTCTAAATATGTCATCTTTCTTAATTTAACCCACATGCTTAGGCTACTTATTTTATGACAAATCTCAGTTATCTCTAGCTCTCTAATTCGTGAAACCTAGAGTTAAGAAAGTTTAGATCTGAAATTAGTGGTTTTGGTAGTCACAGTTTTTAGCTCCTGCCTCAGCTTCACATAAACCTTCTAAGAGACAGTGTGGAGGGATCCCCCACCCCTGATGCCTCTGTCATTCAATAATACCTTTGTCCCATATTCCCCTGAAATAGTTCTAAAATATTTAGTAAAAATGCTGGAAAGATATGTTTATTATAAAGATCAGGCTAAATCCCTTGAAACCACTTATATCTATTTTGAAAAAAATCTTTGTTTAATAAACTACTTAAGCCTATAACCCTTTCCCTCTGTATCACATTGCCCAACATGAAAGGAATTAGCAAAGCCTTTAGAATAACACGGAAACCCTGGTGGTGTAGTGGTTAAATGCTATAGCTGCTAACCAAAAGGTAGGCAGTTCAAATCCACCTGGTGCTCCTTGGAAACTCTATGGGTCAGCTCTACTCTGTCCTATAGTGTCGCTATGAGTCGGAATCAACTCGAGGGCCATGGGTTTGGTTTGGTTTTAGAATAGCACGTGCGCACGCTCGCACGCACACACACGCACACACACATTTATCTGTTTTATGTAATATGTGTGTGTGTAATTAGAAGAAGTTAAAACAGAGCTTTTCCTTTCTTGTCAGTCAAAACCCTAAAGCAAAAAGCTAGACTACAAGAATAAATTTTGGATTGTCAATTGTCATAGTAGGTTCGTACTAACAGAAAGACAAAAACACTCATTGAGTCAATCAAATAAAATTTGCTTTCCAAATAAATACAAAAGGAAGTCAGTGAGTCAGGACCCACTGCAGAGTGACAGCGACTATTGTTTGGACATTTACGGAGGTGTTATGGAGGGTGAATAGTTGTGCGTGTCGATGCCCAAGTCAGCAAGAGCCCCAAGAGAGAACTTCAGGGTGCACAACTACCAATACCCCACCCCTCAAGCCTTATACATATACATTTAAGACTGGAGCACATCTACACCTAAGGTAGTCTGAATGTGTGCTGAGAGGACCACCTTGTCCTTCCCCAACTAACAAAGCCTGGTCCATGCAATGAGAGCTACATAGCAAGAACAAGGATGGTCTATGGAAGTTGTGCCGACAGAATCTTAGACCAGCCCTGGGCTCATTCTCTACCACCACTGAGGTTGTACTAAGCACTGTTTCACTCTCCCTATGTTGATGGTTTTTATTCTTGAGTTCTACTACTTATTTCCTTCAGGTCTCTGGACCTTTCCGTGACACTGATTCAGAGCACTGTGCCCTAGTAGGACTGAACAGTATGCAATATTTCCCTTTTCTTTCTTTCTTCCTTCACTGTCAAAGGAAGTTTATCCAGGTAAGTCAGGCAGTGTGAAGCTGGCACAGTGTGCAGGGCTGGGTCAGCCCTGTCAGCAGTCTCAGAGTTGAAGTGAAACTAAGAGCCACAATAGAGGCAATTTTTAAAATGAAATAGTTGACAAGTATCCCAGTATTCTTCAGATCTTTACCTAATTGGGTCATTTGGCTAGTGTTGGAAGTTAAGGCATTACAATTTAAAAGGGATGATGAGTGTAGAAATGCTTCCTATCTCAGATGAGTAACTTATTGAACAAACACCAGGGAAATAACTGAGTTCTTTTGGATGAGTTAGAGACCTAAACTTTGAATGAAAGTTCATAATGATGTAGAAACTACTATAAAAGTGGTCCTACTGATAAAAGCCAGATATTTTTACAGTTTTAGATGTCATTAGTGGTCTGTGTTTGTCAGTGCAGCATCTCAGTGGGGCAATAATAGCACTATTTCCAGGGCAGCTTTAAGGTGTGAGTGTCAGCCTGCATTCCAAATATCACTCCTATCTCCATACATCCTCCCGGTTTGCTGACCTGGTCCTTGGACTCATCTCCCTTCCAAAGCAATTTCCTTTCATTTTTCAGCCTCTGAATACTTCACACGGGTTTCTTGTTCATTATCCATATCAAAAAGCTCAGTGAGTTATTTGTAGTCTTCCACTGGAGTGAGTTAAGCTCCAAGACGTGTGGAGAAAGGGAAGGGAAAAAATGAGAGTACTTGGCATGCATAGCTCTTCCTTTGTATAACTTTCATTTTAGACACTCAGCGTAAACACTAAGTGGGTGAGAGGCTATTAATGCTTGAAAAGATTCCCAGCTCTTTCAATATCTCCTGATATTTTTTACATTATGGAAAGAAACTGAAGGGTAGCAACTATTCACACAATTTCTCTCTCCTCTTTTGCAAATGACAATTTAAAAAAAAATTTTTTTTTTCTTTTTAGTCAAAGGCAAAATGAAAAAAAAGAAGAAATTTTTCTTTATCAGGCTTCTGGGTTTGCTAATGCATATTGTGTGATTTTGATCAGTTGTATAAATTCTGAGTCTCAGCTTTTCTCATCCACAAAATGAATATAATATTGCCTGTTCCTTAGAATGAAAAATTCAATAGATATTTTCTGATCTTCTATCCTATGCTAGATCTCTGGGAATGTAGCAACAAACAAAAAAGATAAACCCCTAACCTCAAGCTGCTTACATTTTAGTGAGAAGAGGCAGGCTATAAATAAATAAATAGATAGGTAAAATACATAACTCATCAGGTGGTGTGTTAGTCATCTAGTGCTGCTATAACAAAAATACCACAAATGGATGGCTTTAACAAAGAGACGTTTATTTTCTCATGGTAAAGTAGGCTAAAAGTCCAAATGCAGCATGTTAGCCCCAGGGGAAGGCTTTCTCTCTTTCATCAATCTTCCCCGGGACTAGGAGCTTCTTTGCTCAGGAACCCCGGGTCCAAAGACTCGCTCTGGCCTGGCACTGCTTTCTTGGTGGTATGAGGTCCTCGTGTCTCTCTCTGTCTCTCACTTCTTTCTTTTATATCTCAAGAGATTGCCTCAAGACACAATGAAATCTTGAGATTGAGTCCTGCCTCACTAATGCAACTGCCATCCATCCTCCCTCATTAACATCATAGAGGCAGGATTTACAACATATAGGAAAATTACACAATACAGGGAATCATGGCCTAGCCAAACTGATACACACGTTTTTTGGGGGGACATAATTCAATCCATGACAGATGGTGATAAGCTTTTGGGAGAAAAATAAATAGAGAAGAGGTAGGGAAGTGCAAGGACTTGTGCGATATTAAATACCCATGTAAAGAATGGCTTCCGGAGTCCCAGTGGCACAGTGATTAAGAGCTCGGCTGCTAACCAAAAGGTTGGCAGTTCAAAGCCACCAACTGCCCCTTGGAAACCTTACAGGGCAGTTCTACTCTGTCCTATAGGGTCATTATGAGTTGGAATCGATTCGACAACAATGGGTTTGATTTTCTTGGTTTTCTCTGATAAGGTGATCATGTGATATTTGAGCAGAGACTGAAGGAAGTGAGGAAGGAAACTCTGGAGAATCCAAACAGTGAGAGTAGCAAGTGCAAATGCCCTAAGATCAGAGTTTGCTAGCAGAGTTATAGGCGTATAGAGGAATCCAGTGTGACTGAAGTAGTGAGCAAGGGAAAGAGTTGCAGGAGATCATGTAGGTCTTGGAAGCCAAGGTCAAGTCAGGATTTTAGATTTTATAATGAATAAGATAAACCCAGAAATGAGTGAGATAAGAAGTCTTTTAATAGGTTTGAGCAGAGGAGTAATCCTTTTTCTTCTGTTCTTCCTCTCTTCCCTGTCTTCCTCCTCCTCCTTACCTTTGTATTCCTCATCCTCATCCTTCTCATCTTCACACTCCTCTTCCTCCTCATTGTCATTCCTCCTCTTTCTTTTTCTTTTTGTTTAAGATAACTCTAGCTGCTATATGGGTAATAGACATTGGTGGGGGTCATGTGTGATTACATGACCCCAAACTTTACTTGGCTCCCAGGATAATACACTCTCCTGGTTTTACTCTTACTCCACTGTTTGCTTCTTCTCATATTTATTTGCTGGTTTCTCTTTTTCTCCTTGTCCTGCTCATGTTCAAGAGACCCAAGGCTTAATCTTTGTCTTCTTTTGAAGCTATATTCATATTCTTTGTGATCTCATGGTTACTTTAAATGCCTTCTATATGATGATGCCCAGGCCTCTCTCCTGGACTCTAAACTTCTAAATCCAACTCCAACTCCAACTGAGATGTTGAATACACATTGCCATCACATTGATTCCTACTCATGGTGACCCCATGTGTGTAGACATCTCTAATTCAACATGACAAAAACTGAAGTCTTGAACTACCTGTTTCTAAGGCTGAACTACCCTCACTCTTCCTTATCAGTTGATGAAAATTCCATTTTTTTAGCTGCTCAGTGAAGACCTTCGAGTCAGCTTTAACTACCTATGTTGATCATCCTCTCACATCCCATTAGGAAAACCAGGTTATGACCACTTATTACTCCTCCCACTGTTCAAGACACCACTATCTTTCATCCAGTTTATTTTAATAGACTCGTAACTTGTCTCTCTATTTCTATTCTAACGTTTTCAGCCTATTCTCAGTAGAGTAACAAGGTAAAATATGATTCAGATTGTGTCATTTTCTGCTTAAATCCTTACTGGCTCCCCATTTTACTCACAGTAAATGCCAGAGTCCTTACACATCTCCTAGAACTTTCTTCCCCGTACTCACCCTGTTGCAGTCCTACTGGCCTCCTTATTATTCCTGGAAACTACTCCTCCCTCCCCTTGTAGAGCCTTAGGGCCTTTGTGTTGGTTGTTCACTCTATCTAGAACACTCCTGTATATATACCTGACTCCTTAAAGTTTTTGCTTAAATATCGCCTTTTAAAAAAGACTTACCCCAACCCTAGAAATCCCCCTTTACATTTAACTATAACCCTTCCTCTCCTTATCCCTCAGAAATCCCCACTCCCTTACTTGGCTCTATGTTTTTCTACTGTTTATCACCTTTTGGAACTGTAGTGGCAAAGTGGTTAAGAGCTATGGCTGCTAACCAAAAGTTTGGCAGTTCGAATCTACCAGCCTTCCTCGTAAACCTATGGGGCGGTTCTACTCTGTCTAATAGGGTCGCTATGAATCAGAATTGACTTGATGGCAATGGGTAACAGGTATAACACACAAAATAATTTGCTAATTATTTTAATTGCTTGTTGTCTGCCACTCCCTGCTAGAATGCAAGCTCCTTGAGGGCAAGGATCTTTTTCTGTTTTGCTCACTGCTAGATTCTAAGCACCCGGGGAAGTGCCTGATAGGCAGTAAGTGCTCAATAACTGTCTGTTGGATGAATGATTAGAGCAGGATTACAATTAGAAAAGGACAATCTTCCCTCAGTGCTTGGATGCCAAAGTTATGGCATGAGAAGAACCTAGCCAGTGTGGTACTTGGAGAAAAGCCAGAGATGTAAACTAGCAAAACACCTGGGTTGGATTATCCACTCATCTCCTTATCATCTGAGCCACCCTAGGGAGTCAGTTAACCTCTTTACTTTTCAGGCTTAATTTTTTTTTTGTTGTTCTAAACTTTAATTAGAAGCATGCCTAGTTTGAGGGTATATACAATGATGAAATGGGTGAGTGTCTGTGAAAATTCTTAACCTAGGGAGGAGCCTAAAATAAGCTCTCATTAAAAATTTTTATCATTATTTTATTTTGTTTTAGGTAAAAGTTTACATAGCAGATTGAGTTCCCATTTAACAAATTTTATACAACTCGTTCCATGACATTGCTTACGTTTCTCACAACGTGTTAACATTCTCATTATTTCCACTGTTTTTGTTCTGTTCTCATTAATCTAGCTTCCCTGCGCCTCCTTAGCATCTTTGTTTTAGAGTAAATGTTGACTGTTGATTATTTAAGGGAGCACAGTATTCACATGTGATACTGTTTATTTTATAAGCCAATCTATTGTTTAGATGAAAGGTTACCAATGGCAGTGGCTTCAGTTCCAAGTTCAAAGGGTATTTT
Source organism: Elephas maximus indicus (assembly GCF_024166365.1). Lineage (NCBI taxonomy): Eukaryota > Metazoa > Chordata > Mammalia > Proboscidea > Elephantidae > Elephas > Elephas maximus. The sequence continues at coordinate 141,810,421 of NC_064819.1, read as the reverse complement.
AGGGCGATAGTCTCAGGGGTTCCTCTAGTCTCTATTGGTCCAGTAAGTATAGCTTTTTTCAGGGATTTGAGTTTTGTTCTACATTTTTCTGCCTTTCTACCTGGAACCTTATACTGTGTGCCTAGTCCGAATGGTCAGCATCACCTAGCTTTTTGAGTCTTTGGTTTCCTTCATTTTCTTTTGTTCCAGACAAGTAGAGACCAATAGTTCTATCTTATATGGCCACTCACAAGCTTTTAAGACCCCAGATACTACTAACCAAACTAGGATGTAGAACATTATCTTTATGAGATATGTTTTGTCAATTGACTGAGTTGTCCCACGAGACTGTGGTCCCAAGCCTCCAGACCCAGTAATCCAATCCTGAAAGGTGTTTGACTATGTCTAGGAAGTTTCTGTAACTGTGCCACCTATGTGGTTTATTACATATATGAATGTATATGCAGAGCACATAAACATGTATATACACATGCCTACAGATACACCTGTACATGCACACCATATACTCCATATACTCATATATACCTTCCTATATACTTGATAGCACTGCGTTTTTTTTCTATACATATATGCATGCATGCCTATCTGTGTAATCACACACATATTTTTTTGTTGTTGTTATTACTGTTGTTGCAAAGTTGTGGTTATAGCATTTACCAAAATTTTTCCTTATTCTTAGGTATTTTAGTGTCTTCATTTACCTTACCAAAACTCTCTACCTTTGGCAAACTGATGAATAAGGATTACCTTGGACGAATTATACAGATTTTACCCATATTGAGCATTGTCTTTCCCATCACCAAAAATAACAAGTATTTACTATCTAGAAATTGACTTTTCCTCCCCCCCATCCCTAAAAAAAAAAAAAACAAACTCGTTGCCATTGAGTCAATTCTGACTCATAGCGATTCTATAGGACAGAGAACTGACCCATAGGGTTTTCAAGGAGCGGATGGTGGATTCAAACTGCCAACCTTTGTGGTTAGCATCCATAGCTCTTAACCATTGTGCCACCAGGTTCCCATCCCTGGTAACCATTAAAGAACATTGCTTTCTGTGTGTATACCTATTCTTGCTTTTTTATAAAAATAAAACCATGCAATATTTGTCCTTTTGTGATTGACTTGTTTCGCTCAGCATAAAGTCTTCCAGATTCATCCATGTTATGGTTCAGGGATTCCTCAATATTCTTTACAGTTACTTAATATTCCATTGTACCTATGTACCACAATTTGTTTATCCATTCATCTTTGCTTTCGGGCAGGTGTATACTTGATTGAACTAAGATGCATGTTCCTCATGTGTGCTATTGTTTGTTTTATAGGCCTGTCTAATCTTTGGTGAAATGTGGACTTCAGAAGTGGCTTCAGTTCTGAGTTAGCATGGTGTCTGGGGGCCATAGTCTCAGGTGTTCCTCCGGTCTCTGTATCTGGTCTTTTTTCTAAATTTGAATTTTGTTCTACATTTTTCTACTGCTCTGTCTGGGACACTCTATTGTGATCCCTGTCAGATTGGTGAGTGGTGTTAACTGGGCATCATCTAGTTCATCTGGGATCATTCTCGTGGAGGCTGTGGTTCATGTGGTTCATTAGTCCTTTGGACTAATGTTTTCCTTGCATCTTCGCTTTTCTTCATTCTCCTTTGCTATAAACGTGATGAGACCAATAGATGTCTCTTAGATGACTGCTCACAAGCTTTTAAGACCCCAGGTGCTACTCACCAGAGTAGGAAGTGGAACATTTTCTTCGTGAACTATGTTATGCCAATTGACCTAGTTGTCCTCTGAGATCACGGTCAGCCCTCAGCCTCAATAACTTGGTCCCTCAAGGCTTTTGGATGTCATCTAGGAAGCTGCTATGACTTTGCCTTGTTCAAGCTGTGCTGACTTCCCCTGTATTGTGTGTTGTCTTTCCCTTCACCAAAGTTAACACTTATCTACTATGTAGTTGTTGATTTCCCCTCCCTACTCCTTCCCTTCCTTGTAACCATCACAGATTGTTTTTACTATGTGTAAACCTTCTCTCATGTTTTTATAATGGTGGTGTTATACAATATTTGACCTTTTGTGATTGACTCATTTCAGTCAGCATAATGGCCTCCAGATTCATTTGTGTAAGATATTTTGCGGATTCATCATTGTTCTTTATCATTGTGTAGTATTCCACCGTGTGTATGTCCTGCAGTTTTTTTATTCTTTCTTCTGTTAATGGGCACTTAGATTGTTACCTTCTTTTTGCTATTGTGAGTAATGCTGCAATTAACATAGGCGTGCATATATTTATTAGTGTCACTGCTCTTATATGTCTAGGATATATGCCTAGGAGTGGGATTGCTCAATCATATGGTATTTCTATTTCTAGCTTTTTGAGGAAGTGCCATACTGTTTTCCTTAGTGGTTGTACCATTTTACAATCCCACCAGCAATTTATAAGAGTTCCAATCCCCCCACAACCTTGTCGGCATTTTTTTTTTATTGTTGCAATTTTCACAGGGATGAGGTTGTATCTCATTGCAGTTTTGATTTGCATCTATTTAATGACCAATGATCATGACTTTTTATGTTTTTGTTGGCCATCTGAATGTCCTCTTTGGTGAATTGTCTGTTCATGTCCTTTGCCCATTTTTTGATTGGATTGTCTTTTTGTTGTAGAATTTTTGAAGTTTTCTATATATTTTAGAGATTAGACCCTTATCAGATATGTTGTTGCCAAAGATTTTTTTCCCAGTCTGTGGGTTCTCTTTTTACTCTGTTGGTAAAGTCTTTTGATGAGCATAAGCATTTAATTTTTAGGAGGGCCCAGTTGTCTATCTTCTGTCATTCATGTATTTTTAGTTTTGTTTGATAGACTACTTCCAACAAAAATTAGGTCCACTAGTTTTGTCCCTATGTTATCTTCTAGGAACTTTATAGTTTTAGCTTTAACATTTAGGTCTTTGATCCATTTTGAGTCAGTTTTTGTGCACAGTGTGAGGTATGGATCCTGGTTCACTTTTCTACATATGGATATCCAGTTTTGTTGGTACCATTTGTTAAAGAAACTGTTTCTTCCCCTTTGAATGGACTTTGACCCTTTATCAAAGATCGATACCCATAGATAGATGGATTTACTTCTAAGTTCTCAATTTTATTCCATTGGTCTATGTGTTTGTCATGGAACCAGTACCAGGTGTTTTGATTACTGTCACGTATAGTAAGTTTTGAGGTCAGGAAGTGAGAGACCTCCCACTTTGTTCTTCTTCAGTAATGCTTTAGTTATTCAGGGCCTCCTTCCTTTTCCTATAAAGTTGGAGACTAGTTTTTCCATTTCAATAAAAATGTTGTTGAAATTTGCATTGGGGTAGCATTATATCTATCAATTCCTTTTGGTAGTATTGACATTTTCAATGTTAAGCCTTCCAATCCATGAGATTAGAATGTTTCTTCTATTTATTTTGGTTGTTTGCATCTTGTCACTTTTTTCTTTTGTCAATTTTATTGGTCCTCTCAAAGAACTAACTTCTAGTCTTGCTGTTTCTTTCTGTTATTTTTCTGTTTTCTATAACATTTATTTCTGCCCTGATCTTTATTATTTCTGTTTTTTAGTGACTGTGTACTTCTTTTATTGCTCCTTTTCTATTTGTTCAAGTTGTAGGGATAAGTTATTGATTTTGGTCCTTTCTTATTCGATGTGTGAATTTATTGCTATAAATTCTCCTCTGAGCACTGCTTTTGCTGTGTTCTAAAGGTTTTAGTGTGTTACTTTTTCATTCTCATTTGATTCTAAGAATTTTTAAATTTCATTTATAATTTCTTCTATTACTCAATAGTTTTTATGTAAGGTGTTATTCAGTTTCCATATGTTTAATTTTGTTCTTGTTCTACCTGTTATTGATTTCTAGTTTAATAACATATGACCAGAGAAGATGATTTGTATTATTTCTAGTTTTTAAAATTTATTGATCTATTCTGGAGGATATCTGTGTGCCTTGGAGAGGAATATGTGCTGTGCTGCTGTTGAGTGGTATGTTCTGTGTATGTCTATGAGGTCAAATTTGTTATTTAGATTTTCCATATCTTTGTTGAGTTTCTTTCTAGTTGTTCTGTGGTAAAGTGGTGTAGTAAATTCTCCTACTATTACTGTAGAACTGTCTATTTTTCTTTTCAATTCTGTTAGTTTGTTTTATGTCTTTTGGAGCTTTAGCATTGTGTGCATAAATATTTATTACAGTTATGTCCTGTTGGTGGATTGATCCTTTAATCATTATAAAATGCCCTTCTTTGTCTCTAATAATGGATTTTGACATAAAGTTCATTTTATCGGAGATTATTATTACCACTTCTGCTCTCTTTTGGTTACTGTTTGTGTGATATATTTTTTTCCATCTGTTGATTTTTAATCTATTTATGTCTTTGTGTCTATGGTGTGTCTCTTATAGGCAACATGTTAAAGGGGCATGTTTTTTTAAAAACCATTCTGCCACTCCCTGTCTCTTGACTGGTCGTTTTAAACCACTTATATTTAGTGCGATTATCTATAGATATGAATTACTGCTGCCATCTTGTTATGCTTTTTATTGTGGTGTTCATGGTTTCTTTGTTCTGATTAATTTTCTGTGCTGAGTTCTTTTTGTTTATAGATTTTCTTTTGTTTCCTTCATTGTTGTTGATTTCATGTGTGCTGAGTCATTTCGATTTTCTTCTTTATTTTGGTGAGTAGATTTATTAATTTTCTTTGCGGTTACCCTGAAATTTACCTTTGTCTTCCTAAGTTTAAAACAGGCTGTTATATCTTGATGTCACCTTGACTTCTTCTCCATATGGAAGTTCTGTAACTACACCATTTATTCCGCCTTTTGGTTTTGAAGTTGTTGTCATTTACAGATTGACACCTCTGGTTCCGTTTCCAGTTTTTCAGCTTTACTTTGGTTTTGAGAATTCTTTATCTGGATTGGTATCTGGGTGGTGCTATTGTGTGTCTTCATCTCAGGTTGTTGTCTAATGTTGTTGGTTCTCTGTCCAGAGGACTCTAATAGTTCTTGTAAGGTTGGTCGGGTTATTACAAAGTCCCTTAATTTTTGCTTATGTGGACACGTCCTAGTTTCACCATTGTATTGAAAAACAATTTTGCTGGATATATGATTCTTGGTTGGCAATTATTTTCTTTCAGGATTTTATATATGTCATTCCACTGCCTTCTTGCCTGCATGATTTCTGCCAAGAAATCAGAGCTTAGCCTTATTGGTGCCCCTTTGTAGATGGTATTTCATTTTTCAAGAGCTTCTGTGAGAATTCTTTGTCTTTGGTTTTTGAGCATTTGATTATGATATGTCTTGGTGACTTTCTTTTGAAGTCTATCTTGGATGGGATTTGTTGAACTTCTTGGATGGAAACCTCATCTTTTTGATGTTAGGAAAGTTTTCTGCCAATAAATTTTCAACTATTTCTGTGTTTTTTTTTCTCCTTCTGTTCTAGAATTCCAATTACATGTAAATTATTCCTCTTGATAGTGTTCCACATAACTCTTTGACTTTCTTCATTTTTCTTCATTCTTTTTTCTGATTGTTCCTCAAACAAATTAGTATCAAGGGACTTGTCCTGTATTTCACTGATTCCTTCTTCCAGTGATTCATTTCTATGTCCTTTGAGTGAGTTATCTATTTCTGATATTTATTGTTAATTTTCTAGATTTCCAGTTGTTTTTGTATGATTTCTAATTGTCTATTTATTTTGTCATTTTGTTCTTGTATTGTTTTCCTGAATTCTTCCAGGTTTTTGTCTGTGTTTTCTTTGATCTCTTTGAGGATGTCACATATAAGTCTTTTGAATTTCTTGTCAGGTAGTTCTGTTACCATTTCTTCCTCAGAAAGGTTTTCTGCCCTTTTATTTTGCTCACTTGTTTGAACCATCTTATCCCATTTCCGTTTATGACCTGTTATTGTCTGCTTTCTCTGAGGCATTAATTTTGGTGCTAGCAGTTGGTGCGTTCCCTGGAGGTCATGGCAGTACATCTTCATATCCTCTGTGAGGGAGTGCTACCCAAATGGATGGGATAGGCCTGCTGTGCATGCAAGAATTGATGTTTCAGTAGGTGGTGAGGTATCAAGGGGTTTCAGTGCAAGTGCAGATAGCCAGCAGGATCTTTTTTGGTGAGGGATGTGTGCTGTTGCAGCTGGGTGGATATTAGGTGAAGACTCTGGGATCTCCTGCTTATCACTTGGCTCAGGTGTAGCTGGCACCTGTCAGGATGTGACTGGCATTGCTGGTGACATGAGGTGTCTGTCCAGCCGGTCACCTGGGTATGGGTGCAGGGAATATTCTCGCTGGTCTCAGGGTTGAGTGCTGTGCATGTGCATTGCCAGTTGCCTGGTGATGAGGGTGAGAGTGTATCACCAGTCACTGGGTTTGTGGCATGGGAACTCCTACCACTGGTTGTTGGGTAGGCAAGGCAGTGCAGCAGTAGTCAGGGTGAGTGAACATGACCCTTTGGTTGCAGGTTCAACAGTGCATGAGTGCACACCAGAAATTGCTACTGGGCATGGCTGTGCAGGGATGGTGGGGGTGGGTGCAAGCCTTCATTTGCCAATCTGATGGGATGGTAGAACATGCACCACAGATCACTAGGTGGAGGGGGTTTGCCACTGGTCATGGCAGAGGGCAGGAGGGAAGTGTGTTCCCCCAGTCTCATGTGGGTACTGGGACACTTCAGGCAGAGTGCAGATGGTGATCAGGATCCAGCCCTGCCCAAATGGGGAGGGGGACTGTCCAGAGTCTGGTTGGGTGGAGGAACTCTAGCCACCACTCCAAGGATCCTCCACTCTGCCAGTGCCACCCTGCCCCCCCAGAAAATGATCAGGGACCACTACTGATAAGTAGTTCGATCCATATTTTCTGGCTTCCTTTCTGCTCTGTTGTCACCTGGATCCCTAGGACTCTTACCCACCTTCTTGCACTTTCCCTCCTTAGATCCTGTTCATGTTCTACCCACCATGCTTCACTCTATGTTTGTCTACACAGTATTTCTGTCTCCTATTGGGGTTTCCCTGAAGTTGCCTTCCTGTACCTGTCACCCAGGAATGCTGCTCACTTTGTCCCAAGATGGCCACACAACTTGTCTGGTGGGGTGCCTACAGTCTGTAAGTCTCCTTATTAGCTGCTTTCATTCAGTTTCTCCCTCCCTTTGGTATTTGATATAATCTTTCATCCTTCCATTTGCTGTTCTGGGTACCCAGATGGTCATCTGTATCTGTTTCACTTGCTTTCTTGGTTCTTTGCAGCTGAGGTATAGCAAGGTGTGTGTGACTAAGCTGCCGTCTCCTCATTAAAATTTAATTATCTAAAAATCCCTTGGTGAGTACTATTTTAGGTTACAAAAAATTCATGTGGTATAAGAAGCATGTGAGTCAGTCAAGTAGGGGCATCTCTCCCATCCAACATGTTAAATGTGACTTATGCTTTATGAAGCAACAGGAGTCAGCTGTACCCAGAAAGTTTCACAAGTAGCCCTTAGAATACCCACTTGCTTTGGCATTAACTCATTTTGAATCCTTTCTGTCTTCATCTGTAAATGAATGTTATGTTGCTATAATGTGAGCTCCCTAAAACCAGAGATTTTTGTCTGTTTTGTTCATTGCTATATTTCTGACACATAGAATAGTGCCTGGTGTTCAGTGAGGGCACATGAATATTTGTTGAATAAATGAAGAAAAGGACAAGGCAAGAATATTGTACAGCGACCAGTTAGGAGGTGAATAAAGAGATTATCCTGGAAGTCAACTGAAGAAAATATTTGAAGGGAGCAGTAATCAGCTGTAGCAAATGCTGCTGAGAGGTTGAATAAGAGGAGTATTGAGAATTGACTGTTGGATTTGGCAAAACAGAAGTATGGCTATGGTGTGGTGGGGAAGACTGCCTGATTGGAAATGTTTAAAAAGGAATGAAAGAAAAAGTGGAACTAGTGATTATAGGAGATGTCTTAGTCATCTAGTTCTGCCATAGCAGAAATACCACAAGTGGATGGCTTTAACAAAGATAAATTTATTTTCTCATAGTCTAGTAGGTTAGAAGTCCAAATTCAGGGTGTCAGCTCCAGGGGAAGGCTTTCTGTCTCTGTAGGCTCTGTAGGAAGAAGGCCCTTGTCTTCAATCTTTCCCTGGTTGAGGAGCTTCTCAGATGCAGGGACCCCGTGTCCAAAGGCTGAGCTCTGCTCCTGGTGCTGCTTTCTCGGTGGTATGAGGTCCCCAACTCTCTGCTTGCTTCCCTTTCCTTTTATCTCTTGAGAGATAAAAGCAGGTTCAGGCCACACCCCAGGGAAACTCTCTTTTGGATCAGCGAGGTGACCCCAGTAATCCTTTTAACCACAGGCAGAGGTTATGATCTATAACACATAGAAAAATCACAAAATGTAGGAAAACTACACATGGCCTAACCAAGTTGACACATATTTCGGGGGGACACGATCGAATCCATTATAGGAGACCTTTTTTTTTTAGGACATATTATTTTTTAAAATAATAAACATTGAAAGTGAAGTTAAAACTAAAAACTATAATGAATATAATTACAAAATAACTTTTATTATACTACATTAACTTATCATTAAAGTACTAGCTTAAAAGTCAGTTTTTACAAGAAACATTCCTTGATCTCCCTGGATTGGATTAGGAGTCCCTGCTATGGGTATCCATAGCAGCCTATACTTTTCCCATCACTACAGGTAATATTTTTTATAGCAGTCCAATTTTTTTTTTTTTTTTTTTCCTATAAGAAGACTGTGAGCTCAGTGAAGGCATGGCCCTGTTCTATCATAGTCACTACTAGATACATATATACCTAACAATGAGGATAGGGCTTGGCACAGAGTAGGTGCTTGGTGAATATTTATTAAATTTATGCATAAACGATCAAATAGATGAATATGACTTTGGTGTGGGAGAGGTCTATGTAATGATATATAAAATGCAAAAAGCATGAGAAGAAATATTTGACTATATCAAAATAAAAAGCCTTTGTAAAAAGCATGAAAGACAAATGGCAAACTGGGAAAAAATATGGTATTGAAATATCAGGCAAAGAGTTCCTCTCCCTAAATTACAAAAAGCTGTTATAAACTCATAAGAAAAACATCAATCCTCCGATAGCAAATACATAAACAAAGAACGTTCACACCTAATTCATACACACACACACACAATTGCTTTCTATCATGATTTATGATTCAGCAGGGAAATTCTTACTTAGAATTTTTCACGCAGTTGTAGTCAGATGTTGAGTGGGACTGGACTTCCAAGATGGCTAGAAGTTGCTGCTGGCTGTTGGCAAAGAGCTCAACTGGTAGGTGGTTCTTTATCATGGGATGAAGAGAATTGGGCATTGTAGTTGGAGAAAGGATATTATTGTAAGAGATCTTTTGAAGATAAAAGATATAAGTTTACGACCTATTAGAATGATCTAGTAGAGAGACAACATTGATAATGCTTGAGTGACAAAGGGCCAAGGTCCTTGAGTAGTGAGAAGACATGAAATTCAGTGAAAAAAAAATGAAAGGGCTGTTAATAGATTCAAAACAAAGAGAGTTCATTCATTTTAATATCAGAGAAGGCAGAGCATATGGATACAGTCTGGATAAGTGATTGGATTTGGTGATGGAAGCATGAGGTAATACTTTTCTTGCACTTTTTAATTTATGTACGCTGAAATTCACTCTTTTTTGTGCACAGTTCTAAAGTTTTTCAAATGCGTAAAGTCTTGTGTCCATCACCACAGTCCTGATACACTTCAAAATTTCTCCTGTGCTGCACCTTGTAGTCACTCTACATCCCACTTCTAATACCTGGCAATCACTTACCTGTTCTCAGTTCCTATAGTTTTGCTGTTTCCAGGATGTCATGTAAGTGAAATCATACAGTATATATATAGCCTTTGGAAACCCTGGCGGCATAGTGGTTAAGAGCTGCAGCTGCTAACCTAAAAGGTTGGCAGTTTGAATCCACCAGGTGCTCCCTGGAAACCCTATGGCACAGTTCTACTCTGTCATATAGGGTCACTATGAGTCAGAATCGACTCAGTGGCAATGAGTTTGGTTTTTGGTTTTATAGCTTTTGGTCCAACATCTTGTACTTAGAAAAGTGCATGTGAGATTCATGCATGTTGTAGTGTGTATCAGCAGTTCCTTCCTTTTATTGTGGAGTAGTATTCCACTGCTTGACTGTACCGGTTTATCCATTTACCAGCTGAAGGGCATCTAGGTTGTTCCAATTTTTGTCAATTACAAATAAAGTTGCTATAAATACATGCATATAGATTTTTTATGTTTTCATTTCTTTGGGATACATATGTAGGAGTGGAATTGCTGGGTCTAAGGTAAGTGTGTGTTTTATGTAATAAGAGCCTGTCAAACTTTTTTTGATAATGGCTGTATGATTTTATATTCTTAGTAACAACGTATGAATATTTTAGCGTCTTTACCTTCTTATCAGCACTTGGTATTGTCAAAAATATTTTTAATCATTCTAATAGGTAGGTAGTGGCTTCTCAAGGTGTTTTTAATTTGTATTTCCCTAGTGACTACTAATGTTAAACATCTTTTCATGTGCTTATTTGCTAGCTGTATGTCTTAGTGGCTTAAAACAAGAAATGTATTCTCCTGCAATTTTGGAGGCCAGAAATCTGAAATCAGTTTCACTGAGCTAAAGCCAAGGGATCAGCCGGGCTGGCTCCTTTTGGAGGCTCTGAGGGGAGAATCTGTTTCCTTGCCTTTTTTAGCTTTTAGTGGCTGCCTGGTGACTCAATAGTTAAGTGCTTGGCTGCTAAACAAAATGTTGAGGGTTTGAACCCACCAGATGTGGCAGCCCTGGAAACTCTATGGGGCAGTTCTATCCTGTCCTATAGGATTTCTATGAGTCAAAATCAACTGAATAGCAACAGGTTAGTGGCTGCCTGTATTCTTTGGTTTGTGAACCCTTCCTCAGTCTTCAAAGTATATCATTCAAACCTCTGTTTCTATTATCGCATCACTGTTTTCTCTTCTGTAGTCAAATCTGTCTCTGCCTTCCTCTTATAAGGACAGTTGTGATTACATTTAGGATTTACTCCGATAATCTAGGATAATCTCCCCATCTCAAGATCCTTCACTTAATCATATCTGCAAAGTCTTTCCCAACAGGTTCCAGAGATTAGGACCTGGAAATCTGTGGGGGCCAATATTCAGTTTATGGCATGGTGCTATAGCCTGATGGAATGAGGAGCCTAGAGGTGTAGCAGGAAGGAAATTTAATGGTCTGGAAACATCAATGAGGAGTAATGAGGACACGCATTCCAACTCCATAAAGGACAAGGAGAGAAAACAGACTCCACCTGAGAAGGGACTGAGAAGCAGTGGCATGAAGGAATAGTCAAATTTCTACGAGAGCAAAAAGATGGAGGGAATTTTCAGAAAAGAGAGATTAAATGATGACCTATATTGAACTCTGGGTATAAGGGAAATTTTTCCTGACAGAGAGGCTGTGAGATTGAGTCAGATTTCTTTGGTTATAAAATGTTGTCCAAAAATCTGAACTCTACCTGAAATATTTTTCCCTTATATATATTTTTGTTTGAATGCCGATACTCCCCCCCCAACCCCGCTGTGCATTTTTAAAGTCCAGTAGTAGCTTTAGTAGGTATAATTATTGGTGTTGACTCCTCTGGGTCATTTTTCCCAAATACTCAGTGTGCCTATTGAATATGCAGGTACGAGGTTTTTTTCCCCCCAGAAAAAAATTCTTTGAATTGTACTTTAAAAATTTGTTCTGTTCAGTTGTCTTTTCCTTCTTTAGATATTTCATTTATACCAGCTTGAACTATCTTTTTTTTTTCAATAGTTTTTACTGAACTTTAAGTGAACGTTTACAAATCAAGTCAGTCTGTCACATATAAGCTTATATACACCTTACTCCATACTCCCACTTACTCTCCCCCTAATGAGTCAGCCCTTCCAGTCTCTCCTTTCCTGACAATTTTGCCAGTTTCTAACCCTCTCTACCCTCCTATCTCCCCTCCAGAGAGGAGATGCCAACACAGTCTCAAGTGTCCACCTGATACAAGTAGCTCACTCCTCATCAGCATCTCTCTCCTACCCATTGTCCAGTCTCTTCCATGTCTGATGAGCTGTCTTTGGGAATGGTTCCTGTCCTGGGCCAACAGAAGGTTTGGGGACCATGACCACCGGGATTCCTCTAGTCTCAGTCAGACCATTAAGTCTGGTCTTTTTATGAGAATTTGGGGTCTGCATCCCACTGATCTCCTACTCCCTCAGGGGTTCTCTGTTGTGCTCCCTGTCAGGGCAGTCATCGGTTGTGGCCGGGCACCATCTAGTTCTTCTGGTCTCAGGATGATGTAAGTCTCTGGTTCATGTGGCCCTTTCTGCCTTTTGGGCTCATAGTTATCGTGTGACCTTGGTGTTCTTCATTCTCCTTTGATCCAGGTGTGTTGAGACCAATTGCTGCATCTTAGATGGCCGCTTGTTAGCATTTAAGACACCAGATGCCGCATTTCAAAGTGGGATGCAGAATGTTTTCATAACAGTATTATTTTGCCAATTGACTTAGAAGTCCCCTTAAGCCATAGTAGGTATAACCCCCGCCCTTGCTCCGCTGACCTTTGAAGCATTCAGTTTATCCCGGAAACTTCTTTGCTATTGGTCCAGTCCAGTTGAGCTGACCTTCTGTGTATTGAGTATTGTCCTTCCCTTCACCTGAAGTAGTTCTTATCTACTAATTATCAATAAATAACCCTCTCCCACCCGCTCTCCCTCCCCTCCTCGACCACAAAAGTATGTGTTCTTCTCAGTTTATACTATTTCTCCAGATCTTATAATAATGGTCTTATACAATATTTGTCCTTTTGCCTCTGACTAATTTCACTCAGCATAATGCCTTCCAGGTTCCTCCGTGTTATGAAGTGTTTCACAGATTCGTCACTGTTCTTTATCGATGCGTAGTATTCCATTGTGTGAATGTACCACAATTTATTTACCCATTCATCCGTAGATGGACACCTTGGTTGCTCCCAGCTTTTTGCTATTGTAAACAGAGCTGCAATAAACATGGGTGTGCATATATCTGTTTGTGTGAAGGCTCTTATTTCTCTAGGGTATATTCCGAGGAGTGGGATTTCTGGGTTGTATGGTAGTTCTATTTCTAACTTTTTAAGAAGACGCCAGATAGATTTCCAAAGTGGTTGTACCATTTTACATTCCCACCAGCAGTGTATAAGAGTACCAATCTCTCTGCAGCCTCTCCAACATTTATTATTTTGTGTTTTTTGGATTAATGCCAGCCTTGTTGGAGTGAGATGGAATCTTATCGTAGTTTTTATTTACATTTCTCTAATGGCTAATGATCGAGAGCATTCTCTCATGTATCTGTTAGCTGCCCGAATATCTTCTTTAGTGAATTGCGTGTTCATATCCTTTGCCCACTTTTTGATTGGGTTGTTTGTCTTTTTGTGGTTGAGTTTTGACAGCATCATATAGATTTTAGAGATCAGGCATTGGTCGGAGATGTCATAGCTGAAAATTCTTTCCCAATCTGTAGGTGGTCTTTTTACTCTTTTGGTGAAGTCTTTAGATGAGCATAGGTGTTTGATTTTTAGGAGCTCCCAGTTATCTGGTTTCTCTTCGTCGTCATTTTTGGTAATGTTTTGTATTCTGTTTATGCCTTGTATTAGGGCTCCTAAGGTAGTCCCTATTTTTTCTTCCATGACCTTTATCATTTTAGTCTTTTTATTTAGGTCTTTGATCCACTTGGAGTTAGTTTTTGTGCTTGGTGTGAGGAATGGGTCCTCTTTCATTTTTTTGCAAATGGATATCCAGTTATGGTTTCTACGAGTAGTCTGAACTTATTGATTCTCCTTTGTAGGAGACCTTTCTTTTATCCCTGGCTGCTTTTAAAATTTTCTCTTTATCTTTGGTTTTGGCAAGTTTGATGATAATATTTCTTGGTGATTTTCTTTTTGGATCAATCTTAAATGGGGTTCAATGAGCATCTTGGATAGATATCTTTTTGTCTTTCATGATGTCAGGGAAGTTTTCTGCCAACAGATGTTCAACTATTCTCTCTGTGTTTTCTGTTATCCTTCCCTGTTCTGGGACTCCAATCACACGCAAGTTATTCTTCTTGATAGAGTCCCACATGATTCTTAGGGTTTCTTAATTTTTTTTAATTCTTTTATCTGATTTTTTTTTCAACTATATTGGTGTCAATTCCCTGGTCCTCCAGATCTCCCACCCTACATTCCAATTGCTCGAGTCTGCTACTTTGACTTCCTATTTCATTGGCTAATTCTGTAATTTCATTGTTAATCTTTTGGATTTCTGAGTGCTATCTCTCTATGGATTCTTGCAACTTGTTAATTTTTCCACTATGTTCTTGAATAATCTTTTTGAGTTCTTCAACTGCTTTATCAGTGTGTTCCTTGGCTTTTTCTGTAGATTGCTTTATTTCATTTCTGAGGTCATCTCTGATGTCTTGAAGCATTCTGTAAATTACGTTTTTATATTCTGCATCTGGCAATTCCAGGATTGTATCTTCATTTGGGAAAGATTTTGATTCTTCAGTTTGGGGAGTTGTAGAAGCAATCATGGTCTGCTTCTTTATGTGGTTTGATATTGACTACTCTCTCTGAGCCATCTCTAAGATACTGTAGTGATTTATTCTATATTTGCTCACTGAGTCTTATCTTGTTTTGTTTTCTTTCAATATACGTAGATGGGCTACTAGATTGTGCTGTCTTGATTGTTGTAGCCCTTGAATCACTTATGTCCTATTACTAGCTGGTTTGGGCTGTTACCAGATATATAAGCCTAAGTGTCCATTCACTATTCTTGAGTAGAATCTGATTTTTGGTCATCAAGTGTGTGGTGCAGACTGTCACCTATTCATCTAGAGAAGTAGTGGTGATATTTGTGTGCACCAGACTCTACTAGCAGCAGGGGTTCCTACTCCAGCGGGGGGCAGGATGCTGACAGGCTTCCCCCAAGTGCCAGTGAGGTAGGTGTGTCTCTATTCCTAAAGCACTTTGGTGGGTGGGCTCTGCAGCTGTACCTTAGGCCCCCAATGCAAGTACCTCTACAGATTGGTAGATGTCACCCTCCTTAGACCTCTAAGGCAGGAGGCTTGGTGGTCCGGGGGGAGCTTCAGCCCTTAGTTCCCTGTTGTGGGTCAGTGAGGGCTCTGTTGAATACACACAGGTATCAGACCTGGGAAACTTGTCTTTCCAGTAATCCGCTAAAACAATTACAGTCAGATCCCTATCAGAAATGCCTTTGCATTATAATAGCCACCTTGTTCCCTGTAGGGATGAAAGCCCAAGACTATGGATCACATATGCTTGGCTGGAGCTGGTTCTGTGTTTTTTGTCCAACTAGGGAAGGATTTTTGGTCCCTGGGTTTTTTGTAGCTGCTTCTCTCAGGCCAGGAGGATGGGTTAGGAAAAGACCAAAAAAAAAGGAAAGAAAGAAAAACCGCAGCGCAGTTCACTCTCTGGTTCAGGAAATTCCAATGTTAATGAAGCCGCCTGGGAAGGGAAGGGCAGGGTTCAGATAAATAGGAGAGAGTAGCACCCCGGAATATAGACAAAATTACTTATCTTGCTTGGGATGAATGTTTTATCTGAGATTCCCAAGGGGCACGTCGACTGTGTGCCCTGGCTGGGTAGAGGTTGCCCCCGAGGGTCAGGCCTGCGTCCTGTGCTTGCACTGTCTCAGAAGCTGTGGTTTCTTCCTCCGCTCCCAGTCCAAAGCCCAGCGCCAAGGTTCCTTGGCTGGGACGCTGCACTCCAGGCTCCAAAACCAGTCGCTGCCTCCTGGTGACTTCTCCTCCTGTCAGCCACGTCACTGCACTGCCTGTGTGCACTGGCTGGGCTTCCCCTGAGGTCACTTCTTGGGGCTAGGGCTGTGTCCTGTGTTTGTGCCGTCTCAGGATGCCGTGCTCAGCTCTCCTGCGCCCAGTCCAAAGCCCGGTGCCAAGGTTTCCTGACTGGGACGCTGGCTCCAGGCTCCGAAAACAGTCGCTGCTTCCCCGTGGTTGTTCGTTCTCAGTCTCTGTCTCTCAGGTCAACTCTTTAGATCCATGTTTGATGGTCAGTGTTTGTAGATTGTCATGTATGTGATCAATTCACTTGTTTTTCCAAGTCTTTGTTGCAAGAGGGATCCGAGGTAGCTTCTACCTAGTCAGCCATCTTGGCCCCCTTGAGCTTTCTTTATGTCTCCCTTAACTTTCACCTTCTTGGAAATCCTTTTTATCCTTACAACTATTTCATTATTTTCACTCTTTTCTTTCCTCTAGTTTCCTTACTGTGTGCTTTATGTTATGTTTATACATTATTGGATTTCTTCAAAGTAGTCTTAATTTCATATTTTTTCATTTTCTTCTCAATTATTCATGATTTATGTTGCAACACTGATGAGCCTTAAAACATTGTGCTTCGTGAAAAGAGCCAGTTATAAAAACAAACATATTATATTAATTGACTTCTATGAAATGTCCAGAGTACACAAATTCCTAGAGATAGAAAGTAGATTAATGGTTTCTTAGGGCTGGGAGGAATGAAGGGGAAGGTTTGGAGGGTGACAGCTAATGGGTATGTGCTTTTTTTGAAGGGGTGATGAAAACTTTCTAAAATTTATTGTGGTGGTAATGGTTGCACAATTCTATGGATATACTAAAAACTACTGAATTATAAACTTTAAATGGGTAAATTTTATGATATGTGAACTATTTCGCAATAAAGCTCTTTAAAAATATATATATATATACTCTCTAGTTCTCTGCCAATGTGGGAGAGTAACAGAGACTTTGGAATTGAGAAGGAAATCTGGTATTATTAGTTTTTAAAATTTATTTATTTATTTTTATTGTACTTTAAATGAAGGTTTACAGAACAAACTAGTTTTTTATCAAATGGCTTATACACATTGTTCTATGACATTGGTTAACAACCCCACGACATGTCAGCACTCTCTCTTCTCAACCCTGGGTTCCCTATTACCAGCTTTCTTGTTCCCTCCTGCTTTCTAGACCCTGCCCCAGAGCTGGTGAACCTCTTTAGTCTTGTTTTGTTCCATGGGCCTGTTCAATCTTTGGCTGAAGGGTGAACCTTAGGAGTGACCTCATTATTGAGCTGAAAGGGTGTCCGGGGGCCATACCCTCAGGGTTTCTACAGTCTCTGTCAGGCCAGCAAGTCTGGTTTTTCTTTTGGAGTTAGAATTTTGTTCTACATTTTTCTCAAGCTCTGGCTGGGACCCTCTATTGTGATCCCTGTCAGAGCAGTCAGTGGTGGTAGCCGGGCACCATCTTGTTGTTCTGGACTGAGTCTGGAGGAGGCTATGGTAGATGTGGTCCATTAGCCCTTTGGATTAATTTTTCCCTTGTGTCTTCAGTTTTCTTCATTCTTCCTTGCTACCCAAGGGGTGAGGCCAGTGGCTTATCCTAGATGGTTGCTCACAGGCTTTTAAGACCCCAGATGCTACTCACGAAAGTAGAATGTAGAACATATTCTTTATAAACTATGTTATGCCAATTGAACTAGATATTCCCTGAGATCATGGTCCCTACAGCCCTCAGCTCAGCAATTTGGTCCCTTGGTGTTTGGATGTGTCTATGGAGCCACCATGACTTTGGCTTGTACAGGTTCTGCTTGCTGGCTTTCCCAGTATTGTGTTCTGTATGACACTTCACCAAAGTTATCTATTGTCTATTAAGTGTTTTTCCATCCCTACCCCTGTCCTCCCTCGTAACCATCAAAGATAGTATCTTTTTGTAGGTAAACCTTTTTATGAGTATTTACAGTAGTGGCCTCATACAATATTTATTCTTTTGTGATTGACTTATTTCACTCAGCATAACGCCCTCCAGATTATGTTATGAGATGTTTCACAGGTTCATCGTTGTTCTTTATTGTTGCGTAATACTCCACTGTGTGTGCCACAATTTGTTTATCCACTCATCTGTTGATGGGTGTCTAGGTTGTTTCCATCTTTTTGCTATTGTGAACTATGCTGCAATGAATATGGATGTGCATATGTCTGTCCATGTGAAGACTCTTATTTCTCTAGGATATATTTCTAGGAGTGGGATTGCTGGATCATATGGTATTTCTATTTCTAGCTTTCTAAGGAAGTGCCGTATAGTTTTCCCAAATGGTTGTATCATTTTGCATTCCCACCAGCAGTGCATAAAAGTTCCGATCTCCCCGCAGTGGTATTATTGTTTTTCAATCAAGCTTTCAGTTAATTCTTATGTTTTTTTGTGCCACTTTCAACCCACTTCCAAAAATACTGCATTCTACCAATTCCTCAGGTGCTTAGGGGTCTATGTTTATGTGAGATTGCTTCTTGAACTTTCTCTACTACTGGTTTAAGATTCAGCTTTCTCAGTGGGGAGTTAGTTACCATATTTCCATTTTCTTCCCGCTTCTAAAATAAAGGTGCTCTGTTTTCTCTCACTTTCTTTGCTTTAATGAGTTTAAAGCTTAAAAGAATCTCTCCACTAAAATTTTAACCAAATTTTGGAGGAAATAAAAATAATGCATGTGCTTACGCTTATTTAGAAGTCTTTATCAGGAAATCAACAGACAGTATTTGTTTTTTTTTTTGAAGTCTTATGGTTCTCCTGTTTTTATATCTGTAGAGGTTGACGTATGTTCAATTTTCTTAAGAAGTGTTGGCAGTTTACAAGTAAACCAGTCAGGCATGATGGCTTAGTGGAATTGCCTATGTCCCCTCTCCTTTTTTTTTCTTTTTACTGAGCTATGGCTCCGCAGTTATACCAGAACTGAGTTATAATTAGATATACTCCCACATGACATTATTTAGCAGTTAACATAAAAAATATATAAAGTATTAGCTAATTTACTGAAAAGAAACACAAAATTGCATTTTAATTAACTGGAGAATGCCTAGCAAGCTACGTTTACAGCTCATGTTAATAAATTTAGATATTGAGTAATTAGCTTTTTATTTAATTAACAAGTGCTCTTTTCTCAAGGTTAGCAATAAAGTTCTTCTTTCTTAACTATCTGTGTTATAATTTCTATTCTGACATGTACCATATCATGTACAGTGTTTTCTAGTTTTTATTTGGCATAATTATAGATGCAATTTTTAGGACTATCTTTTGACATTTTCAGGTTCAGGAGTTTTTCTGATCTTAATTAGTGATATAGCTCCACAAGCAAGTGAAGAATTAAGATCAGTACCCAGATCATGTTTCTATGTGCTGTGCTTCTACTTTGTAATTTTTTATCTCAAAATATTTTTCTTTGGTGCAATTATATAGTCTTCTCAATTCTTGGTATTCAAAAACATATAGATATAGGTATCTATTTTCCATCCGTTCATAATTCATGTGTTCTAGTTTCAGACTAGGTACATCTTAGAAACAAAGATCCAAATATCTTTTTGTAACAGATACAATTCTCAATTTTCTTCCTCAGAGTCTATTAGATAAAGAAAAATAAAACCAACTTAAATAGTTAAACACAAATTGAACCTTTGGAAATACTCATAAACCTTTTTATAGTTACTTTTTAGAAATAACCACGTAAAGTAGTTCTATTAAGTTTAGGGAAGATTAAGCATTATCAAAAGGCCTTCAAGACAAAATGATAAGGATACATGATTATTTTTATGTAAGGGTCATAGACAGGATGAGTTGATGATTCTTTTCATAGTTGTTATAATACAATAACAAAGAATAGCTTTGTTCTCTGTAAAAGAATGGCTTTTTTTTTTGTACTTCGAACAAATAATGAAAGTCACATTGATGTAACACAAAATCCATATCTGAAATTCACTAGCATTTAGTTGTCATTGAGACAAATTCTTAATTTGTGTTCTAAAAATGTTGAATTTTGGCTCAATAACCGTCTTTGGCAATTATTTATTGCTGTTTCTGGAGGGCTGTAGATGTACACAAAGCTGGGCAATGGGAAAAAAAAAAATTCCTGAATAGGCCTTTAGAAGGTCCTGAAATTCAGTTTTATCCACATTAGTAAAAGAAGAATCAAATTTCATGGTTCAATATATAATCTATGCATGTCAGGAGCCCTGGTAACTCAGTGGATACGAGCTTGGCTGCTAACCAAAAGGTCAGCAGTTCGAATCCACCAGCTGCCCCATGGGAGAAGAATGTGGCAACCTACTTCCTTAAAGATTTACAGCCTTGGAAACACTATGGGCAGTTCTACTCTGTCCTATAGGGCCACTATGAGTCAGAATCAACTCGATGGAAATGGGTTTGGTTCGGGTTTTTTAGTTTAGGATGAAATCTGTGCATAGGTGCATGAATAAAAACACTCCTATTGGCACATGACCATACATCTGCAGAGTCCATGAAAGGGTGCTGACTTTTGACAGCTATGTGGAACTCTAGGCCTGCGTTCAGGAGGCAGTTGAATTCCCTGGCTTCCCAAAGGGTAAGTTTTCTCTTGAATTGGGAACAGTTTGTAATATATTGCTTCTAGTAAACTTTGTCTTTGCTTATGTCTATGAAATCATGCTTGAGAACTTCATTAATTTGCAGCATCATTCATTACTTTCTGATTAAGCCTTTCTATTATGATTTTGTTTATGAGTGAAAAATCTGGTGTAAATGATCTTAGTGATACATGCCTTATCGACCCCATTCATTATAAAATTTGTTGTTGAAACTGAAATGTCCTTGTGAATGGAGGGAATGTTAGCTCTCACTTTCCCTCTACAGTAGCCGTGGCTCTGGACTCTAAGCGTTAAGTTGGACTCTCAAGATGGAAATATATAACTACTTTATTTTTTCTTATGTAGAAGAATTTACTGTGTGTACACATAAGAACAGCAATCCTTGTGTGGGAATATTCCTGCTGAGATGCAATTCCACACTCATATCAAATGCAGATATCCCCTCAAGTGTTATAAGATATTTCCAGCCACCCTTGTCAAAAGCAAAAAGTGCACATATTTACAATGCTGACTATTAGCATTAGCTCAGAGTGTAAATGTAAATATCCATATTGCCCCTCCTTGCATCACTTACTGCTGCTTGGATCCGTAATTTTTATAATCCTTAGTAATTTGATTCTCAAACCATATGTAATCTCTGAAAACACAAAACTACACAATTAAAGAAACACATGCTCCATAATTTTTTCTACTTCTCTTCTAAAGTCACTAAGCCTACAGATGTAAAAGCAAAAGGAGGAAATAATAATATAATAAAATGAAAGTTTAACTATATTAAAAAAAAAACTGATGTGTCCAGAAAAACGTGTTTTATGAATTGTTTAGAAAAGGCAGTAATAACCCTGTGCCCAATGGATCTATGGGAAATCATTTAACAGCTAAAGTGAGCAGTTTTATATTTATGTTCCTTTTTCCACATATTTTGTAACTGCTATAAGTAGATACTAATTTTCTTTGTTTCATAAAATGTTTCTATTATAAATTACATTATCAATCTTTATCTGTTAAAATAGCCAAGTTGTATTCTTACTCTCCCCCACATGTCTGTCAGTTTGTCGTACTGTGGGGCTTGTGTGTTGCTGTGATGCTGGAAGCTATGCCACCCGTATTCAGATACTAGCAGGGCCACCCATGGAGGACAGGTTTCAGCTGAGCTTCCAGACTAAGACAGACTAAGAAGAAGGACCTGGCAGTCTACTTCTGAAAAGCATTAGCCAGTGAAAATCTTATGAATAGCAGCGGAACACTGTCTGATATAGTGCTGGAAGATGAGCCTCCCAGGTTGGAAGGCACTCAAAAGATGACTGGGGAAGAGCTGCCTCCTCAAAGTGGAGTCAACCTTAATGACATGGTTGGAGTAAAGATTCCGGGACCTTCATTTGCTGATGTGGCACGACTCAAAATGAGAAGAAACAGCTACAAACATCCATTAATAATCAGAACCTGGAATGTACGAAGTCTGAATCCAGGAAAATTTGAAATCATCAAAAATGAAATGGAATGCATAAACATTGATATCCTAGGCATTAGTGAGCTGAAATGGACTGGTATTGGCCATTTTGAATCGGACAATCATATAGTCTACTGTGCTGGGAATGACAACTTGAAGAGGCATGGTGTTGCATTCATCGTCAAAAAGCATGTTTCAAGGTCTATCCTGAAGTACAACGCTGTCAGTGATAGGATAATATCCATACACCTACAAGGAAGACCAGTTAATACAACTATTATTCAAATTAATGCACCAACCACTATGGCCAAAGATGAAGAAATAGAAGATTTTTATCAGCTGCTACAGTCTGAAATTGATCAAACATGCAATCAAGGTGCATTGATAATTACTGGCGATTGGAATGTGAAAGTTGGAAACAAGAAGGATCAGTAGTTGGAAAATATGGCCTTGGTGATAGAAACAATGCCAGAGATCAAATGATAGAATTTTTCAAGACCAATGATTTCTTCATTGCAAATACCTTCTTTCACCAACGTAAACAGCAACTATACACATGGACCTCGCCAGGTGGAACACACAGAAATCAAATTGACTACATCTGTGGAAAGAGATGATGGAAAAGCTCAATCTCACCAGTCAGAACAAAGCCAGGGGCCGACTATGGAACAGACCATCAATTGCTCATATGCAAGTACAAGCTGAAACTGAAGAAAATCAGAGCAAGTCCACGAGAGCCAAAATATGACCTTGAGTATATCCCACCTGAGTTTAGAGACCATCTCAAGAATAGATTTGATGCATTGAACACTAGCAACCGAAGACCAGACGAGTTGTGGAATGACAACAAGGACATCATCCATGAAGAAAGCAAGAGGCCACTGAAAAGACAGGAAAGAAAGAAAAGACCAAGACGGATGTCAGAGGAGACTCTGACGCTTGCTCTTGAGCATCAAGCAGCTAAAGCAAACGGAAGAATTGATGAAGTAAAAGAACTGAACAGAAGATTTCAAAGGGCCTCTCGAGAAGACAAAGTAAAGTATTATAATGACATGTGCAAACAGCTGGAGATGGAAAACCAAAAGGGAAGAACACATTCAGCATTTCTCAAGCTGAAAGAACTGAAGAAAAAATTGCAGCCTCCAGTTGCAATAGTGAAGGATTCCATGAGGAAAATATTAAATGATGCAGGAAGCATCAAAAGAAGATGGAAGGAATACACAGAGTCATTATACCAAAAAGAATTAGTCGATATTCAACCATTTCAAGAGGAGGCATATGATCAGGAACCGATGGTCCTGAAGGAAGAAGTCCAAGCTGCTCTGAAGGCAGTGGCAAAAAACAAGGCTCCAGGAATTGATGGAATATCAATTGAGATGTTTCAACAAACAGATGCAGTGCTGGAGGTGCTCACTTGTCTATGCCAAGAAATATGGAAGACAGCTTCCTGGCCAACTGACTGGAAAAGATCCATATTTATGCCTATTCCTAAGAAAGGTGTTCCAACCAAACGTGGAAATTATAGAACAATATTATTAATATCACACTCAAGCAAACTTTTGCTGAAGATTATTCAAAAACGGTTGCAGCAGTGTATCGACAGGGAACTGCCAGAAATTCAGGCTGGTTTCAGAAGAGGACATGGAACCAGGGATATCATTGCTGATGTCAGATGGATCCTGGCTGAGAGCAGAGAATACCAGAAGGTTGTTTACCTGTGTTTTATTGACTACGCAAAGGCATTTGACTATGCGGATCATAACAAACTATGGATAACACTGCGAAGAATGGCAATTCCAGAACACTTAATTGTGCTCATGAGGAAACTGTACATTGATCAAGAGGCAGTTGTTCGGACAGAACAAGGGGATACTGATTGTTTTAAAGTCAGGAGAGGTGTGTGTCAGGGTTGTATTCTTTCACCATACTTATTTAACCTGTATGCTGAACAAATAATCTGAGAAGCTGGACTATATGAAGAAGAACGGGGCATCGGGATTGGAGGAAGACTCATTAACAAACTGCATTATGCAGATGACACAACCTTGCTTGCTGAAAGTGAAGAGAACTTGAAGCACTTACTAATGAAGATCAAAACCACAGCCTTCAGTATGGATTACACCTCACCATAAAGAAAATAAAAACCCTCACAACTGGACCAATGAGCAACATCCTGATAAACGGAGAAAAGATTGAAGTTGTCAAGGATTTCATTTTGCTTTGATCCACAATCAACAGCCATGGAAAGAACAGTCAAGAAATCAAAAGATGCATTGCATCGGGCAAATCTGCTGCAAAGGACCTCTTCAAAGTGATGAAGAGCAAAGATGTCACCCTGAAGGCTACGGTGTGCCTGACCGAAGCCATGATATTTTCAATCACATCATATGCATGTGAAAGCTGGGCAATGAATAAGGAAGACCGAAGAAGAGTTGACGCCTTTGAATTGTGGTGTTGGCGAAGAATATTGAATATACCTCGGACTGCCAAAAGAATGAACAAATCTGTCTTGGAAGCAGTATAACCAGAATGCTCCTTAGAGGCAAGGATGGCAAGACTGCATCTTACATACTTTGGACACGTTGTCAGGAGGGATCAGTCCCTGGAGAAGGACATCATGCTTGGCAGAGTACAGGGTCAGCGGGAAAGTGGAAGACCCTGAACAAGGTGGATGGACACGGTGGCTGCAACAATGAGCTCAAGCATAACGACGATTGTAAGGATGGTGCAGGACCGGGCAGTGTTTCGTTCTGTTGTGCACAGGGTCGCTATGAGTTGGAACCGACTAGATGGCACCTAACAACAGCAACAACAACAACATTCTTAGTCTCCCAATTTATTGCTAAATTATGACTTTATTCAGGTGTCTCTTATAGTTTAAAACACATTAGATTTCTGCATATCATTTCTCTATCAATCCATATTAAACCTATTGCCATTGAGTTGATTCTGATGCAGCTGAACTCTTTACTACTTACTGTGCCACCAGGGCTCCTCAATCCATATTGTAAGGCTAATTATTGCATAAAATTTTAGTAAGATGTAAAAATGGTGTGGAGGGGGCATCATCTGACCTCTAACTTCATGAGGAGGAAAGATATTCAAGATAAACAGTAGCCCAAGGTTGATTCCTCTGAGGTGAAGGTCAGACATATCTCCCCTTGCCAGTCTTTAAACCAATTTTGACACTAAGTGTCCCTTCAATAGCACTCTCTACTTCTCTGCAGGGTTTGATAATCAATTGCAATGGCCACACATAACTCACAGACAATACTCATAACTATAGGGTTTATTAGGGAAGTAACAGGTTACAATTCAGGTTCAAGAATGCTCAGGACACAATTCTTTGATCAGGAAAGTCTCTTCTCAGCTATGCCCATAGGCAGGTCTCTCTTTTCCCCTTGGCTGCTCGGCCTGGCCTCTGGCCTGCTCAGGGAAGTGTTACAAAGTTCTTTTAGCTCTACCAATAAGTGCCTAAAGGCACCCACTTCACCAGTAAGCCTTGGTCCAAAAGCATTCAGCTCTAATTCCATGGGTTAGCAAACCTAGATCCTCCAAGTACCCAGAGGCACCCCTCTGCCCTGAAGCCACTCAGATTTCTCACTATGTGGGTCTGGAAGCCCACCTTGCCATCTGCTGGTCTCCTAGTTCTGCTGCTGCTGTTTCTCTGCCACTGCTTCTCACCATCTTCTGTGTTACAGCTCTCTCTCTCTGTCTACTGAATCTAGGAGGTTCTCAGGGCAGGGATTCCAAATACAAAGGACGCCTTTCACTCCTGGTTCCTCTTTCTCGGTGGTGGTGAGATCTTCTCCTCTCTGCCTCTGGGATGGCTCATTTTAAGCCTAGTGGGATGGCAAAACTGACCAAATCCCTCGTTAGGGTTCCATACACTTTATTTTCACTGCCCCACCCCCAAGGATGCCATGCATCTTATTTACATTATTAGCAAGATATCTAATCCTCTTGGTGGGCCACAGGCACCTCATTTGCTTAGTCCCATTGAATCATTTGGTGGGAGTTACAAAGGCTATGGGTAGAAGGACCATATTAAGTAATTCACTGTACTGCATAAGATTATTTCATCTGGTATTATAATCCATAGAGTCCTGGGTGGTGTGAATGGTTAAGTGCATGGCTACTAGCTGCCTCAGAAGAAAGGCCTGGCAGTTTCAGAAAGGGCACAGCCATGCAACTGCTGTGGAGAGAAGTTCTACCCTGCACACATGGGGTCACCAGGAGTTGGAATCAACTTGATAGCAACAGGTTTTATAGCAATCCACAGAAGAGGGATGTAGATTTTGATTTTGTTTCTTATTATTTTACTAGACGCCGTAGATATCAAGCCCCCATCACTCAAAACCTAGACAATAATCTTACCCTACATCAACCAATAAGTCCTTCACCCAAGACCAACTACTTGATAGATTTTGACTGTGAAAGTCTTTCACATGGACTTAGTTAAGTTAATACAATGGTTTCTACAAAGCTCTTTTGCTTTCTAGCTCTCAATTTGTAGTTGGTATCATGGACTAGAGTCTACTGTCTTGCACTTAATATTCCCAAAATTCTGTAGGGTAAGTTGGTTGCTTGTATTATCTAGTCAACATGCAGTAGATTGAAATAACATTGACAGTGTAAGTCATCTTTTAGTTTTGAAATCTAGCAATATATGTTGTTGATCTTATTATGAATTTTTGTCTACTTTACATTTGAGTGATGCACCTGAATAAATAGAGTAAATACTACTATAGTCATTGCAAGCAATGTACATTGCTTACCATAGTACATGTATATAGGAACAGCATTAAAAATATTTAACAACTTGTATGGTATGAGAGTAGTTAATCAGGATGATTGCCTAACCAGTCAGAACAGAAAATGGATGCTGTTTTGAACCAGTGTTTATCTGTAAGATTATCTGCTTATTTGCCCAGTGTATCAGCTCTACCTACGCTTGCAATAAAATGATTTTTAAGACTAATGATATTACCAACAGTACTTGATGCAATGGGGCATCTGAGAAATTTCTTTGAAACAATTTTATAATTCTTCACTTCTCCCCTAAATGGTTCATGTGAAAACCTGGCTTATTCACAGAATATAGTAAAGCATAAGAGTTAAGACCAAGGCAATTGGAGACATAGACATCTTTTAAATAATTAACTTTGTTCTTATTAAATAAAATCCTAAATTCCCACTCTCATATTTTGGGCTATTTCTGTTATTTCCTAATTTTCAGAGTTTTTTTTTTTTTAAATATTATTTCCTTGTCTCTGGAAAAAAGACTAATAGCTTTTCTAGAATTGATTTTGTTTGGTGTAGTGACTCTTATTTTTACCAATCATATGTTTTCCTGTTGAAGAAATTTGGAAGTCACCCAGTCCAACCTTCTATACCACAGGATCTGTTAGAATCCTGCTGGTGATGGGAAGTGAGGACCACAAGGGCCTTCGGGACCTACCCGTTGTTGTTAGGTATCTTTGAGTCAATTTTCAACTCCTAGCCATCCTCTGTGACAGAGCTGAACTGCCTCATAGGGTTTTCTAGGCTGTAATATTTTCCAGAGAAAATAGCCAAGTCTTATTCCCAAGGAAGGGCTGGGTGGGTTTGAACCACCAACATTTTTGTAACAGCCGAATGTCTAACCGTTCTGCTACCAGGGCTCCCAGATACTATCTGGTCTAGGCAAATCCCACTTCTTCCACGTACTGACTTCAGAAATGGAAGAAGTTGTCCCTTTCCATAATGCTTTTAGCAAAGTTGGTTGCTTCTCTGCTCAAGCTCTTTTCTTTCATTTCGAGTGAGCATATATAAAATCAAGTTGGAAAACATCTAAAACTTTCAAAAAGACATCAGATATAAAATTTTAATTGCCTCATTAAATGATTGAATTTGTACTCACTCTTAAATTGATTTTATTACTTTCAGTAGCCTTCAGTTTCACAAAAAAGTTGAATTACGGCAGTGTTTTTTTTTTTCCTCAGGGGAGACTTTTTTTGTTAAAGTAAACTGTTGTTTCATTAAATTAACATATGCAGTCTTAGAATAAATCAGCATATAGATCTTTGGTTCCGGTGTTTTCTGCAGGCTGGGTTGGGAAATAGTGTAGCATTTTGGGCAAATTTCTTAATTGCCCAAAACGCTCTGACTCCTTATTTGTAAATTGGAGTTAACAGTATCAACCTTCTAGAGTCATTGTGAGGAAAAAGTGTGTTAATGACACAAGTTAGCATTGTTAACTGCTGTGGAGTCAGCCCCAGACTCATGTTGACTCCATGCACAACAGAACAAAATGCTACCCAGGATCCATTGCAGATGAGATTGTTGTGATCCATAGGGTTTTCATAGATTGATTTTTGGAAGCAGATCACCAGGCCTTTCTTCCTAGCCCATCTTAGTCTGGAAGCTTTGCTGAAAGCTGTTCAGCCTCACAGGAATGCGTAATTCTTCACTGGCAGATGGGTATTGGCTGGTCATGAGATGCATTGGCCAGGAACAGAACCCAAGTCTCCTGCATCGATGGTGAGAATTCTACCACTGAGACTCTAATGCCTCCACCAAAAAACCAAACCAAACCTGTTGCTGTCGAGTTGATTCCAACTCACCTATAATAAGGGATTATTACATAGTAGGTACTTTAGCAAGTAATGTTAACGGTGCCACCTTCTGCCCCATCACTCCTGATTTAACACGGCAGTGATAGAACAAATAGCAGTAAAGGGGTTAGCACATTGTACAAGCTCATATCTCACTATTTAACATTCCAAAGTGTAGCCATTAAAATTTTTTCTTACATTATTATGTGATGCCTTTAGATGCCTCCCAACTTTCTCAGCCTTGACCCAGGAGTCCCCAAAAGATGAGTGTGATAAATCACAGCATGAAGAAATTCTTACCAGAGCCCAATTTTGGTCCATGAATACTGAGTCCTGACCATTACTTTAGTGCTGTAGGCACACACACACACACACACAAACACAAACACACACGCACAAATGCTATTCTTCAAAAAATTTAGAGTTCAGTTCTGGGCTGTACACACATTGCTTTCTAATGAAAATCAGGATGAATTGGGTATTGAAGTGAAGTTCTGCTCTGTCACATTTGCAAAGCCACTTCGTAAGTGGAATCAGCAGTACTTGGCTCAGATCCATCTACTCTGATGCATTACGAGTGATTCAATTTAATTGAAAATCACCACCAGACATTGTTATTAAATAATGTTATGAAATGATTTGCTGTAGCAGGAGGGTCTTGCGTGCAACATAAAATTTTAATGAAATGAACTTTTAAAGATTACCGTTATAGTGTATCATGTAGCCTGTGACTGAACCATTAAGTTTTTTTACATAATAAACCAAGATAAATGCAAGGTCTTAGAGTTTACAATGGAAACTAAAGAAAGAAAATGAGCTTGAATTTTACTAATACCATATTGTAACATAAAATAAATGACTATGTCTGGTAATGACTATGTAGTGCACACGACCGAAGAACTAATTTTTTGTCTGTGAAGCAGAAAATAAGCAGATATTTAGAAACAAGCATGATTTTCCTCTCCCATTAACTCTGAACTGCTTGAAGACTTGATATCCACAAGACTTCCCGAGAATATTTTTGAGGGAGTATTGGATCAATGTGGTAGACTCCTCAACAACATCCATTCTGTTCCTAATATTTTAGCCTCTAACCATTGTTCTGTGTTTCCCCTGGCCAGCTATTTGTTTAGGTGTGGTAGTAACTTGGCTTCACTAGAATGTAAACTCCATGAAGGCAGAATTTGGCACTGTTTTGTGCACTGATGTATCCCTAAGACTTAAAACAGTAACAGGTGTATGGTAGATAAAGAATTGTTGAAAAATGAAAGAAAGAATAAGAGACAGAGGAGAAAAAAGAAAGGAAGAAATGAAAAGATAAAGGATAGGAAGGAAGGGAAGGCAAGAATGCAGGAAGGCAGAGGGTGAGAAAGAAAGAAAGACAGAAAGAGAAAAAAAGAAAGAAAAAGAAGTAGGGAGGAAGAAGAGGAAACGAAGGAAAGAAGGGCAGAAAGAGACAGAAGAGAGGATTTCTTAAGGTTTCTGGAATCAATCAATCTATCTTTCCTTACTGGACTTGAACAAGGACAATTTTACTAACTGCTCCACAGGGTTTGAAGCAGTTTGTACCACCCAGGGAACCCTCGGTAAAGACTACAGCCAAGAAAATCCTGTCTGGGACCATTCCAGTGATTGATTGTGGATCGGACTGTTGTGGTCCATAGGGTTTTCACTGACTCATTTTCAGAAGTAGGTCACACAAGCTTTTCTTCCCATAATCTCTATAACTACTTAGGTTTTATGTGATATTTCTCAGTAGAGTTTTGTCGTTTTTCCTGTAGAGGTGTTACACATTATTTGTGAATTTTAGTTGTATGTACTTTAAATTTTTGATGCAATTTTAAATATCTCTATTTAATAGTTTTTCTAATTGTTACTATTATGCAGAAATGTAATTGACTGTTAATATTTATTTTATGTTCTGTACCTTTCTACATGCTCAAAGTAATTCTAATAGTTTACTGAGTTTTGCAGCGCTTCGAATAAGACACAAGAAGCTCTTAAATGAATTCTAAATGTTTATCAGCACTATTGATGTGATTTTTGAAAAAAAATACATATTTCCTCTAGCTTTTTGTTTTGGTTTTCATTGTAGGGTTAATTCAAACAACTGTCTTTCTTTACTGGAAATGAAGTTTCTGCTGTTTTATTTTAGTAACATTTTATGGATTGTAAATGCTTGGTGACTTCTAGTTTCATTTAGAGATTCCATTTTCCATCCCATCTGGGGGCTTCTAGAAACATCATCACTCTATTACTTGCCCAGCTCCTAATTTTTTATTGAGTAGGATGAAACAGGTACTTAATATTTTGTCATTTTATTTTACTAGTCTTTAACTTATTCTGTTTTTTCTTATTGTTTCCAACTTTCTCTTCATAATCTCTCAATTTCCATGGTATTAGTCTACTTTTCTGATTTTAGAATGTACATTATATCTACAGAAAACCAATAATAGAGACATTTGTTAAGGTATACAGTTGGCCCTCTGTATCTGCAGTTTCCACATTGGAAGATTCAATCGACTATGGATGGAAAATATTAAAAATAAAAAAGACAAAGTTCCAAAAAGTAAAACTTGAGTTTGCCGCTCCCCAAGCGCTAGGCTGAATTCACACAAATGAAATGATGTGTAGGCGTACCCTGCTATAGCCTCCCACCATTTCACAGATCCTCAGTCTCTCTCCACACTCATTGTTTGAGCATTGTTTGCCTTGAGTCTTGTCATTATTCCCTAAATAATACAGTATTCCAACTATTTACATAGCATTTACATTGTATTAGGTATTAAAAGTATTTTTTTTTTTAGAGAATTTGAAGTATATGAGAAGATGTGTGTAGGTTATATGCAAACACTATGCCACTTTATATAAGGGACTTGAGCATTCGAGGGACGACTGTATGCTTAACTACCACTGACCCTAGTAAAAGTCATAAAGTTGTCCTTATCCATTGGTAGAAAAAGCCTTTTATTTCTTGTTTCGCTTACATTTATTGCTGATGCATTTTTTCTTTGTTCTGATACATTTTTGACATTTTCTCCCTTCAGTTTATTTCCAGAAATATATCAACAACTCCTCAAATGTCCTTTTATCATACATTTGAGATTTTGCATTATCTCAAGTTGAGATCTCTAGAAAGAGAACTGCATTATCAAGCAGTACATTATAAAATTTCACTCTGATTAAAGTTTATATTGAAGAACATGGTGTGTTCCTTCAAGATATGCTAAAATAATGTAAATATAATTTACTTACTATTACCATTCAGCTATCCATGGCTAGCATTAAAAACAACTGTCAAGGTTACCTGTTAGTTGTCATATTAGGATAAATCCAGAAATTCTTAAGCTAGGAATGATTTCTTGTGACATCTCTTTAGCTAGTTATTAATCCATTCTTACATCAGACTTGACATTGACATTGTGAGAGATGATGGATTAGCTGTGATCATTCGCTGAAGCTTCTGAATTAAAACTAAAAACAACCTGTAAAGAGAGAGAACACATTTCAGCTAAAGATTAAGATGCATTAAAAAATTCTCTGAATACCTCCAGTACTTCAGAAGAGACTTTATCTTCTGAATCATCTCCTAAGGGAAATAGTTTGGTATACAATGTTGCAAGTATGCAATATTGGATGCCGCTACCATCAATTGTTTGTAAAGATTCTCTTAGCCACTGTATCCTATTGCCCAATGTAATTGACAATATGTATCTTATAAAATGCATCTCTTCCTAGAGTTTCTGGGCTAATTTCAGTATTAAAAGTCTTGTTTTACTAATTAGAGCCTGTAAAATAATTTTATTAATTTACTGCTTACTAAAATACCAAATTACAGCACAATTCACCTGTTTATGATGGAAATTCCATCAGTTTAAGCTGTATTTTCAATAGCAATGAATTGCTACTGCTCTTTTCTTATGGGCATATTTGCTCAAAATTAATGACAGGGGGAAAGTTAGCTGGAATCATGAATGGGTTGGTCTGGCTATATTTTGCTCCTAAATTTTCTCAAGGTATGTGCTCACAGCAAACAAGTGTCTTTTCTTGAAGCCACAATGAATTCTTTACCATTTCACCTACAATTAATGTGAGATAACAATTTCCAGCTGTGGTTACACAGCACCTGAGGGTATCTCAAGTTGCCTAAAGAAGTGTCAAAATATTTCTGCACACATTCTTTGGGATTAGGATGAATTTTAATATACCTAACATACTTGAGTAGTTGAAAATATGAAATTAAAGCTTTTTGGTTAACTTTAACCTATTAAACTTCTATTTTATCTGGATGCTCTATAATTCTTAAAGAAGGATTCACTTATTTTGGCTATTTGTTATGCTTCCTTAAGGTCAGAATGTGTTTTTCAACTTCCTATATTATATATATGGAAAAATAAGGGAGTATGTCTTCTGAGCGAGAGCTATTGTGCAAAGACCACTGATAAATATATTTCAAAAATGTTTACTTCAAATAACACACTATCATGATTCCTCTCCATCAGTGGAGGAAAATTGAATAGCCATTTCCTTTTTGTGTGTGTGCTTTAGGTGAAAGTTTACAGATCTAATTAGTTTCTCATTCAACTATTTTACACAAATTCTTTTCTGACATTGGTTGCAATCACCACCATATGTCAACACTCTCCCTTTCCCCACTTGGGTTTCCCTATTTCTGTCCATCCATTTTTCCTTTCCTTCCCTGCCTTCTGGTCATTGCTTTTGGGCAGGTGTTGCCCATTTGGTCCAGTATACATGATTGAACTAAGAAGCACATTCCTCATGTATGTTATTGTTTGTTTTATAGACTTGTCTAATCTTTGGATTATGAGCCCTGGTGGTACAGTGGTTAAGAGATCAGCTGCTAACCAAAAGGTCAGCCATAAGAATCCATCAACCACCCCTTGGAAACCCTAGTGGGCAGTTCTGCTCTGTGCTATAGGGTTGCTATGAGTTGGAATAGACTCAACAGCACCTAACAACAACAAAAAGAATCTTTGGCTGAAGGGTGAGTTTCTTAGTTAAAAGAGTGTCCAGGGGCCATAGTCTTGTGGGTTCCTCCAGTCTCCTTCAGATAAGTAAGTCTGGTCTTATTTTTCTGTGTGTGTGAATTTGAATTTTGTTCTACATTTTTCTCCTGCTCTGTCTTGGGACCCTTTATTATGATCCATGTCAAAATGACTGGTGGTAGTAGCTGGCACCATCTAGTTGTTCTGGGCTCAGGCTGGTGGAGGCTGTGGTGCTTGTGATCCATTTGTCCTTTGGACAAATATTTCCTTTGTGTCTTTGATTTTCATCATTCTCCCTTGCTTCTGATGGCATGGGACCAGCAGATGTATCTTAGATAGGCACTCAAAAACTTTTAAGACCCCAGACACTACTCACCAGAACTGGATGTAGAACATTTTCTTTATGAACTATGTTATGCTAATTGATCTAGATGATCCTTGCAACCATGGTCCCCAGTCCTCAGCCCCAGTAACTCAATCCCTCGGGTGTTTGGATGTGTCAACTGAAGTTTCTATGACTTTGCCTTTGTAATTTGGTACTGACTTTCTCTATACTGTGTACTATCTTTCTTTCACCAAAGTTAACACTTATCAACTACATAGTTAGTGTTTTTCTCTCCCCATCCATCCCCTTTCATAATCATCAAAGGTTTATTTCTGTCTGTAAACCTTTTCCTGAGTTTTTATAATAGTTGCTTGATACGGTATTCGTCCTTTTGTGACTGACTCATCTCACTCAGCATGATGCCCCCAGATTAATCCATGTTGTGAGATATTTCGTGGATTCATCATTGGTCTTTATTGTTGCATAGCATTTCATTGTGTGTATGTACCATAATTTGTTTATCCATTCCTCAGTTGATGGGCACTTAGATGGTTTCCATCTTTTTGCTATCGTGACTAATGCTGCAATGAACATGGTGTGCATATGTCTCTTTGTGCAATGGCTCTTATTTCTCCAGGGTATATTACTAGGAGTGGGGTTGCTGGATCGTATGTCAGTTTGTTGTACTGTGGTGATGTGCATATTACTGTGATGTTGGAAGCTATGCCACAGGTATTTCAAATACCAGCAGGGTGACCCATGGTAGACAGGTTTTGGTGGAGCTTCCAGACTAAGACAATCTAGGAAGAAGAACCTGGTGATCTACTTCTGAAAAAATCGGCCATGAAACCTTATGAATAGCAGCAGAACATTATCTGATATAGTGCCAGAAGATGAGCCCCTAAGGTTGGAAGGTACTCAAAAGACGATTGAAGAAGAGCTGCCTCCTCAAAGTAGAGTAGACCTTAATGACAGGGATGGAGTCAAGCTTTTGAGACCTTCATTTGCTGATGTGTCATGACTCCAAATGAGAAGAAACAGCTGCCATCATCCATTAAAAAGCTGCACATGGGATGTATGAAGTATAAATCTAGGAAAATTGAAAGTTGTCAAAAATGAAATGGGTTGCATAAAGATTGATATTATAGGCATTAATGAGATAGAATGGACTAGTATTGGCCATTTTGAATTGGACAGTCGTATGGTCTGCTATTGATCAGGAACCGATGGTAATGAAGGAAGAAGTCCAAGCTGCTCTGAAGGCATTGGCAAAAAACAAGGCTTCAGGAATTAATGAAATATCAATTGAGATGTATCAACAAACAGGTGTGGTGCTGGAGGTGCTCACTCATCTATACCAAGAAATATGGAAGACAGCTTCCTGACCAACTGACTGGAAGAGATCCATATTTATGCCTATTCCCAAGAAAGGTGATCCAACCGAATGTGGAAATTATAGAACAATATTATTAATATCACACGCAAGCAAACTTTTGCTGAAGATCATTCAAAAACGTCTGCAGCAGTATATCGACAGGGAACTGCCAGAAATTCAGGCTGGTTTCAAAAGAGGACGTGGAACCAGGGATATCATTGCTGATGTCAGATGGATCCTGGGTGAGAGCAGAGGATACCAGAAGGATGTTTACCTGTGTTTTATTGACTGTGCAAAGGCATTCGGCTGTGTGTATCATAACAAATTATGGATAACATTGTGAAGAATGGGAATTCCAGAACATTCAGAACATTTAATTGTGCTCATGAGGAACCTTTACAAGCATCAAGAGGCAGTTGTTTGGACAGAACAAGGGGATACTGACTGGTTTAAAGTCAGGAAAGGTGTGCATCAGGGTTGTATTCTTTCATCATACCTATTTAATCTGTATGTTAAACAAATAATCTGAGAAGCTGGACTGTAAGAAGAAGAAAGGGGCATCAGGATTGGAGGAAGGCTAATTAACAACCTGTGTTATGCAGACACAACCTTGCTTGCTGAAAGTGAAGAGGACTTGAAGCACTTACTAATGAAGATCAAAGACCACAGCCTTCAGTATGGATTACACCTCAACATAAAGAAAGTAAAAATCCTCACAACTGGACCAATGAGCAACATCATGATAAATGGAGAAAAGACTGAAGTTGTCAAGGATTTCATTTCACTTGGATCCACAATCAACAGCCATGGAAGCAGCAGGCAAGAAATCAAAAGACGCATTGCATTGGGTAACTCTGATGCAAAGGACCTCTTCAAAGTGTTGAAGAGCAAAGAGGTCACCCTGAAGGCTAAGGTGCACCTGACAGAAGCCATGGTATTTTCAATTGCATAATATGCATGTAAAAGCTGGACAGTGAATAAGGACGACCAAAGAAGAACTGACTCCTTTAAATTGTGGTGTTAGTGAAGAATATTGAATATCCCGTGGACTACCAAAAGAATGAACAAATCTGTCTTAGAAGAGGCCCAACCAGAATGCTCCTTAGAAGCAAGGATGGCGAGAAAGCGTCTTACATACTTTGGACATGTTGTCAGGAGGGATCAGTCCCTGGAAAAGGACATCATGCTTAGCAAAGTACAGAGTCAGTGGAAGAGAGTAAGACCTTCAACAAGGTGGATGGACACAGTGGCTGCAACAATGAGCTCAAGCATAACAATGATTATAAGGATAGCTCAGGACCAGACAGCATTTCGTTCTGTTGTGCATAGGGTCACTATGAGTTGGAACCGACTAGATGGCACCTAACAACAACAACAACAATGGTCTGCTATGCTGGGAATGACAAAGTGAAGAGAGATGATGTCACATTCATGGTCAAAAAGAACATTTCAAAATCTACCCTGAAGTACAATGCCATCAGTTATAGGATAATACTCATATGCCTATAAAAGACCAGTTAATATGACTATTATTCAAATTTACAGACCAGCTAGTAATGCCAAAGATGAAGAAATTGAAGATTTTTACCAACTTCTGCAGTCTGAAATTGATCGAACATGCAGTCAAGATGCATTAGTAATTATTGGTGATTGGAATGCAAAAGTTGAAACAAAGAAGGATCAATAGTTGAAAATATGGGCTTGGTGACAGAAATGATGCTGGAGATTGCATGATAGAATTTTGCAAGATCAATGACTTCTTCATTGCAAATACCTTTTTCCAACAACACAAATGGCAACAATACACATGGTTCTTGGCAGATGGAGTACACAAAAATCAAATCAACTACATTTGTGGGAAGAGACAATGGAAAAGCTCAATATTATCAGTCAGAACAAGGCCAAGAGCCGACTTTAGAAGAGACCACCAATTGCTCATATGCAAGCTGAAATTGAAGCTGAAGAAAATTAGAGCAGATCCACAAGAGCCAAAATACAACTTTGATTGTATCCCACCTGAATTTAGAGATCATCTCAAGAATAGATTTGACACTTTGGACACTAGTGACAAAAGAGCAGATGAGTTGTAGAATGACATCATAAATGAAGAAAGCAAAAGATCAGTAAAAAGACCAAAATGTATGTCAGAAGAGACCCTGAAACTTGCTGTTGAATGTAGAGTAGCTAAAGTAAACGGAAAAAATGATGATGTAAAAACGGTGAACAGAGGATTTCAAAGGGCAACTCAAGAAGACAGAGGAAAGTATTATAATGACATGTGCAAAGAACTGGAGTTAGAAAACCAAAAGGGAAGAGTGTGCTTAGCATTTCTGAAGCTGAAAGAAGTGTGGAAAAATTCAAGCCTGAGTCGCAATATTGAAGGATTCCATGGACAAAATAGGAAACATCAAAAGATGGAAGGAATACACAGAGTTACTATACCAAAAGTAACTGGTCAAGGTTCAACCATTTCAGTAGGTAACATTCGTTCAAGAATCAATGGTACCAAAGAACGTATACCAGTGGCACTGAAGGAAATGGCAAAAAACAAGGCTCCAGGAATTGACAGAATACCAACTGAGACGTTTCAGCAACTCATTTACGTCAAGACATTTGGAAGACAGCTACGTGGCCAACTGACAGAAAGAAATCCATAATTGTGTCCATTCCAAAGAAAGGTGATTCAACAGAATGTGGAAACAATCAAACAATATCATTAATAACACACGCAAATAAAATTTTGGTGAAGATCATACAAAAGTGGTTGCAGAAGTACATTGACAAGGAACTGCCAGAAATTCTAGCCAGTTCAGAAGAAGACGTGGAATGAAGACTATCATTGCTGATGTCAGATGGATCATGGCTGAAAGCAGAGTATACCAGAAAGATGTTTATCTGTGTTTTATTGACTATGCAAAGGCATTTGTCTGTGTAGATTATAAAAAATTATGGATAACATTGCAAAGAATGAGAATCCCAGAACACTTAATTGTGTTCATGAGGAACCTGTATATAGACCAAGAGATAGTCCTTCGAAGAGATCAAGGGGATACTGCATGGTTTAAAATCATGAAAGACGTGCATCAGGGTTGTATCCTTTCACTATACTTATTCAATCTGTATGCTGAGCAAATAATCAAGAAACTGGACTATATGAAGAAGAATTGGACGTCAGGATTGTAGGAAGACTCGTTAACAACCTGTATATGTAGATAACACAACCTTGCTTACTGAAAGTGAAGGGGACTTGAAGATCAAAGACTACAGCCTTCAGTATGGACTGCATCTCAATATAAAGAAAACAAAAATACACAAACTGGACCAATAATCAACATCATGATAAGAAGGAAATATTGACGTTGCCAAGAATTTCATTTTACTTAGATCCACCAATCAGTGCTCATGGAAGCAGCAGTCAAGAATTCAGATGACTTATTGCCTTGGGCAAATTTGCTGCAAAAGACCTCCTTAAAGTGTTGAAAAGCAAGGGTGTCACCTTGAGGACTAAGGTGTACCTGACCTAGGCCATAGTATTTTCAATTGCCTCATATTGCATGCGAAAGCTGAACAATGAATAAGGAAGACTGAATTAAAATTGATGTCTTTGAACTATGGCATTAGCGAAGAATATTGGATATACCATAAACTGCCAGAAGAATGAACTAATCTGTTTTGGAAAAAGTACAGCCAGGATGCTCATTAGAAGCAAGGATGGTGAGACTTTTTCCCACATGCTTTTGACATGTTATAAGAGGGACCAATCCCTGAAGATGGACAGCAACCTTGATAACGTGGAGGTTCAGTGAAAAAGAGGAAGACCCTCAAGAAGATGAATCGACTCAATTGTACCTAACAACATAAACATGATATTTCTATTTTTTTTTAAGGAAGCATCATACCATTTTTCATACTGGTGTACCATTTTACATTCCCGCCAGCAGTGCGTTTAAGAGTTCCAATTTCCCTGAAGCCTCTCTAACACATGTTATTTTCTGTTTTTTTTTTTTAGTATCTCAATGCATTTTTGATTTGTATTTCTCTAAGTTGAAACTGAAGAAAATTAGGACAAGTCCACAGGAGCGAAAGTAGGACCTTATGTATATCCCACCTAAATTTACAGACCACCTCAAGAGTAGATTTGATGTGTTGGACACTATGACCGAAGACCAGAAGAGTTGTGGAATAACATCGAGGACATCATACATGAAGAAAGCAAGAGGTCACTAAAAAGACAAGAAAGAAAGAAAAGACCAAAATGGATGTCAGAAGAGACTCTGAAACTGAATTATGGTGTTAGGGAAGAATATTGAAGACACCATGGACTGCCAAAAGAACCAACAAATATGTCTTAGAAGAAGTACAACCAGAATGCTCCTTAGAAGCAAGAATGGTAAGACTCTGTCTCATTCTTTGGACATGCTATCAGGAGGGATTAGTCCCTGGAGAAGGACATTATGCTTGATAAAGTAGAGGGTCAGTGAAGAAGAGGAAAACAGAGGATGCAACAATGGATTCAAGCATAGCAACAATTGTGAGGATGGTGCAGGACGGGGCAGTGTTTTGTTCTGTTTTACCAACTCGAAGACGCTTAACAACAACAATGGCTAATGATCACGAGCATTTCATCAGGTGTATTGTTGAGGTGTTGAAGTATTTCATAGATTTTAAAGATGAGACCCCTATGGGATATGTAGTAGCCAAGATTTTTTTCCCAGTCTGTAGGTTCTTTTTCTTTACTCTTTTGGGGAAGTCTTTTGCTGAGCATAAGTGTTTAAGTTTTAGGAGCTCCTGGGTACCTGGTTTATCTTCTGGTGTTTGTGCATTTTTAGTTATGATTTGTATCTTCTTTATGCCGTATATTAGGGCTCCTTGCATTGTTCCTGGAGCCCTGGTGGCAACGAGTACAGGTACTGGTACCGTTGTTCCTATTTCTTCTTGCATGATCTATATAGTTTTAGGTCTTATATTTAGGTCCATTTTTAATTAGTTTTTGTGAATGGTATGAGGTATGGGTCCTGTTTCATTTTTTTACAGATGAATATCCGTTTTTGTCAGCACCATTTGTTAAAGAAACTTTCTTCTCATTTAATGGATGTTGGACCTTTGTTTAGGATGAGTTAACTGTATGTAGATAGGTTTACGTCTGGGTTCTCTATTCTGTTTCATGAGCCTATGTGGATGTCATTGTATCAGCTGTACCAGTACTACCCAGTGGCTGTTTTAACTACTGTGGCTCTGTAGTAGATAGTGAGATTAGGTAGTGTGAGGTCTCCTAATTTGTTCTTCTTTTTCAATAATGCTTTCTAATCCAGGGCCTCTTTCATTTCCGTATGAAGTTAGTGATTAATCTTTCCATCTCATTAAAGAATGCTGTTTGTATTTGGATCAGGATTGCTTTATATTTGTAGATAGCTTTGGGTAGAATTGACAGCTTCACAATGTTGTCTTCCTATCCACGAGCATGGTATGTTTCTCTGTTTATCTAGGTCTCTTCTGGTTTCTTGAAGTAGCGTTTTGCAGTTTTCTTTGTAAATATGTCTTTTCATCCCTGGTTAGATTTATTCCTAAGAATTTTATTTTTTTAATGTGATATTATAAATGGTATTGTTTTCCTGATTTCCTTTTTGAAGTTCTTTTTGTTGGCTTATAGGCACCCAACTGATTTTTGCATATTTATCTTGTATCCTGCTACTCTGCTGAATCTTTCTATTATTCCAATAGTTTTCTTGTGGAATCCTTGGGGCTCTGTATGTATAGGATCATATCATCTACAAATAGGGATAGTTTTACTTCTTCCTTTCCAGTTTGATGCCCTGGTGGCATACTGGTTAAGAGATCAGCTGCCAACTGAAAGGTCGGCAGTCTGAATTCACTAGCCGCTCCTTGGAAGCCCTATGGGGCAGTTCTACTCTGTTCTATAGGGTTGCTATGAATCAGAATCAAATCAACAGCAATGATTTTTGGGGGGGGGGGAGGGGGTAGTTTTCCCATTTGGATGCCCCTTTTTTTTTTCTTACATTATTGCTCTAGCTAGGACTTCCTGCAGAATGTTAAATAAGAGTGATGATAAAGGCCATTCTTGTCTTGTTTCTGTTCTCAGGGGGAAATACTTTCATCCTCTGTCCATTGAGAATGATGTTGGCAGTTGGTTTTGTATAGGTGCCTTTTACTATGTTACAGAATTTCCCTTCTATTCCTATTTTGCTGAGAACTTTTATCAGGAATCAGTATTGGACTTTACCAAATCCCTTTCCTGAGTTGATTGAGATAGTTATGTGATTCTTTTCATTTTATTTATGTGGTGGACTATGTTGGTTGATTTTGAAATGTTGAACTGTCCCTTCATACCTGGTATGAATCTCACTTGATCATGGCCTATTATTATTTTGATATGATATTGAATTCTATTGACTAGTATTTTGTTGAGTATGTTTGTGTCTATATTCACAAGAGATATTGGTCTATAATTTTCTTTTTTGTGGTTTCTTTGCCTGTCTTTGGTATCTGCGTTATGCTGGCATCACAGACTGAATTTGGGAGCACTCCTTCCTTTTCTATACTCTGAAATAGTTTGAGTAGTACTGGTGTGAACTCTTTGAATGTTTGGTAGAATTCTGCAATGAAACTGTCTGGGCCAGGGCTTTTTGGGGGCAGAGTTTTTTTTTTCCCTCTTCAATCTCTTCTCTTGTTACAAATCTCTTCAGATTTTCTATCTCAGCTTGTGTTAGTTTAGATAAGTAGTGTTTCTAGAAATTTGTCCATTTCTTCTAGGTTTTCAAATTGAAGTATAATTTTCATAGTATTCTGTTATGATCCATTTTATTTCAGTCAGTTCTGTTGTAATGTCCCCCATCTCATGTCTTATTTGCTTTATTTGCTTCCTCTTCTGTTTTCCTTTTATAAGTTAGGGCAGTGGTTTGTTGATATTGTTGATCTTTTCGAAGAACAACTTTTGGTTTTGTTGATTTTTTCTATTGTATTTCTGTTCTCTATTTCATTTATTTCTGCTCTGATCTTTATTATTCCCATTCTTCTGGTGCCTGTGGGCTTCTTTTGCTGTTCTCTTTATATTTATTCTACTTGTAGGGCTAATGTTTTGATTTTGGCCTTTTCTTTTTTTGATGTGTGTGTTTATTGCTATGAATTGACTTCTGAGAACTGCCTTTGCTGTGTCACAAAGGTTTTGAAAGAATGTGTTTTCATTCTCATTTAATTCTAGGAATTGTTTTATTCTCTCTTTGATTTCTTCTATTACCCAGTTGTTTTTAATCACGGCATCATTCAGTTTCCATGTATTTGATTTTTTTCCCTTGCTGTTCCTGTTATTGATTTCTACTTTTATGGCATTGTGCTCAGAGAGAATACTCTGTATTATTTTGATGTTTTGGATTTTATTGAGGGTTGCTTTGTGGCCTAAACTGTGGTCTATCATGGAGAATGTTCCATGTGTGTTGGAAAAGAATACATACTTTCCTGCTACTGGGTGAAGTGTTCTATATATGTCTATGAGGTCAAGTTGATTGATTTTGGCTTTTTAGTCTTCTGTATCTTTGTTGAGTTTCTTCCTAGATGTTTTGTCCTTTACTGAGAATGGTATGTTGAAGTGTCCTACTATTATTGTGGAATTGTCTATTTCTGTTTTTAGTACAGTTAGAGTATGTTTTATATATTTTCGAACCCTGTCTTTGGGTGTGTAGATATTTATTAAGGTATGTCTTCTTGGTGGGTTGTCCATTTAATCACTATATAATGTCCTTCCTTGTCTTTTATGGTTGATTTTGCCTTACAGTCTCTTTTATTTGAAATTGTTATTGCCACTCCTGCTCTTTTTTCGTTACTGTTTGCTTGATATATTTTTTTCCATTCTTTCATTTTTATTATATTTATGTCTTTGTGTCTAAGATGTGACGGCATATTGATAGGTCATGTTTTTTATTTTTGTCCATTTTGTCATTGTATGTCTCTTTACAAGTGTATTTAAACCATTTACATTCAGCGTGATTATTGATAGGTATGAGTTTATTGCTGTCATTTTACAGTGCTTTTTCTTTTTGTGGCACAGGCATTTTCTTTGTTTCTCTTAGTCTCCTTTGCTGAGTTCCTTTTGTTTGTGGATTTACCTTTCTTTTCAGTCATTAATGTAGATTTTGTGTCTACTGAGACTTTATGTTTATCTTCTTTTTTAATCAATTCATCTTCTTTTTTAATCAGTTAACTTTCTTTGTGGTTAACTTGAAATTTACCCATATCTTCCTAAGTTTGAACCAGTCTTTTATTACTTGATATCACCTTGACTTCCTCTCCATTTGAAAGTTGTATACCTACACTGTTTATTCTCCCTTTTATTGTTTTGATGTTGTCATTTACAGATTGATGTCTCTGTTTCCCTGTTTTAAGTCTTTTATCTTTGTTTTATTATTGGAAGTTGTTTACCTAGGTTGGTATCTAGCTTATGTTGTCCTGTGACCTAGACTTGAGTTGTTGTCTAGTGGTGTTGGTTCTCTAACTGGAGGACTCTCTTTAATAATTCTTCTAAGTTTGGTTTGGTTTTTGTTAACTTCCTTAATTTCTGT
The DNA here is from genome assembly GCF_024166365.1 of Elephas maximus indicus. NCBI lineage: Eukaryota > Metazoa > Chordata > Mammalia > Proboscidea > Elephantidae > Elephas > Elephas maximus. The sequence goes on along the minus strand of NC_064819.1, from coordinate 141,766,643 downwards.
TTATCTAGCAATGTCCTAATTTTGCCATTGTATTTGGGAGAGCGTTTTGAAGAATACATTATTCTTGGCTGGCACTTTTTTTTCTTTCAAGGCTTTGTATACGTCATCCCACTGCCTTCTGGCCTGCATTGTTTCTGCCAAGTAATCAGACCTTAGTCTTATTGTTTTCCCTTTGTAAGTGACTTTTCATTTTTCTGAAGCTACTCTCAGGATTCTTTTTCTTTGATTTTGGCAAGTGTAATTATGATATGTCTTGGTGACTTTCTTTTGGGGTCTATGCTATATGTGGTTCATTGAGTTTTGGGGTGGCCAGCTTGTTGTCTTTCACAATATCTGGGAAGTTTTCTGTCAGCAAATCTTCAACAATTTTCCCTGTGTTTTCCATTTTCTCCCCCTATTCTGGAACCCGGATCATGTGCAAATTTTTGCTCTTTATTTTATTCCGCATAATTCTTAGTTTTTTTTTTTCCATTGTTTTCTCTGATATTTCCTCAAACAAAGTAGAATCCTTGGATTTGTCTTCAGTCTCAGATTCTGTCTTCCATTGTTTCATATTTGCTCCTAAAACCTTCTATTGAGTTGTCCATTTCTAAAATTTTATTGTTTACCTTTTGGACTTCTAGTTGCTGTTTTTGTATGATCTCTAATTGTTTATTTATTTTGATGTTTTGTTCTTAGTATTATTTTCCTGAATTCTATTGTTTTGTCTGTATTATTCTTGATTTTGGCTGTGATCTGTTGGTTTTTTCTGTTTTCCTTGATCTCTTTCCTTATCTCTTGGATGACCCTAAATATTAGGCTTTTGAAATCCACATCCTATAGTTCCATTGTATTTTGGTCTACTGGAAGGTCCTCTGATTTTTCATTTTGGCCACTTGTTGAAGCTATCTTGTCCTGCTTTTTTACATGCTTTGATATTATCTGCTGTCTCTGAGACTGGGTTCTCTAGAGGAGCAAAACCAGTCATATATGAATATGAAATCAGTACAGTCCTTAAATTCAGGTGAGAGGAGACCCTGCTCCTAGTTCTGTCTTTTAGAGGGTTCATTCCTACCTGCCCTTCCTCATGGGATAGAGAATTATTGGAGTCAAGAAGTTGTGCTCTTCTGGAGTCTACAACCCCCCATTCCCACCCTAGACACCACCCCATGTATCCAGGACTTGGAATTATCTGGGAAATGATCCAGGTTATCCAAGGATAGGCCTTTTCCCCAGCTTTTCCTCTCTCAGCAGCTCAAGGCTTGAAGACTGGTAAACTGGAGCTTATTTACAGGAGGGGAATCTGTGACAAGAGTGCAGATGGAAAGAATGTTAAACTGAGTGTACACATGTGAGCACATGAGGGCATAAACATGGATACAAAATTGGGCCAGGGAACAAGTCTAAGAATTAGAAATTTCAGTCTTATATTCCAGGTCATTATGATGGTATATTTGTCAAAGTAGAAATTTTATTTAGTAAAATTATAAGTAGTATTCTATTTAACAGCATGTTAGCTTGATTATTTTTAAGTATTTATACATATGGTATGTGGCCCTCCATTTGCACTCTTTCTTTAGGCTGACAAATGTTAGAAGTGGACCTGTGTTTCATGATATAGGTTCAAGAATACCTATTGTGGAATCGTTTTAATTAATTACCTGACTTATCATCAATGGAGTAATGGCTAAATAAAACATGGGAGGTTTATAATATATGGTGCTGTGCAGCCATTACAAATAATTTTAGGTTTATATATATTGACTTGGTAAAGTCACACATTAATTGACAAAAATATTTTAAAAACAATGATTAAAGTGATTGCATTAATGTAAGAACAAAAACAAACCAATAAAACTTGTGTATGTTTGGATAAACATAGAAGATAGTGTGAATGGTTTCATGCCAAACTGATAATATTGACTTCCCTGGGAAAATGGAACAGAGGTGAAGGAAAATCTATTTTTTTAATCACATAAACCTCTATATTTATTAAAATGTTATAAAAATTATGAATTCATTTCTAATTAAAAATATGTAAAAACCTACTTAAAATGAAGCATAAAAGATATTTTTATATGCATGTAATTTAAAGATTTATGTTGAAAGAAAGTTAGTGTCATTAAATTTTGCTTTCTAAAGAAGAAAGATGGGGCAGAGGTATACTTCCATCATCACTATGGTTGTTTAATGTAACCCTGACTCCAGATCAAGGGCTAAGGATAATGGGTGGTCCTTACACTGCAGTTGTTTAGAAATACTATCTGTACTCCTTAACTGATTTTTAACAAACATAATTTGTTCTGTTCTGGATTTTCCATGGAGACTATTTAAAGCCATTTGTTCTTTAATAGCAATACAGACATAAGAGACATTAACATTCATTGGTCTTCATGGTGATTTTACATCCTTTCCTTGCTGTTCACACTCCCTCTTACTTTCCCCAATCTCAGACAGTGATTTTATTTCATTCATCTTTAAGAAAATGGTAGCCATCAAAAAGAATCTCCAAAGCATATGCTATGAATAAACCCACAAATGGAATGGTACTTCCAGCCCCTTTCTCCTCTCTTTACAGGGAGGTCTTTCCTCCTGCTGTTGCTAAATACCACACTGTAGGTTTCAATTCATACCAGCTCTATGTACAATAGAACAAAACACTGCTTGGTTGTGTGTAACCCTCGCAATTGCTTCTTTGTCTGAGTCCACTGTTGTAGCCACTGTGTCAATCCATCTCATTGAGGTTCTTCATCTTTTTTGCTGATCTTCTACTTTACCAAGCATGCTGTCCTCCTCCAAAGACTGGTCCCTTCTGATAACACTTCCAAAGTACACGAGAAGACGTCTCACCATCCCCGCTTCTAAGAAGCATACTGGCCTACTTCCCAAACAGATTTGTTTGTACTTCTGGCGGTCTACCATATATTCAAGATACTTCACCAACACCATGATAAAACCCAAACCCATTGCTGTCGAGTCAATTCCGACTCATAGCGACTCTATAGGACAGAGTAGAACTGCCCCATAGAGTTTCCAAAGAGCGCCTGGCAGATTCAAACTGCCAACCTCTTGGTTAGCAGCCATAGCACTTAACCACTACGCCCCCAGGGTTTCCAACACCATGATATAAGGTATCAATTCTTCTTCAGCCTTTCTTATTCATTGTCCAGCTTTCACATGAATGTGAGCCACTGAAAAATACCATGGCTTGGGAACAGGTGCATCTTAGTCCTCCAGGTGACATCTTTGCTATTTAACACTGTAAAGAGGTCTTTCGCGCAGATTTGCTCAATGCAGTACGTCATTTGATTTCTTGACTGTTTCTTCCATGGGCATTGATTGTGGATCCAAGTAAAATGAAATCCTTGACAACTTCAGTCTTTTCTCCATTTATCATGATGTTGCTTATTGGTCCAGTTGTGAGGATTTTAGTTTTCCTTATTCTTGAGGTATAATCCATACTGAAGTCTGTAGTTTTGGATCTTCATCAGTAAGTACTTCAAGTCCTCTTTGCTTTCAGCAAGGAAGATTGTGTCAGCTGCATATCGCAGGTTATTAATGAGTCTTCCTCCAATCCTGATGATTTGTTCTTCTTCATATAGTCAAACTTCTTGGATTATTTGTTCAACATACAGATGGAATACATGTGGTGAAAGGATATAAGCTGACGCACACCTTTCTTGATTTCAAACCATGCAGTATGTTCCTTGTTCAGTAAGAATGACTACCTTTTAGTCTATGTACAGGTTTCTCATGAGCACAATGAAGTGTTGTGAAATTCTCATTCTTTGCAATGTTATCCATAATTTGTTATGATCCACACAGTTGAATACCTTTGCGTAGTCAGTAAAACATAGATGAACATTCATCTATATCAAGAAATTTGGAAGACAGCTACCAGGCCAACCAACTGGAAGAGATCCATATTTGCACCCTTTCCAAAAAAAGGTGTTCCAACCAAATGCAGAAATTATTGAACAATATCATTAATATTACACTCAAGTAAAATTTTGCTGATGATAATTCAAAAACTGTTGCAGCAGTACATTGACAGGCAACTTCCAGAAATTTAAGCCAGATTCAGAAGAGGATGTGGAATGAGGGATAACACTGCTGATGTCAGATGACTCTTGGGTGAAAGCAGAGAATACTAGAAAGATGTTCACCTGTAGCTACATCCAAAGAACACTTGTTCTTATATTTCTTGATTCTTTTGTAGTATCCAACACAGTTCACTCCTGCTTTCATCTTGAAGTACACTTTTGTTCTTCTGACTTTGTTTTTATTGCTCTGACTACTTCTTCTTATGTCTTTCTTTCTATTTCTCTGACTATCCCTTCCCCATCCTCTCTGTCAGCTCATCCTCCCTCACCTCATATCTAAATGTTGAAGTTCTTTGGTGCTTATTTGCTTGGTGCTCAGTTTTTGGATCCATGATTTATTCTATATACTCTCTCCTTTTTTGATCTTGTTCATCTCCAAGTCTTTTAAGTGATAGTTGTATGCTAATGTCTCCTACCCTTGGATGTCTAATAAAGATATCTACTTATGAGGCCAACTTAATATTTGACAGCCTCTTTTAATGTCAAAACATGACATAAATACCAAAGATTGAACTCTGAAGTCTCCACCTCCTCCCTCAATGTTTACTCCAGTATTACATATTATAGGGTTCAGCACAAGCACCCATTCTATTATTCAAAACAAGACCAAGGAGTCTTCCTTGATTCTACCTCAAAAATATGCTCTGTATTCAACATTTCTTCTCCATAGCCACTGCCACTACACAAGATTAGCTAACCGTCTTTTGTTACAAATAATATTCAAATAGCTTCCCAATTGGCTTTCTACTTTTCTCTAACTCTCTCCAGTTTTTAAAATAGCAGCCTACATGATCTTTGTAAAACTAAATCATGTCACATTAATGCCCTGCTTAAAAATCTTCCATGGTTTCTGTCTTAGGCTGGGTTCTCCAGAGAAGCAAAACCAGTGGAATGGATAAAGGCTCACATGGTTGTGGAGGCTGGAAAATCCCAAGTCTGTGGGTCAGGCTGGAGGCTTCTTCTGACTCATATAGCTGTAGGGGCTGGTGAACCCAGATTGGAATATCAGACAGCAGGGCTCTTGCTCACAGGCTGCAGAGGTTGATCAATCTTAATGTAGAAAGTAAAAATGATCCTTATTATCAGATAGAAGGAAATTTTTCTAATTTAGACATGACCTCAAAATTACATACATGTTAAGAAGGAATAAGGCAAAGGTGCCCCTTCCCATGTATCTTTAATAATACAGTGATACCATGTGGTTTGCCTTGATAAAAAATAAGTTTCGCTAAATGTGAACTTGATTTTAGGGGAAGAATTTAAAAAATAAAACCATTTTGGAAAAGCTTAAAATGTCTTTCTTTTAGGTGTGTTATAATCCAGTTTTGATATTTAGCTGAATGTCAAGAAAAAACTCAAAAATAGTCCACTGATATCACAGAACTGGCATCAATGGCAGAAAGCTTCAATCATGAAGGCTCAGTTCCTCTCGTTACTGTGGCTTTAGGAATTATCACTAACATCTCCATTCTTCTAGATTACTTTCAACCTCTGGCTCACAGGAAACATTATAATTGTCTTGCTAATAGACACAGCCGATCAATAATTTAAAACTAGTAAAGGAGAAATTTTAATATATCACAAGGGTCTTTCATTTTCAGCAATGCCTTCCATAACTTCTTAAAATCAAAGCTATGCCTTCTATAACTTTTTAAAATCAAATTTTCACTTGTGTTTTATTGTATAAAATGCAATTGATTGTTGTTGGATATGGGTAGCCTATCACATTGATTAATTTTATTTTATAAAGTATAATCTATAGGAGAATTTGTGTGTCAAAGATCTCTGTGGCTTAAGTGACTATGATTATATTCTTGGGATTTATTACATTTCTTTTGGCTGAAATCCTAACCCTTGGGCAAGTATGTGCTTCCCCCTTGCAAGGATTTGAAAATCAAATTACCAAAGAAATTCTAATGCTGAAGATTGTATCAAACTATATGTGAAGCCATCCCCAGCTTCCTTGACAATAATAGTGGGTCAACCTCTGCAGCACACCCCTCCCACATTGTTTTTTGTTTCTAGAATAATTGGTGTGGCCTTATATACATTCTTAGCTGGGATGACCTAGCCATAATAACCATATAAGACATGTGAATAGGGTGAGCATACATTCCTGGCTTTCCCTGGAAGTCTAAGTTTATACATTATGTCTGACGTCCTGTATAGTTGGTGCCTCTTTTTATTTTCAAAAGTATCCTGGTTTGGATGATAAAATATATAGTCGCCATTGGAGCTCAGTAGGTAAATATGGAATCCCTTGCTGAATTTTCTTTTTCCCAATTGCATGTGTCCCTCATGTGGTCTGTTGCCCTCTCTCAAATGTGTTATTTTAAGACCTCTGATCTGTTCATTCCCTCTTCGTCAGGCACTGGGGGTCAGGCTCAGTGAAGTTGGGTTTCTTAGACCTGAGGTTGCATTTGGAGTTCTCAGTCAAAACAACTGCTGAAGTTAGACAATGAAGAATGCAGAGGCAAAATTGCACAGGAAAGCTAAGACACAAAAAATCAACAGAGGATTCTTGAAGGCATTCAAAACTTAAGAGAAATAGAGGTAGCTACTAAAGTTAGAATCAAGACTCTAGAATTTGATCTCAGAAATGCAGACAAATGCAAAACAGAATTTTGACAGCGAACTATATTTATAACTCCTCCTATAAGTATTGTAAGTGCTGGAGATTTCAAATCACCTCTCCCAACCCCCATTCAAACAACAAATAAATCCTTCCTTTAGAGACAACAAGATCTGTTGTCTGAGTGTGAGATAATGGCAAGTACAGCTGAATTCCTGAGATCAGCTTTGAAAGCATGGTTTGTTTTTGAGACATGAATGCAAAGTTGTACCTAGAATATGAAAACAATTCAACTGCTGGAATGTGAAAAATATTTACATAACCGTATCTTGGCTTAAAATATCAACTTTCTAGCTCAAATTCTAAATATTTATTCCATCAAATATTAATGGTAACCTGGTTCAACAGAGTATGGTGAACTTAGCAAACTGTTTCCAAGATGTATTACTGGTAGTCTTTATGGAGTTTAGATTTTCTATTTCCGTAAGACAATTCTGCACTCAACTTTTTAACATAGCTTGTCTGCAAAGGGATTAATTGAATATACAAATATAATTTCCCAGTTAAGGGAATAAATACAAGAAAATATAAATTTAGAGTAGTTGATATGCCTGTTAATTGAAAACCCAACCAAAACCAAACCCGTTGCCGTTGAGTTGATTCCAACTCATAGTGACCCTGTAGGACAGAGTAGAGCTGCCCCATGCAGTTTCCAAAGAGCATGTGGTGGATTTGAACTGCTGACCTTTTGGTTAGCAGCTGTAGCTCTTAACCACTACACCACAAGGGTTTCCTGTTAATTGAAGGCTGGTTAAAATTCTGGGATGTTTTTGATGACATATACATTTTTCAATCATTTTGTGGCCCAAAAGAGGAGAAAACATCAGATATTTATCACTCTGGAAAGTAGGTATAGTAGCTTGATAATGTGAATATTTACTGGGTCTATTTCATGGAAGTAGTCCAAATCTTTCCTGTAAACAAGGTTTCATTTTACTATTTATTGAAAAATACTCCATCTCTTGTTACTTACGTTCTAATACCTTGTATTTACTAGCAAACAGAGCAAGAACAGTGAGCTAAGGTAGGTGGTACAGAAAAAAATTAAGTATCAACCTACTCTGTCAAATTCCAGTTTGATAATCAAATATTCACTCCACATCCACTACCCACTGCTGTTGAGCAATTCCTATTCACAGCAACTCTACAGGACAGAGTAGAACTGCCCCACAGAGTTTCCCAGGAGCACCTGGTGCATTTGAACCGCCAACCTCTTGGTTAGCAGCTGTAGTACTTAAACACTACGCAACCAGGGTTTCCATTCACTTCACATAGATTTTGTTATTATTATAATATGCTTTATTGTTGTTGTTGTTGTTAGGTGCTGTCGAGTCAGTTCTGACTCATAGAGACCCTATGTACAACAGAGGGAAACACTGCCTGGTCCTGTGCTATCCTCACAATTGTTATGCTTGAGCCCATTGTTGCAGCCACTGTAAAATCCATCTCACTGAGGTTCTTCCTCTTTTTCACTGATCCTCTGCATTACCAAGCATGATGTCCTTCTCCAGGGACTGATCCTGCCTGATAACATGTTCAAAGTACGTGAGACATAGTTTCACCATCCTTGCTTCTAAGGCTCATTCTGGCAGTTTTCTTCTAAGACATGTTTGTTCTTTTGGCGGTCCATGGTATATTTGATATTCTTTGCCAACAGCATAATTCAAAGGTCACAAATTCTTCTTTGGTCTTCCTTATTCATTGTCCAGCTTTCTCATACATATGAGGTGATAACACCATGGCTTGAGTCAGGTGCACCTTAGTCTTCAAGGTGACATCTTTGCTTTTCAACACTCTAAAGAGGTCTTTTGCAGCAAATTTGCCTAATGCAATGTGTCTTTTGATTTCTTGACTGCTGCTTCCATGGCTGTTGATTATGGATCCAAGTAAAATGAAATCCTTCAATCTTTTCTCCATTTATCATATTGTTGCTTATCGGTCTAGTTGTGAGGATTTTTGTTTTCTTTATGTTGAGATGTAATCCATACTGAAGGCTGTGGTCTTTGATCTTCATTAGTAAGTGCTTCAAGTCCTCTTCACTTTCAGCAAGCAAGGTTGTGTCATCTGCATAACGCAGGTTGTTAATGAGTCTTCCTATAATCCTGATGCCACCTTCTTCATACAGTTCAGTTTCTCGGATTATTTGCTTAGCATACAGATTGAATAAGTATAGTGAAAGGATACTACCCTGATGCACACATTTTCTAACTTTAAACCATGCAATATCCCCTTGTTCTGTTCAAATGACTGCCTCTTGATCTATGTACAGATTCCTCATGAGCACAGTTAAGTGTTCTGGAAGTCCCATTCTTTGCAATGATATCCATAATTTGTTATGATTCACACAGTTGAATGCCTTTGCATAGCCGATAAAACACAGGTAAACATCCTTTTGGTATTCTCTGCTTTCAGCCATGTTCCATCTGACACCAGCAATGATATTCCTTGTTCTACATCTTCTTCTGAATCCGGTTTAAATTTCTTGCAGTTCCCCATCGATGTACTTGCTAGAGCCCCTTTTGTATGATCTTCAGCAAAATTTTACTTACATGTGATATGAGTGGTATTGTTCGATAATTGCCGCATTTGGTTGGATCACCTTTCTTTGGAATAGGCATAATTATGGATCTTTTCCAGTCATTTGGCCAGGTAGCTGTCTTCCAAATTTCTTGGCATAGACAAGTAAGCACTTCTAATGCTGTGTCCCTTTGTTGAAACATCTCAATTGGTACTCTGTCAATTCCTGGAGCCTTGTTTTTTGCCAATGCCTTCAGTACAGCCTGGATTTCTTCCTTTCATTGGTTCCTGATCATATGCTACCTCCTGAAATGGTTGAATGCCAACCAATTCTTTTTGATATAGCAACTTTGTGTATTCCTTCCATCTTCTTTTGATGCTTCCTGTGTTGTTTAATATTTTCCCCATAGAATCCTTCACTATTGCAACTAAAGGCTTGAATCTTTTCTTTAGTTCTTTCAGCTTGAGAAATGCTGAGCATGTTCTTCTTCCCTTTTGGTTTTCTAACTCCAGGTCTTTGCACATGTCATTATAATACTTTGTTTTCTGAAGTCACTCTTTGAAATCTTCCACTTAGCTCTTCTACTTCATCATTTCTTCCTTTTGCTATAGCTACTTGACATTCAGGAGCATGATGTACTTAGTTATAACTAAAATTAAACATAATTTTATTATCCTTTGGTGAAACCAAAATACAAATTAGAACTCATTGACTAACTTGTCAATTGAAAAAAAAAAATATTATCACAAAATAGTATTACCTCCTGAGAAAGTAATTAGGTCTAAAATCTTGTAGACAAAAAGGAAAAAGAGAAATTTTAGTACTTATAAACTGAAAGCAGTCCTTGCTGAAATATGGTCATCAGAACATAGCAGAAGTTGTATTCCTTACATTGTGTTGACTAATAAGTTGTTTTCATTTTAATTCATTGTTTATGAATATGGAACACAATTGTCAAAGTCTAGATACAAGGGCTATATTTATACCTGTTAAATGAGTATTTGTTAATATGAAAATTGTTATCTATCAGTTAAGTGAGACTTTCATATCTGATTTTATTTTTGTTAAATACATTTGCTAGAAAAATGGGAGACAGAGCCTGAATGTACGCATTCTTCTTCCAAGAATTACTGCATCAATTACTAGCAAGATGAAGTTGATATCTGAATTTTATAAGCCAATGATTATTGTAGCCGAATCATAGTATGCTAATTAGAATATTCCCTCTGGATGTTACAGTAACACTTTGAATTATGTGATGGTAATACAAAATTCTTTTTTATCTCCTTTAGATAGTTAGCCTCATCAATGTTATTTTAATAGCATATAAATTGCCCTGGTAATACCATAAAGTTATTTAATGCTCTTGTGTACGTGCATGCTCGTAATTTTTATTAATTGAATCATTTGATATTTTAAAAAAGTCATAGAGAGAGCAGATTTAAAGATAAGAAGCAAGAGCTGAGTTAAGAAGAATTAAAATGTGTTTGTAGGGAGTCCCTACATATAATACATACTGGTGGCGTGGTGGTTAAGCATTTAGCTGCTAACCAAAAGATCGGCAGTTCAAATCCATCAGCTGCTCCTTGGAAACCCTATGGGGCAATTCTACTCTGTCCTATAGGGTCACTATGGTCAGAATCTACTCGATGGCCACAGGTTTGGTAGTCTATTAAGTGTACAATAATATGTCTAAAAAACAATGTATATACCTTAATTAAAGAAATGCTTTGTTGCTAAAAAATGCCAACCATCAACTCATCTCAGCCTTCAGCAAGTCATAATCTCTTTGCTGGTGGAGGGTCTTGCCTCAATGTTGATGGATGCTGACTGACCAGGGTGGTGGTTGCTGAAGGTTGGGATGGCTGTGGAAATTTCTTAAAATAAGATGACAATGAAGTTTGCCACATCAATTGATTCTTCCTTTCATGAAAAATTTCTGTAACACGTAGTGCTGTTTGATAGCATTTTACTCATAGTAGAATTTCTTTTAAAATTGGAGTCAATCCTCTCAAAACCTACTGCTCCTTTATCAATTAAGTTTATGTACTATTCTAAATCCTTTGTTGTCATTTCAACAACGTTCACAGCATCTTCGCCAGGAGTAGATTCCATCTCAAGAAACCACTTTTTTACTCACCCATAAGAAGCACCTCCTTATCTGTTAAAGTTTTAACATGAGATTGCAGCAATTTGGTCACATCTTCAGGCCCCATTTCTAATTCTAGTTGTCTTGCTATTTTCACCACATCTGCACTTACTCCCTCCACTGAAGTCTTGCACCTCTCAAAATCATCCATGAGGGTTGGAATCAACTTCTTCCAAACTCCTGTTAATGTTGATATTTTGACCTCCTCCCATGAATCACAGATATTCTTAATAGCATCTAAAATGGTGAATCCTTTCCAGAAGGTTTACAATTTACTTTGCCAGATCCATCAGAGGAATCACTATCTATGGCAGCTATAGCCTTACAAAATGTATTTCTTAAATAATAAAACTTGAAAGTCAAAATTACTCCTTGCTCCATGGGCTGCAGAATGGATGTTGTGTTAGCAGGCATGAAAAGATTAATCTCCTTATACATCTCCATCAGAACTCTTGAGTGACCAGGTCTTCATTGACCAGGTTCATTGTCAATAAGCAGTAATATTTTGAAAGGAATCTTTTTCTAATCAGTAGGTTTCAACAGTGGGCTTAAAATATTCAGTAAACATGTTGCAAACAGATGTGGTGTCATCCAGGTTTTGTTGTTCCATTTATAGAGCACAGGCAAAGTAGATTTAACATAATTCTTAAGGGCCCTAGGCTTTTCAGAATGGTAAATGAGCACTGGCTTCAACTTAAAGTCAAGCTTCATTAGCACCTAGGAAGAGAGTCAGGCTGTCCTTTGAAAATCTGAAGCCAGGCATTGACCTCTCTAGCTATGAAAATTCTAGATGACATCTTCTTCCGATATAAGACTGTTTAGTCTACATTGAAAATCTGCTGTTTAGTGTAGCCCCCTTCATCAGTTACCTTAGTTAGATCTTCTGGAGAACTTGCTGCAGCTTTTGTATCAGCACGTGCTGCTTTACCTTGTACTTTTATGTTATGGAGATGGCTTCTCTCCCTAAACCTCATCAACCAAGTGCTGCTAGCTTCAAACTTTTCTTCTGTAGCATCCTTGCCTCTCTCAGCTTTCGCAGAGTTGAAGAGAGTGTTAGGGCCTTGCTCTGGATTAGGCTTTGGCTTAAGGAATGTTGTGGCTGGTTTGATCTCCTATTCAGATCACTAAAACTTTCTCCATATTCGCAATAAGGCTGTTTCACCTTCTTATGCTTGTTTATGTTCACTGTAGTAGCAGTTTTCATTTCCTTCAAGAACTTCTCCTTTGCATTTGAAACTTGGCTAACTGTTTGGCACAAGAGACTTAACTTTTGGCCTGTCTCAGCTTTCACGTGCTTTCTTCACTAACCTCAATCATTCCTAGTTTTTGATTTAAAGTGAGAGACGTTCAACTTTTCCTTTCACTTGAACACTTAGAAGACATTACAGGGTCATTAATTGGCCTATTTTTAGTATTGTTGTGTCTCAGTGAATAGAGATGCCCAAGGAGAGGGAGGGAGGTGGGGGAATGGCTGGTCAGCAGAGCAGTCAGAACACACACAACATTTATTCTTTAAGACCACCTTCTTATGTGGGTGCAGTTCGTGGCACCCCAAAACAATTACAAGAGTAACATCAAAGATCACTGATCACATATCACATAACAGGTATAATAATGATGAAAAAGTTTGAAATATTACAAGAATTACCAAAATGTGACATAGAGACATGAAATGAGTACTTGGTGTTGGACAAATTGCACCAACAGACTTACTCAACCCAGGGTTGTCACAAACCTTCAGTTTGTAAAAAACTCTGTATCTGCAAAATACAATAAAGTGAAGCACAATAAAATGAAGTATGCCTGTACAATTTTATTTATTCATGGTTCTGTGGGTTATCAGTTTGGTCTGGACCCAGGTGCACAGTATTTTTCTGGCCTCTTTGGGATCACTCATGCTATTGCAGTTGTCTGGAAGTTCAATTGGGGGCTGAGTCTAAGGTAGCCTAAGATGCCCACACTTACATGTCCAGCAGTTGGTGCTGGCTGTCTACTTGGTTCTCTTCCACATGGCCTCTCCTAGAGGCTAGCTCAGATGTGCTTCCACAGTAGTCTTAGGACAGCAAAAAATAAAGAGCTGGAGCTACAAGGCCTCTTGAGGTGTGGACTCCAAACTCAAACATCATTACTTCTACTGTGTTCTATTTATCAAAGCAAGTATGTCTAGCTGAGAATCAAGGGTGTGCAAAATTAGACTTCTCCAGATGGGAAGAACAATGAAGTCACATTGCAATGGGGCATGCACATAAAAATGGGAGGAATTTGTGTCCAGATTTTTGCAATCTATTATAATTTGTATCAGAAATTAGTTGGAAAACTAGGATTTTAAATGTGGAGTTTCTTACAACTACTCACAAAATTTTGGTACTAATACTTGGTGTAATATGGGATAAAGGCTTCTCTAAGAACCTTTTGTTAATTTCATTTGAAATGCTACCCGAAAATATAAGTTTAGTTGCATTTCTTCAAGAATGGACTGTTATCAAAGTTCTTCTTTCATTCAGATCATTCTTTTCATTCAGACTGCTAATTTCATATTAGTTTTTCTAAGATTTTATTTATAATTATAGAAAATAAAATCTTGTTATTGAGCAACTTAATGTGCAATGTAGAATTATAATTAGCATATCAGAAGTTTGCAAATAAAATAGCTCTCTTGAAATGCTTGAACCTTTGGAGACACTTTATTCTAAGTATTTGCAATATTATGCTTAAACATTTTCCTTTTACATTTACTATGAAAGATTACTATGATAGACTGACTTAAATTCATGACTAAATCTGCACGGATCCTTACTGCTGCCCAGCGATTCTATCACTTTCCTCTAGGCAATCACTTTTCCACGTTTCTAGACCTTCTACTCTCTATCCCGAGCCCTGGTGGAACAGTGGTTAAGAACTTGGCTGCTAACCAAAAATCTGGCAGCTTGAATCTACCAGCCGCTGGCTGGAAGCTCTACTCTATCCTAAAGTGTTGGTTTGAGTTGGGATGGACTGGATGGCAATAGGTTTTGTTTTTTCGTGTTTTTACTCTCTCCTTATATCTCCAACTCCACTCCCGCCTCTTCACTCTTAGTTAATAACCTTGTTTTTTCTTATATTTCACTGAGAAAATAAAAGCAGAGAAGAAGAGAACTTCCATCTTCTACCACTTAATCTACAAGCATTTGTATGCCTCTGTTCTCCTACACTCTGTCTTCAATCTTTTCACTATAAATGAGCTGTGTTTCTACCTAAGGCTCACCCCACCTCTGCGTGCTTGTGTTCATCTGCTATAACTTACCTCAGTCCTACAACTCTCCCTTCTCCCCTCTCATCAGTTATTTTTTCCTACTCTTCCAGATTATTCCCAATTACATGTTTTTTTAATCCATATTTAAAAATATATTTTTAAAAAAAGAAAACCATATCTTCTTTGATTTCACGTGTCACCCCATCTACTATTTCATTTTTCAGGTCCCATTTAAACTGAAATCACTCTGAAGAGTTACCTATACTTTCTCTCTTCCTATTCTCTTTTGAATCTACCCCACTCAAGATTTCATCTCCACCACTCCATTGAAACTGCTCTTGTCAATGACTGCCATGTTACCAAATCCAGTAATCATTTCTCAGTCGTTTATTTTTGATGACCTAAGATAAAATAATCTTAGGTAGATTACCTAAACAGCATTTGACTCAGTTGATCACAACTTCCTCCATGAAACCATTTCTTCACTTGGTTTCTAGGACACATACTCTCCTTCTTTGTCTCCTACCTCATTAGCTACCTTTTCTCATTCTTCGTTACTCCCTCCTCTGCTTCACCTTTTAATGTTACAATTCTCTAAACACCAAGGATATGCTGATGACTTCAGTATACTTACCTCCAACCTAGATCTCTTCCTTAAATATCAGTCATGTTCATATCATTTCCTCGTGGATGTTTCAAACTTAATTTGAAAAATATTACTGCCAATTCCATCTCTTCTCAGCTCCAACACACACACACACAGTATCTTTTCCCTGTTATCTTCCCAATATTGCCAAATGGCAACTTCAACCTGCCACTTGCTTTAGCCAGAAGACTTAAGTGTCATCTTGAACTCCTCCCTTTTTCTGGCACCCTGCATCCAATTCCAGCAAATTCTTTCTTCTCTACCTGCTAAATATATCTGGAATCTATTCTAGCCCAGGCCAATATTAGCAGTTGCCTAGACTATTGCAATTGTTAAGTCCCCACTCTTGCAAAGATAATTTCCGAAAATTCAAGTCAGATTAAAAAAAAAAGAAGAAGAAGAAGGAAATACATCTGCTTCTTATTTCACTTAGATTAAAATCTGAACTCTTTTCTATGACCTTCTCTTACCTCACACTCACTCCCACCACACTGTGCCTTGAGAAGGTCAATCATGCTCCCATCTCACAGCCTTTAGACTTACTCCTTTCTCTATCCGTAATGCTCTTCCCCTGGATGCCTGTGTGGCTAGCCCCTCACCTTCTTTGTGTTTATGTCCCAATGTCTCCTTATCAAGAAGCATTCCCTACAGCCTCTTAAAAAAATTTAAAAAAATTCTTTTGAGCCTCCTACTCTGGTTTATTTCTGTTTATTACACCTATTGCTGAGATACTCTTCAGATTTCTTTTTCTTGTTTATTGTATACCTTCCCCTACTAGAATGCAAGCTCCACGAGAACATGAACTGTGTTTTATTCACCACTTTGTCTCCAAAAGCACAGAATAGTGCCTGGCATAATATATGCTGAATTAATAAAAGTTGGTTCCCTAGTTCTCTTCTAAACCTATGACTCAGAACCCCTTACATAGTGTCAGGAATCTGCATTGTTAACAAGCCTTCTAGTGTGACATTTACTGGTCTGAATTTTAAAATCATTTAACATGTGAGGTAGTATTGAAGCAATATATTAGGCAGCAGAGTTTTTAAAAAGATGAAATTTGAAATGTATGCAGCAGCAGCAGAATGAGTATTGATTAGGTGGTTGAGGTTAATTAGTAAGTATACTTTATAGAAAATATTAATCCACTTTCCTATATTCTGTTCAAAATGCCAAAAAAATTTAAAACGTTTCCTGCATACATATATAAGAATTTGTTATTAAATACGAGTATCTTTGCTTTCTAGGCACTTCCATTAGTAATGGGAAAAACACATGTGAATAAATTCACTGATGAAGAAAAATATTTTAAAAGAGAATACATTCTAAATAATTTAAAAGTTAGAAGAGCATTCTGTGTACATTTTTATATACCTCAAAATGTTCTGTGATTCCTCAGCATAATTCCGACATCATGGTCACATTGCTATATTTAAATATCTTTAAATCCTTAAAATATTTGAAATAGAATAATTTGTCCTTCTTTTGCTCCGTAGACCAAGCATGGAACAGATCATTGTCCTCAATTAAGGAATGTGAAATTAAGAGGCTATATCGGGAGACCCCTTTGAATCTAATGATCTGTCCCAGCAATGGTATGTTTTCTCAGATTTTCCTGTTTTTAAGGGCTCATCAAGCAGTCTTTTATAAAAGGAATTTGCACTGTAGTAGACAAACAACAGGACTTCCTGTCGCTCATGAAGATGCTCTTCAGTGAGAAATGTGATGTGCAGTCAGTCCTACCTTTTCTCAGCAAGGTTTCTTTTGTTTTTTAACAGGTGGCAGATATCTTTTAGCTCATATTTTCCAGGCTTATCTTTAAGCCAAGAAACTATTAGTAAGACTATGTGAACAATCTGATCTTAAAATAACCTTTGGGCTCATATCTGTAAACAATGCTAAAAATAATTTCTTAGTGCTGTAATTCCAAGGCTGATAGTTAAAATGGCCTGGTATTTTTAGGTGATCTTTAGCAATTGACAAGTGTACGCAACAGGGCCTAAACTGTTGGCACCCTGGTGGTGCAGTGGTTAAGAGCTTAGCTGCTAACAGAAATGGTAAGGGGCAGAAAGCCCAGGTTCTTGCTAGGTGTGACTCATATTGGTCAATAAATGAGAGACAGAGGTGGGAGAACAGGAAAGGTGCCTTTATTGCATTGTACAGGAAAAAAGTCAGTGGGAGCTGCTGCTGCCAAGGCTGTTCCCCATGGGCCAGCAGGTAAATTAGTTTTAGAGAGTTTACAAGTAGGGAGTTCACGTAAGCCCTGTCAGCAACATTCTTAATCATTCTAGGAAGGCATGACAGGGTTTACATATAAGCAGTATTTAAATGCAAAGCTGGAGGGGAGAAGCCCAGCAAAGGAAACAGGACCTTTAATACAACACTGTGGGGGTGGAAGCCAAACAAAGAAAACAGGATTTTCAACATAACACTGTGGAGGAGGAAGCCAAGGAAAGAAAACAGGATTTCTAATACAGCACAGTGGGTACTCTGCCTCAAAACGGTCGGCAATTTGAATCCACCAGCTGTCCCTTGGAAACCCTATGGGGCAGTTTTACTCTTTCACATAGGGTCTCTATGAGTTGGAATTTGCTGGTTGGCAATGGGTCAGGTTTTTTCTTTTTTTAGGCAACAGAGCACTAAGCCACAAAGGTGGGTTAGAGAAATCTCACATATTGGCTTCCTTCTATCCTTGGTCAGAATCAAATCATTATTTTTTAAAAAATAAATTGTATAACCATGTCTTTAACATGTCCCTGTGTATGGTGATGGTGTTTTGTAGTGGTTTAAAAGCCCAAACTTAGCCTCTGCTCTACCATTTATTGAGTGACTTTCAGAAAGTCTTCAAACTCCTCTCATTCAGTTAACTCATCTAAAAATAGAAAGAAAGAAACATGGGATTAAAAACAGAATACACATCTTAGTAGGTCGTGGGAATTAAATAAAATAATTTTTATAGTGTGCTTTTCATAGTACTAAACATGCTCAACCAAGTACGATTAGTTATTTTTACTTTTTTTAAAAAAGGAATACTTTACACACTCATTTTGGTTCATTTTTCAAATGAAATATTTATTGGGGTTTATCTGTGCATATTATTAAGACTTCTATAACAGGGCCCTTCTTGCCTGTAATTTTCATACCTATCTGTGTGCCTGATACAGTATGCAATCAGTAAATATTTTGAATTAAGTAACTAATAAACTACAATATTCCAAAATGCTGCATAGTGTTTCTGTATATAGTTATAACACAACTGATTCGATTACATTCCTTTGTTGAACTTTAGTCATTTTCAACTTTGATTAGCCAGCTGAGGACAGAGCTATTGCTATTGGGCCAGGAGAACTGGGAAAAACAAAGTTGGACGGACCATCCATTCCAGGGAGGAGGAAGATAATAAATTTTATCTAGGGGTAGGAACAAGTGCTTCACATGTGCTGTGCCATAACCCAATGGGAATGAGTCAATGAAGCAGGGCAGAATGGGCCTCTAGCCATAGTCAATGATGCATTTGAGCCTGTTATATTAGAATTCATCTTTTGATTATTAAGGAATCAACATTGTGGGTAATACAGCTCACTGTGGGGAAAGTCAAGAAACTGGTTTTTGTCTTCTCTATGCCATTAACTACAAGTGTTATGTTGGGCAAATCACTCATATTCTTTGTATTTTAATTTCTTCCACTGTGAAAAGCAGGACTGAACCAGATGATCTCTAAGGTCCGTTTTGATATTTGATGACTGTCTAGTAATTGGCTCATCTCTGCCTTCATAGAGATAAAATTTTAAGCTAATTTCCCAAGGTCTTTCTTCAGTACTTTCCTCACCCTCTTTCATGAAAAACGATAGTAAAACAATACCTTTATTTTATACCTACATATTTACGACTTCTACTACTTTCCACTTCTTTGTATGGTTTTGAATATCGAACTGGTATCATTTTCATTTTGCCTGAAGAAATTTGCCTAATATTTTTTCCAGAGCATGTCTTTTGGTGACCCATTCTTCCAGCATTTGTTTGTCAGAAAACATATTTATTATCCATCTTTAAAAAAACTAAGTCTTTTTCTTTGAGAATAATTTACATTTACAAAAACAATGCCAAGAAAACAGAGAGTTCGTGACCGTTCCTCACCCAGTACTCCTATTGTTAACATCTTATATGGGTTGTGGGTCAACTTTTGAGTTTTCACGTAGTCTGGTAGGAGAAGCCAGTGGGGCCAGATTTTGTGGGCAGGTTGGATTTTCTTTAATATGCAGTGGAAAACCTTTGGAGATTGAGGCAGAAGAATGAACTAGCATGAAATGGGGGGGTGGGTGTGATATTTAATGTCACAAGTTGAAGCAGGGAGACCTGACTCCATTGCTTACTTCATGACTAATTTTAGGCGTGTTTGTAACTTTTCTGAGTATGCATCTTATCTGGAACTAATAATATTTATTCTGCAGTATTGTTACAAGAATAAATTCAGACAATTTATATGAAATCACTGTGTAAGTAAAAAAAAAAACACTGCAAATGATTTTGTTATTATAATGGTTATGAGGAGTGTGACACTGACAATATTTCAAGGTGACCATTTTGTAATGGCATACCAGAGGGAACGTAAGAGAGAGACTGGGGGCAGTGGGACTATGCAGAATGGTTTCCTCTTTGGCCTAAGAACTGTTTAAGTCTCTGTCACAGCTAATGCTTGCTAAGTAGGAAGGGAGAGGACATTCAGGTCCAGAGTATGACTTCACACTTTAATGTGAATACAAATCACCTAGGAATCTTGTTAAAATACAAATTCTGACTAAGAAGTTTGGAATGTGGCCTGAGATTCTGCATTTCTAACACCTGCGCCCCAGGGTGATGCCAGTGCGGCTAATCCATGGAACACACTCCACATAACATGAATTCAGAGGAAGAAAGAGAGGATGAAGCCACAGAGGCAGTGCAGATTCTAGGTGACAGCTTGCTTTTTCTTCAGTTCTGGCCAAATCCAGCAGTGAAAAAGTAAAATCTCTCTCATTATGAAGGGATTCTCAGCTATGCACATTGAACATTAACGGTCATATTTTATTTCAAGAATATCTGTCTCTTTCCTTACTTTCAGTTATATTTAAAGCTCCTTTTCAATTGCCCCAGTTTCTTTTTTTAAAGTTGACTATAATGGGAAAGAGAAAGAGGCATCTCTGCTACAGAGAGATGATGGTAATATGAATGCAAGAGATAATTCCATAGCCCTGTGATAGTAGTATTTATGTGCTCTTACGCCAAAAGCAAAAACTGAATTTTTTCCACTCTTCTGCAGATTTAATTATGGGCACATGCCTTTAATCTTGACCAATTAACTACTCATCAAGTTCTCTGAGTCTGAAGGTTATCTCTAAAGGAAAGAAGCTGAGTTTCAAAAAGCCATGACTAATACACCTGACCATGAAAATGATGACGTTCGTACTGTAGAATTCAGAACTTTGCTCCGAAAGAAGAACATGTCACTAAAAAATGGATTAAACTGACGTTGTGAATATGAGAACTTATCCCTTTTTATTTTGCTTTGAGTGTGAACCATCACAAAGCAACTGGCTTGATCTGAATGCTGGCCTGTAGCTTGAAGACTTAAACAGTTAAAGTATTGCGTCAGCCTAGGATGATCCAAGTAGGCTAGCTGTATGGAATATTTGTCCATTAAGCATCTCTGGAAAATGAAGTAAGTTCTCATCGAAGAGCTCACTGTAATTTTCTTTCAGCTAATCTGAAACATTTTTCCTCTATTGACAATATTATTTAAGGAAATTAAGAACACTTTTTCATTTTGGTTTCAGTTTGTACTATATTCACACTGCTTAATTGAAAGTTCCCTTTTCCCTTTAAAATATTTTAAAGTGGGAACTTTGAATATTTTACTTTAAAATATTTTAAGTATTTTAAGGCTGAAGTTGGTTGGATGAATACTCTCAGGATAACTTAAGCCTTTATTTCTATAGACTGTAGGCTCTCCTAAGTATTTTGGTAGATTTGTTTAATTGAAATATTTTTGGATGCGTATTCCATGCACATGGTGAAAATGTCAAAATGCACAAAAGAATCAGGTGAAAAAAACTCTCTTTCCATGTGGAACATTTTCTCTGCCTATGCCTTGCTATAGGGAAAGAGTCAGTTCCTTATTGCTGTTCCTATCCTAACTGTAAAAGGCCTTTCTGGCTTTCCTGGATTTTTCCAGTGTGGCACCCACAAAAACATTCTGGAAATTTAAACGTTGGTACATATGCAAAAGTGAGTAATGTTGGTTTAAGTAAGAAAATGAATATGTGGGTACATACAGCTTACTGACAGATTTTTTTTTCTTTTTTTTGACCTCCCTTCTACAGTACGTTTCCTGGGCAAATTTCAGTACAAAATATCCACAAAACAGTACATTTTGATTCTGTGTTGATACAACAGCTTGTTTATTAATTGAAATATTAATTTTTTCCGTAAGACATTTTGATATTACATACAGACCAAAAAACGAAGCCAAACCCAGTGCAGTCAAGTTGATTCCGACTCGTAGCGACCCTATAGGACAGAGCAGAACTGCCCCATAGGGTTTCCAAGGAGCGTATGGTGGATTCAAACTGCCAACCCTTTGGTTAGCAGCCCTAACACTTAATCACTATGCCACCAGGGTTTCCAGATTACATAAAGAAGCATACCCATATTAATGTTTTCTTTTCTCTAGCTTCCTCCTACAGACTCATTAATATGGTTTTAATTGCATCCTCTCAAATGATGTTCTGAAATCCTGGCCCCTATACCTGTAAGTGGAAACCTGGTGGCTCACTGGTTAAGAGCTTTGACAGCTAACCAAAAGTTTGGCGGTTCAAATCCACCAGCACTCCTTGGAAACCCTATGGGGCAGTTCTGCTCTGTCCTATAGGGTCACTATGAGTCAAAATTGACTTGACAGCAACAGGTTTTTTTATACCTGTAAATATGATCATATTGGAAATAGGGATTTTCTTTTGTTATGCTAATGAGGAAATCTCAATTAGAGTAGGCTGGGTCCTAAACCTAATCTGTTCTGAGTTATGAAAAGAACAGAATAGAAACAGATATACACACATGGGGGGAGACAGACACCAGGTAAGGACTGTCTACCTCCAAGGAACTCCAAGAAATTAAGAAACACTTGGAGCTACTGACAAGGAAGGAATGGCTATGAATGAGGCCCTTTGGAACTCTTAGCCTCCGGAACTATGAGAAAATAAATTTGTGTTCTTTAAAGCCACCCGCTTGTGGTATTCGTATTATAGCAGCACTAGGAAACTAACAATTACATATACATAGCCACCATGACCTTTCTTATGGAACAGGACTTGGCTCGTATTTTCAAACATTATACCCCAAATACTGGGCCTAAATCAGATCTGGGGAGAATGAAGCTAGTGTGACCACTGTAATGTGGTTTGAGCCTACATTTCTGAGTGAAAATATTTGGGCATCTTAGAATCCACCAAACCCATGACTACCTATCAGATTGAGTCAAAAGGCCACAATTCTAAGATTCTGAAAGACTTCACTGGTTTTCAGAAACCCAGAATTAGGTAGAGAAGGGATAAACTGGAGGAATGAGGTAATTTTAGTGAAAAGGGGATGAATGAAGGAGAGCTGAAGGAAGGTAATGAGATTATTTGACTTCAGAGAGTGACTGCTACACCATTATAATCATCTCCTTTCCCTCCTTTGTCTCCAGTCTTATATACTGAACATAGTTATTTGTCAGGCTTAGGTATATTTTATACCCGGTCCTATGAGGTAGGCAATTTATCTCCATTTTAAAGGTAAATGAACTGATATTCAGAAAAATGAAGTATTGCCCAAAGTCATCTAGCTAGCTCTAAAGCCACATTCTTCCGTTATGTTTCATGAGAAGCATGTTTTGTGCCCTATTGTTGCAAGAGAATTCACCATTATTTGTATCTAAAAGTTTCAACTATTTAATTCAACAGAACTGTAAATTACTCTCAATGTACCACCTAGGTTAGATTTTGCCTAATTAGTGAGTAAATAATTTCATGTTTGGAGGATCAACTAAGAGAAGCAATAGTAAAAGTAATAAAAAGTGTCAAAAAAGGGATTCATATACTACTAAGGCCTTTTTTTCTGTAGTGTAACTAAGCATCTTGTAAAGAAAAATACAAATGCTTACTGAATATGAAAAAAATACAATTACATTAGTAAAATATTATTTATGAAACTGATCATTGAAGATTAAGTCAATTAAGTTAGCTGCCATAATCAATTTCTTTAGTGTATAACAGAAGTTTGAAAAACTCAGAATTATTGTGAAAACCTCTCCTATTTCTCTGGGGTCAGAACATAACTACCTATGGGAAGAGAAGGAAAACTCTATTATTATCCCATCTCTAAATCATTTCTAGGAGTATCTCCGGAGAGAAAGAGCATTGTAGCTAAAGAAAGAGAGGAAAGTAGAAATATAAAGAATTTAACTTCAGTTCTCCTGGTGTCTGCAATGAAATCAATCAGGATTTAAGAAAGTTTTAAGAATAACTCAAGGTTGCATGTATCTAATCAAGGGTGAAATTGGAACTGTAAATTAGGTTTCTTTACATTAGGCTGAAGTCCTTTATAGAACTAGTTATGTTAACTATTTAATGTTGATGCTAATAATGAATTAAGTAGTAAAATTAACAAATAGAAAAAATCAGAAAAATCAAGACATTGTCATTGAATCATTAATTTTTAAATGTAAGGTTTATATTTCACAGGTTTATGTGAGCTCTAAAGTGATGAGACCATCTTAGAATAATTAATAATCCATTAGGATTATTAATATTGTTTATGGAATTGGTTTTGAAATATGCTGAAAAAGAAGCATTTTGGAGGTTTAACAGAACCTTGGCAAGGACATACTGGGATAAATCAGCAAAAAAATATGTTTCAATAAAACTCATTCCCCATCCCAAAATATTAATATAGACATAAACAAGGGGCAAAATAGGGATAAACTCATTATGGAAAAATAGTTGTTTCTGATAGTATGAACTGAATTTTTGTTTATTTTACCTTTTAAATGCATTAATGGAGAGCCCTGGTATTGCAGCAGTTAAATGTTCTGCTACTAACCAAAAGGTCCTCAGTTCGAACCCCCCAGCTGTTCTGTGGAAGAAAGATGTTGCAGTCTGCTTTCATAAATATTGTTATTGTTAGGTGCCATCAAGTTGGTTCTGACTCATGGTGACCCTAGGTACAAAAGAATGAAACACTGCCCAGTCCTGTGCCATCCTCACGGTCATCGCTATGTTTGAGCCATTTTTGCAGCCACTGCATCAATCCATCTCTTTGCCCTCTACATTACAAAGCTTGATGTCCTTCTCCAGGGACTAGTCCCTCCTGATAACATGTCCAAAGTACATGAGATGAAGTGTTGATTCTAGGGAGCATTCTGGCTGTACTTCTTCCAAGACAGATTTCTTTGTTCTTCTGGCATCCTCGGTGTATTCAATATTCTTTACTAACACCATATTCAAAGGCATCAATTTTTCTTTGGTCTTCCTTATTCATTGTCCAGCTTACACATACATATGTGGCAATTGAAAATACAATGGCCTGGTTCAGGTGTACCTTAGTCCTCAAAGTGACATCTCTACTTTTAAATACTTTAAAGAGGTCTTTTGCAGCAGATTTTCCCAATGCAAGACTTCGCTGGATTCCTTGACTACTGCTTTCATGGGCATTGATTGTGGATCCAAGTAGAATAAAATTCTTGACGACTTCAATCTTTTCCCCATTTATCATGATGTTGCTTATTGGTCCAGTTGTGGGGATTTTTGTTTTCTTGATGTTAAGGTGCAATTCACACTGAAGGCTGTGGTCTTTGATCCTCATCAATGTTTCAAGTCCTCTTCACTTTCAGCAAGCAAGGTTGTGTCATCTGCATATCACAAGTTGTTAATGAATCTTCCTCCAATCCTGTCGTTATGTTCTTCATATAGTTCAGCATACAGATTGAATAAGTATTGTGAAAGGGTATGATTCTGACACACACATTTCCTGACTTTAAACCACACAGTAATCTCTTGTTCTGTTCAAACAACTGCCTCTTGGTCTATGTACAGGTTCCTCATGAGCACAATTAAGTGTTCTGGAATTCCCATTCTTTGCAATGTTATCCATAATTTGTTATGTTCCACATAATCAAATGCCTTTGCATAGTCAATGAAACACAGGTAAATATCTTTCTGGTATTTTCTGCTTTCAACCAAGATCTACCTGACGTCAGCAATGACGTCCCTCGTTCCACGTCCTCTTCTGAATCCAGCTTGAATTTCTGGCAGTTCCTGTCAATGAATGGGTGCCGTCATTTTTTAATTACCTTTAGCAAAATTTTACTGGCGTGTGATATTAATGATATTGTTTGATTATTTCTGCATTCTGTTGGATCCCCTTTCTCTGGAATGGGCAGAAATATGGATCTCTTCCAGTCAGTTGGCCAGGTATCTGTTTCCCAAATTTCTTAGCATAGACCAGTGAGCACTTCTAGGGTTGCATCCATTTGTTGAAGTATCTCATTTGGTATTCTGTCAATTCCTAGAGCCTCGTTTTTCACCAATGCCTTTAGTGCAGCTTTGGTTTTTTTCTTCAGTGCCATTGGTTCTTTATCATACGCTACTTCCTGAAATGGCTAAATGTCCACCAAATCTTTTTAGTACAGTGACTCTGTATTCTTCTCATCTTCTTTTGATACTTCTTGTGTCCTCCCATATTCCACTCATAGAATCCTTCAATATTCCAACTAGAAGATTGATTTTTTTCTTCAGTTCTTTCAGCTTGAGAAGTGCCAAGCATGTTCTTCTTCCCTTTTGGTTTTCTAACTTCAGGTCTTTGCACATTTTATTATAATAATTTACTTTGTCTTTTTGAGCCGTCCTTTGAAATCTTCTATTCAGCTCTTTTACAAGGGTAAGCCAAACGTATTGCTACTAGGGTTCCAGTTCATACCAAACCCAGAAAATCAAACCCATTGCCATCGAGTCAATTCTGATTCATAGTGACCCTATAGGACAGAGTAGAACTGCCTCATAGAGTTTCCAAGGAGCACCTGGTGGATTCGAACTGCAGACATTTTTGTTAGCAGCTGTAGCTCTTAACCAGTACGCCACCGGGGTTTCCTAGTTCATACCTGCACCGGTTAATTACAAACAAAACGTGTTTAAACATGTTTCTGTGATCAGTGGGTCGCTGCAGACAAGTTCTCTCAGTAATACACTAGTCTTAGTCTTGTTTGGGTGCCTTCAAAAAAAAAAAAAGGATACTTTTTGAGCCATGGGAGGAAAAAAAAGCAATTTTGAGGTCAGGGTAATATCAAATTTCTAACAAAACTCACGTATACATCTTCTCGAATCACTGAAGATTTGCAATAAATTTATGGGAATGCTGCCCCACATAAACAATACTTTTTAGATGGATCAAGTATTTTAAGGAAATCAGAAAGACCTAAAAGATGAGCCAAGAGAGGGAAGACCACCCAGAAGGTTATGGTGACTGTTTTTTTGGAATTCCCAAGGGGTAATCTTGATAGATCTTCTTGAAGGACACAGGAAGGTCATGGGGGCTTATTATAGAGAATTTTTAAGCAAATTGAAAACTGTATTGGTGAGAAAAGGCCAGGGAAGTTGGGATGAGGAATTTTTCTCCCATCACGACAATGTACCTCCTCATTCTTTGAGGGTAGCAAGGGCTGTCCTACAGGAATTTTGTTGGGAAACCTTACCCCATCCACCCTACAGCCCTGATCTTGCCCCTTCAGGCTTCTTTTTATTCCTCAAACTCAAAGAACATTTAAAGGGAACACTATTTTTAGTCCCTCAAGGATGCCAAAACTGCTGCTTTGACATGGCATAAATAGAAGAGCACAGAATTCTTCTGGGAAGGGTTAGAGAGATGGAAACACCACCTTCAGAAGTGTATAGACCTAGATGGAGTATATTTCAAGAAACGATAGCTTTACATTTTGATATTTTTGTTTGATAAATGTTTCTATGTTTTTGTAGCAATACATTTTGACTTACCCTCATACTTCATCATTTCTTTCATTTGCTTTAGCTATTCTACACTCAAGGGCAAATTTCAGAGTCTCTTCTGGCATCCATTTTGGTCTTTTTTTTCTTTTCTGTCTTTTTAATGACCTTTTGATTTCTTCATGTATGATGCCCTTGATGTTACTCTACAACTTGTCTGGTCTTTGGTCATTAGTGTTCAATGCGTCAAATCTATTTTTGAGATGGCCACTAAATTCAGCTAGGATATACTTAAGTTCATGCTTTGGCTTTTGTCTTAGGCCGGGTTCTCTAGAGAAGGAAAACCAGTAAAGTGTTTAAAAATGTATAGAGAGAAATTTCTATCAAGGAAATGGCTCATGTGATTGTAGAGGCTGAAATGTCCCAAGACCGTAGGTCAGAATACAGGCTTCTCCTGATTCACATAGCCACAAGGGCTGGTGAACACAAGATTGGCACTCAGAGAGCAGGGCTCTTGCTCACAGGCTGCGAAGACCAAAGAATCCCAAGATTGGCAGGCAAGACCACAGGTAAGCTGCTTGCTCAAGTCCCAGGAACCAGAGGTCACAGGAACAGGAGCCAGCTGCAAGATCCAGAGCAAGCAAAAGCCCAAGAGTCTTGCCAGAAAGTCCACTTATATATTCGACGCAGGTCACAGGCCCAAGGAAACTCCCTTCTACTGGTTGGCTACTCACAGCAGATCCTATCACAGAGGTGATCGCATTATATCAAATCTCATCATGGAAGTAATCACATCACCATATGACTGCCAGACCACATCATAACTGCCAAACCACTGAGAATCATGGCTCAGCCAAGTTGACACATAACCTTAATGGTCACAGCTTTCATGAACTAGTTTTAATTTTCTTCATCCTCAATTCGAACTTGCGTATGAACAATTGGTCTCTTCCACGTTCAGCCCCACTGGCTTGTTCTGACTGATGATATTGAGCTTCTCTATCATTTCTTTCCACAGATGTATTTAATTTAATTCCTGTGCATTTCATCTGGCAAGGCCCACATACATAGTCACCATTGACATTGTTGAAAAAAGGCATTGCAATGAAGAAGTCATTGGTCTTGCGAAATTCTATCATGAGATTTCCATTGTTGTTTCTATCACCAAGGGCATATTTTCCAACTACTGATCCTTCTTTGTTTCCAACTTTTGCATTCCAATCACCAGTAATTATCAATGCATTTTGATTACATGTCTGATCAGTTTCAGCATGTAAAAGTTGGTAAAAATCTTCAATTTCTTCATCTTTGGCATTGGTGGTTGGTGGGGAAATTTGAATAATAGTGGTTGTCTTAGTTATCTAATGCTGCTATAACAGGAATACCACAAGTGGATGGCTTTAATGAAGAGAAACTTATTCTTTCACAGTCTAGGAGGCTAGAAGTCTGAATTCAGGGTGTCAGATCCAGGGGAAGGCTTTATCTCACTGGGGAAGGTCCTTGTCATAAATCTTTCCCTGGTCTACGAGCTTCTCTGCACAGGAACCCTGGGTCCAAAGGACACACTCTTCTCCCAGCACTGCTTTCTTGGTGGTGTGAGGTACCCATTTTTCTAGTCCATCCGAGTAGCTACTCCACCCTTTGAGACCCCAGAGGTGGTGGCCCTACCATGTGAGACTGAGACAGCTCTGCTTCCTGTGTTCCTTGTCTCTCCAGCTTCTCTTTCCTGGTTCCTTGGCCTCTAGTGGACATTCTGGCAAGGCTTGTGGGATTTTGCTCACTCAGGGTCTTGCAGGTGGCTCCCATCTATCTGACCTCCAGTTCTTGGGACCTGAGCTAGCAGCTTACCTGAGTTTGCCTGCCAACCTTGGGATTCATTGATCTTCGCAGCCTGTGAGCAAAAGCCCTGCTCTCTAACCTGCCGATCTTAAGCTTGTCAGACCCTGTGGCTATGTGAATCAGGAGAAGCCTCTATTCTGACCCATGGGCTTGAGACATTTCAGCCCGTACAACCAAGTGAGTGATTTCCTTGATATAAATCTCTCTATATATTTATTTATACGTTTTACTGTTTTTGCTTCCCTAGAGAACTCAGCCTAAGACAGTCTTTGTTGGTGTAAGGATATTATCCTATCGCTTACAGCAATGTACTTCAGGATAGATCTTGATTTTTTTTTTTTCTATGTTCTTCTTCAATTTATCATTCCTGGCACAGTAGATCATATGGTTGTGTGATTCAAATGGCCAATACCAATCCATTTCAGCTCACTAATGCCTAGGATATCAATCTTTATGTATTCCATCTCATTTCTGATGAATTCCAATTTTCCTAGATTCATACTTTGTACACTCCGCTTTCTGATTAGTAATGGATGTTTGCAGCTGTTTCTTCTCATTTTGAGTCTTGCCACATCAGCAAATGAACGTCCAGAAATCTTGACCCCATCCATGTCATTAAGGTCAACTCTACTTTGAGGAGGCAACTCTTCCCCAGTCATATTTTCAGTGCCTTCCAACCTAAGGGGCTCATCTTCTGGCACCATATCAATCTTCCACTGTTATTCATAAGATTTCCACTTGCCAATTTTTTCAGTAGTAGACCACTCGGTCCTTCTTCCTAGTCTGTCTTAGTCTGGAAGATCTGCTGAAACCTTCCACCATGGGTGACTCTGATGGTATTTGGAATACTAGTGACATAGTTTCCAGCATCACACCAACACACAAGCCACCACAGTAGGACAAACTGACAGATGAGTTGTGGCCATAAAGTTTACAGACTTGGAAACCCTATGAGGCAGTTCTACTCTACCCTATAGGGTCTCTATGAGTCGGAATTGACAGCAATGAGTTTGGTTTTTGATTTTTAATGGAGAGGCTAGGTAGAGGAAATCTATGGTTATTCCTTAATAAAATAACAAATTTTTATTAGAACTGTGAAAATTACTTTCCGAATTTATTTGTTTTATTATTACGTTATTTTTAATAAATTAAGTTAGGTTAACTCAAAATGGACCATATTGTTTTATGATGTAATTTCTCAAATTTTTTCATGACAAATGTGCCCACAGCTGAGTAAACACCTTTATTTTGCACATTGATGTTGCAGTGGCATCTTCTATCTGAATTAGAAGATAAATTTATTTGAGTTCCCATCTAAAGTGGGTTATTTGGGTTGGATAGGAAAAAATGTTCTTACTAGTGAATGGACTACACTATCAGATATTATTTTTACTGAAACATTGTTCTCTGGGAACAAGCATTACACTGTGATAAAGTTTTATTTTTCTGGTTTACCACAATGACATTTGTTGCCTTATGGCTGACATTCTCTGAAACATGGTTATTCCAGCCATTGTCTGGCAGTCATACCTTGAGAATGCAGTTGTTTGCAGTAATTGTTAGTTGATCCATGGTAGAAATGATTTTAATGCTTTTTTTTTTTTTTTCCTGCTTCTAATTCAGTGTCAAACTACTAAAATCATAGCTCCTTAACCAGTTACCCTCAGATGCAAGCCCTAACCTCAAGGGATAGGGCATTCTGTTGAATAAAAACTTAACGCAAAACTTGAATTTTAGAACTAATTCTGGTAGTCATTACAGTCAAAATTATGTATGTCACATACAAATATTGAATATTTTGATTATTGTATTGCATTTTTAAATTTTATTAACTTTATTTTATTACTAATTAATTTGCATAAAATAAAAATGCCACTTTTCTCGTTTAGCAAAATTTATGGGTACTGGCATCTCATTTTATTCCCCAAAAAAGCAATGACTTAGAGTGTGGTCTTGGGTGTTACGCATATGAATACTTTTAAACAGCTTTATTTTAAAAAGGAGATGATATGTAGACCTTGCTTTTTGGGGTGCAACTAATAAAAATCTGCTTTAATAGCCAACTGTAAAAGTGGTCTTCAAGAGTACTGACTGCAGAAATTGTTTGTGGTGGCAGGAGTTTGTGGTGAACACTTCTCTCATGAGGAAATCTTCTAAGTGAAGCACGGAGCCCTGAAAGAGAACTGTGTTTTTACATAAAATAATATGAAAACTTTGGACCTATAGATAATTCTGACTTCAAGCCATTTTCCCCTTGCAACCTTGTGAAATAGAGTAGCCTTTTTTAATACCTATTTGACAAATTTCCCTTTTAACCATAATCATATTGCAGTCTATGACAATCATTTTACTTCAAGACTGCATTATTTCTACACTGGCTACTGTAATATTCTCCTTTCTGGCACCTCTGCCTCTCATCTCTCCCACTCCCAATTGTTCTCAGAGTGATCTTAATCCAGGGCTCTGAATATGATGTTCTTTTTCTCCAAAATATTTCCTAACTTTGTTCTCATGTTGAAAGGGAATTTCTTGGCTTGCCACTCAAGAATGGACACTATTAGTCTTTAAATATCTCTGCTTTATTCAGTCTCTTATCTGTCATGCAGACTGAACTCCTAAGTCATTGGTACCTATTATGCTCTTTACCTTCACTCTTCTTTGGCAGCTCCTTCCCTGCCTTCCTAAACTCCCCCATCTTCTGCCCTGAACACCGACTTTTTTTCCACTTAGACCATGCTTTCCTCCATCTGCCAATTCTACCAGTTAACCAGTTGCTGTCAAGATGATACTTACTGTCCCATGATGACCCATGTGTGTCAGGGTAGACCTCTACTCCACAGGTTTCTCAAAGGATGATTTTTTTTTTTTAATTTCTATTGTGCTTTAAGTGAAAGTTTACAAATCAAGTCAGTCTCTCACAAAAAACTTGTATACACCTTGCTACACACTCCCAATCACTCTCCCCCTAATGAGACAGCCCACTCCCTCCCTCCACTCTCTCTCTTCATGTCCATTTTGCCACCCTCTAACCCTCTCTACTCTCTCATCACCCCTCCAAGCAGGAGATGCCAACATAGTCTCAAGTGTCCACCTGATCCAAGAAGGAAGCTCACTCCTCACCAGCATCCCTCTCTAACCCATTGTCCAGTCCAATCCATGTCTGAAGAGGTGGCTTCGGGAATGGTTCCTGTCCTGGGCCAACAGGAGGTCTGGGGGCCATAACCACCGGGGTCCTTCTAGTCTCAGTCAGACCATTAAGTCTGGTCTTTTTAGGAGAATTTAGGGTCTGCATCCCACTGCTCTCCTGTTCCCTCAGGGGTTCTCTGTTGTGTTCCCTGTCAGGGCAGTCATCAGTTGTAGCCGGGTACCATCTAGTTCTTCTGGTCTCAGGATGATGTAGGTCTCTGGCTCATGTGGCCCTTTCAGTCTCTTGGGCTTCTCTTTACCTTGGGTCCTTGGTGTTCTTCATTCTCCTTCGATCCAGATGGGTTGAGACCAATTGGTGCATCTTAGATGGCTGCTTGCTAGCATTTAAGACCCCAGACGCCACTCTCCAAAGTGGGGTGCAGAATGTTTTCTTAGTAGATTTTATTATGCCAATTGACTTAGATGTCCCCTGAAACCATGGTCCCCAAACCTCTGCCCCTGCTACGCTGGACTTCGAAGCATTCAGTTTATTCAGGAAACTTCTTTGCTTTTGCTTTAGTCCAATTATGCTGACCTCCCCTGTATTGGGTGTTCTCTTTCCCTTCACCTAAAGTAATTCTTATCTACTATCTAATTAGTGAATACCCCCTCACCTCTTGTAACCACAAAAGAATGTTTTCTTCTCAGTTTAAACTATTTCTCAAGTTCTTGTAACAGTGGCTTTATACAATATTTGTCCTTTTGCAACTGACTAATTTCACTCAGCATAATGCTTTCCAGATTCCTCCATGGTATGAAATGTTTCACAGATTCATCACTGTTCTTTATCAATGTGTAGTATTCCATTGTATGAATATACCATAATTTATTTATCCATTCATCCGTTGAAAGCCACCTTGGTTGCTTCCATCTTTTTGCTATTGTAAACAGTGCTGCAGTGAACATGGGTGTGCATATATCTCTTTGTGTAAAGGCTCTTATTTCTCTAGGATATATTCCCAGGAGTGGGATTGCTGGATCCTACGGTAGTTCTACTTCCAGTTTTTAAGGAAGCGCCAAATTGATTTCCAAAGTGGTTGTACCATTTCACATTCCTGTCAGTAGTATACAAGTGTTCTAATCTCTCTGCAGCCTCTCCAACATTTATTATTTTGTGTTTTTTGGATCAATGCCAGCCTTGTTGGAGTTGAGATGAAATCTCATTGTAGTTTTGATTTGCATTTCTCTAATGGCTAGTGATCATGAACACTTCCTCATGTATCTGTTAGCTGTCTGAATGTCTTCTTTGGTGAAGTGCATGTTCATATCCTTTGCCCATTTTTTAATTGGGTTATTTGTCTTTTTGTAATTGAGTTCTTGCAGTATCATGTAGATTTTAGAGATCAGGCACTGATCGGAAATGTCATAGCTAAAAACTTTTTCCCAGTATGTAGGTAGTCCTTTTACTCTTTTGGTGAAGTCTCTGGACGAGCATAGGTATTTAATTTTTAGGAGCTCCCAGTTATCTACTTTTCCTTCTGCATTCTTAATAATGTTTTGTATATTGTTTATGCCATGTATTAGGGCTCCTAACGTTGTTCCTATTTTTTCTTCCACGATCTTTATCATTTTAGATTTGATATTTAGGCCTTTGATCCATTTTGAGCTCATTTTTGTACATAGAGTGAGGTACGGTCTTGTTTCATTTTTTTGCAGATGGATATCCAGTTATGCCAGCACCATTTGTTAAAAAGACTGTCTTTTCCCTGTTTAACTGTTATGAGGTCTTTGTCAAATATCAATTGCTCATATGTGGATGGATTTATGCTGGATTCTCAATTCTGTTCCTTTGGTGTATGTATCTGTTGTTGTACCAGTACCAGGCTGTTTTGACTACTGTGGCAGTATAATAGGTTCTACAATCAGGTAGAGTGAGGCCTCCTACTTCGTTCTTCTTCAGTAATGCTTTACTTATCCAAGGCCTCTTTCCTTTCCATGTGAAGTTAGTGATTTGTTTCTCCATCTCATTAAAGAAAGTCATTGGAATTTGGATCGGATCAGAATTGCATTAAATGTACAGATTGCTTTTGGTAGAATAGACATTTTTATAATGTTAAGTCTTCCTATCCATGAGCAAGGTATGTTTTTTTCACTTATGTAGGTCTCTTTTAGTGTCTTGCTGAAATGTTTTGTAGTTTTCTTTGTATAAGCCTTTTACATCTCTGGTAAGATTTATTCCTAAGTATTTTATCTTCTCTGGGACTACTGTAAATGGTATTGATTTGGTGATTTCCTCTTTGATGTTCTGTTTGTTGGTAAAGAGGAATCCAACTGATTTTTGTATGTTTATCTTGTATCCCGATACTCTGCTGAACTCTTCTACTAGTTTCAGTAGTTTTCTGGAGGATTCCTTAGGGTTTTCTGTGTCTAAGATCATGTCATCTGCAAATAGAGATGATTTTACTTCTTCTTTGCCAATCTGGATGCCCTTTATTTCCTTGTCTAGCCTAATTGCTCTGGCTAGGACCTCCAGCACAATGGTGAATAAGAGCGGTGATAAAGGGCATCCTTGTCTGGTGCCTGTTTTCAAGGAAAATGCTTCCAGGTTCTCTCCATTTAGGATGATGTTGGCTGTTGGCTTTGTATAAATGCCCTTTATTATGTTGAGGAATTTTCCTTCTATTCCTATTTTGCTGAGAGTTTTTATCACCAATGGGTGTTGAACTTTGTCAAATGCCTTTTCTGCATTGATTGGTAAAATCATGTGACTCTTGTCTTTTGTTTTATTTATGTGATGGATTACATTAATTGTTTTTCTAATGTTGAACCATCCCTGCATACCTGGTGTGAATCCCACTTGGTCATGGTGAATTATTTTTTTGATATGTTGTAGAATTCTATTGGCTAGAATTTTGTTGAGGATTTTTGCATCTATGTTCATGAGGGATATAGGTCTGTAATTTTCTTTTTTTGTGGTGTCATCACCTGGTTTTGGTATCAGGGTTATGCTGGCTTCATAGAATGAGTTTGGGAGTATTCTGTCCTTTTCTATGCTCTGAAATACCTTTAGTAGTAGTAGTGTTAACTCTTCTCTGAAAGTTAGGTAGAACTCTGCATTGAATCCATCCAGGCCAGGGATATTTTTGGGGGGTTGGGGGTGAGTTTTTTGATTACCTTTCCAATCTCTTCTTTTGTTATGGGTATATTTAGTTGTTCTACCTCTGTTTGTGTTAGTTTAGGTAGGTCGTATGTTTCTAGGAAATCATCCATTTCTTCTTGGTTTTCAAATTTGTTAGAGTACAATTTTTCATAGTAATCTGATATGATTCTTTTAATTTCAGTTGAGTCTGTTGTAATATTGCCCATCTCATTTCTTATTCAAGTTATTTGCTTCCTGTCCTGTTTTTCTTTTGTCAGTTTGGCCAATGGTTTATCAATTTTGTTGATTTTTTCAAAGAACCAGCTTTTGGTCTTGTTAATGCTTTCAATTGTTTTTTCTGTTTTCTATTTTATTTAGTTCTGCTCTAATTTTTATTTTTTGTTTTCTTCTGGTGCCTGAGGGTTTCTTTTGTTGCTCTCTTTCTGTTTGTTCAAGCTGTAGGGATAATTCTTTGATTTTGGCCATTTCTTCTTTTTGGATGTGTGCATTTATTGATATAAATTTACCTTTGACCACTGCTTTCGCTGTGTCCCAAAGGTTCTGATATGAAGTGGTTTCATTCTCATTGGATTCTGTGAATTTCTTTATTCCATCCTTAATGTCTTCTATAATCCAGTTTTTTTTTTTTTTTTTTTTTGAGCAGGGTATTCAATTTCCAAGTGTTTGATTTCTTTTCCGTGATTTTTCTGTTATTGATTTCCACTCTTATGGCCTTATGGTCAGAGAAGATGCTTTGTAATATTTCAATGTTTTGGATTCTGCTAAGGCTTACTTTACGACCTAATCTGTGGTCTATTCTAGAGAATGTTCCATGTGTGCTAGAAAAGAAACTATACTCGGTTGCTGTTGGGTGGAGTGTCTGTATATGTCTATGAGGTCAGGTTGGTTGATTGTGCTTTTCAATCTTCCATGTCTTTATTGAGCTTCTTTCTGTATGTTCTGTCCTTCACCGAAAGTGGTGTGTTGAAATCTCCTACTATTATTGTGGAGCTGTCTATTTCACTTTTTTCAATGCTGGTAAAGTTTGTTTCATGTATCTTGCAGCCCTGTGATTGGGTGCATAAGTATTTAATAAGGTCATATCTTCTTGGTGTATTGTCCCTTTAATCGTCATATAGTGTCCTTCCTTATCCTTTATGATGGATTTTACTTTAAAGTCTATTTCGTTCAAAATTAATATTACTATTCCTGCTCTTTTTTGATCATTGTTTGCTTGATATATTTTTCTCCATCCTTTGAGTTTTAGTTTGTTTGTGTCTTGAAGTCTAAGGTGTGTCTCTTGTAGGTAGTATATAGATGGATCATGTTTTTTAGTCCATTCTGCCACTCTCTGTCTTTTTATTGGTGCATTTAGTCCATTTACATTCAGGGTAATTATGGATAGGTATGAATTTAGTGCTTGCATTTTGATGTCTTTTTTTGTGTGTTGTTGATGGTTTCTTTTTCCCACTTAATATTATGTGGTGAGTAGATTGTCTTTATATACTGTCCTTTCCTCATATTCGTTGTTGTTGGTTTGTTTTTGGCTGAGTTTCTGTTTTTTCTTGTAATTTGATTTAATGAGAAGGATAGTTTGTGTCCTTTGTGGTTACCTTATTATTTACCCCTATTTTTCTAAATTTAAATGTAACTTTTATTCCTTTATATCGCAGTATCTTCCTCTCCATATGGAAGATCTATGATTACATTTCTTAGTCCCTCTTTATTGTTTTAATGTTGTCTTCTTTTATATAATAAAATTGCTATTACACTGTTTTGAGCTTTTTTTTTTTTTTTAAATAATCTTGCTTTGTTTTTTTGATTTCCCTGTCAGGGTTGACTTTTGATTGCTCTCCCCACTGTTCTAGTCTTGGGTTGATACCTGACATTACTGATTTTCTAACCAAAGAACTCCCTTTAGTATTTCTTGTAGTTTTGGTTTGGTTTTTATGAATTCCCTAAACTTCTTTTTATCTGGAAGTGTCCTAATTTCACCTTCGTATTTAAGAGACAGTTTTTGTGGATATATGATTCTTGGCTGGCAATTTTTTTCCTTCAATTTTTTGAATATGTCACCCCATCGTCTTCTTTCCTGCATGGTTTCTGCCAAGTAGTCCGAACTTATTCTTACTGGCTCTCCTATGTAGGTGACTTTTCGTTTATCCCTAGCTGCTCCTAAAATTCTCTTTTTATCTTTGGTTTTGGCAAGTTTGATTATAACATGTCTTGGTGACTCTCTTTTAACATCTGCAATATGTGTAGTTTAATGAACATATTGGATAGATATCTTCTCATCTTTCACAATATCAGGAAAGTTTTCTGCCAACAAATCTTCAACAATTCTCTCTATATTTTCTGTTATCCCTCCCTGTTCTGGTACTCCAGTCACTCGTAGGTTATTTCTCTTGATAGAGTCCCACATGATTCTTAAGTTTTCTTCATTTTTTTAATCTGATTTTTCTTCAAATATATTAGTGCCAAGTGATTTATCTTCAAGTTCAGAAATTCTGCCTTCCACTTGCTCAGTTCTTCTCCTCTGACTTTCTATTGAGTTGTCTACTTCTGTAATTTTATTGTTAATCTTCTGAATTTCTGATTGCTGTCTATGGATTTTTCCAGCTTATTGAATTTTTCATTATGTTCCTGAATAATCTTTCTAATTTCTTCAATTGCTTTATCTGTGTGTTCTTTGGCTTGTTCCACATATTGCCTCATTTCCTTCCTGATGTCTTGAAGGGTTCTGTATATTAAACTTTTGTATTCTGCATCTGGTAATTCCAGAAATGCACTTTCATCTAGAAGATACCTGGATTCTTTGTTCTGAGAGCCTCTTGAGGTGATCATGGTCTGTTTCCTTATGTGACTTGATATTGACTCTTGTCTCTGAGCCATCTATCAGTAATTGTATTAGTTTATTTTATGTTTGTTTACTGTGTCATAGCTTCTCACTTTGTTTTGTTTTGATATTCCCAGAAGGGTTGCTTGAGTGAGCTAGCTTGATTATTTTCACTTTTGGAGCTCTGACGTCCTTTCCCCAGGTGACTACAGCTGTTATCATGTATATCAGTCTAGGAGTCCATTCACTTTTCTTGTATGGACTCAGCTCAGGTGCCCAGGTAGCTGATCATCAAGTGTGTGGTACAGGCTCTGTCCTAAGGTCTTAGAGGGGCAAGGGCGATTGGTGTATGTACCGGTATCTGATTGCAGCAGGGAGTTACGCTTTGAATAAGGCAGGGGGCTGAGAATTGACCCCCAGTGTCTCTGAGGAAAGTGTGTCCCTCTTCCCTAAAGCGTGCAGGTGGGTGGGTTCTGTAGATGGATCATGGGCACCCATAGTTTTTGGTTGTAAGGATTGGGAGGGACCAGTTATCCTTGGACCTCTGTCGCGGGTGGCTGGATGACCTAAGTGGAGCTACCAGTCCTTAGGTCCCTGATGTGGGTAGGCGAGGACTTTGTTTAATAGGCAAAGAAATGTCAAACATCAAACACCCACCTCTCCACTGCACAGCTGAAACAGTTGGAGTTTGCCAACAAGGGCCTATTCTCCCAAAATAGGCCCACACAGGTCCATGCAGAAGGAAAAGGTGTTCAAAGTCCACGGACCGTTTATGCCTGGACAGGAGCCACTTCTGTCCTGAGCTCCCTCAGTTAGTAGAGCTGGAAAATTATCTTTTCCCCCAATTGCAAATTTATTCCTTCTCCAAGGCCGGGAGAATGTCTCTAGGTGCTCAACAGGGCCTATATCATGTCCAGGGAATTCAGTCGCTGAATCTGGCTTGGGGGCAGGGGGTGGGGGCACGGTAAAATATGCACAAGTACTTAGCTTTTGCCGAGAGCGCCGTTCTTCTCAGGCTCCAGAGGTGTGAGTAGCCTGTGTGGCTGGCTGCTTCTCCCTGAGGAAACTGTGGTCAAATGCTAGTATCAGCCTGCCACCGCCGCCACTCCAGGAGTGGTGCCTGAGGGCTCCCCATGATTCAGCTCTGGTAACTCCTCTCCACTTCTGAACGGTCTCTTCCTCCACCTACCCCTCAGTTCATTTTCTAAGCTTGCCTTTGAAGCTCTGGGCTCCCAGCTTGTCACAAATATACTCACTTCACTTGTTTTTTCGGGTCTTTATTGTAAAGAGGGCTCACTGGAAGCATCTGTCTATTCAGCCATCTTGGCTCTGCCTCTCTGGATGATTTTTTTTGGAAGCAGACCAGCAGGCTTTTTTTCCTGGGGCAACTCTGGGTAGATCTGAGCCTCCCACCTTTCAGTGTGTAGCCACGCTTGTTAACAGTTTGCACCACCCAGGGATGCTCTCAGTGACTCTATACGGGGGCAGTTCCTACTCTACCATATGGGGTCTCTATGATTTGGAATCAACTGATAGACACACAACCACCACAACATATAGTGGATACTAGTATCATACAAAGGGAGGATGATGAGTTCTTTATGAGGTTAGATAAGTTTCCCTAGAAGAATTGATTAAATCTAATAAGAAACAGTGAAATTTTTCAGGAAGACATAAAAGCAAATATTAATACCAGAAAATACAAAATATAAACTAGATAATTTTGTATTTAAATTGAGCATTGGCTTTTAAGACTACCTCTTGTAAACCAATTGAATACAAGTCATATTCATGTGCATTTGTATATATACAAAAGGCATATTTTGACTGAAAATTTTATTACAAATTAGCCTGTCTCATCAATTTTATTATGCAACCATGTTGAATTTTTGGCTGGCCAGAGGAGAATTAGAAATATTTCATTACAGGCTGTAATTTGATTATGTTGGAAAGAGATCAAAGCATGCGGTCAGGTGAAGAGACAGAGCTCTCATTGGGCCTGAATATCATTTTATAGAAAGTTTGGACTTTGTTCAATAATTTAATTGTGTAATTGTTTAGCCCCATTGAGAGTAAACTAATTTGAGTGCTAACAATATTGCTTTAATAGTTTTTTGTTGCAATTTTTATACACAGAGTCTAAGCATGTTCACATGTGTTTGATATTGAATTTTTTTAGAATGATACACATGCTTAAATTAAAAAAAAAGTAATCATACATAATGAAAATCAGATGGTTTTGAACTTTGGTACATCTGGGTAGTATGAGTTCCCAGAATTTGAAATTGAGTGAAAAATAGCATACATAACAACACGAGTGAATCTTAGAAATGCAATGAAGAGTGAAAAAAAAAATTTCAAAAGCATACGTGTAATATATCATTTTTGTAAGCTAAAAATTGACAAGCTGAGTAATTCATATTTTAGCTATACTAACAAACAAACAAAAAACAAAAACCAACAAACCAGTTGCTGTCAAGTCAATTCCAACTCATGGCAATCCTACATGTGTGAGTAAAACTGCACTCCATAGGGTTTTCAAGTCTGTGACCTTCAGAAGCAGATCACTAGGCCTTTCCTCCAAGGAGCTTCTGAGTGGGTATGAATAGCTAACCTTTCAGTTGGTAGTCTAGTACTTAACTGCACTATCCAGGGCCTCTAGCACTGCTTAAGGGAGAATACAAATATAACAATACTCGCAAATATGATAAAAGTATTAAAAAATAATAGAGACTGATAAGCTCAAAATTAATGATAAAATTACTTTTAGGAATAGTAAGAAGGAGGATAGGATCAGGAGGGAAAAGAGTCACTTCAAGAGTAAAGGCAATATTCTAGTTTTTTATTTGGGTGGTGGTTCATGTGCGTTCCTTTTATTATATCTCATTAGTTACATGTACATTGCATGTATGCTTCTGTACGTATAAAAATCGCATAGTTTTTTAAGTAACAGGAATAGGCCAATGGCTTTTAATGTGGTTAAGAATTCACAAATTCACTAAGAAGAGTAGTAAATCCTTTTTTCCCAGATTTACCAAAATCTGACTTGTAATCCTTTTATACAAGGCCTATAAATGCCAAATTCTTGGAAAGAGGCTATTATGAGCTTTTTATGTAGTCTTAGAAAAGATAAGAAATGTATTTTCTTGGTACACTGAATTGATTCTGTTATTAAAAATATGAACCTCTTTGAAGTAATTAAAATACAGCAATATGATTGTTGTTGTATAGCCGCTCTGTCGAGTTGGCCCTTGACTTAGAATATCAGTATTATAATATTACCTTATTCAAGTCTTTACTAAGCTATCATCTCCTCAGTGAGACCTGCTTGACTATCCTATTTATTATTGCAATCTGCTTTCCTCATCCTTTTTATCCTAATCTTTTTTACTTATTTTTTCATAGCACTTAACACTTTGGACTATACTGCATAATTTACTTAATGATGTTTATTGTTTAATACTTATTTTCCCCGACTAAAAGGCAGTGTGTGAACTAGTTTCCAAGGTGGTCTCCTACGATCTCTATCTCCTGGTATTTATGTCTGTGTGTAGTACTTGCCCACGTTGAATCATGGATGGCCTCTGTGGCAAAAAGAATACTTTAAAAGTAATTTTGTATGACTTCCAAGGATTGACTGTAAAAAATATTGTGGTTTCCATCTCATCCTCTCTTGGATCATTTACGCTGGGAAAAGCCATCTGTCATATCATGAAGACACTCAAGCTGCCTTGTGGGAAGGGACACCTATGGGTGAACTAGATTTTTTTGCAAATTACCAGCAACAACTTGACAGTCATGTGAGTGATCCATCTTGAAAGCAGATCTTCCAACCTCTGTCATACCCTCAATGACTGCAGCTCTGGCTGCTAACTTGACTATAACTTTATAAGGGACACTGAACCAGAATCACACTGCTAAGCTACCCCTGAATATTTGATCCACAGAAACTCTGAGACTTAATAAATGTTTTTTGTTATCTTAAGTGAGGAAATTATGATCAAAAGTTGAAGCTATAGGTGCAAATATAAAATCATCTTAGAATATAAAATAAAAAAAAATTCTCAGAAATATCAAAGGTGGTAACTCAGAACCATTCAGTTAAACAACAGGGTTTCTAAGAAGGTTAATGGTCCATTTCTTACAGCCTCAGCCTAAACCAAAGAGAGAATACAGAGTATTTTGAAGAGGTCTATAAATACCACTTTTGTCTAATGGTATGAGCCTCAGTGGGATTCATTGAGTATCCAAGAGATTTTGAGAAAATTATACAGACAGAAACACTATGAGCTTTGTCAGAAAAGGACAGAGACAGTACAGAATGAAAGCAAGGAATTTGGATCTTCAAATTTTAAAGAATAAAGCAAACTGAGATAATTACTCAACTGCGAGTACAGCCTACTTTTCCTGACAAGAAAACATGACTGGAATGGCAAAACTAAGGATCAAGAATGCAGAGCCAAGAGCCATGCAGAATCATTACCTGGCGTTTAGTCCTAATGAAGGAACTGGCAATATGTGCCCTGTGGGATTTCAGAATTGCTTTGGACCTGGGGCTCCTCTATGCGCCCCATTCTCTCCCATTTTCAGTGGGATAGTTTATAGTTATTATGTTTTGCCTATCTCAGCCGTTATAGGTGGTGAGTAGATTGTTGTTAGGTGCCTTTGAGTCGATTCTGACTCATAGTGACCCTATGTACAACAGAATGAAACACTGCCCAGTACTGCTCTATCTTCACAATAGTTGCTGCATTTTAGCCCATTGTTGCAGCCACTGTGTCAATCCATTTCATTGAGAGTCTTCCCCTTTTTCCTGATCCTCTGCTTTACCAAGCACGATGTCCTTCCCCAGGGACTGGTCCATCCTAATAACATGTCCAAAATACACAAGGCAAAGTCAAACCATTCTTGCTTCTAAGGAGCATTCTGGCGGTACTTTTTCCAAGGCAGACTTGTTCTATCTTCTGACAAAATATATTCAATATTCTTTGCCAACGCCACAATTCAAATGCATCAATTCTTCCTCTGTCTTCCTTATTCATCGTTCAGCTTTCATATGCATATGAGGCAATTGAAAATACCATGGCTTGGATCAGGTGCACTTTAGTCCCCAGAGTGACATCCTTGTTTTTTAACAAATATTTGACAAGAGGTCTTTTACAGCAGATTTGCCAAATGCAATACATCTTCTGATTTCTTGACTGCTGCTTCCATGGGCATTGATTGTGGATCCAAGTAAAATGAAAGACTTGACAACTTCAATATTTTCTCTGTTTGTCGTGATGTTACTCATTAGCCTGGTTTTGACTATGTTTGCTTTCTTAACGTAGAGGTGTAATCCATATGAAGGCTGTGGTCTTTAATCTTCATCAATAAGTGCTTCAAGTCCTCTTCACTTTCAGCAAGCAAGGTTGTGTCATCTGCACACTGAGGTTGCTAATGAGTCTTCCTCCAGTCCTGATGATCTGTTCTTCATATAGTCCAGTTTCTTTGATTATTTACTCAGCATACAGATTGAATAAGTATGGTAAAATGATACAACCCTGACACACACATTTCCTGGTTTTAAATCACACAGTATCCCCTTGCTCTCTTCGAACAACTGCCCCTTGATCTATGTACAGGTTCCTCATGAGCACAATTAAGCGTTCTGGAATTCCCATTCTTCACAATATTATTCTTAATTTGTTATGATCCACAGAGTTGGATGTCTTTGCATAGTGAATAAAACACAGGTAAACATCTTTCTGGTATTCTCTGCTTTCTACCAAGATCCATCTTACACAAGCAATAATATCCCTCATTCCAAGTCCTCTTCTGAATTCAGCTTGAATTTCTTATCAAAGCACGGCTGCAACACTTTTTTAATTACCTTCAGCAAAATTTTATTTGTGTGCGATATTAATGATATTGTTTAACAATTTCCACATTATTTTGGATCACCTTTCTTTGGAATGGGTACAAGTATGGATCTCTTCCAGTTGGCTGACCAGGTAGCTGTCTTCCAAATTTCTTGGTGTAGACAATGAGCACTTCCAGCATTGCATCTGTTTGTTGACGTGTCAATTGGTATTCTATCAGTTCCTTTTGCCAATGCCTTAAGTGAAGCTTGGACTTCTTTCTTAAATTTCACGGGGTCTTGATCATATGCTACCTCCTGAAATGCCTGAACATCAACCAATTCTTTTTAGTACAGTGACTCTGTGTATTCCTTCCATCTTCTTTTGATGGTTCTTGCATTGTTTAATATTTTCTCATAGAATCCTTCAATATTGCAGCTCAAGGCTTGTTTTTTATTTAGTTCTTTCAGCTTGAGAAATGCTAAGCATGTTCCTCCCTTCTGGTTTTCTAACTTCAGGTCTTTGATATTTCATTATAATGCTTTACTTTGTCTTCCCAAGCTGCCCTTTGAAATCTTATGTTCAGCTCTTTTACTTCATCCTTTCTTCTGTTCACTCTAGCTACTCTACATTAAACAGCAAGTTTCAGAGTCTCTTCTGACATGCATTTTGGTCTTTTCTTTCTTTCCTGTCTTTTTAATTACCTTTTGTTTTCTTCATGTATGATGTCCTTATGTCATCTTACAACTCATCTGGTCTTCGGTCATTAGTGTTCAATGCATCAAATCTATTCTTGAGATGATCTCTAAATTCAAGTGGGATATACTCAAGGTCATACTTTGGTGAGTACAGTGGACAGATAAATTTTCTGTTTAGTTCACAGGTCTTCATCACAACTGGATCCAAGGAATCTCATTTGCACCTTGACTTGATTTGAATGGTAAAAT
Source organism: Elephas maximus indicus (assembly GCF_024166365.1). Lineage (NCBI taxonomy): Eukaryota > Metazoa > Chordata > Mammalia > Proboscidea > Elephantidae > Elephas > Elephas maximus. The sequence continues at coordinate 141,721,649 of NC_064819.1, read as the reverse complement.
TCAAGGCTTTGAGGAATGCCTTAATGGAAAGAGGCTTTTGAAGGTCTTGGAAGGAGGTGAGTATGTTTTTAATGTGGGAGGAATGTGAATCATCAGGGAACAAAATGAGTAGCCAGCCTCCAAAATGCCTTGCAAAATCCCCACTCACAGTGAATCATGGCTGGTCTGCATGTCCAACAGAACACTGCTAAATAATAAATAATTTTAACTTCTAATTGAGGCAGTTCGTTTTGTTTTGTTTGTTGATTAATCTCAAGTACCTATAAGAGTTCCCAATACATAGCAGGCATTCAACAGATACCAATTGAAAGAAAGAAAAATGCTTAATTCATATATGTTCATAAGCATAAAAAATTATTTTCAAATAAGTTTTATTTGTTCATGCTACCTATAAATTTGAACTATTACCCTTCATCTTGAGGATAGTAGGAGAGCTTTAAAGTACTTTTACAGTTAGTGAAGAGACAAACAAGTATCTTGGAGAGGTAGCAGCATATTTTTTTTTTTAATAATTTTGATTGAGCTTTAAGTGAACGTTTACAAATCAAGTCAGTCTGTCACACACAAGCTTATATACACCTTACTCCGTACTCCCACTTACTCTCCCCCTTCTGAGTCAGCCCTTCCAGTCTCTCCTTTCCTGACAATTTTGCCAGTTTCTAACCCTCTCTACCCTCCTATCTCCCCTCCAGATAGGAGATGCCAACACAGTCTCAAGTGTCCACCTGATACAAGTAGCTCACTCTTCATTAGCATCTCTCTCCAACCCATTGTCCAGTCCCTTCCATGTCTGATGAGTTGTCTTCAGGAATGGTTCCTGTCCTGGGCCAACAGAAGTTTTCGGGACCATGACCGCCAGGATTCCTCTAGTCTCAGTTAGACCATTAAGTCTGGTCTTTTTATGAGAATTTGGGGTCTGCATCCCACTGATCTCCTGCTCCCTCACGGGTTCTCTGTTGCGCTCCCTGTCAGGGCAGTAATCGGTTGTGGCTGGGCACCATCTAGTTCTTCTGGTCTCAGGATGATGTAAGTCTCTGGTTCATGTGGCCCTTTCTGTCTCTTGGGCTCTTAGTTATCGTGTGACCTTGGTGTTCTTCATTATCCTTTGATCCAGGTGGGTCGAGACCAATTCGTGCATCTTAGATGGCCACTTAATAGCATTTAAGACCCCAGATGCCACATTTCAAAGTGGGATGCAGAATGTTTTCATAATAGTATTATTTTGCCAATTGACTTAGAAGTCCCCTTAAACCATGGTCCCCAAACCCCTGCCCTTGGTCCTCTGACCTTTGAAGCATTCAGTTTATCCCGGAAACTTCTTTGCTTTTGGTCCAGTCCAGTTGAGCTGACCTTCCATGTATTGAGTATTGTCCTTCCCTTCACCAAAAGCAGTTCTTATCTACTAACTAATCAGTAAATAACCCTCTCCCACCCTCCCTCCCTCCCCGCCTCGTAACCACAAAAGTATATGTTCTTCTCAGTTTATACTATTTCTCAAGATCTTATAATAGTGGTCTTATACAATATTTGTCCTTTTGCCTCTGACTAATTTCGCTCAGCATAATGCCTTCCAGGTTCCTCCATGTTACGAAGTTAGCTGCCTGAATATCTTCCTTAGTGAAGTGCGTGTTCATATCCTTTGCCCACTTCTTGATTGGGTTGTTTGTCTTTTTGTGGTTGAGTTTTGACAGAATCATGTAGATTTTAGAGATCAGGCGCTGGTCGGAGATGTCATGGCTGAAAATTCTTTCCCAGTCTGTAGGTGGTCTTTTTACTCTTTTGGTGAAGTCTTTAGATGAGCATAGGTGTTTGATTTTTAGGAGCTCCCAGTTATCTGGTTTCTCTTCATCATTTTTGGTAATGTTTTGTATTCTGTTTATGCCTTGTATTAAGGCTCCTAATGTTTTCCCTATTTTTTCTTCCATGATCTTTATCGTTTTAGTCTTTATGTTTAGGTCTTTGATCCACTTGGAGTTAGTTTTTGTGCATGGTGTGAGGTATGGGTCCTGTTTCATTTTTTTGCAAATGGATATCCAGTTATGCCAGCACCATTTGTTAAAAAGGCTGTCTTTTCCCCAATTAATTGACACTGGTCCTTTGTCAAATATCAGCTGCTCATACGTGGATGGATCTATGTCTGGGTTCTCAATTCTGTTCCATTGTTGTATGTGCCTGTTGTTGTACCAGTACCAGGCTGTTTTGACTACTGTGGCTGTATAATAGGTTCTGAAGTCAGGTAAAGTGAGGCCTCCCACTTTCTTCTTCTTTTTCAGTAGTGCTTTGCTTATCCGGGGCTTCTTTCCCTTCCATATGAAATTAGTGATTTGTTTCTCTATCCCCTTAAAATATGACATTGGAATTTGAATTGGAAGTGCGTTAAATTTATAGATGGCTTTTGGTAGAATAGACATTTTTACTATGTTAAGTCTTCCTATCCATGAGCAAGGTATGTTTTTCCACTTAAGTAGGTCCTTTTTAGTTTCCTGTAGTAGTACTTTGCAGTTTTCTTTGTATAGGTCTTTTACATCTTTGGTAAGATTTATTCCTAAATATTTTATCTTCTTGGTGGCTACTGTGAATGGTATTGATTTGGTGATTTCCTCTTCGATGTTCTTTTTGTTGATGTAGAGGAATCCAAGTGATTTTTGTATGTTTATCTTATAACCTGAGACTCTGCCAAACTCTTCTACTAGTTTCAGTAGTTTTCTGGAGGATTCCTTACGGTTTTCTGTGTATAAGATCATGTCATCTGCAAATAGAGATAATTTGACTTCCTCCTTGCCAATCTGGATGCCCTTTATTTCTTTGTCTAGCCTAATTGCTCTGGGTAGGACCTCTAGCACAATGTTGAATGAGAGTGGTGATAAAGGGCATCCTTGTCTGGTTCCCGTTCTCAAGGGAAATGCTTTCAGGCTCTCTCCATTTAGAGTGATGTTGGCTGCTCGCTGTGTATAGATGCCTTTTTTTTTTTTTTTTTTAATTTTTATTAAGCTTCAAGTGAACATTTACCATTCCAATCAGTCTGTCACATGTAGGTTTACATACGTCTTACTCCCTTCTCCCACTTGCTCTCCCCCTATTGAGTCAGCCCTTACAGTCTCTCGTTTCATGCCAATTTTACCTTCTTCCCTCTCTCTCTATCTTCCCATCCCCCCTCCAGTCAAGAGTTGCCAACACACTCTCCCGTGTCCACCTGATTTAATTAGCTCACTCTTCATCAGTATCTCTCTTCCCCCCACTGACCAGTCCTTTTCATGCCTGATGATTTGTCTTCGGGGATGGTTCCTGTCCTGTGCCATCAGAAGTTCTGGGGAGCATTGTCTCTGGGATTCCTCTAGTTGCAATCATACCATTAGGTGTGGTCTTTTAATGAGAATTTGGGGTCTGCATCCCATTGGTCTCCCGCTCCCTCAGGAGTTGTCTGTTGTGTTCCCTGACAGGGCAGACATTGATTGTGGCCGGGCACCAACTAGTTCTTCTCGTCTCAGGATATTGTAGGTCTCTGGTTCAAGTGGCCCTTTCTGTCTCTTGGGTTCTTAGTTGTCGTGTGACCTTGGTGTTCTTCCTTTGCCTTTGCTCCCGGTGGGTTGAGACCAATTAATGTATTTTAGATGGCTGCTTGTTGGCATTTAGGACCCCAGGTGCCACAATTCAAAGTGGGATGCAGAGTGTTTTCATAATAGAATTGTTTTGCCCATTGATTTAGAAGTCCTCTCAAACCAAGTTCCCCAGACCCCAGCCCCTGCTTCGCTATCCTTTGAAGCTTTCATTTTATCTCGGAAACCTCTTTACTTTTAATCCTGTCCAATTAGGCTGACCTTCCTTGTTTTGAGTGTTGTCTTTCCCTTCACCCAAAGCAGTTCCCATCTACAGATTGATCAATAAAAAGCCCTCTCCCTCCCTCCCTCCCTCCCCCCTTTGTAACCACAAAAGTATGTGTTCTTTTCCGTTTTTTCTATTTCTCAAGATCTTATAATAGTGGTCTTATACAATATTTGTCCTTTTGCAACTGACTCATTTCGCTCAGCATAATGCCTTCCAGATTCCTCCATGTTATGAAATGTTTCAGAGATTCGTCACTGTTCTTTATCGATGCGTAGTATTCCATTGTGTGAATATACCACAATTTATTTACCCACTCGTCCGTTGATGGACATCTTGGTTGCTTCCAGCTTTTTGCTATTGTAAACAGAGCTGCAATAAACATGGGTGTGCATATATCTGTTTGTGTGAAGGGTCTTGTATTTTTAGGGTATATTCCAAGGAGTGGGATTTCTGGGTTGTATGGTAGTTCTATTTCTAACTGTTTAAGATAACGCCAGATAGATTTCCAAAGTGGTTGTACCATTTTACAATCCCACCAGCAGTGTATGAGAGTTCCAGTCTCTCCGCAGCCTCTCCAACATTTATTATTTTGTGATTTTTGAATTAATGCCAGTCTAGTTGGTGTCAGATGGAATCTCATCGTAGTTTTAATTTGCATTTCTCTAATGACTAATGATCGAGAGCATTTTCTCATGTATCTGTTGGCTGCCTGAATATCTTCCTTAGTGAAATGTGTGTTCATATCCTTTGCCCACTTTTTGATTGGGTTGTTTGTCTTTTTGTGGTTGAGTTTTGACAGAATCATGTAGATTTTAGAGATCAGGCGCTGGTCGGAGATGTCATAGCTGAATATTCTTTCCCAGTCTGTAGGTGGTCTTTTTACTCTTTTGGTGAAGTCTTTAGATGAGCATAGGTGTTTGATTTTTAGGAGCTCCCAGTTATCTGGTTTCTCTTCATCATTTTTGGTAATGTTTTGTATTCTGTTTATGCCCTGTATTAGGGCTCCTAGGGTAGATCCTATTTTTTCTTCCATGATTTTTATCGTTTTAGTCTTTATGTTTAGGTCTTTGATCCACTTGGAGTTAGTTTTTGTGCATGGTGTGAGGTATGGGTCCTGTTTCATTCTTTTGCAAATGGATATCCAGGTATGCCAGCACCATTTGTTAAAAAGACTATTATTTCCCCAATTGACTGACACTGGTCCTTTGTCAAATATCAGCTGCTCATACGTGGATGGATTTATATCTGGATTCTCAATTCTGTTCCATTGGTCTATGTGCCTGTTGTTGTACCAGTACCAGGCTGTTTTGACTACTGTAGCTATGTAATAGGTTCTGAAATCAGGTAGGGTGAGGCCTCCCACTTTCTTCTTCTTTTTCAGTAATGTTTTGCTTATCCGGGGGTTCTTTCCTTTCCATATGAAATTAGTGATTTGTTTCTCTATTCCCTTAAAGTATGACATTGGTATTTGGATTGGAAGTGCGTAGTATGTATAAATGGCTTTTGGTAGAATAGACATTTTTACTATGTTAAGTCTTCCTATCCATGAGCAGGGTATGTTTTTCCATTTAAGTGTGTCCTTTTGAATTTCTTGTAGCAGAGTTTTATAGTTTTCTTTGTATAGGTCTTTTACATCCTTGGTAAGATTTATTCCTAAGTATTTTATCTTCTTGGGGGCTACTGTGAATGGTATTGATTTGGTTATTTCCTCTTCGGTGTTCTTTTTGTTGATGTAGAGGAATCCAAGTGATTTTTGTATGTTTATTTTATATCCTGAGACTCTTCCAAACTCTTCTATTAGTTTCAGTAGTTTTCTGGAGGATTTCTTAGGGTTTTCCATGTATACGATCATGTCATCTGCAAATAGTGATAGCTTTACTTCCTCCTTACCAATCTGGATACCCTTTATTTCTTTGTCTAGCCTAATTGCCCTGGCTAGGACTTCAAGTACGATGTTGAATAAGAGCGGTGATAAAGGGCATCCTTGTCTGGTTCCCGTTCTCAAGGGAAATGCTTTCAGGTTCTCTCCATTTAGAGTGATATTGGCTGTTGGCTTTGCATAGATGCCCTTTATTATGTTGAGGAATTTTCCTTCAATTCCTATTTTGGTGAGAGTTTTTATCATAAATGGGTATTGGACTTTGTCAAATGCCTTTTCTGCATCAATTGGTAAGATCATGTGGTTTTTGTCTTTTGTTTTATTTATGTGATGGATTACATTAATGGTTTTTCTGATATTAAACCAGCCTTGCATACCTGGTATAAATCCCACTTGATCAGGGTGAATTATTTTTTTGATGTGTTGTTGGATTCTATTGGCTAGAATTTTATTAAGGATTTTTGCATCTATGTTCATGAGGGATATAGGTCTAAAATTTTCTTTTTTTGTAATGTCTTTACCTGGTTTTGGTATCAGGGACATGGTAGCTTCATAGAATGAGTTGGGTAGTATTCCGTCTTTTTCTATACTTTGAAATACCTTCAATAGTAATGGTGTTAAGTCTTCTCTGAAGGTTTGGTAGAACTCTGCAGTGAAGCCATCTGGGCCAGGACTTTTTTTTGTTGGGAGTTTTTTGATTACCGTTTCAATCTCTTTTTTTGTTATGGGTCTATTTAGTTGTTCTACTTCTGAATGTGTTAGTTTAGGTAAGTAGTATTGTTCCAAGAATTTATCCATTTCTTCTAGGTTTTCAAATTTGTTAGAGTACAATTTTATGTAGTAATCTGATATGATTCTTTTGATTTCATTTGGTTCTGTTGTGATGTGGTCCTTCTCGTTTCTTATTCGGGTTATTTGTTTCCTTTCCTGTTTTTCTTTAGTCAATCTAGCCAATGGTTTATCAATTTTGTTAATTTTTTCAAAGAACCAGCTTTTGGCTTTGTTAATTCTTTCAATTGTTTTTCTGTTCTCTAATTCATTTAGTTCAGCTCTAATTTTTATTATTTGTTTTCTTCGGGTGCCTGATGGATTCTTTTGTTGCTCACTTTCTATTTGCTCAAGTTGTCGGGACAGTTCTCTGATTTTGGCTCTTTTCTTCTTTTTGTATGTGTGCATTTATCGATATAAATTGGCCTCTGAGCACTGCTTTTGCTGTGTCCCAGAGGTTTTGATAGGAAGTATTTTCATTCTCGTTGCTTTCTAAGAATTTCCTTATTCCCTCCTTGATGTCTTCTATAACCCAGTCTTTTTTCAGGAGGGTATTGTTCATTTTCCAAGTATTTGATTTCTTTTCCCTAGTTTTTCTGTTATTGATTTCTAGCTTCATTGCCTTGTGGTCTGAGAAGATGCTTTGTAATATTTCGATGTTTTGGATTCTGCAAAGATTTGTTTTATGCCCTAATATGTGGTCTATTCTAGAGAATGTTCCATGTGCGCTAGAAAAAAAAGGATACTTTGCAGCAGTTGGGTGGAGAGTTCTGTATAAGTCAATGAGGTCAAGTTGGTTGATTGTTGTAAGTAGGTCTTCCGTGTCTCTATTGAGCTTCTTACTGGATGTCCTGTCCTTCTCCGAAAGTGGTGTGTTGAAGTCTCCTACTATAATTGTGGAGGTGTCTATCTCACTTTTCAATTCTGTTAAAATTTGATTTATGTATCTTGCAGCCCTGTCATTAGGTGCGTAAATATTTAATATGGTTATGTCTTCCTGATCAATTGTCCCTTTTATCATTATATAGTGTCCTTCTTTATCCTTTGTGGCGGATTTAAGTCTAAAGTCTATTTTGTCAGAAATTAATATTGCTACTCCTCTTCTTTTTTGCTTATTGTTTGCTTGATATATTTTTTTCCATCCTTTGAGTTTTAGTTTGTTTGTGTCTCTAAGTCTAAGGTGTGTCTCTTGTAGGCAGCATATAGATGGATCGTGTTTTTTTATCCAGTCTGTGACTCTCTGTCTCTTTATTGGTGCATTTAGTCCATTTACATTCAGCGTAATTATAGATAAGTAAGTTTTTAGTGCTGTCATTTTGATGCCTTTTCATGTGTGTTGTTGGCCATTTCATTTTTCCACATGCTTTTTTGTGCTGAGACGTTTTTCTTAGTAGCTTGTGAGATCCTCATTTTCATAATGTTTAACTTTGTGTTTATTGAGTCGTTACATTTTTCTTGGCTTTTTTCTTGAGTTATGGAATTGATATTCCTTTTTGTGGTTACCTTTTTATTTACCCCTATTTTTCTAAGTAAAAACCTAACTTGTATCCTTCTATTTCGCCTTGTATCACTCTCCATCTGGCAGTTCAATGCCTCCTATATTTAGTCCCTCTTTTTGATTATTTTGATCGTTTATCTATTGATTTCCATGATTTCCTGTTGTGTGTATTATTTTGTTTATTTATTTATTTTTTAGAATTAGTCTTAATTTGTTTGTTTTTGTGCTTTCCCTGTTTGAGTTGCGTTGATATCAGGACGTTCTGTTTTGTGACCTTGTATTGTGCTGGTACCTGATATTATTGGTCATCCGGCCAAACAATCTCCTTTAGCATTTCTTGCAGTCTTGGTTTAGTTTTTGCAAATTCTCTAAACTTGTGTTTATCTGTAAATATCTTAATTTCTCCTTCATATTTCAGAGAGAGTTTTGCTGGATATATGATCCTTGGTTGGCAGTTTTTCTCGTTTAGTGCTCTGTATATGTCGTCCCATTCCCTTCTTGCCTGCATGGTTTCTGCTGAGTAGTCTGAACTTATTCTTATTGATTCTCCCTTGAAGGAAACCTTTCTTTTCTCCCTGGCTGCTTTTAAAATTTTCTGTTTGTCTTTGGTTTTGGCAAGTTTGATGATGATATGTCTTGGTGTTTTTCTTTTTGGATCAATCTTAAATGGGGTTCGATGAGCATCTTGGATAGATATCCTTTCTTCTTTCATGATGTCAGGGAAGTTTTGTGTCAGGAGTTCTTCAACTATTTTCTCTGTGTTTTCTGTCCCAGCTCCCTGTTCTGGGACTCCAATTACTCGTAAGTTATCCTTCTTGATAGAGTCCCACATGATTCTTAGGGTTTCTTCATTTTTTTTAATTCTTTTATCTGATTTTTTTTCAGCTATGTTGGTGTTGTTTCCCTGGTCCTCCAGAAGTCCCAGTCTACATTCTAATTGCTCGAGTCTGCTCCTCTGACTTTCTATTGCGTTGTCAAATTCTGTAATTTTATTGTTAATCTTTTGGATTTCTACATGCTGTCTCTCTATGGATTCTTGCAACTTGTTAATTTTTCCACTATGTTCTTGAATAATCTTTTTGAGTTCTTCAACAGTTTTATCAGTGTGTTCCTTGGCTTTTTCTGCATTTATCCTAATTTCATTTGTGATATCTTTAAGCATTCTGTAAATTAGTTTTTTATATTCTGTATCTGATAATTCCAGGATTGTATCTTCATTTGGGAAAGATTTTGATTCTTTTGTTTGGGGGGTTGGAGAAGCTGTCATGGTCTGTTTCTTTATGTGGTTTGATATGGACTGCTGTCTCCGAGCCATCACTGGGAAACTAGATTTTCCAAGTAGTCAGCTGGTGCGCTGGCTCCTAGTTCTGAAAACAGTCGCTGTCTGCCCGTATTTGTTCGTCCTCCATCTCTAAGTCTGTGCTTGTTGTTCAGAGTTCGTAGATTGTTATGTATGTGATCGATTCCCTTGTTTTTCCGAGTCTTTGTTGCAAGAGGGATCCGCGGGAGCGTCCACCTAGTCCGCCATCTTGGCCCCCCCAGATGCCTTTTATTATGTTGAGGAATTTTCCTTCCATTCCTATTTTGGTGAGAGTTTTTATCATAAATGGGTGTTGGACTTTTTCAAATGCCTTTTCTGCATCAATTGATAAGATCATGTGGTTTTTGTCTTTTGTTTTATTTATATGGTGGATTCCATTAATGGTTTTTCTAATATTAAACCAGCCTGCATAGCTGGTGTAAATCCCACTTGGTCATGGTGGATTAATTTTTTGATACGTTGTTGAATTCTATTGGCTAGAATTTTGTTGAGGATTTTTGCATCTACGTTCATGAGGGATATAGGTCTGTAATTTTCTTTTTTTGTGATGTCTTTACCTGGTTTTGGTTTCAGGGAAATGGTGGCTTCATAGAATGAGTTAGGTAGTATTCTGTTATTTTCTGTTCTTTGAAATACCTTTAGTAGTAGTGGTGTTATCTCTTCTCTGAAAGTTTGGTAGAACTCTGCAGTATAGCCATCCGGGCCAGGGCTTTTTTTTGTTGGGAGTTTTTTGATTACCATTTCAGTCTCTTTTTTTGTTATGGGTCTATTTAGTTGTTCTACTTCTTATTGTGTTAGTTTAGGTAGGTAGAGTTTTTCTAGAAATTCATCCATTTCCTCTAGATTTGCAAATTTGATACAGTACGATTTTTCATAATAATCTGATATGATTCTTTTAATTTCAGTTGGGTCTGTTGTGATGTGGCCCATCTCGTTTCTTATTCGGGTTATTTGTTTCCTTTCCTGTATTTCTTTAGTCAGCCTGGCCAGCTGTTTATCAACTTTGTTAATTTTTTCAAAGAACCAGCTTTTGGCTTGGTTAATTCCTTCAATTGTTTTTCTGTTCTCTAATTCATTTAGTTCAGCTCTAATTTTTATTATTTGTTTTCTTCTGGTGCCTGATGGATTCTTTTGTTGCTCACTTTCTATTTGTTCAAGTTGTAGGGACAGTTCTCTGATTTTGGCTCTTTCTTCTTTTTGTATGTGTGCATTTATCGATAGAAATTGACCTCTGAGCACTACTTTTGCTGTGTCCCAGAGGTTTTGATAGGAAGTGTTTTCATTCTCGTTGCATTCTATGAATTTCTTTATTCCCTCCTTAATGTTTTCTATAACCCCGTCTTTTTCAGCAGGGTATTGTTCAGCTTCCAAGTATTTGATTTCTTTTCCCTAATTTTCTGTTATTGATTTCCACTTTTATGGCCTTGTGTTCTGAGAAGATGCTTTGTAATATTTCGATATTTTGGATTCTGCAAAGGTTTGCTTTATGACCTAATATGTGGTCTATTCTAGAGAATGTTCCATGTGCGCTAGAAAAAAAAGGATACTTTGCAGCAGTTGGGTGGAGTGTATAAGTCAATGAGGTCAAGGGGTTGATTGTTTTAATTAGGTCTTCCGTGTCTCTATTGAGCTTCTTACTGGATGTCCTGTCCTTCTCCGAAAGTGGTGTGTTGAAGTCTCCTACTATAATTGTGGAGGTGTCTATCTCACTTTTCAGTTCTGTTAAAGTTTGTTTTATGTATCTTGCAGCCCTGTCATTGGGCACATAAATATTTAATATGGTTATATCTTCCTGGTCAATTGTCCCTTTAATCATTATGTAGTGTCCTTCTTTATTCTTTGTGGTGGATTTAACTTTAAAGTCTATTTTGTCAGAAATTAATATTGCTACTCCTGGTCTTTTTTGCTTATTGTTTGCTTGATATATTTTTTTCCATCCTTTGAGTTTTAGTTTGTTTGTGTCTCTAAGGTGTGTCTCTTGTAGGCAGCATATGGACGAATCGTGTTTCTTTATCCAGTCTGAAACTCTCTGTCTCTTTATTGGTGCGTTTAGTCCATTTACATTCAACATAATTATAGATAAGTATGTGTTTAGAGCTGTCATTTTGATGCCTTTTTATGTGTGTTGTTGACAATTTCATTTTTCCACTTACTTTTTTGTGCTGAGATGTTTTTCTTTGTAAATTGTGTGTTCCTCATTTTCATAGTATTTGACTTTATGTTTGCTGAGTCGTTATGTTTTTCTTGGCTTTTATTTTGAGTTACGGAGTTATACCTCTTTGTGGTTACCTTAATATTTATCCCTATTTTTCTAAGTAAAAACCTAACTTGTATTGTCCTATATCGCCTTGTATCGCTCTCCATATGGCAGTTCTATGCCACCTGTATTTAGTCCCTCTTTTTGATTATTGTGATCTTTTACATATTGACTTTAATGATTCCTTGTTTTGAGTGTTTTTTTCTTTTTAAAATTAATCTTAATTTGTTTTAGTGATTTCCGTATTTGAGTTGATATCAGGATGTTCTGTTCTGTGACCTTGTATTATGCTGGTATCTGATATTATTGGTTTTCTGGCCAATTTCCTTTAGTATTTCTTGTAGCTTTGGTTTGGTTTTTGCAAATTCTCTAAGCTTGTGTTTCTCTGTAAATATTTTAATTTCACCTTCATATTTGAGAGAGAGTTTTGCTGGATATATGATCCTTGGCTGGCATTTTTTCTCCTTCAGTGCTCTATATATGTCATATCATTGCCTTCTTGACTGCATGGTTTCTGCTGAGTAGTCTGAACTTATTCTTATTGATTCTCTTATTGAGACCTTTCTTTTATCCCTGGCTGCTTTTAAAATTTTCTCTTTATCTTTGGTTTTGGCAGGTTTGTTGATAATATGTCTTGGTGATTTTCTTTTTGGATCAATCTTAAATGGGGTTCAATGAGCATCGTTTCGTTTTTCACGATGTCAGGGAAGTTTTCTGCCAACAGATGTTCAACTATTCTCTCTGTGTTTTCTGTCCCCCCTCCCTGTTCTTGGACTCCAATCATATGCAAGTTATTCTTCTTGATAGAGTCCCACATGATTCTCAGGGTTTCTTCATTTTTTTATTCAGCTATATTGGTGTCAATTCCCTGGTCCTCCAGATCTCCCAGTCTGCATTCCAATTGCTCGAGTCTGCTTCTCTGACTTCCTATTGCATTGTCTAATTCTGTAAGTTTATTATTAATCTTTTGGATTTTTGAATGCTGTCTTTTCTATGGATTCTTGCAACTTATTAATTTTTCCACTATGTTCTTGAATAATCTTTTTGAGTTCTTCAACTGCTTTATTAGTGTGTTCCTTGGCTTTTTCTGTAGATTGCCTTATTTCATATCTGATGTCATCCCTGATGTCTTGAAGCATTCCATAAATTAGTTTTTTTATATTCTGTATCTGGCAATTCCAGGATCGTATTTTCATTTGGGAAAGATTTTGATTCTTTAGTTTGGGTAGTTGTAGAAGCAATCATGGTCTGCTTCTTTATGTGGTTTGATATCGACTGCTGTCTCCGAGCCATCACTAAGATATTGTAGTGATTTATTGTATATTTGCTCACTGAGTCTTATCTTGTTTTGTTTTCTTTCAGTATACGTAGATGGGCTATTAGATTGTACTGTCTTGATTGTTGTAGCCCTTGAATCACTTATGTCCTATTACGAGCTGGTTTGGGCTGTTACTAGATATGTAAGCCTAAGAGTCCATTCACTATTCTTGAGTAGAATCTGATTTTGGGTCATCAAGTGTGTGGTGCAGACTGTCACCTATCCACCTAGAGAAGTAATGGTGATAGCTGTGTGCACCAGATTCTAGTAGCAGCAGGGGTTCACACTCCGGGGGGGGGGGGGCAGGATGCTGACAGGCTTCCCCTAAGTGCCAGTGAGGTAGGTGTGTCTCTATTCCTAAAGCACTTTAGTGGGTGGGCTCTGAAGCTGTACCTTAGGCCCCCAATGCAAGTACCTCTTCAGATTGGTAGGTGTCACCCTCCTTAGACCCCTAAGGCAGGAGGCTAGGTGATCTGGGAGGAGCTTTAGCCCTCAGTTCCCTGATGTGTGTCAGTGAGGGCTCTGTTGAATTGGTAGAGATATCAGACCTGGGAAACTTGTCTTTCCAGTAATCCGCTAAAACAATTACAGTCAGATCTCTATCAGAAATGCCTTTGCATTATAATAGCCACCTTGTTCCCTGTAGGGATGAAAACCTGAGACTGTGGATCACATATGCTTGGCTGGAACTGGTTCTGCGTTTTTAGTGCAATTAGGGAAGGATTTTTGGTCCCTGGGTTTTTTGTAGCTGAGCAGCCTATTTCTGTATCATAAGTGTAATTTACTTTCTAACACACTGATTATATTTTCTGTTTTCAGTCACCATTGGGTATATCTAACTTTTATCACTTTCTGCTTTACTAGAAACTTTTTCTTTTTAGAAATACCTTACTTGACTATGTGGTCCTGAGATAGGCACTTTTAATATGCAACTGCATTATGGTGCATCTTCTACTCCTGGTGGCAAACTGTTGAACATTTGTCATGTACCATAATTGTTATATTTAATGCTTAACCTATTAATCAGTACCTGGTGGTGTAGTGGTTAAGAACTATGGTTGCTACCCAAAATGTCAGCAGTTTGCATCCACCAGGCACTCCTTGGAAACCCTATGGGGCACTTCTACTTTGTCCTATAGGGTTTGCTATCAGTCAGAATCGACTATGGCAATGGGTCTGAATTTTTTATCACCATGCTAAAAATATAGAGAAAAATGAGTTTTGAGAAGTTTAGGAGACTGTACTACTCTTAATTGGCAGAGACAGAATTTGAACTTAGACAATCAAACTCCAAAAACTGTATCAGTTCACTATACTATCCTGCCCTAGATCTTTAGTCAAAGACCCTGATTCAGATGGCTAGTCTTTAAATTGTGTGGATCCAATTATTTGGATCCACAAACAATGCCCATGGAAGCAGCTGTCAAGAAATCAAACAATGTATTGCAGTGGGCAAATCTGCTGCAAAAGATCTCTTTAAAGTGTTAAAAAAGCAAAGATGTTACTATGAAGGCTAAAGTGTGCCTGACCTAAGCCATGGTATTTTTAATTGCCTCATCTGTGTGCGAAAGCTGGACAATGGATAAGGAAGACTGAAGAAGAATTGATGCATTTGAATTGTGGTGTTAGCAAAGAATATCAAAAATACTATGGACTGCCAGAAGAGCTAAAAAATCTGTCTTGAAAAAAATGCAGCCAGAATGCTCCTTGGAAGCAAGGCTGGCGAAGACTTCATGTCACATTCTTTGGATATGTTATCAGGAGGGACCAGTCCCTGGAGAAGGACATCATGCTGAATAAAGTAGAAGGTCAACCAAAAAGATGAAGTTTCTCAACAAGATGTATTGACTCAGTGACTGCAACAATGGGCTCAAACATAGCAATGATTGTGAGGATGGCACAGTACCCGGCAGTGTTTCATTCTGTTGTACATAGGACCGCTATGAGTCAGAACCCTCTTTCTGGCACCTAACAACAATAACAGGAAGCCTGTAAATAGTAAGAAACCAAGAAGGGTTTCTAAGGCATACCTGCTTAGCTGACTTATGCTCTGAAGATGTAATTGGCTTTCACAGACTTTGACATACTTTGAAGAAGAATCTTTGAATTTTAAGTAGTATTCATACTAATATTTTACAAGAAAAAAGCATATTTATTTTCATATTACATTACATTGCCAATGTAAATTATTCCTTATGAGCCAATTAACTATCGATCAATTTCTTACCTTGTTCCACTAAATGTACATATCTAAAGACCTCAGCTCTTATGGTGTACCAACTTACTTGGATAGTAACTAATTTTAATAACGTTGCTATGATCAGAATCAAGAGCCAAACCAAGCCTTTGCTACATTGCTGCTGGGCCCAGGAGTAGAGAATTTATAAAACCTTTACTAATAACACTTTTACTAACCCCGGGCAACAAAAATTTAGTGTGTAAATGAGAAAACAAACAATAAAACCTCCAGATGGTTGGTTTTTGAGTATGGTGAGCAATTTGATTAGTTCAGCTTATAGTTCTGAACTTGTAAGGCGGCATAATTTAACGATGAAAACAATTGGGGGAGAATCAGCATATTTTATATACTTTCTGTAGAAATTTAGGTATATTCATTAAGTTAAACCTTAATAATGCCACAGCAGAAAAATCTCCTTAAAATTTCAATGACAACACAGAAGAAGGATTATTTCTTCAGTATGTTTTACGTCCCACACATGTCTATGGGGTTGTGGGAAGACATGATTGATACAGTCATTCAGTAACAGGTTGATGGAGACTCCACTTCCTTATGGGTGCACCCACCCTCTGAACTACAATTTTTTGAAGCTATCAAAGACGGGAAAAGAGTACATAAAGATGCACACTAGTATTTACCTGCCTGATGTCATTAGACACATATATCTCTTTTATCCAAGGTTATTTGGTGAAACTGATTACATGACCCCAAGTTAACCACAAAAAAGTTTAGGAAATATGGAGACACCATGCATATTTTCTACTGACGTCTTCAATTCATTAATCCTATCTGCTGCTGGCTGTGTTCAATCTTCTTGCTAAACTCATCTAGTGAGATTTTAATTTTAGATTTATATTGTGTTACTTCTGCAATTAGATTTTCTTGTAGATTTTAATTTTCCGGTTAAATTATCCATGTTTTGGAATATTTTCTTTGATTTCATCTTTATTTTCTTGAACATATCAATCATAATAATTTAATGGCCTTAAGAGCTAGCAGATACAGAATTCCAGGTCAGGCAATTGGACTCCAAAAACTGTGTGTCGATTCGCTGTGCAGTTCTGTCTTAGATCTCAAATCTAAGACCCTGATTTCAGATGACTGGCCTTTAAAGGCTATGAAATCAAAAATGGTCCCTGAGGCATACTTTTGAACTGACTTAAACTCTGAAGATGTAATTGGCGTTCACAGACTGGCACTTTTTTTTTTTTTTTAATTGTGCTTTATGTGAAAGTTTACACTAAAGTTAGTTTCTCATACAAAAATCTATACACACATTGTTATGTGACCCTAGTTGCTATCCCTATAATGTGACTGCACATTCCTCCTTTCTACCCCGGATTTCGCATGTCCATTCAACCAGCTCATACCCCATTCTGCTTTCTCATCTCTCCTCTGAACAGCAGCTGCCCGTTTAGTCTTGTGTATCTAAGCTAAGAAGCACACTCTTCGCGAGTATCCTTTTATGTTTTATAGTCCAGTCTATTCTTTGTCTGAAGAGTGGACTTTGGGAATGGTTTTAGTTCTGGGTTAACAGAGAGTCTGGGGGCCATGTCTTCTGAGATTCCTCCAGTCTCAGTAAGACCATTAAGTCTGGTCTTTTTACTAGAATTTGAGTGCTGCACCTCACTTTTCTCCTGCTCTGGTCAGGTACTCTCTGTTGTGTTCCCTATCAAGGTGGTCATTGGTGGTAGCTGGGCACCATCTAGTTCTTCTGGTCTCAGGCTGATGGAGTCTCTGGTTTATATGGCCTCTTTTGTCTCTTGGGCTAATATTTTCCTTGTGTCTTTGGTGTTTTTCATTCTCCTTTGCTCCAGGTGGGTTGGGATCAATTGATACATCTTAGATGGCCACTTTCTACTTTTAAGACCCCAGACACCACTCACCAAAGTGGGATGCAGAACATTTTCTTAATAAACTTTGTTATGCCAATTGACCTAGATGTCCCCTGAAACCATGTTCTCCAGACCCCTGGCCCTACTACACCGTCCCTTGAAATGTTTGGTTATGTTCAGGAAACTTCTTAGCTTTTGGTTTAGTCCAGTGGTCCAGACTTCCCCTGTATTGCGTGTTGTCCTTCTCTTCACCTAAGATAATTCTTATCTACTATCTAGTTAGTGAATTCCCTTCTCCCTCCCTCCCCACCCTCGTAACCACCAAAGAATGTTTTCTTCTGTGTTTAAACCTTCCCTTGAGTTCTTATAACAGTGGTCTCATACAATATTTGTCCTTTGTGACTGACTAATTTCACTCAGCATAATGCCTTCCAGATTCATCCATGTTATGAAATGTTTCTTGAATTCATTGTTGTTCTTTATCACTGCCTGGGAGTACTCCACTGCAATTTGTTTATTCATTCATCCATTGATGGGCACCTAGGTTGTTTCCATCTTTTTGCTATTGTGAACAGTGTTTCAATGGACATGGGTGTGCATATATCTATTCATGTGGTGGCTGTTATTTCTCTAGGATATATTCCAAGGAGTGAGATTGCTGGATCATATGGTAGTTCTATTTCTAGCATTTTAAGGAAGCACCAAATCAATTTCAAAAGTGGTTGTACCATTTTACACTCCTACCAGCACTGTATAAGCATTCCAGGCTCTCCACACCTCTTCAAAATTTATTATTTTGTGTTTTTGGATTAGTGCTAGCCTTGTAGTTTTGATTTGCATTTCTCTAATGGCTAATGATCGTGAGCATTTCCTCATGTGTCTGTTAGCTGCCTGAATGTCTTCTTTGGTGAAGTGCATGTTCATATCCTTTGCCCATTTTTTAATTGGGTTATTTGTCTTTTTGTTGTTGAGGTTTTGCCCTGTCTTGCAGATTTTACAGATTAGACCCTGATTGGATATGTTGTAGTCAAAATTTTTTTCCCAGTCTGTAGGTTGTCTTTTTATTCTCTTGTGAAGTCTTTGGATGAGCATAAGTGTTTGATTTTTAGGAGTTATCTAGTTTCTTTTCTGGTGTTTGTTCATTGTTAGTTATATTTTGTATACTGTTTATGCCATGTATTAGGGCTCCTAGCATTGTCCCTGTTCATTCTTCCATGATCTTCATCATTTTAGATTTTATATTTAGGTCTTTGATCCATTTTGATTTAGTTTTTGTACATGGTGTGAAGTATGGGTCTTGTTTCATTTTTTTGCAGATGGATATCCAGTTATGTCATCACCGTTTGCTAAAGAGACTGTCTTTTTCCCAATTAACAGACTTTGGGCCTTTGTCAAATATCAGCTGCTCATAGGTGGATGAATTGGTGTCTGGATTCTCAATTCTATTCCTTTGGTCTCTATATCTGTTGTCGTTCTAGCACCAGGGTGTTCTGACTACAGTGATGATATAATAGGTTCTAAAATCAGGTAGTGTGAGGTCTTCTACTTTGTTCTTTTTCAGCAATGCTTTACTTATCCAGGGCCTCTTCCCTTTCCATACGGAGTTGGTGATTTGTTTCTTCATCTCATTAAAAAGTGTCTTTGGAATTTGGATCAAGATTACATTTTATCTATAGATTCCTTTGGGCAGAACTGACATTTTTACAATGTTGAGTTTTCCTGTCCATGAGCAAGGTATGTTTTTCCACTTACATAGGTCTCTTTTGGTTTCTTGCAGTAGTGTCTTGTAGTTTTCTTTGTATAGGTCTTTTACGTCTCTGGTTAGATTTATTCCTAAGCATTTTATCTTCTTGGGGACTATTGTAAATGGTAGTGATTTGTTGATTTCCTCTTCGAAGTTCTCTTTGTTGGTGTAGAGGAATCCAACTGATTTTTGTATGTTTATCTTGTATCCTGATA
Source organism: Elephas maximus indicus (assembly GCF_024166365.1). Taxonomy (NCBI): domain Eukaryota; kingdom Metazoa; phylum Chordata; class Mammalia; order Proboscidea; family Elephantidae; genus Elephas; species Elephas maximus. The sequence goes on along the minus strand of NC_064819.1, from coordinate 141,702,750 downwards.
ATTTGCTGAAATCTTCTAATAGTTCCAGTAGTTTTCTTGTGGATTCTTTTGGGTTTTCTAAGTATAACATCTTATTTTGACTTTCTTGCCTAGATATTCCCCAGTGAAAACGAAAAGAAGTGTGGGTAAAAAATGGTGGTTGAGATAATGAAGACTTTCGCCTATCCCTCCAAAAATAAAAAATAAAAAAAATGCTTATGTGGTGTTATGGATTGAATTGTGTCCTCCAAAAATGTGTGTCAAATTGGCTAGGGCATGATTACCAGTGTGATTGTCTACCATTTTGCCATCTGATGTGATTTTTCTCTGAGTTTAAATCTTACCTCTATGACATTAATGAAACATGATTAGTGGTAGTTAATGAGGCAGGACTCAATCTACAAGATTAGGTTGTATTTTGAGTTAATCTCTTTTGAGATATAAAAGAGAGATCAAGCAGAGAGACAGGGGAATCTCCTACCACCAAGAATGAAGAGCCAAGAGGGGAGCACATCCTTTGAACCAGGGTCCCTGAGCTGAGAAGCTCCTAGACTAGGGGAAGATTGATGACAAGGATCTTCTCTCAGAGCCAACAGACAAAGCCTTCCCTTGAAGGTGGCACCCTGAATTCAGACTTCTAGACTTCTAGACTGAGAGAATAAATTTCTCTTTGTTAAAGCCATCCACTTGTGATATTTCTTTTATAGCCCCAACCCAAACCAAAGCTAGGTAAAAAAGACATATGGGAATATTATAGTTGGCGAAATTTGACAAAGAATTTATCGACACTTTTTACTGTTTGGTAGTGTCATTCATTTAATAAAACATTTATTGAGTACCTATTAAGTGTTGGAACTGTTATTGAGATTGGAGACATAGCCTTGTACAGACAATATTACTCCCCTTAAGGAGCTTCAGATCCCTGGGTGGCATAAATGGTTTCCTCTTGACTACTAACCCTGTGACACTGCAGAAGAAAAACCTGGCAATCTGCTTCAGTGAAGTTCATAGCCAAGAAAACCCTAAGGAGCAGTTCAACTCTGTAACACATGAGGTCACCGTAAGTTAGAATTGATTGAGGGCAATAGGTTGGGTTTGGTTGCATTATAGTAAAAAGGAAAGAAAAGAAATGAAAAAACAAACCCACTGCCACTGAGTTAATTCTACATTGTTGTAGTGCATAATATTTTGTAGTGTCTATCCTAGACACTAGACTACCACATTGCTTTAAATTTTGTATTGTGTCCAAAATTCACTTTATGTTTTGAAGTAAACTGTCATAACCTCAAAAACCAAGAGCAAACCCACTGCTGTCGACTCAATTCCAACTCATAGTGACCCTATAGGACAGAGTAGAACTGACCCCATATGGTTTCCAAGCTATAATCTTTATGAAAGCAGACTGCCACATCTTTCTCCAACAGAATGTCTGGTGGGTTCAAACTGCTAACTTTTGGTTAGCAGCCAAGTGCTTAACCACTAGGCCACCAGAGTTTGTTATCATAGCCTGGGGTATAAAAAGATAGACAGATAAATAGTAGATAGATAAATAGATAGTGTCTTAGTTGTCTAGTACTGCTAGACAACTAAGTGGATGGCTTTAGCAAACAGAAATTTATTTTCTCATAGTTTAGGAGGCTGGAAATTTGATTCAGTGTCCTGGCTCTAGGGGAAAGTTTTCTCTGTAGGCTCTGGAGGAAGGTTCTTGTCTTATCAGCTTGTTTCTTGGTTCCTTGGAGATCTCTATGTGGCTCCACATAGTTCTTCCCCCATCTCTGGTCTCTTTGTTTGCTTGTTTAATCTCTTTCATTATCTCAAAAGGGATTGATTTAAGACACTCTCTACACTAATCATGCCTCATTAGCATAACAAAGAAAACCCATTCCCAAACGAGATTATAGCTGTGGGCATAGAAGTTAGGATTTACAATGCTTAATTTTGAGAGGACACAATTCAATCCATAACAGATAGTCTGGTTTGTAATTACCACTTTAACCTTGTGTTAGTTTCCTATTGCTGCCATACCATAAATTACCACAAATTTTGTTATTTAATACAGAATTTTATTATACTGCAATTTAGTAGGTCAGAAGTCAAAGGTGACTCAACTAGTTTCTCTGCTCTGGGGTTCACATGCTGAAATTAAGTTGTCAGTTGGGGTGGGCTTTTATTGGAGGCTCCGGAAAACTCATTTAGGTTGTTGGCCGAATTTACTTCCTTGTGGTTGTAGGACTGAGGTCCCTGTTATCTTGCTGGCTGTTGTTCAGGCTGCCTTTAGCATCTAGGAGCTGCCCACATTTCCTTGCTTATATATCCCTTTCATCTTTAAATCCAGCAATAGTGCATTAAGTCTTTTTCATGCTTTGAATCTCTTTGACTCTCTTCCCCTTCTTCCTTTAGCCAGAGACAGTTGTCTGCTTTTAAAAGCTCCTGAAATTAGATTGAGTTTACCTGGGTAATTCAGGATAATCTCTTTATTTTAAGGTCAGTAATTTTAGTTACATTTGGAAAATCCCTTTTCTATGCAATTTAACACATTCATAGGTTCTGGGGATTAGGGCATGGACATCATGGGGTGGGAGCATTATTCTAAAACAAATCTCAGTTCTGGTCACAATTTATCCTCCCTCCTAACACTGCCACTCCCCATCATGGAAATTTCCCTTCATACATTTTCCATTCCCAGTCATATTAAATAAACTTCTTACAATGACCAAACGTCTGTGTTTTATTTTCATGCACCTCGCTGGTATCTTCTATCTATACTTCCTTCAAGTCTTAGCTAGGTACCTCTTCTTCAAGGCATTCCCAGTGCCTCTTATGGGTTCTTCTGCAGGACTATAAGACTTATCTAAGCGTAGCCATTGTAATTGCCTTTTAAATTATCTCTCCTTATAGGCCAGTGACTCCAATTTGTAGGAAGGGAAAGTATATTGACTTAGTACCTAGTCTAGTGTATGAAGTAAACTAAGCAGTCAAGAAATATTTGTTTAATGAATACATAACTCTACACTATTCTAAGCCTCTATTTATTTGTTTCTTAAGCCAGCCTTTAAGCAACTTCAGTAAGTAATTTTGTCTGTCTCTATTGTCTCGCTCAGTGTTTGACACCTGTAGTAGCTCAGTAAAAAATTTACTCATTGATGAGTGCAGCAAAAGGATTATTTGTTTTCTGAACGTATAATCAACTAGTAAATCAACTGTTACCAATTTCTATGTTGGTTTTTTTTTATGATAATGACCACAGTTGTAAATTAAATAGGGTAAATATTTGTTTAGGTCTATGAATTTAGGCTCAACAAAGCTAGAGTATTTTTTTTTTTTCTTTTTTTATTGTACTTTAGCTGAAGGTTTACAAAACAAACTAGCTTCTCATTAAACAGTTAGTACACATACTGTTTTGTGACATGGTTGCCACTTCCACGACAAGTCAGCACTCTCCCTTCTCAACCTTGGGTTCCCCATTACCACCTTTCTTGTCCTCTCCTCCCTTCTAGTCCTTGCCCCTGGGCTGTTGTGCCTCTTTAGTCTCGTTTTGTTTTATGGGCCTGTCCTATCTTTGGCTGAACAGTGAACCTCAGGAGTGACCTTGTTACTGAGTTGAAAACGTGTCTGCAGGCCTTATTATTGGGGTTTCTCCAGGCTCTGTCAGGGCAGTAAGTCTGGTCTTTTTTTTTTTGAGTTAAAGTTTTTTCCTACATTTTTCTCCAGCTCTGTCTGGGATCCTCTGTTGTGATCCCTGTCAGAAGAGTCAGTGGTGGCAGCCAGGTACCACCTTGTACTGGACTCAGTCTGGTGAAGGCCCTGGTAGTTGAGGCCCATTAGTCCTTTGGACTAATCTTTGCCTTATGTCTTCAGTTTTCTTTCTTCTCCCTTGCTCCTGAAGGGGTGAACCCAGTGGAGTATCTTGGATGTCCACACACAGGCTTTTAAGACTCCAGATGCTACTCACCAAAGTATAACGCATAACATTTCCTTTACGAACTATGTTATACCAATTGAGCTAGATGGTCCTGAGACCATGGTCCCCACAGCCCTCAGCCCAGCAATTTGGTCCCTCAGGGAGTTTGGATGTGTCTACGAAGCTTCCATGACCTTGACTTGTACAAGTTGTGCTGACTTCCCCAGAATTGTGTACTGTCTTACCCTTTCCCAAAGTTACCACTTATCTATTGTCTTATTTAGTGTTTTCCCATCCCCACTCCTCCCCACCATCGTAACCATCAAAGATTGTTTCTTTTTGCATGTAAAACTTTTTATGAGTTTTTGCACTGGTGCTCTCATACAATATTTTCCTTTTGTGATTGACTTATTTCACTCAGAATAATGCCCTCCAAATTCATCCATGTTATGAAATGCTTTGCAGATTCATCATTGTTCTTTATCATTGCATAATACTCAACTGTATGTATATATCATAGTTTGTTTATACATTCTTCTGTTGATGGGTATCTAGGTTGTTTCCATCCTTTTGTTATTGTGAGCAATGGTGCAATGAACATGGGTGTGCATATGTCTATTCGTGTGATGACTCATTTCTCTAGGATATATTCCTAGGAATGTGATTGCTGGACGTACGTTATTTCTATTTCTAGCTTTCTAAGGAAGTGCCATATCATTTTCCAAAACGGTAGTATTTTGCATTCCCACTAGCAGTGCATAAGAGTTCCAATCTCGCCACAACATTTCCAACAATTGTTATTTTCTGTTTTTTTGATTTGTGCCAGTAATGCCAGGGTGAGATGGTATCTTATGGTTTTGATTTGCATTTCTCTAACTGCTAATTGTTAGTGATGGAGAGGATTTCCTCATGTGTCTGTTGGCCCCTTGAATGTCTTCTTTGGTGAAGCGTCTGTTCATTTCCTTTGACCATTTTTTAATTGAATTATTTGTCTTTTTTGTTTTTTTGTTGTAGAGGTGCCAGATTTTCTGTAGAGATTAAATCTTTGTCTGATTTGTAGTCACCAATTTTTTTTTCCAGTTTGTAAGTTCTCTTTTTACTCTTTTGGTGAAGCCTTTTGATGAGCATAAGTGTTTAATTTTTAGAAGATCCCAGTTATCTACCCAGAAAACCCAGTGCTGTCGAGTGTCTTAGTTATCTAGGGCTGCGATAACAGAAATACCACAAGTGGATGGCTTTAACACAGAGAAGTTTATTCGCTCACAGTCCAGTAGACTAGGAGTCCGAATTCAGGGCACTGGCTCCAGGGGAGCTCTCTGTCAGCTCTGGAGGAAGGTCCTTGTCATCAGTCTTCCCTTGGTCTGGGAGCAACTCAGAGCAGAAACCTCATGTCCAAAGGATGCACTCTGCTCCCAGTGCTGCTTTCTTGGTGGTATGAGGTTCCCACTCTCTGCTAGCTTCCTTTTCCTTTCATCTCTTTAGAGGTAAAAGGTGGTGCAGGCCACACCCCAGGGAAACTCCCTTTACATTGGGTCAGGGAAGTGACCTGAGCAACAGTGTTATATCCCACCCTAATCCTTTTAACCACAGGCAGAGATTATGATTTATAACACTTAGGAAAATCACAAAATGGAGGACAACTACACATGGCCTAACCAAGTTAACACACACATTTTGGAGGGGACATAATTTAATCCATGACATCTAGTTCATCTTCTGGAGTTTGTGTGTTATTGGTTATGGATCGTATACCTTTATAGCCATGTATTAGGGTCACTAGTGTTGATTCTATTTTTTCTTCTATGAACTTTACAGTTTTTGGCTTTATATTTAGCTCTTTGATCCGTTTTGAATTAGTTTTTGTGTGTGATGTGAGGTATGGGTCCTGTTTCACTTTTTTTGCAGATAGACATGCAATTTTGCCAGCACTATTTATTAAAAAAGACTGTCTTTTCCCCATTTGATGGACTTTAGGCCTTAGTCAAAGATCAGGTGACCCTAGGTGGATGGGTTTACATCTGGGTTCTCAATTCTGTTCCATTGGTCAATGTAGCTGTCATTGTACCAGTACCAGGCATAGCTGTATAGTAGGTTCTGAGATAAGGTAGTGCGAGTCCTCCTACTTTCTTCTTCTCCTTCAATAGTGCTTTATTTATCCAGGGCTCCTTCCCTTTCCATTTAAAGTTACTGATTAGTTTTTCCATCTCTTTAAAGAATGTTGTTGTATTTGGATCGGGATTGCATTGTATTTGTAAATTGCTTTGGGTACAATTGTCATTTTCACAATGTTGAGTCTACCTATCCGTGAGCATGGTATGTTTTTCCATTTATGTAGATCTCTTTTGGTTTCTTGCAGTAGTGTTTTGTAGTTTTCTTTGTATAGGTCTTTTATATCCCTGGTTAGATTTATTCCTAAGTATTTTATTTTTTTAGGGGCTATTATAAATTTTTTTTTTAAAATGGTATTGTTTTCCTGATTTCCTTTTCATCATTCTTTTTATTGGTATATAGGAATCCAACTGATTTTTGTATGTTTATCTTATATCCTGCTCTTCTGCTGAATCTATTAGTTCCAGTAGTTTTCTCATGCAGTCTTTGGGGTTTTATATATATATAGTATCATATCACCTGCAGACAGAGACAGTTTTATTTCTTCATTACCAATTTGGAAGCCTTTTATTTCTTTTTCTTGCCTTATTGCTCTAGCTAGGACTTTCAGCGCAACATTAGGAGTGGTGATAAAGGGCATCCTTGTCTTGTTCCTGTTCTTAAAGGGAATGTTTTCAGCCTCTCTCTGTTAAGAATTATGTTGGCTGTTGATTTCGCATAGATGCCCTTTATTATGTTGAGAAATTTTCCTTCTATACCTATTTAATTGAAAGTTGCTATCAGGAATGGGTGTTGGACTTTGTTGAATGTCTTTTCTGTGTCAGTCGAGATGGTCATGTGATTCTTTTCTTTCCTTTTATTTATGTGGTTTATTGTGTTAATTTTCTAATATTGAACTATCCTTGCATACCTGGTATGAATCTTACTTGGTTGTGGTGTATTATTTTTTTTATATGATAAGAATTCTGTTGGCTAGAATTTTGTTGAGAATTTTTGCATTCATAAGAAGATATTGGTCTGCATTTTTTTTTTTTTTGTGGTGTCTTTGCCTGGTTTTGTTCAGGGTTATGCTGGCTTCATAGAATGAATTCAGAAGTATCCCTTCCTTTTCTGCTTTGAAATAGTTTAAGTAGTACTGGTGTAAGCTCTTCTCTGAATGTTTGGTAGAATTCTCCAGTGAAGCCATCTGGGCCAGGGCTTTCTTTTTTGGGGAGTTTTATTCAGTTACTTTTTCAATCCCTTCTCTTGTTATGGGTCTGTTCGGATTTTAAACATCGTTTTGTGTTAGTTTGGGTAGGTAGTATGTTTCTAGAAGTTTGTCCATTTCCTCTAGGTTTTCAAATTTGTTAGAGTATAGTTTTCCATAATACTGTGTCATGATCCTTTTTATTTCAGTTTGGTGTGTTGTAATATCCCCCATTCCATTTCTTATTTGGGTTATTTGTATCCTCTCCTGTTTTTCTTTTGTCGATTTTGTTGATTCTTTCGAAGAACCAACTTTTGGTTTTGTTGATTCTTTTTATTGTTTTTCTATTTTATTTATTTCTGCTCTGAACTTTATTATTATTATTTTTTTTTCTGGTGGCTTTGGGCTTCTTTTGCTGTTCTTTTTCTATTTGTTCAAGTTGTGTAACTAATGTTTTGATTTTGTTCCTTTCTTATTTTTGATGTGTACATCTACTGCTGTAAATTGACCTCTGAGGAATGCCTTTGCTGTGTCCCAGAGGTTTTGGTATGATGTGTTTTCATTCTCATTTGATTCCAGGAATTTTTTCATTCCATATTTGATTTCTTTTGTAACCCAATGTTATTTAAAGAGGGTGTTCTTCAGTTTCCATGTAATTGATTGTTTTTTCCTTGCTCTTCCTGTTGTTAATTTCTACTTTGATGGCATTGTGGTCAGAGAAGATACTTTGTACTATCTCAATGCTTTGGAATTTTTTGAGGGTTGCTCTGTAGCATAAAATGTGGTCTTTACTGGAGAACATTCCATGTGCATTGGAAAAGAATGTGTACTTTGCAGCTGTTCAGTGAAGTGTTCTATGTATGTCTATGAGATCAAGTTGATAAATTGCATCCTTTAGCTCTCCTGTATCTTTGATGAGTTTCCTTCTAGATGTCCTGTCTTTTACTGAGAGTGGTGTGTTGAAATCTCCTACTACTATTGTAGAACTGTCAATTTCTGTTTTCAGTGCTGTTAGCATTTGTGTTATGTGTTTTGGAGCCCTGTCATTGGGTATATAGATGTTTATTATGGTTATGTCTTCAAGATGGAGCACCCCTTTAATCATTATATCGTACCCTTCTTTGTCTTTTGTGGTGGATTTTGTTTTAAAATCTATTTTATCTGAGATTAGTATTACCACTCCTGCTGTTTTTTGGTAGCTGTTTTCTTCCATCCTTAGATTTTTAATAAATTTATGTCTTTGTTTCTAAGGTGTGTGTCTTGTAGACAGTGTATGGATGGGTCCTTTTTTTTTTTTTTTTAATCTATTCCATCACTCTATCTCTTTATGGGGGCATTTAAGCCATTTAGATTCAGTGTAATTATTGATAGTGTGAGTTTATTGCTGTTATTTTGTAGTTTTTTTTTTTTTTTTTTGGTGCTGACATTTTCTTTATTCCTCTTACTCTCCTGTGCTGAATTCCTTCTGTTTGTGGATTTTTTTTCCATTACTTTTGTTTTTGTAGATTTTGTTTTTACTGAAACTTTATGTTTTTCTTCTTTATTTTGATAAGTAAGTTCGTAATCTTTCTTTGTAGTTACCTTGAAATTTACCCTTATCTTCCTTGGTTTGAACAAGTCTATTATTATTTGGTATCTCTTTGCCTTCCTCTCCATTAGAAAGTTCTATACCTACACAATTTTTTCCCTCTTTTATTGTTCTGACTTCGTTGTCATTTACAGATTAATCTTTCTCATCCCTACTATAATTCTTTTGTTTTGGGATAGTCTTGAGAGTTCATTTCCAAGTTGGTATCTGACTGGTACAATCTTCATCCTAGATTCAGTCCGTGGTCTGATATTGTTTGTTCTCAAACTGAAGCACTCCCTTTAATAGTTCTTTCAAGTTTAGTTTGTTTTTTACATATTCCCTTGATTTCTGTTTATCTGGAAATGTTCTGATTTTGCCATATTTCAACAAGAGTTTTGCAGGATATATTATTCCTGGTTGGCAATTTTTTTCTTTCAAGATTTTGTATATGTTATCCCATTGCCTTCCTGCCTGCATGGTTTAATCTTATTGTTTCCCCTCTGTATTTGACTTTTGTTTTTCTCAAGCTGCTCTCAGGATTCTTTCTTTGTCTTTGGTTTTAGTGAACGTGATTATGATATGCCTTGGTAATTTTCTTCTGGGGGTCTATCAATGGGGTTCGTTGAGCTTCTTGAATGGTCAGATTTTCACCTTTCCTGATTTAATGGATGTTTTCTGTCAGCAGTTCTTCAATGATCCTCTCTGTGTTTTCCATTTTCTCACCCTGTTCTGGAACTCTGATCACTCGCAATTTTGCCGTCGATTGTTTCCCACAGAATTCTCAGTGTTTCTTCATTTTTCTTCATTCTTTTTTTCTGATTTTTCCTCAGAGTTGTATCCAATTGCTTGTCTTCAGTTTCACTTATCCTGTCTTCCATTTTTTCAAATCTGCTCCTCATCCCTCCTGTGGCACTGTCCATTTCTGAAATCTTGTTTTTTATCTTTTGGATTTTTAATTGTTGTTTTTGTATGGTTTCTAGTGAATTTATCTTGGCATTTTGTTTCTGTATTATTTTCCTGAATTCTTCCATTTTTCATCTGTATTTTCCATGAATTTGTCTGCCTTTTCCATGAATTTGCCTATTTTTGTCTGATTTTTGCTTCACCTCTTGGATAACCAAAAAGCCCGTTGCTGTAGAGTCAATTTTGACTCATAGCAACCCTACAGCACAGAGTACAACTGCCCCATAGAGTTTCCAAGGAGGACATGGTGGATTTGACCTGCCAACCTTTTGGTTGGCAGCTGTAGCACTTAACCACTATGCCACTAGGGTTTCCAATTCTTGGATAGCCCTGAATATTAGAGATTTGAATTCCCTATCAGGTAGTCTAGTGTCTTTTCTTCTGCTGGCAAGTCCTCTGGTGTTTTATTTTGGATGCCTACTGGAGCCATCCTGTCCTTTTTTTTTTTGTATGTTTTGATATTGTCTGTTGTCTTCAGGACATTCAGTAGTTTTTTTCATTGTTTTTTGGTTGTAGAGTTGTTTGTTTCATCCTGCTTTTTTGTTTTATTTGGTTATGACTGAGCAAACGGGCTGTATGTTCTTTGTTGTTTGCTTACCTGTAGGCATGATACTTTTCACCTCCTTGTCCAGTGACAGGGCCAGTCACTCAGCTATGGTGCAGCAGGGCAGGTCCAGCTGAAAGGAAGTGTCTGGGGTCAGTTGTTTGTGGCTGGTACTAGGGCCCACAGGGTGGGCCAGGAGTCAGTAAATGGAAGATTCTGGTAGGCTGTGCCTGTGCTGCATGGTGCAGGTAAATAGGAAGGAGGGGGAAGTAGTGATATGTGGGGCTAAGATGGGTATGGGAAAGACAATAGAGAGGAGAGAGAAACAGGAGCCAAAAAACAAACAAACAAACACACAAAGAGAGTGCTAAGGGGACTTGCTGTGGGAGTGGAGAGATGAGAAACCAAAAAAATTGAGTTAAAAAAAAAAAGGAAAAAAAGAAAAAAAAATAAAGATTAAAAGAGAAAGAATAAAGAAAAAGCCTTCAGGTATCCTACCAGTGGGGCTGTGCAGACTGAGGTAGCACCCAAGCCCCACAGTACAGCCTGGCTAGAGTGGGCTCCCAAGCCATGATACGTAAAAGAAAGCAAACAAACAAAAAGGCCATGGGGATCCCACCACAGTGGTGGCTCAGATCAAGGGAGAAGTTCCCCAGCCAAGCGGTGCTTCATAGCCTTTCAAGAAGTAGCAAAGCTATCACAGGGAGCCAGATGTTTGAAACAAAGGAGGGGGAGGAGGTGAGAGGCAGGGAAGAAACCAAAAGAAGTGGAGAAAAGCAATACCAGCAACAAAGAAATAGCACTGAGAGAGCTGGCCAGTGTTGGCAGGGCAAATCCAAACAGCACAGAGCCAAAGCCGATACCTCCCAGCCAAGAGACTGTGGCTGGAGCGAAGCGGTGGGGGCTGAGTAGAGGGGAAAATGGGCTGGGGGGAATGGAAAAGCATATATTACTGGTTACTGGGTGCTCTGTCTCCTGTTGGGGGCTCTGCGGAGCTGCTTTCCCATACTCCCCATCTGTCACTGTTCAAAATGAGAAAGCCAAATCCAAGCGGCTACGTGGAGTCTACAGCTCTCAGCTGGTTGAGTGACCACCTCCAGCTAGGAAGTGGTGGGAGCCCAGTGAAGAGGAAGAAAGGTGGGGGGAAACATATATCACTGGTTACTGGGTGCTCTGTCTCTTGTTGGTAGCTCCATGGAGCTGCCTTCTCGTACTCCCTGTCTGCCACTCTTTAATTTGGGTAGGGATGAATCCTAGTGGTGGCATGGAGTCCACAGCTCTTGGCCAGCCGAGCGGCTGTCTCCAGCTAAGAAGCGGTGGGGGCTTAGCTAGGGGGAAGATGGGTAGGGGATAGGAAAACATATATTGCTAGTTACTGGGTGCTCTATCTCCTGCTGGGAGCTCCATGAAGCTGCTTTCCCGTGCTCCCTATCTGCCTATCTCTGACAGGAGTCCAAGGTGGTGAATCTGTGCTGTGTTAACTGATAGGGGACCTCTGCTGGTATCTGTCCTCGCTCTCTGCTTTCTGTCAGTTTCTTATTCCATTTGTGCTTGGTTGAGTTCTTTATCTCTTCATTTGACACTTAGGGTTCCAGGATTGACATTTGTCTCTGCTTCACTTTTTTTTTTTTAACTTAGTTTTCCAGGTCTTTGTTGTGGAAGGATGGTGTGGTGCTTCTGTCTATAGTGCCACGTTGGCTCCTCCTCCCTGTAGTACTCTTCAAAGCTGAGGGATTTATAAGCTTGAGCTTTCACTTTATAAATAATTCAGCTCTTTGGGTTTGGGTATATAACCAGTCTCTCCTTAAAATGAATAAGCCCATTTCTGTTCATATTTGCTTTACTTTCAGTAATTTCTTCTTAGTTTGCATTCCTATTTTTTTTTTTTTAAGAATTTTAGGTTGGCTGCCTTACATTAAGATGTCAAGCAACACACAGTGGATCCATTCAGTTATAGAGTTCCGACTCAATCATATTGCTCATATCTCATGGATTTTTTTTTTTTTAATTTAGGGGTTCCTTTGTTTATGGAATGGAGCCCTTGTGGCTCAGTGGTTAAAAGCTACGGTGAGCTACAGCTGCTAACCAAAAAGTCAACAGTTTGAATCCACCAGCCACTCCTTGGAAACCCTATGAGGCACTTCTAATTTATTCTATAGGGTCGCTATGAGTCAGAATTGACTTGAGAGCAACAGGTTTGGTTTTGGTTAATTATTTATGGAATAAATTTTCTTTTATTCAACTTGAAATTAATCATAACCAGTATTTCCACTTGTTTTCCGGTAACTAATATTAATCCTAATCATTAAAAGCCCATATATGGTTCTGTAGTGCCTCTGAACACTAAAGAAATGTGGAAGTTTTATTCATTATAACTTCATGTAACCAATATTTATTCCATTTGGAATATATCTGCCTTTTGAAAGTTGGTGATCCATATATTACGGAGGCTACGTGAACTCTAGGGACTGCAGTGGTGCAGTGGTTAAGCACTTGGCTACTAACTGAAAGATCGGTGGTTTGAACCCATGAGCAGCTCCCTGGGAGAAAGATGTGTCAGTCTTCTGTAAAGATTTACAGCCCTGGAAACCCTATGGAGCAATTCTACTCTGTTCTATAGGGTTGCTGTGAGTTGAAATTGACCAACAGCAAATGGTTTCTTTGTTTTGTTTTGTTTTTTTGTATGTGAACTCTGCATTAACACAATTATATACTTAAATTACACACCTCATTTGCTAACTATAGAGGATAACAGAGTTTACTGTGTATACATTTCTTTAAAGGTAGTGTCATCGTGCTATATTAATGGCTTTGCCTATTCAGTCAGAAATTCTACCTTCAGTTCCTCCTGGTCTAGCAATGGGAAATTGCTCACATTTTGAATCCAGACTCCAAGAGTTCTTAGCATTCACTCAGTCTTTTCATGCTTGGCTATTCTGTACTCATTGCCTCAGGGAAGGGATACAATCACAGAAAGGAAGGAGGGGGGGGAACTCAAACTGTTCTGTTTTGCAGGCCCAGTGAAGAATGGAAATAACAAAGAATAAACAAAAGAGTTGGGAACAAACATTATGAGTAAAAACAGAGCTTCCTTTCACCTATACTAGGAAAAAACTCACTGTCTTGGGAAAGTGAAAGGCAGTAAGGAACACAGATTTTGGTGGCCCTGATGGGGTTTCTGGTACTTTGCTCCTTGGGCCAAGCTCCAAAAAGGGCTGGATAAATGGCAGATAGATTTGTGGTTGATGGGGGCAGTGGATACCTGCTCTCCTGGAGGTGATGAAACCTCAAAATAAAAAGGTCCCTATAGTGAGCTCAATAGCAAGGGTCTCGGCCTCCCAGTTTCTTTGGTTCAGCATGGCCTGGAAGTGTTGTCATGATTCCACTCCAACCGTGAAGGGCATGGGATTGGGTAAGAGCCTCTGATTAGAGAGGGTTTCAAGTACATAAACAACTTGAGACTTGAAGGAAACATGAAGGAATGGCTAACAAAGACAAACATACAGATGGGGATGAGGGTAATTTAAAGAAATTTTGTGACCAGTTGATATCAAGATTCTGATGCATCCCCACATCACCTCCCCTCACTCATGATGTGACCTAATGTCTTTGAAGCTTAGATCCAATCCAGGAAAAACTGAGATGGAAATACCCAAATATGCTGGGATTAAATTTCTACCAGCCTTGTGGAATAGAAAATGAACTGATTTACAAAAAAAAAATACATAAAATTATATTTCTTGTACACACAAATCTGAGGACTTTGATTCTTACCTACTGCATTGAAATTTTTTTAAAATGTAGTCCAAGGATATTAGGTAATTTGCCTAATATTATGGGCAAAGCAGTGAGAGACCTAGGTAAGAAGCTAACTTTTTGACTTTTACTTTACACTTGTTTTATGACAAGACACTGACACAACTGCTATCTGCAAAGCTATGACCAGTTTTTAATTATAGTGTAGTCAGTTCTCAGACATATCTTGAGTAACTCTACATGCACTTAGCATTATGTGCATTGGATGTTTATAATCTCAGTCTATTTATCTAACACCATATAGCAAATATGTTGACAAGCCAGCCCAAATACAGACATAGTCAAGAATAAAATCTAAATTTACTATATTTACTTTGCTAGATATAATCAGAAAAGTAAAGTGTATACTTCAGTCCAGTAAATTCCCCAATTATGTAAGTTTCAAAAGAAAATACAGGTAATCTCTTAGATTCTTGTTTCTATTTGTAGTAACTGATTATAATTTATTGATATCCATCTATATGGTTCTATATGGCTATATATGTTTATATACACACATGTACATATACATATATATTAAAATTGGGATGTACTTACACAGTAGAATATTTTATATGCTGTCAATTATGGTAAAACTTTTTTTTAAATTGTGCTTTAGGTGAAAGTTTACAGCTCAAGTTAATTTCTCATTCAAAAATGTATACACATATTGTTTTGTGATACTGGTTGCAATCCCCACAATGTGACAGCATGCTCTGCCATTTCCACCCCAGGTTCCCTGTGTCCATTTGTCCAGCTCCTGTCTCTTCCTGCCTTCTTGTTCTGCTTTTGGACAGAAGCTGCCCATTTAATGTTATATATTGGATTAAACTAAGGAGCACATTCCTCACATGTATTAATTTTTTGTTTTATAGGCCTGTCTAAGCTTTGAGCTTCGGGAATCATTTCAGTTCTGGGTTATCAGAGTATCTGGGGTTCACCAGTCCCTGTCAGACCAGTAAGTCTGGTCTTCTTACATGTATTTGAATTGCGTTCTACATTTTTCTCCTGCTCTGTCTGGGACTTTCTGTTGTGTTCCCTGTCAGGGCAGTCATTGGTGTTAGCCAGGCACCATCTAGTTCTTTTGATTTCACGCTGGTGGAGTCTTCAGTTCATGTGGTACTTTAATTCTTTCGGCTAGTATTTTGCTTGCGTGTATGATTTTCTTCATTCTCCTTTGCTCTGGTGGGATGAGACCAATAGATGCTTAGATGGCCTCTGGCAGGTTTTTAAGACCTCAGATGCCACTCACCAAAGTGGGATGTAGAACATTTTCTTTATAAACTATGTTATGCCGATTGACCTAGATGTCCCCCAAGACTATGGTCCCCAGGCCTCAGCCTCAGCTTCCTGGTCCCTCAAAGAGTTTGGATGTGTCTAGGAAACTTCTTTGCTTTTGCTTTGGTTCAGCTGTGCTGACTTCCCCTGTATTTTGTGTGTCCTTCCCTTCACCAAAACTGATACTTACTATCTACTCAGTGATTTCCCCTTGCTTCCCCCCGCCCACCCCACACCCTTGTAACCATCAAAGAATGCTTTTTTTTTCTGTGTGCAAACCTTTTCTTGAGTTCTTGTTATAGTGGTCTCATACAATATTTGTCCTTTTGTGACTGACTTATTTCACCCAGCATAATGCCCTGCAGATTAATCCATGTTGTGAAATGTTTCACGGATTCATCATTGTTCTTTATCATTGCATAGTATTCCATTGTGGTAAAACATTTTTAATGGTGTATTCTCCAAACACTGGTGGGGTGGTGGTTAAGAGCTATGGCTGCTAACCAAAAGGTTGGCAGTTTGAATCCACCAGACTCTCCTTGGAAACTCTGTGGGGCAGTTCTACTCTGTCCTATAGTGTCACTATGAGTCAAAATCGACTCGACAGCAACAGGTTCGGTTTTTTGGGGGTTTTATTCTTCAAACTGAAAATATGCATGTGTTCTTTAAGAACCCTGATATATGAATGGATGAAAATCCTAAAGTATTACCAGTAGTACCATTGACTATGGAATTAGATAAATGATTAACAATGACTGAAGATTTAAGCCCTTAGTCATCTGGGTTACCTTAGACTTGCAATGTGCTTCACTTATAAAGAAAAGAAGGCTTGGCTTTATTAGCTAAATATATTATTTCAGGCCAGTTTGCTTTTTTCAGGATAATTTAATGGCCAGTAGGCCACACATGGCTACCAAAGAATTTAATGGGAAGTCTCATCTCATTAAGCTACCTGGCCTTTTGTTTTCTAGGGATAACAGAGTTCCAAATAATTGCTGCAGCAGAGAAATCCCTGCTTCCAAAGATCTGTGTCCTGCCATAACCTTTCTACAATGTTTTCAGAAAGTGAAAATGGAACATAGCCCATGCACTGCAGGTCTGGAATAATTATATTGGTTTTAGATTATCCTGATAACTTGAGAAAGGCAGAATGTTAAATGAAAATTCACCGTTCCCATTTCCATTCAAACACCATGTCCAATAATGGCTCTTCCTACATTTAAATTCTTAGCTGCACTGGTTATATTTTGATTTATTTCGAGGTAGGGAAGACTAATTCCACAGAGATCACAGGAGAAAAACATAGAAATACATGCTCCTCTGTATACTAAGGTGACACTGTGACTGGAATTTCCAAAGAACTTAGTTACCACTTGCACCCTGATATATTACGTTCAGCCTCTATTCTTTTAAAATCACAAGGCTCATTTCCTCAGCTTTTGTTCCTACATTTTTTTGTTGTTGTTCCTACATTACTCTCTCCTAATGTATTTATCTCTCAATACCCTACCAAGTTAACAGTACAGTATTATAGGCTATGCCCACACTAGGTTCATGCAAAGGCATAATTCATCAAACACCCAGTGCTGCACTTTGCTGAAGAAGCAAATATCACAGCCACTTGGCTTCTTGTTGATATTTTCATTCTCTGAATGAAGAGGCAACTTTGATTAGCCAATCAGTAGGCTCCTATAATAGGTATAGATCTTGTGTGTGTGTGTATGGAGTGATTTAAAAAGTGTAAGGCTTGGTCTCTCGTTTCTATGATACTTCCAGTGTCTGTGTAGTCTCAAGACTATCACACTCAAAAGTTTTGTCATCTTGGACTTTATTGACCAACAGTCCAAACCCAGACCCAGTGCCATGACCAACAGCGAGATCTGCTTAATTAGAAAGGATTAAAATCAGGCAGTATGTTTGTGAATATCAAAAAACGTGTCGAAAGCTTTTTCCCTTTTCCACTTTCCAAAAGGTTAGCTTTTGCCTTAATATTCTCCTTATTTATTATCCAAAGAAACAGAGCAACAGCACATTGCATTTCTTTGTTTTGCCACTCTGCAGGGCTGGTGGGAGCTGCTTTCTTAAGCAGATAGGGCTGCATTCCAACTGTGCCTGAATCCAAGGAAGTGTTATAAAAGTGTGAGGTATTGTTATTGCTGGAGTTGGTATTGGCCTCATGCTTGAAACCCTTTAATGACCACACATTTAGTAGAATAAAATCTAAATTTCTTACGAAAGCTCACGTGTTTCTCCATGATCTAGCCTTTTCTTTCTTCTGAAAACTGCAGCTTGGGCCACTATACTGAAGCTCCTCTGGCCTTTCAGGCTCTGGAACATGTCAAATTATTTCCACTCTCAGTGCCTTTGTAAATGCCTTTTATTTCTCCTGGAATACTTGAATTAAAAAAAAAAAAAAAAAAAAGTTGCTCTTGAGTTGATTCTATAGCGACGGGATAGGGGAGAGTATAGCTGCCCCATACGGTCTCCTAGGAGCTGCTGGTGGATTGAAATTGCCAACCTTTTGATTAGCAGCCTGAGCTCTTAAAAACTGTGCCACCAGGGCTCACTTTTTCCTAAATCCTTTTCATGGATAGCTCTGTCTCTTCAAATCTCAGCCTAAATATCATCTCATTGGAAAGGCTTCTCTCAAATTATTTGCATTAGAACCCAGCTAACACAGCTCTCTGCTAATTTCCTTTCTAGTGGTAAGCATAGTATATCATTATGCTAACTGTCTGATGGGGCCTTCAGTTCAGGGGGAGGTACTGTAAATACACAGATGTTTAGTAGCCAATCAGTAAGTTCCTATAATGTGTTGTAGATCAAACCCAGGACTTGATTTTATGCCCTGTTGACAACCTGGTGCCTTGGAAAATGTCTGACACATTATGAGATCCCAGTATTTGTTGAATGAAAAAATGAATGAATGACAAAAAGGAGAGAAAGTATGGTAAAGGAAAAAAAAAATGCTGTGGCAAGATATGGTGGGGAAGAGAAACAAGTGGAAGTCGTCAAGTCTATGAGGCAGGTACGTTGCCTTTTTTTTCTTTTATCCTTAATCAATGAGAATTTTTTTTTTTTTAATAATTTTTATTGAGCTTTAAGTGAACGTTTACAAATCAAGTCAGTCTGTCACATATAGGCTTATATACACCTTATTCCATACTCCCACTTACTCTCCCTCTAATGAGTCAGGCCTTCCAGTCTCTCCTTTCACGACAATTTTGCCAGTTTCTAACCCTCTCTACCCTCCTATCTCCCCTCCAGAAAGGAGATGCCAACACAGTCTCAAGTGTCCACCTGATACAAGTAGCTCACTCTTCATCAGCATCTCTCTCTTACCCATTGTCTAGTCCAATCCATGTCTGATGAGTTGCCTTCGGGAATGGTTCCTGTCCTGGGCCAACAGAAGTTCTGGGGACCATGACCGCCAGGATTCCTCTAGTCTCAGTCAGATCATTAAGTCTGGTCTTTTTATGAGAATTTGGGGTCTGCATCCCACTGATCTCCTGTTCCCTCAGGGGTTCTCTGTTGTGCTCCCTGTCAGGACAGTCATTGGTTGTGGCCAGGCACCATCTAGTTCTTCTGGTCTCAGGATGATGTAAGTCTCTGGTTCATGTGGCCCTTTCTGTCTCTTGGGCTCATAGTTATCGTGTGACCTTGGTGTTCTTCATTCTCCTTTGATCCAGGTGTGTTGAGACCAATTGATGCATCTTAGATGGCCGCTTGTTAGCATTTAAGACCCCAGATGCCACATTTCAAAGTGGGATGCAGAATGTTTTCATAATAGTATTATTTTGCCAGTTGACTTAGAGGTCCCCTTAAGCCATAGTCCCCAAACCCCCGCCCTTGGTCCGCTGACCTTTGAAGCATTCAGTTTATCCCAGAAACTTCTTTGCTTTTGGTCCAGTCCAGTTGAGCTGACCTTCCATGTATTGAGTATTGTCCTTCCCTTCACCTAAAGTAGTTTTTATCTACTAACTAATCAGTAAATAACCCTCTCCCACCCTCCCTCCCTCCCCGCCTCGTAACCACAAAAGTATGTGTTCTTCTCAGTTTATACTATTTCTCAAGATCGTATAATAGTGGTCTTAAACAATATTTGTCCTTTTGCCTCTGACTAATTTCGCTCAACATAATGCCTTCCAGGTTCCTCCATGTTATGAAATGTTTCACAGATTCGTCACTGTTCTCTGTCAATGCGTAGTATTCCATTGTGTGAATATACCACAATTTATTTAACCATTCATCCATTGATGGACACCTTGGTTGCTTCCAGCTTTTTACTATTGTAAACAGAGCTGCAATAAACATGGGTGTGCATATATCTGTTTGTGTGAAGGCTCTTGTATCTCTAGGGTATATTCCGAGGAGTGGGATTTCTGGGTTGTATGGTAGTTCTATTTCTAACTGTTTAAGATAACGCCAGATAGATTTCCAAAGTGGTTGTACCATTTTACATTCCCACCAGCAGTGTATAAGAGTTCCAATCTCTCCATAGCCTCTCCAACATTTATTATTTTGTGTTTTTTGGATTAATGCCAGCCTTGTTGGTATGAGATGGAATCTCATCGTAGTTTTAATTTGCATTTCTCTAATGGCGAATGATCGAGAGCATTTTCTCATGTATCTGTTGGCTGCCTGAATATCTTCTTTAGTGAAATGTGTGTTCATATCCTTTGCCCACTTCTTGATTGGGTTGTTTGTCTTTTTGTGGTTGAGTTTTGACAGAATCATGTAGATTTTAGAGATCAGGCGCTGGTCGGAGATGTCATAGCTGAAGATTCTTTCCCAGTCTGTAGGTGGTCTTTTTACTCTTTTGGTGAAGTCTTTAGATGAGCATAGGTGTTTGATTTTTAGGAGCTCCCAATTATGGGGTTTCTCTTCATCATTTTTTGGTAATGTTTTGTATTCTGTTTATGCCTTGTATTAGGGCTCCTAGGGTTGTCCCTATTTTTTCTTCCATGATCTTTATCGTTTTAGTCTTTATGTTTAGGTCTTTGATCCACCTGGAGTTTGTCTTTGTGCACGGTGTGAGGTATGGGTCCTGTTTCATTCTTTTGCAAATGGATATCCAGTTATGCTAGCACTATTTGTTAAAAAGACTATCTTTTCCCCAATTAACTGACACTGGTCCTTTGTCAAATATCAGCTGCTCATATGTGGATGGATTTATACCTGGGTTCTCAATTCTGTTCCATTGTTGTATGTGCCTGTTGTTGTACCAGTACCAGGCTGTTTTGACTACTGTGGCTGTATAATATGTTCTAAAATCAGATAGAGTGAGGCCTCCCACTTTCTTCTTCTTTTTCAGTAATGCTTTACTTATCCGAGGCTTCTTTCCCTTCCATATGAACTTGGTGATTTGTTTCTCCATCACATTAAAAAATGTCATTGGAATTTGGATCGGAAGTGCATTGTATGTATAGATGGCTTTTGGTAGAACAGACATTTTTACTATGTTAAGTCTTCCTATCCATGAGCAAGGTATGTTTTTCCACTTAAGTGGGTCCTTTTTAGTTTCTTGCGCTAGTACTTTGTAGTTTTCTTTATATACGTCTTTTACATCTTTGGTAAGATTTATTCCTAAGTATTTTATCTTCTTGGGGGCTACTGTGAATGGTATTGATTTGGCAATTTCCTCTTCGGTGTTCTTTTTGTTGATGTAGAGGAATCCAAGTGATTTTTGTATGTTTATTTTATAACCTGAGACTCTGCCAAACTCTTCTATTAGTTTCAGTAGTTTTCTGGAGGAATCCTTAGGGTTTTCTGTGTATAAGATCATGTCATCTGCAAATAGAGATAATTTTACTTCCTCCTTGCCAATCCGGATGCCCTTTATTTCTTTGTCTAGACTAATTGCTCTGGCTAGGACCTCTAGCACAATGTTGAATAAGAGCGGTGATAAAGGGCATCCTTGTCTGGTTCCCTTTCTCAAGGGAAATGCTTTCAGGCTCTGTCCATTTAGAGTGATATGTTGGCTGTTGGCTTTGTATAGATGCCCTTTATTATGTTTAGGAATTTTCCTTCCATTCCTATTTTGCTGAGAGTTTTTATCGTAAATGGGTGTTGGGCTTTGTCAAATGCCTTTTCTGCATCAATTGATAAGATCATGTGGTTTTTGTCTTTTGTTTTTTTTATATGGTGGATTCCATTAATGGTTTTTCTAATATTAAACCAGCCTTGCATACCTGGTATAAATCCCACTTGGTTGTGGTGGATTATTTTTTTGATATGTTGTTGAATTCTACTGGCTAGAATTTTGTTGAGGATTTTTGCATCTATGTTCATGAGGGATATTTGTCTGTAATTTTCTTTTTTTGTCATGTCTTTACCTGGTTTTGGTATCAGGGAGATGGTGGCTTCATAGAATGAGTTAGGCAGTATTCCGTCATTTTCTATGCTTTGAAATACCTTCAGTAGTAGTGGTGTTAACTCTTCTCTGAAAGGTTGGTAGAACTCTGCAGTAAAGCTGTCTGGGCCAGGGCTTTTTTTTTTTGTTGGGAGTTTTTTGATTCCTATTTCAATCTCTTTTTTTGTTATGGGTCTATTTAGTTGTTCTACTTCTTATTGTGTTAGTTTAGGTAGGTAGTGTTTTTCTAGGAATTCGTGCATTTCTTCTAGGTTTGCAAATTTGTTAGAGTACAATTTTTTGTAATAATCTGATATGATTCTTTTAATTTCAGTTGGGTCTGTTGTGATGTGGCCCATCTTGTTTCTTATTCGGGTTATTTGTTTCCTTTCCTGTATTTCTTTAGTCAGCCTGGCCAGCGGTTTATCAACTTTGTTAATTTTTTCAAAGAACCAGCTTTTGGCTTTGTTAATTCTTTCAATTGTTTTTCTGTTCTCTAATTCATTTAGTTCAGCTCTAATTTTTATTATTTGTTTTCTTCTGGTGCCTGATGGATTCTTTTATTGCTCACTTTCTATTTGTTCAAGTTGTAGGGACAGTTCTCTGCTTTTGGCTCTTTCTTCTTTTTGTATGTGTGCATTTATTGATATAAATTGGCCTCTGAGCACTGCTTTTGCTGTGTCCCAGAGGTTTTGATAGGAAGTATTTTCATTCTCGTTGCATTCTATGAATTTCCTTATTCCCTCCTTGATGTCTTCTATAACCCAGTCTTTTTTCAGGAGGGTATTGTTCAGTTTCCAAGTATTTGATTTCTTTTCCCTAGTTTTTCTGTTATTGATTTCTAGTTTTATGGCCTTGTGGTCTGAGAAGATGCTTTGTAATATTTCGATGTTTTGGACTCTGCAAAGGTTTGTTTTATGACCTAATATGTGGTCTATTCTAGAGAATGTTCCATGTGCGCTAGAAAAAAAAGGATACTTTGCAGCAGTTGGGTGGAGAGTTCTGTATAAGTCAATGAGGTCAAGTTGGTTGATTGTTGTAAGTAGGTCTTCCGTGTCTCTATTGAGCTTCTTACTGGATGTCCTGTCCTTCTCCGAAAGTGGTGTGTTGAAGTCTCCTACTATAATTGTGGAGGTGTCTATCTCACTTTTCAATTCTGTTAAAGTTTGTTTTATGTATCTTGCAGCCCTGTCATTGGGTGCATAAATATTTAATATGGTTATATCTTCCTGGTCAATTGTCCCTTTAATCATTATGTAGTGTCCTTCTTTATCCTTTGTGGTGGATTTAACTTTAAAGTCTATTTTGTCAGAAATTAATATTGCTACTCCTGGTCTTTTTTGCTTATTGTTTGCTTGATATATTTTTTTCCATCCTTTGAGTTTTAGTTTGTTTGTGTCTCTAAGTCTAAGGTGTGTCTCTTGTAGGCAGCATATAGACGGATCGTGTTTCTTTATCCAGTCTGTGACTCTCTGTCTCTTTATTGGTGCATTTAGTCCATTTACATTCAACATAATTATGGATAAGTATGTGTTTAGAGCTGTCATTTTGATGCCTTTTTATGTGTGTTGTTGACAATTTCATTTTTCCACTTACTTTTTTGTGCTGAGACATTTTTCTTTGTAAATTGTGTGTTCCTCATTTTCATAGTATTTGACTTTATGTTTGCTGAGTCGTTATGTTTTTCTTGGTTTTTATTTTGAGTTATGGAGTTGTTAACACCTCTTTGTGGTTACCTTATTGTTTACCCCTATTTTTCTAAGGAAAAACCTAACTTGTCCTAGATCGCCTTGTAACCGTCTCCATATGACAGTTCTATGCCACCTGTATTTAGTCCCTCTTTTTGATTATTGTGATCTTTTACATATTGACTTCAACGATTCCCTGTTTTGAGCGTATTTATTTATTTATTTATTAACTTTTATTAAGCTTCAGGTGAACATTTACAAATCCAATCAGTCTGTCACATATAAGTTTACATACATCTTACTCTGTACTCCCACTTTTGCTCTCCCCCTGTTGAGTCAGCCCTTTCAGTCTCTCCTTTTGTGACAATATTGCCAGCTTCCCTCTCTCTCTATCCTCCCATCCCCCCTCCAGACAAGAGTTGCCAACACAGTCTCAAGTGACCACCTGATATAATTAGCTCACTCTTCATCAGCTTCTCTCTCCCACCCGCTGGCCAGTCCCTTTCACATCTGATGAGTTGTCTTCGGGGATGGTTCCCATCCTGTGCCAACAGAAGGTCTGGGGAGCATGGCCGCTGGGATTCCTCTAGTCTCAGTCAGACCATTAAGTCTGGTCTTTTTATGAGAATTTGGGGTCTGCATCCCACTGATCTCCTGTTCCCTCAGGGGTTCTCTGTTGTGCTCCCTGTCAGGACAGTCATCGATTGTGGCCGGGCACCAACTAGTTCTTCTGGTCTCAGGATGATGTAGGTCTCTGGTTCATGTGGCCCTTTCTGTCTCTTGGGCTCTTAGTTGTCGTGTGACCTTGGTGTTCTTCATTTTCCTTTGCTGCAGGTGGGTTGAGACCAATTGATGCATCTTAGGTGGCCGCTTGTTAGCATTTAAGACCCCAGATGCCACATTTCAAAGTGGGATGCAGAATGTTTTCATACTAGAATTATTTTGCCAATTGACTTAGAAGTCCCCTCAATTCATGTTCCCCAGATCCCCCGCCCCTGCTCCGCTGACCTTTGAAGCATTCAGTTTATCCCAGAAACGTCTTTGCTTTTGGTCCAGTCCAACTGAGCTGACCTTCCATGTATTGAGTGTTGTCTTTCCCTTCACCCAAAGCAGTTCTTATCTACTGATTAATCAATAAAAAACCCTCTCCCTCCCTCCCTCCCTCCCTCCCCCCTTCGTAACCACAAAAGTATGTGCTCTTCTCAGTTTTTACTATTTCTCGAGATCTTATAATAGTGGTCTTATACAATATTTGTCCTTTCGCCTCTGACTAATTTCATTCAGCATAATGCCCTCCAGGTTCCTCCATGTTATGAAATGTTTCACAGATTCGTCACTGTTCTCTGTCAATGCGTAGTATTCCATTGTGTGAATATACCACAATTTATTTAACCATTCATCCATTGATGGACACCTTGGTTGCTTCCAGCTTTTTACTATTGTAAACAGAGCTGCAATAAACATGGGTGTGCATATATCTGTTTGTGTGAAGGCTCTTGTATCTCTAGGGTATATTCCGAGGAGTGGGATTTCTGGGTTGTATGGTAGTTCTATTTCTAACTGTTTAAGATAACGCCAGATAGATTTCCAAAGTGGTTGTACCATTTTACATTCCCACCAGCAGTGTATAAGAGTTCCAATCTCTCCATAGCCTCTCCAACATTTATTATTTTGTGTTTTTTGGATTAATGCCAGCCTTGTTGGTATGAGATGGAATCTCATTGTAGTTTTAATTTGCATTTCTCTAATGGCGAATGATCGAGAGCATTTTCTCATGTATCTGTTGGCTGCCTGAATATCTTCTTTAGTGAAATGTGTGTTCATATCCTTTGCCCACTTCTTGATTGGGTTGTTTGTCTTTTTGTGGTTGAGTTTTGACAGAATCATGTAGATTTTAGAGATCAGGCGCTGGTCGGAGATGTCATAGCTGAAGATTCTTTCCCAGTCTGTAGGTGGTCTTTTTACTCTTTTGGTGAAGTCTTTAGATGAGCATAGGTGTTTGATTTTTAGGAGCTCCCAATTATGGGGTTTCTCTTCATCATTTTTTGGTAATGTTTTGTATTCTGTTTATGCCTTGTATTAGGGCTCCTAGGGTTGTCCCTATTTTTTCTTCCATGATCTTTATCGTTTTAGTCTTTATGTTTAGGTCTTTGATTCACCTGGAGTTTGTCTTTGTGCACGGTGTGAGGTATGGGTCCTGTTTCATTCTTTTGCAAATGGATATCCAGTTATGCCAGCACCATTTGTTAAAAAGACTATCTTTTCCCCAATTAACTGACACTGGTCCTTTGTCAAATATCAGCTGCTCATACGTGGATGGATTTATATCTGGGTTCTCAATTCTGTTCCATTGTTGTATGTGCCTGTTGTTGTACCAGTACCAGGCTGTTTTGACTACTGTGGCTGTATAATAGGTTCTGAAATCAGGTAGAGTGAGGCCTCCCACTTTCTTCTTCTTTTTCAGTAATGCTTTGCTTATCCAGGACTTCTTTCCCTTCCATATGAACTTGGTGATTTGTTTCTCTATCACCTTAAAAAATGACATTGGAATTTGGATCGGAAGTGCATTGTATGTATAGATGGCTTTTGGTAGAATAGACATTTTCACTATGTTAAGTCTTCCTATCCATGAGCAAAGTATGTTTTTCCACTTAAGTATGTCCTTTTGAATTTCTTGTAGTAGAGCTTTGTAGTTTTCTTTGTATAGGTCTTTTACATCCTTGGTAAGATTTATTCCTAAGTATTTTATCTTCTTGGGGGCTACTGTGAATGGTACTGATTTGTTTGTTTCATCTTCGGTGTTCTTTTTGTTGATGTAGAGGAATCCAAGTGATTTTCGTATGTTTATTTTATAACCTGAGACTCTGCCAAACTCTTCTATTAGTTTCTGTAGTTTTCTGGAGGATTCCTTAGGGTTTTCTGTGTATAAGATCATGTCATCTGCAAATAGTGATAACTTTACTTCCTCCTTGCCAATCCGGACACCTTTTATTTCTTTGTCTAGCCTAATTGCCCTGGCTAGGACTTCAAGTACGATGTTGAATAAGAGCGGTGATAAAGGGCATCCTTGTCTGGTTCCCTTTCTCAAGGGAAATGCTTTCAGGTTCTCTCCATTTAGAGTGATATTGGCTGTTGGCTTTGTATAGATGCCCTTTATTATGTTGAGGAATTTCCTTCAGTTCCTATTTTGATAAGAGTTTTTATCATAAATGGGTGTTGGACTTTGTCAAATGCCTTTTCTGCATCAATTGATAAGATCATGTGGTTTTTATCTTTTGTTTTATTTATGTGATGGATTACATTAATGGTTTTTCTGATATTAAACCAGCCTTGCATACCTGGTATAAATCCCACTTGATCAGAGTAAATTATTTTTTTGATGTGTGTTGGATTCTGTTGGCTAGAATTTTGTTGAGGATTTTTGCATCTGTGTTCATGAGGGATATAGGTCTATAATTTTCTTTTTTTGTAATGTCTTTACCTGGTTTTGGTATCAGGGAGATGGTGGCTTCATAGAATGAGTTGGGTAGTATTCCATCATTTTCTATGCTTTGAAATACCTTCAGTAGTAGTGGTGTTAACTCTTGTCTGAAAGTTTGGTAGAACTCTGCAGTGAAGCCATCCGGGCCAGGGCTTTTTGTTTTGGGGAGTTTTTTGATTACCGTTTCAATCTCTTTTTTTGTTATGGGTCTATTTAGTTGTTCTACTCCTGAATGTGTTAGTTTAGGTAGGTAGTGTTTTTCCAAGAATTCATCCATTTCTTCTAGGTTTTCAAATTTGTTAGAGTACAATTTTTCGTAGTAATCTGAAATGATTCTTTAATTTCATTTGGTTCTGTTGTGATGTGGTCCCTCTCGTTTCTTATTCTGGTTATTTGTTTCCTTTCCTGTATTTCTTTAGTCAGTCTCGCCAATGGTTTATCAATTTTGTTAGTTTTTTCCAAGAACCAGCTTTTGGCTTTGTTAATTCTTTCGATTGTTTTTCTGTTCTCTAATTCATTTAGTTCAGCTCTAATTTTTATTATTTGTTTTCTTCTGGTGCCTGATGGGTTCTTTTGTTGCTCACTTTCTATTTGTTCAAGTTGTAGGGACAGTTCTCTGCTTTTGGCTCTTTCTTCTTTTTGTATGTGTGCATTTATTGATATAAATTGGCCTCTGAGCACTGCTTTTGCTGTGTCCCAGAGGTTTTGATAGGAAGTATTTTCATTCTCGTTGCATTCTATGAATTTCCTTATTCCCTCCTTGATGTCTTCTATAACCCAGTCTTTTTTCAGGAGGGTATTGTTCAGTTTCCAAGTATTTGATTTCTTTTCCCTAGTTTTTCTGTTATTGATTTCTAGTTTTATGGCCTTGTGGTCTGAGAAGATGCTTTGTAATATTTCGATGTTTTGGACTCTGCAAAGGTTTGTTTTATGACCTAATATGTGGTCTATTCTAGAGAATGTTCTATGTGCGCTAGAAAAAAAAGGATACTTTGCAGCAGTTGGGTGGAGAGTTCTGTATAAGTCAATGAGGTCAAGTTGGTTGATTGTTGTAAGTAGGTCTTCCGTGTCTCTATTGAGCTTCTTACTGGATGTCCTGTCCTTCTCCGAAAGTGGTGTGTTGAAGTCTCCTACTATAATTGTGGAGGTGTCTATCTCACTTTTCAATTCTGTTAAAGTTTGTTTTATGTATCTTGCAGCCCTGTCATTGGGTGCATAAATATTTAATATGGTTATGTCTTCCTGATCAATTGTCCCTTTTATCATTATGTAGTGTCCTTCTTTATCCTTTGTGGTGGAGTTAAGTCTAAAGTCTATTTTGTCAGAAATTAATATTGCTACTTCTCTTCTTTTTTGCTTATTGTTTGCTTGATATATTTTTTTCCATCCTTTGAGTTTTAGTTTGTTTGTGTCTCTAAGTCTAAGGTGTGTCTCTTGTAGGCAGCATATAGACGGATCGTGTTTCTTTATCCAGTCCTAGACTCTCTGTCTCTTTATTGGTGCTTTTAGTCCATTTACATTCAGCGTAATTATAGATAAATAAGTTTTTAGTGCTGTCATTTTGATGCTTTTTCGTGTGTGTTGTTGCAATTTCGTTTTTCCACATACTTTTTTGTGCTGAGACGTTTTTCTTAGTAAATTGTGAGATTCTCATTTTCATAGTGTTTGACTTTATGTTAGTTGAGTCGTTACGTTTTTCTTGGCTTTTATCTTGAGTTATGGAGTTGTTACCTTTTTGTGGTTATCTTATTATTTACCCCTATTTTTCTAAGTAAAAACCTAACTTGTATCGTTCTATATCGCCTTGTATCACTCTCCATCTGGCAGTTCAATGCCTCCTGTATTTAGTCTGTCTTTTTGATTATTGTGATCTTTTACCTATTGACTTCCATGATTGCCTGTTATGTGTATCATTATTATTTTTTAATTACTCTTAATTTTTTTTTTTGTGATTTCCCTATTTGAGTTGATATCAGGACGTTCTATTTTGTGAACTTGTATTGTGCTGGTATCTGATATTATTGGTTTTCTGACCAAACAATATCCTTTAGTATTTCTTGTAGCTTTGGTTTGGTTTTTGCAAATTCTCTAAACTTGTGTTTATCTATAAATATCTTAATTTCTCCTTCATATTTCAGAGAGAGTTTTGCTGGATATATGATCCTTGGCTGGCAGTTTTTCTCCTTCAGTGCTCTGTATATGTCGTCCCATTCCCTTCTTGCCTGCATGGTGTCTGCTGAGTAGTCTGAACTTATTCTTATTGATTCTCCCTTGAAGGAAACCTTTCTTTTCTCCCTGGCTGCTTTTAAAATTTTCTGTTTATCTTTGGTTTTGGCGAGTTTGATCATAATATGTCTTGGTGTTTTTCTTTTTGTATCAATCTTAAATGGGGTTCGATGAGCATCTTGGATAGATATCCTTTCATCTTTCATGGTGTCAGGGAAATTTTGTGTCAGGAGTTCTTCAACTATTTTCTCTGTGTTTTCTGTCCCCCCTCCCTGTTCTGGGACTCCAATCACCCACAGGTTATCCTTCTTGATAGAGTCCCACGTGATTCTTAGGGTTTCTTCATTTTTTTAAATTCTTTTATCTCATTTTTTTTTCAGCTATGTTGGTGTTGATTCCCTGGTCCTCCAGATGTCCCAGTCTGCATTCTAATTGCTCGAGTCTGCTCCTCTGACTTCCTATTGTGTTGTCTAATTCTGTAATTTTATTGTTAATCTTTTGGATTTCTACTTGCTGTCTCTCTATGGATTCTTGCAACTTATTAATTTTTCCAGTATGTTCTTCAATAATCTTTTTGAGTTCTTCAACAGTTTTATCGGTATGTTCCTTGGCTTTTTCTGCAGTTTGCCTTATTTCGTTTGTGATGTCTTGAAGCATTCTGTAAATTAGTTTTTTATATTCTGTATCTGATAATTCCAGGATTGTATCGTCATTTGGGAAAGATTTTGATTCTTTTGTTTGGGGGGTTGGAGAAGCTGTCATGGTCTGCTTCTTTATGTGGTTTGATATGGACGGTTGTCTCCGAGCCATCACTGGGAAACTAGTTTTTCCAGAAAATCCGCTGACTGGTACGCTGGCTCCAGGCTCTGAAAACAATTGCTGCGTGCTCGTATTTGTTCGTTCTCTGTCTCTAAATCTGTGTTTGTTATTCAGGGTTCGTAGATTGTTATGTATGTGATCGATTCACTTGTTTTTCCGAGTCTTTGTTGCAAGAGAGATCCACGGTAGCGTCCACCTAGTCCGCCATCTTGGCCCCACCTCCTGTTTTTTTTATTTTAATTAATCTTAACTTGTTGTTATGATTTCCCTATTATAGTTGATATCAGGATGTTCTGTTCTGTGACCTTGTGTTGTGCTGGTATCTGATATTATTGGTTTTCTGACCACTTTCCTTTAGTATTTCTTGTAGTTTTGGTTTGGTTTTTGCAAATTCTCTAAGCTTGTGTTTATCTGTAAATGTGTTAATTTCACCTTCATTTTGCAGAGAGAGTTTTGCTGGATATATGATCCTTGGCTGGCAGTTTTTCTCCTTCAGTGCTCTATATATGTCATCCCATTGCCTTCTTGCCTGCATGGGTTCTGTGAATAGTCTGAACTTATTCTTATTGATTCTCCTTTGTAGGAGACCTTTCTTTTATCTCTGGCTGCTTTTAAAATTTTTCTCTTTATCTTTGGTTTTGGCAAGTTTGATGATAATATGTCTCGTGATTTTCTTTTCGGATCAATCTTAAATGGGGTTCGATGAGCATCTTGGATAGATACCCTTTCATCTTTCATGATGTCAGGGAAGTTTTCTGCCAACAGATCTTCAGCTATTCTCTCTGTGTTTTCTGTTATCCCTCCCTGCTCTGGGACTCCAATCACACACAAGTTATTCTTCTTGACAGAGTTCCACATGATTCTTAGGGTTTCTTCATTTTTTTTAATTCTTTTATCTGATTTTTTTTCAGCTATATTGGTGTCAATTTCCTGGTCCTCCAGATCTCCCAGTTTGCATTCCAATTGCTCTAGTCTGCTGCTCTGACTTCGTATTGCGTTTTCTAATTCTGTAATTTTATTGTTAGTCTTTTGGATTTCTTAATGGTGTCTCTCTATGGATTCTTGCAACTTATTAATTTTTCCAATGTGTTCTTGAATAATCTTTTTGAGTTCTTCAACTGCTTTATCAGTGTGTTCCTTGGCTTTTTCTGTAGATTGCCTTATTTCATTTCTGAGGTCATCCCTGATGTCTTGAAGCATTCTGTAAATTAGTTTTTTATATTCTGTATCTGGCAATTCCAGGATTGTATCTTCATTTGGGAAAGATTTTGATTCTTTAGTTTGGGTAGTTGTAGAAGCAATCATGGTCTGCTTCTTTATGTGGTTTGATATCAACTGCTGTCTCCGAGCCATCACTAAGATACTGTAGTGATTTATTCTATATTTGCTCACTGAGTCTTATCTTGTTTTGTTTTCTTTCAATATACATAGATGGGATACTAGATTGCGCTGTCTTGATTGTTGTAGCCCTTGACTCACTTATGTCCTATTACCAGCTGTTTTGAGCTATTACCAGATATATAAGCCTAAGAGTCCATTCACTATTGTTGAGTAGAATCTGATAGTGGGTCATCAAGTGTGTGGTGCAGACTGTCAACTATCCACCTAGAGAAGTAGTGGTGATAGCTGTGTGCACCAGATTCTAGTAGCAGCAGGGGTTCACACTCTAGGGGGGGCAGGATGCTGACAGGCTTCCCCCAAGTGTCAGTGAGGTAGGTGTATCTCTATTCCTAAAGCACCTTGGTGAGTGGGCTCTGCAGGTGTACCTTGGGCCCCCAATGCAAGTACCTCTACAGATTGGTAGGTGCCACCCTCCTTAGACCCCTAAGGCAGGAGGCTTGGTGGTTTGGGGTGAGCTTCAGCCCTCAGTTCCCTGTTGTGTGTCAGTGAGGGCTCTATTGAATATGCAGAGATATCAGACCTGGGAAACTTGTCTTTCCAGTAATCCGCTAAAACAATTACAGTCTGATCCCTATCAGAAATGCCTTTGCATTATAATAGCCACCTTGTTCCCTGTAGGGATGAGAGCCCAAGACTGTGGATCACATATGCTTGGCTGGAGCTGGTTCTGTGTTTTTAGTCCAATTAGGGAAGGATTTTTGGTCCCTGGGTTTTTTGTAGCTGCTTCTCTCAGGCCAGGAGAGTGGGTTAGGAAAAGACCAAAAAAAATAAAGAAAAACCGCAGTGCAGTTCACTTTCTGGCTCAGGAAATTCCAGTGTTAATGAAGCCTCCTGGGAAGGGGAGGGGAGGGTTCAGATAAATAGGAGAGAGTAGCACCCCGGAATATAGACAAAGTTACTTATCTTGCTTGGGATGACTGTTTTATCTGAGATTCCCAAGGGGCGCGATGACTGGGTGGGCTGGCTCAGTAGAGATTGCCTCTGAGGGTCAGGCCCATGTCCTGTGCTTGCACTGTCTCAGAAGCCACAGTTAGTTCCTCCGCTCCCAATCCAAAGCCCAGCGCCAAGGTTCCCCGGCTGGGACGCCGCACTCCTGGCTCCAAAACCAGTCGCTGCCTTCTGGTGACTTGTCCTCCTGTCAGCCACATCGCTGCGCTGCCTGCGTGCACTGGCTGGGCTTCCCCCGAGGTCATTTCTGGGGGCCAGGGCTGCGTCCTGTGTTTGTGCCATCTCTGGATGCCGTGCTCAGCTCTCCTGCGCCCAGTCCAAAGCCCGGTGCCAAGGTTTCCTGACTGGGACGCTGGCTCCAGGCTCCGAAAACAGTCACTGCTTCCCCATGGTGGTTCGTTCTCAGTCTCTGTCACTCAGGTCAACTTCTTTAGATCTGTGTTTGATGGTCAGTGTTCGTAGATTGTCATGTGTGTGATCGATTCACTTGTTTTTCCAAATCTTTGTTCCAAGAGGGTTCCGAGGTAGCTTCTACCTAGTCAGCCATCTTGGTTCCACCTGTCTCAATGTCTGCGTTGCCTTTTTCATATCAGTATCCTTAACACTGTACCTGCAACATAGTGAGTGCTCAAAAGAACTCATAGAGAGTATGAATGAATGAGCATCTGTATTGTTCTTTAGTCTCTGTCTAAATCAAATATGATCTGAAATAATCAGAAGCTTTTCAAGAAGAAACTATGAAAAGCTAATGGTAAATGGTCAGGATGGCAAGCCCCATGATAAGACGCAGGGAGTAATTTGCAGTGTAGTTTGTAGTCTTCAGGGAAAAATGTCTTCTTTTTCAATGAAGTAGAAAACGGTTTGCGATGTGTATTTGTGATTTGGGGATATTTCCATCTAAATGTAAAATTTCATTTTCTATTTAATCTCTGTGTGTATAAGCCCATGTGATTATGCCAAGGTGAAGAAATATGCATTTAAGTTGTACCTTTTTGATAAAAATGTAGAATTTTTGAGGCTATTTTTCATCAGTTTGAGGGCAGTTTCAGCTTTGTTTATCTCCAAGTAACAATAAAACATAGAAACACTAAAAAAGTTGGAAAAATTACTGAGATTGTGTTTGAGGTGTTAGCTTGGTTCTTACTTTGTCTTTTTATGTTAGCCTAACACAGATAATTCCAACTGGCATTTAGACAAGACATCTTTACGTAGTTTTGATGCCCAAGGTTACTATTTCTTCCACCTGGGTAATATTACAAGCTGCATATAAATTGGTGTCAGTTTGTGAAAGCTTTCCTGGAGTTGTTTTTGCCTTTTCATATAAGAAAACTTTTTTTTAAACAAGTGAAAAAAACCAGAAGATAGATCTTGTGGACAAAGTGACATTAGAAATGCTCGTGGCACAGGTAGACAGGCCTGGTTATTTTGTAGGCATCTCACTTATCCCTTACCTCTAACTTCTTTCCCCTCCCAACACAGAGACTGCGTGAAATATTGTTTACTATCCTTGCATCCTGGAAATTCCATCTCAAAAGACATGGAATGCAAGATATCTCAAGAGGGCTTTATAAAAAAAACAAAACCCAGCGGTTACTCTCATCAAGGATGTTAGGTTTTAAAGTCCCGCAATGTCCAACAACAGTATTTCCCGATGGTTTTACAAACTCTGAGATCTTTTTCTACTCATCTTCTTTTTATCTGTCTGGGAAAATGTTTAGGTTTCAGGGAGGACTATAGATATTAGCATGAGGAGCATGGGGCTTTCACTTTTTATTTGGCTAGGGACTGTTCTCCTTTAGAATTGTAAAACTTTTACAAAAATATGCCATATCTACTTCCTTGTTTTAGAAGCTACCCTAATTGTTTACAGTTAGCTGCTTCTGAAAGCCAGTGGCTTGTCTGGAAGAAAAGCCATTGGCTTTCAGTTATTGAAACCTTGATATACTATGGTCAGCAAGAATATATAATAATGTTAAACCAACCCAGTGTGCATGATGACAAGCTCTGCTATGGGGTCGGGGGTGAGTGGGCTAGTTTAGTTTCGACCCAGTCAGAAAAGTTCTTCGTTTCTCTTACAAATTGTGTGGCTCTAGTGTCACTGGCACTGGAAAAATCAGAAAGAAGGATATATAGGGACAGCCAACAAAGTATCCTCAGAAAAAGACTACACAAAAAGAAGAGAAGCTGTGCACAATTAATAAATAACTGCAGAGCTTAGAGGAAAGATTCTACATAATAGCGAGCTTCTGTCAGCTGCAGACAGAGGAGGAATGCTTTAAAATTAATTATAATTGGATAGAAGGAACAACCATTTCAAAAGAGGACAACTACTGACAAGAAAAGGGTGGAACAGAGGAAGATCAGCTGAACAGAAGACCTGATTCTGCTTGAATAAAGCAGGCTAATAATTGGTGGCCCTCTACCAAATCCCACCTACAGATATACATATTTTGGACAGCATAGGACATTAGAAATTGAATATGAATGCTTTATGGGGAACTAGTACACCCTGTTTATTACATCGCTTTTTCATGTTTTATGTTCATCCCATTTATACACTTATGTTACATGCGTGGCCTCTGTGTACATTTGAACTTGTGACCCTAGGAAGTATTTTTTATCTGCTGTTACAGAGGAGAAATTGGGCCCTTATATCAAAGCACTACTAATATACTTTGTAGTTTGTTCTGTGTTATTATGCTTAGATTACCATATTAATAGTGAATGATGTACAGTCCCTATTACATAGCCATTTTCAGTACACGCTTCTACAGTTGTATAAAGTCTCCCAGTTTAAAGCCTTTTCAGACATTGTTAAAAATAGCTCTCAGAATTGGGTGGACCTTAATGACCATGGCAGTTGAAATAGCTTCAAACAATACTCCATCACAAAATGCCATCTCAACTATGATTCGTGTTGGCTTTATCATGCCGCAGATAGTAGTGCCTGTGGTTCTTCTGCCTCCCTTCTCTCATTGTTTTTGGAATCCACATATTGCTCTGAGCTGACTATCACCAGTACTGAAAGCTATTCCCAGCCCTGGTGACTATCCTACTCCTCCAAAGGATGGCTTGTTCTGGGAATGTTAAGTTATCCCAAACATTTTTTCTTCAATTGTGTCGTGAGTGTCTGAGTTGAATAAATGAACCACATTTATCTTTGTAAAACAGCCTCCTAAGAGAATAGACACATATATACACCTATATACACAGACACACACAACACACACACACACACACACAAATATATGTAGATGTAATTTTCCCCTTAATAAACACCCTTTAAAGAGAAAGGGAGGGTGCAGCCAAGATGGCAGAATAGACAGATGCTTCTGGAGAGCCCTCTTTAAAACAAAGACCAAAAAAACATGTGAAACAAGTATATTTATGACAAGCTAGGAGCCCTGAGCATCAAACGCAAGCTTAGAAAATGAACTGAGGGGAAGAGGGTGGAAGAGACAGTTCAGAAGCAGAGAGGAGTTACCAGACCTGAATTGCAGGGAGCCCTCAGGCACCATTCCCTAACTTTCAGCTGCAGTTTCCTCAGGGAGAAGCAACCAGCCACACAGCCTACTCATGCCTGGAACCACAGAAGAATGGCACTCTCAGCAAAAGCTAAGTACTTGCATATATTTTACCCCCCATCCCCACCCCACTCCCAAAACGGCTTCAGCAGCTGTATTCCCTGGGCATAAGATAGGCCCTGTTGAGAGCCTAGAGCCGTCTTCCCGGCTTTGGAGAAGGAATATATTTGTAATTGGGGGAAAAGATAATTTGCTAGCTTCACTAACCAGGGGAGCTAAGGACAGAAGTGGCTCCTGTCCAGGCATAAATGGTCCATGGACTTTGAGTACCTTTCCCCTCTGCATGGACTTGTGTGGGCCTATTTCAGGAGAATAGGCCCTTGTAGGCAGACTCCAACTGTTTCAGCTGTGCAGTGGAGAGGTGGGTGTTTGATGTTTGACATTGCTTTGCCTATTAAACAGGGTCCTCACCTACCCACATCAGGGTCTTAAGGACTGGTGGCTCCACTCAGGTCACCCAGCCACCTGTGACAGGGGTCCAAGGATAACTGGTACCTCCCAGTCCTTTCAGCCAAAAACTTTTGGTGCCCATGGTCCATCTGCAGAATGCACCCACCTGTATGCTCTAGGGAACAGGTATGTGCTTTCCTCAGAGACACGTAGGGGACAATTCTCAACCCCCTGCCTTGTTCAGAGTGTGACCACCTGCTGCAACCAGATACCAGTACCTACACCAATCACCCCTGCCCCTCTAAGGCTGTAGGATGGAGCCTGTACCACACACTTGATGATCAGCTATCTGGACACCTGAGCTGAATTCATACAAGAAAAGTGGATGGACTCCTAGACTGATATACCTGATAACAGCTCTACCATCTGGGGACAGGACGTCAGAGCTCCAAAGGCAAAAATAATCAAGCTAGCTCACTCGAGCAACCCATTTAGGCATATCAAAACAAAACAAAGCAAGAAGCTATGACACAGTAAACAGACATAAAATAAAATAGTACAATAACTTATAGATGGCTTGGAGACAACAGTCAATATCAAGTCACATAAAGAAACAGACCATGATCGCCTCAACAAGCTCTCGAAAAAAAGAATCAAGGGATCTTCTAGATTAAAGTGCATTCCAGGAATTACCAGAGCTAGAATACAAAAGATTAATATACAGAACGCTTCAAGACATTGGGAAGGAAATGAGGCAATATGCAGAACAAGCCAAGGAACACACAGATAAAGCAACTGAAGAAATTAGAAAGATTATTCAGGAACATAATGAAAAATTCAATAAGTTGGAAAAATCCATAGACACACAGCAATCAGAAATTCAGAAGATTAACAATAAAATTACAGAAGTAGACAACTCAATAGAAAGAGGAGCAGAATTGAAGAAGTGAAAGGCAGAATTTCTGAACTTGAAGATAAATCACTTGGCACTAATATCTTTGAAGAAAATTCAGATTAAAAAATTTCAAAAAATGAAGAAAACTTAAGAAACATGTGGGACTGTATCAAGAGAAATAACCTATGAGTGATTGGAGTACCAGAACAGGGTGGGTTAACAGAATATACAGAGAGAATCGTTGAAGATTTGTTGGCAGAAAACTTCCCTGATACCATGAAAGATGAGAAGATATCTATCAAAGATGTTCATTGAACTCCACATAAGGTAGACGTTAAAAGACAGACACCAAGACATATTATAATCAAGCTTGCCAAAACCAAAGATAAAGAGAGAATTTTAGGAGCAGCTAGAGATAAACAAAAAGTTACCTACAAAGGAGAGCCAATAAGAATAAGTTCAGACTACTCGGCAGAAACCACACTGGCAAGAAGGCAATGGGATGACATATAAAAAGTTCAATGAAAAAAATTACCAACTAGAATCATATATCCAGCAAAACTGTCTCTTAAATACGAAGGTGAAATTAAGATATTTCCAGATAAACAGAAGTTTAGGGAATTCATAAAAACCAAACCAGAACTACAAGAAATACTAAAGGGAGTTCTTTGGTTAGAAAATCAATAATATCAGGTATCAACTCAAGACTAGAACACCGGGCAGAGCAATCAGAAGTCAACCCAGACAGGGAAATCAAGAGAAGACATCAAGATTAAAAAAACGCTTAAAACAGGGTAACAGCGATGTTAATATATAAAAGAAGACAACATTAAAACAGTAAAGAGGGACTAAGAAATGAAGTCATAGATCTTCCATATGGAGAGGAAGATAAGGCGATACATAGACAAGTTAGGTTTAAATTTAGAAAAATAGGGGTAAATAAGAAGATAACCACGAAGCAGACAAATCATCCTACACATCAAAATATAATACAAAAAAAAAAAAAGGGACTCAGCGGAAACAAAATCAACAACAACAAATATGAGGAAAGGACAATATATAAAGATAATCTACTCAGCATATAAAATTAAGTGGAAAAAAGAAACTGTCAACAACACACAAAAAAAGACATCGAAATGATAGCACTAAATTCACACTTATCCATAATTACACTGAATGTAAATGGACTAAATGCACCAAAAAAGACACAGAAAGTGGCAGAATGGATTAAAAAACACGGTCCGTCTATATACTGCCTAGAAGAGACACACCTAAGACTTAGAGACTAAAACTGAAAGGATCGAAAAAAATATATCAAGCAAACAACAATCAAAAAAGAACAGGAGTGGCAATATTAATTTCTGACAAAATAGACTT
Source organism: Elephas maximus indicus (assembly GCF_024166365.1). Lineage (NCBI taxonomy): Eukaryota > Metazoa > Chordata > Mammalia > Proboscidea > Elephantidae > Elephas > Elephas maximus. The sequence continues at coordinate 141,664,264 of NC_064819.1, read as the reverse complement.
TAAATCCATCATAAAGGATAAGGAAGGACACTATATAATGATTAAAGGGACAATATACCAAGAAGATATAACCACACTAAATATTTATGCATCCAATGACAGGGCTGCAAGATACACAAAACAAACTCTATCAGCATTGAAAAGTGTGATAGAAAGCTCCACTATAATAGTAGAAGACTTCAACACACCACTTTTGGTGAAGGACAGGACATCCAGGAAGAAGCTCAATAAAGATGTGGAAGATCTAAATGCCACAACCAACCAACTTGACCTCATAAACATATATAGAACACTCCACCCAACGGCAACCAAGTATACTTTTTTTTCTAGTGCACATGGAATATTCTCTAGAATAGACCACATCTTAGGTAACAAAGCAAGCCTTAGCAGAATCCAAAACATTGAAATATTACAAAGCATCTTCTCTGACCATAAGGCCATAAAAGTGGAAATCAATAACAGAAAAAGCAGGGAAAAGAAATGAAACACTTGGAAACTGAACAATACCCTGCTCAAAAAAGACTGGGTTATAGAAGACATTAAGGATGGAATAAAGAAATTCATAGAATCCAATGAGAACAAAAACACTTCCTATCAGAACCTTTGTGACACAGTTAAAGCGGTGCTAAGAGGTCAATTTATATCAATAAATGCACACATCCAAAAAGAAGAAAGGACCAAAATCAAAGAATTATCCCTACAACTTGAACAAACAGAAAGAGAGCAACAAAAGAAACCCTCAGGCACCAGAAGAAAACAGATAATAAAAATTAGAGCAGAACTAAATGAAATAGAGAACAGAAAAACAACTGAAAGAATTAACAAGACCAAAAGCTGGTTCTTTGAAAAAATCAACAAAATTGATAAACCTTTGGCCAAACTGACAGAAGAAAAACAGGACAGGAAGCAAATAACTTGAATAAGAAATGAGATGGGCAATATTACAACAGACTCAACTGAAATTAAAAGAATCATATCAGATTACTATGAAAAATTGTACTCTAACAAATTTGAAAACCAAGAAGAAATGATTTCCTAGAAACACATGACCTACCTAAACTAACACAAACAGAGGTAGAACAAGTAAATAGACCCATAACAAAAGAAGAGATTGAAAAGGTAATCAAAAAACTCATCCCCCCGCCCCCCCCCCAAAAAAAATCCCTGGCCTGGATGGCTTCACTGCAGAGTTCTACCAAACTTTCAGAGAAGAGTTAACACTACTACTACTAAAGGTATTTCAGAGCATTGAAAAGGACAGAATACTACAAAACTCACTCTATGAAGCCAGCATATCCCTGATACTAAAACCAGGTAAAGACACCACAAAAAAAGAAAATTACAGACCTATATCCCTCATAAACACAGATGTAAAAATTCTCAACACAATTCCAGCCAATAGAATTCAACAACATATCAAAAAAATAATTCACCATGACCAAGTGGGATTCATACTAGGTATGCAGCGATGGTTCAACATTAGGAAAACAATTAATGTAATCCATATTATAAATAAAACGAAAGACAAGAATCACATGATTTTGTCAATTGATGCAGAAAAGGCATTTGACAAAGTTCAACACCCATTCATGATAAAAACTCTCAGCAAAATAGGAATAGAAGGAAAATTCCTCAACATAATAAAGGGCATTTATACAAAGCCAACAGCCAAGTTCACCCTAAATGGAGAGAGTCTGAAAGCATTCCCCTTGAGATCACAAATCAAACAAGGATGCCTTTTCTCTCTGCTCTTATTCAACATTGGGCTGGAAGTCCTAGCCAGAGCAATTAGGCTACATGAAGAAATAAAGTGCATCCAGACTGGCAAGGAAGAAGTAAAAGTATCTCTAGTTGCAGATGACATGATCTCATACACAGAAAACCCTAAGGAATCCTCAAGAAAACTACTGAGACTAATAGAAGAGTTCAGCACAGTATCAGGATACAAGATAAACATACAAAAATTAGGTGGATTCCTCTACATCAACAAAAAAAAGCATAGAAGAAGAAATCACCAAATCAATACCTTTTACAGTAGCCCCCAAGAAGATAAAATACTTAGGAATAAATCTTACCAGAGATGTAAAAGACTTATACAAAGAAAACTACAAAACACTTGGGCAAGAAACCAAAATAGACCTACATAAGTGGAAAAACATACCTTGCTCATAGATAGGAAGACTTAACATTATAAAAATGTCTATTCTACCAAAAGAGATCTATAGGTTTAATACAATTCTGATGCAAATTCCAACGACATTCTTTCATGAGATGGCGAAACAAATCACCAACTTCATATGGAAGGGAAAGAGGCCCCGGATAAGTAAGGCATTACTGAAATTGAAGAACAAAGTTGGAGCCCTTACTCCACCTGATTTTAGAAACTATTATACCACCACAGTAGTCAGATCAGCCTGGTACTGGTTCAACAACAGATACATAGGCTAATGGAACAGAACTGAGAATCCAGACATAAATTCATCCACGTGTGATCAGTTGATATTTGACAAAGCCCCCAAAGCAGTTAAATGGGGAAAAGACAGTCTTTTTAACAAATGGTGCTGGGATAACTGGATATCTGTCTGCAAAAAAATGAAACAAGGCCATACCTCACTCCATGCACAAAAATGAGCTAAAAATGGATCAAAGACCTAAATATAAAACCTAAAACTATAAAGATCATGGAAGAAAAAATAGGGACAACGTTAGGAGCCCTAATACATGACATAAACAGTATACAAAACATTACCAACAGTGCAGAAGAAAAACTAGATAACTGGGAGCTCCTAAAAATCAAACACCTATGCTCACCAAAAGAGTAAAAAGATTACCTACAGACTGAGAAAAAGTTTTTACCCATGACATTTCCGATCAGTGCCTGATCTCTAAAATCTACATGATACTGCAAAAACTCAAAGACAGAAACACAAATAACCCAATTTAAAAATGGGCAAATGATATGAACAGACACTTCACTAAAAAGACATTCGGGTAGCTAGCAGCTACATGAGGAAATGCTCATGGTTATTAGCCATTAGAGAAATGAAAATCAAAAGCACAATGAGATCTTATCTCACTCCAACAAGGCTGGCATTAACCTAAAAAACACAAAACAATAAATGTTTGAGAGGCTGTGGAGAGATTCGAACACTTACACACTGCTGGTGGGAATGTGAAATGGTATAACCACTTTGGAAATTGATTTGGTGCATCCTTAAAACGCTAAAAATAGAACTACCATACAATTCAGAAATCCCACTTCTTGGAATATATCCCAGAGAAATAAGAGCCTTTACACGAACAGATATATGCATACCCATGTTGATTGCAGCACTGTTTACAATAGCAAAAAGATGGACGCAACCAAGGTGCCCATCAACGGACGAATGGATAAATAAATTATGGTATATTCACACAATGAAATACTATGCATCAATAAAGGACTGTGATGAATCTGTGAAACATTTCATAACATGGAGGAATCTGGAAGGCATTATGCTGAGTGAAATTAGTCAGTTGCAAAAGGACGAATATTGCATAAGACCACTATCATAAGAACTTGAGAAATAGTTTATACAGAGAAGAAAATATTCTTTGATGGTTACGAGAGGAGGGAGGGAGGGACAGTGGGAGAGGGGTATTCACTAATTCGATAGATAAGAATTACTTTAGATGAGGGGAAAGACAACACACAATACAGGCGAGGTCAGCACAATTGGACTAAACCAAAAGCAATGAAGTTTCCTGAATAAACTGAATCCTTTGAAGGCCAGCCTAGCAGGGGTGGGAGTTTGGGGACCATGGTTTCAGGGGACATCTAAGTCAATTGGCATAATAAAAGCTATTAAGAAATCATTCTGCATCCCACCTTGGACAGTGGTATCTGGGGTTTAAATGCTGGCAAGCGACCATCTAAGATGCATCAATTGGTCTCAACCCACCTGGATCAAGGGAGAATGAAGAACACCAAGGGCACAAGGTAATTAAGAGCCCAAGAGACCAGAGGTTACATCAGCCTGAGACCAGAAGAACTAGATGGTACCTGGCTACAGCCGATGACTGCCCTGACAGGAAACACAACAGAGAACCCCTGAGGGAGCAGGAGAGCAGTGGGATGCAGACCCCAAATTCTCATAAGACCAGACTTAATGGTCTGACTGAGACTAGAAGGACCCCAGTGGTCGTGGCTCCCAGAGCTTCTGTTGGCCCAGGACAGGAACCATTCCCAAAGCCAACTCTTCAGACAGGGATTGGACTGGACAATGGGTTGGAGAGGGATGCTGGTGAGGCATGAGCTTCTTGGATCAGGTGGACACTTGAGACTATGTTGGCATCTCCTGCCTGGAGAGGAGATGAGATGGTAGAGGGAGTTAGAAGCTGCCACAATCGACACGAAAAGAGAGAGTGGAGGGAGGGAATGGGCTGTCTCACTAGGGGGAGAGCCATTGGGAGTATGTAGCAAGGTGTGTATAAGTTTTTTGCGTGAGAGACTGACTGGATTTGTAAACTTTCACTTAAAGCACAATAAAAAATAAAAAAAAAAAAAGAGAAAGGATATTGATGAGAACTCATTTTACAGTTGCTTTATATCAAGCAACTCTCACCACAATTCTACTTGTTAGGCATTAATTTAGAAAAAAGAAGTTTAAAAGTTGAGGAACCTGAGGGTTATACGGTTTCAGTATTCCTTCAGGTCACCTGGCTAACAAGAAATAGAGCCACAATGTAAATGTCTAAATCCATTACATTTCTACTTTAGCATGCTATTTTATGTTAATCTCTGGAATATTGGTTAAAATGGTTCAGATTTCACTTCCTTTTATCTTACACAGGGAAAACATAAAGCGCTGTTTGTTTATATTTTTAACTTTTCAAACAAAAACATGTCTAATGTTTTTTAATGTTATTAATGCAAATGAAAGTGTAATACATGGATGACTTCTGCTCAGTTTTAACAGGTAAAGATACCAGATCATTTACTGAAGTAGAGAAATGACCTTATATTGAGGAGTACATACAAAGTCATTTATGGCAGCAAAGCCTTGTCATATCTCTGGGACTTGTCTTGTCAATCACTAGCTTTCAAGAGTGTGCATTCTGTCCCTTTGTTTGAAGGTAACAAAGCTTGTTGGATAGAAACTTTCCTTCTCTTGAAGAAAAATGACATGTGGCTGTCTCTTTTGTCTCTGTAAACAAGTAAAAACCACTTGTCATCTTTTTTATGTTTGCAAAGGACTGAGATATCTTAATTGAAAACAGCAAAATTAAGAATTTTTTTTTAATATTTATGAATTTTGCGTTAAGGAGAGAATCCTTACAAAATCATTCTATTGAGTTCCTTTTGTAGACTAGATTTCTTGAATTCAAAACAAAGGTAAAAATATATATAATTTACATTAGTCTGCTTTGGTATTTTTTAAAAATAAAATATATTAAAAATTTAAAACATTTTGTTCTAGTTCTGTTGATTGGTTTAAAAATGTAATACATGAATTACGTAAAAGCTTGTCATTTAAATTTAATTATATAATTGTCTTTTTCTCTTATTTTTCATGCCAAGAGAAGAAAGGGAAGAACAGAGTATACCAGTCAAGCACAGTCAAGCCTAACCTTCCCTCTGTTTTACATTGAGGAAGAATAAATTTCCATGATGTCACCGTAACTATTCATCTTCAGTCTGCAAATTTGTGTCATACATGGGGAGGGTTACAGATTTATGCTTCCAGAAATTCAGCTTAAAAATCTTCCTGTTATCATAAAACACCCCAAATACTGAAAAAATACATTTTTTTTTTTTTTAATTGTTACCTGAAAGAAAATAAGGAAATCCTAAGGGACTAAGAAAGAAATGGCAAACCACAAAACAGATTCATAATCACAACCTAATACTGGAGTCCCTGGGTGTTGCTAATGGTTAATATAGTAGATTGCTGACTGAAAAGTTGGAGATGTGAGTCCAGTCAGATACCTACAGAGCACAGTTCTACTCTAACACACATGGGGCTACCATGAATTGGAATCACCTTGACAGCAACTTTTTTTTTTTTAAATGTTGGCATACCCTCAGGACATTTGGCAATACCAAAAACTTGCTTCAGATCTTTGAAGGGGACATGCGAGAAAGTCTTGGACTTGAAGATGATGGAAAAGAGGCTCCTACTTGAAGCTGTTTATATCCAAAAGCTATACCCCTAGTGAAACTAAAAAAATACCTACAGATAAGAAAGGAAAGTAATAGAACTGTCATTGTTGGATTTCACTCTTTTTGTTGTCGTGTGCTATCAAGTCGATTCTGACTCATGGTGACCCCATATGACAGAGTAGAACTGTCCCATAGGGTTTCCCAGACTGTAATCTTTACAGGGGAAGGAGCCCTGGTGGCACAGTGCTGAAGCACTTGGATGTTAACTGAAAAGTTGGTGGTTCTAATTCACCAGCAGCTCCGGGGAGAACGATGTGGCAGTCTGCTTCTATAAAGATTACAGCCTTAGAAACCCTATGGGGCAGTTTTACTCTGTCCTATAGGGTTGCTATGAGTTGCAACTGACTGAATGGCAACAGGTTTTTGGCTTTAATCTTTACAGGGACAGATCACCAGATCTTTTCTCCCAAGGAGCTGCTTTTATTCATTTATACTTTGCTGCTACATCAAAAACCAAAAGGGAAGAACATGCTCAGCATTTTCCAAGCTGAAAGAACTGAAGAAAAAATTCAAACCTCGAGTTGCAATAGTGAAGGATTCCATGGAGAAAAAACTAAACAACATGGGAAACATTAAAAGAAGGTGGAAGGAATACACGCAGTCATTATACCAAAAAGAATTTGTTGACATTCAACCATTTCAAGAGGTAGCATATGATCAGGAACCAATGGCACTAAAGGAAGAAATCCAAGATGCACTGAAGGCACTAGCAAAAAACAAGGCCTCAGGAATTGATGGAATATCAATTGAGGTGTGTCAACAAATGGATACAGAGCTGGAAGTACTCACCTGTCAATGCTGAGAAATTTGGAAGATAGCTACCTGGCCAACTGGCTGGAAGAGATCTATATTTATGCCTATTCCCAAGAAGGGTGATCCAATCGGATACGGAAATGTTTAAACAATATCACCACTATCACATGCAAACAAAATTTTGCTAATAAAGGCCGGATTCAGAAGAGGACATGGAACCAGGGATATCATTGCTGATGTCAGATGGATCCAAGCTTAAAGTAGAAAATACAAGAAAGATGTTTACCTGTGTTTTATTGATTATGCAAAGGCATTTGACTGTGTGGGTCATAACAAATTATGGATAACATTGCAAAGAATGGAAATTCCAGAACACCTAATTGTGCTCATGAAGAACCTGTGCGTAGATCAAGAGGCAGTTGTTTGAACAGAACAAGGGGATACTGCGTGGTTTAAAGTCAGGAAAGGTGTGTGTCAGGGTTGTATGCTTTCACCATACCTATCCTGTATGCTGAGCAAATAATCCGGGGAACTGGACTGTATAAAGAAGAAAAGAACATCAGGGTTGGAGGAAGACTCATTAATAACCTGCAATATGCAGATGACACAACCTGGCTTGCTGAAAGTGAAGAGGACTTAAAGCCCTTACTCATGAAGATCAAAGACCAGTATAGATTACACCTCAACATAAAAAAAAAAAAATCCTCACAACTGGACCAATGAGCAACATCATGATAAACAGAGAAAACATTGAAGTTGTCAAGGATTTCATTTCACTTGGATCCACAATCAACGCCCATGGAAGCAGCAGTCAAGAAATCAAATGACGCATTGCACTGGGCAAATCTTCTGGAAAATACCTGTTTAAAATATTGAACAGCAAAGATGTCACCCTGAAGACTAAGGTGCGCCTGACCCAAGTCATGGTATTTTCAGTCACATCTTATGCATGTGAAAGCTGGACAATGAATAAGGAAGACCGAAGAAGAGTTGACGCTTTTGAATTGTGGTATTGGTAAAGAATATTGAACATACCATGGACTGCCAAAAGAATGAACAAATCTGTCTTAGAAGAAGTACAACCAGAATGCTTCTTAGAAGCAAGGATGGTGAGACTGTGTCTTACACACTTTGGACATGTCAGGAGGGATCAGTCCCTGGAGAAGGATGTCATGCATGGTAAAGTACAGGGTCAGTGAAAAAGGGGAAGACCCTCAACAAGATGGATTGATACAGTAGTTGCAACAGTGGGCTCAAGCATAACAATTGTAAGGATGGCACAGGACCAGGCAGTGTTTCGTTCTGTGGTACATAGAGCCGCTATGAGTCAGAACTGACTCAACGGCACCTAACTAAAACAACAGTGATAGGAAGGGAAAAGTGTGCCATTAGGGAAGAGCACAAAGGGGGTCTCAACTGTATTGGTGAAGCTCCATTTCCTAAGTGGTATAGTGAGTATATGTTTATTTTAAAGTCTTTATACCTTTTATTGTCTTAAGTGTTTCTTAATACATGTTTTATAGTATAGAAAAAATGGGTATAGAAAAGACGAAGAATGTAAAAGGAAGAACTGATGGAAGGGAAGAAGAAGGAGCAAGCAAAGGTGGAAGGGAGAAAAATTTACAGAACTGGAAAGAACATCCTACTTTACACTTCTACACAGGTTTTGACATCCGTGAGATTTGAACTTAAATCCCAGCTCAACCACTTAGTAGCACTATGATCTTGGGCAATTTACTGAACCTCTCTAAGCCTTATTTCTTCAACTGTAAAATTGGATAATTATAGTACCTGCCTCAATGGATTGCTCTGATGACAAAATGAGGAAATACAGGTAGTATTTAGCAGAGTTTCTATCATATATTGAGTACACAATAAACCTTAGTAGCTGTTATCTTTATCAAGGGCAGATTATCCAATAGACAATCTTCTTACTGGTTCATCTGCCCCTGTCAGGGATTGTACATTTCATAAAAGGCTTTGATTCCCTAGGAAGGTGCTGTGGAGTTGGGAGAGAGACAGATGCCAGTCATACCTAGAAGCAGAATCTTTGACGTGCTAAAAAAAATGTGAAATTGTCTACTACAAATGATCTGGTAAGCAAGATAAGCACCTGCTTACCTTGCCTATTGGATAATCCATTCTTGATCTTTATCCTTTAAGCTACCACTCAAATCATATCTCTTCCTGTTAGCAATACCTTCCATTTGACAGCTGAAACTCATCAATTTTTAGTTTTTAAAGTATTTTGATATATTTGATCCACACAGCATGTGAGAGGTGGGGAGGAATGGTATCTTAGAGCATAGAGTTTAAAGCCCACAACCTGTGAGGGCAAGAGATGGACCTTGAAGCCACTCTCCATATTTCCAACCTAGCATTCTTTCCAGTCTATCATGACTGTTCCTTTAATAGAAGGTGAGTTCCATGTGGATAGAGACTATTTCTTATTCTGCTTTGTATTCACCATTGCACCTTCCTTAAAACCAAACCTGCTGCTGTCAAGTCGATTCTGACTCATAGCAACCCTATAGGACGGAGTAGAACTACCCCAGAGTTTCAAGGAGTGCCTGGTGGATTTGAACTGCTGACCTTTTGGTTAGCAGCCATATCACTTCACCACTAAGCCACCAAGTTTTCCGCACCTTCCTTAGAACTCCTTAAAGTGTATGTGCCCCATCAAAATATACATTGGTTGATAAAAAGAACATTACTCGTGTTTGTCACAGTGCATTTTAATTTTTCTTAAATTACCAGTACTTGCCAAGAGTTTTAAAGTAAGAGTGATATTAGTAGAGTAAAACTGTGTAACATTTGTGGCAGAAGTTTGAATCTTATCAACAGTGGGTAAGGGAAAGAAAAGGCTTGCTCAATAAACCTCAAAGTTACAGAGCTGCATTTTATGTTTCTATTACTCTTATCTGTGGAATTTATATGCTTTTTCAAACCAGGAAAGATATGTTTGGGAAGTATTAATGGTGCTCCAGAGATATATCATCAAGAATTAAAATAATGATTTGGGCACGGAGAAGAAAACTAATCACACTATGGGTGCAAGACAAGACAGACTAGATTTTAGGATTGGCACAAAGGCTAGCTTTGCCAATGCAAAAGTCCTGAGCCTCTATGTGTTGTATGAAATCTTTCACAGAGTAAACAGCCCTCACACAGTTCAAAATAAGACCCAGGTGCAGGCTCCTAATGTGTGCATTCTTCAGTGATAAAAAAAAAGAGTAATCTATTACTGCTGAATTAAAAAAAAAAAAGGGTTCCAAAACAACGCCTGTGCCTTCCAAATAACCACAGTATGAAAATAAAACCTGAGAAACAGGGACAGCTTTGAAGACTTGAAAGATGAATTGCTGTCCCTTAAGGGACCAACCAAAATGTTCTCTAAACAACAGTAATCAAGATCGAGAGGCTGTGGAGCCAGGGCACAAGCAAGGACAAGACCCAAATCATCCTGTGGATGGTTTTCCACATGATAGAGTGGAATCTGTCTGCAGATGCTTTCTCAGTGATATTTGGGAATGATATTCACCAATTTCATTATTTCACAAGAATATTATTAAAATGGAGTATAAGGGATAAGTCATTAAGTATGTGTTAAACAAATGATCCATGTTCTTGCATTTCATAGTCATAGATAGTACAACTGCTAATGGGTGTGTGTAAAGGTGAAGAGCTGAAAAAAACACAACAAATGTTTCTCTCTACAAACTATCATAGTGCATATTGTGAATGCACCCAGTAATATTACAAAGTGTTCAGACTCCACCATAGACTACTCTAAGGGGTTGCGCATGTTACTGGCATAGTAACTGGAATTTCTAATAGAAATCATTAAAAAATTAGGAATTGCAGTCTGGAAAAATATTTTTGTTGTACAGAGATTTCTGTCGTAATGGCATATGTTGAAATTGAATTTGTCCTATATAATGAGAAATACTTCTTCTAAAGCCATATCCTGAGTTCCAGGATTGAAGAAGAGAATATAATTTCTCCATATTGAAGAAAGGCAATCATTCATCTTACTTCTGTCTTCACCATGAAAAGCTCAAATCTCAACTGAGTGAGAACTTCCACAGGAAACTGTTTGATAGGGAGTCAGCGTTCTGTTCTGCCATGTTAAATGCCTGGTTCCTGAGGGAAACATCTATCTTCTCTGCTTCGAAAATCATCAAACAGCTGTAAGTGGTCCTGGACCTGCTGGATGGTTTCCAAAGCTTTCTTGCATTTTTCGCTTAAGAAATGTAATATTAATGTAATTTCAAGCTACATGGAACAAGGGAAATAGCACGATAGAACAGTACATATACCACTGGCGTTCCTATTAACTGATATTTCTTTGCCTCAACTCTAGCCTCATTCTCCTGTTTCTACTCAGCAAAGTATAATATTGAGAGCAGGAATGATTAATCACCTCAAAAAATATAGAAGTATCATTGTCTAGTAGAAAAAATATTAGAGGGGAGAATTTTTCTTAATTTATAGGTAAAGAACCTGAGCTTCAAAGTAGTAAAGAGAGTGGTCAATTATAGAAGTTTTGGAAAATATATTTTAATGAGAAAAAAATCACTCATAATTCTAACACAGATCTACCCTCCAGTTATGGACTGAATTGTGTCCTCTCATAATATGTGTTGAAATCCTCACTCCTGTACCTATAAATATGAACATATTTGGAAATAGGGGCTTACCTTTGTTATGTCAAAGACGTCATACCAGAGTAGGTGGATATTAAACCTAATCGCTTCGGGGTTATAAAAAGTGAGGAAAAAACAAAGAATCACACACAGTGAGAAGAGGAAGACAATCCCAGGAACGCCAAAGATTGCTGACAGCTACTAGAAGCTGAAATAGACAAGGAAGGCCCTCCACCTAGAGCTATGGCCTGTATTTGGACTTCTAGCCTTCTGAAGAGGAGGTAGAACAAGGGATATCATTGTTGATGTCACATGGATCTTGGCTGAAAGCAGAGGATACCAGAGAGATATTTACCTGTGTTTTATTGACTATGCAAAGGCATTTGACCGTATGGATTGTAACAAATTATCGATAACATTGTGAAGAAGGGGAATTTCAGGACACTTAATTGTGCTCATGAGGTACCTGTACATAGATCAAGAGGTTTAAAATCAGGAAAGCTGTGTGTCAGTGTTGTATTCTTTCACCATATTTATTCAATCTGTATGCTTAGAAAATAATCTGAGAAGCTGGACTATATGAAGAAGAACACAGCATCAAGATTGGAGGAAGACTTATTAACAACCTACATTATGCAGATGACACAACCTTGCTTGCTGAAAGCAAAGTACTTAAATCACTTACTGATGAACAGCAAAGACTACAACCTTCAGTATGGATTATGCCTCAACATCAAGAAAACAAATATTCTCACTACTGGACCAGTAAGCAACACCATGATAAACGGAGAAAAGATTGAAGTTGCTAAGATTTTCATTTTACTTGGATACATAATCAATGCCCATGGAAACATCAGTCAAGAAATCAAATGACGTATTGCATTGGGCAAATCTGCTGCAAAAGACCTCTTTAAAGGTAAAATGCAAAGACGTAATTTTGAGGACTAGAGTGCACCTGACCCAAGCCATGGTATTTTCAGTCACCTCATACGCATGTGAAAGCTGGACAGCGATGACCAAAGAAGAATTGATGCCTTTGGAATTGTGATGTTGGCAAAGAATCTTGAATATACCATGGATTGCCAGAAGAATGAACAAATCTGTCTTGGGAGAAGTACAGCCAGAATGCTCATTAGAAACAAGCATGGGGAGACTTCGTCTCTCATACTTTGAACATGTTATCAGGTGGGATCAGTTCCTGGAGAAGGGCATCATGCTTGGTAAAGCGGAGGGTCAGCAAAAAAGAGGAACACCCTCAACAAGATGGATTGACCCAGTGGCTGCAACAATGGGTTCAAACATAGCAAGAATTGTGAGGATGGCACAGGACCGGGCAGTGTTTTGTTCTGTTGTCCATGGCGTCGCTGTAAGTTGGAACCGACTCAACGTCACTGAACATCAACAGCTTCCTGATTGTGAGAAACTAAATTTCTGCTCTTTAAAACCACTCACTTATGGTCTTTCTGTTATGGCAGCACTAGGTAACTAAGACACCTCCATTAGCATCTAGAATATTCTCTTTTATGTAATGGTGATTTTTTTTTTTTTACCTAATTAAAACATATTAATTAAATTCATAATGAACATTTCTCATTGTTCTTCCAAGACATTAACAGTTTGATAGTGTTCTGTTTCTTAAGTGTACAATAATATGCCTAGCTAGTCACTAGTAAATTTTGCTTTTTTCATACTTCACTCTACTGTGATAAAGACCTTTTCGCATAAATCTTCTTCAAAATCTATAAACATTTCCTTAGGATGAATTTTTGAAGTGGAACAACTGAATTTATTTATTTCTAGATATCACTAATCTACATTTGAAAAATTCACTCGTGAAATATTTATTCATTCAAGGAGCCCTGGTGGCGTAGTGGTTAAAGCACTTCACTGCTAACCTAAAGGTCTGTGGTTTGACCCCACCAGGCTCTCCAAGGGAGAAAGATATGGCAGTCTGCTTCCATAAAGATTTACAGCCTTGAAAACCCTATGAGGCAGTTTTACTCTGTTCCGCTATGAGTCGGAACTAACTCAATGGCAATGAATTTTTTTTTTTAATTCATTCATTTATTATTTCTTTCATCAGATATATATGAAGTTTTCTGATTTGTAAGATATTAAGCCCAATGTTAAGAATGCATCCCTGAATAAGACACTGTTACAGATGGAATTGTGTCCCCCCAGAATATGTGTTGGAATCCTCATTGGCATAATCCCATTTGGGAATAAGATTTTCTTTTTTATTTTAACGAGGCTATAGCAGTATAGGGTGTGCCAAAAGCCTAATCACTTCTGGGTTATAAGGAGCAGCATATACACAGAAACAAGCAAGCACAAATGGCATGAGATAGGTGCAATGTAAAGACCTTCAAGAAACTGAGGAACATGGGGGCTACAGAAGCTGAAGGAGACAAGGAGCTTCCCCCAGAGAGAGAGGCTTCCCCTAGAGCTTCTAGCCTCCTAAACTGTGAGCAAAAAAATTTCTGTTCCTTAAAGCCACCCACTACTGGTATTTCTGTTACAGCAACATATTCCTCCCTGCTCATATTGTATAATATCAACTCTGCTTCCTCCAGTGATTAAAGTAAATTATTTTTGCCAGAAAATGTCATCTTTCCTTATATTTTGCTGTCTTGGCTGCTAGACTCTTGCTGTAACTACTCTAGAAGTGTTCACTGCTGGGAATCAGGACCTTTATAACCACAGAGCATAGAGTCATGGAGGTAGGAATCCAAAATTCCCCAAGTAGATCATTGGGAGTGAGGCTAAGTAAGGCTCTTCCAGTTTCTACCCCTTGTATCCCTGGATCTTTGTGTTCTACTTAATAGTGGGGAAGAAAGCAAAAACAAAATCAAAACACCTGGAAAATAAAAAATCAGAAATTGATTTAGGATGTATACTGCATCCTGGAGGTCAGTGCCTAGTCACTGAATGTTATCATTTTCAAGTCGGCACCTCTGCTGTGTTTTCAAAAGGTCGTTACATTGCACTAGGCACCTGAATCTTTGTGAAATTAATTTTTCATCCCTGGAGGGCATGTATCTTACCACGACCTTTAAGATACTTGCTAATTCTTATCCTTTTTATTTTGATTAAAATGATGTCATCTACAAAGTGAACCAGTGTGATATTTAGCAGTCAGTAAAAAAAAAAAAAAAAAAATTTTTTTTTTTTACAGTTGGTCCAGGCACCTTTGGGATATTTTATGACAAAGGACAGAAGAATTAACATGAGAAAAACTTTAAGTGTATTCTGTTCCTCTTTTCTTCTCCCATGTGAATGTAAACTACTTCTGTGTTCTCTTTCCTGATGTGTTTGGAAAACAAAACATTTAGCAAATCAATGGACTCATGCCATCTTCCTAAAGTTGTGTTAATCTGCTCAATCAAAGATAGTACATCTGGACAACAGCTGCAATTGACTTTATAACACGTTTGAGTTTGAAGCAGCCCATTGTCATCCCCCAGGATCCATCTGGTTATTACAGAGGCAAAATTGGCGAAGCAAATGGGCTTATGGGAGCGCCACTTTTGAATGATCCTCAGCAAAATTTTACTTGTGTGTTATATTAATGATATTGTTTGATAATTTCCACATTTGGCTGGATCACTTTTCTTGAAAATAGAGATAAATGTGTATCTCTTCCAGTCAGTTGGTCAAGTAGCTCTCTTCCAAATTTCTTGGCATAGACAAGTGAGCACTTCCAGCTCTGCATCCATTTGTTGAAACATCTCAGTTGGTATTTCATCAATCCCTGGAGACTTGTTTTTTGTCAATGCCTTCAGTGGAGCTTGGACTTTTTCCTTCAGTACCATCGGTTCCTGATCATATGCTACCTTCTGAAATAGTTAAACGTCCACCAATTATTTTTGGTACAGTGGCTCTGTGTATTCCTTCTATCTTCTTTTGACGCTTCCTGTGTCCATTTAATTTTTCCCCATAGAATCTTTCATTTTGCTGAAGATCATTCAAAAGCAGCTGCTTTATCAACAGGGAACTACCAGGAATTCATGCTAGGTTAAGAAGAGGATGTGGAACCAGGGATGTCATTGCTGATTTCGGATGGATCTTGGCTGAAAGCAGAGAATACAAGAAAGATATTCACCTGTGTTTTATTGACTATGCAAAGACATTTGTCTGTGTGGATCATAAATTATGGATAACATTGCTAAGAATGGGAATTCCAGAACACTTAATTGTGCTCATGAGGAACCTGTACACAGATCAACAGGCAGTTGTTTGAACAGAACAAGGGGATACTACATGGTTTAAAGTAAGGAAAGGTATGTGTCAGGGTTGTATCATTTCACCATACCTATTTAATCTGTATGCTGAGCACATAATCTCAGAAGCTGGACTATATGAAGAAGAAGGTGACATCAGGATTGGAGGAAGACTCATTAACAACCTGCACTATGCAGATGACACAACCTTGCTTGCTGAAAGTGAAGAGGACTTGGAAACCTTACAGATGAGGATCAAAGATGACAGCCTTCAGTATGGATTACACCTCAACATCAAGAAAATAAAAACCCTAACAACTGGACCAATAAACAGCATCATGATAAATGGAGAAAGTATTGAATTTGTCAAGAATTTCATTTTACTTGGATCCACAATCATAACCCATGGAAACAGCAATTAAGAAATCAAAAGACGCATTGCATTGGGCAAATCTACTGCAAAAGACCTCTTTAATGTGTTACGAAACAAAGATGTCACCTTGAAGACTAAGGTGCACCTGACCCAAGCCATAGTATTTTCAGTTGCCTTATATGCATGTGAAAGCTGGAGGATGAATAAGGAAGACTGAAGAAGAATTAACACCTTTGAATTATGGTATTGGTGAAGAATATTGAATATACCATGGGCCGCCAAAAGAACAAATAAATCTGTCTTTGAAAAAGTACAACCAGAATACCCCTTAGAAGCAAGGATGGCGAGACTACATCTCACATACTTTGGACATGTTATCAGGAGGGATCAGTCCTTGGAGAAGGACATCATGCTTAGTAGAGGGCTAGTGAAAAAGAGGAAGACCCTCAATGAGATGGATTGACACAGTGGCTGCAACAACATGCTCAAGCATAGTAATGATTGTGAGGACCAGGCAGTGTTCTGTTATGTTGTACACAGGATTGCTATGAGTCAGAATTGACTCAATGGCACCTAACAGCAACAACATGGGAGAACCATCTCCATATTCCTTAGGTATTTAAAAGTGGTGTTAATTTCTGCCATTCCTTCTGAGATATAATACTAATTTGGTTTTAACCAATGAGTGATGCTTCAGAGGTTTCTACTTGTCTTTCCCTGCTACAATATCTCTTACCCCTCAGGGTAAGAAATCAGTATGAAGATTTTGCCAACTATTGGCAGTATTATATCTCAGAAGGAATTATATATTTGGAGACAAGAATAACACCACCAAGTAGTTGTATAGACCCAATGCACCAACTGTGAGTTGGACCTGTGCTAGGACCTCACATGATTTCTGTAACCACCTCCTTCCCCACCCCGCCCCCCGCTTTAATAGGAAGGCCATAATGGTGTTTCTGGTCCTTAGGTCAACTTGGATCATATTTCCAATACTCTTCCTGTCTAGGCACTCTCCATTCTGCAGTGCATGTTTACCTAACAAATGGCCAAAGTACTCTTTGTGGAAGTCTGGTTAAATCATTACCATGTAAACTTGCTGTGGTATTGTAGGCTCCTTTCTCCTCGATGCTTGGACTCTTCTTCAGTCAGTGGTTTCTGGGTCCAAAAACTGACTTATGCCCGGAAGCTGGGCAAGGTTTATGAGATCTTATTGGAGCAACCACCTTTAGACATCTGATGCTTATTTTTGATTTCTTCTGTTGTATAGATTGAGAATTCCCTAATTGGCTGCTCATGTATTTTATCCTTAGAACACTGTTCTATGTGCAATCACCATACCTCTCAGTGGGTCTGGCACTCTGGCTGCCACTCTAACCTTATTAAAACAAGTGACCCACCTTACTCGTGATGATAAAACACTGCCACCTGGCCTCTAATATTTTGGGATGTTATCATTCTCAGTACTATCAGGAAGCATTTTCTTGAATAACTCCTGATGTGATTGTAGTGTATAGTCAAGTTTAGGAAACATTGATCTGATAGAATGGTTTTGACTTTAGGTGTGACATTGTATCTTGTCATATATCAATGGAAAAGAATATCCATAAAATTATACAAATTATTTTATATTAATTGATTTTAAAATAATTACAGAGACATTCACTTACTAAAGATAAAATTCTGAAAATATGAATAGCCATAATATTATAACTTTCTTATTGGATGAGTATTTGGGTCAAGCTCTTACAGTTTATGAGAGAAGCATTCTGGAATGAATACTAGGTAATGCTCATCAAACAATAAAAGAAATACCTCATGATTGCACTTGATTTCATAAATACTAAAACTTTAATGTAGATAGTACTATGAAAATATAAATATGTGTGGAATTTCGGTTGTACATGAATGTTTACAGAAAAAAAAATTTTTTTTTTCTATACCATTATTAATTATAGCCAAAAGGTGGAAACAACCCGAGTTTCCACCAACAGATGAATGAATAAACAATGTGGTACATCCATACAATGGAATATTATATGACCATAAAAAGGAATGAAGTTCGGTGTTATGGATTGAATTGTGTGTCCCCCAAAAATGTTTGTCAGCTTGGCTAGTCCATGAATCCCAGTATTGTGTGACTGTCCACCATTTTGTCACCTGATGTGATTTTCCTGTGTGTTGTAAATCCTACCTCTATGATGCTAATGAGGTGAGATAAGCAGCAGTTATGTTAGGCAGAACTCAATCTACAAGATTAGATTTTGTCTTAAGTCAATGTCTTTTGAGATGTAAAAGAGAGAAGGGAGCTGAGAGACATGAGAACCCCATTGTCACCAAGAAAAAAGAGCCAGGGGAGTGTGTCATTTGGAGGTGGGGTCCCTGTGCTGAAAAGCTTCTAGTCCAGGGTAAGATTGATGACAAGGAACTTCCTCCAAAGCTGGCAGAGAAAGAAAGCCTTTCTCTCTAGCTGATGCCCTGGATTTGGACTCTAGCCTACTAGACTGTGAAAGAATAAACTTCTGTTTGTTGAAGCCATTGACTTGTGGTATTCCTGTTATAGTAGCGCTAGATAACAAAGTATAAAAGCACACACTATAACATGGATGGACCCTGAAAACATTATATTAAGTGAAAAAAATCAGTCACAAAAGGCACTATATGATTCCATTCAGATTTAAGTCCAGAAGAGCGAAATCTACAGAGACAGAAAGATTAGTTGTTGCTTAGGGCTTTGGGGGGTACAAAGGGGAGATAGGGATGTGATAACTAAAGGGTATGGGGTTTCTTTTTTAGGTGATGAAAATGTTCTAAAGTGAACTATAGTGATGCTTGCACATATCTGTAAATATTCTTAAAACCATTGAATCATACACTTTAAATGGGCAATTTATATGGCATGTGAGTTATATTTCAACAAAGCTGTTAATTTTTTTTTTTGGCTTTAACAAAAGTGAAGTTTATTTTCCTAAAGTAGGCTAAAAGCCCAAATTCAGGGTGTCAGCTCCAGAAGAAGGCTTTTTCTCCCTGTCAGCCTTTCTCATCAATCTTCCCCAGACTAGGAGCTTCTCTGAGCAGGGTTCCCAGGTCCAAAGGATGCCCTCTGCCCCTGGCACTGCTTTCTTGGTAGTAAGAGGTCCCTTGTCTCTCTGCTCACTTGTCTCTTTTGTATCTCAAGAGGTTGCCTCAAGACACAATCCAATCACATAGATTGATTCCTGCCTCACTAACACAATTGCTGCCCATCCTCCATCATTAACATCATAGAGGCAGGATTTACAACATGTAGGAAAATGACAAGATACCAGGAATCATGGACCAGTCAAATTGATACACACATATTTTGGGGGGCATAATTCAATCCATGACATTTCACCCTTTGGCTCCCCAAAAATCACATCCTTGCAACATGCAAAACATATTCACCCCATCATAGCAAAAGTCTTAACTCCAAGTCCAAAATCCAAAAATTCATGTTCATCTGTGAAATCTAGAATACAAGTTTTCTGCTTACAAAGGTACAATGGCAGAACAGGCACAAGCTAGACATTTCCATTACAATGGCAGACACTGGAGGAAAAGAAGGGATAACAGGCACCAAGCAAGTCAGCAGAACACGTTACATTAGCCCTCAAGGCTTTGAAAATAATCCGTTGTTCTCTGAGACCATTTATACAATGCACCTGCCCTCCAGACTCTAGGTATTAGCCACACTTTCTGGATTCTGAGTGGAGGCCCCTTGGCCCTGGGCTTCAGCTCAGCCTTTCAGGCCCACTGGGACAGCAACTCTGCTCCTTTGGCTTTAGACGCACCATTCTCCTAGTCCATCTGAGTAGCAACTCCACCCTTAGAAATGCCAGAGGCTATGGCTCCACCCTTTGAAACCCCTGAAGTCATGGCCAGATCTTTTGAGGCTGAGGCAGCTTGGCTTTTTGTGTTCTTTGTCTCTTCAGCTTCTGCTTCCTGGTTTCTTGGCCTCTCAGCTCCTCAGACCTCAAGCCGGCATCTGCCCTGCTGGGGCAAGTGTTCCAAACCTCAATAGCTCCACAGATAAGTACCTGGAGGCACCCTACTCTGCCAGGAAGCCACCTGCACACAGGCCCTCAGGACTCTCGCTCCATGAATTGGCTTCAGCGCTGTCTCGTGCTGGTGTCCTGGTTCTGCTGCTGTCAGTTCTCTGCCACTGCTGCTTCTCTGTCATTCACAGTTTCAAAACTGCTTCCACATTTTAAGTATCTGTTAGAATAGCACCCTACTCTGTCGGTGCCAAATTCTGTCATAGTCATCTAGTGCTGCTATAACAGAAATACCACAAGTGGATGGCTTTAACAAAGAAAAATTTATTTTCTCACAGTGTAGTAGGCTACAAGTCCAAATTCAGGGTGTGCTCAAGGGGAAGGTCTTTCTGGAGGAAGGTCTTTCTAATCAATCTTTGTCTGGACTAGGAGCTTCTCTGCGTGGGAACCCCAGGTCTAAAGGATGTGCTTTGCTTCTGGTGCTTCTTTCTTGGTAGTATGAGGTCGCTCAAAGTTGTTAAAATTTTAAGAAAAAAAAAGGAAGTTAAAGATAAAAAAGCAAATGAGAAACTTATAAGAGAGCAGACAGTGTGTTTAAATCTTGGGACTTTAAAATAATTTGTAGATAAAATCTTGGTGCTGGGAGATTGGAAGAGATAAAAAATGGGTCAACTTTGAATACAGATACTTGAAAACAAACAAACAAAAAAAGATTAAATTTAAGGAAATGGTATTGTGGAAATCACTTAACCTCATTTGGCATTAACTTTACAAGATGAAGTAATTATTCTAAATAATTTCTAGAGTTTCTTCCAGGACTAACTTTCTATGTTTCTAATTTTTTTTGTCAATTCCTGGCAAGAATCAAAATGAATTTTTAAAGAGATGGAGCTTGTGTTTGGATGTGTGTGCACTTAGAAAGTCATGTGGGCGGGTGGTAGGGAATTTCTGGGTTTGAGTGATGTCAGACTAAATAAACACATTTTTCCAATTCTCTTCTGGATACCCATAGAAATACACAAAAGAAAAAAAAAAAAAAGGCAGCAAAAGAGCTGGAAACTGTATAAAATGAATACCATACACAAAATCCAGGGATTTGTTCATTGACTGAATTGGAGATATAGATGGGTTTGAAAATAAAATCTTTGGCTCTACACACATATTCAATTCTCCTAATCAAAACAGGATAAATGGCCTGGTGAAAAGTTAATTGGGACCTATTCCAACTGACCATAATAGTTCAGAGACACAGGCACTATATAGTAACTAGATAATTATGTAGCAGTCCTCTAAATCTTCAGAAATTACCCTTGAAGCCACCCAGAACCAGAGTCACACCACCATCATATATTTCCTCTTGCCTATGTCTCTTTAGAGTCTTCCCACTCTGCCATATAAGACCTTTAGAAGTTTAAGGGGAATGGAAGGGGTAATTGTATTATAGAAGTCTTGGGTGGTGCAAACAGTTAAACACTTGACTACTAGCCAAAGAATTGGTGGTTCAAACCCACACAGAGGTTCCACAAAAGACAGGTCTGACAATCTGCTTCCAAAAGATCACAGCCTTGAAAACCCTGTGGGATAGTTCTACCATGCACACATGGGGTAGCCATATGTTGGAATCGACTTGATGGCAACTTACCACAATGATTGCATTATGGAATATTAGTTTACTTGAACCAAAAAAAAAAAAAAATTGCCAACAAGTCAATTCCTACTCACAGTGACCTACAGAGTGGAACTGCCTCATAGGGTTTCCAAGGAGTGGCTGGTAGATTTGAACTGCTAACCTTTTGGTTAGCAGCCCAGCTCTTAACCACCACACCACCAGGGCTCCAGTTTACTTAAGGCAAGGATTAAAAGCAGGAACAGAGACCAGAAAATTATGGTGTGTCAAAAATATTTGGTTTATATATTAAACCAAACCTGTTGCCGTCGAGTCGATTCTGACTCATAGTGACCCTGTAGAACAGAGTAGAGCTACCCCATAAAGCTTCCAAGGAGCGCTTGGTGAATTTGAACCGCTGACCTTTTGGTTAGCAGATGTGGCTCTTAATTACTATGCCACAAGGGTTTCCTTATGTATTAGAGGGTTACAAATATTGCAAAGTCTTTTACTCTCATTAAAGAAACTGAGAACACTTCATTACTCAAAAGTCATTTTCTTTATGCTAATTTCTTGTCTCATTAGAACAATCCCCAACAGATGTAGAAATCGAGATTAAAAACTATCCACCTGATGCTTCAGTAGGGTTTTAAATGGAGTTTTTCAAGCCACAATCCATGCCAAACAGAAAAAGCAAGGATATTTGTTATTTCTCCAGAGAGAGGGTAATGGCTAAGGAATGTTCATTTCAAATCAACATGAAGATGAAAATTCTAACAACTTTTGAACAGTAAAATGAGCTTCTTAAAAACATCTGAATCCCTATCACTGAATTTCTCCATTTTAGGGTAGATTTTTAATCAGGCTGATGGTGTAAAAACAGATTACTCTGCTCAAGGGAACATTCAACTAAATCACCCCCAAATCCATTCTAGTTGTAAGAGTTCATGAATCAATAAATGGGCTCATAATCTTGTGTTATTACTGTATGCTTCATGAGTGTACTATAAATCAAATTGAAGTTGTCTATCAGGTCTTTGTATTGAAGTTGTCTATCAGGTCTTTGTAGCCAGGTGAAAATCCATAGGGAAGGTTAGAAGCATGCATGGCCCACCTGTGACACATAATTTAAACAAACTCAAAACCACCCAACTTGCTTCAGCCATACTCCAATAGGATACAAGAGTGTCCAATCAATGATGGTGTATTTAACTGAGAAGACCCATCAAGAGTTGAACAACGGATGTCGGCAGACGATTGCAAATATGGGAGCAGCCTGGTATACATGGAAATTACATTCTAGTGCAGAAATAGATACATAATAGATACATAAACAACAACAAAAGGCTATAAAATGGGAAGCTTTATAATTAAGGTGAGTATACAATTCATTGCCCAATCTGGACCATGCTTGAGCATGAAAGAGCCAATTAATAATTATACTGGGATAACAGACAAGGCTTAGACTGTCCTGGCAAATCCAGATGTATAGTCACTGTCTAATGGACCTTTGTTTATGGTGAATATGATTATAGAAGGCAGAATGGCTAAATCAAGGGGTGGAGGGGTGGGGATCTCTAGGGGTCAGAGAGCTTATAATGTTTATCACTGTCTTGTGTTATTTTTATTTATGCATGCATCTAATTTCACCACCAGCCTTTAAGAACTTTGAAGCTGGGCTGCATACCCTATTCGTCATCTCGTATCCCACAGTGCTCACAGACCACCTCCTCACAGTGGTCACTTAATGTGTGTTGAATGGATGCATTCATTTTTCTTTCATGTCTCAATGCTCTCTTTCCACCAGTTTTAAAAATTTTCAGTCATCATGCTCTGGTACATATTTCTACTGCCTGTGCAATGTGTCACCACTTACTTTACAAATTTATCTACGCACTTACAAAGTAAATGTAAGTATAATGTGTATTATTTCATTCCTTAAAAATTCTATAAGGTTTGCTTGCTACCAATTAGCTGTACGTGGAAGAAGCAGAAGTGAGCCAGAACAGTAAGTCAGCAGATGGTGAAGAAATAGTCCAAGGAGGGGCTGGAGGGAAGTGGATGACTCTGTGTGAGATGAGGAAGCCCACTATTTTCCGAGCCCTGCCAGTCACTCAGAAAGCCCCTTAAAACCAACAGTCCTGATTCTTAAACTGGAGAGTGAGCTGGTTGCTTGCTCCGGGACATGGCTCATGTTCTGTGTGGAAGGGAAGGGGGTTCTGGTCCCGGCAACTTTCCCCAGCCCCTGAGGTGCCCACTGCCCTGTTTGGAGGATCCCACCACTACCTCCCTGCCCGGGGAATGGATGAAGTCTGCTATGTGTGGAATAAGGCATTCTTCTTCAAGATTCCACAGACACCTGCACTGGAAAGTGCAGGAGAGATGACCAACTGCACCTCTTCATTTTACTGGGAGCTGGGGAGAGGGAAAGAACTGAGGGCCATAGAGTGGAGCCACTCAGCCAAGATAAAATGTCTGCTACCTAGAAAAACACCTCAAGGGTAAATGTCACAGGTTCATAAACATTGTCAGATTAACTAGTGAAAAACATCCAGGGATTTGTAACCAATTTCCTATAAATAATGACTATATATATATATTTTTATATATATATATATATATTTATACTTTAAATACTAAACATCAATATTCTATCAAGCATCCTGAGCTTTTCTGAGTCCCTCTGTGACCACCTATAGCTCCTCAACAATTCAAAGGCTTAAAGAGGTGTGAAGTTTGGATCTGGCACAACATCTGAGGCCAGACTCTGTGTGCTGGCAACACGGTGAGGCACCTGCGTTACTCTGGAAGCGTCTGCATTGGTTACTCACTGAAGAGTGAGGTCCAACAAGCCACACCCTTCCTGACCATGATCACTTGAAGGCTATGGAGTAACACATGCAAACTGTTGTTGCACTGCCTTCTCCCTGACTAAATCCGAGTGGGCAGGAAGTGTTGTGGGTAAGAGCTTGGGCACTGTGCTCAGGACTGACTTTGAAGCCTGATTAGGTCAATGACCTTTGCAAATAACTTGACCTCTCAATGCCTTAGTTTTTCTCATTTGTAAAATGGTGGTACTATTAGTCCTTAGCACAAAGAAATATTGTGAATATTAAATTAGGTAAAACGTGTAAAATCTAGCACGTTGTAAACACTCAGTAAACTCTGTAGTTACTATGATCATTGTTACTCTTAATGCTACTTACCTGGTGTCCTGAAGAAGTTTTCTAGCATAAAAAAGAAAAGGAAAGTTAAAGTGGGGATATATGACCTAAGAATTAAAATATTGACACTTACTTCCATTCTTGGCACTTGTTCCATTATTTAACATGTCTTAAGAATATGAAATATTATTGCTCTTTACTATTTTTTTCTTGATTATAAGAAAAACTTCATGCTGATGCTGGTGGTGAAGAGGACCATTATGAAATAAATGAAAAATGCTGCTTAAAACAGACACAACACAGGGAAAAAAATTAAAGTTAAGCAAGATAAAACTGTTTTTGCCTTCTTGTACTTCTTTGCGTTTAGGATTCTCTGTAGTTTGGAAGTTACGAATCCCTTATGCAGTGACTTTCAGAGTCCTGAGGGTTTTTTTCTTTTCTTTAACTCTATTAGTCTAGGTAGTAGAGCGAGTGTAGTAATATTTGAGTCAATTAATGTTGCAAATTGTTCATGCTGTAAAGGCAGAAGTAATTGGTGCATTTCTGTAAATCCAGTAAAAGGCCCTGGGAAGTAAACATTCTTCCTTTTGAAGACTGAAGGTTAGCTCCTCAGCAAATTCACTTAGTGGAACCAAGAGGATTAGAGATCAAGTTCAGTACAAGTGATCCAATTCATAGGCGATACGGGGGCCACCACTCCTGTGGTACCTCAAGGTCAAATCCGGTTAGAGCAAAGCCCATTACAACAAAAGTATCTGAATAACCCAAAGCCATTGGACCCAGGTAATGGCTCTTTCACTGCAGCAATGTTACTACAAGAGAACCTGTGGTTTAAGCACAGTGGTGGAGGGATAAGCTCTCTATTGGAATTTAGGGTAATAAGATTTCAGGTGTATTGAGTTGTGAAATTTAAAAAGGAAGAGTGAAAAAGCAACAATAAAATAGTCAAGTAAGAGATGGAGGCTGCCATTTCCTTAGCAAGGGAGAAAGTGGTTCCTTCAATGGCCCAGCTGCTTAATCAGTGTCATTCAGGCTCACATTCGACTAATATGACTAAAAGGTTTGGATAACATGGCACTGCAAGTCACTGAAATCACAAAGCCTTTAGAAGTGTATGCTGCTGGCTATAACCCAACAATTTCAGAAATCAATAGTTTTGAGCAAGCATTTTTCAAGACATGTATAACACAGCTATAAGGCAATACACTTCTAAAATTGAGTGTATTCATCAAGAGAATAAAAAAATACATTCAAATAGGAGACAAGGGAGCAAATGAGCAAAACGAAAACATTTTGCAATCTACTTGAAATATTGCTATAGTCAACCTCCCCTGGTGGTAATTTAGAAGAGAATTTAGAAGAGAGGAAGAGGAAAAGAAGGTCTAACAGAGAGGGTAGAATTGAATGTATTTCCTAGGATAACAGAAAGCATCTTCCATCGCCAACAGAAAGTACACTCACATCATTAACTCTGGTACTACCTTAAGCTGTTTCACACTGCTTGGCATCTCTCCTGTAACTTTGTAATCCTTGGCTGGTGGCCCAAACAGGTGGCTAGGAGGAACTAGGGATGTCACTCAGCAGTCCCCAGTGCTTAATTAACAGGCTGTCTCCGAAGACATTCTGCCTCTCACTGCCATGTTGATTGAAAATACCAAAATGGGTTGAGTGCATAAAGCAAAAACGTTGCTTTTTTTGGTTTGAGTTATTTTCCTTTTTTTGGCAAAAGAATCGTGCATCAATTTCTGGTGTGCATTTTATTTGCTTGTTTAGTTCAACCTATTCATAATTGATAGATAATATATCCATAGCAATAAACTTTCATGAGATAATCATTCTGAGCAAGAGTTAGAATTAATAATCTATACTAAACCCTCGCTATTCAAAGTGTGTCTGCAGACTGGCACATTAGTGTCACCGGGGAGCATGTAAGGAATGCAGACTCTCGGGCTCAAGCCCAGACATTCTGAATCAGCAGTTTTACAAGCTTTTCCTTCTGTTGAGCCTATACATATTCATTTGAAAAGCACTACTCTACCACCAATAAAGCTTCTTACTGGTCTTAATTAATTTGTCATAGTTTTCTGTACCTCACCAGTTTAACTGTTTAAGATATTCAGGGTTGTTGCCAATGTTTAGAAATGTGTTAGAATCTTTTCGTGAAATTTATTCTGAGTTTTATTTAATTTATAGTTTGAATTGCTTACCTTTGAAATTAGTTTGATTGTGTCGTAATATACTTTCAGCTTTCTTTTTTTCTTTTTAAGATTGTAGAGTTTGATTAAACTTTTTTCTTACTTTGGAGTGGGAAGCATGAGATAATTATACTGGGTAATCACAAGGTGGGTGGGACAAATCTTGAACTAATTGATAAAGAGAGAAAAAGTGTGCCAATCTTACATGTGGGTATGCTTACTTGGCTAATTACAAGTGCATGGGGAAGGCCTGATTTCCCCTTTCTTTCTTCAAATATTTCCCAAACGAGTATTTTAGACCAATGCCTCAATCTTCTCTTTTGTCTTAAGACATTTAGTTTTGCAAGCAAACCTGAGCGAAGTTGTTGTTGTTAGGAGCTGCCTAGTTGGTTCCGACTCATAGCAAACCCATGTATAACAGGATTAAACAATGCCTGGTCCTGCACCATCCTCTCAATCGTTGTAATGCTTGAGCCACTATGTCAATCTATCTCATTGAGGCTCTTCCTCTTTTTCATTGACTGTCTACTTTACCAAGCATAGTGTCGTTCTTCAGAGACTGATTCCTCCTGATAAGATGTCCAAAGTATGTGAAACGAAGTCTCGCCATCTTTGTTTCTAAGGAGCATTCTGGCTGTATTTCTTGCAAGACACATTTGTTCCTTCTGACAGTCCACGATATATTCAAGATTCTTCACCAAAACCATAATTCTAAGGTGCCAACTCTCCTTTGGTCATCCTTATTTATTGTCCAGCTTTCCCATGCACATGAGGTGATTGAAAATACCATGGCTTGGGTCATGCACACCTTGGTCCTTAAAGTGATATCGTTGCTTTTAACACTTTAAAGAGGTCTTTTGCAGCAGATTTGCCCAAGGCAATATGTCATTTAATTTCTTAACTGCTGCTTCCATGGGTACTGACTGTGGAAACAAGTAAAATGAAATCCTTGACAACTTCAATCTTTTCTCCATTTATCACACTTTTGCTTATTGGTCCAGTTGTTAGGATTTTTTCTTTTTTAAGGTTGAGGTACAATCCATACTGAAAGCTGTAGTATTTGATCTTCATCAGTGTTTCAAGTCCTCTTAGCTTTTAGTAAGCAATGTTGTGTCATTTGCACATTGCAGTAATACTATAGACAAATCAATTCTCAAAGTATGTTCTGAGGCCACAGTATGTGTTCTTATTACCACTCTTAGAAGACCAAATATTAGTTGTAGTTGCTGCTAAGGATGGTTATCTTTTTGAAAGCTTATTGATATGTATACATTAGCAATTAAACTTGGAAACTATTGCTTGATATATTCTCCTCTGTGCAAAGCACATTAGCAAATTAAAGGCTCTGATGAGTCCTGCAGTAGAGAAACATTATATCTTGTTCATCCCAACATAAACCTAATCACTTATTCCCCCATAATATCTATTGAAATCTTATGGAATTCAAATGCAAAAATTCAGACATATGTTGCTATAAATTATTTATACTTGACTGTAAGAAAAGGAGAAATGAGTGGTTTTTGATGAGAGGAAGGACAAGAACCACTTGAGGAGAGGAGGGAAGGAATTTGAATTGATGGTGACTATGGTTTTTTTTTTTTTTTATGGCCATAGTCAATAGAGGGATTAGTTATCTATCATACAGTGTAATTTACAGTCAGCCCTAGGATCTGGTTTTGTAGTTTAAAATAGAGGTTAGGAGAGGAGGAATCAGTATGTGTGTGTGTGTGTTTTATGTTAATGGAGATAGATGAATAGATGAAAAGAGAGTAGCTAATCAGAGAACCTACTACTTGGATTTAGTGTTTTGTTTTTTTGTTCACACAGGGGAAAGTCCCCATTCTCAGAATGGCTATGAGGACTTATGTTGACATAAAAAAGAATGTTCTTGGAGGAACTGTTTACTTAGTGGGAGTGAGTTGGGGACTCCTGAAATAAATCTGATGTGTTTTAAGATCCAATAAATGAAAACCTAGAGTGGAGTGACTGGAAGAGCATTGGCTTCAGCCAGACAGATTTGGTTGCATCCTACATTGATTACGTCTGAGTGGCATTGAACATGCTTTGATTTCTCTAAGTGCCAGTTCTCTCATGAGTAAAACAGAGAAAATAAACCTAATTTGTAGAGTAACTTTAAGTGTTAGAGACCATAAAGGTAAAGTTTCTGCACATATTAGGTGGTTAGTTAATGGTAGGATTGTCCTTCTCTCTAACTGAGCACTTACCAGTAGCTGTGCTGGGACTACTCTTGGCTGTTTTGTTTAATGTCTAAGAAGTCAGAGGTAAGGTTAGAAATGCTCTTGTGTTCCCTAGCTAGACACACCTGAATAGAGCTGACATATACATACATATATATTGAAACCCGGGTGGCGTAGTGGTTAAGTGCTACGGCTGATAACCAAGAGGTCGGCAGTTTGAATCTGCCAGGCAGTCCTTGGGAACTCTACAGGGCAGCTCTATTCTGTCCTGTAGGGTTGCTATGAGTCTGAATCGACTCGACAACCAAGTGGTGTGTATATACATGTACATGTGTATATATATATATATATATATATATATATATGTATATATATATATATACACATGGAAACCCTGGTGTCAAATCCAGCAGGCGCTCCTTGGAAACCCTATGGGGCGGTTCTACTCTGTCCTGTAGGGTCGTTATGAGTTGGAATCTACTCGACGGCAGTGGGTTTGTTTTTTTTTTTGGAGATATGTATATGCCAAACCCGTTGCTGATGAGTCGATTCTGACTCAGAGTGACCCTAAAGGACAGAGTAGAACTGCCCCATAGAGTTTCCAAGGCAGTAAAAATTTGCTGCAGATCATTCAAAAATGGCTGTAGCAGTATATCGACAGGGAACTGCCAGAAATTCAATCTGGATTCTTAAGAGGACATGGAATGAGGGATATCATTGCTGATGGATCCTGGCTCAAAGCAGAGAATGCTAGAAAGATGTCTACCTATGTTTTATTGACTATGCAAAGGCATTTGACTATGTGGATCATAACAAATTATGGATAACATTGTGAAGAATGGGAATTCTAGAACACTTAATTGTGCTCGTGAGAAACCTGTACATGGATCAAGAGGCAGTTATTTGAACAGAACAAAGGGACACTGAGTGCTTCAAAGTCAGGGAAGTTGTGTCAGGGTTCTATCCTTTCACCATACCTATTCAATTTGTATGCTGAGCAAATAACATGAGGAGATGGATTATATGAAGAAGAACGGGCATCAGGATTGGAGGAAGACTCATTAACAACCTGTGGTATGCAGATGACACAACCTTACTTGCTGAAAGTGAAGAGGGCTTGAAGCGCTTACTGATGAAGATCAAAGGCCCAGCCTTCAGCAAGGATTACACCTCAACAAGAAGAAAACAAAAATCCTTACAACTGGGCCAATAAGCAACGTCATGATAAATGGAGAAAAGATTGAAGTTGGCAAGGGTTTCATCTTACTTGGATCCACAATCAACACCATGGAAGCAGCAGTCGAGAAATCCAAAGATGCATCGCTCTGGGCAAATCTGCTGCAAAGGACCTCTTTAAAGTGTTGAAAAGAAAAGATGTCACCTTGAAGACTAAGGTGTGCCTGACCCAATCATTTTCAATTGCTTCCTATGCCTGTGAAAGCTGGACTATGAATAAAAAAGACTGAAGAAGAATTGATGCCTTCGAATTGTTGTGTTGGAGAAGAATATTGAATATACCATGGACTACCAAAAGAACAAACAAATCTGCCTTGGGAGAAGTACAACTAGAAAGCTCCTTAGAAGCAAGGATGGCGAGACTGCATTTCACATACTTTGGACATGTTGTCAGGAAGGATCAGTTCCTGGAGAAGGACATCATGCTTGGTAAAGTAGAGGATCAGCGAAAAAGAGGAAGACTCTCTATGAAGTGGATTGACACAGTGGCTGCAAGAATGGGCTTAAATATAATGACAATTGTGAAGATGGCGCAGGACTGTACAGTATTTTGTTCTGTTGTACGTAGGATCATTATGTGTTGGCACCAACTCGATGGCACCTAACAACAAGAAATCTTTACGGAAGGAGGCTGCCACATTTTTCTCCCACAGAGTGGCTGGTGGGTTCAAACTGCTGAATTTTCAGTTAGCAATAGAGTGCTTTAACCACTGTACCACCAGAGCTCCAAATATATATATATATATATATATATATATATACACATACATATACATAAACTTGCATACACACATATATTTGTGTATATATAAGTTTACTGAAATAAAATAACACAGATCAGAGAAATTTCATGTGTGTTCAGATGAGTACTTGAAAGAAAACATTTTTCTTCTTTTTTGGCCAAAACTGGATATTTGAAAACTCCTATTAGGGGTCAAGGAGGTATTTCCATTTGTACAGTCTAAATTATTTCCATTTTTTTTTTAACTCTTAAATGTTTTCTTAATTTAGAGTTAAGCTGAAAATAAATTCTTTATCTTAAAATATTAATCATATTTAAAAATTCTTACACAAGCACATGGTTGAAAGAATCAAA
Source organism: Elephas maximus indicus (assembly GCF_024166365.1). Taxonomy (NCBI): domain Eukaryota; kingdom Metazoa; phylum Chordata; class Mammalia; order Proboscidea; family Elephantidae; genus Elephas; species Elephas maximus. The sequence continues at coordinate 141,632,559 of NC_064819.1, read as the reverse complement.
GGACACTAAAGGTTTACAGTTAAATGTCTTCCTCCTTGTGCATTAGTCATCCCTTTTCCCACTAATAGTTGTTGACCATCTTTTCAAAGATATTCTAAATTATGTCATATGTATTTTTGGAAGAAGTACAGCCAGAATACTCCTTAGAAGAGAGGGTGGTGAGACTTTGTCTCACATACTTTGGACATGCTATCAGGAGGGACCAGTCCTTGGAGAAAGGCATCATGCTTGGTAAAGTAGAGGGTCAGTGAAAAAGAGGAAGACCTCCAATGAGATGGATTGACATAGTGGCTGCAAAGATGGGCTCAAGCATAACAACGATTGTGGGGATGGCACAGGACCAGGGAGTGTTTTGTTCTGTCGTATACAGAATCACTATGAGTTGGAACTGACTGGTTGGCTCCTAATAAGTTTAGGATCATGTGTAAATGCTATGGCAAGTAGCCAGTAGAGATAGAGGTATTGAAGATTTAGGAGAGAAGAGAAAATTTTAATAGGGCAAACTTCCTGATGAAGTCTGATGCTAGCCAGAGAAAGGTGGAGGGTTTAGCCTTGGACAGAGGTCAGATGGAATCCTAGAGCTGCCATAATTAACAATACACTGCAAAATAAATCATTTGCATTACAAAATAACTTTGCCATTTTCAAATACATATTAGATTTTCCCACCTCCCCTCTGAATAAGTAAGAAGCTCATAATGATCTTTCTGCTTATAGATGAGGACACTGATACTCCAAGAGGTGAAATGATACGGCAAGGCTAGTAAGTGGGACTTGAATCAAGGTATTTTCTCCCCCAGTCTGGTGATTTTGTTTTTATGTTATTACATCATGTCACATACCAGGAAATGATACAAAATGGTGCTGTGTATATAAATCATCCTGAGAACTAGTGAAAGGGCTTTATACTAAGTTGGCAAATTTTGACACTTGAAAGTGAAACATAAGATAATTGAAAGAGTCCAGAACCTCTCAAGGGCACAATGGGCTCAGCTGCAGGCTGGAGAGAGGTATCGTTTCTTTGTATGCCTTAGGATCTGTAGGCTGAGATGTAAGAAAGCTTGTAAGGAATTGGGAAACCATACATCACATATACATGTCATGATTTAGTGTTACTGCTGTTATTCTCTAAAAAAGCCCATTTTTTCATCATCTATTCAAGGCGTTATTTTTTAACACTAAACAGATAAGATCATATAGAGGAAGACTGCCAGGAAAAACTCAGTTGTTCACATTATGGTACAAGAATGAAGAGCTGTTGTCCTCTGCAAAAAGATAAAGCTCTAGGAATACGCCCTGTGCAGAAACCCTCGGGACACATTCTGTCCGTGTGCGAACGATATCGGTATCGGGAAAGACCACACTTAGAATCTACGCATTGGCCACTATCTTCATCTTTGCAATTCAACATGTTCTTAGAAGTGGAGTGGGTTTTTTATTTATTTGTTTTGTTTTTCTCATTGTCTCTTGATTGTTTTGGTACAGTGTGTGGACAGAGGCAATTGAACACCAAGGCTATAAAACTAGCACAGGATAAGGATAGGGTCAGAGGTTCTGTGTTCTATAATTGCATTATTGAAACCATTCTTCATTTCCATATTTATGGTAGCATCACAGTTTTACCTTCAAGTAGGAAACAGTTATCTTTACCTTTTCAAAACATCTTAAGAATAATCTTGAAATATTAGGGGTCTGAATGACTCATCTGCTCATTCAGTAGTCTGTTCAGTTGATAATAAAGCGTGATTACTACCATTGGAGTGAGCATTTGGAAATGTTCACTAGGCTCATTATGTATAAAATGTACATTATGCTCTTTGTAAAGTCAAATTAATCCAATTTTTCAAGTTCAAACATCCTCACAGCAGTCAGAAATCTTTACTTTTACAACTTGGTACAAGTTCTGGCTAAAGTCGACTTTAAGTGGAAACTTCAGAGAGAAATACAAAGTCTTGGGAAAATGACACAATCTGTATCACATAAGGTATATAAAAAATGACTTTGAAAAGATGATTATGTTCTTTCAATGGACCATGATGTCAATATATCTTCAAAGCAAAAACACATTTGAAAATTCAACAGTCAGTTCACTATGCAGTCAACACTTGAACTTTGCAGAACTTTTCAATTTATTCTTGTATAAAATGGTTTTTGCCATAACTCTCCACCTCTGTTACAAACAAATTGGATTGGAAAATAGTGTATTCCAGCCATAACTTTTTCTCCTTGAGGGCCCAGGCCTATTTCTTCAAGGACAGTATCTTGGAGAATAGTCTTGTGGAAAAGTTACCATCAAGGTAGTATTTATGTAACCCAGAAGGGGTGGTTCTGTTCAACTAGGTGCTATTGGGTGTTAAATTTCAGATAATCCAACTCCAGACAAGCATACAGAAACTACAGTTGCTATCTACGTATTGATCGACTGATCAACTGATTGATCGGTCTGTTTGTCTGTATGCTTATTTTCTCTGGGCCTTCTAGTGATGTACCAGGAGTGCTCTTCCTGTCCTTGTTGGCCTGCCTTGATTCTGCTCACCCCTGAACTCTTAGGATGCCCCATTATTCCCTGAGCTCATAGAATATGCTAAGTACTTTGCTCTGTGTGTCAATAAACCTAGGGCATGTGTACATCATGGTACCTGTCCTGTTGTAGGGAAAGTAGCCATCTGTGACTTTGTCTCTCCTACTAGGCTGCAAGCCCTTGAAGGTATGGCAGTAGGAGTCATCTCAGTAGCTTGTTCTAAGTGCTTAGCACAGTTCTTGATACCTAGTCAATAACTGCTTGCTGAGTTCAATAAGGATATTTGTATATAACTAAATAGGCTGTGTGTAAGGAAGAAAGTAAGATGCAGTGAACAGAGCACATTGCAGTGTCAACATACCCAGTGTGCCCTGAGAGCTATTCAAGAATACCTCCCCTTAAGACCTTCCCCCAGTACTTTCCATCAGCGACTTCTTTTTTTTTTTTTTTTTATAATAACTTTTATTAAGCTTCAAGTGAACGTTTACAAATCCAATCAGTCTGTCACATATAAGTTTACATACATCTCACTCCCTACTCCCACTTACTCTCCCCGTCTTGAGTCAGCCCTTTCAGTCTCTCCTTTCTTGACAATTTTGCCGGCTTCCCTCTCTCTCTATCCTCCCATCCCCCCTCCAGACAAGAGTTGCCAACACAATCTCAAGTGTACACCTGATACAATTAGCTCACTCTTCATCAGCGTCTCTCTCCCACCCGCTGACCAGTCCCTTTCATGTCTGATGAGTTGTCTTCAGGGATGGTTCCTTTCCTGTGTCAACAGAAGGTCTGGAGAGCATGACCGCCGGGATTCCTCCAGTCTCAGTCAGACCATTAAGTTTGGTCTTCTTATGAGAATTTGGGGTCTGCATCCCACTGCTCTCCTGCTCCCTCAGGGGTCCTCTGCTGAGCTCCCTGTCAGGGCAGTCATCGATTGTGGCCGGGCACCAACTAGTTCTTCTGGTCTCAGGATGATGTAGGTCTCTGGTTCATGTGGCCCTTTCTGTCTCTTGGGCTCTTAGTTGTCATGTGGGCTTGGTGTTCTTCATTTTCCTTTGCTCCAGGTGGGTTGTGACCAATTGCTGCATCTTAGATGGCTGCTTGTTAGCATTTAAGACCCCAGACGCCACATTTCAAAGTGGGATGCAGAATGATTTCATAATAGAATTATTTTGCCAATTGACTTAGAAGTCCCCGCAAACCATGTTCCCCAGACCCCCGCGCTTGCTCCGCTGAGCTTTGAAGCATTCATTTTATCCCGGAAACTTCTTTGCTTTTGGTCCAGTCCAATTGAGCTGACCTTCCATGTATTGAGTGTTGTCTTTCCCTTCACCTAAAGCAGTTCTTATCTACTGATTAATCAATAAAAAAACCCTCTCCCACCCTCCCTCCCTCCCCCCCTCGTAACCACAAAAGTATGTGTTCTTCTCAGGTTTACTATATCTCAAGATCTTATAATAGTGGTCTTATACAGTATTTGTCCTTTTGCCTCTGACTAATTTCACTCAGCATAATGCCTTCCAGGTTCCTCCATGTTATGAAATGTTTCACAGATTCGTCACTGTTCTTTATCGATGCGTAGTATTCCATTGTGTGAATATACCACAATTTATTTACCCATTCATCCGTTGATGGACACCTTGGTTGCTTCCAACTTTTTGCTATTGTAAACAGAGCTGCAATAAACATGGGTGTGCATATATCTGTTTGTATGAAGGCTCTTGTATCTCTAGGGTATATTCCGAGGAGTGGGATTTCTGGGTTGTATGGTAGTTCTATTTCTAACTGTTTAAGATAACGCCAGATAGATTTCCAAAGTGGTTGTACCATTTTACATTCCCACCAGCAGTGTATGAGAGTTCCAATCTCTCCGCAGCCTCTCCAACATTTATTATTTTGTGTTTTTTGGATTAATGCCAGCCTTGCTGGTGTGAGATGGAATCTCATCGTAGTTTTAATTTGCATTTCTCTAATGGCTAATGATCGAGAGCATTTTCTCATGTATCTGTTGGCTGCCTGAATATCTTCTTTAGAGAAATGTGTGTTCATATCCTTTGCCCACTTCTTGATTGGGTTGTTTGTCTTTTTGTGGTTGAGTTTTGACAGAATCATGTAGATTTTAGAGATCAGGCGCTGGTCGGAGATGTCATAGCTGAAAATTCTTTCCCAATCTGTAGGTGGTCTTTTTACTCTTTTGGTGAAGTCTTTAGATGAGCATAGGTGTTTGATTTTTAGGAGCTCCCAATTATCGGGTTTCTCTTCATCATTTTTGGTAATGTTTTGTATTCTGTTTATACCTTGTATTAGGGCTCATAGGGTTGTCCCAATTTTTTCTTCCATGATCTTTATCGTTTTAGTCTTTATGTTTAGGTCTTTGATCCACTTGGAGTTAGTTTTTGTGCATGGTGTGAGGTATGGGTCCTGTTTCATTTTTTTGCAAATGGATATCCAGTTATGCCAGCACCATTTGTTAAAAAGGCTGTCTTTTCCCCAGTTAATTGACACTGGTCCTTTGTCAAATATCAGCTGCTCATACGTGGATGGTTCTATGTCTGGGTTCTCAATTCTGTTCCATTGGTCTATGTGTCTGTTGTTGTACCAATACCAGGCTGTTTTGACTACTGTGGCTGTATAATAGGTTCTGAAGTCAGGTAAGGTGAGGCCTCCCACTTTCTTCTTCTTTTTCAGTAGTGCTTTGCTTATCCGGGGCTTTTTTCCCTTCCATATGAAATTGGTGATTTGTTTCTCTATCCCCTTAAAATATGACATTGGAATTTGGATCGGAAGTGCGTTAAATGTATAGATGGCTTTTGGTAGAATAGACATTTTTACTATGTTAAGTCTTCCTATCCATGAGCAAGGTATGTTTTTCCACTTAAGTATGTCCTTTTGAATTTCTTGTAGTAGAGCTTTGTAGTTTTCTTTGTATAGGTCTTTTACATCCTTGGTAAGATTTATTCCTAAGTATCTTATCTTCTTGGGGGCTACCGTGAATGGTATTGATTTGGTTATTTCCTCTTCGGTGTTCTTTTTGTTGATGTAGAGGAATCCAAGTGATTTTTGTATGTTTATTTTATAACCTGAGACTCTGCCAAACTCTTCTATTAGTTTCAGTAGTTTTCTGGAGGATTCCTTAGGGTTTTCTGTGTATATAATCATGTCATCTGCAAATAGTGATAACTTTACTTCTTCCTTGCCAATCCGGATACCTTTTATTTCTTTGTCTAGCCTGATTGCCCTGGCTAAGACTTCCAACACGATGTTGAATAAGAGCGGTGATAAAGGGCATCCTTGTCTGGTTCCCGTTCTCAAGGGAAATGCTTTCAGGTTCTCTCCATTTAGAGTGATATTGGCTGTTGGCTTTGCATAGATGCCCTTTATTATGTTGAGGAATTTTCCTTCAATTCCTATTTTGGTAAGAGTTTTTATCATAAATGGGTGTTGGACTTTGTCAAATGCCTTTTCTGCATCAATTGATAAGATCATGTGGTTTTTGTCTTTTGTTTTATTTATGTGATGGATTACATTAATGGTTTTTCTGATATTAAACCAGCCTTGCATACCTGGTATAAATCCCACTTGATGAGGGTGAATTATTTTTTTGATGTGTTGTTGGATTCTATTGGCTAGAATTTTGTTGAGGATTTTTGCATCAATGTTCATGAGGGATATAGGTCTATAATTTTCTTTTTTTGTAATGTCTTTACCTGGTTTTGGTATCAGGGAGATGGTGGCTTCATAGAATGAGTTGGGTAGTATTCCGTCATTTTCTATGCTTTGGAATACCTTTAGTAGTAGTGGTGTTAACTCTTCTCTGAAAATTTGGTAGAACTCTGCAGTGAAGCCGTCCGGGCCAGGACTTTTTTTTGTTGGGAGTTTTTTGATTACCGTTTCAATCTCTTTTTTTGTTATGGGTCTATTTAGTTGTTCTGCTTCTGAATGTGTTAGTTTAGGTAGGTAGTGTTTTTCAAGGAATTCATCCATTTCTTCTAGGTTTTCAAATTTGTTAGAGTACAATTTTTCATAATAATCTGAAATGATTCTTTTAATTTCATTTGGTTCTGTTGTGATGTGGTCCTTCTCATTTCTTATTCGGGTTATTTGTTTCCTTTCCTGTATTTCTTTAGTCAGTCTAGCCAATGGTTTATCAATTTTGTTAATTTTTTCAAAGAACCAGCTTTTGGCTTTGTTAATTCTTTCAATTGTTTTTCTGTTCTCTAATTCATTTAGTTCAGCTCTAATTTTTATTATTTGTTTTCTTCTGGTGCCTGATGGATTCTTTTGTTGCTCACTTTCTATTTGTTCAAGTTGTAGGGACAGTTCTCTGATTTTGGCTCTTTCTTCTTTTTGTATGTGTGCATTTATTGATATAAATTGACCTCTGAGCACTGCTTTTGCTGTGTCCCAGAGGTTTTGATAGGAAGTATTTTCATTCTCGTTGCTGTCTATGAATTTCCTTATTCCCTCCTTGATGTCTTCTATAACCCAGTCTTTTTTCAGGAGGGTATTGTTCATTTTCCAAGTATTTGATTTCTTTTCCCTCGTTCTTCTGTTATTGATCTCTAGTTTTATTGCCTTGTGGTCTGAGAAGATGCTTTGTAATATTTCGATGTTTTGGACTCTGCAAAGGTTTGTTTTATGACCTAATATGTGGTCTATTCTAGAGAATGTTCCATGTGCGCTAGAAAAAAAAGTATATTTTGCAGCAGTTGGGTGGAGAGTTCTGTATAAGTCAATGAGGTCAAGTTGGTTGATTGTTGTAATTAGATCTTCCGTGTCTCTGTTGAGCTTCTTACTGGATGTCCTGTCCTTCTCCGAAAGGGGTGTGTTGAAGTCTCCTACTATAATTGTGGAGGTATCTATCTCGCTTTTCAGTTCTGTTAAAATTTGATTTATATATCTTGCAGCCCTGTCATTGGGTGCGTAAATATTTAATATGGTTATGTCTTCCTGATCAATTGTCCCTTTTATCATTATATAGTGTCCTTCTTTATCCTTTGTGGTGGATTTAAGTCTAAAGTCTATTTTGTCAGAAATTAATATTGCTACTCCTCTTCTTTTTTGCTTATTGTTTGCTTGATATACTTTTTTCCATCCTTTGAGTTTTAGTTTGTTTGTGTCTCTAAGTCTAAGGTGTGTCTCTTGTAGGCAGCATATAGATGGATCGTGTTTCTTTATCCAGTCTGTGACTCTCTGTCTCTTTATTGGTGCATTTAGTCCATTTACATTCAGGGTAATTATAGATAAATAAGTTTTTAGTGCTGTCATTTTGATGCCTTTTTATGTGTGTTGTTGACAATTTCATTTTTCCACATACTTTTTTGTGCTGAGGCGTTTTTCTTAGTAAATTGTGAGATCCTCACTTTCATAATGTTTGACTTTATGTTAGTTGAGTCGTTACGTTTTTCTTGGTTTTTGTCTTGAGTTATAGAGTTGTTATACCTTTTTGTGGTTACCTCATTATATACCCCTATTTTTCTAAGTAAAAACCTAACTTGTATTGTTCTATATCGCCTTGTATCACTCTCCATATGGCAGTTCAATGCCTCCTGTATTTAGTCCCTCTTTTTGATTATTGTGATCTTTTACCTATTGACTTCCATGATTCCCTGTTATGTGTATTTTTTTTTTAATTAATCTTAATTTGTTTGTTTTTGTGATTTCCCTATTTGAGTTGATATCAGGACGTTCTGTTTTGTGACCTTGTGTTGTGCTGATATCTGATATTATTGGTTCTCTGACCAAACAATATCCTTTAGTATTTCTTGTAGCTTTGGTTTGGTTTTTGCAAATTCTCTAAACTTGTGTTTGTCTATAAATATCTTAATTTCGCCTTCATATTTCAGAGAGAGTTTTGCTGGATATATGATCCTTGGTTGGCAGTTCTTCTCCTTCAGTGTTCTGTATATGTCGTCCCATTCCCTTCTTGTCTGCATGGTTTCTGCTGAGTAGTCAGAACATATTCTTACTGATTCTCCCTTGAAGGAAACCTTTCTTTTCTCCCTGGCTGCTTTTAAAATTTTCTGTTTATCTTTGGTTTTGGTGAGTTTGATGATAATATGTCTTGGTGTTTTTCTTTTTGGATCAATCTTAAATGGGGTTCGATGAGCATCTTGGATAGATATCCTTTCGTTTTTCATGATGTCAGGGAAGTTTTCTGTCAGAAGTTCTTCAACTATTTTCTCTGTGTTTTCTGTCCCCCCTCCCTGTTCTGGGACTCCAATCACCCGCAGGTTATCCTTCTTGATAGAGTCCCACATAATTCTTAGGGTTTCTTCATTTTTTTTAATTCTTTTATCTGATTTTTTTTCAGCTATGTTGGTGTTGATTCCCTGGTCCTCCAGATGTCCCAGTCTGCATTCTAATTGCTCGAGTCTGCTCCTCTGACTTCCTAGTGTGTTGTCTAATTCTGTTATTTTATTGTTAATCTTTTGGATTTCTACATGTTGTCTCTCTATGGATTCTTGCAACTTATTAATTTTTCCACTATGTTCTTGAATAATCTTTTTGAGTTCTTCAACAGTTTTATCAGTGTGTTCCTTGGCTTTTTCTGCAGATATCCTAATTTCATTTGTGATATCCTTAAGCATTCTGTAAATTAGTTTTTTATATTCTGTATCTGATAATTCCAAAATTGTATCTTCATTTGGGAAAGATTTTGATTCTTTTGTTTGGGGAGTTGGAGAAGCTGTCACGGTCTGCTTCTTTAAGTGGTTTGATATGGATTGTTGTCTCCGAGCCATCACTGGGAAACTAGTTTTTCCAGAAAATCCGCTAAAAAAAAAACTGCAGTCAGATCCCTATCAGAGTTCTCCCTCTGGCTCAGGCTATTCAGATGTTAATGAAGCCGCCTGGGGAGGGTGGGGGAGGGAACAGAGAGATAGGAGAGTAGCACCTCAGAATATAGCCAGAGTTGCTTGTCTTGCTTGGAAAGACTATTATATCTGAGATTCCCGCGGGCGCGTCGCCTATGTGTGCTGTCTGTGTGGAGATTGCCCCCGGGGGGTCTGGCCCGCTGGAGTCACGGTCAGATCCTCCGCTTCCAGCCCCACGCCCAGCGTCAAGGCTCCCCTACTGGGACGGTGCACTCTCGACTCCAAAATCAGTCGCTGCCTCCCGGGGACTTCTCGTCCCTCCAGCCGCGTGGCCGTGCCGCCTCCGTGAACCAGGTGGGCCCCCTCCCGGGGTTAGTTCAGATGGGTGGAGTAGCTCCCCGTGCTTGTGCCGCGACCGAGTGTCCCGGCTGGAACGCTGTTCTCCCCGCTCCAATACCAGTCGCTGCCTCCCGGGGACTTCTCCTACCGGCTGCGTCCCACGCCGCCCGCGCGACCCGGATGGTCACCTTCCCGGGGTTAGTTCAGGGGGTGGAGCAACTCTCCGTGTTTATGGCGTACCTGCGTGCAGTCCAAATCCCTGTGGGACGGTTCCCCGGCTCGGGTGCTGCTCTTTCTGCTCCAAGATCAGTCACTGCCTCCCGGGGACTTCTCCTAACGGCTGCGTCCCACGCCGCCCGTGGAACCGGCTAGTCCCCCTCCCGGGGTTAGTTCAGGGGGGTGGAGCAGGTCTCTGTGCTTGTGCCGTACCTGACTGGTATGCTGGCTCCAGGCTCTGGAAACAATCGCTGCTTCCCCGTATTAGTTCGTTCTCCGTCTCTAAATCTGTGTTTGTTGTTCAGGGTTCGTAGATTGTTATGTATGTGATCGATTCACTTGTTTTTCCGTGTCTTTGTTGTAAGAGGGATCCGAGGTAGCGTCTGCCTAGTCCGCCATCTTGGCTCCGCCTCCAGCGACTTCTTTTTATTAATTAATTGAACTTTGTTGAAAAAGCAAATGTTATTTGAGAGGGCTAGCATAGTGGGTCCTCTAATAAATGTGTGCGAGTTTGTTTCTCAGATTCATTGTGAAAAAGGCAAAAAGAACTTGATGGGACAGTTAAATTTTAAGGCAGAAAATGGTCTGTCTAGAAAGAGAAGGGCTGGCCACTGCGATAAGAGGGAAACAGGGACAGTATGACGGAAGGGTGTTTAAGAATCATGCTTATCCAAACTTGTCAGCACATGGAGTTCTCATAAACCACTATATTTGCTTTACTGTTCCAATCAGAGACTCCAAACATCTGTCCCTCAGCAAGGAAGCAAAACGCTGGAGTGGCACCTCAGTGAAGTAGCACGGACCTTCACTTGCTCCAAAACTCTGACCTTACAGTATGGGTTGCAGTGAGTCACTCAATTACCCAGTGCAGTTGGTAAGAAACATGAAGCCTTGTGTTGCAAAGGTGAATGATGTTAGGGTATTTGGTTCATTCCTGGTGAATCTTTTGCACGTGAGCCTGAGTCTTACTACTATCCAGTATTTTCCCCTTCTCCACCAAATTGGAAATCCTGGTAGTGGTGTGGTTAAGTGCTATGGCTGCTAACCAAAAGGTTGGCTGTTCAAATTCACCAGGTGCTCCTTGGAAGGTCTATGGGGCAGTTCTACTCTGTCCTATAGGGTCGCTATGAGTCGGAACCAACTCGATGGCAACGGGTTTAGTTTTTTTTTTTTTTTTTGGTTTTGTCACCAAATTAATTCGTGGTCACAATCAGTCATGAATCATAAATTTCTACTTTTACACAAGGTGAATATCAGAGTATGGAAATTGTTCAATGTTGCTGTTGTACACACTGTGAGGAATGGACTTTTCAGTGTATGCAATCCCAGCCTACTACTAAATGTTAATCCTCTGCTTTTCCGTCTGTTATTATACAAGAAGCCCTGGTGGTACAGGAGTTAAGAAGAGCTCAGCAGTTCAAATCCACTAGGTGCTCCTTGGAAACCCTATGGGGCAGTTCTACTCTGTCTTACAGGGTTGCTATGAGTCGGAATCGACTTGATGGCAACGATTTTTTTTTTTTTTTTGGACTATACAAAGAGAGGCTATTCTGCTCACTGAAGTATCCCTCCGCCTCTTCACTAGATCCCTTCCCCTGTTGCTGCTCAAGGCTTCAGAAATTCTCTTCTTCATCTTCTTAGTTTTCTTTCTTTACTAGATCTTTTCCATCAGCATATAAATGTGCCATTATTTCTCCCACCTCAAAATTTACCTTCACCTTGTCACCACTTAAACATCTGCATATCTAATTCTCTCACCTCTTTCAAGTCTTCCTTGAAACATTACTTCTTTTTTTTTAATTTTTATTGTGCTTTAAGTGAAAGTTTACAAATCAAGTCAGTCTCTCACACAAAAACTTATGTACACGTTGCTACATACTCCCGATTGCTCTCCGCCTGATGTCACAACCCGTTCCCACCCTCCACTCTCTTTTCGTGTCCATTGTGCCAGCTTCTAACCCCCTCTACCTTCTCATCTCCCATCTAGGGAGGAGATGCCAACATAGTCTCAAGTATCCACCTGATCCAAGAAGCTTACTCCTCACCAGCATCCCTCTCCAACCCATTGTCCAGTCCAATACCTGTCTGAAGAGTTGGCTTTGGGAACGGTTCCTGTCCTGGGCCAATAGAAGCTCTAGGGGTCATGACCACTGGGGTCCTTCTAGTCTCAGTCAGACTATTAAGTCTGGTCTTTTTATGAGAATTTGGGGTCTGCATCCCACTGCTCTCCTGTTCCCTCAGGGGTTCTCTGTCATGTTCCCTAACAGGGCAGTCATCGGTTGTAGGTGAGCACCATCTAGTTCTTCTGGTCTCAGGATGATGTAGTCTCTGGTTCATGTGGCCCTTTCTGTCTCTTGGGCTCGTTATTACCTTGTGTCCTTGGTGTTCTTCATTCTCCTTTGCTCCAGGTGGGTTGAGACCAATTGATGCATCTTAGATGGCCACTTGTTAGCATTTAAGACCCCAGACACCTCTCCCCAAGGTGGGATGCAGAATGTTTTCTTAATAGATTTTATTATGCCAATTGACTTAGATGTCCCCTGAAACCATGCTCTCCAACCCCCCACCCCAGCTACTGTGGCCTTTGAAGCATTCAGTTTATTCCAGAAACGTCTTTGCTTTTGGTTTAGTCCAGTTGTGCTGACCTCGCCTGTATTGTGTGTTGTCTTTCTCATCACCTAAAGTAGTTCTTATCTACTATCTAATTAGTGAATACTCCTCTCCTGCCCTCCCTCCCTCCACCCTCGCATAACAATCAAAGAATACTTTCTTCTCTGTTTAAACTATTTCTCGAGTTCTTATAAATAGTGGTCTTATACAATATTTGTCCGTTTGCAACTGACTAATTTCACTCAGTATAATGCCTTCCAAATTTGTCCATGTTATGAAATGTTTCACAGATTCATCACTGCTCTTTATCAATGCATAGCATTCCACTGTGTGAATATACCATAATTTATCCATTCATCTGTTGATGGGCACCTTGGTTTCTTCCATCTTTTTGCTATTATAAACAGTGCTGCAATAAACATGGGTGTGCATATATCTGTCCACGTAAAGGCTCTTATTTCTCTAGGATATATTCCAAGGAGTGGGATGGCTGGATCATATGGTAGTTCTATTTCTAGCTTTTTAAGGAAGTGCCAAATCGATTTCCAAAGGGGTTGTACCATTTGACATTCCCACCAGCAGTGTATAGGTGTTCCAATCTCTCCACAGCCTCTCCAACATTTATTATTTTGTGTTTTTTGGATTAATGCCAGCCTTGTTGGAGTGAGATGGAATCTCATTTTACTTTTGATTTGCATTTCTTTAATGGCTAATGATCTTGAGCATTTCTTCTTGTATCCGTTAGCTCCCTGAATGTCTTCTTCAGTGAAGTGTCTGTTCATATATTTTTCCCATTTTTTAATTGGGTTATTTGTGTTTTTGCCTTTGAGTTTTTGCAGTATCATGTAGATTTTAGAGATCAAGTGTTGATCAGAAATGTCATAGCTAAAAACTTTTTCCCAGTCTGTAGGTAATCTTTTTACTCTTTTGGTGAAGTCTTTGGATGAGCATAGGTGTTTGATTTTTAGGAGCGCCAAGTTATCTAGTTTTTCTTCTGCATTGTTAGTAATGTTTTATATACAGTTTATGCCATGTATTAGGGCTCCTAATGCTGTCCCTATTTTTTCTTCCATGATCTTTATTGCTTTAGATTTTATATTTAGCTCTTTGATCCATTTTGAGTTAGTTTTTGTGTATGGAGTGAGGTATGGGCCTTGTTTCATTTTTTTTGCAGATGGATATCCAGTTATGCCAGCACCATTTGTTAAAAAGACTGTCTTTTCCCCATTTATCTGTTTTGGGGCCTTTGTCAAATATCAACTGCTCACATGTGGATGGATTTATGTCCGGAGTCTCAATTCTGTTCCACTGGTCTATGTATCTGTTGTCGTACCAGCACCAGGCTGTTCTGACTACTGTGGCGGTATAATAGGTTTTAAATCAGGTAGAGTAAGGGCTCCCACTTTGTTCTTCTTTTTCAGTAATGTCGTACTTATCCAGGGCCTCTTTTCCTTCCCTGTGAAGTTGGTGATTTGTTTCTCCATTTCATTAAAAAATGTCATTGGAATTTGGATTGGAATTGCATTAAATCTTTAGATCGCTTTTGGTAGAATAGACATTTTTATAATGTTAAGCCTTCCTACCCATGAGAAAGGTATGTTTTTCCACCTATGTAAGTCTCTTTTGGTTTCTTGCAGAAGTGTTTTGCAGTTTTCTTTGTATAATTCTTTTACATCTCTGGTAAGATTTATTCCTAAGTATTTTATCTTCTTGGGGGCTACTGTAAATGGTATTGATTTAGTGATTTCCTCTTCGATGTTCTTTTTGTTGGTGTAGAGGAATCCAACTGATTTTTGTATGTTTATCTTGTATCCCGATACTCTGCTGAACTCTTCTACTAGTCTCAGTAGTTTTCTTGAGGATTCCTTAGGGTTTTCTGTGTGTAAGATCATGTCTTCTGCAAATAGAGATACTTTTACTTCTTCCTTGCCAATCTGGATGCCCTTTATTTCTTTATCTAGCCTAATTGCTCTGGCTAGGACCTCCAGCAAAATGTTGAATAAGAGTGGTGATAAAGGGCATCCTTGTCTGGTTTCCGTTCTCAAGGAAAATGCTTTCAGGCTATCTCCATTTAGGATGATGTTGGCTATTGGCTTTGTATAAATGCCCTTTATTATGTTCAGGAATCTTACTTCTATTCCTATTTTGTTGAGAGTTATTATCATGAATGGGTGTTGAGCTTTGTCAAATGGTTTTTTCTGCATCAATTGATAAAATCATGTGATTCTTGTTTTTTGTTTTATTTATGTGATGGATTACATTAATTGTTTTTCTAGTGTTGAACCATCACTGCTTACCTGGTATAAATCCCACTTGGTCATGGTGAATTATTTTTTTGATATGTTGTTGAATTCTATTGGCTAGAATTTTGTTGAGGATTTTTGCATCTGTGTTCATGAGGGGTATAGGTTGGTAATTTTCTTTTTTTGTGGTGTCTTTTTCTGGTTTTGGTATCAGGGATATGCTGGCTTCATACTATGAGTTAGGGAGTATTCTGTTCTTTTCTATGCTCTGAAATACCTTTAGTAGTAGTGGTGTTAACTCTTCTCTGAAAGTTTGGTAGACCTCTGCAGTGAAGCCATCCGGACCAGGGCTTTTTTTTGTTGGGAGTTTTTTGATTACCTTTTCAATCTCTTGTTATGGGTCTATTTGGTGGTTCTACCTCTATTTGTGTTAGTTTAGGTAGGTAGTGCATTTCTAGGAAATCATCCATTTCTTCTAGGTTTTCAAATTTGTTAGAGTATAATTTTTCATAGTAATCTGATATGATTCTTTTAATTTCAGTTGAGTCTGTTGTAATATCACCCATCTCATTTCTTTCAGGTTATTTGCTTCCTCTCCTGTTTTTCTTTTGTCAATTTGGCCAATGTTTTATCAAATTTGTTGATTTTTTCAAAGAACTAACTTTTGGTCTTGATAATTCTTTCAATTGTTTCTCTGTTTTCTATCTCATTTAGTTTTGTTCTATTTTTTTTTTATTTGTTTTCTCCTGGTGCCTGAGGGTTTCTTTTGTTGTAGGGGTAATTCTTTGATTTTGGCCCTTTCTTCTTTTTTGATGTGTGCATTTATTGATATAAACTGACCTCTGAGCACTGCTTTCACTGTGTCCCAAAGGTTCTGATAAAAAGTGTTTTCATTCTCATTGGATTCTATGAATTCCTTTATTCCATCCTTAATGTCTTCTATACTCCAGTGTATTTTGAGCAGGGTATTGTTCAGTTTCCAAGTGTTTGATTCCTTTTCCCTGCTTTTTCTGTTATTGATTTCCACTTTTGTGGGCTTACGGTAAGAGAAGATGCTTTGTAATATTTCAATGTTTCGGATTCTGCTAAGGCTTCCTTTATGACCTAATATGTGGTCTATTCTAGAGAATGTTCCATGTGCACTAGAAAAGAAAGCATACTTGGTTGCTGTTGGGTGGCGTGTTCTGTACATGTCTATGAGGTCAAGTTGGTTGATTTTGGCACTTAAATCTTCCATATCTTTATCGAGCCTCTTTCTGGATATCCTGTCCTTCACTGACAGTGGTGTGTTGAAGCCTCTTGCTATTATTGTGGAGCTGTCTATCTCACTTTTCAGTGCTGTTAGAGTTTGTTTCATGTATCTTACAGCCCTGTCATTGGGTACATAAATAATTAATATGGTTATATCTTCTTGGTATATTGCCCCTTTAATCATTATATAGTGTTCTTCCTTATCCTTTATGATGGATTTAACTTTAAATTTGTCAGAAATTAATATTGCCACTCCTGCTCTTTATTCATTGTTGTTTGCTTGATATTTTTTTTCCATCCTTTGAGTTTTAGTTTGTTTGTGTCTCTAAGTCTAAGGTGTGTGTCTTGTAGGTAGCATATGGACGGATCGTGTTTTTTAGTACATTCTGCCACTCTCTGTCTATTGGTGCATTTAGTCCATTTACATTCAACGTAATTATGGATAGGTATGAATTTAGTGCTATCATTTTGATGTCTTTTTTTGTGTGTTGTTGACAGTTTCTTTTTCCCACTTAATTTTATGTGCTGAGTAGATTATCTTTATATATGGTCCTTTCCTCATATTCATTGTCATTGATTTTATTTCTGGTGAGTCTCTATTTTTTTCTTGTATTTTATTTTGATGAGTAGGATAGTTTGCCTCCTTTGTGGTTACCTTATTATTTACCCCTATTTTTCTAAATTTAAACCTAACTTTTATTTCTTTGTATCACCGTATCTTCCTCTCCATATGGAAGGTCTATGATTACATTTCTTAGTCCCTCTTTATTGTTTTAATGTTGTCTTCATTTATATAATATCATCGCTGTACCCTCTTTTGAGCTTTTTTTTTTTTGATTTCCCTGTCAGGGTTGACTTCTGATTGCTCTGCCCAGTGTTCTAGTCTTGGGTTGATACCTGATATTATTGATTTTCTAACCAAAGAACTCCCTTTAGTATTTCTTGTAGTTTTGGTTTGGTTTTTATGAATTCCCTAAACTTCTGTTTATCTGGAAATGTCTTAATTTTACCTTCATATTTAAGAGACAGTTTTGCTGGATATATGATTTGGGCTGGCAATTTTTTTCCTTCTTTTTTTAAATATGTCATTCCATTGCCTTCTTGCCTGCATGGTTTCTGCAGAGTAGTCCAAGCTTATTCTTATTGGCTCTCCTTTGTAGGTGACTTTTCGTTTATCCTTGACTGCTCTTAAAATTCTCTGTTTATCTTTGGTTTTAGTAAGTTTGATTATGCCTTGGTGACTTTGTTTTAACATCTACTTTATGTGGAGTTCGATGAGCATCTTGGATAGATACCTTCTCATCTTTCACCATATCAGGGAAGTTTTCTGCCAATAAATCTTCAAGAATTCTCTCTGTATTTTCTGTTATCCCTCCCTGCTCTTGTACTCCAATCACTCATAGGTTATTTCTCTTGATAGAGTCCCACATGATTCTTAGGGTTCCCTCGTTTTTTTTTTTAATTCTTTTATCTGACTTTTTTTTTTGAATATGTTAGTGCCAAGTGATTTATCTTCAAGTTCAGAAATTCTGGCTTCTACTTGCTCAATTCTGCTCCTCTGACTTTCTATTGAGTTGTCTACTTCTCTAATTTTATCGTTAATCTTCCGAATTTCTGATTGCTGTCTGTCTATGGATTTTTCCATCTTATTAAGTTTTTCATTATGTTCCTGAATAATCTTTCTAATTTCTTCAATTGCTTTTTCTGTGTGTTCCTTGGTTTGTTCTGCGTATTGCCTCATTTCCTTCTTGATGTCTTGAAGGGTTCTGTATATTAAACTTTTGTATTCTGCCTCCAGTAATTCCAGGAATGCACTTGCATCTAGAAGATCCCTGGATTCTTTTTTTTTGAGAGCTTGTTGAGGTGATCATAGTCTGTTTCTTTATGTGACTTCATATTGACTATTGTCTCTGAGCCATCTATAAGTTATCATGTTAGTTTATGTTTGCTTACTGCATCATAGCTTCTTGCTTTGTTTCATTTTGATTTGCCCAGATGGGTTGCTTGAATGAGCTAGCTTGATTATTTTTGCCTTTGGAGCTCTGACATCTTGTCCCCAGGTGGCTAGAGCTGTTATCAGGTATATTAGTCTAGAAGTCCATTCCCTTTTCTTGCATGAATTCAACTCAGGTGTCCATGTAGCTGATCATCAAGTATGTGGTACAGGCTTTGTCCTACTGTCTTAGAGGGGCAATGATGATTGGCGTAGGTACCGGTGTCTCGTTGCAGCAGTGGGTCAAGGTCTGAACATGGCAGGGGGTTGAGAACTGACCCCTGAGTGTCTCTGAGGAAAGTGCATCCCTGTTCCCTAAAGCATGCAGGTGGGTGGGTTCTGTAGACGGACCATGGGCATCCAATGTTTTTGGTTGTATGGACTGGGAGGTACCACTTATCCTCGGGCCCCTGGCATGGGTGGTTGGGTGACCTGAGTGGAGCTACCATTCCTTAAGCCCCTGATGTGGGTAGGTGAAGACCCTGTTTAATTGGCAAGGCAATGTCAAACATCAAACACCTACCTCTCAACCATACAGCTGAAACAGTTAGAGTCTGCCAACAAGGGACTATTCTCCTGAAATAGGCCCACACAGGTCTATGCAGAGGGGAAAGGTGCTCAAAGTCCACAGGCCGTTTATGCTTGGACAGGAGCCACTTCTGTCTTAAGCTCCCCTAGTTAGTGGAGCTGGAAAATTATCTTTCCCCCATATGTAAATTTTTTCCTTCTCCAGGGCCAGGAGGATGGCTCTAGGTGCTCATCAGTGCCTGTCTCAGGCCCAGGGAATGCAGCTGCTGAAGCCAGCTTGGGAGTGGGGGCGGGCAGAGTGCAGTAAAATACACGCAAGTACTTATCTTTTGCCTAGTGTGCCATTCTTCTTTGGTTCTGGAGGTTTGAGTAGGCTGTGTGGCTGGCTCCTTCTCCCTGAGGAAACTACGGCTGAACGCTAGTACCAGCCTGCCACTACGACTCTGGAATGGTGCCTGAGGGCTCCCCGCAATTCAGGTCCGGTAACTCCTCTCTGCTTCTGAACCGTCTCTTCCTCCCTCTTCCCCCTCTTCATTTTCTAAGCTTGCTTTTGATGGTCAGGGCTCCCAGCATGTCATAAATATACTCATTTCACTTGTTTTTGGGTCTTTGTTATAAAGATGGCTCACTGGAAGTGTCTGTCTATTCCGCCATCTTGGCTCCACCTCCAGGAATTTCAGTCTTGATCCCAAGAGCAATGGGAAGCCATAGAGTGGCCATACCACACCAATCTCCACAACCAGAAAATGCTTAGAGAAGACTGTAGCCACCCCAGTTCTTTTCAACTCCCTGCAAAAGTGCTCATCTTGAAACATTAGATGAGGCTATTCTTCATCACCCTACTTAAAGTTCCAACCTACTTCCACTCTCATACTTACCTGCACAGTGTTTTCTCATAGCACTGATTGCCTTCAAACTATGTAATGCATTTTAAACTGGAAAATGAGGATGGGATTCTGTCATAAATATTACGTATTAAAAAAAGGAACAACAATTTATTTTCTCCTTAGCCCCTGGTTCTCACCTGTTTGTAATTAAAATCATCTAAGTAAAAATGTAAAATATTGATATGTGGAATTTGTCTCAAATCAGTTGAATCAGAATCTCTGGAGATGGACCCAAGGCACTGGTATTATTATTATTTTTAACAATTCCTGTTTAAATAATTCCCATTTTAATGGACTTTAATTATACTTCTTTACTGGTAAGAGTTTGATTTCTATAACTATCATTCACAACTTGCTGGAACAACTTGCCTCACATATAAATTTTTCAAAACATATT
The DNA here is from genome assembly GCF_024166365.1 of Elephas maximus indicus. Taxonomy (NCBI): domain Eukaryota; kingdom Metazoa; phylum Chordata; class Mammalia; order Proboscidea; family Elephantidae; genus Elephas; species Elephas maximus. The sequence goes on along the minus strand of NC_064819.1, from coordinate 141,612,762 downwards.
TCATCGCGATTTTGGAGAAAAATTACATAGAAAGTCAGATACTCATTTAACAATTTTCATACATATTATTCAGTGACAATGGTTACACTTTTCACAATGTGTTAGCATTCTCAATATTTCCATTCTGATTGTTCTGTTTTCATTAATCTAGTTTCCTTGTCACCCCTTACCTTTTCATGTTTGGTCTAGGGTAAATGTTCACTGTTAGGTCTCATTTAGATGATTGTTTAGAGAAGCACAGTACTCACAGTTAATATTATCTATTTTATGACCTATTCTGACTTTTGGCTGATAGATGCCCACCAGGAGTAGTCATCTATAATTTTTTAAAGCTTGTGTAGTTTTTCAAAGATAAATGTATAAGTTGAGGCATTTATTTCAGCCATTATCATTCTTACTATTTTGGGGGGCGGGGGGTGGGGAACTATGGTAGCAAACAAATGTTCCTTGAAATGATATTCAAAATTCTTTTTTGGTTATATTAAACTTGCAATGAGACAGAAATCTGGAATACTACAAGTTATTTATACAAAGAAGAGATACCGGTTACAAACTTTCTGTCTTGTTTAAAGATGTTGGCTCATCCACTCTGCATACCTACTTTTATTGTCAAGGTCAATCAAGAATAATCTTTCACGGCACCTATTAATTTTCATAATCCATGCTTTCTTGTAATTTTTTCAATGAATAATCACACTCTCTCAAACTGTACTTAGATTTTAGGGAGATAAACCAAACCCAAAAGCCAAACCCGTTACCATGGAGTTGATTCCAACTCATAGTGACCCTATAGAACAGAGTAGAACTGCCCCACAGAGTTTCCAAGGAGTGCCTGGCGGGTTTGAACTGCTGACCTCTTGGTTAGCAGCCGTAGCACTTAACCACTACGCCACCAGGGTTTCCTTTAGGGAGATAAGAATGGTAAATCATAAAGGAATATAGTTTCCAGAAGAAAAACTGGACTTAAAGGTTTTATAATACAACTGAACTAAACCAAAAGCTAAGAAGTTTCCTGAATACAACCAAACACTTCGAGGAACAGAGTAGCAGGGGCGGGGGTCTGGGGACCACGGTTTCAGGGGTCATCTAGGTCAACTGGCATAACAAAATGTATTAAGAAAACTTTCTGCATCCCACTTTGGTGAGTGGCATCTGGAGTCTTAAAACCTAGCAAGCCACCATCTAAGATGCATCAATTGGTCTCAACCCACCTGGAGCAAAGGAGAATGAAGAACACCAAAGACACAAGGAAAATATGAGCCCAAGGGAAAGAAAGGACCACATAAACCAGAGACTCTATCAGTCTGAGACCAGAAGAACTCGATGGTGCCCAGCTACCACCAATGACTGCTCTGACAGGGAACACAACAGAGAATCCCTGACGGACCAGGAGAAAAGTGGGATGCAGACCTCAAATTCTGGTAAAAGGACCAGACTTAATGGTCTGAATGAGACTGGAGGGACCACAGAGGATATGATCCCCAGACTCTCTGTTAGCCCAAAACTAAAACCATTCCAGAAGCCAACTCTTCAGATGAAGATTGGACTGGACTATAAGACATAAAATGATACTGGTGCGGAGTGTGCTTCTTAGCTCAAGTATACACATGAGGCTATGTGAGCAGCTGCTATCCAGAGGAGAGATGAGAAGGCAGAGAGGGACAGGAGCTGGTTGTATGGACATGGGAAATACAGGGTGAAGGGAAGGAGTGTGCTGTCATAGGGAGAGCAGCTAGGGTCATATAACAATGTGTGTATAAGTTTTGGTATAAGAAACTGACTGGAATTGTAAACTTTCACTTAAAGCGCAATAAAAAATAATAATCTTGGATAAGAAAAAAAGTTTTATAGTATATATTTTCTCTCAAATTGGTAATAAGCTATCAAGAGAGGGAATGTAAAGCTGTGGAAATGTCATAAACTTTAGAGTAAGGCACAGTTGAGTTTGTATCTCACGTTTGTCACTCACACCACAGCCAGTGCCTTGGCGGGTCTCAATCTGACCACCCCTCACTGTCTCCATGGTTCCAGCCCTAGTTCCTGCTACTGTCATCAATCTCCTGAACTCCAGCAACAACCGCCTGCCCTCCTTTACCACTCCCTGTTTATCTCTTTCCCTTCCAGAATCCTTCTCTATGCAGTAGCCAAAGAAATTCTTTTAAAGCATAAGTCCGATCATATTATTTACCCCACTTAAAATCTTTCATCTGCTTCTTATTGTAATTGGAATTAATCCCATACTCTTTATCCGGCTTTAGAAAGGACAATCTCTTCTCTAACATTCTGATCTCCTTTCATAACCCTGTTATGTACACTTCATCCACACAATGGCCTCCTTTCTGTCCCTGGGATAAACTAAGCTCACTCTTTTCTTAAGGTCTTTGCACAGGTAATTCCTGAGCAAGACAGAGATGAAAGTGAGAGCTCATCTCACGCCCTTATCTGGCAATAGTAGGTTGAATATTTTGTGACTCTGTTACCTCAAATGCAAAGCTTTTATTCTTCCATGAGATTATTGGGGAAGTGGTTATAGGTGTCTAGAAATCTCCTTAGTGATAAAAACTGAAAAAAAAAAAACAACAACAAAAAAACTAAACCTGTTGTTGTCAAGTCGATTCCAACTCATAGCGACCATATAGGAAGGAGCAGAACTGCCCCATAGGGTTTCCAGGGAGCACTTGGTGGATTTGAACTGCAGACCTTTTGATTAGCAGCCTCAGCTAACCCTACGCCACCAGGGTTTCTGATATAAGCTGAGAGAGGTGTTATTCATTCTAGGCACTAAAAGACATTTTTTAATTAAATAATTACTAGCTGAAGATAAACCACCAGAACCTGTTGCGGTCAAGTCAATTCCAACTCATAGTGACCCTATAGGACAGAGTAGAATGGCCCCATAAAGTTTCCAAGGAGCACCTGGTGGATTCAAACTGCCGATGCTTAGGTTAGCAGCTGTAGCACTTAACCGCTATGCCACAAGGGTTGAAGATAAGGTTATTTAATTCCTCATTGGAACCAAGATTATAATCTTGTTATCACTACTGATATAGTAAAAACTGAAACCAAACCCATTACCATCAAGTTGATTCCGACTCATAGTGACCCTATAGGACAGGGTAGAACTGCCCTATAGGGTTTCCAAGGCTGCAAATCTTTACAGAAGCAGACTGCCACATCTTTCTCCCATGGAGTGGCTGGTAGGTTCCAACTGATGCCCTTTCAGTTAGCAGCCCAGTGCTTAACCATTGTGCCACCAGTGCTCCTAATGATATGGTACCAGGTACTATATCAAATACTACAAAAGATAAAAGGTTGAATGAAGATAAAGCAGTCTTTGCTCTGAAGTTGCTTGTTACCTAGGGTAGAGGATAAGACAAACACAGCAATAATGCTAATAAAAAGCAGAATACAGTATGTGTCATAAAAGGGTCAGAAGTTAGAGTTTAACAGGAGTTACAAATGAAGGGTGTAATAAGTCTGATTCCCACTGTAAGTAACAGTAGTTTAAAATTTCTCACATCTGTTCTCCAATCTGTTAGACGTTCTTCCATTTTATTTGAATTGAAATCTAAGATTAGCTAGGTGCCAGAATCAGGGAATTGGGGAAAGTTTCATGAAAGAACTGGCATTTGAGCTGGAACTGGAAAATGGGAGAGATAAAGGAATGCATTTTTTATTTATCTATTGTTTAATTTGGTGATAGTTAATTTGGTGATGGTTTTCCTAAGTAAATAAGATAAGCTTTATGATTTTATAGAAGTATGCTTGCTGAGTTTTACTGGCCTAGTGATACATTTCCAATATTCTGGAAAGTAAATACCACTCCAGTTTCTGGAGCAAGAAGGGCCTCGGGCAACTAAATTGACTTCTCTAAAGCTTAGTTCCCTTCCCTGTAAAAAGCTAATTTGTAGGATTGTTGCAAAGATTAGAGAGAATTACAGAAAGTACCTGACATATAGGTGCTTAACTAATACTGGCTCTAATCTTTAACTTTTAATAAAAAAGCTATATATCACAGAAAGTAGGCAGCCTTGTGGAATGGTTAAATGTATGCATTCTGGAATCATACTGCTTGGATCAGATGATCTTCATTTGAATTTTGGCTCATTTGCTGGGTGATCTTGAGCAAGTAACTTAACATTGCTTTACATTATTTCCTTCATTTGTCATTTGGAGTTATAAGAGTACCTATTTCAATAGTACGTTGTTGGGGATTATATCAGATAATTCATGTAAAGTGACTGGCACATAGTGGGTGCTCAATAAATATGTAATATAAAAATTATTGTTATTAATATAATTAGTCATGGAGACCATCAGGTCAATATCTGTCAGGTGAATCACCTGATTAATGAATGGTTTATTCTCAAATAAAAGAGCCTTAACTAGTAGCATATATAGACCTCAAGTGCTATTTCGAAGCAGCTGCCATATGACATTCCCATTTTATTTGGCCATGTTATCAGTGCTTGCTTTTGACTTTACTTATTTTTTTTATGGATCACTACTTACCTCTGATTAAAAAAAATGATAAGGGAGGTCAAATCCAGCCAGCATTGGAAGCTAGGGTCCCTGATTTCATAAGCGCTAAGAAAGTTGAATGCAAAGAAAATATAACCTTGTTAGAAAAGTGCCTTCAGAGGGCCTGTAGAATTAAGGATAGAACTTTGTTATTTGGAGCCAGACAGAAAACAGAGACATAGATTGAGAAGTGGAGGGATTGTTACCCACAAGAGAAATTTCCTGCTTCACTGTTTCCTCTTAAATATCATTGTATAAATTGACTGACTGCTTTTTCCAACTTCAAATTTAGGTCTCAAGTATAGAAGAGCAATTCTAGTGTAATATTTATATGTAAAACCTCTTCAGAGTATAGCATTTTCTTTCTATATGCTTGTAATTATTTTCTGGTTTATTTAGTATAGGGTATAGTTTAAAAATTATGGAACTAAGATTTATATTCTTTAAATACATGTGAATAAATATCTGGTCTACCTCAATAAGAAATGAGGTTTGTTGATTTGATTTCCCTCAGCCAGCCTCATAAGCAAAAAGTCTGTCACTGGCAGAATTCTGAAATAGGAAGATATTGGAACTACTGCACATAACTTCCCAGTACAAGTTTCATGTCTAAATGCAATATGGTAAGGATAGACCTGTTTGCTCAAAGAAAAGGATAACTGCATTGCTTATTTCAAAGACCCAAATAGGCTCTCTCCCTATCTTACATACCCCAAGTTATCTCCCAGTCTTCTTTTCATGCCTTTTATGTTGCATTCAAATTGGAGGCAACGTTCTTGCAGCATCCTTTATGTCCCAGGACTTTTGACTTTATGCACACAGCCACCTCCATTACTAGGACACCTCCTCCATGACCACACACACCTGAATATTACTCATTGTCAAATACTAGCTCAAATGCAACTTGTCTTTAAAATCTTTCTTGATATTTTCATCAAAAAAAAAAAAAAATGATCTTATACTTAAAAAAAATTCTTAGCTCTTTTTAAGTATCTTTCATATGGCATTTTATGCAGCAAATAAACAAACAAACAAACAAAAAAAACTGCTGCCATCAAGTCAATTCTGACTCATAGCAACTCTATGGAACAGGGTACAACTGTCCCATAGAGTTTCCAAGGAGTGGCTGGTGGATTTGAACTGTCAACCTTTTCGTTAGCAGTTAAGCTTTTTTAACCACTGCGTGCAACAAATATTTATTACATACATACAATGTGCCATATACTCAGTGATAGGTATATATTAGTAGGCTAAATAGACAGACTCCTTGTAAACAGAATAAACAATGAAAAAATGGTATGTGATAAATGCTAAGGAGAAATATGTAAAGAAGAGGGGAATAGGAAGTAGAAAGTGGAAAGGCCTGACTGAGAAGGAGACATAAGAGTAAAGACCTGAAGGAAGTGAGGGAGCATGACTTGCAGCTATCTGAGAGAAGAGCATTAAAGGCAGGAAAGGGCAAGTGCCAAAACTCTGGGGTGGGAGCATGTCTGATATGGGATGCCATTGGATTAGAATTAGAGAAAGAGAGAAAGAAGTAGGGGATGAAGTCAGAGAGGTAAGGGGCAGCTGGTGGGAGGACAACGTGAGGAAGAGCCTGCTATTGTACAGGTCCTTGGGATGACTGACTTTTCCTCAGAGTTAAACAGCAAGACATTGACCAACAGAGAATCACAATCTGACTCAATGCAGCAGTGAGCAATGCAGGCTCTGGAAAGATTCTGAAGGTAGAACTTGTAGGATTTACTGACAGATTGGACAATAGATAGGAGAAAAAGAAGAGCAAGGGTGACTCCAAGTGCCATTAGTTGAAATCAGGAAGACTATAAAAGAAGCAGGAAGTAGTATCAGACATTTGAGTTTGGACATATCCAACTTGAGACTCCTGCCCAATCCTGTGGGCAGTTGGACATATAAGTTTAGACACTTTAGGGAGATGAGTGCTTCCAAAGTTCACTTGAATACTTCCTAAGAAAATTATCACATTAAATAAATATTTGATGGATGAATTAATGAATCAATCAATTAGTACGTGAAAGCAATGTATGCTAGAATGTTTCATTACTTATATAACTGATTCAACATAAATTAATTATTATGGATGGTCATTAAAAGAAACAATGAACACTGGACCTGTGTTAGAGGTACTATATCCAGGAGTACTAAGAAAGATAGAAAGGAACAAGTGGGCCAAAGAAATGTGGACAAAACTTACGAAAGTAATTAAATTGGACCTAGACCTCAAAGGACACAGGCATCTGGATTTGGACTGGAATTTTAAAGGAATGAAAAAACTTTAGGCATTTAGAATACACATTTCATAGAACCTACCTGAGGAAAGTTCTGTGCTGGATGCAGTCAGTGGAAAGAAAACAGCCCCTTCCTTTAATGGCCATGATGGGATGCGAATCATATCATTGTGAGCCATAGGATTTTCATTGACAGATTTTTGGAAGTAGACTGCCAGACCTTTCTTCCTAGCCTGTCTTAGTCTGGAAGTTCTGCTGAAACCTGTTCAGTATCACAGCAACATTCAAGGTCCCACTGACAGATGGGTGATGGCTGTGCACGAAGTGCATTGCCCAGGAATCAAACCTGGGTCTCCAGCGTGGAAGGCAAGAATTCTACCGCTGAACTACAACTGCCTCCTTACAAATAAGAGGTAGAATTAATTGAACTATAGTTAATTGAAGTACACTGTAACTTGCTCTTGAAATAAGACTCCCATGCATCTAGTAGAAAGAAATTGTGCTGACCTTCCAAAGGGGACACATAGCATGGAAGGAAATCCAGAAAGACTTCTTTGAGATATAAGTGACTGATCTTGCCTGGAATAAAGATAACCCTAGAGGTAAGTACAAGAAATGAAATTTAAGTAGTATCTGAGGTGTGAAAAGGGATTTGGATAAAGGAGAAAGGAAGACTGATCAAGTAGGAAGCAAATTATCCTAGTAATTTGTGTATAGAACAGTGATATAGTAAATAATTTTTTTGCATACAGGATCTAAAATGAACATTTTTAAAAACATTTGAGTTATAAAAATATAAAATGAGAAGCTTTAAATTATAGTGAAAATTTGAAAATACATTAAAACATCCCCATTAATTTCCAACAATGACAGTGCATTTCAAAGCCTAGTAATTTCAGTCTTTAATATTTTGGTTAGATTTCCATGCTGGGGTGAATAACTTTGGCCTTTAATAGTTTTGTTTAACACCTTCAAAATAAGGTCACAGTCTAGAATTTTGTGAGATTTTTGTATTTTGAACATGAGAAGATTTAAAAATATACTTCAAAAGTGTTGCCTTTATATATTTGAAAGGTGTCTAGAGAGGGTAATATTCCCCTGATCTACATTTTTCCTGCAGATAAATGTCTTTTTCCTGAAGCAGATACTTCCACACATTGGAAATTGCTAAATGCTTGGTTTCCAAAGAGGAAGTTTTTTGAAAATTACGTAGGTCTCCCAATACACAGTTAAATTTTTTTTTAAAATAATTCTATCACTTTCAAGGAGAATTGTATAAGGGGCACTATCCTTTCCCAGGTAAAAGTGTTTACAGTTTATTTTCCACTTGAGTGCTCATCCTAACTTCCTCCAAAAAAAAAGTCTTTGGAGTTTGCTTAACAAGCAATAGATGATTCATTAGAGAATAATCTCTGGACATTAGTGTTATACAGAGCACCACTTCAAAAGAGTGCAAAAATGCTGCCGTAGCTGCTGACAACTTTCTTGTAAGAAGGACATTTAAGATAAGGACTCTTCCAGGTTTCTGGAACTTTTTACTCTGAGACACATTTTATTTTAGTCCATTGAGAGTCTTTGCAAGACAGGAAGACAGGTCAAGATGAAAACAGAATGGAAAAATATTGAGAGAATGGATAGAGAAAGAAAGGAGGAACAGGGAGTGGGTAGAAGAAATAAAGGCAAAAATAGGAATGAAATACAAAATTGGAGAGACAGAGGATTTGAAGCAATAAGAAAAGAAAGAAAATATACGTGATTTACTAGTTACATTAAGGAGTCCCTGGCTGGTGCAGAGGGTTAAATGCTTAGCTAGTAGCCTAATGGTTGGTGGTTTGAATCACTCAGAAGAGATTCAGAAGACAATAAAAACAACAACAACTGAACAACCCTGAAATCTCAGTAGCTCTACATCATTGATTTTCAGAATGTGATCTGCAGACCAGCATCATCATTTTTACCTGGGAACTTGTAAGAAATGCAAATTCTTTGGATTCAACACAAACCTTTTGAATAAAAACTCTGGGGCTAGAGTGCAGCAATCTGTGGTTTAACAAGCACTCCAGGTGATCCTGATGCACACTAAATCTGAGAACGACTTTTATTTCTTGTCCATATAAGTGTTTATGAGGATGTTCACCAGGTGACCTTCCACATGGTGATTTAAGACTGAGGCTCATATGATCCCCACAGTCCTTTCTAAACAGCCATGGTTAGTACCCGATTCTGATCTCTGAGAGGAATTGCCTTATCTGTTGTTCCAAGATGACCTTTTCTGTTTATTCTCCTCCTTGCCCAAATCTGAAGCGATAGGGAGTATGCTCAGCCTATTTCATGGCTTTAGAGCTTTCATAGCCCACTTCCTGTTCGTGACATTTTGGAGGCCTGAATGTTATTTTAAGGTTAAAATAGCCAAATGCTTCTTTTAATTCATACATGGTTGTGGTTTCTTTGCAATAAAAGTTCTTCAAAAACTTTTTAGGAAGCTTGATTAGATATTTTTACTTTGATTTATAAGCTTGTAAGCTGTTCCATGTGCCAGTAGGCCAGTGACTACACCTGAAATTCTTTCTTAAGCATAATTGTTATGTCTGATGAACTTTTCCTTTTTTTTTTTTTTTTGCCTTCTTTCGGAAATTTTTTTTTCTCTCAACTTAATGGTGACACGATGTGTTTATGTAGGGAAAGATTCCTCTGAATTCTGCTAAAAGGCTGACTCTTAATGTGACTTTGTTGCTGAAAATCTTTCCTAGTCTTATACTGTCTGAGGTCTAAAAAGAAGTTGGTGTTTTCAATCCTGCAAGATCTCAAATAATCTGAACTCCCTCTATATCCTTTCATGTTTGTTTGCACATTGCTCAATTTTTGTGTGAAGCTTTCTCTTCCTTCTGTATTGTTAAGCATTGCCAATTAAAATCACCACTCAAAATTAACATCTTATTGGCCAACTTCTTTCCCTAGGTCTTTGGACAAATGGGAAACCCTGGAGGCGTAGTGGCTAAGTGCTACGGCTGCTAACCAAAGGGTCGGCAGTTCAAATCTGCCAGGTGCTCCTTGGAAACTCTATGGGGCAGTTCTACTCTGTCCTATAGGGTCGCTATGAGTCAGAATTGACTCGAGGGCAATGGGTGTGGTTTTTATGGGCAAATGGTTTCCCGCCCATGAATGTTTTACCACAGCATAGAGCTACAACTCTTCAGGTTTCCCATAGCAGTCTTCACCATGTGCCACCTGACCATTAAGTCAATGCTTAACGTGTGTGTGTCTTCCTTTTAGTGAAAAGATCCTGGGTTTTCTCTTCAAACATCTCTAAGTTTCAATTAAACAATATCCATAATATCCCACCTCAACGTACCTATTTCTGCACGAGTTAATGTTAACCGGTTGCTATTGAGCTGATTCTGACCCACGGCAACCCCATGTGTGTCACGGTAGAACTCAGCCTGCAGGGTTTTCAATGACTGATTTTTCAAAAGTAGATCACCAGGGCTTTCTTCCAAGGTACCTCTGGGTAGACTCAAACCTCCAACCTTTTTTTTAGCAGCCAAGGGCTTTAACAGTTTGCACCACCCAGGGACACAAAGGCAGTACTAGTCTATGTGAAAAATAGCTCCGATCCTCAATGGCTTTATACAAAATAGCTTTGTTTTTGGTTACATAACAGTTCAATGCCAGTGTTTGAAATGTAACTGTCCATCCTCTCTCTGTCCTCCAAGTCTTCTCCGTTCAGCCAGTGAATGGGATGGAAAAATGTCATCAGATTTTCTATATGCCAGATCTAGAAGTAGCATTTTTCACTTTTGCCTGCCTTCCATTAGCCAGAACTCAGTCAAAAGGCTGCACCAAACTTTAAGGGCTGCTGAAAAGTATAGTGAAGGTGTGTGCCCAGCAAATAAACAGGAAAGAGCTTTGTGGTGAAAATCTTCCAGGCGCTGACACATGAGAGACATAGAGGAATGATATGTAAGATTTGAGGGGACTGTGGAGGAGGCAGTAAAGAAGGGGAAAAAATGTTGAGCAATGAACAGAGGTGTAAAGGAGAAACGGAAGTTAGAAATTAGAATTACTTATTAAGTTTTTATAATTCTTAACTAAGATGTGTGTCATTTCCCCTTTTTACAGGTAAAAGCGAAGGTTTGAAGAGCCTGTGTATCTAAGTTCCCACAGCCAAAATTATTATTATTATTATTTTTTTAATTGTGCTTTAGGTGAAAGTTTATGGAGCAAATTAGTTTCTCTTTAAACAGTTAATAAGCATATTACTTTGTGGTATTGGTTGCCAACCCCACAACATAACAACACTCTCCCCTTCTCGATCTTGGATTCCCCATTTCCATTCATCCAGCTTTCCTGTCCCCTCTTCTCGTCCTTGCCCCTGGGCTGGTGTGCCCTTTTAGTCGCATATACATGGTTGAACTACGTGTGTTATTGATTGTTTTATAGACCTGTCTAATCTTTGGCTGAAGGATGAGTCTCAGGACTGACTTCAGTAGAGTTAAAAGGTGTCTGGTCTCTCTGTCAGGCCAGCAAGTTTGGTCTTCCTCTTTTTTTTTGGTGAGTTTGAATTTTGTTCTACATTTTCTCCAGCTCTGTGCAGGATTGCAAATGGTTATTCTGATATTGAAACTCATGAATGTCTGAAGAGGAAGCCTATAACCCTTCTACTAAAAGAAGGACACACATATATGTACACACAACCAATATTACCCAATAGTGTGTCAAAGCCTAGGAAGCCAAATGTACTTAACACTAGGCTCTGAACCTCATCATTCTACCTGTAGTTTTCCTGTATGAACAATATAGCCAGGCATAGCAACATAGGCATGCTTAGCAGTTGTTAACAATTTGGTTAAGAAGATATGCTTAATTAATTTTACTTGAATATAAATTCATGACTCTACATCACAAATAGTCAAGACTTTCATTGAGGATGCAAAATAGTACAATCTTCTCTTCAAAACAGAGAGATTCACCCTCTAAATCTATGTGCCTAAATGTTGTTACATTGCTCATTTGATAAACACACAGTGTTTTATTTAATTACTATCATTTGTCTCCAAAAGTAAATATTTGCAAAAAGTACATGAATTCCTTGGACTCTCCATAGCTTTTATTCTGAACTGAGAAAGGAAGCATCGGACAAATGTCTATTGTTTAAAAAGATACAAATGCATGAATACAAATTATTAGTTATTATTACGTTAAAACAGTAATAAATGAATATCCTCTTTTAAAGCAACTCTTTCTCTCTCTAAAGCCTTTATCTGGGTGTCATGGGCACTCCATCTCTCACCCAGTCTGAAGAAAACCAAAGGCACAAGGGAAAAATTAGTCCAAACTAATCTACCACAGCCTCTACCAGACTGAGCCCAGCACAACTAGATGGTGCCCAGCTACAACCATTGAATGCTCTGACAGGGGTCATAATAGAGGGTCCAGAACAGACACACACACAAAATTCTAACTCACCACACTCACACACATACACACAAAATAGACCAGACTTACTTGTCTGAGAGTAACTGGAGAAACCCTGAGAGTATGGCCCCTGGACACCATTTTAACTGGGTACTGAAGACACTCCTGAGGTTTGCCCTTCAGCCAAAGATTAGACAGGCCCCTAAAACAAAACAAGATTAAATGGACACGCCAGCCCAGGGGCAAGGACATGAAGGCAGGAAGGGACAAGAAAGCTGGTAATGGGAAACCCAAGGTTGAGAAGGGGGGAGTGTTGACCTGTTGTGGGGTTGGCGACCAATGTCACAAAACAATATGTGTATTAATTGTTTAATGAGAAACTAGTTTGCTCTGTAAACCTTCATCTAAAGTACAATTTTAAAAAATGTATATTTAGATCATTTTCCTCAACCCAAGATAGAAATGGTATTATTTGTACAAACAGTTTGATTTTTCATTGATTAGAATACAGTTTTGTTGGTCTTTTTTTTTTGAAAGTACAAAAGTAAAACAAACTCAGTTGTGAAATCAAAGATGTGTTAAGCATAACTATCCTTTTTCTTCTGGGTGAATGTCTACTTTAAAAAAAAAAATAGGTAGTCGCGCTATAATTTTAAATCCTGAATACAATTCAGATGAATTCTGAAAATGGACACTAAAAATGATACCAGGAAAAATAATTTTCATGTCTTATAATGAACATTTTTTTGTTATTATTGCCTCTTATTATCAGTGTCTTTTTTCTAAATTTGATCTTTATTTGTCTTCAGGGGTTGGAAATGTTACATATAAACACTTCATATAAACATATGAACACACACACACACTGCAACATTGTATATACTACAGGTAGTCCCTGTCTTACCACAGGGCTTCATTCCAACCTTAAGTGTGACCTGTCACAACTCAAATACATAGTAAGTCAGGAACTGCTTGTATACATATTACAGACAATGAGTACTGTGAATGTAAACATTTAAAGTATGGCCATACCAACCTCCTCAACCCTGGTGTGCTTAAGTAACCTGTGTAGATTCATACAATTTTGAGCCTCTTCTGCCCTCACTGACAGGCTCCCTTCAGAAGCTCATGTAATCGACTTTCCATATGGAGAACCACTACATATGTCACCTCTTGGTGTTAGGCTTCATATTCTAAGAACTACGTGTGTTATTGATTGTTTTGTAGACCTGTCTAATCTTTGGCTGAGAATTCTCATATCTTCCTTTCACAATTAACCAAATTTCACATCTCAGAAAGAGTCTTTGTTTATTTTTCCTGCAGCTTTTTCTATTCTATTTTCTATTAACTATGGCACAGAACTGGGTAATGCAAGAACAGGAGAAATAAGGATTCTTCTCTGATGGCACATTTTGCAAAATGTTTCCAGTGAATCCCTGTCATGTGTTCTTCTCTCTTAAGATCATGTCAGTGAGAGGATTTCTTATCAGCTGAATTAGCTTTGATGGGAAAGAGTTGTAGAAGCCTTTGTCTTCATCCACTATTCAACAATACATTATTTTATACCTACTTCCTATGATACAGTAATAACTACTCTCTGATGAAGGAATTTTTGCTCTTTAAATCTTTATTACTCAGCTATCTGAATTATATCCTTACAGAGTATGTTATTTTTTTTATAGGGACCATTTATATTTAAGTTCACTCTCTTATTGTGCAGATGAGGAAATCAAGAAAATCTCAGAAGCATGTGACTCATCCAAGATTAATCCATTTTTTAAAATCAAAGAAAGGCTTAGAACATAGACCTTTTGATTCCAAGTTGTGTGTGTTTTATTAATTCTCATTCAACCTCCTTCTCTTAAGCAGGTAAGTGGAGATATCTGAAAATTAAGTTTCTCTGCCTACACTTGATTCTACACTCAAAGTAATTTAAGTTACAAATAGAATAATCTAACAAAGACTCTTACAGCTGATCACGTTTAAGCATAGATATCCAATTCCAATATAGAAAGAACTAAATAGATGGCCAACTGCATTTATTAAATAATCTCTAAAACTGTCAGATTCCACTTCCTGCAGCACCATTTCTTGCTAGCTGTAGACACTAAACATCAGATAATGTAATTGATAATATAGATATTATAGATAATATAGATAATCATAATATTATGATAACATAGATAATTTCCAAATATCCAGCCCTGTGACATTCAATGGAATCAGATAGTCTGTGCAATTCATAGATATTTAGGCAGCTTGTAGACAGCCTCTGAAAGACAGAACAGTATATGTTATGGGATTAAAGGCTGAAGTAGGCAGTTGAAGAATAGGAACACCAGGTACTAGATGAATTTACAACATGTACCATTTTTTTTTTTTTTTTTTTACCATTATGGTGAAGTGGTTAAGAGCTCAGGCTGCTAACCAAAAGGTCAGCAGTTCCGAACCACCAGTAGCTCCTTAGAAACTCTACGGGGCAGTTCTACTCTGCCCTACAGTGTCACTATGAGTTGGAATCGACTCAACAGCAACAGGTTTAATTTTTGGTTTTGGTAGGAATTGGATTTTTTTAGTCATTACAACAAAGAAAAATAGTTGAAAGAGATAAAAACACATTTTAGAAATACTCAAAGATCTTTAATCAATAAAGTGAATAATATAGCTCTCGAGTGAGATAAAATTTTAAAACAAATACTTTAAAATATGGTAGCTGTAAAATGATCCTAGTCAAGAGGAAAAGAAACATCTTTTAAAATAAGGATTACAAAATCTAATTTTTTGGTTGTAAAATGTTAGCTTTTCTCCCATTGTGAGGAGAAATAAGTTAAGAGAATACTCAGTATAGTGCATTAAATAACACTTTTCCATTTTCAATAACATGTGAAAAGATGGGGCTATTAACCACGTGTTTCAATCATGTATTCCATCTGTGAACAATCACTTGAGCCTATTTCTCAGAAGTTGATTGTACCATTAATCTAATTTCATGCCTTTTCCCCACAATTTTTTTTTCTTGTTTTAGCAAAAAAAAAAAAAAAAAGTTGGAAAAAATGCCTTTGAAAGTGAAATTAGTCAATTTTGTATAAAATACTAACCTGAACTTTAGGTTTAGTTGAGGATTAAGAAAACCTCTTAGTTTAAATTGAGATTGGGAATTACTTGAGGATTTTATTTTTCCATACATTTTATGCCTGAATGGTTACTTTTAACTGTTTGTGAGCTTACCCTTGCAGTAAGATGTTTTCAAATAATGCCCAAAATACACCGAAAATAATCCATCTTCTTGTCAACAAATATGTGAGTATGCAATGATGAATGAATAATTTTAATGATATCTTAAATACTAAAGTATTGCTTGTTTTTACTGTTAAACAATAAACTAAGGTATTTCCAATTCAAATCAGCAAATTGTTACCTGATGTTAGACTTTTTGTTTTGTTCTGTTTCTCACATAGGTATGTATTTTATATAACTCATGCCATAGCTATTTCATTTTCTCACTTTATATTTGGTTGTAAAACTATTTAATAATATTTACATGGGTATTAAAGGATCCCTGGAGGCACAGTGGGTAAGCACTTCGCTGCTAACAGGAAGTTTGGTGGGTGGTGCAAACCCACCAGCTAATCCACGGCAGGAACCTGTGGTAGTCTGCTTCTGTATAGATTTACAGCCTTGGCAACACTATGGAGCAGTGAGTCGGAATTGACTCAGTAGTAACAGATTTTAAATGGGGATTAAAGCTAATCTCTCTGCTTTCTTTCTAATTTTCTAATTTCCTTCATTGGTAAAATTTCATTATAATTTTAAAATACTTTTGATATTGAAGATAAGGGTTTGGATGGTCTTCCCAAACTAACTTTAAGGCTAACTTTAAGAGTAACAGAAGGTGAAACATAGGTTTATAATTTATTGTTTTTAATGAAGATACTGGAAGTTCATGATCATTTTAATAACTACAAAATAAAACTTCAAAGGAGTAATATTAAATAGAAATTATTCGAACTCTACCTTTTACTTTATGTAAGCTATTTTAATGCTTTCATTGAATATTAATGATTCATGATGCTGATAGAAATTAATGTTCTGCATAAAGTGGTAGAAAAGACTGATTCCAATTTCTTCATTTCAATCAGTTTCAATCAGCAACCTAAGCAGTGACTTTCAGAGTCATTTCAAGGAATAGAAATGATTTGGGCTGTTATTATCAACAATAATTTCAAAAGAATAAAAATAAATACGGTTTTGTGTTTTTAATAAATTAAAATTTCCAAGGAGTTTAATAAGTAATCTGAGATTATAGTACTCCCATTAGTATTTTCCACCACTTTAGAGGTTACTATTTTTACTAAAACTACTGAATTTAATGATTTATACTTTTGAACCAAGAAAGTATACAGAAAATCAACTGTGGCTATAATGAACATTTCAGAGAAGAGGAGAGGAGGGGAGCAGAGGGGAGAGGAAGGGAAGAGAGCAGAGGAGAGGAGAAATGTGTACTTATGAATTATCTGTTCAGGTTCACTGCCCATTTTCCATAGTAGTTTTCTCTTCTGTTTTTGTAAGATATCTGAAAAGAACATTAGCCCTTGATAGTACAAGGAATCTGAACCAGATGGTTTGAATTCAAATCTCAACTCCACCACTTACTAGCTGACTAACCTGGGCCAACTTTCTTTATTTTGTTTTAGTGAAAATATACACAGCAGAACATAGCACATTCCTCAGTTTCTACGTGTACAATTCAATAACATTTGTTACGTTCTTCAAGCTGTGTCACCACTTCCACTATTTCTACTCATATTGTTTCACCGCCATTGACTTAGGCTCACTACCCCCTAAACTTTTCATCTGTTCTTTAGAGTTGCTGTTGACAATTTGATCTCATATAGATTCTCTTTACAATAGTGCAATTGTCATGGTGAACGTTCTTACTGATATAGCTAAACAGCTGTTTAATTTAAAGGTGACTTCAGGGGAAAATTTTGGTTCATGATTTAAACCTAGGGAAATTAATTCTCTGTACCTCACTTTTCTTATCTGTAAAATGATAACAATAATAGTATTCCTCCCTGAGAACTTAGCCAAGTTAACCTTTCATGACCATTTGCATAAACAGTATGCCAGCCATTTTTATGCCTCTGGACCTCATTGGCAGTATGTTTTTCCAACTGTAATGTATTTAAATAAATGTAATACGCTTAAAAAAAAAAAAAACTTTATTCCTCAATGCCCTCATCCATAAAATAAGGATAATAATTATAATGCCTACTTTACAGTGCTGCTATAATAATTACATGCTTTTACATGTTTAAAGTGCTTCTATGTAACCAATAAGTGTTATTATTATTTTTGCTTTTTATCATTTTCATGATTATTATTTTAATAATGCTTGGTATATAATTACCCCACTACTGTTATTATATGTTGTACATAATTGTGTTTATAGTTCTTTCTAGAATTTTGAGTTTTACATGGATAGATACGTTAGATATGTCATTGTGTTCTTTAAATGACTCTGTCATTCAAATTCCAAGGAGTCCTTGGATGGCGCAAACAGTTAAGTGCTCTGCTACTAACAGAATGGTGGGCAGTTTGAACCCAACCCTGGCACCCCGGAAAAAATGCCTGGTGATTTGCTTCTGAAAGGCCACAGTCATTAAAAAGCTATGGAGCACAAAGTCTATTAGGCAACACACAGGGTCATCATGGATCAGAACTGACTCGACAGCAACTGGTCTTTTGGTTTTTATAATCTCATGACATTGATGCTTTTATTGCCTCATTTTACAGATGAGAAAACTGTTCTCCTCCAACCTATATTTGGAAAACTTTTTAAACTTCTCATGTTCATCACTACAGGTGCATTTCTAAATGCCAGTAACATTTTTAAAACATATATTGTTCTATTTTATTTCTAGAGTTTGATGGAAAAATAATCAAAATAATAAAACAAAAAACATATTTATAGAGTTTTCTTTTTAATGGAAATTGCTTATAAAATAATAAACAGAAAAGCTTAATGATGTAGTTGAGATTCTTATTATTTTGCCAACATAAGCACCACATTTTATTAAACTGAATCACTCTGTTTGAGTGCATATATAATTCCTATGGCAACTCTCAACCATAACTTATGTCATTAATCTTTTTCAGCTAGTTTGTTATTGAAATTCAACTTTTAAAACATTTATAATCTATTATTGGTATCCCAAACATTTTATTTTATCAGTGTTTCATTTTATTGAAAATGAAAAGTCTCATAGATCACGACATAGAATTTTTTAAAAAGATACGTATCAGCAGTAAAGATGAAGTTTTGCTTATCTCTGTTTCCACTGCAGAGAAAAAAAGGGGGAAGATCTTTGGATCCAGTTGAGCAAAATTGTGGAACTAAACACATGTAGTCCCTTCCATTGTACCCTCTGAAACCCTTGCTCTGTGATTAACAAGTTCTGAGGACTTTGCTTTCTCTGCAGAGGGAAGAGAGTTTTTCGTTTGTTTTGTTTTTGGCACTCGAAGCACCTCTGGCCAGGAAGTAGAGTTGCTTCCTTTCTTCTTGGCTTTGCTAATTCCAGACTACTTCTTCTACCCTGTCTTGCCAAAACTTCCCTATTTTTTTCAGACTCATGATAACATTCGGCTATCATCGCTTCTTCTTCTCCGTGCATTTCTCTTCATTGTGGAACCATAACTTCCCCCACCCAATCCCATTATCATTTTTTTTGAGTTCATCTCCATGGGGAAGACTCTTTGAGCACCTTGGCATTAGAGTTCCTGTAATGCTGTTTTCCCTGACTCCACTTCTACCACCTGTTAGGATAGTCATATCCCAACACCTCCTATCTTCCAACCCCACTGATAGATTCCTCAATGCTATTAAAACTACTAGTCCACAAACCCGACCATTTTCTCACTACACACCAGTCTTCTCTTCACCTCACTCCCCTTAGTACTCAGCTTATAGTCCATGGCCCATTTTGCCCTTTCAAAGTTGCTTATCGCCTTTGACTTTCTCATCCTCTGATGTCCTTCCTTGGCAACTCCTAACTCCTGTTGAATCCAATCCCTCAACTTATTCCTGCCTGCACCCTAACCAGCTAAATGTTACAGAGACAAATTACACAATCAGGATAACTGACTTCCGTTTTAATTCATCATGACAAAACTGAAATGTTAATACAACATAGCCAGGCAATTCCATAATGTATCCCTGGTAAGCCCGGTCTCGGTCGCCTAGGTCGGTGCTCCTTAAACTGGTTGGTGCTCATGTGTGAACTACTAATGATCCATGAAAACGAAGTATAGGAACTGATAGTAAGAGTTTAGAAACATTTAATCTTAAGGAAGAATTTTAATTTTGTTGAATGTTAAAATAATTCCGATTGTATTTTTTGTTACTTTTTAAAATTTAATTCTCCAGCATTCATTTTTATCATATTTTATAAACATATTTGTCCATGGTGGATTGGAAATGAAAAAGAAATGATCTTCCTCTCAGATAATTTGAAAAATACTCTCCTGGATGACTATTTCGTACCTTTGTATTTCATCTAAAACCTGTTTGCTTTCCCCATCATTTTACAGGCGATACAGCTATCTTATACTTCATTGAAAAAAAAAAGTAAAAACTATAAAAAAGGAGTTTCCTTACCTCCCCCTCACCAAGTTGAGAGTTGTACCAGCATTTGCATTGTTGCTGCCACTCTTTCGTTCAAAGAAAAAGGCTTCCTTCTCCTGTAAAGCTCAACCTCTCATCTTTTCTTACCCTTTCAAAGATTTTGCTCCTGCAGTTTTCTTTTCCCACTCCAAAATTATCACTCCTCTGTGTTTGATCTTTCCCATTTATCATACAAACAAGCTGTAGTACCTCTTATCTTAATAAATAAAGGAAAATATATAGATCTAGATTTGATATTCCCAGAAATTTCTACCCTATTTCTATTTTCCCTTCATAGCACAAGTTCTCAAAAAGAGTATTGGTAACCTGATGAGTCTAGTCTAGAGAAACTCTCTAACTCTGGAAAAATTGGGAAGAGGACACCCCAGACTCTGTCTCCCCATTGTGCTGTGATAATGTCCAATATTCCTTCCTACAGTTAATAAACTTGTACATTCTCCTTCTGCCTAAGAATTCCAGGATGAGGTTCTGACATTTTCAATCAAATGTTTCCACACAACTCAAAGAAGACATTGGCTAATTGTTTCATGACTGAGGCAGGCAGACCCGTAAGCCTCATTGTCCAGTCTTTTTAACTGAGTTCATCGCTCCACTATTGATAGACCCCTCAAAGCAGCAGACTAGAGCCCCCACAGCAGTGTTTTTGTTGAGTGCTCTCTGGTGGCCTTAACTAACTGTGTGTCACATTCAGGTCTGACTGCTAAGGTGCAAGTTCCTAACATTTTGAGGCAGAGTGAGTCTATTCTCTGAACACTGTCCCCATGGCTGATTTCATAGTCATTTCTCTATCTCTAGCAACCAGGAAAGGGTGACACAAAGTAGGAATTCAGCAATATTTTTGGATAAAAAATCCTTGAGAGGACAGTTGGTCAGAATAAATTTTATGAAGGAAAAAAAAAAGCTCATTAAGATGTCTTCTACTTTCTGAAATTAAATATTTACAAATCTGCATACTCTGCTAAAGTGTATAGTTTAGTATTTATTTGATGAGAGAACAGCATAGGAAAAACAGTGATGAAAATTCTCATGGGAAAATACACCACTTTCTGGTGAGGCTAAAGAGAAAAATATTACAGCATTAAGTAGATAAATATTTCAGCTCCTCAAGTTACTGCCATTATTAAATGTTGTTCAATGATGCTTTAATATATTGATATTTTAAGATAATATGTTTCTAATTGTTCAGAAAAAAGTGTGTTCTGACTTTCAGAGAAAAATGATTTTGAAATACATGAAGCAGCAATAAAAATTATAATCTGAATACTGCTAATGTTTTCCTGACCTTGCATCATTGTTCTTACTGATCTCCCTATATGAGATCCCACTTTTGCTTAACATTATCCTTATGTCAAATGCTTTGAGTTCTTTACTGAGCTTAACAATTTTATTTTTGTTAGACAAGTAAAATTGTAAGTGATTTTGTTCTAATCATTTCAATACATGTATTTAAAACAGTTATGTTAAAAGACTTTAAAGCATGAAAACAGAAAACTTAGGAAATGAGATCATTACACTGTACATGTTTGAGATGATCTTTTTTCTTCTCAGTTAGCTAAATTAGATAATTATATAAAATATGATATTTAATAAAGTAAGTGATAAATTTGTGTAATATTAAAAAATGAAACTATCATTTCATCATAGGTACTATCATATAATACTATCATACCATCATAAAAAAAAAAGCGTTAGTAATGTCATAAATGCTCTTTTATTACTGATTTCACATATTTATTAGGTTATTTTATAAATATACAGGGACCATCTATTATTGGCTATGCAAATATAGCTCTCTTCCTCCCATTTCAATTCTAATTATGTGTTTTTGATGGGCCCTGGCATGTGCCTACAGCTGCTATCCCTGTCGTCAACATTGATAAATTAGAAGTGGATATTGATCCACGGACTGTCAATTAGGGCTCTTAGTTGAATTTCTTTTAACTTGATGCCACAAGCCTCAGCAGTTCTCTTGTGGTGAAGGTGGCTGGAAAGAATGAAGACGACATATGAAGAGAAGTAGCGATGAGAATTGGAGAGTGAGAGTCCAGTTTACTTTGGATTCTTCAGTTTTAGTGTCCTTGAACTTTACCTCTTCCCTTCATACAGTCAGTAAACCTGTAAATTCTTCTTTTGTCTAAGAATCCTGGGATGAGTTTCTTACATTTTCTTCCAAACATTTCCTAACCGTACATAGATTCTAATTGTTATTTTCTACCAATGTACATCTCAGTAAAGAGAAAGGTGTTTGCACTGATTAGTTAATTCTCTTCAAGTCGATACTTTGGTGATCGAGGTAGTATAAAGCTACCTCTTCTTGAAGATTATCTATTACGAAGTGACACCTGGAGGAAATCTGTCAGGAAACAAATATGAAGATGAACATAGGAGCCATCTCATTAGAATATTCATGAAAATAAGTCTGAGTGACATTTACTATGAAAATTGGAAAAAAAACTCTAGAATAAAAGATGCCTCCTTCCACAAGTGAAATTATCAACTGGTTAAGTGCTATGAAATTATTATCAACAGTTCAAATGTAAAAACTAAATTGTGGTTGTAAGCATCACTTTTGGGGTGAGGAGCTGTGAAAAGTCAAGGTTATACTCATTGCAGAGAGGGTATCAAAGCATAGTACTGTATTAATCTTTCCTTTGAACTAGCCTTATTTTAAGTGAAAACTTTCAAAATGTAAAGTCATGCTTTAAAATAAAATTTTTTATCAAAGAAATTATATAATTAGGTATTTAACAAAGACTATTTCAGTTAATGGTGGCAGAATTATTTGTCCTGCACCAAAGCTTAAGATTTCGTAATCGTCTTGATAAGATATATGCTCTTAGAGAACCATCATCATCCCTCAAAAAGCTGGTGGTATCATACCGACTGCTCAGGCTAGCTCTACAGTCACAATGAATTTCACTGTTCTGCAGGTCTTGATTAGTCTCCAAGATACTGTGAACTTAGCACTGTGCTAGCTCTTAGGAGAAATGATGATAGATGATAGATACACTGATACATAGACAGATAAACCCTTACCTTCAAGGATCTTTAGTAAGGATTTAAAATTAACTCCCTGGGAAACGGTAAAGTCAGTGGTACAGTGGTTAAGAGCTTGGCTGCTAACCAAAAGGTTGGCAGTTTGAATCCACCAGCCACTCTTTGAAAACCCTATGGAGCAGTTCTACTCTCTCCTATACGGTCATAATGAGCCAGAATCAACTTGATGGCAATGAGTTTTGGTTTCATAAATACAATAAGAATTCCTATCAAACAGAGATCAAATTCGGAATGAAGTATACCACTGAGGATAAGAAGGCTTGATGTTGAAGGAAGTTAGGTTTGGGAGAAATAATAATGGACACTATATTTAGAGAATAAAACCAAAAACCCACTGCCGTCGAGTCGATTCGGACTCATAGCGACCCTACAGGACAGAGTGGAACTGCCCCATAGAGTTTCCAAGGAGCGCCTGGCTGATTCGAACTGCTGATCTCTTGGTTAGTAGCCGTAGCACTTAACCACTCTACAGCGCCTGGCTGATTCGAACTGCTGATCTCTTGGTTAGTAGCCGTAGCACTTAACCACTCTACTACCAGGGTTTCCTATTTAGAGAATAGACCAAGAAAAGGTATACAAATGGAATGGGCTATTGTGGGTGGGATGCTGTGTGGATATTGACTTGAGTAAATCTTTTGAGAAAGACTAAGTTCTTGTCTATTTCAAAACTATAATAAAACTACTGGATATATTTTAGCCAACTTTAAAAGGCCAATATATCGTGGTCTGGTTTAAAATAAAAACATTTTAAAGTATGAAAAACCCACAATGAACGTGCTGTAGGAATACCTCAAAGACCACAATCTGAAGGCCATTTGAGAGAGAAAAACTGCCTTCATAAATAGACCCAAAGGCTGACCATTTTTAGGTGGAAAGAGAGAGGTAATTACTTTTAAAGGCAACTAAGGCGTGTGGTGGAAGACTTTTCGACAATGTGAGAAAGTTTGGGCACCCAAAACCAGGCAAACATCTTTCAGAACCACTGACACTGAAACTGAGTAACAGATCCATCTGACTGTTAACCGCAAGAGGAATGCTCTTTCAAAATCAGCTAAAAGTGAAACCCCGGAGAGATAGAACGTAAACAGATAAATTAATAAATAGGAGCACAAGGCAGCATGTGCCAATTGACAAAGGCAGAATGGCAATGGGTGCTCTGTGGATCGATAAGCAGGAAATAATATAATTAAAGCAGTGTTTTAGAAAGAAAGAGATTCCTTATCCTCATTATGACACCGCTGCACCATCTTTTGAATAAGCCATTTAGCTCGTTTCTACAGTTCCTGAGTACTGTACAGGGATGTGTACCCTTTTAGTGCAAAATAGCCGTATTTTGGAGGTAGAAACACTAATGTAGTACTGGATCTTCAAATTATCACTTCAGAAATCTGTCTTTACTAGAGGATTAACTATTATGTATGTGTGTGTGTATATATATACAGTTAAAAAAATACAGTTAGTTGTTGTTAAGTTGGCTCTACCTCATGGCGACCCCATGTATAACAAACAGAACAAACAGCAGAATGAAACTCTGCCTGGTTCTGTGCCATCTTCATGATCACTGGTATGTTTGAGTCCATTGTTGCAACCACTGTATACTTTGAGTGTCTTCCAACGTAGGGGGACATCTTTTAGCATTATATTGAGCAATATCTTGTTGTGATATATAAGATTTTCAATGTCCAGAAGTAGATCTCCAGGCCTTTTTTCCTAGTCTATCTTAGTCTTGAAACTTTGCTGAAGTCTATCCACCATGGGTGACCCTGCTAGTATTTGAAATATCGGTGGCATAGCTTCCAGTATCATGGTAACTCCCAAGCCACTACAGTATGACACACTGACAGATGGCTGGTGATCTCTCTCTCTCTCTCTCTCTATCTATATAATCGTGACCCCAATACCACCCAGCATGTTTTCTCCTTTTTCAAAATGGGCAACAGAGAGCTTAACATAACATAACTAAGGCCATGATAAACCTATAAGTTGTTCTTCCTCTGCTTGCCTTCTTCACCTACCTCTGTTAATGACTTTATTTTGGCCAAATGTTAATGACTTTGTTCTTTGTTTTAAACTGATGCAAATAACCTTTTGTTCTGTCCAGACTACCTGTGGCATACAACCCCCACAGGAAAGTTGGAGCCCAGGTATCTGATATGTATATCTTTAACCTAATAAAGAAATGTCTGGCAAGGGACTACAAAGACACTTCTAACCCTTTTAAGATTCTGTATAAACTCTAATTCGAACCTGCTCTTTGGGACTCCATAGAGGCAGCCTGTGTTGCTGCTGGGTCCCTGGTGATATATGCATCTCCTTAATAAACTTTCTCACTCTTTCTGACTTGGAGTGTGTTTCATTGTGTAGACTGCTCCAGGGCACGGACCCTAATCAGGTAACATAATGGAGTAAATATAACCTCTCAGTATCTGTTGTCACATAGTGTAATTAATGCTGTAAGTTCTATGAAAAATCAGCTCTGTATGCAAACAGACATAAAGATAAGATACACACTTTGGCTTACATATTCATGCAAACGAACTGGTTCTGATTTGCCACAAAAACAAGGATCACAATAATTTTATGGCTCCTTACC
Source organism: Elephas maximus indicus (assembly GCF_024166365.1). Classification (NCBI taxonomy): domain Eukaryota; kingdom Metazoa; phylum Chordata; class Mammalia; order Proboscidea; family Elephantidae; genus Elephas; species Elephas maximus. Next base: position 141,587,243 of record NC_064819.1, on the reverse strand, counting down.
TATCTATCTATTGAATTCATACAACATGCCAGAATTGTTGAAACAGAAATAACAAGACAGATGAGGTACCTGCCCTCCTGGAGCTCACACTCTATTAGGAGAATAGAGACAGACAATAAACAATGACATTTTACTACACACTACAATTTCAGATTGTTATAAGAGCTATGAAGAAAATAAAACAAGTTATGTGAAGGAGAGAGTAGGCATGGGGATGTGTATGCTGGGTAGTCAGTGATGGCCTCTCTCAGGAGGTAACAACTGAAATAAAATTCTAATAACAAAAGGAGCCAGCTGTGAGAAAATCTAGTTTAGGCATTCTTGGCAGAAGGAAGAGAAAGAATAAAGGACTTAATGTAGAGGTGAGGAATGCCCAAGAAAATAAAAGAAATAGCTGTATCATGGTGAGAGGTACCTGGATAAGGAAGGACAGTGAAGGAGGCATACTTTTTGTTTTGTTTTGTTTTGGGGGGGGGTTAAAAATTTATTTATCATGCTTTAAGTGAAAGTTTACAAATCAAGTCAGTCTCTCATACAAAAACTTATATACACCTTGCTATGTATTCCTGGAAACCCTGGTGGTGTAATGGTTGAGAGCTACGGCTGCTAACCAAAAAATCAGCAGTTTGAATCCACCAGGAGTTCCTTGGAAACCCTGTGGGGCAGTTCTACTCTGTCCTATAGGGTCACTATAAGTCGGAATCAACTAGATGGCAATGGGTTTTTTGGGGGAGTTTATGTATTCCTAGCTGCTCTCCCCCCAGTGAGACAGCAACACTCCTCCTCTCTACCCTGTATTCCCCATGTCCATTCAACCAGCTCCTGTCCCCTCTACCTTCTTGTCTTGCCTTCAGACAGAAGCTGCCCACCTGAGCCAAGAAACCCACTCCTCATCGGTATCGTTTTCTGTCTTATAGCCCAGTCCAACCTCTGTCTGAAGCGTTGGCTTCGGGAATGGTTCCAGTCTTGTGTTAAAAGGTCTGGGGACCATGGCCTCTGGGGTCCCTCTAGTATCAGCCAGACCATTAAGTCTGGTCTTTTTACAAGAATCTGAGGTCTGCATCCCACTGCTCTCCTGCTCCATCAGGGATTCTCTGCTGTGTTCCTTGTCAGGGCAGTCATTGGTGGTAGCCAGGCACAATGTAGTTCTTCCGGTCTCAGGCTGATGTAGCCTCTGATTTATATGGCCCTTTCTGTCTATTGGGGTCATATTCACCTTGGGTTGAGACCAAGTGATGCATCTTAGATGGTTGCTTGCTAGTTTTTAAGACCCCAGACATCACTCACCAAAGTGGGATGCAGAACATTTTCTTAATACATTTTGTTATAGGAGACATACTTTCAATGACAAAAGTCCTTATGAGCCATAGTAAGAAATTCAAATTGTAATCTATGTGCAAAAGGAAGCCATGTCTTCTAGGGTCCCTCCAGTCTCAGTCAGACTATTAAGTCTGGTCTTTTTCTAGAATTTGAGTCCTGTGCCCCACTTTTTTCCTGGTCTGTTTGGGACTCTCTGTTGTGTTCCCAGTCAGGGCGGTCATTAGCGGTAGCCGGGCACCATCTAGTTATTCTGATCTCAGACTGATGGAGTCTCTGGTTTATGTGGACCTTTCTGTCTCTTGGGCTAATATTTTTCTTGTGTCTTTGGCGTTCTTCATTCTCCTTTATTCTAGGTAGGTTGGGACCAACTGATGCATCTTAGCTGGCCACTTGCTAGTGTTTAAGACTCCAGACACCACTCTCCAAAGTGGGATTCAGAATGTTTTCTTAATAGATTTTATTATGCCAATTGACTCAGATGTCCCCTGAAACTGTGGTCCTCAAACCACCACACCTGCTACACTGGCATTGATGCATTTGGTTTTTTCAGGAAACTTCTTTGCTTTTGGTTTAGTCCATTTGTGTTGAACTCTCCTGTATTGTGTATTGTCTTTCTCTTCACCTAAAATAATTCTTGTCTACTGTCTAGTTAGTGAATACCCCTCTCCCTCTGTCCACACCCTCATAACCATCAAAGAATGTTTTCTCCTGTATTTAAACCTTTTCTTGAGTTCTTATAATAGTGGTCTCATAAGATACTTGTCCTTTTGTGATTGACTAATTTCACTCAGCATAATGCCTTCCAGATTCATCCATGTTATGAATTGTTTGCAGGATTCATTGTTCTTCTTCATCATTGCATAGTATTACATTGTATGAATATACCATAATTTGTTTATCCATTCATCTGTTGATGGGCATCTAGGTTGTTTCCATCTTTTTGCTATTTTGAAGTGCTGCAATGAACATGGGTGTGCATATATCCAGGAGAATAAAATTTTGATTCTTTTCATTCCAGAAAAATAAGATACTTTATAATCAAGCTCATATTTATTTCTGGTCAATTTATTATTATTATTCATGTGTCTGCTTTTATTGAATTGCTCCTGGTAGAGTAAAAAATAAGTTTTTCAATTTATTTTCAGAAAATTTATTGTCATCTGTGTTCTGCACTTAGATGCTGAATAATCAGTGCTTCACTGTCCCCCGGAAATAACTTTGGCCACATTGTTAATTGAGATCAAAGTACTCTTTCAATGCAAATACCCTGAAGGAACACATCACACCTCAAATCTCTCACCGAATCCTAGCACAGTGTTGTAGATAAAATAAACCCAAAAACCACTGCTGTGGAGTCGATTCTAACTCATAGTGGCCATATAGGACAAGTGTTTCCAAGACTGTAATCTTTATGGAAGCAGGCTGCCACATTTTTCTTCTGTGGAGCAGCTGAAGGATTTGAACCGCCGACGTTTAGGTTAGTAGCTGCGTGCTTAATCACTGCACCAGCAGGGCTCCCTTTGTCGTACATAGTGCTCTATAAATGTGTGTTGTATCCTTGAAGACCTTGTCCTGGAGGCTGGGTGTACAGAGGACTGGTACTAAGTATTAGTATTAGTTATACCATTGTTTGCTTGTGCTATCTTGTTTAGTGTCTCTATTCTGATCTAGGGTAACACATAAATGGCTTTGAGAAGAGTAAAGTGCTATATGTCTTATGCTGAGCTGTTCTAGTTTGTGAATATGGCCTTTCATTCTTTTTGTTTCTGCATCGGTTAAACGATACGATTGGATCAGAACTCATATTAACCTCTCCCTCAACTTTTAGAGCAATTTCCAGTTCTAACTACAACTATTGGTCTTTTTCCTAGTTCATCTGACCTTGTTTCTCCTTCCTTTTTATTGTTCGTTGCAGTGATTACCGAGGCACACAAGGGTTTTTATGTTTTGTTTATCTATATTCTCTAAAACAATTTGGTATTTCTTCAACTCTATACTGATTTTAGTTGCAGCAGGTAAAAACAAACAACAGCAACAACAACACCAAAAAATTTCAGATTTTTTTTCCCTATTTCAGAGAGATGTATGACAGTACATATAGACATTATTTGTTGAAGTCATTAATATGTAAAGAAAAGGCCATACGTGTTAATTAAATGAAATTTATATTATTTACAAATATTTTAAAAAACAATTACCACATCAGTAGCTCCCAAAGAGTTAGAAGCTCACTCCCAGGGAAATGATGATCAAGTTCTGGTAAAAGGAAAAAAAAAAAATCTAAGCATTTTATATGCTACCTAAGGTGGGGGGTGGGGGGAAATCACCAATGAATGAAAAAGAGAGGTATTGCTACAGCTGTTAAGATAATTTTATTTTTGACTTCTCTTAGTAATGAAGACATATATTTTTGGTTTGAAAAACATGTATTGATTTGTTTTCCCTTTCGTTTGACTTACTGAAAGTTGCAGAAAGTGCCTTATTTTTGTGTGAGTAAAATGTGTTTTAAACATGAAGTTGACAACTCTTAACAAGGTGAATGGATTTGTGAGCTTCTCTTTGAATAGTGTATTCCAAGAATACTAAATCCCATCTCCCTGGGTGAGATAAGTTGTCTTCTGACAGTGTGGTTTTCTGGCAATATTTTTGGGTAAATGTTGAAATTTTTGATTCACTGAAATTCCAAGTGTTTCAGTTATTTTGATCTTTGCGAAACTTCTCTACCCAACAGTATTTCTTTTTGTGCAAATATGAAAAGAATTTGGGGCCTTGAGAGAATTGTCTTGCACAATATGGCTTCCAAGGCAATGGCATATCACACCTCAAGAAAAGCCTAGGCATTTTCTGTGTGAAATGATTCATATTTTGAGAAGGATTGCCATCAATTCCACCTTGGAAAAATGTCTTCTCTGCAGGGAATGAAATACTTGTACATTGGGTTTTGAGTTGAGAGACACCTTACTAGAAAAAAAAAAAAAAAGAATAGAAAAATCAGACTCCAAGGCAGAGCTTGGATCACGTGTAATGGGCTGTACAGTGGTGCCCCCTGCTGTTCGTTAAGAACTCCTGGAAAATTTTTCTGAACAGACTTTTTGGTTTTGATGATCTAAGTAGAAATGTGAGTAGGCAGAGGGGGACATTCCTTCTTTCATTCCTCTTCCCCTGGATTATTTATTCTGCTGTTTTTTGAGTGTTATCTGTTTTGTTTCTGCTTTTTTCTAAGGCATACAGACAGGTATTGCAGAAAGAGTTTGGGGTGTGCACCAAAGAGACCTGTGTTTGAATTTTTGGCTTTGTCATTTGTCTGCAGTGTCAACTTATTGATTTTTAGTTTCCTCATCTGTAAAATGTAAAGAATGAAAATGCTTTCCTTATAGGGCTGGTGCTGGACTGAATAAGGTATTAAATATAAAGACTTTAGCACTTTAGAGGCACACAAAAGATATATGATACAAGGAGCAGCTGGTGGATTCAAACCGCCGACTTTTTGGTTAGCAGCCAAGCTCTTAACCACTGTGCCACAGGGCTTCATACAATACATAAAAAAAGCAAAAACAAACAAAGAACCTGTTGCTGTTGAGCCTATTCCGACTCATAGTGACCCTACAGGACAGAGTAGAACCGCCCCAAAAGTTTCCAAGGAGCGCCTGGTAGATTTGAACTGCCGACCTTCTGGTTAGCAGCCACAGCTCTTAACCACTACACCACCAAGGTTTCCATACAATATGTATTAACTGCTTCATCATTCTCCCTTCCTTAATCCTTCCCTGGTTCTGGGTGGAAGGAAAACAGATTAACTTTTTAAACCATAAATTCAGCCTGTGAGTGAGCCATCAAGGTTGTATTTCTCTTTCCTTTGCCTGAAGCTCTATATGTCAGTTTCTCTCCCATTATCACCACATAACCCAAAAAGAACCCAAACCAAATCCCCTCAAGTCGATTCTGACTCATAGCAACCCCACAGGGTTTCCAAGGCTGTAAATCTTTACAGAAGCAGACTGCCATATCTTTCTCTGGTGGAGCTTCTGGCAGTTTCGAATCTCCAACATTTGGTTAGCAGTTGAGCACTTAACCACTGTACGGATAAGCTAAATTCTACGCAGTCTTGAGACCACCTGTTTAAATACCTCTTCTTTGGAAAAGGTTTTCCTGTTTTGTTTGACCCATCTAGGTGATGTCTATACTTCTTTGCTCATCACAATTGTAATTAATTTTTTCAATTATTTCTTTGTGCACTATAAACTCAATGGGGATAGGAACCTATCTTTCTAGTTGACCAGTGTATCAGCAAGGCTTAGTACATCGTGAGCTGATGATAAATTCTTGTTGATTCAGTGGTACTGAAAAAGGACAATGTTCAGGGCCTCTTTTTTATTTGCCCATGAAGAGGCTGCAGGGGGAAGTCCTGATAGCTTAGGAATCTGCTTTCTACTAGCACCCCTTGACCTCTCACCTCACCCCCTTTACTAACTGGAGAAACTTCTCTTTTTATCATCTAGGGTAGGTAGGTGGGCTTTCAAACCCCCTCTCTTAGTGGTTGCTGTTGTGTGCCATCGAGTTGTTTCCAACTCACAGTGACCCTATAGGACAAAGTAGAACTTTCCCATAGGGTTTCTTAGGCTATAATCTTTATGGGACCAAATAAACAGGTTTTTTCTCTCCCGAGCCGCTGATTAGTTTGAACCACCAACCTTTTGATTAGCAGCTGGTTACTTAACCACCAGGGCACCTTTCTCCTGGGGGTAGGAAACTGATAATAGACTAATTCAAGGACAGTTTCCTACTCCTCTCCTAGGGACAGAAGATATATATATATATATATATATATATATATATATATATATATATATACTTTCCCCAGCTTTAATACATCTTCACTTGTGCCTGGGAGTGACCATTTGCGCTGTCCTTCCCCTACCAGCTTAAGGCTTTTGTTCTATAGAAGAAAAATTTCAGGTGGGGTTTATACCTTTTCTGTAGCTGTGAATGCTGTCCTTCTCCAAGCCCACACCACCATGAAATGGTTTCTTTTGTATCCCACCACATCCATGTTCTTGTGAGCCCCTGGTAAAGGTCTATGTGGAAGAGCCTGCAAGTGTGAAGGCCCCTGGTGTCTGTGGCTTCCACGGGGGTCATATACTCTAACATTAGCCCACGCTTGGTCTTCATCAAATTATTTTTTAAAAATTAGATAAATTCATCTTACCCACTTTTATGGCCCCTGGTGTCCCTTCCAACCATATTCTGCCACATTGTCCCAGTGCATGTGTCTGATCCACTTGAAGACGTGTTTTTCCTTAGATTTCAAACTACTTAGTTGCTCTGAGATGTCAGTTCTCTGAAGGGTTAAATAATAGTTATGAGTTAATCTCTAAAGCCTATAGGAAAATGCAACACCTCTACAACAAAAAGACCAATAATCCAATTTAAAAAATGAGCAAAGGAAATGAACAGACTACTTCACCAAAGAAGACATTCAAGTGGATAACAGACACATGAAGAAATGCTCGTGATCACTGTCTTTTAGAGAAACATAAATCAAAATCACAATGAGATACCATCCCACCCCAACGTCACTGGAAAGAATAAAAAAAAAAAACAGAAAATAATAAATGCTGGAGAGGCTGTGGGGAGATTGAAACTCTTATGCACTGCTGGTGGGAATGCAAAATGGTACAATCATTTTGGAAAATGACATGACACTCCCTTAAAAAGCTAGAAATAGGAATACCATATGATCCAGCAATCCCACTCCTAGGAATATATCCTAGAAAAAAAAGAACCATCACACAAATAGACATATGCACACCCATTTCATTGTAGGATGGTTTACAATAACAAAAAGGTGGAAACAACCTAGATGCCCATCAACAGATAAATGGATAAATAAACTATGGTACATACACACAATAGGGTACTATGTAATGATGGAGAACAATGATGAATCTGCAAGCATCTAACAACATGAATGAATCTGGAGGGCATTATGCTGAGTGAAATAAGTCAATCACGAAAGGACAAATATTGTATGAGACCACTACTATAAAAATTGATGAAAAGGTTGACACACAAAAAGAAACAATCTTTGATGGTTAAAAGGGAGGAGACGAGTGGGAAAGAAAAAACATGAAATTGGTAAGTAGTAACTTTGGTGAAGGATAAGAAAGCACACAATACTGGGGAAAGTCAGTACAACTTGTCCCAGGCAAGGTCATGGAATTTCCGTGTTGTTGTTTGGTGCTGTTGAGTTGGTTCCCACTCACAGTGACCCTATGCACAACAGAAGGAAACACTGCCCGGTCCTGTGCCTTCCTCACTATTGTTGCTAGGCTTGAGCCCATTGTTGCAGTCACTGTGTCAGTCCATTTGTTGAGGGTCTTCCTCTTTTTCGCTGATCCTCTGCTTAACCAAGCATGATGTCCTTCTCCAAGGACTGATCCCTCCTGATAACATGTCCAAATTATGTGACACATAATCTCGTCCTCCTTGCTTCTAAGTAGCATTCTGGTTGTACTTCTTCCAAGATAGATTTGTTTGTTCTTTTGGCAGTCCATGGTATATTCAATATTCTTTGCCAACATCACAATTCAAAGGCATCAATTCTTCTTCAGTCTTCTCTATTCATTTTTCAACTTTCACAGGCATGTTAGGCAATTGAAAACACCATGGCTTTTGGGTCAGGCGCACCCTTAGTCCTCAAAGTGACATCTTTGCTTTGTAACACTTTGAAGAGGTCTTTTGCAGCAGACTTGCCCAAAGCAATATGTTGTTCGATTTCTTGACTGCTGCTTCCATTGGTGTTAATTGTGGTTCCAAGTAAAATGAAATCCTTGACAACTTCAATCTTTTCTCCCTGTAACTTAGTGTTGCTTATTGGTCCAGTTGTGAGGATTTTTGTTTTCTTTATGTTGAGGTGTAATCCATGCTGAAGGCTGTTATCTTTGATCTTCATCAGTAAGTGCTTCAAGTCCTCTTCACTTTCAGCAAGCAAGGTTGTGTCATCTACATATTGCAGGTTATTAATAAGTCTTCCTCCAATACTGCTGCCTTGTTCTTTATATAGTCCGGCTTCTCAGATTATTTGCTCAGCATACAAATTGAATAGGTACAGTGAAAGGATACATCTCTGACACACACCTTTTTTTGCCTTTAAAAGATACGGTATCCCCTTGTTCTGTTCAAACAACTGCCTCTTGATCCATGTACAGATTCCTCATGAGCACAATTAAGTGTTCTGGAATTTCCATTCTCCACAATGTTATCCATACATAATTTGCTGTGATCCACATAGTCAAATTCCTTTGCACAGTCAATAAAACACAGATAAACATCTTTCTTGTATTCTCTGCTTTCAGCCAAGATCCATCTGACATCAGCAATGATATCACTGTTTCCACGTCCTCTCCTAAATCTGGCTTGAATTTCTGGCAGTTCCCTATCGATATACTGCTGCAGTCGCTTTTGAACAATCTTCAGCAAAACTTGGTTAGCATGTGATATTTAGATAATCTCATATAGATACATAATTTCTGCATTCAGTTGGATCACTTTTCTTGGGAATAGGCATAAATATGATTCTCTTCCAGTCAGTTGGCCAGGTAGCTGTCTTCCAAATTTTTTTGGCATAGACGAGTAAGCACTTCCAGCGCTGCATCCACTTGTTGAAACTTCTCAACTGGTATTCTGTCAATTCCTGGAGCCTTGTTTTTTGCCAATGCCTTCAGCGCAGTTGGACTTCTTCCTTCAGTACCATCAGTTCCTGATCATATTTTACCTCCTGAAATGGTTGAACATCGTCCAATTCTTTTTGGTATAGTGACTCTGTGTATTCCTTCCATTTCTTCTTCTTTTTATAATATTTATTGTGCTTTAAGTGAAAGTTTACAAATCAAGTCAGTCTCTCACATAAAAAACTTATATACACCTTGCTGCTTACTTCCAATTACTTTCCTCCTAATGAGGCAGCCCGCTCTCTCCCTCCACTCTCTTCGTGTCCATTTCGCCAGCTTCTAACCTCCTCTACACTCTCATCTCCCCTCCAGGTAGGAGATGCCAACATAGTTTCAAGTGTCCCCCTGATCCAAGAAGCTCACTCCTCACCAGCATCTCTCTCCAACCCATTGTCCAGTCCAATCCATGTCTGAAGAGGTGGCTTCGGGAATGCTTCCTGTCCTGGGGCAGCAGAAGGTCTGGGGGCCATGACCACCGGGGCCTTCCAGTCTCAGTCAGACCATTAAGTCTGGTCTTTTTATGAGAATTTGGGGTCTGCATCCCACTGCTCTCCTGCTGCCTCAGGGGTTCTCTGTTGTGTTCCCCGTCAGGGCAGACATTGGTTGTAGCTGGGCACCATCTAGTTCTTCTGGTCTCAGGATGATGTAGTCTCTGGTTCATGTGGCCCTTTCAGTCTCTTGGGCTCGTAATCACCTTGTGTCCTTGGTGTTCTTCATTCTCCTTTGATCCAGGTGGGTTGAGACCAATTGATGCATCTTAGATGGCTGTTTGCTAGTGTTTAAGACCCCAGAAGCCACTCTTCGAAGTGGGATACAGAATGTTTTCTTAATAGATTTTATTATGCCAGTTGACTTAGATGTCCCTGAAATCATGGTCCCCAAACCCCTGCCCCTGCTATGCTGGCCTTTGAAGAATTCAGTTTATTCAGGAAACTTCTTTGCTTTTGGTTTAGTCCAGTTGTGCTGACCTCCCGTGCATTGTGTGTTGTCTTTCCCTTCACCTAAAGTAGTTCTTATCTACCAACTAATTAGTGAATACCCCTCTCTCACCCTCCCACCCTCCCTCCTCTCCTAACCACAAAAGAATGTTTTCTTCTCAGTTTAAACTATTTCTCAAATTCTTATGATAGTGGTCTTATACAATATTTGTGCTTTTGCAACTGCCTAATTTCACTCAGCATAATGCCTTCCAGGTTCCTCCATGTTATGAAATGTTTCACAGATTCATCACGGTTGTTTATTGATGAGTAGTATTCCATTGCGTGAATATACCATAATTTATTTATCCGTTCATCCGTTGATGGGCATCTTGGTTGCTTCCATCTTTTTGCTATTGTAAACAGTGCTGCAATAAACATGGTTGTGCATATATCTGTTCATGTAAAGGCTCTTATTTCTCTAGGATATATTCCGAGGAGTGGGATTTCTGGATCGTATGGTAGTTATATTTCTAGCTTTTTAAGGAAGTGCCAAATCGATTTCCCACCAGCAGTGTAGAAATGTTCTAATCTCTCCACAGCCTCTCCAACATTTATTATTTTGTGTTTTTTGGATTAATGCCAGCCCTGTTGGAGTGAGATGAAATCTCATTGTAGTTTTGATCTGCATTTCTCTAATGGCCAATGATCATGAACATTTCCTCATGTATCTGTTAGCTATCTGAATGTCTTCTTTAGTGAAGTGTCTATTCATATCTTTTGCACATTTTTTAATAAGGTTATTTGTCTTTTTGTAGTTGAGTTTTTGCAGTATTATGTAGATTTTGGAGATCAGGCGCTAATTGGAAATGTCATAGCTAAAATTTTTTTCCCAGTCTGTAGGTAGTCTTTTTACTCTTCTAGTGAAGCCTTTGGATGAGCATAGGTGTTTGATTTTTAGGAGCTCCCAGTTACCTAGTTTTTCTTCTGCATTCTTAATAATGTTATGTACACTGTTTATGCCATGTATTAGGGCTCCTAACGTTGTCCCTATTTTTTCTTCCATGATCTTTATCTTTTTAGATTTTATATTTAGGTCTTTGATCCATTTTGAGCTCATTTTTGTGCATGGAGTGAGGTATGGTCTTGTTTCATTTTTTTGCGAATGGTTATCCAGTTATGCCAGCACCATTTTGTTAAAAAGACTGTCTTTTCCCCATTTAACTGTTTTGGGGCCTGTGTCAAATATCAACTGTTCAAATGAGGATGGATTTATGTCTGGATTCTTAATTCTGTTCCATTGGTCTATATATCTGTTGTTGTACCAGTACCAGGCTGTTTTGACTACTGTGGCGGTATAACAGGTTCTAAAATCAGGTAAAGTAAGGCCTCCCACTTTGTTCTTTTTCAGTAAGGCCTTATATATCCAGGGTCTCTTTCCCTTCCATATGAAGTTGGTGATTTGTTTCTCCAACTCATTAAAGAATGTTGTTGGGATTTGGATTGGAATTGCATTAAACGTATAGATCACTTTTGGTGGAATAGACATTTTTATAATGTTAAGTCTTCCTATCCATGAGCAAGGTACGTTTTTCCACTTATGTAAGTCTCTTTTGGTTTCTTGTAGAAGTGCACTGTAGTTTTCTTGTATAAGTCTTTTACATCTCTGGTAAGATTTATTCCTAAGTATTTTATCTTCTTGGGGGCTACTGTAAATGGCATTGATTTGGTGATTCCCTCTTTAATGTTCTTTTTGTTGGTGTAGAGGAATCCAACTGATTTTTGTATGTTTATCTTGTATCCCGATACTCTGCTGAACTCTTAAATTTGATTCTTGCGTTTTCCATCTGGCGAGGTCCAAGTGTATGGTCACCATTTATGCTAGTGAAAAAGGTATTTGCAGTGAAGAAGTGTTGCTCTTGCAAAATTCTATCATGTGATCTCCACCATTGTTTCTATCACCAAAGCCATATTTTTCAACTACCGACTCTTTTTGTTTCCAACTTTTACATTCCAATCACCAGTAATTATCAGTGTATCCTCATTACATATTTGATCAATTTCAGACTGCAGAAGTTGGTAAAAATCTTTAATTTCTTCATCTTTGGCCTTAGTGGCGGGTGCATAAATTTGAATAAAAGTCGTATTAACTGGTCTTCATTGTATGTTATGGATATCATTCTATCACTGACAGTGTTGTACTTCAGGATAGATCTTGAAATGTTCTTTTTGATGATGAATGCAATGCCATTCCTCTTCAAGTTATGATTTCTGGCATAGGAGACCATACGATTGCCTGATTCAAAATGGCTAATACCAGTCCATTTCAGCTCACTAATGCCTAGAATATCTGTCTTCATGTGTTCCGTTTCATTTTTGATGATTTCTAATTTTCCTACATTCATACTTCATACATTCCAGGTTGCAATTATTAATGGATGTTTGCAGGTGTTTCTTGTCATTTTGGGTCATGTCACATCAGCAAATGAAGGTCCCAAAAGCTTGACTGCATAACGCAATTAAGGTCAACTCTACTTTGAGGAGGCAGCTCTTCCCCAGTCAAATTTTGAGTGCCTTCAAACCTGAAGGCCTCATCTTCTGGCACTATATATGACAATGTTCAGCAATTTGTAAGGTTTTCATTGGCGAATTCTCTTCAGAAGTAGACTGCCGAGTCCTTCTTTCTGATCTTAGTCTGGAAGCTCAACTGAAACCTGTCTGCCATGAATGACCCTGCTAGTATTTGAATACCAATGATATAGCTTCCAGCATCACAACAACACACAAGCCCCCACAGTATGAGAAACAGACACACACATGGGTGAGAAGTTCCACAAACACATTCAAACTCCCTGAGGGATCAGATTACTGGGCTGAGGGCTGTGGGTACCATGGTCTCAGAGAACATCTAGCTCAGTTGGCATAACATAGTTTGTAAAGAAAATGTTCTACGTTCTACTTTGGTGAGTAGTGTCTGGGGTCTTAAAAGCTTGTGAGTGGCCATCTAAGATACTCCACTGGTCTCACCCCGTCTGGAGCAAGGTTGAAAGAAGAAAACCAAAGATACAAGGGAAAGATTAGTCCAAAGGATTAATGGACCGCAACCACCACAGCCTCCACCAGACTGAGTCCAGCACAACTAGATGATGCCAGCTACCACCACTGACGACTCTGACCGGGATCACAATAGAGGGTCCTGGACAGAGCTGAAGAAAAATGTAGAACAAAATTGTAACTCACAAAAAAGACCAGGCTTACTGGCCTGACAGAAACTGGAGAAACCCCAAGGGTATGGCCCCCAGGCACACTTTTAGCTCAGTAATGAACTCACACCTGAGATTCGCCATTCAGCCAAAGATTAGACAGGCCTATAAAAGAAAATGACATCAAAAGGGCACACCAGCCCAGGGGCAGGACTATAAGGCAGGAAGAGGACAGGAAATCTGGCAATAGGGAACCCAAGGTTGAGAAAGGGGAGAGTGTTGGCATGTCATGGGGTTGGCAACCAATGTCACAAAACAATATATATACTACTTGTTTAACGAGAAGCTAGTTTGTTCTGTAAACTATCTAAAGTACAATTAAAAAAAAGAATAGTTGTGACTTTATCATTTATCTAGCATTTTGTTCTTCTTAGGGTGAGAGCAATGCTGTTTCCCACTTTTCATATCCTAAGTGGAACTTCCGGTTGTTTCTTAAATTATTATTATGTAGTTACTTTAGAGTAGGCTATTTTAGGTGCAGATTATTAGCCAAAAATTCTAGTACAAGACATTTACTAAGTGCTGGAAAAAGAAACAATTAAGGATTCGGGGGAAGCAGGAAATGGAAGGGGAAGAATCTCAGCAAGGATACAAATTCTGTGACATCCTAGACTGCTTGATCAATTATATATACTTCAGAGTTTATTCTGCCTTGAAGCAAAGGAGCTGAGTTTTGTACTCCAATCATAGTTGGACATTAGCTACAGGCATTCCTGAGGAGTAGAACGTGGATCACCAGGCACTTCTGATTCTCTTAAAGGTTAGTTTGCTCCAAGGCCCAAAGGCAAGCCATTGAAGATAGCAGGTGTGAGTCATTATCAGTAAAGGGTGCTGAGAAGTGAGAGGTGTGCTACAGTGGATAAGAGTGTTTGTTAAAGTAATGCACTGTTTACTGATGCGAATCATTTCTCATATTATATTTTATTAGCTTTTGTTTTGATTATCAACTGTTATAACATTTTATTTTTGTCTTTTATTTTCAGACTTTCTCTATGCTTGTATATTTTGTGAGTAGCAAATACTTGATGCTGATTATTTCCTCCAATCTCATAATCCCTATCACATAGTAGGCAAATTTAGAATGTTTACATTAAATGTGATAGTTGATATATTTTTACTTAATTCCACTATCTGAATTTAATGTTCTGTATATTATCTTTTTTTTGTCTTTGTTTCTCTCCTTTTCTGTGTTTGATTGGCCATTATAAGTTCTGTTTTGATTTTTAGTAGATATTTTTAATTATTTGAATATATGTTGTTGTTAGTTGCCATGGGGTTGATTCAGACTCATGGTGATCCCATGTTTGCAGAATAGAACTTTTCCATAGGATTCTCAAGGCTGTGACTTTTCCAAAGCAGATCACCAGGCCTGTCTTCTGAGGCACCTCTGAGTGAGTTCAAATCACGAAACTTTTGTCTAGTAAAGTGAGTGCTTAATCATTTGAGCCACCAAAGGACTCTTTATTTGAATATATAGCTAAGTCTATTTTTATATAAAGATTTAGATTTTCAATAGTTCCATCCTCTTCACAAACACAGGAGCCGAAATTACTCATTTAACCGATATTTATTGAACCTCAACTATGTTCTAGGCAATAAGTCTTGCAGTCCTTCAGTAAACAAAATCAGTGCTACTCTATCATCATGGACTTTATATTCTAAAGCAAATATCATGTTTAGTTATTTTGTTTTTACTCATTAGTTAATTAACTTCAGTAATGCTCTGTGCCCACCATTGCTTCTTATAGACTATGCCTTTCCTCTGGATTAACATTACATAAAAGTTTAACACATCCTTTACTTGTTAAATTGTTGAGATTCTGTGAATGGTAAACTCTTACTATTTATGTACTGGAAAACTTTCTTGATTTTGCTCGCACTCTTGTATTAATTTCCTAGGGCTTGTAAAACAAAATTCCCCAGACTATGTAACTTAAAACAGCAGAGATTTGTTTCCTCACTGTTCTGGAGGCTAGAAATTCTATTTCAGCGTATAGGCAGAGGCATGCTCTCTCCAAAGTTTCTAGGAGAAGATCCTTTCTTGTCTCTCCCAGCTTCTGGTAGCCCCAGGTGTTCCTTGGCTGTAACAACATAACTCTAGTGTCTGCCTCCATGGTCACCCGCACTTTTCCTTTGTGTCTCTCTCTGTGTCTCTTTTCTTCTTATAATGATACCAGTCATAAAGAGATTAGAGCCCTCCCTAAAGACCTCACCAGAACTAATTATATCTGCTGTGACCGTATTTCCAAATAAGGTCACATTCTGTTACATGTACTGGGAGTTAAGATTTAGATATATCTTTTTGGTGGGCATGATCCTACCCATGACAACTCTTGAAAGACAGTTTATTTGGATAGAAAAACCAAGACTGAATTATTTTCCCTCAACACTTTGAAGATAATTTTCACACCTGTCATCACAATGAGGAGTTGGTTGTTGATTTGCTATTCTTCTGCAAGTAATGTGTTTTTTCTTTCTGACTCCTTTAAATGTATTCTCTTTACTCTTTATGTGGTATAGTCTCATTACCATGTGCTCAATATTTGGGTTTATTTATCTGCCTTGGTGTTCAGAGTGTCTTCTCCAATTCTAAGAAGTTCTCAAAAGTTATTTCTTTGGATGTTTCTACTCTGCCATTTTCTCTATTCTTTTCTTCTAGAACCCCTCTTAGTAATATTGGAAGCCTCTATCAAAGCTGTTTTTTTATGCAGGCCTCTTACATTTTTCATGTTGAAAAAATATTTATCTCTTTGTGTCTTGTTTTGAGTGAAGGTCCCTTGTTATGTTTTAACTTTATGTCATATAAAACATCAACTTAAAATGGATCATAAATTTAAATATAAACTATAAAATGTCTAGAGGAAAACATAGAAGAAAAATTTTTTTACCTTGAATTAGGCCAATATTTACTAGAAAGGATGCAAAATCACAAACTATAAAAGACAAAATTGATAAATTATATATTTTGAAAATTAAAAATTTCTATACTTTTGGAAAATCTGCTGCAAAAGACCTCTTCAAGGTGTTAAAAAAACAAAGATACCACTTTGGGGACTGAAGTGTGCCTGGCCCAAGCTATAGTATGTTCGATTGCCTCATATGCTTGTGAAATCTGGACAATGAATAAGGAAGACCTAAGAAGAATTGACGAATTTGAATTATGGTGTTGGTGAAGAATACTGAATATACCACGAACTGCCAAAAGAATGAACAAATCTGTCTTGGAAGAAGTACAGCCAGAATGCTCCTTAGAAGCAAGGATAGAGAGACTACATCTCATGTTATCAGGACAGACCAGTCCCTAAACAAAGACATCATGCTTGGTAAAGTGGAGAGCCAGTGAAAAAGAGGAAGACCCTCAATGAGATAGATTGACATAGTGGCTGTAACAACGGGCTCAAACACAGCAATGATTGTGAGGATGGTGCAGGACTGGGCAGTGTTTCATTCTGTCGTACATAGGGTTGCTATGAGTCAGAACTGACTGGGCAGCACCCAACAGCAACAACAACATACTTTGAATAACACTCTTAAGGAATAAAAAAGACAAGAAAAACATGTATCTGATAAGGAACTTTAATCCTCTGTATACAGAGGCTGCAACAATGGGTTGAAGCATAACAACGATCATGAGGATCGCACAGGATCGGGCAGTGTTCTGTTCTGTTGTACATAGCATTTCTACGAGTCAATACTGACTCCACATCACGTAGCAGCAACAATATATAGGGAACTCCTAGAACTCTGTAAGAAAACGAATCCAATTAAAATGCAGAAAAGCTTTGAATAAATACTTTATGAACAATGTATGAATCATCAATAACCGCATGAAAAGATGTTCAAAAGCATTAGGGAAATGGAAAATTAAATGAAAATACAAAGAAGACTACACATATACTAGAAAGAAAAAAATTAATAAAAGCTGATAGTATCAACTTTTGGCAAAGATCTGGAGCAACTGGAGCTCTTATACATAACTGAGGTAATTTATAAAAGTATTGTTGGTGAGAATGTAAAATTTCCAGCCACTTCAGAAAACTGTTTGGCAATTTCTTATGAATTAAACATAGGTTTATCATGTGACCTAGAAATTCTTCCCCTCAATATCTACCCAGGAATAATGACAATCCATGCTCACACAACATCCTGTGTGTGACTGCTTATAGTAATTTTATTCAAAATTGCCAAATTCTGCAAACAACTCAAATGTCTATCTACTAATGAATGGATAAACAAATTGTAATATATCTACTGAAAGTAGTCCTAGAGGAACAAAATTGTAAGGATGAGTTTTCTAAATTGGTTCTCAAATCTGACTAGTCTTAAGGGCACTGATGACTCTCCCTCCAGTATTATAGAAGGCAATATTAATATGCAAAATATGACCACCAATAGGCCAAGTATTGGTGAGGCTCTGGGTGATCACATGTTTGATACTTTTCTATAATTTTGTTAGAATAAGTAGTATAAGGAAGCCGATTGCTTGGTCCTACTCTTGCTAGACAAAGTGGTGAAAGAAAGAGATGAGCTCAGGGATTCAGAGTCACAGCTCAAGCACCACATAGAAGACTTGAAAGGTGCTATTTGTGCTCTGCAAGATAGCTTTATTTCTTGTTGTAACAGAGCTGATATTGCTGAAAACCAAACCCAGAGTCTTACTGTAAGAGTGGCTGAATTACAACACCAACTGAATTCCCAACCTTGAATGTTGTCTGAAGTTAAAATGAGGGCATTGATTGGGAAGAAATGGGATCCTGAAACTTGGGATGGGGACATATGAGCAGCTAATCAGGAAGCTGGGTACAGTGAGCCTCTAAATTCCGTTGAATCACTCCTGCCACATTGCCAGCTGAATTTGGAATGGGTTAGCCTCTGCAGCCTGTGATCCAGCAGCTTGCTGTCTTACCTGCTGATGTTGGATTCACCAGCCCGTACAGCTACTTTAGTCAGGAGAAGCCTCTAGCCTGATGCCTGACCCATGGACTTGGGACTTGCCAGCATCTGCAACTGTGTGAGCTATTTCCTTGAGATAAATCTCTCTCTCTCTATGTATCTATGAATCTATCTATATACACTACACTGGTTATGCTTCTCTAGAGAACCTAGCCTAAGGTATTTAGCAGTAAATAGGAAAAAACTTCTGATACACACAATATGAACAAATTCCCAAAACAGTATGTATAATTTCATTTAGACAGTGTACTGGAAAAGTCAAAGCTATAGGGACTGAAATTAGATCCAAGGTTTCCAGAGTGGGAGGGGCTTGACTCCAAAGGGGCACAAGGGAAGTTTTTGGGATGGTGGAAAATTTCTCTATCTAGATCATGGCAGTAGTTATATGACAGTCTATATTTATCACAACTCATTGACTGCATACTTCAAAAGGGAAAATTTTTACTGTCTTAAATTAGACTTCAATAGACCTGACTTAATTTTCAAATCACATTTACACCGGGGAACAAGATGTTGCAGTACAGTTAGCTGGTGTTCACTCTCTGTTCAACCATATGGGAGGATCTATGAGAACCCAAAAAAAGGATGGTTGCCTTTGAGTAGTTCACAATCCAGTGAATAAGAAGGTTAAGATACATGGAACAACATATTTGTTTTAAAAAAATATGGGCAGATTCTTTATCCTAGCACTGTTCTAGATCCTGGGCTATATAAATTATGATGCATAATAACTGCCAGTGTTTGCTTGTTGTTGTTAGGAGTCATTGAGTCAGTTCTGACACAACACACATTTATGGAACATTATTCACAACAAAAGGAGCCCAGAGGCACAGTGGTTAAGTGCCCGGTGGCTAACTGAAAGGTCAGCTGTTCGAACTGACCAGCCACTGCATGGAAGAAAGATGCCAGACTCTGCTTCCATAAAGGTTGCTGTTGTTGTTGTTCATGAGGTGAAGTAACACCATCCTCGCTTGTAAGGAGCATTCTGGGTGTATTTCTTCGTTTGTTCATTCTTCCAGCAGTCCATGGTATATTCAATGTTTTTTGCCAACATCATAGCTCAAATGCATCAATTCTTCTTAGGTCTTCCTTATTCATTGTCCAGCTTTTAAATGCATATAAGGCAGTTGAAAATACCATGACTTGAGCCAGGCACACCTTAGTCCTCAAAGTGACGTCTTTGCTTTTCAACCCTTTAAAGAGGTCTTTTGCGGCAGATTTGCTCAGTGTAATATGTTGTTTGATTTCTTGACTGCTGCTTCCATGGGCGTTGATTGTAGATCAATGCAAAGTGAAGTTCTTGACAACTTCAGTCTTCTCTCTGTTTATCATGATGTTGGTTATTGGTCTAGTTGTGAGGATTTTTGTTTTCTTTACGTTGAGGTGTAATCCATTCTGAAGGTTGTAGTTTTTGATCTTCACAAGTAAGTGCTTCCAGTTCTCTTCGCTTCCCACAAGCAAGATTGTGTCTATTGCAGGTTGTTAATAATGAGTCTTCCTCCTATCCTGATGCAGTGCTCTTCCTCATACAGTCCAGCCTTTTGGATTATTTGCTCTCATATAGATTGAATAAGTCTGGCGAAAGGGTACAACACTAATGCACACCTTTTGTGATTTAAACCAGGCACTATCCCCTTATTCTGTTCGAATGGCTGCCTCTTGATCTATGCACAGGTTCCTCATGAGCACAATTAAATGTTCTGAGATTCCCATTCTTCTCAATGTTATCCACACATTCCACACAGTCGAATGCCTTTGCATAGTCAACAAAACACAGATAATCATCTTTCTGGTACTCTGCTTTCAGCCAAGATCTATCTGACATCGACAATGATATCTTTCAGTTCACTTCCTTTTCTGAATATGGCAGTTCCCTGCTGATGTACTGCTGTCACTGCTTTTGAATTATCTTCAGCAAAATTTTACTTGCAGGTGCTATTACTGATATTGTTAGATAATTTCTGCAGCTGTGGGTGGGTGGGTTTTTGGTAGATCACCTTTCTTTGGAATGGGCACAAACGGATCTCTTCCAGTCGGCTGGCCAGGTAGTTATCTTCCAAATTTCTTGGCATAGATGAGTGAGTACCTCCCGAGCTGCATCTGTTTGATAAAACATCTCAGTTGGTGTTCTGTCAATTCCTGGAGCCTTGATTTTTACAAATGCCTTCAGTGCTGCTTGGACATTTTCCTTCAATACCACAGATTCTTGCTCATATGCTGCTACCTCTTGAAATGGCTGAATGTCAACCAATTCTTTTTGGTACAGTGACTCTGTGTGTTCTTTCTATCTTCTTTTGATGTTTCCTGTGTCATTCAATATTTTGCCCTTAGAATCCTTCAATATTGCAAACTGAGACTTGAATTTTTTTTTTCTTCAGTTCTTTCAGCTTGAAAAATGCCGAGTGTGTTCTTTCCTTTTTTTGTTTCTAACTCCGGGTCTTTGCACATTTCATTATAGTACTTTACTTTGTCTTCCTGAGCTGCCCTTTGAAATCTTCTGTTCAGCTGTTTTATGTGACCATTTTTTTCACTCACATTTGCTACTCTACATTCATGAGCAAATTTCAGGATCTCTTCTGACATCCATATTGGTCTTTTCTGTCTTTTTTAATGACCTAATCTGTTCTTCATGCATTATGTCCTTGATATCACCTCACAACTCTTATATGATATGATATGATATGATATGATATGATATGATATGATATGATATGATATGATATGATATGATATGATATGATATGATATGATATTATTATATTATAATATTATATTAGATTATAATATTATTATTATATTATTATATTTTATTATATATTATATTATATTATTATATAGGAGCCCTGGTGGTGCAGTGGTTAAGAGCTCGGCTGCAAACCAAAAGTTTGGCAGTTTGAATCCAGCAGTCATTTCTTGGAAACACTATGGGGCAGTTCTCCTTTGTCCTTTGGGTCACAACATGTCAGAATCAACTTGATGGCAATAAGGATATTATATAACTAATATATAATTTTTGTTCTTACATCTGTTAAATGAGATAGATATTATTATAACCACTTTATAGATGAGGTAACTGAGGCTTTGAGAGATTAAGAAACACTCATCAATAATTCTCATAATTAAACTTTCAAAAATCCATACTTTATTCCTGTCGATGTTCATTTTTACTTTCCCTTCTGTAACTGTCATTCTTTTCCCACAACAGCTAGTCTAATAGATTATTTTTTAAAAAATGATACATATTATTAACCAAACTAAGTTGATTGTATACTCAGAAAGGAAATTGAGGGTTAAGGTAATATTCTATTATAGTAAATTAAATAAAAGAGGGAGGTTAATCATGCAGTCTTGCTATTTTATGCATTCTAAAGGAGAGTTTCTTTAAAAACAAAACATATTTCACACAAAATATAGCTTCCTGTCATCATCATGGGTGCTTTATAAACAAGTTGAAATCAATGGTTTGGCCCAAATGTTGGCATGGGAGCAGTCCACAGGGAATTTTACTTTATTAACTCTAATCAAATGTGTTTATTGACATTTGAGAAAAGTAAAAATTAATACCCAAATGCTATCATTAGCTTACTTGGCTCTGGAGTTAGACAGTCTCAGCTGGAATCAAATCTCTGCCTGCTATAAGCTACTTTGGAAATTTTTTAATAACTATAAGGTGTAGTTTCCCAATTTTAGAAAATGGGACAGTAATATTAGTTATTGAGTAGATTTGATGAGAAGATTGCATAAGCTAATTTATGAAAGAGCAATTAATTCATTGTCTGGCACTTAACATACGAGAGATTAATATTAGATCACATTATCATTCCCATAATCATCACCACTACCATCACCGTTCTCATCCCTGTCATCCTACAAGGGCTTTATGAGTTGGAACGGACTCAACAGCACCCAACAACAACAATCATCATCATCACTATTTATAAAAGAAATATTTTTGTATACCCTCTATGTGTAAATTTGTGTGACTATCAAGTAAGACAATGACATTGTTCAAAAATTAGACACTAGTCTTTGTTGTAAAGATTAAAAAAGTGAATCTTATCAACATATGAAGATACAGTTTAAATAGTAAAGTTTTAGAACATTTAATAAAATGTAAAGCTGTTGAGAGATGACGAAAACCAAGTAATTATTAAAAGAAACATTATAAGTTTTTTTTTTTTTTTACTAAATATGTATTGTCTTAGTTATCTAGTGCTGCTATAACAGAAATACTACAAATGGATGGCTTTAACAAACAGATATTTATTATCTCATCGTCTAGGAGGCTAGAAGTCCGAATTCAGGGTGCCAGCTCCAGTGGAAGGCTTTCTGTCTCTGTTGGCTTTGGGGGAAGGCCCTTGTCATCAATCTTCCCCTGGTCTAGGAGCTTCTCAGCCCAGCGACCCTAGGTTCAAAGGACGCACTCCCCTCCTCCTTCTTCATTCTTGGTGATAGAAACCCCTCCCCCCATCTCTGCTGGCTTCTCTTTTATATCTCACAAGAGATTGACTCAAGACACAACCTATAGATTGAGTCCTGTCTCGTTAACATAACCACGTCTAATCCTGCCTCATTAACATTGTAGAGGTAGGATTTACAACACAGAGGAAAATCATATCAGATGACAAAGTGGTGGACAATCACACAATACTGGAAATCATGGCCTAGCCAAATTGACGCACATTATTGGGGGATGCAACTCAATCCACAACATGTATAAATGTATAAATATGAGCTTCAATTTTAATAGGCATCTATCTAACCCAAAGCATGTGATATTTCAATGCAAATCAAAATCGGGCATGTAAACCTTAGAGGTCAATTTGAAATTAATTGGTTATTAAAAACATTAATTCAGCAAACATTTATTATACGTCTTTTAAGTACATGACTGCTGCTAAATGTTTTGAAAAGAAAGTAGACTGAATATATAGTTATTTTCTGCAGTGTAAGAAGTGTTCAAGAACCCAATTTGGAATAATAGTTAACATTATAATAAGTGCAAAGCAGTTTATGTCTTAAAAAAGTCATCAAAATTAGATAATATTAGTATACATATTTTTTGGTGAGGGAAACTGTCTCAGAGGGATTAAATGCCTTGCCCAAATGTACACTGCTGCACATGGCAGAGCCTGCCTCCAAGATTCGTGCTATCATCATCTTGCTCCAAAGATAGGTGAGGACGTCTTGGAGTACAACCATTAAGTTAGAGACTTAGACAAGAATCTATGGTTTCCCTTGCCATTATGAGAACCCCAAAACTCTTCAGTTTTCCTTATTGAATCTGACAGTCTAGGAAAGACCAATGAAATATGTCATGCACACTTAGATGTGGACAGCAAGATATGTATCTACAAAACATAAAAATGAGTGTTTTTTTACACACTTATTACTAATGTCATTTCTAATTTATTTTTTCCCTCAGATTATTTCTCTGGTGTCCAAGAACTTTCTGATGTAACAAGATGGAGAACACTGGATTTATTCTAGGAAATACCTTGTCTGTGATGAGGTTTATGCTCCCAACTATATGTAGAAAACCAGAAAAGCAAACTGATTGCTGTTGAGTTGATTCCGACTCATGGTGACCCCACATATTACAAAGTAGAACTGCTCAATAGGGTTTTTTTGGCTATAATCTTTACAGAAGCAGTTCACCAGGACCTTCTTCCATGTATCTGCTGGGTGGGTTTGAACCGTCAGGCTTTATGTTACCAGCCAATTGTAAATTGCTTGCTCAGCCCAGGCTCCTAACTATATGCACAAGAACTACACGTTATTAAACAGAATTCAAAGGACAGCAGGTCCTGTTAATTAGAGATTATCCTGCTGATGGTAGTTCCAGTGTAGAGTGCAGTTACAGGGTTCCCGCAGCACAGAGACACTGAAAAATCTGTCATGTTTTGGAAAGAGTAGGTTTTGGAAAACAGAACTTCCAAATGAAGCTCTTTATGTTGTTTGCTCTTTGCTTTGGAATATTCACTGAAGTCTGCTTTGGCTGTGTACCCTGACTATTGGATCAAGAGGTGATTCATTTCAGTACTGAATACACTTGATGTTAGGACACCACGTGGATGGGTCTTCAGCTTTCATTCTTTTTGGGGAGGTATTTTAAATCCAAATGGAGTATTAACTAGTCCTTAGTGGCAGTGACAATGAACTCAAACATACTAACGATCATGAAGATGGCACAGGACTGGGCAACATTTTGTTCTCGCCATGAGTCAGAGCTGACTTAATGGCAACTAACAAGTGGCAGTAAAGTAAATCCATGCTTCTAATAGGTTATCATTAATAGGTTGAAATTTTGATTTTTCACCTTTCTGACACCAGTGGCTTTTATTCTAAATGAGTTCTACACTTAGGATAGGAATAAATTAGCGTTATTTATTAAACCACTGAAACCCCAACATATTACAACTGAGTAGTAACTACACCACTGGCTGATCGGGAGAACCCACAGTTCTTTGGACCAGCTTCTATATATATCTGGAGTCCTTTATTAACTGCTTCTGAATTTGTTTTCTCTTGATAATTACTGTTTGGGTATGGTAACCTGTGGTATGAAAAGGCAGCAAATATGTACCAACAATGACCAAAAAAAAAAAAAAACCCTGCATGATTTGAAATCAGATGGTCTTTAAATGTTGGCTTGTCCATTCACTTGTTATGCATTTGACAAGGGAGAGGCTTGGGAAGACCAAATGTGAGCATCAAGCCTGAGGCATTATTGTTGTCAGGTGCCACCATCTAGTCTGTTCCTACACACAGCAACTCTGTGTACAACAGAAGGAAAGGAGGCATTGTAAGCATTTGATATATTATTTCCTATTCCATCCTTTCCTCATCTTTCAAAGACTGCTTTTTTTGCCTTCCAGGAAGAGTAGTTCAACAACCAAATAATTGATTTTGTCATGAACCTGAGACCACCACAACCCCATTAAGAACTGAACTAGAAGCACAATATCTCAAAGTTGTTTTGGGGGAAATTATGTTATTTACTAGCACCAAAATAGGCACATGTCATCCCTAAAAATACAAAGGGTGAGTGGGCCTTATTCAGCTGTTCTAGTCCTTTAGATAAATGCATAATTCTTCTTCTCATTCTTTTGTAAAGCTGGCATAGGTACCATTTGTCCAGCTAGCATTATGTTTTCTACCTGAACAACTCTAGAGGCCCTCTAGCCTCAGGGACTATCCTGTAAATAAAGCTTATAGGAGTCATATCTCTATGTTGTTTACTATGCATCTTTAGGTGCGAGAGTTCTCACACTTGGGGTGTGAGTCTCTGTAAAAGATGAAACTAGGCTGAAAGAGATCTTCTTGAAGCTGTAGTTATAAGTAATATGCATCTCTACGGTCTTCTTTCAACCTCACACACTCTTCAGGGGCAACTATGATGATGATGATGATGTATTTATGCGTGAATTTTCAGAGGTGCCTTTTGAGGCTCATAAGTCACAAAATATGACTCAGTTACTTTCCAGAGGGTTTTCCATCTGAGTTAAAATAAAATCTAATAATTGAGACACAAAAAAAATATAAGTGGAGAGCTCTCAAATAATACCACCTAAGGTTATAACAAAGATTTTTTTTCAGGGAAATGCTCCTGTGTGCCCATGACATCTTTTGAAACATGATCTTATTTCTAAAATTGGAATCATTGGAAGAGCTGTAAATAGCAATATAAATTCACAGTTAATGTATATCAGGACACTATTTTATAAGTAAATAACTAGCAAGAGATATATCTCATTCTTTATTATCTAAGAATAAGTTATTGATATTACCTATTGATTCAACTCAAAATAATTCAACAAATGCTTTTAAAACCAAATAGGTGAATTTGTATCACAATGAAAATTGAAAATGGGCCCTCTCCTTTCTGGGCATACAGTTTAAAGCAGTTTCATAGCTACGACATAGCTACGAATGCATTGCACAAGACTAAAAGCTTGAGAGAGATCACATTGCTTTGAAACTGTATGGCACAAGAGTGGAAAAGCTCATTTGTGCCTACTGGGATCAGAGAAGGCTATATCTATTAGAATACATTTTAGTAGAGGGCGTTCAAGGCAGAGTGGATGCATTTTCAACAAAGGCAGAACAGTATCAGAGTTATGTTAAAAGAATAGTGAGAAAGCCAATAAAGCAAAAGCATGGGACTCCTAGAGGCAGAATTCCGAAGAATATAGCTGGAGCTGAGGCTAAGATTTAGGATGGCCTGGTGTAATGCACAGATTCTTGAATGACAAGCTTTAGAGGTTCATAAGTAATGACTGTACAGAGAACTAACTAGATACTCAGAAAAAGGTTCTCCATTAATACTGCAAAAGATGGCTGAGCTAGGGGGAGTGATTATCAGCCAGAAGACTGCTTAAGAAAATATGTTAGTACTCTTCAATTTTTCTTAAACATGTACTCATACCAGAAAGAAACTTTTGTGTGTCTATATATATATATATATCTGCCGCCCTAGTGGCACAGTGGTTAAGAGCTCAGCTGCTAACCAAAAGGTCAGCAGTTGGAATTCACTAGCCGCTCCTTGGAAACCCTATGAGGCAGTTCTACTCTGTCCTATAGGGTCGCTATGAGTCGGAATTGACTCGACGGCAGTGGGTATGTATGTATTTGCCTACCACTCATCTGTCAGTTTGTCATACTGTGGTGGCTTGCACGTTGTTGTGATGCTGGAAGCTATGCTATCAAAAACCAGCAGTGTCAACAATGGTGGACAGGTTTCAGTAGAGTTTTCAGACTAAGACAGACTAGAAAAAAAAGCCTAGCAATTTACTTCCAAAAATTATCCAGTGAAAACCTTATGGATCACAACAAAACATTGTCAGACTCACTTGCTTTGGACACATCATAAGGACACATCATTGGAGAACGACATGATGTTTGGTGAAATAGAGGGCTAGTTAGGGTAAGGGAGACCCCTGGTGAGATGGATTTGGCCAATAGCCACAAGAATGGGCTCAAAATGCTGGCAATCATGAGAATGATGCAGGACTGTGCAATGTTTTATTTTGTTGTTCATAAGGTCATCATAAGTTGGTGACAGCAGCTATCTGTCTGTCTGTCTGTCTGCCTGCCCACCTGCATTCCTGTCTACCTATCTGTCTATCTAGCTAGCTACCTATCTATCTGTCTGTCTATCATCTGTCTGTCTTAATTATCTAGTGCTGCTATAACAGAAATACCACAAGTGGATGGCTTTAACAAAGAGAAATTCATTCTCTCACAGTGTTATAGAGTAGAAGTCCAAATTCAGAGCACCAGCTCCAGGGGAAGGCTTTCTGTCGGCTGTGGGGGAAAATCCTTGTCATCAGTCTTCCCTTGGTCTAGAAGCTTCTCCACACAGGAACCCAGGGTCCAAAGGATGCGCTCTGCTCTCGGTGCTGCTTTCTTGGTCATATGAGGCCCCTTTGTGTCTCTCTGCTCGCTTCTGCCTTTTATATCTCAAAAGAGATTGGCTTAAGACACAACCTAACTTTGTAGATTGAGTCTTGCCTCATTAACATAATTGCCACTAATTCCACCTAATTAACACCACAGAGATAGGGTTTACAACATACAGGAAAATCACACCAGATGATAAGACGGTAGACTATCACACAGTACTGGAAATCATGGCCTAGCCAAGTTGACAGATATTAGGGGGGGATACAATTCAATCCATGAATCAATCTATCATCTATCTGTCTATCTGTCTGTCTGTCTGTCTTTCTGTCTATCTATCCGTCTATCATCCATCCATCCATCCATCCATCCATCCATCCATCCATCCATCCATCCATCCATCCATCCATCCATCCATCCAATCTATCATCTATCTATCAATCTATCAATCATCTATCAATCTATCATCTATCTATCATCTCTCTCTGTCTGTCTGCCTATCTATCATCTGTCTATCTATCTATCTATCATCTCTCTCTCTTTCTCTATCTATCGTCTATCTACTTACCTATCCTGATTTATTACATACATTGCAAAACATTCACAAACAGAATAGAAAGGGGGTGAAAAAGTTTAAGTAGACATAAAAGTTTTACTACTTTGTTTAAGAATCTCAGTGAATCATCTCAAGACCTCATTGGATGTGCTGCATCTGTCATGTTGGAGACAACTTTTCAGACAGTAAGATGATAAAACTTAGGGATAATGAAGTAGATAGAAGGTGAAATATACAACAGTATACAACTGGGATCCTTCACTGACTCCTCTCATACAAAGGGGAAAGACACGGGTTAGCCTGCTTCTAATTTCTGGGGAATCAATTATTTTGTCCCGGATGATCCTTAGTTCAATAACAGAGAAACTCCCCATCTTCCACTAGCCTGACCGCTGTTGGCTTGGCAGGCATGGCAATCTCCAGAGAGTCTCCTCAGAAGTAAAACAGCTTTTATTATAGAATTGTGCTTAAAGACTCAGGAGTTGAGACTTTCTGGTTGGATCTATCTCCAAGTTTAAATGTGACTAAATCAGGTTAAATACCTGTGGGCTTGGATCTTTCCCTGAATAACCTTACCTGACCAGATCTGATTGAAGGGCAGAAGGTTTTTCCATTGTTTATGCAAAGAAGAAATGTTTCTTGAAGAAATTTGCTCAGTAGCAAATACACCAAAATTTATCATTTTACTGAATACCTGGTGGGCAAGAGAACATAGTGTTTCTCACCAGACAGCTTGTTCTATAAGTAGTTGCATTCTTGGCTATGAATGACCCTTAGGTCAGCAGGAATGGGCCACATGTCTTTTATCTTTGTCATCAGAGTAACTTTGAGGACAGTCTGTGGAAGCATATGTCGAGTTTGCATATCATCCAGAGAGTCAAAGAGAAATTGATCGAAGTTAAAAATAAGGTAAAAAAAAAAAAAAAAAAGTCATTCCCAGTAGTTAAATAAAATAGAGAACAGGAATGAGTTCAATAAAGAAGAGGTACACCTTCCAAATGAAATGCGCTCTTTATGTCCCTGCAGTAAATCTATACTCAAATTTGCACTATTTCCCTAACCCCATTCTTCTCTGTGTAGTTATGATTTATCAATACCCCTCGAATTTCCCAGATATTTTTCTCCTTTTAAAACACTTGATTCATACTCTCCAAAGCACCAAAAGATGAACATATAAGAAGCTCGTAGGCATGTCAAATGTGGAAACTGTGCTTTAATAACTTAAATTATTGGCTTGATGTACTTCAAAGTTTCTCATGGTGACTCAGGAAATTCTCAGTCCAAATTTTTTTCAAGGATTTTTCTCATTGAATGAAACATTAAGAGCTAAATGGATTATTTTGCCTGCTGATTTCTATCTAAGAACTCTCATATGCTTAGACCAGAGCAAGTAATGTATGTTTAAAAGAATATTGCAAATATTCTTAAAATTGTAATTGGAAAAATACGTGCTTGACAAAATCAGACATTAAAAGCCACATCATAAGATCAGAAGTCTACGTCTTATGATGATAAACACTTGGGAAAGTGAGGTGGATAATATTAAAATAAAAATCTTAGATTCTAAAATGTGACCTTATTCACGTAATAACTGAGTATAAAATTAAAGTATAAAGTAGAGGTGGAAAGGACCAAATGGATGTCACTAATTCAATTGACGATGAGCAAACTAATTTCAGGAAACTCTTCAGAGAATCTCAGTGGAAAAAAAAAAGTAGAAAATTGCAAAGTAAAAAATTCTAAATCAATGTAACTTGACACCTCTCTTTGATTTTTTTCTCCTCTTTCCTCTCTAGCTACTCGTTCTCAAGCCCTTTGTATGCTTTTCAATGATCTCATGGTCTTTTCCACACCTAATGCCTTATATAATAGAGTTCATCAAGATTCTGCTCAGAGATCTCAGTTTAAACTTTTTTTTTGGGTTATATTATCCACACCTATGGACCACCATGCATACTGACTCTCAATCTTATATTTCTAGTTCAGATTCTCTTTACAAACTTCAGGCCGGTACTCCCAACTGTTTACTGTTCACCTTCACCTGGACATCCCACAAAAAACATATATAAAACAAAACTCATTGCACTCCCAAAGACTGCTTTTCCTCATATAATGTGTATTTTAATTAGTAGTACCACCTTTGATCCATATCCATGTTATCAATCGGGGAGTCATTTTATATCCTTTCTTTTGTTCCGATTTTTTTTTCTCTCTCTCTGCTTTAGGAGTCCTGGCATTTCACTAGTTAAAGCGTTCGGCTGCTAACCAAAAGGTCAGTGGTTCGAACCCATCAGCAGCTCCGTGGGAGAAAGCTGTGGCAGTCTGCTTCTATAAAGACTTAGAGCCTTGGAAACCCTATAGGGAGTTTGGTTTTTGGTTGTTCTGTTCTGATTTTCTTTTCTACATACAATTAGTTACTAATCCTCGTTGCTTCTGCCTCTTTAACCTCTCCTGTTTCTGCCCCCGCTCTACTACTTCTACTTCTGTGGTCTTAGTTCAGACCTGCCCCACCTATGCTAGGTATTGCAGATAAAAAGATAAATTAGATATGGTTTTATTTATGGGAACAACTTCATGGCACTCACAGAATGCAGAATGAAAAAACAAACTAGACTGAAGATGGAACACTTAGGATGAAAAGTAAATCTCAATGTTATTACCACTGTAAATTTGCTCTGCTTTTCATTATTTATACTTGGATATCTCACAGAAATATGAGATATATGACCATTGTGAAAGGCAACACCATCCATCATGTAGTCCAAGCAGAAAATTGTGACATATTGTAAACCTCTTTTTTATTGTCTTTTACTATAACTGGAACCCTGGTGTGTAGCGGTTAAGAGATTGGCTGCTAACCAAAAGGTGAGTAGTTTGAATTCATCAGCCATTCCTTGGAAACCCTCTGGGGCAGTTCTACTCTGTCCTATAAGGTCGCTATGAGTTGGAATCAACTCAACAGCTATAGCTTGTACTTTAACTACCAAGGGGTACCAATGTTATCTCATAAATATCTGGTTTTCTCCATCTGTACTATCACCATCATGCTGGACAAAATTATCATTGCTTTAACCTGGACGGTTGCAAGTTGGCTTTATTTATCTCTCTGTATTCAGTATCATTTCCCTCCAATCTATTTTAAATCTAGTAGAAAGAGAGTACATCTAGTGATTTTTTTAATTCAATTATTGTATTTCTGAATTCATAATTTCCATTTTGTTTATATAGTTCCTAGTTTTCTGTTAGCTTCTCTGTTTGCTGAGTCCTTACTATAATATTTTCATTTATTTTTTAACGTATTTATAACTGCTTTGAAGTATTCATCTGCTAAATCCAACCTCTAAGCCCACTAAAAGTCAGTTTTATTGGTTGCTTTTTCCCATGAGTCACACATTTCTGTTTCTTTGCTGGTCACAGCAAAAATTGGCCATTTTAGAAAATATAGCAATTCTGGATTATAATTTCTTTTTTGAGTTAATTTTTGGGGGGTAATATTAATTTGCCCTCACATATTTTTGGGTATCTCTCTCCTCCATACTGTAAAATTGCTGCTAATTCCACTGAGGATGTCTTAGTCTGGGTTCTCCAGGGAAGCAAAATCAGAAAAGCATATAAATATATATAGAGAGAGCAATTTATCTCAAGGAAATATCTCGTGTGGTTGTAGAGGCTGAAGTGTCCCCACTCTGTGGGTCAGACTGGAGCCTTCTCCTGATTCCAGCAGCCACTGAGGCTAACTAACCCAAGATCAGCAGGTCAGACAGCAGAGCTCTTGCTTACAGGTTGCGGAGACAGATAAATCATAAGATCTGCAGGCAAGATGGCGGGTAAGTTGTTGCTCAAGTCCCAAGAACCAGAGGTCAGATGAACAGGAGCCATTTGGAGGATCCAGAGCAAGCAAAAGCCCACAAGACTTGCCAGAATGTCCATTTATATTCAGTACAGGCAACATGCCCAAGGAAAATCCCTTTCAACTGACTGGCTGCTCATAGCAGATGCCATCATGGAGGTAATCACATTATATCAGATCTCATCATGGAAGTGATAGCATCATCATACGATTGCCAAACTACATCATAAGTACCAAACCACTGAGAATCATGACCCAACCAAGTTGACACACAACCCTAAGGATCACAGAGGATTTTTGTTTATTTGTTTGTGTTTCAGCCTGACTTCCTAGCATTCACCCCTGTAACAGCATAGCTTAGTGATTAGTTTTTTACATTTACTGACAATATTGTCACAGGTTTTTGGCCTCTGTATGTAATCAGATTTGGCAACAAGACGGCCAGCCCTGCCCTGGTTTAAAACTGATGATCTGGGTCGGGGAATGGGAGCAGCCCCAGTCAACAAGGCTCTGGACTCCTACCATCTTTATTGAAGTTCAAGTCTCTTTTCCTGTATAAATGCTTCTCAAATTGTTGCTTGCCTTTGATCAATTTCTAGAGCCCTGGAATTATTTTGATAAATTGTTTACAGCTTTATACTTCTTTTGGGAGAAGAGGATTTGCTAGGCTCTTCACACCACCAGAGCCAGGCAGTGCCCTATGGTGATATTTATTTTTATCTCAGTAGATTACATTTAACTCAACCTTTGTTTTCTATGGATTGATAAGTCAACTATATATGTTTTAGCCTCATAAACTGAATTTCAGCATGATTTTACATTATATCAGCAGCTGTTGCCTTTAGAGATTGGCCATATCTCCAAGAAATTTATATTCCAATATTGTTTACATTCTTGACTAGTCAATCATAGCAATAATCACAACCCCAAAGCACTGGGCTTTGGAAACTATTTTATTCTAGAATAACAAATTCAACCACTTGCATGTTCCTTGATTCCTCAGAGATAGTATGACTTAAATTAAGTCTTCAGATTTATGTGTTCTCTTTAGGACTTCTTCTACTGACAACAAATTAAATGCTAATTGCATTCACACACTGGCTGCATGGTTTGAGAAAAATAAAAAGTATATATGCTTTTAGGTAAGGAAGAGTTCTTGATTCCAGAGGGCTTATTCTTCTCAAATGTGTAAAAGGTATTACTTACAGCAGCATTTCCCAAAGTGTGCTCCAAGTAATGCTGATTCAGTAAGGACTCTATTAAAACAAACATTCCATATGCAAGTATGATTGGGAAATGATGTACACTGGATTATGCTCTTAGAATTTAAAAATGAACATTAGAATATTGAAGTCTTTGAGAGGCTCACATTTAAAACTTGTTAAATTTAGCATTTCTTAACCATAACCCAATACACAGCTTACTTTTCAATTATTTATTTACACAGTAAGGAGTTAGTATTCTGTGGAACACACTTTAGGCAAGTCATTTGTGTGACTTTTGTTTCATTAACCCTCAGTTTTTGTAAAGAACATCAGAGAGGTTGGGCAGCTTCCCTGAAGTTATGTGAGTAGTGATAAGATATGGGCACAATTCTGGATTTAAGCACACATAGTGTCTCTGGAGCCAGAAATCTCCTCAGATGTAGATCCAGTACTAAAAGTGAGGATAGGATCAGTCTGCAAGAGTGTGTCCACAGACACATCTTCGCACATCATAGATACTGCTGCATGGAACTTCCAAGGCTGTATTTCTTTATTTAAAAGTCATAGTTTTGTGAGAATGTTCTCCCTTGTCTATATGGCATTATTGATTTGTTTCACATTGAGATGGAAACTCTAAGCAATTGCTTTTGTTAGCAAGAGAAAATACCTGTTAGAGATCCAATTTAGTTCTGATCAATACTCTGTTTAATTAGGATATTAATAACTTAAAAGGCAAAATAGAATACAACAGAGGATATCTTTGTTTTTCTACCTTCTGCCTAACACATTATTAGGTTTCATGAAATTATTGTAAAGCTGTATGAAGTTAATTTTAGAATTAGAAATAAGGCAGTCATTGGGTTACGAACAAGATACATTCCTAACTGTGTCTTTAAGTCAAATTTGTACGTAAGTCAGAACAGGTACCTATGGTTCTTATTTAGCCTTAGTTCATTGCAAGAAAAGACTCAAAGGCTTTTCAATGATTTAAAAGCTGCGAGTGCAGCAAGTGAAGGTGATTGTGATGAAAAACTTATTGAGGGTAGGTGTTTCAATTGTTTCAAAGTGACATACACACAACCATATTCATTGCAGCTTTATTCACAATAGCAAAAAGATGCAAACGACCTAAGTGTCCAGCAACATATAAATGGATAAACAAATTATGGTACATACACACAATGGAATACTATGCAACAATAAAGAAAAATGATAAATCTGTGAAATATCTCACAACATGGGTGAATCTGGAGAGCATTATGCTGAGTGAAATGAGCAATCACAAAAGGACAAATACTGTATGAGACCACTGTTATAAAACTCATTAAAAGGTTTACACACAGACAGAAAGAAACAATCTTTGATGGTTAGGAGTGGGGGTAGGGAGGGAAAAGCACTAAGCAGACAATAGATAAACGGTAACTTTGATGAAGGTTAAGACAGTACGCAATGCTGGAGAAGTTAGAACAACTTGCCCAAGGTCAAGTCATAGAAGCTTCATAGACACATCCAGACTCCCTGAGGGACCGAGTTATTGGGCTGAGGGCTGGGGACGATGGTTTCGGGGGACATCTAGCTAATTTTTATAACGTAGTTTATAAAGAAAATGTTCTACATCCTACTTTGGTGAGTAGCGTCTGGGGCCTTAAAAGCCTGTGAGTGGCTGTCTAAGATATGTCTACTTGTCCCACTCCATCTGGAGCAAGGGAGAATGAAGAAAACCAGATACAGGCAAAGATTAGTCCAAAGGACTAATGGACCACAACTACCACAGCCTCCACCAGATTGAGTCCAGCACAGCTAGATGGTGCCCTGCTACCACTGCTGACTGCTCTGACAGGGATCACAATAGAGGGTCCTGGACCAAGCAGGAGAAAGAAAAACGTAGAACAAAATTCTAACCGACAAAAAAAGACCAAACTTACTGGTCTGAGACTGGAGAAACCCTTTAAATTCAGTAGTGAAGTCACTCCTGAAGTTCATCTTTCAGCCATAGATGGGCCTATAAAATAAACAATAACACATACAGTTCAACAATGTATGCAAGACAAAATGGGTACACCGCACACCAACCCAAAATCAAAAATGAAAAGGTAGGAAAGGACAGAAAAGCTAGACAAATAGAAATGGGGAAACCCAGGTCGAGAAAGGGAGAGAGTTGACATATCAAGGGGTTGACAACCAATGTCACAAAATAATATGTGCATTAATTGTTTAATGAGAAACTAATTTGCTCTGTAAACTTTCACCTAAAGCACACACACACACACACACACAAAAGTAAAAGAATATGTTAAATAATGAAAAAAACAAAAATAAAATTAGTGCAAATTTACATACATAAAAAAAAATTTTTTTTTTTTTTTAAAGGGCAAGTTGTCCATTAGTTGGATGTTCATAATCTGGGGACTACCTGTAATCCTACTATTGAGGCAAAGTAGTATTCTCAAATCCACAAATGGTTCCTTCTTCAACTCACTGTAGACTCCAGTAGAAGATTCTTGAGAATAACTTCCTTTAATTAAAATGACAGAGTTGAGATCCACCTCTTTTTTTATTCGTAGTGTTAGCATAAGTATTCTTCTGTCAGGAAGTTTACTACTATACTGTGGATTCCATATGATGAAAAGTTAAAATAAGGATAGAAAATGTTTTATGCATTTTATATATGTAAATTTTCATTTAACTAAATTTATAGTGCTTATTTTTTTTTTTTTTTATGATTTTAGGTAAATATTTGCAATGTGTTTTTCCAGTTAATGATAGGTCAACTAACCTTACTCCTATGTTATTTAACTTTCTTATTTGTAAAATTTTCTTGATGTGGTATGTAGACTTTAAGGTTAAAAGAAACACAGAGACTGGAATCCATTGTTAAAATAATGGTTTGAGACTTCCAAACTGCTCCTAATCTACATGGAATCTATATTTGAATTAGAAAAAGGTATCCTTTCCCAAAGATAGTTATCTATCTGTCAGGAAAATTGTAATAAGTATACACATATGTACAAAATAAGTGGTGCCCCCTTAGATGTATGTCACTGTGAACCATACAATCTATACAAACATAAAAAGTGAGAGTTACATATTTTCTCCTCCCTCAAAGCTGGACTGTATGATATTGGATTGATTTACTTTCACCTTCTACTTTGCTATAGGTTCATTTTGAGTGTATTCTTACATTTGTGTGCTTTTCAGTGTCACCAGTCTTTTCTCTCCCGATTTTCAAAGGCCGTCAGTCAATTTTCTCTAATGACATGAACAAAATCAAAACTCTGAATTCTTTATATTTCAAGTAGTGTCCTAGGTAGACCACTAAATTGAAATTAAAGTTCTACTGGAAATAAACAAGAAATCTTAAAGGAAAAGGTCCAGATGGTTCTTCCTGGATATGATCACACTTTAAGAGATTGTCTCTTTGCTTTGCATGATTTATGTTTAAATACATGCATGAAGGATAACATTTCACAGTTGCCTAAAATCTAAATATTTCAGAGAACTATAAAATTGGAATAGTTCTTTAATCACTACTTTCATGTTTAAAAGAAGCAATAATTTTTACTATGTTATTCTATTATGCATTCTAAATTATCATGGCTTATAAAGCAATCAACAGTAGTCAAGTTTCCCTATTAGAAGCAATGAACTTAACTATTAATTTGAAAGCCCTTCAGACATACTCAATTTGATTAAATTGTGCATAGAATTGGCCTCAAATTTTATCCCAGTAAGATATCTCCTACCACAACCTCATTTGAAAGAGAAGAACAGGAGCTTTAATATAGCCATTTTCTCACCCAAGCCAATGACCTCCTAGATCTAATAAGATGTAAACTGGCCACAACCACTGTAGGTGCTTGAACGCAATAATATGTGCAAAATGTACTACTGCTGTGAAGAAGCTTCTTTAAGTCTCCATGTTAAAAAAAATTTTCTATTTAAACTGCACAAAATGTACAATTATATAAAAATGTGCAAGCTTTTCAGAAAGCAGTTTGATTTAATTCAATAAATATTTATATCAGAGCAAGTTTTAAATGCACACAAGGAAACAGCTGAGATGTCTCATTAATCAGTTGTGTTCCCTTAAAAAAAATAAGCAAGCCATTAATTCAAAGAAGGCACTAGGCTATTAATAGTCTAATCCAGCTCTAAAGTTCTATGATTCAAATCTAGCCAGCAAATATTATTGGAAAAAACAGCTAGATGATTTCTGAAATTTTTACCTTAGGATATTGAATAGTTGCCTCCATTTTACTGGAGCAAATAGTCGTAGAGAGAGAATCACTAAATTGCAGGATTTTAGAGTTGAAAGAGTATTTAGAGATCATGTAGCCCAATGCACTTATTTTCTAGAATAGAAAATAAGAGCTTTGCTTGTCTCTTCTAGATCTCAAGTCTTGACTCCTAGGCAACACTTTCCTTAAAGATGATGGGCATGGATGATGACTTTTATCCCTCCGAAAAAACCATGGTGGCAAGATTTACTCCTGTAAGTGGCGTCACCTCAATCTTGGTGTG
Organism: Elephas maximus indicus; assembly: GCF_024166365.1. Classification (NCBI taxonomy): domain Eukaryota; kingdom Metazoa; phylum Chordata; class Mammalia; order Proboscidea; family Elephantidae; genus Elephas; species Elephas maximus. The sequence goes on along the minus strand of NC_064819.1, from coordinate 141,549,526 downwards.
GTATCTTTCTATTTGGATCAAGAAAAATTATATTCCTATCTCCTTAAGAAATCAAGAAGGAATACTATGATCTTATGTTAAATCATATCTAACGGCATTCCTAGTGTGTCAAATACTTGTAGTATAAAGAAGAAAATCATTATTTACCAGTAGAGTGCAAAGAAAAGAAATCATTCTTCATTAGTAGAGTAAAAATGAGATCAAAACTCTGGACCAGGGACTATGATCTTTGCAACAACAAAAATAGCAGCTGCTGAGGCTGCTTATGTATGACAAAACACCTCATAAGATTTCATTTCTTGGTTTAGAGGTGTAAGGTCATGATTTCCTGGGATATACTAGTTAATGGGCCTAATATTGTGTTTAGCACTTCTGTTCTACCTCCAAGTTCATTGCGTAATGCTGGGGTTTTAAAAGCTTGCAAGCTGCCATCTACAGCACAATTGTTGTTTATTCGCCTGGAACAACAGAGGAAGAAGGAGAAACAGGAATAGGAAGAAATGGAATCTGTGGCTAATTGCTTACATGAACAACTGCCTCCTTTGCCATGAGATCAGAAACAATGGGTAGTGCCTGGCTATCATTACTGAACATTTTGATCAGAGATTCTATAGAAGAATTCTGACCAAAAGGGGGAAATGTGGAACAGAATTGAAAAATTTGAAATTCTCATGGAATCCCTCCTTCCTGGAGCCATGGAGTCTGGGTGAACCCCCAAAACTATTGCTCTGAGATAATCTTTAAACCTTAAACCAAAAATATCCCCTGAAGTCTTCTTAAAACCAAAGAGTAGTTTAGCTTTATTAGTGAGAATGTTTGCCTTGAACATTGTGCTTTCTTAAGAGCTATCTTTATGGGATCCAACTGACAACAGCAACTCAAAAGATTAGATAGGAAATTTAGGGGCAGTGAGTTTATATTAAAGGGGGAGGAAAAATTATCTCATCATGAAGTTGTGAAATAAACCTATAACCTCTCACATCTATCATAATCTTGGTTGGTACCTGAAATAAAATTTCCTGGAGGCATTTCTTTCTTCCACTTATTCTTACTCCACTTTGGGAAGGTGTCTTCTGTCCTCCCAAATCTTATTCTCTCTCTCCTGAACACTTTCATTAGGACTTTTGCCACCTTTTTTTTTTAATCCTCAAATATTGTTTTGAATGGCTCCTCTATCTATTTCTTGTGGTGAAAACAGGATCTCACCTAAGCTCAGTGCTTCCTCTAAATTTTTCCAAATAGAAGTTCACAGACCTAGAGACTGGAGGTGGGATTAGGATCTTAATGACTCCTTTTGCTGCTTCTGGATAACTATGGCCACCTTGGTGAGAAGACAATCATATCATTAGGGGATTGGACCAACCCAACTGCTCCACCTTCTATTTTTCAAGGTCCTTTCTTTTTTTCAATACAGCTATTAAAATCATATGCAAATTGATGCAAAGTTCCTATAGGAGAGGGTGGGGAATTAGAAAGAAGAACAAGGAGACTAGGGAAAATGGAGCTAGGAGATAGGTAGGCTCCCTAGGAATGTAACTTTTGCCTAGACTCTCAGTTTTGCAGCTGCCTTGGGTATCAGATAGCATCCATTGAGTTACATGGCTTCTATTCTTTGCAGACCTTGTTTCTATCTCATCCAAAAAATCTGTTACTTGACTAGACCAACTTTTGGTGGAATTAGAAGAGTAAAGATATGCTTCTGCTGTCTATGAGGGGTGTACACTGGACTTTGACTCAGACTCATTTTCACTAGCAATGTGGTAATCTACATTCAACCTTTCCTCCTGTTGTATAATAAAGTGCTCTCTTCTCACCTGTGCTCTTGATTCAATGTACTCTGATGCCTCAGAGACCTTATATATCAATTCTATTCTTTGTCCAATATCATAAAGTTTTTTTTTATTATTTTTAATTTCTCTACTAGATCTCTTCCCTCTAATGTAAACATGCTCAGGCCTTTCCCATAATATAAAATAATGTTTCCTTGATCTCATGCCACTCTCTAGGTAACTACTGCTCCATTGAAGCCAAATTTCTTAAAGGAGTTGTCTCTGCTCAGTGTCACCCATTCCTGATCTTGCATTCAAATTTTTTTCATTGGGTATTTTTAAACAAACAGAATGTCACAGGTTATAATGTTTAAAAAAAAAAATGACAAAAAATAAATCTTAACAAATTAACAAATGTTAATGTTCACTGTTTCCTTTATGTATGTGTTTTTAGAAAATAAATTATTATGGATAGGTCCACTTTGTACTTCTTTGTGATTACTTTTTCTCGCTCCTTAAAAAAAAAAAAAAGTCGATACTTACCATATATTTATCTTTGACTTTTATGATATATGCATGTGTTACTAACTATACACATATTTTTTATGTTTATAACATTCACATATAATTGTAATTCAGTTTTGCATTATATATGTTAAGGCTTTATTGTTAACTGTACATACGCTCAAGATTGTTACACCTTTACCATGAATTTTTTCTCATATCTTCTCATAATTTTTCAGCTTAAAGGCTGGTTAGATATTGATATAACTAAGCTATATTTTTGCTGTTATTTTTAGTAATAATTATATTTTCTACTTATACACAGAGGTATGCTGGTAAGTGTTTAAAGCTGGCTCTCCGGAAAAAAAAAGAAAGTCCTAATTTGTAGTGTTTGCTGATTTTTCTAGTATAAGTCCTCTCAACACGGTGGATTTCAAGCGGCTCACATGAAGTACTTGAATGCAGAGGTGAAAGGAGATGGGCATAATCAGCTCTGAAGAGCTGTTGAGAGCCTGTGTAAGCTGGCTCTAGCGCCATCACTGAGAATGCATTTTGTTTGCCTCTTTTTACACCTTTCCTTCCTTGTATTGGAAACCCCGGTGGTTAAGAGCTACAGCTGCTAACTAAAAGGCCTGCAGTTCGAATCCACCAGGTGCTCCTTGGACACCCTATGGGACAGTTCTACTCTGTCCTATAGGGTCACTATGAATCGGAATCAACTCGATGGCAAATTTTTTTTTTTTTTCCTTGTATTGGATTCACCAAATTTTCTTATTCTCTTATTTTTTCTCTGCTGGAACAGAAGTTACACACATTTTATGTTATTTATTTAGTGGTTATCCTGGAATTTTTTAACATGTATATTGATTTAACAAACTAATCAATACCTTTATCTTCCCCTTGAAGTATCTAAGGGTTGTGGGTTACTTTGATTCTACTTCCTTTTCCCTGCTTTTATGACATTGATATCTGACATTTTAGTCCATGTTTTTAAGGCTTCTCAAAATAGTCAGAGTATCATTATTTGTAGGATTTTAAACTATAGTTGTCTAGTGCCTATTATCCAACTGTCCTTATCATGTATTCAGTGGTTATTTTCAAATTGTGTTTTGTGGAGCCCATTGAGATCATACAGCTGTCTCAGAGGCTGGTAAGTTAGGTGTGAGAGAGGACACATGGGGTGTTCCAAGTTCCCATCTCAACTCTAAATGATCCCCGCTTTTTTGACTATGTGTTTTATTCCTAATAATTTTTTAAAAAAGGCATAATTTATGTGTAATAAAACTCACAGATTTTTAAGTGTAGATTTTCGACAAATGTGAACACCCAGGTAACCACAACCCTGTGAAAGGATGAGACCACTCTTCAACATCTGAAACACACACAGACACACACAAAGCTGAACTTATTGCTTTCTTAAGCTGGATAAGAGCTATGCTGGTTAGACACAGCTCTCTAAGCAGAGCCGAACGATACAGTGTTTTGGGAAAGCATGAAATTTAAAAAAAAAAAAAATTTTTTTTTTTTTTTTGAAATTTAGCAATTGCAAATTTTCAGGGTCATGGGTGGTTTAACACTACTGTAGAAACTTGGTTATTTGGGTAAGACTATTGTTGATTAGTTGGTACTCACAAGCTTGTTTACTGAAATGAATCTCTTGTTTGGTTGACTTTCATTAGTGAAGAACTGTTACTGTTTGGTTGGTTTATTAAGGTGGGTTGTCAGAGGTTAATTAGGTAGATTTAAAACTGGCTTCGGTGGTTAATTTTTATGATGACTAGAAGGCTGTCATTTACTTATTAAATATATTCAAGAGGAGTCCTTGTTGCTCTTATTACCACAGTTACAAAGGAATCAGTCTTTTTCTGGGCTGTGGAAACTTCTTATTCTTGCTATCCCCTTTTGGTTTTCTCTCAGCCAACTGAAAAAAGATGATAAATAATTGTTCAGATTTTCACCATTGCTGTGTATTCTCCTTAAAGATGAGGTTTGTTTGTAGAGGTATGATTTTTGGTTTGCGTATTTATCAGCATGATTTCATTGTGCTTTTATATTTGACTCTTCTGTTGAAATAGCTGTCAGGATGGTGGCTCCATAGAAGCATTTGAGTTTATGGAAAACCGACATTTAATAACTATGAGAAAAATAAAAAATAGCTAAGAGACTGAAAGGCACTCCAGAATCATGACCCAAGGTTTTTCAGGCTTGATCAAGTAAACAAATCCCAAGGATTGCCTTAGTTGACTTCAGATCACCAGGTTGACTTTCCTTTTCACTTTGATGTAGATTGATTCATTTCATGGCTAACATTAATTTAGGTACAACAAGATATGTTCAAAATGGCACGGATGTTCACTGAATAGCCCAAAGAAAACTCGATGTTATTCGATTGTTTGTCTAAGCAATTTAAAGTTATTTTTGTGCTGTATTATTTATTATGCCATTCAGGTCATGAGACCAATTTTTTATTGATCCACTGGAGTTGCCCAACTCCTCTGTGGTTTGTTCCACTAATTATTTATTTCCTCATGAAGGATCTTATACCTTTGTACTCTTTGTAACAAGACAGCCCACTGAGGATGCTAAGGAGTCATACACTTGGAGTAGCCTAATTCTAACAGCCTTGTAAAACAGATAGCCTTTGTCCTGTGTTAACATTGAAGAGCCTTGATTTTTCTCATGGGAAAAAGAAGGTAGAATCTGAACACGAGATGTGAACAACTTTTGTGGAGCTGTTAGTATATTGTTTTGGGAGTATTGCTAAGACAAACAATCATTTTGGCATTGCAAGAATATCGAATCCCCTTCTTCTAGTGGGCCTCGATATGTGTTATCTGCAAGGAGTTTATTATTAGTAAGGTCACTGTAACACACCTCTCTCTGTGTCTACCATAATGGAACCATAGTTTAATATATATATATACATAGATACACAGATTTTTTTTTTTTTCAAAATTGGGTGACCAGCAATAGCTTGGAAGAGCTATTATAGAGTTATGGTGATTTATATTATTGGTAGGGGGAATATTATAGGATAAATCAGAAGTATATAATCTTAAACCTGCAAGGAGAAAATTTACAAGTGAAAGGATAACGAACAAAAATATATGAAGAAGGGTGGCTAACAATTAGTGGCTTTAGGCATTTAGGAGAATTTGGTTCTGATGGCCTTGCACATAAGCTCTGAATGCTGCAACAGTTATCTTACTGTCCTGAGGACCTTGGGTCAGTGAGTCAGTAGTAGAATTCCGTGGGATTCTCTGGAAATCTTCAGCCTATTGGTGCAACTTTTCAATTCTGGTAATGTTCTTTCTATTTTTTAGAGCTTCAGGGTAATGAAGACAGTGAAATTTTTTTTGAGCAAGAAGAAAATGCTTCCATAATTCCCAAATATCTGCCCAGTAAAATGGTCCCCCATTACTGGCTAGATTAATTGGAGTGATATATGCCAGCTCCCAGAAAATAAGTATGCTGTTATTTGCAAATATAATACACAGAGGGAAGCAAGTGCATAAAATCCAATATGAAGATGCTCAAATATTTTCTCAGAGCATGGTTTCAGTCAATGCCTTGTCTCTACACTATTTCCAGAATTGTGTTAGCTATGGATGAGGCTATATTCTGTTATCCTCAAAAATTTTATCCATAAGTATTTAATATTGTAGACAATTTGTCCTTACTCTGATAAATCATCTCATGATGGACTTTGGCAAATTTATTTTTAATGCTGTCCAGTGACCGCCATATCTTAGCCATATCTTTGCCATATCTTAGCCACATGGATCTTTCAACCTGATAGTTCCCAGTGTTTATTTGTTTTTCCATATTTGGGAGACAAATTTCGTGCACTTACAAGGAAACCTGTGAACCTGTCCATGGATTTGTCCTTACATTCCTTCAGTTAGGGAAGCCTGATTAGCAGGATGAGGTGCTAAAACCTTCCTCTAGCTCCTCTTTTATTGTGGAATGCCTCCTTTAGGACAGTGTTTTGTTTTGTTTCCTGTTTTCTTAAAAACCTCTATGTTTCCATCTCATTTGACCATATGGTGTATATATTTACCATTTTATTTTTAGTAATTTGACATGGATTGGATTCGGCTTCTGATAAAGAATTGAATTATATGAGAAGGAATAGACTATTTTATGATCTGTCTGTTTTTTTTTTAATTTAAAAAATAAGAGCCAATAACCATAACAAAGACAACAAGAACAAAAATGTCAGACTAGAGTTTGGTTATGGAATATTCAGATGATCTGGTCTGGGAATGGGACCTTAAAGAATTCAGAAACCGATCATAAAGTTCTACTTCATTGACTTAGGGTGAGAGAATTGTTGGATTTATGGTGTTATAGCAGTGCAGATGGTACCATCATATTTGATGGGGATCAGAGTATGAGATCTGAAGAATATTTTACTAATTTAAAGGCTGTAATTCCTGTGAACTTAAAATGTATCATAGTTTAAGAAACTCATAGTTTAACCCAGAAAGTGTGTGGAGGACGAATACAAATGCATGTAAAACTGTGTTTAGGATGTGTGTATGTTTATATGTGTGTGTGTGCACACACATATATATATGTCTTTCATTGACAATGACGTACTATTAGACAAAATAGGAATTGTTTGGGAATGGTAGAAAAATCCCCAGAGTCTTCCGTTTGGTGAAAATCTTTAGACAGAAAAATAAACAATGATGATATTTCACTTATAATGAACTCAGAAACCCTCACAAAGATATATAGAGCCATATACACATAAACAGTGTTTGATAGCTCCAAGAAATTGTTTCATATTTTCGTTGCTCAGTTTTGTGGGGGGGTGGAGGGGAAAAATATATTTTCTATTATTTACTTCCCATGATATGTATAGTCCATGTTATAGAGAGATGCAGCACGCTCCTACAGTATTTAGCCCACGTTTGAATGAATTCTTTCCCTCTTTAAGACTATTAATAAACTATCTCTAATGAAATCACTGTATATCTCTTCTGACATTATTGACTTTAAGTTTTATATTTTAACTTGTTAGCTTTAAGCTAAGAAAATACATATATGTATGATAACAGTATACAACTAAAGTTTGATAGAGCTTGAATTTTTTTTGATATACTGTAAATATTACTTACTCCTCCCCTGGATAAAATAAACAAAACAAAAACAACAACAAAACCCAAAGAACTATTATGATAGTTTGGGAAATAATGGTATTCTTTTTTCTTTACTTGTTACAGTAATTCTTAAAACTTGCAATTCATGGATTTCTCTATTTCATAAAGTCCATATTTCTATAAATAAATATGTAAGTAGGATATATTTAAAAAATCATCGCCAATACTCACTTAATGTCAAAATATGTTCACAAAATAATATGTTTATGTCATTAAGAAAATTTTTAAAAAATTTCTGAATTATCTAGCTCAAGGTTTCAGGATGTTTTTGCCCTAGAACCCACAGTGCCATAATGAAAGCATGGAGAACAGCTACAAGCAGGGCTAAGCTGATGGCCATAGGTATGTGGAATGGCACCCCTCTATCAGGTAGCATGGTTGACTGGTCTAAAAAGTTTAAGCCTTCAGCTAAAAAGAAAATGCTGCGTGGGTAACATAGTGCTTGCAAAAGTTGTCTTGCCTGGAAATCATTGCTGAGGCACCTAGAATTATTCAGAGGACTTTCAAAAGTTCAATAGCTTATGAGTGTGAAGGGAATAGGGATAGAGGAGGTAGATAAAATTAAAAGGAACAAGTTTTCCTGTGTGAGGTCAGAGTTAATTCATCTTAAAACAGTATCAGGGAGGAGGCGGAGCCAAGATGGCGGACTAGGCAGACGCTACCTCAGATCCCTCTTACAACAAAGACACGGAAAAACAAGTGAATCGATCACATACATAACAATCTACGAACCCTGAACAACAAACACAGATTTAGAGACGGAGAACGAACTAATACGGGGAAGCAGCGATTGTTTCCAGAGCCTGGAGCCAGCGTACCAGTCAGGTACGGCACAAGCACAGAGAGCTGCTCCACCCCCCTGAACTAACCCCGGGAGGGAGACCAGCCAGTTCCGCGGGCGGTGTGGGACGCAGCCGGTAGGAGAAGTCCCCGGGAGGCAGTGACTGGTCTTGGAGCAGAAAGAGCAGCGTCCGAGCCGGGGTACCGTCCCGCAGGGATTTGGACTGGACGCAGGTACGGCATAAACACGGAGAGCTGCTCCACTCCCCTGAACTAACCCTGGGAGGGAGACCAGCCGTTCCGCGGGCTGTGTGGGACGCAGCCGATAGGAGAAGTCCCCGGGAGGCAGCGACTGGTATTGGAGCGGGGAGAACAGCGTCCCAGCCAGGACACTCAGTCACGGCACAAGCACGGGGAGCTGCTCTACCCATCTGAACTAACCCCGGGAGGGGGCCTACCTGGTTCGCGGGGGCGGCACGGCCACGCGGCTGGAGGGACGAGAAGTCCCCGGGTGGCAGCGACTGATTTTGGAGTTGAGAGTGCACCGTCCCAGTAGGGGAGCCTTGACGCTGGGCGTGGGGCTGGAAGCGGAGGATCTGACCTTGACTCCAGCAGGCCAGACCCCCCGGGGGCAATCTCCACACAGCCAGCACACAGAGGCGATGCGCCCCATGGGAATCTCAGATATAATAGTCATTCCAAGCAAGACAAGCAACTCTGGCTATATTCTGAGGTGCTACTCTCCTATCTCTCTGTTCCCTCCCCCACCCTCCCCAGGCGGCTTCATTAACATCTGAATAGCCTGAGCCAGAGGGAGAACTCTGATAGGGGTCTGACTGCATTTTTTTTTTTTTAGCGGATTTTCTGGAAAAACTAGTTTCCCAGTGATGGCTCGGAGACAACAATCCATATCAAACCACATAAAGAAGCAGACCGTGACAGCTTCTCCAACCCCCCAAACAAAAGAATCAAAATCTTTCCCAAATGAAGATACAATCCTGGAATTATCAGATACAGAATATAAAAAACTAATTTACAGAATGCTTAAAGATATCACAAATGAAATTAGGATAACTGCAGAAAAGGCCAAGGAACACACTGATAAAACTGTTGAAGAACTCAAAAAGATTATTCAAGAACATAGTGGAAAAATTAATAAGTTGCAAGAATCCATAGAGAGACAGCATGTAGAAATCCAAAAGATTAACAATAAAATTACAGAATTAGACAATGCAATAGGAAGTCAGAGGAGCAGACTCGAGCAATTAGAATGCAGACTGGGACATCTGGAGGACCAGGGAAACAACACCAACATAGCTGAAAAAAAATAAGATAAAAGAATTAAAAAAAATGAAGAAATCCTAAGAATTATGTGGGACTCTATCAAGAAGGATAACCTGCGGGTGATTGGAGTCCCAGAACAGGGAGGGGGGACAGAAAACACAGAGAAAATAGTTGAAGAACTCCTGACAGAAAACTTCCCTGACATCATGAAAGACGAAAGGATATCTATCCAAGATGCTCATCGAACCCCATTTAAGATTGATCCAAAAAGAAAAACACCAAGACATATTATCATCAAACTCACCAAAACCAAAGATAAACAGAAAATTTTAAAAGCAGCCAGGGAGAAAAGAAAGGTTTCCTTCAAGGGAGAATCAATAAGAATAAGTTCAGACTACTCAGCAGACACCATGCAGACAAGAAGTGAATGGGACGACATATACAGAACACTGAAGGAGAAAAACTGCCAGCCAAGGATCATATATCCAGCAAAACTCTCTCTGAAATATGAAGGCGAAATTAAGATATTTACAGACAAACACAAGTTTAGAGAATTTGCAAAAACCAAACCAAAGCTACAAGAAATACTAAAGGATATTGTTTGGTCAGAGAACCAATAATATCAGATATCAGCACAACACAAGGTCACAAAACAGAACGTCCTGATATGAACTCAAATAGGGAAATCACAAAAACAAACAAATTAAGATTAAGTAAAAAAAAAAAAATACACATAACAGGGAATCAGGGAAGTCAATAGGTAAAAGATCACAATAATCAAAAAGAGGGACTAAATACAGGAGGCATTGAACTGCCACATGGAGAGTGATACAAGGCGATATAGAACAATACAAGTTAGGTTTTTACTTAGAAAAATAGGGGTAAATAATAAGGTAACCACAAAAAGGTATAACAACTCTATAACTCAAGATAAAAGCCAAGAAAAACGTAACGACTCAACTAACATAAAATCAAACACTATGAAAATGAGGATCTCACAATTTACTAAGAAAAACGCCTCAGCACAAAAAAGTATGCGGAAAAATGAAATTGTCAACAACACACATAAAAAGGCATCAAAATGACAGCACTAAAAACTTATTTATCTATAATTACGCTGAATGTAAATGGACTAAATGCACCAATAAGGAGACAGAGAGTCACAGACTGGATAAAGAAACACGATCCATCTATATGCTGCCTACAAGAGACACACCTTAGACTTAGAGACACAAACAAACTAAAACTCAAAGGATGGAAAAAAATATATCAAGCAAACAATCAGCAAAAAAGAAGAGGAGTAGCAATATTAATTTCTGACAAAATAGACTTTAGACTTAAATCCACCACAAAGGATAAAGAAGGACACTATATAATGATAAAAGGGACAATTGATCAGGAAGACATAACCATATTAAATATTTATGCACCCAATGACAGGGCTGCAAGATACATAAATCAAATTTTAACAGAACTGAAAAGTGAGATAGATACCTCCACAATTATAGTAGGAGACTTCAACATACCACTTTCAGAGAAGGACAGGACATCCAGTAAGAAGCTCAATAGAGACACGGAAGATCTAATTACAACAATCAACCAACTTGACCTCATTGACTATATACAGAACTCTCCACCCAACTGCTGCAAAGTATACTTTTTTTTCTAGTGCACATGGAACATTCTCTAGAATAGACCACATATTAGGTCATAAAACAAACCTTTGCAGAGTCCAAAACATCGAAATATTACAAAGCATCTTCTCAGACCACAAGGCAATACAACTAGAGATCAATAACAGAAAAACTAGGGAAAAGAAATCAAATACTTGGAAAATGAACAATACCCTCCTGAAAAAAGACTGGGTTATAGAAGACATCAAGAAGGGAATAAGGAAATTCATAGAAAGCAACGAGAATGAAAATACTTCCTATCAAAACCTCTGGGACACAGCAAAAGCAGTGCTCAGAGGCCAATTTATATCGATAAATGCACACATACAAAAAGAAGAAAGAGCCAAAATCACAGAACTGTCCCTACAACATGAACAAATAAAAACTGAGCAACAAAAGAATCCATCAGGCACCAGAAGAAAACAAATAATAAAAATTAGAGCTGAACTAAATGAATTAGAGAACAGAAAAACAATTGAAAGAATTAACAAAGGCAAAAGCTGGTTCTTTGAAAAAATTAACAAAATTGATAAACCATTGGCGAGACTGACTAAAGAAATACAGGAAAGGAAACAAATAACCCGAATAAGAAACGAGAAGGACCACATCACAACAGAACCAAATGAAATTAAAAGAATCATTTCAGATTATTATGAAAAATTGTACTCTAACAAATTTGAAAACCTAGAAGAAATGGATGAATTCCTGGAAAAACACTACCTACCTAAACTAACACATTCAGAAGTAGAACAACTAAATAGACCCATAACAAAAAAAGAGATTGAAACAGTAATCAAAAAACTCCCAGCAAAAAAAGCCCTGGCCCGGACGGCTTCACTGCAGAGTTCTACCAAACTTTCAGAGAAGAGTTAACACAACTACTTCTGAAGGTATTCCAAAGCATAGAAAATGATGGAATACTACCCAACTCATTCTATGAAGCCACCATCTCCCTGATACCAAAACCAGGTAAAGACATTACAAAAAAAGAAAATTATAGACCTATATCCCTCATGAACATTGATGCAAAAATCCTCAACAAAATTCTAGCCAATAGAATCCAACAACACATCAAAAAAATAATTCACCCTGATCAAGTGGGATTTATACCAGGTATGCAAGGCTGGTTTAATATCAGAAAAACCATTAATGTAATCCATCACATAAATAAAACAAAAGATAAAAACCACATGATCTTATCAATAGATGCAGAAAAGGCATTTGACAAAGTTCAACACCCATTTATGATAAAAACTCTTACCAAAATAGGAATTGAAGGAAAATTCCTCAACATAATAAAGGGCATCTATGCAAAGCCAACAGCCAATATCACTCTAAATGGAGAGAACCTGAAAGCATTTCCCTTGAGAACGGGAACCAGACAAGGATGCCCTTTATCACCGCTCTTATTCAACATCTTGCTAGAAGTCCTAGCCAGGGCAATTAGGCTAGACAAAGAAACAAAAGGTATCCGGATTGGCAAGGAAGAAGTAAAGTTATCACTATTTGCAGATGACATGATTATATACACAGAAAACCCTAAGGAATCCTCCAGAAAACTACTGAAACTAGTAGAAGAGTTTGGCAGAGTCTCAGGTTATAAAATAAACATACAAAAATCACTTGGATTCCTCTACATCAACAAAAAGAACACCGAAGAGGAAATAACCAAATCAATACCATTCACAGTAGCTCCCAGGAAGATAAGATACTTAGGAATAAATCTTACCAAGGATGTAAAAGACCTGTACAAAGAAAACTACAAAGCACTACTACAAGAAATTCAAAAGGACATACTTAAGTGGAAAAACATACCTTGCTCATGGATAGGAAGACTTAACATAGTAAAAATGTCTATTCTACCAAAAGCCATCTATACATTTAATGCACTTCCGATCCAAATTCCACTGTCATATTTTAAGGGGCTAGAGAAACAAATCACCAATTTCATATGGAAGGGAAAGAAGCCCCGGATAAGCAAAGCACTACTGAAAAAGAAGAAGAAAGTGGGAGGCCTCACTCTACCTGACTTCAGAACCTATTATACAGCCACAGTAGTCAAAACAGCCTGGTACTGGTACAACAACAGACACAAAGACCAATGGAACAGAATTGAGAACCCAGACATAGATCCATCCACGTATAAGCAGCTGATATTTGACAAAGGACCAGTGTCAATTAATTGGGGAAAAGATAGCCTTTTTAACAAATGGTGCTGGTATAACTGGATATCCATTTGCAAAAAAATGAAACAGGACCCATACCTCACACCATGCACAAAAACTAACTCCAAGTGGATCAAAGACCTAAACATAAAGACTAAAACGATAAAGATCATGGAAGAAAAAATTGGGACAACCCTAGGAGCCCTAATACAAGGTATAAACAGAATACAAAACATTACCAAAAATGATGAAGAGAAACCCGATAACTGGGAGCTCCTAAAAATCAAACACCTATGCTCATCTAAAGACTTCTCCAAAAGAGTAAAAAGACCACCTACAGATTGGAAAAGAATTTTCAGCTATGACATCTCTGACCAGCACCTGATCTCTAAAATCTACATGATTCTGTCAAAACTCAACCACAAAAAGACAAACAACCCAATCAAGAAGTGGGCAAAGGATATGAACACACATTTCACTAAAGAAGATATTCAGGCAACCAACAGATACATGAGAAAATGCTCTCGATCATTAGCAATTAGAGAAATGCAAATTAAAACTAGGATGAGATTCCATCTCACACCAGCAAGGCTGGCATTAATCCAAAAAACACAAAATAATAAATGTTGGAGAGGCTATGGAGAGATTGGAACTCTCATACACTGCTGGTGGGAATGTCAAATGGTACAACCACTTTGGAAATCTATCTGGCGTTATCTTAAACAGTTAGAAATAGAACTACCATACAACCCAGAAATCCCACTCCTGGGAATATACCCTAGAGATACAAGAGCCTTCATACAAACAGATATATGCACACCCATGTTTATTGCAGCTCTGTTTACAATAGCAAAAAGTTGGAAGCAACCAAGGTGTCCATCAACGGATGAATGGGTAAATAAATTGTGGTATATTCACACAATGGAATACTACGCATCGATAAAGAACAGTGACGAATCTGTGAAACATTTCATAACATGGAGGAACCTGGAAGGCATTATGCTGAGTGAAATTAGTCAGAGGCAAAAGGACAAATATTGTATAAGACCACTATTATAAGATCTTGAGAAATAGTAAACCTGAGAAGAACACATACTTTTGTGGTTATGAGGGGGGGAGGGAGGGAGGGTGGGAGAGGGTTTTTTTATTGATTAATCAGTAGATAAGAACTGCTTTAGGTGAAGGGAAAGACAACACTCAATACATGGAAGGTCAGCTCAATTGGACTGGACCAAAAGCAAAGAAGTTTCCAATGAATGCTTCAGAGGTCAGCGGAGCAAGCGCGGGGGTCTGGGGAACTTGGTTTGCGGGGACTTCTAAGTCAATTGGCAAAATAATTCTATTATGAAATCATTCTGCATCCCACTTTGAAATGTGGCATCTGGGGACTTAAATGCTAACAAGCGGCCATCTAAGAGGCATCAATTGGTCTCAACCCACCTGGAGCAAAGGAAAATGAAGAACACCAAGGCCACACGACAACTAAGAGCCCAAGAGACAGAAAGGGCCACATGAACCAGAGAGCTACATCATCCTGAGACCAGAAGAACTAGTTGGTGCCCGGCCACAATCGATGACTGCCCTGACAGGGAGCACAGCAGAGGACCCCTGAGGGAGCAGGAGATCAGTGGGATACAGACCCCAAATTCTCATAAAAAGACCAAACTTAATGGTCTGACTGAGACTAGAGGAATCCCGGCGGCCATGCTCCCCAGACCTTCTGTTGGCACAGGACAGGAACCATCCCTGAAGACAACTCATCAGACATGAAAGGGAGCGGGTGGGAGAGTGACGCTGATGAAGAGTGAACTAATTATATCAAGTGGACACTTGAGATTATGTTGGCAACTCTTGTCTGGAGAGGGGATGGGAGGATAGAGAGAGAGGGAAGCCAGCAAAATTGTCAAGAAGGGAGAGACTGAAAGGGCTGACTCAAGAGGGGGAGAGTAAGTGGGAGTAGGGAGTGAGATGTATGTAAACTTATATGTGACAGACTGATTGGATTTGTAAACGTTCACTTGAAGCTTAATAAAAGTTATTAAAAAAAAAAAGTATCAGATTTATACAATAAAATTTGGAGAACAAACCTCCAAACTGCTATAGGCCTGGACCTCTATACTACAAATCCAAAATCTGATTTGACTAGACAGTTCCAGCCTGTCAGAAAAATTTAACAAGTAATTTATTGTCAATCCTTAGTTCCTTTACTTCAAATTGTTTCTTGCATTACTTGGTGTGGTGCCAATACTTGGCATGGCACAGGCTAAGTAACTTTGCATCTCAGCTTAGCAATCAAGGTGGAAAAGTAACTTACAGAGCTTTGACGGCATCTCAGAGGGCAGGTCAGGGGTAGGGGATGGGAGTTCAGAGAATATCAGATGGAGGGGAATGTAGAAGAGAGTCCAGAAAAGGAAGTCATCTCAGCAAAACTCTAGGCTCAATGAGGTTCAAATCTTTGTTTCAAAAGGGGTTCCATTTCTGCGGCAATGGGTTTGGTTTGGATGGGTTGGCCAATTCCTTACTCGTTCTATGACTGTTTCCTAATCAGCAAAGTGGAGATAATAATTGTAGCTGCCTTATAGGGTTCTATTGTGACGATAGAAGACAAAACAGTGTGAGATTCAATATCTGTTGTGACTAATACCCAAAAGGGAGGCAGAAAGATTGAAATAGGAGTGGAGAGTGTTGAAGGTAAACATCACTCACTTTTTATTTTGTTGGGACTTGACTTCATAAAGTAGAAATCTTGTTTCAGGACTTTAGTTTTCTAATATCAACTGCAGTGAGAAAGGATGCACACCAATGTGGAACTACTCTTGTCCACCTGATGGGGGCAATCCTCTGATCTGAGGATAATTTGGAAGAAAAAAAAAAAGGACAAGATCAAGCAGGTTCAAAAAAAAAAAAAGGAACCAGAAAAAAACTAAGAGCTTTAGCAGAACAGAAGCATCACCATGGAGACACCGTCTACTCCCATTCTTGCAGGAATAATGGGTAAAGACGCAGGAAGCAGTTCAGATCATAAAACAGTTGCACATGACATCAGTAGTCCGGGAAATTTAAGTCCAGTTTTCTGGGTGACCTCTGCAGTATCATTCCTGGGTGTATTTAGTACATAACCCAATGCTGGCTTCCTGTAACTGCCCTTAAATAAAATCTCCATTTTAGTAAATCCTTATGCATAAAGTACTGATTTCTCTACCAAAACATTTTAATAATATTCAACAACTCTTATGGATTGAAAAAATGCTTGATAAGTCACTAAACTCTTAAATATGAAGTATTAGGGCAAATGGCAACGTCAGGCCCTTCGTGGACTTGTCAATAAGAGATGCCACAGTCCTTAATTTGCCCAATTTAAGAAATCGTCTTATTCAGAATGTGATCTAAAGCAATCCTTTTTTTTTTTTTTTGGTCTATTCCAGTGGACAGTCCCCAAAGACACAAATGGTAAATCTGTTACATGAAAAATTGACTGTTCAGTTAAGATTGTCTTCTAATAAATACTGTACAATGTTAAGCTGAAAAAAAAATGTTACTTTTAGATGAAATGGGCTGGAGCTTAAGAGCAAAGGATGCAGTAGTCTACTTTTCTCAACTGATAGGGTCTCCTGGAAGTTAGCCACATTTTCTGTCTTACAGGTTGCTGCAAGGCTGGCTTGTGAGAAGGTATCATTTAGGTAATATGGCGAATTGGTGAACTGCCTAGCATCCACCCCTCAGCCTGGCTACATTGCTCTCTTCTTATCCCAAGCACAGAAATTCGAGTTCCATTGCAGACTTTAATGCTATCACCAAAACAATGTACAAAACCGCTTTTATTCTAACATAAAATTTGTTTTAAGCTCATTATAAATAAATTTATTCTTATGTTTGAAAAATCTTTAGGGATCTAGAGTCCATTTACTACGTTTTCTTTGGGAAATGGTATGCCTTAAAAATATTTTCAGATTGGGGGCTCTATGAAGATAGATTCCGTGATGCAAATGCCTAAATTGTCTTGTTCTGAAGACAATCAAATATGATGAAGAAGTAATGCTTTTGTTTTAAGAACAAAAATTTATACGTTGAAAACACACAACAAAATTGCACATATAAAAACTACTATGTTCAGTTAAATTATACTTGTAGTGAGAAAGTTGAAAAGTATATTACTCCTTAGGAAAAGTACAGATCATGATCCTGCTAAAGAAGAAATTGGAACAATTGGCCATGGAATGACTCACGTAGCCTTTCACTTTAGATAGTTGACCTGAAAAGAAACAAAGCCTCAGCATCATCAAAGAGGTCAGGAGTCTAACCATATATTTATCTTCTTCAGAAACACAACACTGGTATCCATTGTTTAATGTTTAAAAACTAGTCACTCTTCATAAAGTTAAATGTTAATAAAGTTGAGTTCCTCAACAGGATGGATTTTGTGTGTGGTACTTCCTGGTAACCTCTTTGTACTTGTATCTGCACTTGTATGTGCACTTGAATTACTTACTGATTTTAGACTTTGTGACACTTCTCACCCTTCTCAACTCATATAAGGTAATGGTTTTTCCTTTTCCTCAAGGGCATTATTCTTTTAAATATATTAATTCATTTTTTTATTATGTATGGCAGGAAATTGATTATTTTCATTGTAACATTGCTTGTACTGCAAAAATTAAATGAATTCTCTTGAAGAATACTAGAAATAGGTATTGATTGACAAATGACCATGCACAAAAGCCTTTAGATCAATGAAAGAAATGAAAATGTAAGGCTCACAGTTATCTGTTGCACTGATTGGAATATTTATTACAGGAAAAATGAACTCCAGAAATATCAGAGGTTCGTCAGGAACAAAGAGCCCTCGTGGAACTGTGGTTAAGCACTCAGCGGCTAACCTAAAGGTCGTTGGCTCAAACCCACCAGCTGTTCTTCAGGAGAAAGATGCAGCAGTCTGCTTCCATAAAGATTACAGACTTGGAAACCCTATGGGGTAGTTCTACTCTGTTCTATAGGGTCTCTATGAGTCAGTATTCGACTCAATGGCAATGGGGTCTTCTGTAACACATGCAAGGACAGATCTTGACAAAAGGAATGGCCTGATGGTTGCCAAAAATATTTCATAGGAATAAGAATTTGAAGATACAGCTACCTTGTTCAGAAGGAAAGGAGAATTAGTTCTAGATGACTGGAAGAAAGAAGAATAAGTATAAGCTTGTAAATAAATTCCCCACTCTCTCATTTTCTCTGTCTCTGATGCTTTCTCTCTCTCTTAATTAATAGGAGTCTCTAGGCGGTGCAAATGGTTACGTGCTCAACTACTAGCTGAAAGGTTGGGTGTTGGATCCCACCCAGAGGCGCCTCAGGAGACAGGCCTGATGATCTGCTTCTGAAGGATCACAACCTTGAAAACCCTATAGAGCACAGTTCTACTTTATACACATGGATCACATCAACTAACAATAACAACAGCTACAACAATTCTGAGATTAGGGCAGGTACTGACTCGCTAAAAATAGGGTGGGAGCTATCCAGAGCTTGATTATTCTTTATGTACTGGAAGTTTCATAAAACCGATGATATTAGCCATTATAATCATTTACCTGTCTGGGTGTATATAGATTGTTTGCCACTTAGCAGTTAGGATCCCTTGGTAATTACCTCATAGTGGCGTGATGTAACATGCACAAGAAATAACCCTTTTAGGTGTTAAATTCAGGTTGTTCATTGTAATTGGTAGCCTCTCCACACTAATATAAGTGCCTACTTGGCACCAGTCATTGATCTGGGGATACAGCAGAGGAAAAATGTGCCCCTCCTCTCATGGAGTTTGCATTCTACAGTTGTAGAGAAAATAATAAACACACAAATAAATATAAAATATATGCCAGAAACAGTTAAGTGCTAGGAAAAAAAAGCAAAGCAGTGTTAGACTATAAAAGTGATATTGAGGTGCAATATTATATGGAAAGGTCAAGTAAAATCTCTTTAAATAGGTAACATTTGAGCAGAGACCTGAAAAGGCGAAGGGATGATATATCTAAATCTAGATCTATCTGTATACAGCAGGGTATGGGGAAGAAGTCCAGGGAGAGAATAGAAATCATAGATATGCTGGGATGGGAGTAAGCTTGTTATGTCTAAGGAACAGAAAAGAGGTCATGGGACTGAAGAATCTTGTCCAAGATGGAGAATGGTTTAACATAAAGTCAAAGAAGCATTAATGGGGCCAGGCCATTTAGGGTTTTCTAGTCTACTGGACCAGAAGAACAAACAAAACTGTCTTGAAAGAAATACAGCCAGAATGCTCCTTAGGAGCAAGGACGGTGAAATTTTGGACATGTTATTAGGAGGGACCAATCCCTGGAGAAGGACATTATAAAGTAGAGGGTCAACAAAAAAGAGGAAGATCCTCAATGAGATGGATTGATACAGTGACTGCAACAGCAGGCTCAAGCATAACAACAATTGTGAGGATGGTGCAGGACCGGGCAGCATATCCTTCTGTTGTACCCAGGGTTGCTATGAGTTGGAACTAGCTCAATGGCACCTAACAGTCTACTAGAAGGACTTCAGATATTTCTCTGGTTGAGACTGGAAATCACTGGAGGTTTGTGAGAAGAGCAGTGGCATGATCTGCCTTGGGCTTTAGAGAATCAGTTGGGCTGCTTCGTAGAAAATAAAAGGAAACAAGAGTGGAAGAAGAAGGTCCTTTTAGGAGATACACACCCCAGATTCACTGTATGACCTTCATGCACCACATCAATGGTCTCCTTTGAAGGCGGGCTTCAGGTTGGGTTCAGCCAATGGGGAACACCTGCAAAGAACTGAGGTAGAAAGGACAGTAATTTTAGGACATTTATTCCTCAGTTTTCCTCCTCAGGAATAGCTGTCTCAAGCTGGCTGACCTCTTCAACTCAAGGTCAGACTTAGCTAAAGTCCTGACTTCTACCAGGCAGCCCTCTCAGTCCAATAAACAGCATGCTCTCCTTGCCTCTTCAGGTTTAGGAATGGTGATGAGCTCTGTTTACTATCCTGGGTAGCGTGCTGTTTCTGTGTTATGGCTCTTTCTGTCTTTCCCGGATAATTTTCCTACACTCTTCTAACTTCTTGGTTAATGACTTGAACTAGGATTGTAGTGGTGGAGCTAGTAAGAAGAGGTCACAGTCAAGATAAGTTTTGAAAGTACAACTGGTAAGATTTCTTTTTGTTTGTTTGTTTAAGTGGTCAAATATTTTTAAAGAGATTTAGATAACCAGAAAAAAACTTGTATATACCTGTGTACATACCATTTCTGGTGTTCTTCTTTCCTTTTGTAGATCCACATTTCCATCTGGAATCAGTTTCCTTCTGCCTGGAGGACTTCTTTAACATTTCTTGTGGTGTGGGTCTGCTGGTGAATTCTTTCAGCTTTACTATGTCTTAAAATGTCTCTATTCACCTTCATTTCTCTTAAATTGTGCTTTAAGTGAAAGTTTACAGTTCAAGTCAGTTTCTCATACAAAAACTTATACACACCTTGTTATGTGATCCTAGTTGCTCTTCCTATAATGTGAGAGCACACTCCTCCTCTCCACTCTGTATTTCCCATGTCCATTCAACCAGGTCCTGTCCCCATCTGCCTCATCCAGACAGGAGCCACCCACATAGTCTCATGTGTCAACTAGAGCGAAGAAGCACACTCCTCACCAGTATCATTTTATGTCTTATAGCCCAGTCTAATCTTGTCTGAAGAGTTGGCTTTGGGAATGGTTTTAGTTTTGGGCTAACAAACAGTCTGGGGACCGTGTCCTCTGGGGTCCCTCCAGTCTCAGTCAGACCATTAAGCCTGGTCTTTTCACAAGAATTTGAGGTCTGCATCCCACTTTTCTCCTGCTCCATCGGGGATTCTCTGTTGTGTTCCCTGTCAGGGCACTCATTGGTGGTAGGTGGACACCATCTAGTTCTTCCCATCTCAGGCTGATGGACTCTCTAGTTTATGTGGTCCTTTCTGACTCTTGGGTTCATATTTTTGTTGTGTTTTTGGTGTTCTTCATTCTCCTTTGCTCCAGGTGGGTTAAGACCAATTGATGCAACTTAGATGACCGCTTTCTAGCTTTTAAGACCTCAGACATCATTGACTGAAGTAGGATGCAGAACATTTTCTTAATATAGTTTGTTATGCCAATTGACCTAGATGTCCCCTGAAACCGAGACTCCCAGACCCCCACACCTGCTACTCTGTCCCTGAAAGTGTTTGGTTGTATTTAGGAGACTTCTTAGCTTTTGGTTTAGTCCAGTTATGCTGACTTCCCATGTACTGTGTGTTGTCCTTCCCTTCTCCTAAAATACTTCTTGTCTACTATCTAATTAGTGAATACCCCAGTCCCTCTCTCCCCACCCTTGTAACCATCAAAGAATGTTTTCTTCTGTGTTTAAACTTTACTTGAGTTCTTGTAATAGTGGCCTAATACAATACTTCTCCTTTTGTGACTGACTAATTTCACTCAGCATAATGCCTTCCAGATTCCTCCATGTTATGTTTCAGACATTCATCATTGTTCTTTATCGTTGCATAGTATTCCATTGTGTGAATGTACCATAATTTGTTTATTCATTCATCCATTTATGGGCAACTTGGTTGTTTCCATCTTTTTGCTATTGTAAACAGTGCTTCACTGAACATGGGTGTGCATGTATCTGTTAGTGTAAAGGCTCTTATTTCTCTAGGATATATTCCAAACAGTGCAATTGCTAGATCATATGGGACTTCTATTTCTAGCTTTTTTAAGGAAGCACCAAATCAATTTCCTAAGCAGTTGTGCCATTTTACATTCCCACTAGCAGTGGGTAAGTGTTTCAGTCTCTTCACAACCTCTCCGACATTTACTATTTTGTGTTTTTTTGACTAATGCCAGCCTTGTTGGGGTGAGATGGTGTCTCATTGTAGTTTTGATTTGCATTTCTTAATGGCTAATGGTCACGAGTATTTCCTTGTGTGTCTGTTAGGTGCCTGAACGTCTTCTTTGGTGAAGTATCTGTTCGTATCCTTTGCCCATTTTTTTTTGGCAAGATTTCTGATTCATTGCATGTGAGGTGTGTGAAAAAGAGAGAAATTAAAAGGAACATTAGAAAACAGACCAAAGGAAATTCATCCTTCATTACGTCATTCTCAGTCCTGAGAAAGAAGCAAGTTATTGTGGTCTTTAGCATTCAGTGAGAATACACTTTACTTAAAGAGCCAGGTCCAGTTTCAGTGATTCATTTATTTCTTCTTACTATGCAATTAATTCTTAGCTGTCCAGTCATGATTAGAGAATTCACCTGGTTCAGTATTTTGTTAAATGTGAACCCCAGAACATTATTATGAAAACATTTTAAAATCTATGTTTATTATACACATTTTATGTATTTTAGACATATGTGCATATTATATTTATTTTATGCATTTTTTATACATATGCATAGGAAAGCACATGAATGATGTACTATTCAGCAATGAGAAAAACATATTATTTGATATGAAAACCATGAGATTCCCCAATTTAAAAAAAAAAAAATCCAAGCCCATTGCTGTAGAGTCGATTCTGACTCATAGTGACCCTATAGGGCAGCGTAGAACTGCCCCATAGGGTTTCCAAGGAGTGCCTGTTGGATTCAAACTGCTGACCTTTCAGTTAGCAGCTGAGCTCTTAACCACTGTACTGAACAAAATGTTTTTGGCATACAGAATACATACTGCTTGATCCCGTGTAGCTAAATTTCAAAAGCAAGCAAAACTAGCATGATTTCTATCACCACGAACATTGCAGAATAGTATTCTGTTGCATGATTAAATTGCAATTTATTTATCTATAATATAATTGATGTATATTTGTGTTGTTTCTAATTTGAGTTATTACAGATAATGCTTGTAAGAACATAGCTGTATGTATCTTATGGTGAGTGTGTCTGCTTTCTGCTGTATGTATAATTAAAAATGGAATTTCTAGGTCATAGTATATTCATAAGTTGAGATTTAATAGATACTGACAAGGAGTTTTCTAGATTGGTTGTACCAATTACCCACATACCAGCAGTGCATGATAGTTCCAAATCTTTGTGGATATTTTGCCTTAGCAATTTTTTTTTTAAGACAGCCTGATGGATGTGTGTGATATTTCATTAGGATCTTAATTTGCATATCTCTGAGGATTAATGGGGTTGAGACTGTGTAATATGTGTATTGCCTATTTCGATATAACCTTTTGTGAAGTAACTGTTTAAGTCTTTCCCCCTGCACATCTGTGGCTTGGAAGAGAAAAATTGAACCTAGGGGGATTTTTAGGGAAAATTTTGGGATTTTTTTATTATTTTCTCCAAATTCCACCTACCTCAACAGCCCCAAGTCAGATTTCTAGTTCTTCCACCCAGTGACATCACTACTTCCTAACTCGGGTTCTGTTTTCCTGGGCTGTATTTGGAAATATTTCCAGGAAGAAAGTCTGCATGAATATGGACTCATATTTTGTGCTTTCCACTTTTCAAAAGTCATAGCCCCATGTTGGTTGCCATTTAATGCCTGAAAATTGTTGTTTTATATATTTTTGTACAGCTGTAATACTAGTTTGAAACCAATTATTCCATTGTGGCTGAAACTAGTAGTCCTCAAGTGTTTTTTTATTATCTTTTTATTCTTATTTTATCCTTTTACTTATACATTCTTTTGTTATCCTCTTAGTGGTTCCCTAGCAATTACAACATTAAACCTTGACTTAATAACATTGAATATAAATTATTATTTTTCTATTCCCTGACAATGCTTGGACCTCATAACATTCAACTCCGCTTATCCTTTACCTCCTTTCATCTTTTATGTTATTGTTGTTATGTATTTAATTCTACATATATTTTTAACCCTGCAAGGTATATTATTGTCTCTTTAAACAGTGAATAATCTTTTTATACTTACCTACATATTTACACTTTCTAGTATTCTTTATTTGTTCTGTAATTCTGCTCTTTGACTTAAGAATATTTTTCTACTACTGAAAAAAAAATTCCTTTTAGTTCTTCCTTAATTTCTTTCAGTTTTTGATTGCTTTACTTTTTTGAAGGACATTTTCACATTTTATAGCATTTTAGGTTTGTCATTCTATTGTCTACTGGCTTCCATTTCTTCTGTTGCCATTAGTCTTCTTTTTTGTTCTGATTTGTTGTTATCTGAGTGGCTTATAAGATTTTTTTGTTGTTTCATTGTACTTTAGATGAAGGTTTACAGAGCAAATTCATTTCTCCTTAAACAATTAATATACATATTGTTTATGACATTGGTTGCCAACCCTCAATATGTCAACACTCTCCCCTTCTCTACGTTGGGTTCACCATTATCAGCTTTCCAGTCCCCTCCTGCCTTCTCGTCCTTGTCCCTTGGCTGATGTGCCTATTTAGTCTCATTTTGTTTTAGGGGCCTGTCTATTCTTCGGGTGAAGGGTGACCTTCAGGAGTGACTGCAGTACTGAGTTAAAAGTGTGTCCGGGGGAGAGTGGCTTATAAGATTTAGTCTTTATTTTTAATTTTTAATATTTTTCCACGATATATCTAGTTATGATTTTCACTTTATCCTGTTTAGAGTTTATTGTTGTTGCTGTGTCCCACTGAGCCGATTCTGACTCATAGGGACCCTAAAGGACAGAGTAGAACTTCCCCATAGAGTTTCCAAGGAGCAGCTGGTAGATTCCAATCTCTGGCCTAATTTCTTCGGTAAATTTTGAAGAACTCTCACCCACTATCTCTTCAAATGGATCCTGGTGGTGTATGGTTAAGAGCTCAGCTGCTAACCAAAAGCTGGGCAGTTTGAATCTACCAGTCTCTCCTTGGAAACCCTATGGGGCAGCTCTACTCTGTCCTATGAGTTGCTATAAGTCAGAATTGACTCGATGTCAACAGTCTCTTCAAATAATACTTCCCTCAGTAATTCTCTCTCTCTCCTTCTCCCTTTCCCTCTTTCTTTATCTCTCTCTCTCATCTCTGGAATTCCAACGAAATGAATGTCAGATCTTTTCACTGAACATCATAAATCCCTTAATTCTATTTTATATATTTTATTTTACTTTCTCATTTTGAATGTTTTCTATTGACAGATCTTCCAGTTTTTTTCTGTTATATCTAACTAGTTTTAACAAAATCCATGAATTCATTTAAAAATTCCTGTCTTTTTATTTTTAAATTTATGATTTTCTACTCGATTCTGCTTTACACATTCCTATTGTCTGCTGACATATTTCAGCTTATTATATTTGTTTTCTTCAACATAATCACACTTATCTTAAAATCCATGTTCAAAGACTGCAATATCTGGATTATCTGGACTCAGTTTTGTCCTGGTTGCCTCAGCATACCTTGAATGCTTTGAAAGAGTTCTTAAAACCTCTCTATATCTCTCTGTCTCTCTCTCTCTATATATACATATATACGACATAATATATAATCAGGAATGATAAAAAGTTAATGCAGACTGGTGAGAATGACTTTTGAAATCTAGCATTAATATACATGAAATACTATTTTTTTTTTTGTCCTAACCTTTCCAATTGGTCCTAACTTAGCAAAACAAACAAATAAAACAAAATATTGAAGTTGTCAAGAATTTCATTTTACTTGGATTCACAACCAACGCCCATGGAAGCAGCAGTCAAGAAACCAAATGACACATTGCATCAGGCAATTCTGCTACAAAAAAAAAAAAAAAAAAAAAAAAAAAAATTTTTTTTGCTACAAAAGAACCCCTTAAAGGGTTAAAAAGCAAAGACCACTTTAAGGACTAAGGTGAGCCTGACCCAAGCCATGCTGTGTTTAATTGCCTCATACGCATACGAAAGCTCGTCAATGAATAAGGAAGTTTGGAGAATTGATGCCTTTGATTTATGGTGTTGGCAAAGAATATTGAATATACCACAGACTGCCAGAAGAATGAACAAGTCTGTCTTGGAAGAAGTACAGCCAGAATGCTTCTTAGAAGCAGGGATGGCAAAACTTCATCTAACATACTTTGGGTATGTTATTAGGAGGGACTAGTCGCTGGAGAAGGACATCATGCTCAGTAGAGGGTCAGTAGAAAAGAGGAAGAGCCTCAATGAGATGACGCATTGACACAGTGGTTTAAACAATGAGCTCAAGCATAACAACGATTGTGAGGACGGTGTAGGATTGGCAGTGTTTCGTACTATTGTACATGGGTTGCTATCGGTCAGAAACCACACAAAGGTACCTAACAACAACAACCTTGCAAACTTAAGCCTATAAAATAACAGAATGTCAGAAAGCCTTTTCGTATATTAATGTCTTTCCATCACATACAAATATGTATATATATATATGTACACACACATTATTCTCTATTAATTTTATTTCATCCCCTGGTGACACAAGTATGTTCCCTTAATTAAACCATGTTCTATTACATGTCATTTATCATTCTCTTCATGAAGTTTAATTGTAGTGGAAAAAAAACTACATTGGGGCAGCAGAAACTGACACTTCACTTGTACTTCACAGGTTTTGTGACCTTATCCATGTATACTGCAGGCTTCTTTTCTCTAATCCTTTTGTTTCATACTCTTCAAAATCTTATAACATTGTGAGTTTGGGCTCTATGCTATGCCTATGTATTCAATGAATCAGAAAATTAAACTTTAAAAGTACAGCCTTTATCATTTTGGCTAATGTCAGTATTACACTTGTCAGGAGAGAACGTGTTTCTTTAAAGCCAGATTTCCCACAGAAGAAGGGATGCATCATCTTAGTTGACAAAAGCATCCTGTTAATAAGTAGGCCTGAGGAAATTATGCAGGCTACAGTTAAGAAGAGTGTGATGGGACTGTCAGCCTGCTTAGAGTAAAAAAATAATAATAATAGGATTATGATAGGCACTATGTTAATACGAACACTGTGTGTCTAATCCTCAAATGGCATTTCCTAAAGATGCTTTGCAGGATGACATGACATCAAAAGGAACATCTAAAGAAGAGAAAACAAGAGGGCTGTGTGCAAGGTAAGCAGGCCATCTCAGAAGTAAAGAGATAGGATGTGATCATTTCCTTTTGTGACATTCCAGGAGGCCTGTCCCCCTTCTCTATTTCCTATCTTGACCAGTGCTGATCCAGGGTAGAAATCCTAATAAAGAATCTGTACAAAAATAGGCCTCCAGAACTGATTTTCTCTCTACTGCATTGAATTTCAATTATCCAACCACCGCTGTAGGAGTGTGATTTTCCAAAGAACATTTTGCTGAGGTGCCAGGGGACTACTGGGGAGAGAGGAGGAGGGGGCATCATCTTGATCCTTTATCACTAAAAAAATACACAGACAAAGAAAGATGAAAGCAGTTCAACACCTATAATCCCTTGAGAAGAAAACTGAGGCCTTGGCTGTCAACTTAAATACCACCTGAGAGCGCACGAAATAAATGAAAGGATGTAGGCTCTCCCGTGAAAGCCAATGTCTCTGGGATTCAAAATGTACAACAGACAGGCTGCCCCTGAAGCACCACACAAAGGCTGACATTGAGAAAGTCCAGTTCACATGACAACAAAGATAAGGCTTGAGACCCTGGAGCAACAGAACAGATTTAGAATATCTGAATTTCTAGAATTATTGACTGTGACATTGTTACAGCTCCTTCTATCTTCAGTGCCTTTTTTTTACCCTTTCTTTGTGAGGGAAAGTTTATTATCCAAGCCCTACAAGGTCTGTCTCAGCACAGTGCAGTAGTTAAGATCATGAACTGTGGAGTCAGACACACATGAGTTCAAGCCCCAGGTCTGCCACTTGCTAGCTCAATGAACTGGATCAATACACTCAACCATTCTGAACCTCAATTTCTTTATGTGTAAGTCCCTAGGTGACATAAACATTTAAGCACTCAGTTACTGACGTAAGCACTTGGCTACTAACCGAAAATTTGGTGGTTCTAACCTACTCAGAGTCACCTCAGAAGAGAGACTTGATATTCTACTTATGCAAGGTCATAGCCACAAAAATTCTATGGAGTGCAGTTCTACTCTGCAACATATAGGGTTGCAAGAGTCGAACTTGTCTCCAAGACAACTTTTTTTTTTTTTAGTGTTCCCACCCTACAAGGATTTTACATTTATTGGCAACAGACAGAACTAAATCTTGGGGTTAAATCTATAGACATTTTAAAGAGATATTTGAAAGACTAACTTCGTGCTTTTGGTATTGAAGTTATTAAATATGAGCTATCACAAACTGAGGAGCAATCTTTCAGACCTCGATCTGGCTAGCTGACATCATTTTGTTCCACCCTCATGGGCACCGAGAGTAGCAGATTTCAAGTAGCCTGTAACGAGATGCTCCTATGAAGACTGTAGGCAGATGAGCCACTCAGGGACATTCTTAAATATCTGTTCCCTCTGGAAATAATTATCACCTTCAACGAAGATTTGTTGGGCATCTGTTACATTCAGGGCAACACGTTGGTGCTAGGAGTCCAATCCTCTTCAAGTCAGCCAAAATCTGGACACCTAGTTGGCATTGAATTACAACGACCACCACCACCACCACCACTACCCTGGATTCCCCACCCCACCCAGGCACACACACAGAGAATTGTTGTTACTAAATTATGCACAGGTATGATAATACGAAGGAGCCCTGGTGAGACAATGGTTAAGTACTTGGCTGCTAATTGAAAGGTCAGTGATTGGAAACCACCAGTTGCTTCGCAGGAGAAAAGACCTGGCCGTTGTAAAGATTTCACTCTAGGAAACCCTATGGGACAGTTCTACTCTGTCCTCTAGTGTTGCTATGAGTTGGAATTTACTCGATGGAAAAAATAACAATGATAATATCAGCTTTTACTGACGGTGTTATAAGAAAGATGCCTAAGAAATTCGTTGAATTGTGAGAATGTTGTTGAATAGTTCACAAGGTGTTCTCTTTACAAAGCCCCCAGGATAAAATTTTGTCTATTCTACTTCCAAGAATATTTATAATCATCCTAGAATTTGATGTTTTTATCCAGTGAACACTGTGACTCTTGTTAACTGACAAGGATTCCTTGTTTGCAACTAGTTTCTAGAAAATTTAGTACTAAATTGATGGCCCAGTTATGGTAAATATAGGTCAAGATAATAATCATTTTTATGTCTTGTGCGATTTCATGTATTTTTGAAAATTTCCTGAAAGAAGGAGACTAAATATCTAATGTCATAGACTGAATTGTGTCCCCCCAAAATATCTGTTACCTTGTCTAGGCCATGATTCCCAGTATTGTGTGATTGTCCACCATTTTGCCATCTGATGTGATTTTCTTAAGTTTCGTAAATCCTAATCTCTGTGGTGTTAATGAGATGGAATTAGTGGCAGTTACGTTAATGAGGCAAGACTCAATCTACAAGATTAGGTTGTGTTTTAAGCCAATCTCTTTGGGATATAAAAGAGAGAAGAGAACAGAGAGACATGGGGACCTCATACCACCAAGAAAGTAGAGCCAGGAGCTTGAGTCCATTGGACCAGGGGTCCCTGAGTTGAGAAGTTCCTGGAGCAGAAGAGGACTGATGACAAAGACCTTCACCCAGAGCCAACAGAGAGAGAAAGCTTTCCCCTGGAACTGGCACCCTGAATTTGGACATCTAGTCTCCTAGACTGTGAGAGAATAAATTTCTCTTTGTTAAAGCCATCCACTTGTGGTATTTCTGTTATAGCAGCACTAGAAAACTAAGACACCTAATAAACTGATTCTGAACTCTTTTCACATCATCTTGGAGAGAAGAGGATGGTTGGCACTCTTGCTGAGATTAATGAAGTGGTGTCTACAATAACTCTTTTAAAAATTTAACATGATGAAACTATGAGTTGGATTAAATATTTTATGACAAGCCCTATTTCTTCCTAAATTTAAAATTTACTTCCGAAGAAAATTTTGTCTCTAGCATTGTAATTGATTCCATTTTACACATGGGCCCTCTGCCTAAAAATATGCACAATGTAGACACATATATACACTCAAAAAGCAAAGAAAGTGCATCATTACCTAAACAGATAAAGAATACTTTAACAGGCCAAAGATACAGAAGAAGGTTTGATAAGAAGACTCAGGATCAAGAGAAAAAATTAGCTACATTTCAAGTAGCTTAAATTAATTTTTTTATATTAAAATTTAAATTTAGAGAACAGAAAAAAATAATGCAAATGTTAGGTAATTTTGAAAAGCACATAATAGACTAAAAAATAACAAACAAGTTTTGTTTTATTGTTTCCCTACTCAAAGATCTATATGATTTAAAAAAGAAAAAAGCACAAACCTGTTACTGTCAAGTAAATCCGGACTCATAGCGACCCTATAGGACAGAGTGGAACTAACTGACCCATAGGGTTTCCAAGGAGCGGTTGGTGGATATCAAAAGCCGACATTTTGGTTAAGAGCCTTAGCACTTAAGCACTGCGCCACCAGGGCTCAGAGTTTTATAGGTTTGTTTTATTATTTCCCTACTCAAGGGTCTATATGAAAGTAGTTCTCAAATAATGATGAATGTAAGAAACTCCTGTGTAAAAGGCTTTGGATTCAAGATGCCAAACTGAGCTTCTCCACTCCCTCTCAGAACCACAGTAAAGTGATCATAAAGTAATCTAAAATTGTATACTGCCAACAGTTGTGAAGACAATAAAAAGAGAATATCAGCAAATGAGAGATTCCAATACATTTCTAGCCGACAGTTTGTAAAAGGCAAATAATGGTCTGCAAATATCTTAACCCCCGGAACATGTGAATATGTTACCATACATATCAAAAGGGACTTTGCAGGCATGATTAAGGTTATAGATCTTGAAATGGATTATCAGGCGGGCCCAATTTAATCACATGAGCCCTTAAAAGAGGAGAACCTTACCTTGCTGTGGTTGGCCAGAGACTTGTGATGTGAAAAGGACTTACATGCTCTTGCTGGCTTTGAAGATGGAGGAAGGGGCTATGAGGCATGAATATGGGCTGGAAAAGGCAAGGAAATGGATTCTCCCCCAAAGCTTTCAGAAAGGAAGAGAATACTGTCCACACCTTGATTGATTTTAGTCTGGTGAGATCTTTGTCAGACCTTTTATCTACGCAACTGTAAGAGAATACTTTTGTGTTCTTTTATGTTCCCAAGTTCATGGTAGTTCAATAGAAAATGAATACACAACTAATGGCGGACTGTTGGGAAATGAAGCTGGGAAAAGAAGGCTGTAGTCCAGCATTTTTCAGCATAGGGCTGTGGCCAAAGAGGAAAAGGAAAAAAAAAAAAAAGAGAGAGAGATTAAGTTTTATAGGATTAATAAAATGCCCCAACATCCAACTACATGGAAATTCAAAAAAGAGGAAAGAGGGAAAATGAGAGAGAAATTATCAAAGACATAATATAATAGAAGCCCCAGTATTAAATAAGGCCACAAAACTTCAGATTAAAAGTGCCTAATTGACTAGCACAATGAATGAATGAACACCACAGATATTCAACTGTAATATTCAGTTGCTCAAAACTCACCAATAACTCCCACCATACTTGGACCAAAGCACCATTCCATGATGATGACTTCCTAAATAATCTGGCCTTTGACTAACTCACACTCCAAATTCACTTCTTATCATTCCTCCCCTTTATCACTGACTTCCAACCATAGTGTCCTTGTTGGGGTTCATCAGACATGACAAGCACATTTTACCTCAGTATTTATCCTTGCTGATTCTTCCTTTATTTCAGATACCAGCATGGCTAATCCTCACTTCCTTCAGGGCATTACTCAAAGTCTCCTCAGAGAGACCTTCCCTGACCACACTTCCTCAAATAGGTTCCATATTACCCCTAAAATATTTCCTTTGTAGCATTTGTTGCTACCTGACATTACAGTCTATATTCATCTTATTTTTGTTTATTTTCCATCTCCTCACTAGAATGTAAGCTCCTTTAGCACAGAGAATGTCTTGTTGTTTTACCCCTATGCCTTATCACCAAGAACAATACATGATACACATTAAACACTAAATAATAGTTTGGGGAAATGTGAGGGTATAACAACAACAATCAGTAAAGCATAAAGAAAGAATATTTTACCTGAAACAAATTAAAGGGTACATAAAAGTTTTGGAAAATGTGAGGTTGTGATAACAACTAATAAGGTATAAATAAAGAGTGTTCTGCATTGTGGAGCCAAGAGTCATGTAATCCTTGCAACCTCTCTGTCTCTCTAGGAAACAGTAGACACAGTCATATAAATGTGGCTTGTTAATTTCTTACTTTTAAATTTAAATTATATACAAATAAAATGTAGATGGTAATGTAAATGTCTTCAACCTTGATTGTAAGAAAGTAGGTTCAGCCTGTAAGGGAAAAGTATAGGACAGAGCTGGAGGGAAGTATGAGGTCACAAATTACTCACCGTAAAAATGTACATTCAAAAAATACCATGTGTGGATGAGACAACAAGAAATGGTAATATAAGAATATAGTTTAAAGCTGAAGAACTGATCAAAACAAAACTGAAAAGAGTGATATAATTACACTCTCAGAAGGCAGAGAAGGGAAGGTAGAGAATGTTTGAGTAGGTTAAATCTCCTTCTATCACTGCAATTATTGTTTTAACAAAAGGCAGATGTCTGGGCATCAACGCCAAAGGTTCTGGTTTTAGGACACATGGCTCAGAGCTCAGATATATTCCGTTCATTTTTGTAGGTGAAAACAATCTTGTATTCATTTTTTTCCCCAAATGTGTTCTTTTTTTTTAATAATTTATTTTATTGTTGTTGGTGGTGTTGAAAATATATAACCCACTGCCTTTGAGTCGATTCTGAGAGCATAATATATACCACTTCAACAATTTCTACACGTACCATTTGATGACACTGATTACATTCTTCAGGTTGTGCAACCATTCTCACCCTCCTTTTCCAAATTGTTCCTCACCCATTAACATTAATTCACTGCCCCCTAAGCTTCCTATCTAACCTTTCAAGTTGTTGTTGTCAATTTGATGCCACATAGACAGTTCTTTAAAAGAGCACAATGCTCAAGGCAGACATTGTATAGAATCTTTGATCAAAATGTTCAGTAATGGTGGCTGGGCACTGTTCAGTTCTTGCTGGTCTCGTGGCAAAGGATGCAGTTGTTCATGGAGGCAATTAGTCATGCATTCATTTTTCTTCTCCTGTTCCTAACTTTCCTTCTTTCCTTCCCTGTTGCCCCAGGAGAATAGAGACCACTTGTTGTACCTTGTATGGCCACTTGCAAGCTTTTAAGACCCCAGGCACTACACAACGAACTAGGAGGTAGAACAGAAGCACTAAACGTGGTATTAGGCCAATTAACTGGGATGTCCCTTAAAACAATGACCCTAAACCTCCAAACCAAGAAATCAAGTCCCATGAGGTGTTTGGGTATACGTAAGCAGCCTCAGCAGTGCCCCTTTTTTCCCCCCTTAAAATATATATCACACAAGATTCGTCAATTCAACTTTTTAAATGTGTGCAGCTTACTGACATCAATTCATTAATCTGCTGTGTAAACAATATGAATTTTTTTATCACTGTAAACAGAAACTCACTGCTTGTTTTTTATTTTACTTTTAAAATTAACACAGAGTAAAATTGACTTTTTGACATACATATCTATGAATTTTAAAACAAAGACATAACCTGGCGATTTACTTCTGAGAATTAGCTAATGAAAGCCCTATGGATCCCAATGGTCTGATTTCCACCTGATCTTAGAGAGGGCACATGGTTGGGCAGTGTTTCTCTGGGCCTGGAGTCACCATGAGTTAGGGGCTAACTCTATGGCAGCTAACAACAATACAACATAGGGGCAGGGGAAGGGTGTGAGCTACAAAGGTACACTAGGGAGCGTTTTGGGCCATTTCAACTGTTCCACATCCTGAATGTAGTGGTAGTGACAGAAATATGGCATTTTAAGAAGCACAGCACAAATTCTGATGCAGGTGATCTTCAGGCCACACTTTGAGCAACACTACTTTCATAATTTGTTATTATGTCATCGTTGTGCCAAGCACAAATGTCATTCCCTAATTCTTAAACATCCTCATGATCAAGGCCACTCTACCTGTCATCCACACTTACCGCCTCATTCACTAATCCTAGGCTCTGATTAGACTCCATGATTATGCCCATCACTGAGGTTTTCTCCATAGTTGACACCCTCATTCACCAAATTCTATTTATTCCTTCAAGACAATCCATGTCTTAACTCTTCTGTGAATTTTCTCAAAGCAATTGAAATAAATTGATGTCTTTTTTATTCCTCAGTCATATTTTACTGCCTTTATTCTCAATATCACATAGTTGAATTCTTAATGGTTTTCTAATTACTTCAGAGGTATTTATTTATCCACCTAAATTGATTGAAAGCTCCATGAGTGCTTTTCTGATTCTTCTTTAGATCCTCCTACGGTGTTTGGCACAATGGCGGATGCACAGTAAGTGGTCAGAACTTATTATTGATTGAACAAGGCAGTCTACTTCAAGGTCATACCTAGGGCAGGATATGTCTGAAAAAATAAGTTTGGAAGGTGAGATGAATATGTTGTAAATAGCGGAGTGTTCTTTAATGCAGGAATTAGAAAAAAAAAATTGAATTTAGAGATCTGGGAAATGATAGCGAGGAATGTATACTCAAAAAAAATGCTTTTAAATGTTACCTAAGCTTACACAGAATCTAGAAAGCACGCATAACACAGTGTACGTTTTAGACACTGGCGGGCTTCCAACTGCCATCAGTAAACCCCACTGCTTTTGGAAAACATCTAATAAGAGTTATGGATCATAGCCTCCCTTCCTGCTATTTTTCAAAAGGTGAGATAAAGAATAAGAAAGGCCTCTGAAAACTAAGAGAAATTAGCGTTACCCATCAGTACTGCATGTGACAACTCACAGTGAGAGAAGTCAGATTAAGTGTGGGGGAGGGAGCAGCTGTTTCTGAGAGATCACAAATTTGCTGGTTGACCCTCAGCAACTCTGCAGGTCCTCTGTGTGAGGAGGGAATGGGGCCAGAAGATGAAGCACTCTTTCTGTCAAGCACCATTTAAGCTCTGACACATGATTCTGGCATTAATCCTGTTAATTCTTAGAATTCTTGGCAAAATCATGGTCAGAAAAGAAAAAAAAAATCTATTTCCAAGTTAATTAATGTGGAATCACTGTGTTGTTAGTTGCTGTCAAGTCAATTCAGACTCATGCTCACCCCATGTGTGCAGAGTAGAACTGCTCCATAGGGGTTTCAAGGCTATA
This sequence comes from Elephas maximus indicus, assembly GCF_024166365.1. Lineage (NCBI taxonomy): Eukaryota > Metazoa > Chordata > Mammalia > Proboscidea > Elephantidae > Elephas > Elephas maximus. Next base: position 141,513,952 of record NC_064819.1, on the reverse strand, counting down.
ATCTTTCAAAACCTCATATTTTATCCTGGAAAAAGATGTGTATTGAAAAGAATTCCATTTCCTCACATTAGATCAGGGAAGCCTTGATTTGAAATTTACCTATGTGTACCCTGGGGTCCTGGTGGTGCAATGGTTAAGATCTATGGCTGCTAACCAAAAGATCGGCAATTTCAGTGCACCAGCTGCTCCTTGGAAACCCTATGGGGCAGTTCTACTCTGACCTTTAGGGTCACTCTGCGCCAGAATCCGCTGGAGACCGCGGGTTTTTTTTTTTTTTTTTAGTATGCATATGTAGGAATTTGGTTTTATTTCCTTAAGTAACATCGTGTATTTTTGAAAATTATTTAATTCAGTCCATGTTCAGAAAGGATGTGGGTTATACTATAAAATGCTGCATGTTCCTCATTGCATTGAATCGAGCTGTCCAGTGTGTTCCAGGAACACAGGTGGGAAGGCAAAGTACAGCTGCACAACCAGAAAGTGGGAGGAAGAAAAAGGAGAAAGGAGGGAAGGTTATCAGTCATGTGCCAAGGAAGGGAAATGACTGACGAGAGTGAGCTAACCTGTGGAAGGGACACTCAGAGTATATATATCACCAGATGTGAACGGCATAGTGAGCTCAGCAAAGCAGAATTTCCTTAAAAAGGCAAGCTTATGGATTTCCACTTGACATAGAAGATATTTTAGTGACCTTCTATACTTTGTAATCAAGCATGTTTAGACATATGTAATAACAGAGACTAAACTGATATGCACTTTCAGGCAGATTATCTTTATATCTACTTTCTCTCACCTTCAAAATGAAGGATTAATTGAATGTGGGTTTGCAGGTAATGAAATCTCAGCTTTAGTTATACAAGAGGAAAGCAGCATAAGCTACTGACTGCTTTTCTTTGCATATGCTACAATGGACAGACTTGTAGCAAGCCTAAACGAAACACTGTTTCCCTTTGAATCTTAATAGATTTTCTGCTGTGTTTAACATTCAGTGACTACAAACAGCTGTTATAGCTTTAGGAATTAATAAAATTTAATTTAACCACAAAACATAATATTATAGTTTCAAATAAAGTACAGAAGTGTTCTGTTTTGTGCAAACCCAATGTTTAAGTTATCTAGTGCTGCTATAGCAGAAATACCACAAGCGAATGGCTTTAACAAACAGAATTTTTTTTCCTCACAGTTTAAGAGGCTAGAAGTCTGAATTCACGATGCCAGGTCTAGGGAAAAGCTTTGTCTCTGTTGGCTCTGGAGGAAGGTCCTTGTCTCCTCAGCGGCCTTCATGTGGCTTGGCATTTCTCTTCCCCATCTCTGCTTCTTTAATCTGCTCCTTTTATCTTTTGTAATAGATTGACTCAAGACACACCCTGCACTAACCCTGTCTCATTAATTTAGCAAAGACAGTCCATTCCCAAATGGGATTATAACCACAGGCATAGAGGTTAGGATTTATAACATATAATTTGGGGGGACAAAATTTAACTAAACATTCACAAAAGTGAAGGCTTTTTTCACTTTGCATAATGATATTCCAAGGGACTAAGCAAGATGAGGCTCCACCAGATAAAGGATTGGGGGCTTGTTCTATTTGTAGGGGTAAAGGAAGATCATATTGTTGTTGTTGTGTGCCATCAAGCTGATTCTGACTCATAGTGACCGTATATGACAGCTGCCCCATAGGGTTTTCTGGGCTGTAACCTTCACAACAGACCTTTCAGTTAGCAGCCGAGTGCTTCACCAATTGTGCCATCAGGGTCCTTAGTGAGAGAATGTGCTGGACCATATATAAAAAAGCTGAACCATATATAAAATCTATGCAAAAACTCCACATCAGCAATAGAGAGGACCACACCAAGCTGGGGGTGATTAGGGAAGACCTCTACCACCACCAGGCACCCATTTACAGATGTTCACTTATTCTTCTATTCCTTCTCCCAGCCCTGACATGGGAGAAGTAAAGCCTCAAAAAGGAAAAGGGGGGACAGATTCCAGAAACTACTTTCCTCCCTTGCCTACTCCAAGATATTGGATCATGTCCCCTTCCCACTCCAAGTATCTAGGAGAACAAGATCTTTAAATCAAATATGAAATGGGAGCTTTAATCTAGACAGGATTAGATGCAGCTTTTTATAGATTCCGCTCAAGAGGATATTAAGGGAAGAAGGGTTCAATAGAGTGTGGCTGAAACCGGCAGCTGGAAAAAATAAAACTATCATTCCATCAGTTAGACACGTCAAACTCCCCAGTTCCACTGCACGAGTACCAGTTATGTACATATTAACGTGCTGAGAATTCCCATCTTTACACAAGCTTGAAGAGAACAAAGAGTTGAGAGGGCATAAAGGCAAGACTTCTCACCCCGTGAGTCCTAAGATGGAGTAAAATGCATGAGATCTGAAAATAGGAGATTGGGTTACATCATCACGTTGCTACAAAGTCCCTGCCCATCCGAGATGTCCAGACTCAAGAAGCTGGAAATAGATGCCACTGCTTTGGATCACGCTCCCACCTCCAGTCCTCAACAAGGCCAAACTCTGTTTAAGGTTATAAGATATTTCAGTTATTTTTTAAAGTTACTAGTTTCACTCAACAGTGAAGAAATCAAAAGGTATATCCCTCAGGAAAAGAGCCGTGAAATTTTGGGGGTAGAAGGGGAGGGATGTCCTGGGAGGGAAGTCTTAAGGAGATGTAACAGTGATGTAGAGTATCGGGGTTAGGAATGTGAACTCTGAATTTAAACTGCTTGGCTTTGAATCCTGGCTTCTCCACTGTGAACTGTTTGACATTGGGCATGCTGTTTGACACCTCTGTTCTGGCAGCTTCATGTTAAAGGTCTCCAGTAAAGGTAATTTACCAAAATACCAGATATAAAGGCCAGTTTCATGGTATTTTTGGTTCGTAACTCTTGACTGAGCCCTATGTGAATTAAAATGATAAATGCATAAAAAGAAACATAAATATATCTTATGGGACTAATGTATAAAGCTGCACTTTGGGAGGAGCATCGTATTAAATACAATAAATTCTAAAGTGCTCAGGTTGTGATATTTAGAGTCATTTGGCACCTTGGTAGGGGGTCCTTCTCTTTTGGAGAGGGAGTGCTGCTGAAGGTACCAAATGATCATGTAGTATTCAACTGTCAGAATAAAGTAACTGCACCTTGTGGCCTTATGGAGGCTGTAATTCTGTAATGCTAATAATAAATAACTTCTGCCCAAGATGGTTGTGTGGTTATAAATCATATGTGAAAATTTTGTTCTGTTACTTATTTCTTGGCTAGGGGTCCCTACTGAACCTCTTTGAGAAGAATCAAAGAGAAGGTTGAATTGGCTTCTCCCACTTCATGAAAATTTTCTGACAGTGGGAGGAACTGGCGACTGTCTTTTTTTAGCTATTAGTTTTAAAGATGGGTGGGTATACAAAAGTTTTTGGATAACAAAAATCTGGATATTGAAAGATGGCAAAAAAAGACGTTTAGCATTAAAATAAATAAGCTGGGAAAAATATTAATGTAAAGGTGTTATAACATGAAATACAAAGATTATATCTAGAGTAATGTTGGCTCTTCAAAGCAGGTCTCTGTGTGTGACAGCCTCATACATGATTATGAGGATGAAGAGCTTCCTACAGGCAGGAGGAGGGGTACCTCAGTAGCCAGGGAATTCTTCCAGGTTTACTTTCAAAACTCTGGGAATGCTAAATGATATGATGATGAGCAACTATAAATTAATTCCTAAATCAGAACAGGTAAATTTCTGTATTTAGTGCAACTAATTTTCACTCATCTTGTCACTTGGTTCTGGTGAAGCTGTTTCACTGTTAGAAATAACAGGAAGCCCATTAAATGTAACTTCCCACACAAGACTCTGTGTTTCCCGAATGCATATTAAAAAAATAGACACCTGAAACACCACTCTCCTCCCTGAACCCTAGCTGCTATTCCCTCTCATGAGTGTATTCAGTTTTTCACAAGATTTTTTTTTACTAACCTTTCTCTCTCAAATTTAAAATTATAAAATATTTTTACAACCCAGGCAAATTATATTCATTTTTACAGCTAGATTGACCAGCCTATATCGTTTTTTTAAATCATTCGAGGTCATTAGTCTGACCTAACTTCTAGGGGTAAATTTTTGCTATCTGTAATGCATTTAATTATAGATGTCATAATATTTTATATTTTTACCACATGGCAAAATCTCAAATTCTTTCTTTGACTAGAGTCCAGTGCTATATTTTCTATTACTCTATTTTTTTACTTGAATATGAAAATGATATTCAGTTTGAGTCATGTTAAATGATTATTTACTATTTAAAGAAATTTTTGTCGATGTTAGTTGCACTCAAGTTGATTTTGACTCATAGTGCCCCCATGTGGCAGAGTAGAAATGCCTCATAGGGTTTTCTAGGCTGTAATCTTTACGGAAAAAACCCTTTGTGGTGGAGTCGATTCTGACTCATAAAACCCTGGTGGTGTAGTGGTTAAGAGCTACAGCTCCTAACCAAAAGGTGAGCAGTTCAAATCCACCAGGTGCTCCTTGGAAGCTCTATGGGGCAGTTCTGCTCTGTCCGATAGGGTCACTATGAGTTGGAATGGACTCAATGGCAACAAGTTTTTTTTTTTTTAATCTTTATGGAAGGAGACCCGGTACCACAGTGATTAAAGCTCTAAGCTATTAGCCAAAAGGTCTGAGATTTAACTCACCAGGTGCCCCCACCAGGTGCTCTGCTGGAGATCTGTAAAGATTTGCAGACTTGGAAATCCTATGGGGTAATTATGAGTCAGAATCATCTCCACGGCAGTGGGCAGTCTTTATGGGAGCAGATTGTCAGGTCTTTCTCAACCATTCAGTTAGCAGCCGAATGCTTAATTAATCAATAAAAGCAAACCAAACCCACCGATAAATCCATTCTGACTCATAGTGATCCGACAGAGTAGAACTGCTCCACAGGGTTTCCAAGGAGCAGCTGGTAGATTTGAATTTCCAACCTTTTGGTTAGCAGTCAAGCTCTTAACCACCGTACCACCAGGGTTCCACAATTAATCAAAAAAAAAAAAAATCAATAAGCACCATTAAATAAAATAAATATATTATTTATTGTTAAATAAATAATATACATGAAAAGAGTTAGAAAAAAAGGAAATTGGCTTCAAAGTAGTACTGTCATGTACTTTTCCACTTTTTATAGTATGTGTAGCTCAGCTTTTTCTTAATATTAGTCAAAAGATAAAAGTGCAACTCTTTTATTCCAGACACATCACACTCTTAAAAAAAAAAAAAACGCTTAGGCGTGAAATAAAATAATGCCTGTTTTCTTCCTCCACCTAGACTCTTGATTTAGCTGATTTTGAGGGGTCTCTGATCTATTCTCCTCAATGGTGTTTCCTGGACACATTTCTTCTTACAGGTGGGGAAGGTAGGGGAGGAGGTTGGGAGGAGATAGTAAGCATCCCACACATATTGTCAAAATCCCTGGCCCCTACACAGGGTACATTAATTGGCACAGGTCATCTGAGCCCCACCCAGGGCACAGAGTAGCCAGAGGGTAGTGGTACATAGGGAAGTGAGGTGAAGGAGAATAGGGCCAAGCAGAGACCCAATAGTCCTCCTCTCAATCTGTTTTCCAATAAATTTTCACATACATGCTGTCTGATTTTTCATAGAAATGATTGGAAATGTTCTAAGAAAATTATCATAGAGGTGCACAGACATTAACTAAGTGATTTGTGGTAATAAGGACATATTATTACTGAGAAATCAAAGTTCTCAAAAATGCATTTCACTGATGTCATGGATTGAATTGTGTCCCCCCAAAATATGTGTCAACTTGGTTAGGCCATGATTCCCAGTATTGTGTGGTTGTCCTCCATTATGTTATTGTAATTTTAGGTTAAAGAGGATTAGAGTGGGATTGTAACACCCTTACTAAGGTCACATCCCTGATCCAACATAAAGGGAGTTTCCCTGGAGCATGGCCTGCACCACCTTTTATTTTACAAGAGATTAAAGGAAAGGGAAGCAAGCAGAGTTGGGGACCTCCTACCACTAAGAAAGCAGTGCTGGGAGCAGAGTGCATCCTTTGGACCTGAGGTTCCTGTGCAGAGAATCTCCTAGTCCCAGGGAAAATGGATGACAAGGACCTTCCTCCACACCTGACAGACAGAGAAAGCTTTCCCCTGGAGCTGACACCCTGAATTTGGACTTCAAGCCTACTAGACTGTGAGAAAATAAATTTCTCTTTGTTAAAGCCATCTACTTATGGTATATCTATTATAGCAGCACCAGATCCCTAAAACAACTGAATATAAAAAACAAACGTTTGAATCCATTATTCCTAAAACCTGCTATCTTTGAAGAGTCACGGTATCTACTACTTTAGTTCATTTTTAATATTTCTGATTTGCTTAATCTGCTCCACTGTTGCCTGCAAACTAGAACATCCTCCAACCATTTCAGCTCTCGCTTTATTGCTGAGACTTGAAACAGAGGGCTAACTGGGGCAAACTGTGCCAGGAACTTGACCCTATAGGACTTGTGTCCCAACAAAGAGTACATATTGACTTCAGAGCCCATGTGTGATACCTTGACCACGTGGTACTCGTCCTCTGAAGTTCCAAAAAGAGCACATACTGACTTCAGATCCCATGTGTAATGAAGGTCACTCTGAAATTGCTCTTGCCAGGAACTATGACTCAGATAAAAGATCCTGTGGGCAGTGGACTTGTGCCAGGGCCATCCCATCACAGAGACAGAACACTTTGTAACATCCACAAACCTTATATATTATGTTACAAACGGCATTTTAAACTTCCGCTTAAAAAGAATCATTGTTGAGCTCAGTGGTGAGATGCAGTGAATACAACAGATATCAATTTAATAGGAATACTCTCCCATTGTAGTAAGATTTCTGAGTCATGTAAGAACTTGTAAGAGGCCCAATGGAACAACCTCTTTAAACCATTAGAAGTTCATTTAAACACTGATTGTAACTGATCCTCTAGTTTATGACTTCTTTGAGCATTGCTTTCTTTGTACTAAGCTTCAGAGCATACACTCTATCAAAGCAATTTAAAAGGTCTAACATTTTTGAAGAAAATCAAAGGTAGAAATCTCTCTACTGACCTCAGTGTCAATATTCTGCTAGAAATGGTAGAAGGCTCATCAATGAGACATGAATGTCCTTCTTCCGTTAGGGGAATAAGGAACAGAGCTGTTTGCCCTTATTTCACCCAAACTCCTAGATCTCATCTGTGTATTTCCTGATAGCAGAACAAGAACAGTTCTATAAACAGCAAGATTGTCAAACCTGATTTTACTTCCCCTGTCATATAGCTCTTTAATTAGTCTGTTTGAACTTGCTCTTCATCTTCAAATCTTTGGCATTGTGTGTTTTCTAGGTGAAACCTAAAGTTTGGTGGGTAGTCAGTAAGTAAGGGTCTCTTTTTAGACATAGAAGTCATTTTCCCTAAGAGTCAACCCCGTAATTTTCTGTATTAACCTTATACAGCAACCTATGTACAATGTTCAATAAAGATAGGCCAAAGATACTCAAAGCAATTCACAATAATTTCCCAGGGTTATCTTCTCTTCTGTCTACCCGCCTTCTTGTCTGTTTTTGGACAGGAGCTGCCCTTTTGGTCTCTAAGAGGCATGCTGCTTACATGTGTTTTTTGTTTGTTTGTTTTATAGGCCTGTCTAATCTTTGTCTGAAAAGTGGGCTTTAGGAATGGTTTCAGTTCTGGGTTAGCAGAGCATCCCGGGACGATAGTTTCGGGAGTTCCTCCAGTCTCTGTCAGACCAGTAAGTCTGGTCTTTTTATGTGAATTTGAATTCTGCCCTTGCTCATTTTTAACTACACTCAACTCCTGAATTTATACCCTGTCTGCTCCTATCCCTAACACTTGTTTTTTTATATTAATTTCCCTATATTTTACACTACATGCTCTTTGTTTTGGGCTCAGCTTTCTATTTCTTGGATTTTGTAGAATAACTTATTCTAGCCTTAATGTTTTGGTTCCAAAGTCTTGGTCACAGTTCCTTTGACCAGTATACTGACTGTGTCTTCTCAGTATATTGGAGGATAGAGATTAAGAAGCAGTTTTGCGTAGAAAAATGTTCCCTTCAGTGCTATATATATTCTGGATAAGCCCCCAACCTCCACCCCCAGTCTCTTCACACCTCGTCTCGACTCCAGGAGTACCTCTTCTACCAGTCAACTGTAAGAATTGTATCCGCAGAACAGCACATTCAGAATCATCCTGGAGCCCAGGTTCCATCTCTGGGATAAGAAATTAGAACAGACATTTCTTCTTACCTTGATACCGAAAGCTTTATTGTAGTGGATGCTGTGGTGTGTTGCACAGGTCCCTCCTTCAAGACCTGGAGTCTTGGCTGCTGATAGCTCAGCACTGGTTTCCTTTCTGGGAAATGCCTTCAGGCTGAAGGCAGCTGCATTACCCAGACTATGCTTCCTTCCTAGTGGCACCCAGCATCCTATGACTAGTTGATGTGGGAGTGGGGACAAAGGCCTAACCCCCTTGCCTCAATTCAGGGCAACTCTAAAGGATCATCCAAGCTTCAATTCTTTCCTTAGTCTCCATTGTGACTGTATCATATTCCAACTTTTCCCTCTACCCTACTGTCTTGTAGTATTGTTCCTGAGAAAGCACTCAATGATTAAAAAGTTGTTGCCATTGATTCCAACTTATGGGGACCCTATAAGACAGAGTAGAACTGCCCCATAGGGTTCCCAAGGCTGTAATCTTTACATAAGTAGACTGCGACATCTTTCTCCCGTGGAGCACTTGGTGGGTTCAAACCACTGACAGCTCAGATGCTTACCCACTGTGCCACCAGGGCTCCCTCAGATTTGGGTGTTTTTAACCTGCACTCAAATCTCTGATCAGAGTCTGTTCCTAAGACAATGATATTCTGTTTTTGCAATTTAATGTTAATTTGGTTTCAAGGCCATGTTTCTGAAAACAACCATTTCAATAGGTCATGGCATCTTGGATAAATTCATCTGTCAAGATTGTAACAATGGATTGTGCATCATAACAAACATGAGCAACACATGGTGATAAGCATACATGACTGGAAAACAGCTGTATTTACACATTTAAATAATATTAAGATTACAATAGAATATATAAATGATTGCAAGAAGCCTTGTATGTTGAGTTACTCAATATAAACAATTGCTTTTTAAACAGGTCTCAATAGGCAACCTCTTAAAACAACGAATTCTTCTGTTTTCAAGAAAAAAGTGTTAAGAAGAAAATGCTTAACAATTTGGCAGGTAAATACAAGAAGCAAGACACAAGTCAGGCCTTTCACCACTAAGTATAGTGAATAATCTCTTTTTTCTTTTTATAGTTTAGAAGCAGGTTAGAAACTGAATAAATTGAGTAAGGAAATAGATAAACCATCTTTAACTTATTTTAAAAACTTCATAGTGTGTTTGGAGAATATGTGTATGCATTTGGGGAAAGTGTAGATATTCAGGTATATTGCATTTGCAAGATTATGCATAGTTTAGTGCTCTAAAATTTTAAAAGAAAATATAAATATGTCATAATCTTGCCACACACACAAAATCAAAGCCCGCTTCTAATGATGCCTATGGATGACTTGTCTCTTCCAGTCTCCCTATCTGTAAAATGGAGATAACAGTATTTACCGTCCTCATAAGGGTGTTGAGACGATGAATTCCCTAGTGTGCATAACGTACTTTGAAGATGAAAAGCTTCATGTAAATGCTAAGTGTTATTATTGTGCATAAATTTACAAAGTATCACAGGTGCACAATTCTGAAGAATACATTAGGTAAAATTCATTATGAATAATCTTTGAGGTTATAACCTGAATTAAACATAAAGGTAAAAGACCATCCTCTATACATTAAAGACAGGTGGGACTGATTTTGTTCAGATTTTCCTTGTACATAGGTTAGTATATCTGGCCATTAGACAAAGATCTAAGTAGGCATAAATTAACTTTTTTAAAATCATGTGATGTTTGGCTTTCAAAGCCTTGCTCATTGCTGTTAAAATCCTCCCTTTTAAAAAATTAATAAAAGAGCACCTCTTTTCAATTATTTTGTGACTTGGGAATTTAATAGTAGAGCTTTAGGATTTCAGCCCCATCCATCAACAATAAAATTCTGCCCAAAATGTACGTGGTTATAATATTCTGGATCCTAAATGCTTTCCTCTTGCCAAAAAAGGTATTTCTTTTAATATACTCCTATGGCATTTCTGAAATATATATTTCAGTAGAAAAAACCCCTATTACTATGGTGAAAACCTCATTGAAATTTTCTTGGGTTCATAATCAAAGTGACTCTGCTACATTTTCTGACTTTGTGCTATAGTACTATGTTTCAAGGACAGATGAGAGATTCATTTTTGCTTAACTTGTGAAATGTGGCATTTTATTCCTGGACAGCTATCTGCTTGGGATATTCTCGATTTCTTCTTGGTTGGGTCCAAAAACCTAGAGAGACCTGGTCCCAAAAGCATGAGTCCAACATGAATGTTTGTGCAGGCACTTTGCCAGCTTACTCCACAATCTCTGTGCTGGGACCTGGGATTTGGCTCTTATCCATTGAAGAAAAGATGTAAGCAGTCCCAAAAGAAGAAAGATGTATTTGTCCCCTTTCACTTTTATTTTCGACTATTTCAAATGCAGGTATTTGGAAGGTGGGGTGGCCTGGTCTAGAAATCACGAAGAAATGTTCCACTTAGCACTGCTGCAAAAGCAACACCCTCTTCTCTGAGTGCTTTATTTCACTTCTGTAAAAAAATTCTTTCAGCATTTATAACCAATCTCTTCTCAGGAGAATATTCAAATTGGTGATTCACAAGCCTGACTAACAGTGAAAAATATCATTCTCCCCCTTAAGAGTAGCACTGATTTGTTTTAAGTGTGAGGGCTGCCAGCTAGCACGGTGGACAAAGCCATTTACTGAGATACGGCCCCTTTGGCACGAAAGCTAATGCATGCTCAGAGAGGACAGAATTAACTCCATGCTGGCGGGCGATACCATGTGTGTGTTATAAAGTATTTTAAAGTAGTTAAGGCAAAGGTTACATGAAAATTAAAAATTTTTAGATAAGTAAAATATTGGTTTACCCAGTACCTGAAAGGCTGCTCCTAGAGCAGTCAGGAGTGGGCACGCTTTCCCTTATCCATACAACTACTTTTTATTTTGGGTAGGTTCTGTATGTCAGGACTGTGCTGAATGAAGAATACAAAGAGAAGCATAATTAAATCCCTGCCCTCCCACAGGGGCTCACAAACAGCTGATGGGAGTGAAGAAAGCTTATGCTTATTCACAGTGCAGATCCTTCCATGTTTCCCCTAGGAAAAACAATCTAGGAGCAGGTGGAGAGGAGAAAGGAAAACAAAAAAGGAGAAGAAAAGGAAGAGAAAGAAAAGAAGAGGTTAAATTTCCTTAGAAAGCAAAACCTACGGAAAAAAAATAGTCTGATCATTGCTCATGTCAGCTGGATCTTGGCTGAGAGCAGAGAATAACAGAAAGATGTTTACCAGTGTCTTATTGGCTATGTAAAGACATTTGACTGTGTGGATCAGAACAAATTATGGATAACATTGCAAAGAATGAGAATTCCAGAACACTTAATTTGTGCTCATGAGGAACCTATATTTAGACCAAGAAGCAGTCATTCAAACAGAGCAAGGGGATATTGCATGGTTTAAAATCAGGAAAGGTGTGCGTCGGGGTTGTACCCTTCACCATACTTATTCAATCTGTATGCTGAGCAAATAATCCAAGAAGTTTGGACCATACGAAGAAGAACGGGGCATCAGAATCAGAGGAAGACTCATTCAGAACCTTCAATACGCAGGTGACACAACCTTGCTTGTTGAAATTGAAGAGGTCTTGAAGCACTTACTGATGAAGATCAAAGACTACATACAGCCTTCAATATGAATTACACATTCACATAAAGAAAACAAAAATCCTCACAACTGGACCAGTTAGCAACATCATGATAAATGGAGGAAAGATTGAAGTGGTCAAGTCTCATTTTACATGGATCCACCAATCAACTCCTGGGGAAGCAGCAGTCAAGAAATCAGAAGATGACAAATTGCATTGCGCAAATCTGCTGCAAAAGACCTCTTTCAAGTGTTCAATAACAAAGATGTTACTTTGAGGACTGAGGTGTGCCTGACCCAAGCCATGGCATTTTCAATTGCCTTATATGCATGTGAAAGCTGGACAATGAATAAGGAAGACCAAGGAAGAACTGATGTCTTTGGATTACCCTGTTAGCAAAGAATATTGCATATACCCTGGACTGCCAGAAGAATGAAGAAATCTGTCTCGGAGGAAGTGCAGCCAGAAAGCTCCTTAGAAACAAGGATGCAGAGGCTTTGTCTCATGTACTTTTGACATGTTATCAGGAGGCGCCAGTCTGGAGGACACCTCCTGATTGGTAAAGGAGAGGATCAGCAAAAAAGAGGAAGACCCTCAACTGGGTGTATTGACACAGTGGCTGCAACAAGGGACTCAAATACAGTAATGATTGTGAGGATGGGGCAGCACCGGGCAGTATTTCTTTCTGTTGTACATAGGGTCGCTGTGAGTCAGAACCAACTCAATGGCATTTAACAAGACAGTTTAACTGCTAGAAATTGAGGACAGACAGATGCTGGGGAATCCCAGGTACTCAGACTCATAGCCCTTCGACTCTTTCCCTCCTTAGCTGTCTGTTTTGAGAGACTCTTGAACTGCTGCTTCTATCCCAATTTTTGGCTTCAAGGAGTCAAATTAAGTTATAATTGATGAAGGGCCAATTTCAAGAAAGATTTGGGGATTGATCTAATTTTAAACAAATTTTATCATAAGACATTTTATTTGAAAACCGAGATGCTTTTTTTTATATACACTTTATTTACATTAAGGAAACGATAACTAATTTTATGGTGTGTATGTTTTTCCTTAAGGGGCCCTCACGGTGCAATAGTTAAAGCACTCAGCTGCTAACCAAAAGGTTGGCAGTTCAAACCCACCAGCTCCTCTGCAGGAGAAAGATGTGGCAGTCTGTTTCAGTAAAGATTTACAGCATTGAAAATCCTATGGGGCAGTTCTACTCTGTCCTATAGGGTTGCTGTAAGTCGAAATCGACATGATGGCAGTTGGTATACTTTCTTTAACCTAATAGGATATGTGGAAATCCTGATGGTGTAGTGGCTAAGAGCGACAGCTGCTAACCAAAAGTTTGGCAGTTCGAGTCTACCAGCTGCTCCTTGGAAACCCTATGGGGCAGTTCTACTCTGTCCTATAGGGTTGCTATGAGTCAGAATTGACTTGATGGCAATGGGTTTGGTTTTGGGGTTTGGAATAGGATATGTTATTCTTGGTTTAAAAAACAATAAAAATTGTATTAAAATTAAACAGATTACAACCACCAAATTGTTAACAGTTTTTGGAAGAAAAACACTATCGGAAATGACATAATATATAATTTTTCCTTATGTATTTTCTTTTATTTAAAAATGGGAGCTTCTAAAAGCAGGGGCTATGAACACCTATACCTGTTTTGCTCTAAACAAAAATCCAATGCCATCAAGTCAATTCTGACTTGTAGTGACCCTACAGGACAGAGTAAAACTTCCCCACAGGGTTTCCAAGGAGCACCTGGCGGATTCGAACTGCTGACCTTCTGGTTAGCAGCTGTAGCACTTAACCACTATGCTACTAGGGTTTCCTGTTTTGCTCTAGAGCTTGTATATACACAGAGCTTTAATGGAGAGGTCATAAAGAACTTCATTATATTGCTCTCAACTTCACTTACCTCAAGAGGTCTAAGTTCCACACCCCATCCCTCTCTCCTCTGCCGTCTTCTAATCCATTCACGCCCCTATGCCAGTAGCCCTTCATCCAGTTCCTAGCCCTGGCTGCATATTAGAATCATGTGGGAAGCTTTTAGAAAAACCCAGTACCTGGGTCAGCCTCAAAGATTCAGATTTAATTCATCCAGGATGTGACCCAGTCACTGGTAATTTTTTTTGTTGTTTTCATTTTATTGCTTTTTTTTCAGGAGATTCTTTTTATTGTTTTTAAATTGTACTCTAGATGAAGGCCCGCAGAACAAACCATCCTCTCACTAAACAATCAGCACACATATTGTTCTGCAACATCGGCTGCCAACCCCACAACCTGTCGACACTGCCCCCCTCTCAACCTTGGGTTCCTTATTACCAGCTTTCCTGTCCCTTCCCGCATAGCTGCCCCTGAGCTGGTGTGCCCATTTAGTCTCGTTTTGTTTTCTGGGTCTGTCTAATCTTTGGCTGGTAACACTGGTGACGTAGCAGTTAAGAGCTACTATGGCTGCTAACCAAAAGGTGGGCAGTTCAAATCCACCAGGCCCTCTTTGGAAACTCTATGAGGCAGTTCTACTCTGTCCTACAGGATCACTATGAGTCAGAATCTACTTGAGAGCAATGGGTTAATGGAACCTTTGGCTGAAGAGGGCGTCTCAGGGGTTTCTCCAGTCTCTGTCAGGCCTGTATGTCTGTTTTTTGTTTGTTTGTTTTTGTGAGTTAGGATTTTGTTCTACATTTTTCTCCAGCTCTGTCTGGGACTCTTGTATTGTGATCCCTGTCAGAGCAGTCTGTGGTGGTAGCCTGGCACCGCATCTAGTTGTGCTGGACTCAGCCTGTTGGAGGCTGTAATACTTGTGGTCCATTAGTGATTTAGACTAATTTTTCCCTTGGGTCTTTGGTTTTCTTCATTCTCCCTTGCTCCAGACAGGATGAGATGAGTGGAGTATTTCAGATGGCTGGTCACAAACTTTTAAGACCCCAGATGCTACTCACGAAGCAGAATGTAGAACATTTTCTTTACAAAGTATGTTATGCCAGTTGAGCTAGGTGTTCCCTGAGACCGTGGCCCCCACAGTCCAGTAATTCGGTCCCTCAGGGAGTTTGTCTATGGAGCTTCCATGACCTTGCCTCGGAGAAGTTGTGCTGGCTTCCCCAGTATTGTGTACTGTCTTACCCTTCACCAAAGTTACCACTTATCTATTGTCTATCTAGTGTTTTTCCATGCCCACACCTCCCTCCCTCATAACCATCAAAGATTGTTTCTTTTTGTGTGTAAACCTTGTCATGAGTTTTTATAGTAGCGGTCTCATACAATGTTTGTCCTTTTGTGATTGACTGACTTCATTCAGCATAATGCCCTCCAGATTCACCCATGTCATGAGATACTTCTCAGGTTCATCATTGTTCTTTATCACTGCATAGTATCACCCCAAAGATTCAGGCTTAATTCGTCTTGGATGTGACCCAGGCACTAGTAATTTTTAAGCCTCCAGATGATTCTAAAGTGTTGTCAGTGTTGAAAACCATTTCCTTAAACCCTGCCATTGCCCACTGAAACTCACCCCTGTCGTCATAAAATCACCTATATTTTCATCTGCTTTTCTGAATATTTTCTTCTTATTGTTCTGACAGAAGCTGAGCCCTTTTTGAGGACACTGTCTTTTCTGCAGTGTTCTTTTCTCTCCTTCAACACCTGCTCCCTTTATCACATTCAGCTGATGACCTCGCCTATCCTATTTCCCTGCTTAAAGAATAAGAGCAATCAGAGGGAAATCCCTCATTTTCCTGTCACTCAACCTTCCAGTCTTCCTGCATTTGTGCCCATCGCTAGGTCTTTCCTGCCATTAAAATGATTGACCTGACCATGCCACTATAAAAGTGCAATCTTTCAACTTCTGCACTTCCCTCTCACTTACTCAAGGACTTTGATGCTGCAATTAACTCTTCTCTCTCCCTTTTTACCATACTTTCCCTCCCTGTTATTCACATCAGCCGGGATGATATTCAAGTATCAGTGTAAGACATGGGTACTGGCTAATGATAAGGAAGTGACTGGAACAATTTGTCTCAGGAGAATATCATCTATCTTGACCATCATAAAATTATCATACTTTATTATCACTCATCTTAATAAGCATCTTCCCTTGATCTCAGAAATCCACTGCCATTGAATCAATTTCTACTCATTGTGACCCCATGTGTGCAGAGTAGAACTGTGCTCCACAGGATTTTCAAGGCTGTGATCTGTTGGAAGCAGATTGCCAGGCCTTTCTTCCCAGGCACTTCTGGGTGGAGTCGTCCTGCCAACCTTTCAGTTAGTAGTCAAGTGCTTAACTATTTGTGCCACTCAGGGACGCTTGATCCCATAATTTTCTCCAATTACCATCCTCTTTCTCTGCCTTTTTATTACAAAACCCCTACATAATTGTTTTACTTACTACCTCCTCATCTCATTCACTCTTGCAATTTCTCCTAACAGGCTTTCACCTCACTAGTCCAGTGAAACATCTTTTATCAAGGTCACCATTGTTCTCAATACTTCTACATTGGTGGTGAATTCTCAGTTTTTACCTAACTTCATGCCTCAGCATTTGATATCCTTCTCTGTTCCTTGAAAATCTTGAATAGTGAAATTATTATGGAGTTGATATTTTTGCGTTTAATATGTAAAATTGCAGTTGATATGTCATACTCATTTTTTGTAATAATAATTAGCACTGTTTGTTCTAAGGTTAAGAGAAAATATCCTAAGGCCTCTGGAAAAATATGAAAAATACCACTACATAATGCTTCTTTATGAAATTATGTTTGTTAAGACACAAACATGTTTTCTAGTCCTGAAACAAATAAAATGCATCCAAAAATATGACTGTATGACTGACAGGGTATCAATAACTAGATGAATATTTACCTTTATGTTTGGAGAGTCATAAAATATTTGTTTGTCTAGACCGATAAAAATAAAAGTTTAAATATGTCTCAAGTAGAACATAATGTAAACTGAATCTTCCATAATTCAAGTTAGGATATATTAAACTTATTCATGATAAGAAAATAATTTGACATTCTCAACATTAGGGTCAGAATATATTAAATTACTATGGGTTTACTGAGAGAATATAGTATAAAAAACTTCTACCTTGAAAAGTGTGAAAAATTGTAAGAAATCAAATGTATTAGTTATAATAAAGTAAATGAAAAAGTTCTTTTTGGAAAGGTACTACCTCTAATTAGTTTCTATCAATGCAATTCTAGCCAGGCAAGCTCTGCAAAGTCATGATAGTTAAAAGCTTCTACTATGAATGAAAGGGAAAGCCTGGTCTTCAGTAAAGAGGAGATAAACAAAACTCCATGAGGCTTCTGTAACCCAGATGTACTGGCTCCTGAGGGCAGCTCTCTTCCTCTCAACTCCTACCTTGAAGGTGGACTTCAAACCTCAAGATAGTTCCAAAAATAGACCCAACTCAATGTGTATTAAAACCAAACCCATTGCCATCAAGTCGATTCAGACTCATAGCCACGCTATAGAACAAAGTAGAACTGCCCCATAGAGTTTCTAAGGAGTGCCTGGCAGATTCGAAATGCCGACCTCTTGATTAGTAACCGTACCACTTAACCACCACACCATCAGAGTTTCCATGTATTAAAAAGAGGCATTTATTTTGCTAGAGATTTGATAAGGACATGTCATGGATTGCATCGTGTCCCCCCAAAATATATGTCAACTTGGTTAGGCCATGATTCCCGGTATTGTGTGGTTGTCCTTCATTTTGTGATTGTAATTTTTATGTTAAAGAGGATTAGGGTGCGATTGTAACACCCTTACTAAAATTACATCCCTAATCCAATGTAAAGGGAGTGTCCCTTGTGTGTGGCCTGTATCACCTTTTATCTTATAAGAGATAAAAGGAAAGGGAAGCAAGCAGAGAGTGCAGACTTCCTACCACCAAGAAAGCATTGTTGGGAGCAGAGCGCATCCTTTGGACTCAGGATCCCTGGGTGGAGAAGTTCCTAGTCTGGGGGAAGATTGATGAGAAGGCCAACAGAGAGGGAAAGCCTTCCCCCGGAGCTGACACCCTGAATTAGGACTTTTGGACTACTTTACTGTGAAGAAATAAATTTGTCTTTGTTAAAGCCATCCACTTGTGTGTGATGTTTCTGTTATAGAAGCGCTAGATGACTAAGACAGGACATAAGGAAAAGGAGTCTCATTACATCATCCATAACAGAATTTAATAAAATCTCCATTTAAATGTCTCTGTGCTTTCCAGAAACCGCTTCTTTCTGGCCAGACATGTAAATTCTTTTTGTCCCCTCCACCCACAAAGCCTTTCAAAGCCCTTTGCTTGTTTTGCTCTTCCCTCAAGATTGCTATTCCAGTAAGGAGAACAAAAGCCCAGTGGCAGCCAATAATGGACGATCCACCAATATTCCTCAGGCATATTCTATGGAGGCCTCACCATTCTCCCCTAGGCTCTGGTATCCAAACTCCTAAACTTGGACCCCTTATATCCCAAAGCTTACTAACTCAGCGACTTTGTAAAAATTACTAGAAATTCTTGTACCTCAGTTTTCTGATTTACAAATTGATAATACTAATACCTACCTCAAAGATTACGGTGTGGAATAAGTAAGATAATACATACAAAGCCCCAAGAACAGTGCCTGGCATATCTCTGAACAGTGCACTGAATATCTCTATACATGTGAGGTTTGGTTAGCTAGGATTATATATATGACAGATATACATATATTGTATGTTAGATATACATGATAAATATATGTATTGCATATATTGACATAGATACATGTACTACATATACTGTATATGTGAGTGTATTCAAAGATGTTCCCTGTGTGTTGATTGGCATTTAAAACTGAAAAATATTCAACAATAAAATATTAATCAAATAAATTGTGATACATCTATATTATTATACAGCCATTAAGATGCACTTGATAAATATTTATTAACATAAGAATATGTTCAGAATTATATATAAATTGAAAAGAGCTGAATAAAAAGACATGCTTTGATCTTACAAAGAAAAAACTATGTACACATAATGAAGACTAAAGAAAATAGCAAAATGTTGGCAGTTTTGTACAAGTGATTTTATTGACTTTATACTTCTATGCATTTTCAAAATATCTATAATGAATACTATATACTATGAACATAATTATAGAAATAATAATCTTGCATTTGAGAATGGAATGAGAACTTGAAAACTTCAAAAGCTCCTGGTTCTTTCCTATTATTTAACATGTGAACAAACCAAGGCAAAGGGCACCTGCTGCTAGTCAAAGTTTACAGGGGTTAGCTATGGTGGTGCAATGGTTAAGTGCTAGGCTGTTAACTAAAAGGTTGGTAGTTCGACCCCACCCAGTGGCTCCATGGGAGGAAGACCTGTCATTCTGCACCTATAAAAATTACAGCTTAGAATACCCTATAAGGCAGTTCTACTCTGTCACATGGGTTCACTATGAGTCAAAATCGACACAATGGCACCTAACGACAATACAACATAGTTCTTACTGGAATAGCGATGCTCCTGATTTCTACTTCGCTACAGGAGGCTTTGAAAATAAATACCTAAATAAATATATATATTTTTAATTACAATATTGTTATTGCTAGGCGCTGTGGAGTTAGCTCTGGCATATGGAGACCCCATGCATAACAGAACTAGATGCCGCTCGGTCCTATGCCATCTCCATCACTGTTGATACGTTTGAGTTCATTGTTGTGGCCATAGTGTCAATCCATTTTCACTGAGGATTTCCCTCACCTTCGCTGTCCCTCTCTACTTTACCAAACATTATGTCCTTCTTCAGTGATTGGTCCCTCCTGATGACACATCCAAAGTAACTGAGCTGAAGACCCAGACAATATTCAGTGATCCACAGGGTTTTCACTGGCTAATTTTCAGAGGTAGATCACCAGACCTTTCTTCCTTGTTGGTCTGTCTTAGTCTGGAAGCTCTGCTGAAATCTGTCTACCCTGGACAACTCTGCAACTATTTGAAATACTGGTAGCGTAGCTTTCAGCATCATAACAACATGCAAGCCACAACTGTACCACGAACTGACAGATGAGTCGTGGAGAATTTTAATAGAGATATTGAACTCAAGTCAATTTCAAACTATATCTAACAAATCAAAAGGATGGTGTCTTAGTTATCTAGAGCTGCTATAACAGAAGTACCTCAAGTGAATAGCTTTAACAAAGGGAAATTTATTCCCTCACAGTTTAGGAGGCTAGAAGTCCAAATTTTGGGCGTCAGCTCCAGGGGAAGGCTTTCTCTCCCTGTTAGCTCTGGAGTAAGGTCCTTGTCATCAATCTTCCCCTGAACTAGGAGCTTCTCAGTGCAGGGACCCCAGGTACAAAGGACATGCTGTGTTCCTGGCACTAGGTCTTGGTGGTATGAGGTTCCCCTGTCTCTTTGCTTACTTTTCTCTTTTATATCTCAAAAGATATTGATTTAAGATACAACCTAATCTTGTAGATTGAGTCCTGCCTCATTAACATAACTGCCACTAATCCCACCTCATTAACATCATGGAGGTAGGATTTATAACACAGAAGAAAATCACATTAAATGATAAAATGATGGACAATCACACAATACTGAGAATCATGGGCTAGCCAAGTTTACACTCTTTTTTGGAGGGGACAAGATTCAATCCATAACAGATGGCATAGCCATTAGAAATATCTATTGATGAGGAAGGAATACCACAAAACTGGCAGATTTCACAGAATGGCAGCAATGCCCTGGTGTGCCCTCTCCTCTGCTTGGAAGGCTTGGGAAGGGTGTGATCCATGTCTGAAGGTAAGACATGTCCACAACACACACAGACATTTGGGAATTCCTGAAGGACTATAGGTGGGCCCACGGAAGAGAGATGTGTCAGAAGTGGAGGTAGGCATACAAGTCTAGCCTGAAACGAAGCCTCTGTAATTCAAATGCAGAGGAAATTTTAAACAAGGACCCTGTGTCTGTCACTTAGATTTGTTCATATATCCATCTCTAGAAAAAAAAAAATAATAATTTTTTTTTTCTAACTGGAGAAAACTCACATGCATGCACACATGCACACAGATACACACACCTTCTCTCTCTTTTCCAAAGAATTTAGACCTGAGTCCTGGGTTGTAAGCAAGTGCTGAAAGAGCAATTTTCACTAAAAGACATTCAGGGTTCAAAATGTAATTTAAAAGGATTGAGAGGCATTCTTTCCACTTCTGGGAGGAACACAGAATTAATTCCTTTGGAGCCTGGGGGACTTGAGAACAAAGCATCAATTTGGTACCCTGGAGGCCTCAGGGTATCAATAATAACGTTCTCTGAAGTGGTGGCTAAATGCCAGGTGGTAAAGAAACATCTATAAGCACAGCATTACCTAGCAAAGTGGATCAGATATAGTGGTGCTGGTAGCGTCACCATTCTTCTCTAGCCACTGAAGATACAATAAGGCAATCAGGTATCTTGGTCATGGGCTGGATGCTGGAATGATCTCAGTCTAGGGGACACTATGGGGCAGTTCTACTCTGTGCTATAGGACCACTATGAGTCAAAAATGACTTGATGGCAAACAACAGCAATATCTATAAGGAGGAGACCCTGGGTGGCACAAACTGTTAAGCACTTCACTACTAACAAAAAGGTTAATGGTTTGAACCACCTACAGGTACCTGGAAAGACAAGCCTGGTGATCCGCTTCCAAAAGGTCACAACCCTGCAAACACTATGGAACAATTCTACTCTGCCTACATGGGGTAGCCCTGGGTCGGAATAGACTCGGCTGCGACTAACAACAACAACAATGTCTACAAGGAGGGTCCCTAGGTGGCACAAACACTTTGTGCTCAACTGCTAACCAAAAGGTTGGTGGTCCCAATCCACCCAGTGTTACCGTGGAAGAAAAGGCCTGGCGAGCTGTTTCAATTAAGATTACAGCCAAGAGGCGGGACCAAGATGGCAGAGTAGTCAGACACTTCCTGTGGTAACTCTTACAACAAAGTCCAGAAAAAACAAGTGAATCAATTATATATGACAATCTAGGAGCCTTGGATATTAAAGGCAAAGTTGAAGAATTGGACTGAGCAGCAAGTGGAGGGAGACATGATTCAAAAGCAGCAAAGAGTTGCCAGACCTGATCCAGTGGTAAACGGCACCCTGCAGGCCAGGATCAGCTGGTGCCAGAGGTGAGGCAAGCAGGATACATTTTCCACATTGGGAAAGACTGAGTGGTGGAGGCTCTATTCATGCCTCCAGAATCAGTGAAAAGCAGCACTCACTCAGCAAAAAATAAGTACGTGTGTTTAACCTACTGCATGGATCAAAAACACCCCTTTGGGAAAAACCTCTCTCCCACTTACCTGCCCTCTTCCAGCTCTGCACTGGGTCTGAGCTGGCTTCAGAGATTGCTGTATCTCCCCGGCTGGAAGTAGGACTTGTCACAACTCTGAGCCATTCTCCTGGCCTTGGAGAGGGAACAAATTAACAAACAGGAGAAAAATAATCTGCTGGCTCCCCTAAGCTGGGAATTCAGGGCAGAAACAGCTCTTTGCCTAGGCACTGGCATAGCGGTCCACAGACTCTGAATGCCTTTCACCCCAGCATAGATGTGTGTGGGCCAATTTCAACAGTGTAGGCCCCAATTAGCATAGTACAACATGGTATATACCTGAAGTCTAACTTCAAAGGTTTCAGCTACCTGTTGGAGAGGCAGGTTTGTGACATTTCACACCACTTGGCCTATTAAGCAGGGTCCTCACCTACCCACATCAAGGGCCAGAGGACTGGTGGCTCTACCCATGCCACCTAGCCACCTGAAACAAGGGTCCAACAATAAATAGTGCCTCCCAGTCCTTACAGCCAATAGCACTGGGAGTCCATAGTCCAGCTGCAAAACCCACCTACCTACACACTCTATGGAACAGGGACATGCTTTCCTCACACTCAGGGGTGGTTCACAGCCCCTTGCCTTGCTCATCATGTGACCCCCTACTGCAGCCAGATACCTGTGCCTACATCAATCACCCCGTTCATCTAGGACTGTACGTGAGAGCTTACACCACACACCTGGTGACTGACTACCTGGACACCTGAAAGCTGAACCCATACAAGAAAATTAAACAGACTTCTGGACTTATATACCTAGTAACAGTTCTAACCATCTAGTGACAGAACTTTAGAGCTTCAAAACTACCAATAATCAAAATAGCTTACTGGAGCAGCCTACTTGGGTATATCAAAACAAGACAAAACAAGAAGCTAGGACACAGTAAACAAACATAAAATAAATAAATACAATAACTTACTGATGCCTTGGAGACAACAGTCAATATCAAATCACATAAAGAGGCAGACCATGATGATTTCAGCAAGCTCCCAAAACAAAGACTCAAGAAATCTTCTGGATGAAAAGAACTTCCTGGAATAACCAGAGGTAGAACACAAAAGATTAATATATAGATCTCTTGAGATCAGGAAGGAGATCAGGCAAAATACAGGACATGCCAGGGAACATACAGATAAAGCAATAGAGGAACTGAAGAAGATTAGAGAAGAGCATAATGACAAATTTAATAGGCTGCAAGAATCCATACAGAGACAGTAAACAGAAACCCAGATTAACAATAAAAATTCAGAATTAGACAACTCAATAGAAAGTGATAGGAGCACAATTGAGGCAATGGAAGTCAGAATTAGTGAGATTGAAGATAAAGCACTTGACAACAACACATTTGAGGAAAAGTCAGATAAAAGAGTTTAAAGAAAACAAAGAAACCCTAACAATTATGTGAGACTCTATCAAGAGGAATAACCTACAAGTGATTAGAGTACTAGAACAGGTAGGAGGGGGGAGGGATAACAGAAAATACAGAGAGAATTGTTGAAGATTTGTTGGCAGAAAACTTCCCTGATATCGTGAAAGATGAGACGATATCTATCCAAGATGCTTATTGAACATCACACAAGGCAGATCACAAAAGAAAGTCACCAAGACATATTATAATCAAACTTGCCAAAACTAAAGATACAGAGAGAATTTTAAGAGCGGATAGAAATAAATGAAAAGTCACCTACAAAGCAGAGTCAATAAGAATAAGCTCAGACTATTCAGCAGCAACCATGCAGGCAAGAAGACAATGGGATGACATATATAAAGCCTTGAAGGAAAAAAGTTGCCAGCCAAGAATTATATATCCCAGAAAACTATCTGTCAAATATGATGGCGAAATTAGGACATTTGCAGATAAACAAAAGTTTAGGGAATTTGCAAAAACCGAACTAAAATTACAAGAAATACTAAAGGGAGTCCTCTGATCAGAAAATCAATAACATCAGATAACAACCCAAGAGTAGAACACAGGACAGAGCAACCAGATATCAACCCAGATAGGGAAATCACAAAAATCACTCAAAGCTAAAATACTCAAAACAGGGAAACAGAGATGGCATTACATAAAAGATGACAACATTAAAACAAAAAAGGAGGACTAAAAAGTCTAGTCATAGATCTTACACATGGAGAGGAGGTCAAGGTGATATAAAGAAATAAAAGATTGTTTTTAACTTAGAAAAATATGGGTAAACATTAACGTAACCACAAAGGAACCTAACGATCCTACACATAAAAATAAAAAAACAAGAAAAACATAAAGGCTTAGCAAATACAAAACCAACAACAATAAAAAAGAGGAAAAGAAAATATATAAAGAAAAGTGACTCAGCACAGAAGGAAAAAAGAAACTGTCAACAACACAAAAAAAGTTATCAAAATGACAGCACATAACTCATACCTACCAATGATTATGCTGAATGTAAATGGACTAAAGGCACCAATAAAGAGACAGAGAGTGGCAGAATGGACAAAAAAATACAATCTGCCTGTACAGTGCCTACAGGAGTCACACCTTAGACTTAAAGACACAAACTCAAACTCAACGGATGGAAAAAAATATATAAAGCAAACAACAATCAAGAAACAGCAGGAGTAGCAATATTAATTTCTGACAAAATAGAATTTAAAGTAAAATCCACCACAAAGGATAAGGAAGGACACTATATAATGATTAAAGGGTCAATACGGCAGGAGGACATACCATAATAAATATTATGCACTGAACAACAGGGCCCCAAAATACATAAAACAAACTCTAACAGCACTGAAAAGAGAAATTGCTCCACAATAATAGCAGGAGACTTCAACACACCACTTTCAGTGAAGGACAGAACATCCAATAAGAAGCTCAGTAAAGACACAGAAGATATAAATGCCACTATCAACCAACTTGACTTCATAGACATATACAGAACGCTCCACCCAACAGCAGCCAAGTAGACTTTCTTTTCCAAGGTCCATGAAACGTTCTCCAGAATAGACCACATATTAGGCCATAAAGCAAACCTTAACAGAATCCAAAACACTGAAATATTACAAAGCATCTTTTCTGATCATAAAGCCATAAAAGTAGAAATCAATAACAGAAAAAGCAAGGGAAAAAAAAACCACATGGAAATTGAACAACACCTTGCTCAAAAACTACTGGGTTATAGAAGAAATTAAGGACCGAATGAAGACATTCATAGAATCAAATGAGAATGAAAACACATCCTACCAGAACCTTTCGGACATAGCAAAAGCAGTGCTCAGAGGTCAATTTATAGCAATAAATGCACACATCCAAAAAGAAGAAAGGGCCAAAATCAAAGAATTAACCTTACAACTCTAACAAATAGAGAGAAGCAAAAGAAGCCCTTGGGCACCAGAAGAAAGCAAATAATAAAAATTAGAGCAGAATTAAATGAAACAGAATGGAAAAACAACTAAAAGTTAACAAGGCCAAAAGCTCATTCTTTAAAAAGATCAACAAAACCAATAAACCATTGGCCAAACTGACAAAAGAAAAACAGGAGAGGAAGCAAATAACCCAAATAAAAAATGAGATGGGTGATATCACAATAGACCCAACTGAAAGAAGAAGAATCATAACAGAATACTATAA
Source organism: Elephas maximus indicus (assembly GCF_024166365.1). Taxonomy (NCBI): domain Eukaryota; kingdom Metazoa; phylum Chordata; class Mammalia; order Proboscidea; family Elephantidae; genus Elephas; species Elephas maximus. The sequence continues at coordinate 141,488,071 of NC_064819.1, read as the reverse complement.
AAAATTGTACTCTAACAAATTTGGAAACCTAGAGGAAATGGACAAATTTCTAGAAACACACTACCTACCTTTACTAACACAGAGCTAGAACAATTAAATAAACCCGTAACAAAAGAAGAGATTGAAAAGGTAATTAAAAAGCTCCCAACAACAACAACAAAAAATCCCTGGCCCTGACAACTTTACTGGAGAACTCTATCAAACTTTCAGAGAAGAGTTAACACTACTACTACTAAAGGTATTTCAGAGCATAGAAAAGGATGGAATGAATACTACTCCCAAGCCCATTCTATGAAGCTGGCATAACCCTGCTACCAAAATCAGGCAAAGACACCACTAAAAAAGAATATTATAGACCAATATCCCTTATGAACTTAGATGCGAAAATCCTCAACAAAAGTCTAGCCAATAGAATTCAATAACATATCAAAAAATAATTCACCATGACCAAGTGGGATTCATATTAGGTATGCAAAGATGCTTCAACTTTAGAAAAACAATCAATGTAACCCATCACATGAATAAAACAAAGAACCACTTGATCTTATCAATTGATGCAGAAAAGGCATTTGACAAAGTTCAACACTCATCCATAAAAGCTCTTAGCAAAATAGGAATAGAAGGGAAATTCTTCAACATAATCGATGGGGTTTATATAAAGCCAACAGCCAACATCAACCTAAATGGAGAGAGTCTGAAAGCATACCCCCTGAGAATGGGAACCAGACAAGGATTCCCTCTATTACCACTTTTATTCAGCATTTTGCTGGAGGTCCTAGCCAGAGCAATTAGGCTAGAAAAAGAAATAAAGGGCACCCAAATTGTTAAGGAAGAAGTAGTAGTATCCCTGTTTGCAGATGGTATGATCATATACACAGAAAACCCTAAAGAATCCACAAGAAAACTACTGGAAGTAACAGGAGATTTCAGCAAATATCAGGATGCAAGATAAACATACAAAAATCGGTTGGATTCCTCTACACCAACAAAGAGAATGTCAAAGAAGAAATCGCCAAGTCAATACTATTTACAATAGCCCCCAAGAAGATAAAATACTCAAGAAAAAAATCTAACCAGAAACATAAGAGACCTATACAAAGAAAACTAGAAAACACTATTGCAAGAAACCAAGAGAGACCTACATAAATGGTAAAACATACCTTGCTCATGGGTAAGAACACTCAACGTGAAAATGTCTGTTCTACACAAAGCGAGCTACAGATACAATGCAATTCTGATCCAAATTCCAATGGCATTTTTTGATGAGATGGAGAAACAAATCACCAACTTCATATGGAAAGGGAAGAGGCCCCAGGGAAGTAAAGCATTACGGAAAAAGAAGAACAAAGTGGGAGATCTCACACTACCTGATTTGGGAACCTATTATACCTCCACAGTAATAAAAACGGCCTGGTGCTGGTACAACGACAGATACATAGACCCAAGGAACAGAATTGAGAATCCAGACGTTAAGTTCATCCACTTATGAGAAGCTGATATTTGACAAAGGCCCAAAGTCCGTTAATGGGGAAAAGATATTCTCTTTAACAAATGGAACTGGCATAACTGGATATCCATCTGTAAAAAAATGAAACAAGACCCATACCTCACACCATGCACAAAAACTAACTCAAAATGGATCAAGGGCCTAAATCTGAACTCTAAAATGATAAAGATCATGGTAGAAAAAATAAGGACAATGCTAGGAGCCCTAATACATGGCATAAGCAATATACAAAACATTACTAACAGTGCATAAACACCAGAAGAGAAACTAGATAATTGGGAGCGCCTAAAAATCAAGCACTTATACTCATCCAAAGACTTGACAAAGAGTAAAAAGACAACATACAGACTTGGAAAAAATTCTTGTCTACAACAAATCCGATCAGCATCTAATCTCTAAAATCTATAAGACACTACAAAACCTCAACACAAAAAGACAAATAACCAAATGAAAAAGTGGGCAAAGGATATGAAAAGGCACTTCACCAAAGAAGACATTCAGGCAGCTAACAGATACACGAGGGAATGTTTACCATCATTAGTCATTAGAGAAATAGAAATCAAAACTACAATGAGATACCATTGCACCCCCAACGAGGCTGGCATTAATCCAAAAAAACACAAAACATTAAATGTTGAAGAGGCTGTGGAGAGACTGGAACACTTATGCACTGCTGCTGGGAACGTAAAATGGTACAACCACTTTGGAAATCTATTTGGCACTTCCTTAAAGTGTTAGAAATAGAACTACCATTAAGAAAAAAAAAAAAAAAGCAAACCCACTCCTTGGAATATACCCTAGAGAAATAAGAGCTCTCACACAAATAGATATATGCACACCCATGTTCATTGCAGCGCTGTTTACAATAGCAAAAAGACGGAAACAACCTAGGTGTCTATCAACAGATGAATGGATAAACAAATTATGGAATATTCACACAATGGAATACTTCGAAATGATAAAGAACAATGATGAATCCAGGAAACATCCGATAACATGGAGGAATCCAGAAGGCATTATTCTGTGTGAAATTAGTCAGTCACAAAAGGACAAATATTGTACAAGAAGTATTATAAGAACTCAAGAAAAGATTTAAACACAGAATGAAACATTCTTTGATGGTTATGAGGGTGGGGAGAGAAGGAGAGGATTATTTGCTAACTTGATAAAAAATAAATAATAGTAAATAAGAATTATTTTAGGTGAAGGGAAGGACAACACACAATACAGGAGAAGTCAGAACAACTGGACTAAACCAAAAGCTAAGAAGTTTCCTGGATACAGCCAAACACTTTGAGGGACAGAGTAACAGGGGCAGGGGTCTGGGGACCACGGTTTTAGGGAACATTTAGGTCAACTGGCATAACAAAGTTTATTAAGAAAATGTTCTGCATCCCACTTTGGTGAGTGGCATTTGGCATCTTAAAAGGTAGCGAGCAGCCATCTAAGATGCATTGATTGGTTCCAACCCACCTAGATCAAAGGAGAATGAAGAACACCAAAGACACGAGGAAAATATTAGCTCAAGAGAAGAAAGGGCCACATAAACCAGAGACTACATCAGCCTGAGACTGGAAGAACTAGATGGTGCCCAGCTACCACCAATGACTGACCTGACAGGGAACACAACAGCGAGTCCCTGGTGGGCCGGGAGAAAAGTGGGGTGCGGAACTCAAATTCTTGTAAAAAGACCAGACTTAATGGTCTGACTGAGACTGGAGAAACCCCAAAGGACACAGTCCTCAGACTCTCTGTTAGTCCCAAACTAAAACCATTCCTGAAGCCAACTCTTCAGACAAAGATTAGGCTGGACTATAAGACATAAAATGATACTGGCGAGGAGTGTGCTTTTTAGCTCAAGTAGACACATGAGACTAAATGGGCAGCTCCCGACTGGAGGCAAGATGAGAAGGCAGACTGGGACAGGAACTGTTTGAATGGACAAGGGAAATACAGGGTGGAGAGAAGGAGTGTACTGTCACATTAAAGAGAGAGCAACTAGGGTCACATAACAATGTGTGTACAAATTTTTGCACGAGAAACTGACTTGAATTGAAAACTTTCACTTAAAGCAGAATTTTAAAAAATTAAAAAAAAAAAAAAAAAGATTACAGCCAAGAAAACCCTAAGGAGCAGTTCTACTTTGTAACAAAAATCGGGTCACCATGAATTGACTCAATGACAACTAACAACAACAACAACATGTCTACTAGAAGACAGAGAGAAAAAAACAAAAAACAAAACCAGCAAACATCATATTAATAAATGAGTAAATTTGATTGGGAGTACATGCACTATTCCCACTATGAATCTAGGGTTGGGTCTTATAATAACTGGAGAGAAAAAAAGTAGTGAAATATGATTATCACTCTAAAAAAGACCCTAAATATAACCTCAAGTTCAAATAGACTGGCAGTTACTTGAATGTCTTCAATTATAAAACGTGAGAGACATTTAGGACATAGAAAGGGGATTTTGACTATATACAAAGTCCTGATTCTAACAAGTAAAAAATATAGACTGTCCATGTTTCTTAAAATAACTTTGGGAAGTCATATTACAATAGATATGTTCTAACCTAGTGGTTCAGCTGTAAAGCACTCGGCTGCTAATCAATGGTTCTAACCAAGCCAGTGGCTTCGTAGGAGAAAGACCTTGTGATTTGCTTCTGTAGAGATTATAGCCTAGGAAACGCTATGGGGGCAGTTCTACTCGGCAACACTCTGCACCTAACAACAACATGCTTTCATAAAATTTATGTACAGATATTCAGTCTTCTGAAATTATAATTAGTAAATGTAAACCAATCATCATTCAGACACTAACAATCATTCTAATTTATGTCTATGCTGTTTTCTTTCAAACATGGAATGTTAGAAATGGAAGTGACCTTTAAAACCAGAGTTCAACATTTCAGTTTTTGGGAACAGAAGCCCTAGAGAGTGAAGTGACTTGTCTGTATCTACAGAGCAAAGTTGGGACTTTGTGTGGGTCTTGCCTACTGGGCCTCTACTCTGCATTGCTCGATTACAGAGTGCTGTTGGCTCTCCTGCATATCAACGATTACCTTCATTAAAGTGTTTTTAGGAGACATTTCTCATCTGGTGCTTTCATCACCCTTTTTCTCCTCATTCTTATTTTTTTCTCAACTATTCTGTATTTCTCTTCTCCCTTTCCAATTTCTTCCTGATTTCACCCATTTCACATTTCCTTATTGCATCATGGTACAAATGAGCTAGAATGCAAATGAAAAAGAACAGTTAGGAATGAATTATTTATTAAATGTGAACAGTGAGAAACAGCATAACAAAAAGACTTGAGGAGAGGGAGAAAACATAGAAACCAAAAAGCTGGAGAGTTAACCACATGCAGGTCTTAGCAGAAAAGCAAATCTCTATTTATTGTGCCATAAGCAAGATGTTTGCACATTGTGCAGTGTTGAAAGTGTTAAATGAAATTATATTCAAAGTGTTGAAAATTTAAATATTTCTATTAAAAATGTAAATTAAAGTATATATAAAAATTAAAACCATTTTATATGATTTCAAAAAAGTTATTTCTTATAATATTCGGTTAATGATTATAAAGAAAAGAAAAATAAAACAGTAATGAATATGTAAATTTAAAATAAAATTATTTAAATATAGCTAAAATTTTAATTTTTAAAAACATTTATTTGAATTTTTTATGTATTATTACGAAAATAAAAATTATTACCACTTCTAGTGCTCAATGTTCACATAATTTCCAGTAACAACAGTGTCAAGACACGCGTTATGTCTAGAGGTATATATGTAAATCTAGGAGAATTGGAATTGTTTAAGAGCAGAATATTCCCCAGATGCCACATCTGCAGATACCACACTAATTTGTGAGAACTTCATGAACTACACATTGGAACAGAAAGAGGAAAGAAGATGACTCTTAGCACAACTGGGAAATGAAATTTTGTATGCAAGAAGCTGTTGAATTCAGGCTAAGTATTTCCTCTTACCTAAATACTCCGTTGCTCAAACCCTCCTTGCACCCTGAAAAAACACTATCACAAACATTCATGACATTAGAGTGTAAAAAACAAAAGAAAGTTAGAGTGTAGTCACCTTTTGTTTTAAGGTCATAAAGGAAGATAACATGGAGAATGTTGTCTTGGGGTCTGAACAGGGTTAATGGGGAAAGTGAGTGTTTAGGATTCTCAGAGACATTATGCCAGCATTAAGTGCAGGAGGCTGCAATGGCAGAAGTGCACTGTTCTTTAAAGAGTGTGCACTTGTGTGTGTGTGTGTGTGTGAGAGAGAGAGAGAGAGACAGAGAGAGAAAGGTTGGGGGCAGTGCTCTACAGCACAGAGCCCAGGGCAGAGTATCCTTCTACCTTAGTCATAGGGTAGCACTTTCTAATTAGTCCATTCTCTCAAAAAGAATATTGACCACAAATATTGACTGGATTGATATAGATGAAGTATGCTCATAAACCATAATTCATAGTATTGTTTTAACATTAAAAATACTAACAAAAAGATCTGTATTAAAAAAAATTCACTGTATGAAGACCTATATTAGTAAATAAATGTAATTGTGTGTATACATGCACGATCACATTTCATTAGTTAGGTAATGTTTGGCTATGAGTGACAGAAAAGCCAAAACCGCAGTGGCTTAAATAAGATGAAGTTAACTTCTCTCTCATATAAATAAAACCCAGAGGTAAGTGGTGCTCCAGGGCCAGTTTGGCAGCTGTGCTCCATGAAATCTTCAGAAACCCAGGATCCTCCCAGTTCACCATCCCGCTATCTCTACGGTGGGGTCTTTGACCTCCTGTTCATTAGATGTTGGCATCTGCGCTCCAAGGAGTAGGATATAGGAGACAAAGGGAGTGGCACCAGCTAAATCTTAAGGAAGTTTTCCAGCAGCTGCCGCTTGACACTTCTGCTTAAATATCATTGGCCAGAATCGGTCACATGGCCACACCTACATGCAGTGAAATCTTTATTCTGGATGGTTAAAAACTCTGCTAGCGTAGAAAAAATGGAAAATAATGAGGAATAATTATCACTCCACACATTTTACATGTGTACATTATTTAAAGAGCCCTGGTGGCATAGCGATTAATAGCGATTAAGAGCTACAGCTGCAAACCAAAAGGTCGGTAGTTCAAATCCACCAGACGCTTCTTGGAAACCCTATGGGGCAGTTCTACTCTGTCCTATAGGGTTGCTACGAGTCAGAATTGACTTGACAGCAACTGTTATACTCTATTTATAACATAAAATACATCATACTATAAAACGATTTCAATGTCAATAATACCTTTTTTCTGTTGTGTTGTTGTTAGGTACAATCAAGTTAGTTCTGACTCATAGAGACCCTATGTACGATGGAATGAAACACTGCCAGATCCTGTGCCATCCTGTCAATCCTTGTTATGCTTGAGCCCATCATTGCAGCCACTGTGTTAATCCATCTCCTTAAGGGTCTTTCTCTTTTTTGCTGACCCTCTACTTTATCAAGCAGGATGTCCTTCTCCAGGGACCAGTTTCTCATAACATGTCAAGGTATGTGAGATGAAGTCTTGCCATCCTCGCTTCTAAGGAGCTTTCTGGCTGTACTTCTTCCAAGACAGATTTGTTCATTCTTTAGGCAGCCCATGGTATGTTCAATATTCTTCACCAACACCATAATCCAAAGACATCAATTATTCAGTCTTCCTTATTCACTGTCCAGCTTTCACATGCATATGAGGCAATTGAAAACACTATGGCTTGGGTCAAGGGCATCTTAGTCCTTAAAGTTACATCTCTGTTTTTTAACACTTTAAAGAGGTCTTTTGCAGCAGATTTGCCCAATGCAATGCATCTTTTGATTTCTTGACTGCTGCTTACAGAGGTGTTGATTGTGGATCCAGGTAAAATGAAATTCTTGACAACGTCAATATTTTCTCTGTTTATCATGATGTTGCTTATTGGTCCAGTTGTGAGGATTTTTGTTTTCTTTATGTTGAGGTGTAATCCATACTGAAGGCTGTGGTTTTTGATCTTCATCAATAAGTGCTTAAAATCCTCTTCACTTTCAGCAAGCAAGGCTGTGCAATCTGCATAACGCAGGTTGTTAATGTGTCTTTCTTTAATCCTGGTGCCCAGTTCTTCATACAGTTCAGTTTCTCGGATTTTTTGCTCAGTATACAGATTAAATAAGTACAGTGAAAGGATACAACTCTGACACACACCCTTCCTGACTTTAAGCCACACAGCATCCCCTCATTCTTTTGGAACAACTGCCTCTTGATCTATGTACAGGTTTCTCATGAGCATAATTAAGTGTTCTGGAATTCCCATTCTTTGGGATGTTATCCATAATTTGTTATGATCCATACAGTCCATTGCCTTTGCATAGTCAATAAAACACAGGTAAACCTATTTCTCGTATTCTCTGTTTCCAGCCAGGATCCGTCTGACATCAGCAACGATATCCCTGGTTCCACATCCTCTTCTGAATCTGGCTTGAATTTCTGGCAGTTCCCCGTTGATATGCTGCTGCAGCCACTCTTGAATGATCTTCAGCAAAATTTTACTTGCATGTGATATTAATGATATTCTATAATTTCCACATTCTGTTGGATCACCTTTCTTTGGAATGGGTACAAATATGGATCTCTTCCAGTTAGTTAGCCAGGTAGCTGTCTTCAAAATTTCTTGTCATAGACAAGTGAGCATTTCCGTTGCTGCATCTGTTTGTTGAAACATCTCAACTTGTATTTCACCAATTCCTGGAGTCTTGTTCTTTGCCAGTCCTTTCAGTACAGCTTGACCTCTTACTTCAGTACCATTGGTTCTTGATCATATGCTATCTCTTAAAATGGTCGAAAGTCTACCAATTCTTTTTGGTACAGTCACTCTGTATATTCTTCCATCTTCTTTTGATGCTTCCTGCATCATTTAGCATTTTCCCTGTAGAATCCTTCAATATTCCAACTTAAGGCTTGAATGTTTTCTGCAGTTCTTTTGGCTTGAGAAACGCTGAGTGTGTTCTTCCCTTTTCTTTTTCTACCTCCAGGTCTTTGCACATGTTATTATAACACCTCGCTTTGTTTTCTTGAGCCACACTTTGAAATCTTCTGTTCAGTTCTTTTACATCAACATTTATTACTTTCGCTTTAGTTACTTTACTTTCAGGAACAGCTTTCAGAGTTTCTTTTGACATCCATTTTGGTCTTTTCTTTCTTTCTTCTCTTTTTAATGACCTCTTGCTTTCTTCATGTATGATGTCCTTAATGTCATTCCACAAATCTTCTGGTCTTCAGTCATGAGTGTTCAGTGTGTTAAGTCTATTCTTGAAATGGTCTTAAATTCAGGTGGGCTATACTAAAGGTCCTACTTTGGCTCTCACAGATTTGTTCTAATTTTCTTCAGCTTAAACTTGAATTTGCATAGGAGTAATTGATAGTCTCTCCCACAGTTGGCCTCTGGCCTTGTTTGGACTGATGATTTTGAGCTTTTCCATTGCCTCTTTCCACAGATGTAGTTGATTTGATTCCTGTGTATCCATTTGGTGAGGGTCATATGTATAAAAAAAAAAAAAATTTAGTCATCGTTTATGTTGGTGAAAAAAGGTATTTGCAATGAAGAAGTCATTGGTCTTGCAAAATTCTATCATGTGATTGCCGGTATCGTTTCTATCAACAAATCCATATTTTGCAACTACCAATGTCTTTCTTCTTTGTTTCCAACTTTCACATTCCAGTTGCATTTTGTGTCATGCCACATCAGCAAATAAAAGTCCCTATAACTTTATTCCATCCATGTCATTAAGTTAACTCTGCTTTAAGGAGGCAACTCTTCCCCAGTAGTATTTTGAGTGCCTTCCAACCTGAAGGGCTCATATTCCAGCAGTATATCAGACAATGTTCTGCTGTTATTCATAAGGTTTTCACTAGCCAATTTTTTCAGAGGTAAACTACCAGGCCCTTCTTCCTAGTCTGTCTTAGTCTGGAGGCTCAGCTGAAACCTGTCCACCAATAGTGACCCTGCTGGTATTTGAAACACTGGTGGCAAAGTTTCCAGTATCACAACATGCAAGCCACCACAATAAGACAAACTGACTGACAAGTGATGGATATTAACATTACAAATGGGTAAAATCATTGAAAGCTTCATCTTTTCATAGATTGGCTAAAAATTGCCAAATCACCATGATTCTACATTTTGAATTGTCTTTCTTAATAATCATTGGAATGGGTTTCAGTAATGACAGTCAGGAGGGTCTTCAGTGGTCCAACAAATCTTACTATTTACTAAATACTAATGAAAAAGATGAGTGGAAAATATGCTGGTCTTTTGTGTTCTGTTTATGCTTGTTTATAAGAAATGTTTCCTAAAAGATGTTTTCCAAGGTTGTCCCAGTTATTGTTTTTATACCTCCGGGTACTTTTGATGTGCTTTTGAGTTCTTCTGGGTCCTTGTGCGTCCAGCTACAGCTGGGTCACATTTTTTATACTTGTGGACAGGGAATAATGGCTCCAATTTTAATCTCCTAAATCACTCCAAACTTACAGTTTGACATATAATTACCATACCAACCTGCAGTTAAACCCATGGGTGAATTTTGAGGTAGATAATTTTTTTTTTAATCTCATTACCTCTGTTTATGAAGCCTGGATTTCCTATTGTTCCTATCTATTATATATAAATAGGTATGCATAAAAGAATGTGTAAGTTGACTTTGAGATACAAAGATTATTCAAGGAATTTACACATAAACAGCTCTTGCATACGTTTTTACTGGAAAGATTTAGGGAACAAATGGAATAAATTGTGGGGGAAGCTTATTTTCTCAATTGCTATAAATTTTTTTTCCAGAGAGAAACATTATTTACTTTTGTTTCTCATTTCCTTGAGAGATCAAAATTCGGTGAGCAGATTTCCTTTCCCCAATTTCTCTGGACTCAGTATCCCCACAAATTTCGAGTTTAGTTACTGTTATATATAAAAATAAGTCTTAAAGTTTTATACTAAATACCAGTTCTACCCAAACTATCAGCTTTTTATGGGTATGAATAATATTTTCTCATCACTAATATGATTTGTTTGAAATAATGAGAAAATGATTTGTTTCTCCTTGCTTATAAAAGGTCACTGGAAATATTAATATTCTGAAAACGACAGAAGAGGTAGCAGTTGCTATGAAATGAGTTTTTGATTTTAACAGGGATAATACATTTTGTTCAATCCTCAAATGATTTTCAAAGCATTTTTTGATTAATGTTAATTTTAGAGGACAAAATCTCTGAGAAATGGAGTTTTGATTCTTGTGAAATCCAGATTTCTGGGTTCCATAGAGCCTGGGGTGACCCACCCAAGCAATGGCCCTGACCTGATCTTTGAACTTTGAGCCTTGAGGAAACTTGGTCACCTAAAAGTCACCTTTGAGTCAAACAATGGTCTATCTAGTCAGAGAAGACTGTTTGCCTTAGGCATTGTACTCTTTTGAAGAGTTATCCATGTGCAGTCATGTTTGGAGAAACAGAAGCTCCAAAGGTCAGAGTAGAACTGTGTTTTAGGGTAATCAGTAATTGCTTTAATTGTTCTTCAAGACAATATTATATGAAATCCTTCCTGAATAAAAACTGTTTTATTAATCATTTCTGTTCTGGCCCTTTTTCCACGGCAATGTCGATAAGATGGGTTACAAGAATCTTTGGAAGTTCTTTCCTCTTTGGAACATTTATGACTGATGGCAATGGGTTAGTCAGAATGTTACCCTGATTTACAAATCATAGAGTAAGTAAACTTCATCAATTTCTATCATTGGCTTAATATGATTTTTGTTTTAACACCTCTTAGAAGTAGGTGCTGACAGATTACAGAATTTATATTTGTGTATGTGTGTGTGCTCATTAAAGGTATACAGCTTTTAAAATTTTTGTTTAGAAATATGGTTTAGACTTTAAGAATACTTGAATGCTTATTATAACTTAAAGTTTTACCCATTAGATTAAATTTTAATGTTTTAGTTTAGAGGAGTTTTTACTTTGAAGTTCTTAAAATTAGAATTTATAGTCTTCCTAAGTTATCTGTTATTCAATGAAGAAACTAGAACAAAAGTGGGCTCAGTCATCCTGAAAGTCATATAAGTATTAGAATTGTTATAAAAGCAGAAGTCAGTTACGAGCATGATTGACTGATAACAATGTAACATAAAGCAAGTTAGCTGAAAAGATTAGTGTTCGACTTTTAAAGGGACTTGTAAAGAATGTCCCAGGCATACAATTTATAATCAATGTCAAGATTTATCCAAATCTGTCAATCAAGTTTTCTGTTATGTTCTCAGAACAGTTGAGAAATGTAATTAATAAAACGTGGCAGAGCAGTGCCCCTGCCTTGTTAATTGGCGACAACTCTGAGTAAAGTCTGCTTCTGTGCAGAAGACAGGAAAGTGTTAACCACCCCTACATGGTGACTTAGTCCCTTGCAATTACATTCCCACCCTCACCTGTACCTCTCAAGCTTGAATTTTAGGGGTAAAAGGAATGATACTGAAAGAGCCACGATGAGTATAAACAAAGAGAAGCAAGGGAACTAGAATGTGTCCAAAACAAGGAGGTGAGTTTAAATAGCCCTACTGAAGCCTTACAAAGATGGTGTTGGGTTCATAGTGTTCATTTGGAAAAGCAAGCTGCTGTCTAATAAGAGAATAGAGTTTCTTAGAGAAGTTTATCAAATATTCTTTTGGTCAATGTCATGAAGTTTAAATGAAATAAAAAAAACTGGATGAAATGTTAAAACTTTCTTCAAAATAGAGACAATTTTAAATAAGGAGGTAATGTGTGTAAAGTAAGGAGCCCTGGTGGCACAGTGGTTAAAGTGCTCGGCTACTAACCAAAAAATGCAAACCCACCAGCCACTCTTCTGGAGAAGGATGTGGCAGTCTGCTTCTGTAAAGGTTTACAGCCTTGGAAACCCTGTGAAGATGATATGAGTCAGAATCTACTCAGTGGCAGTGGGTGGGTTTGGGTGTATAAAGTGCTTTCATTGCTGGTGTCTGACGTTCAGAAATTAAAGCTTTTGTTCCTGGTTTCTTAAGAAGATGACCATCTAGGCTTGATTTTTCCCTGCCTAGATTACTCTTCAGGGGCCTCTGCTTCTCTCTACGCTATTCTCCACTTTGCAAACAGAATAACTTTTTTGCTAAAAAAAAAAAAAAATTTGCTCATGTTGTGCCCCAACTTAAAGTCTTTAATGACTCCCTATCGCTATGGGAAACTACTTCTTAAATTATTGTCTATGAACATCTTTTAAAGATGTAAAAAGAAGTTGCAATTTTTAATTTCCTTGGGAAAAAAGTTACAAAAATAAAAAAATATGTTTTTATTTAACAATGTCAAAATTGCTCTATGTCATAGGATTTTTTTAGAGCTGTGATTCAAATATAGAATTCAATGTTCGTTATTAGAACCTCTTCCCATATTACATATTAAGACTGCAAGGAACTGGTGTGCCAGAGAACTCACTGTGAGAAAGCTCTCTGTGAAGCCCAAAATCATTTATCTTGTATCCAAGGACCTTCATAATCTGGTCCTTGCCAAACACACCAGTCTCAAAGTCCCCAATCTTGTCTTTGAACTCGACATTTTACATACACTTTCCTATAACTTCTTCAAGATACTTTGTTCACTCTGGCCATTCCCTCCATGTCTCCCATATGCATCTCTATTTTAATGCCATTCATTTACAATATTTTGACAACTATTTTGTTACATATCTGCCCCTCTTCTTAAAAGATGAGTTCCTTGAAGACAGGATCCTGTCTCTCTCGTAGTACATGGCACATAGTAGAGACCCATTTAGTGTTTGCTGAATGAATTCTTCTTTATATAAAGATTATCAGAGCTTCTTCAATATTTCCGTCTTCTGGTATTTACTTTGCCTAATACTACTGCATGAACAGCTGATTTTTAGAAAGACAAAAAGAAATAGATCTTAAGAAAATATTCTTTTCTACTTTTTTTTATTATATTATAAACCCCTAAGTCTTTCTGGCAGTTTCTGTCTGAAGGTTTATAGTTAGTCATGCTGGTTAAAAATGGCTCCATGGAGAACATCTAGATCAATTGACATAAAATAGTTTATAAAGAAAATGTTCTACATTCTACTTTAGTAAGTAGCATCTAGGGTCTTAAAAGCCTGTAAGTGGCCATATAAGATACTCCACTGCTCTTGCATTGTCTGGAGCAAGGACGAATGAAGAAAACTAAAGACACAAGGGTAAGATTAGTCAAAGGACTAATGGACCACAACTACCACAGCCTCCATCAGACTGAGTCCAGCACAATTAGATGGTGTCTGGCTACTACCACTGACTACTTTGACAGGGATCACAATAGAGGGTCCCAGACAGAGCCGGAGAAAAATGTAGAACAAAATTCTAACTCACAAAAAAAGACCAGACTTATTGGCCTGACAGAGATTCGAGAAACCCTGAGATCATGGCCCCAGACACCCTTTTAGTTCAGTGATGAAGTCACTCCTGAGGTTCACCCTTCATCCAAAGACTGGACAGGCCCATAAAACAAAACAAGACTAAAGGGGCTCACCAGCCCAGGAGCAAGGACTAGAAGACAGGAGGGAACAGGAAAGCTGGTAATAGGGAACCCAAGGCCCAGAAGCACTTACTGATGAAAATCAAAGATCATAGCCTTCAGTATGGATTGTACCTCAACGTAAATAAAAATCCTGACAACTAGACCAATAAACAACATCATGATAAATGGAAAAAAGATTGACGTTGTCAAGGATTTCATTTCACTTAAATATATAATCAACACCATGGAAGCATGGTCAAGAAATCTAAAGATGCATTGCATTGGGCAAATCTGCTGCAAAAGACCTCTTTAAAGTGTTGAAGAGCAAAGATGTCACCTTGAAGACTAAGGTGCGCCTGACCCAAGCCATAGTATTTTCAATCGCATCATATGCATGTGAAAGGTGGACAATGAATAAAGAAGACAGAAGAATTGACACCTTTGAATTGTGGTGTTGGCAAAGAATATTGAATATACCATGGACTGCCAAAAGAATGAACAAATCTGTCTTAGAGGAAGTGCAAACAGAATGCTCCTTAGAAGCAAGGATGGCAATACTGTGTCTTATATACTTTGGACATGTTGTCAGGAGAGGTAAGCCCCTAGAGAAGGACATCATGGTTGGTAAAGTACCAGGTCAGTGAAAGAGAGGAAGACCCTCATCGAGATGAATTGACACAGTGGCTGCAACAATGGGCTCAAGCATAACAACGATTGTGGACATGGCACAGGACCAGGCAGTGTTTCATTCTATTCTGTCGCTATGAGTCAGAACAGACTTGATGGCACCTAGCAACAAAAAAAAAACAAGGTTGAGAGGGGAGAGTGTTCCTATATCATGGGGTTAGTAACCAAAGTCACAAAACAATATGTGTACTAATTGCTTGATGAGAAGATAGTTTGCTCTGTAAACCTTCATCTACAGTACAATTAAAAAAAAAAAATGGCCCCATGGATTCTCATCTAGCTTGATAAGACCTTTCAGAACAAACAAAACGCTGCCAAGAAATATAGCCACAAGAACCAAGTTCTATGTATTCTTTTTGTTGTTGTTGCAAGGTTAAACACTAGTCTGAAAAAAAAAGAAGTATAGAATTCTGTAATTTCAAGAAGGTTCAAAGGGACTTTAAAGGTCATTTAGCTCATTTCTTTCATGAATCTCAGTATCTTTGCTATCACATGATTGTGTATCTTCTGTTGAGACAGGACTCTTCCATTCATAGGGAATTAAGCTCATTCTGTCTTGTGATAAATCTGACTGGTATGTGAATTATTTCTACTCTGTCCTATAGGGTTGCTATGAGTCGGAATTGACTCGATGGCAACGGGTTTGTTTTATATGTATATATATTTATATAGCCTCTACCTATAATCCTAGTGTTGTTTTAAAGGACCACACAGAAAAAGTCCCATTCTTTTGTCACCAGTTCTTTTTGGTACAGTGACTCTGTGTATTCCATCCATCCTTTTTTTTTTATTGTTATTTAGATGAAGGTTTACAGAACAAAGTAGCTCCTCGTTAAACAGGTGGGACATATATTGTTTTATGAAATTGGTTACCAACCCCATGACGTGTCAACACTCTCTCTTCTCGACCTTGGGTTCCCTATTACCAGCTTTCTTGTTACCTCTTCCCTTCTAGTCCTTTCCCCTGGACTGGTGTGCCCCCTTTACTCTCTTTTTGTTTTATGGGCCTGTCTAATCTTTGGATGAAGGGTGAACCTCAGGAGTGACTTCATTACTGAGCTAAAAGGGTGTCCACAGGCCATACTCTTGGGATTTCTCCAGTCTCTGTTAGGCCAATAAGTCTGGTCTGTTTTTGTGAGTTAGAATTTTGTTCTACAATTTTCTGCAACTCTGCCCAGGACTCTCTCTTGTGATCCCTTTCACAGCACTCAGTGATAGTAGCTGGGCACCACCTAATTGTACTGGACTCAGTCTGGTGGAGGCCATGTTAGTTGTGATCCATTAGTCCTTTGGACTAATCTTGCCCTTGTGTCTTTAGTTTTCTTCATTCTCCCTTGCTCCCAAAGGGGTGAGACCAGTGGAGCATCTTAGATGGCCACTCACATGTTTTTAAGACCCCAGATGTTATTCACCATAGTAGAACATAGAACATTTTCTTTACAAGCTATGTTATGCCAATTGAGCTAGATGTTCCCCGAGACCACAGTCCCCACAGTCCTTAGCCCAGTAATTCAGTCCCTCGGGAAGTTTGGATGTGTACATGGAACTTTCCTCCCATGTGCCGGTCAGTTTATCGTACTGTGGGGGCTTGCGTGTTGCTGTGATGCTGGAAGCTATGCCACCAGTATTCAGATACCAGCAGGGTCACCCACGGAGGACAGGCTTCAGCTGAGCTTCCAGACTAAGACAGGCTAGGAAGAAGGATGCAGCAGTCTACTTCTGAAAAGCATTAGCCAGTGAAAACCTTATGAATAGCAGAGGAACATTGTCTGATATAGTGCTGGGAGATGAGCCCCCCAGGTTGGAAGGCACTCAAAAGATGACTGGGGAAGAGCTGCCTCCTCAAAGCAGAGTCAACCTTAATGACGTGGATGGAGTAAAGCTTTCGGGACCTTCATTTACTGATGTAGCATGACTCAAAATGAGAAGAATCAGCTGCAAACATCCATTAGTAATCAGAACCTGGAATGTACGAAGTATGAATCTAGGAAAATTGGAAATCGTCAAAAATGAAATGGAACAGATAAACATTGATATCCTAGGCATTAATGAGCTGAAATGACTGGTATTGGCCATTTTGAATCAGACAGTCATATAGTCTACTATGCTGGGAATGACAACTCGAAGAGAAATGCTGTTGCATTCATTGGCAAGAAGAATGTTTCAAGATCTATCCTGAAGTACAACGCCGACAGTGATAGGATCCTGAAGTACAATGCCGACAGTGATAGGATAATACCCATACGCCTACAAGGAAGACCAGTTAATACAACTATTTTTCAAATTTATGCACCAACCACTAGGGCCAAAGATAAAGAAATAGAAGATTTTTATCAGCTGCCGCAGTCTGAAATTGATCGAACATGCAATCAAGATGTGTTGATAATTACTGGCGATTGGAATGTGAAAGTTGGAAACAAAGAAGGATCAGTAGTTGGAAAATATGGCCTTGGTGATAGGAACAATGCCAGAGATCGAATGATGGAATTTTGCAAGACAAATGACTTCTTCATTGCAAATACCTTCTTTCTCCAACATAAACCGTGACTATACACATGAACCTCACCATGGAACACACAGAAATCAAATTCACTACATCTGTGGAAAGAGACGATGGAAAAGCTCAATATCATCAGTCAGAACAAGGCCAGGGGCTGACTGTGAAATGGACCATCAATTGCTCATATGCAAGTTCCAGCTGAAACTGAAGGAAATCAGAGCAAGTCCACGAGAGCCAAAATATGACCTTGAGTATATCCCACCTGAATTTAGAGACCATCTCAAGAATAGATTTGATGCATTGAACTCTAGTGACTGAACAGCAGACGAGTTGTAGAATGACATCAAGGACATCATACAAGAAGAAAGCAAGAGGTCATTGAAAAGACAGGAAAGAAAGAAAAGACCAAGATGGATGTCAGAGGAGACTCTGAAACTTGCTCTTGGGCATCGAGCAGCTAAAGCAAAAGGAAGAATTGATGAAGTAAAAGAACTGAACAGAAGATTTCAAAGGGCCTCTCTAGAAGATAAAGTAAAGTATTATAATGACATGCGCAAAGAGCTGGAGATGGAAAACCAAAAGGGAAGAGCACACTCGGCGTTTACTCAAGCTCAAAGAACTGAAGAAAAAATTCAAGCCTCAAGTTGCAATAGTGAAGGATTCCATGGGGGAAAATATTAAATGATGCAGGAAGCATCAAAAGGGGATGGAAAGAATACACAGTCATTACACCAAAAAGAATGAGTCGATGTTCAACCATTTCAAGAGGTGGCATATGATCAGGAACTGATGGTACTGAAGGAAGAAGTCCAAGCTGCTCTGAAGGCATTGGCAAAAAATAAGGCTCCAGGAATGAATGGAATATCAATTGAGATGTTTCAATAAGCAGATGCAGCGCTGGAGGTGCTCACTCGCCTACGCCAAGAAGTATGGAAGACAGCTTCCTGGCCAACAGACTGGAAGAGATCCACATTTATGCCTATTTCCAAGAAAGTTGATCCAATCGAATGTGGAAATTATAGAACAATATCATTAATATCACACGCAAGCAAAATTTTGCTGAAGATCATTCAAAAGCGGTTGAAGCAGTATATCGACAGGGAACTGCCAGAAATTCAGGCTGGTTTCAGAAGAGGACGTGGAACCAGGGATATCATTGCTGATGTCAGATGGATCCTGGCTGAAAGCAGAGAATACCAGAAGGATGTTAACCTGTGTCTTATTGACTATGCAAAGGCATTTGGCTGTGTGGATCATAACAAACTATGGATAACACTGCGAGGAATGGAAATTCCAGAACACTTAATTGTGCTCATGAGGAATCTTTATATGGATCAAGAGGCAGTTGTTCGGACAGAACAAGGGGATACTGATTGGTTTAAAGTCAGGAAAGGTGTGCATCAGGGTTGTATTCTTTCATCATACCTATTTATTCTGTATGTTGAACAAATAATAAGAGAAGCTGGACTATACGAAGAAGAACGGGGCATCAGGATTGTAGGAAGATTCATTAACAACCTGCATTATGCAGATGACACAACCTTGCTTGCTGAAAGTGAAGAGGCCTTAAAGCACTTACTAATGAAGATCAAAGACCACAGCCTTCAGTACGGATTGCACCTCAACATAAAGAAAACAAAAATCCTCACAACTGCACCAATGAGCAACATCATGATAAACAGAGAAAAGATTGGGAAGTTGTCAAGGATTTCATTTTACTTGGATCCAGAATCAACAGCCATGGAAGCAGCAGTCAAGAGATCAAAAGACGCATTGCGTTGGGTAAATCTGCTGCAAAGGACCTCTTCAAAGTGTTGAAGAGCAAAGATGTCACCCTGAAGATTAAGGTGCGCCTGACCCGAGCCATGGTGTTTTCAATCGTGTCATATGCATGTGAAAGCTGGACAATGAATAAGGAAGACCGAAGAAGAGTTGACAGCTTTGAATTGTGGTGTTGGTGAAGAATATTGAATATACCATGGACTGCCAAAAAGAATGAACAAATCTGTCTTGG